>NC_137773.1:174119289-175409289 GCF_963455305.1 Plecotus auritus | reverse complement strand
GGACAACGCAGGCAGCACTGTCACTGAGCTTACCGCGCTCTCAGCCACGGGCGCCTTATCCAACCAGCGGGTCACGCGGCCAGGTCCCCCCTGGTTCCCCCCACCCTTTGGGGAAGAAATGGAATGGGGTCGTGGGGAGCACGGGACGAGGGGGCTCTGGATCTTCAGTGGCCAGCAGGCCACCACTCAGCAGCTTCCAATGCGTTACCCGTCCCCAGGCAAGGCCCCAGCTCCTCCCCTGCTTCAGGTGCACCTGCTGCTCCTCCGTCTGATCGTATTTCGACTCCCTCCTCTCCCTTTCTAGCCCAGCGCGGCCTGTTCTTACAGGAAAGCACGTTTTTCTGTCTCGGACGCCTGCCGGCGAATTATCTGAGTCTCTGTTGAGCGGGAGCTGGCGATCCAGGTGAGTTATATCACCGCCAACCACTTACTCTAGCGCAGTGGTCGGCAAACCGCGGCTCGCGAGCCACATGCGGCTCTTTGGCCCCTTGAGTGTGGCTCTTCCACAAAATACCACGGCCTGGGCGAGTCTATTTGGAAGAAGTGGCGTTAGAAGAAGTTTAAGTTTAAAAAATGTGGCTCTCCAAAGAAATTTCAATCGTTGTCCTGTGGATATTGGGCTCTGGTGACTCATGAGTTTGCCGACCACTGGTCTAGCGTGTTACCTGCTTGTAACTAAAGCAGTGGCGGGGGGACTGGGAACATCCATGGACGAGGCACACGTGTGTTCCGAGTGCGATCCCTGTGGCCCCATTTCACAGTGCAGACGCTCCCCAAGGAGGCTGGACCATGTCACCGATGGCCGAGACACTGGGTGCTTACTTGGGAGCGTGAACTAGGGCTCTGGGGGGGAGGACCACCCAGTGGGTGGGTGATGGCTGAAAACGTGGTGCTGAGTCCTGGCCGGTGTGGCTCAGTTGGTTGGGCATCGTCCAGTGCACCAGGAAGCTGCCGGTCCCACTCCTGGTCAGGGCACATGCCCGGGTTGTGGGCTCGATCCCCAATAGTGGGGCATGCGGGAGGCAGCCGACTGATGGTTCTCTCTCATCATTGATGTTTCTCTCTCCCTCTCCCTTCCTCTCCCTGAAAATCAATAAACGGTTCTTTTTAAAAAAAATGGTGATGAAAAGTTGCTGTTTAGAAAGAGGCTCTGGACACAGGCCTGGTGGAAGGCTGTCCTGCTGGAGAGCCTGAGCTTGGTCTCTCGCAGAGGCTGCCGTGCACCTGCCTGGGCATCTTCTACGTGACCTTCACCTTGAGGGCCATCGCGTTTAAAATATATATATTTTACTGATTTCAGAGAGAGGAAGGGAGAGGGAGATAGAAACGTCAGTGATGAGAGAGAATCGTGGATCGGCTGCCTCCTTTTGGGGATGGAGCCCGCAACCCGGGCATGTGCCCTGACCAGGAGGGGAACCATGACCTTCTGGTCCTTCGTAAGTCGACGCTCAACCACTGAGCCACACCAGCCGGGGCGGGTGGAGGGGGGGAAGGACCATCGCATTTCATCTGCTCCTTTGCTCTGAGAATTACACAGGCCCCTCCCATGGCCCGCCAAGGGGAGAACTGTATGCGGGATGTGTCCTCGTGGGATTTGTTCCAAGTTGTCGCTGGGAAGTTAAAAGCCTCCTAAAAGGATGCTCCGGAGACCCTTCAGCTAGTGGCGCACCTACCCACACACAGTTCACTGCGCGTAACGACATGGAATGGCTCTGAGGTTCCCCGGGCCGATAGAAAATCCCCGCATTTTCTCCTAAAACATTAAGTCCGTTTGAGGCAAAGCAGGCCCCTGGTTTCACGTAGTTCTAGAGCAGTGGTCGGCAAACTCATTCGTCCACAGAGCCCAATACCAACAGGACAACGATTGACATTTCTTTGGAGAGCCCAATTTTTTAAACTTAAACTTCTTCTAACGCCACTTCTTCCAAATAGACTCGCCCAGGCCGTGGTATTTTGTGGAAGAGCCACACTCAAGGGGCCAAAGAGCCGCATGTGGCTCGCGAGCCGCGGCTTGCCGACCACGGTTCTAGAGCAACTCGATAAAGACGCCAGCGTGGTAAACGGGCAGCAGTTCAGAGAGACGCAGCCAAGAGCTGCCGAATGCTGGGAACGCGGCTTCACGCCCACGGAGCTCATGAAACAGGAACGCGCTAAGGTGTTTTGTGTCCGTTGTGAGTCAACGTGTAATCCAGACAGTGAAAACCGCATGAGATGCTATGTCCCGCGAAGTGGTGTCCACGGCTGTGTGCCCAGGGTCTAGCGCAGCCGTGGGCAAACTGCGGCCCGCGGGCCAGATCCGGCCCGTTCGGCTGTTCTATCTGGCCCGCGGAGCCGAAAGACCGTACCCTTTTATGTAACGATGTTTACTTTGAATTTATATTAGTTCACACAAACACTCCATCCATGCTTTTGTTCCGGCCCTCCGGTCCAGTTTAAGAACCCATTGTGGCCCTCGAGTCAAAGAGTTTGCCCACCCCTGGTCTAGCGTAATGTCGATGCTCAGTAGCTACTAAGTGAATATCTGAGCACCCGGAGCTAGTATCGCCAGAAGCGATGGGAGGTGGAAGGGACCAGGAAATCGAACGCTCTGGGCGTTTGGAGGCCTCCCTGCCACGTGGCAGAGCCCGCGAAGCTGAGGTTCACGCCCTCGGCGCACACTCCGCACGCCTCAGGTGCAGAGCCGGGCCTAACGCCACACCTGGCTCCACTTTCTCGATCAAACCATGGAGACGCCCCAACTTTTCGGTGTAAAGGGAAAAGGTTACGCCCAGAGAGCAGGCCTGTATAAATGAATGAGGTGGGGGAGGGCACGTGATGGGGCTGTTGGGGACTGCACTGACCCCAAAGCGGCCCTGCCTGGCAGGGGTCACCCTTCTCCACCCAGCGGGGGGTTTCCACTCAGGAATAAGGACCTCGTGTTGCCCGATCTTTCACATTTTCTTTTTTAAAAAATATATATTTTATTGATTTTTACAGAGAGGAAGGGAGAGGGATAGAGAGCTAGAAACATCGATCAGCTGCCTCCTGCACACCTCCCACTGGGGATGTGCCCGCAACCAAGGTACATGCCCCCGACCGGAATCGATCCTGGGACCCCTCAGTCCGCAGGCCGACGCTCTATCCACTGAGCCAAACCGGTTAGGTCCCTATCTTTCACATTTTCAAGAGAAAGCCAGATGTTTCAACTTTAAAATTTTCCTCATTTTAATTATTATTCTTTTTAAATCCTCACCGAGGATCCCCCCTCCCCCCACTGATTTTTAGAGAGAGTGGAAGGGAAGGGGAGAGACTGAGAGAGAGAAACATCGATGTGAGAGAGACACAACCGAGGTACGTGACCTTGATGGGAATTAAACCTGGGACCCTTCCGTCCTCAGGCCGACACTCTATCCACTGAGCCAAACGGGCTGGGGTTCCAATTTTTAAATGTTAGCAATTAATTCAAAATAATGTTTTAAAAAAGCAAGTCGGACAAATCCGTCTTCAGACTAGATCTGGCCCCGCGGGTCACTAGCGTGTTACCTCGTGACGAGGTGATCTTTACGGTTTGAATCATCTCTAGTTCTCTGTTTCCCCTCGGGTCCCACGCTGAGATGGCTACGGTTAAGAAATGATGCAACTGATGTTGGCGCGACCCCTGACCTCCCCACCAATGTCTGTCCCTGAGGAGGTTTGAGCTGACCGCGTTCCGAGCAGGAATGGCCTATGCATATCGCTTCCTGGAATTTTTGAAGGATAATTAATATCTGAGAACCACGCAGAGATCTGGAGCTCCCCCCGACAGACAGGCGGACGGAAGCGAAGCGCCCATCTCCCTTAGGGTGTCCCTGCTCGGCGTGCCCCCCACAGCCTCTCCCTGAACTGTGTCCACGGAGGGTGTGCCCTTAATTGAGTGCTGACAGCTTAGAACTAACTGGAAGGGCTGCTTGCTTTCCCGTCATGCATCTCTCGCTGCGGTCTGGGTATCCATTTACAATGAGCAGACTGTGTGCGAACAGTCGGAGCCTTTTATTATTGCTGACATAGATCCTGGGTGACTCCCCGCCCCCCCCATTTGCACCATGTAGATTGATTCTTTTTATGTTTATTCAGCTGAAACGTGCATGCCTGGGAGAAATGGAAATGGTCCGCCACTTGTCATTTTTACCTGGCCGTGCCTTTAAATAACGCCTGCTTTTTGAAGGGATATTTGCAGCCATCATTTATTTATAGGCTTTATCTGCAAGCAGCCTGGGATGTTACACTGACCTTCTCCGCCGTCTCCCGCCCCCGCTCTCCTTGTGTGACTGGTCCCTCCGTCCGGCCTCGGCAAGCCTGCGGGGTGTCGGGGGTGGGAGGCCACCTCTTCTCCAACCAGGGCACAATTTTCCAGCGGCAAACTGGGGGCGAAGCAAAGGCAACGAACCCTGCAGCATGCCCTTCCCCATGCACCGTGAGGACAGTGACATTAGCCACGGTGCTGGCCGGGGTGCTGGTGCGACGGTGGCGCGACGCAGGTGCGGGTCACGCAGACGGAGAAACAGGTTAAGTGACCTGCTCGCAGACACCCGGGCCGAAGCCTCTGCTTCCCTCTCAGCGCATTGTCTCCGAGTGAAGAGCGGATTCTCCTTCCCACGTGGGACTTCCCATCAAGCCACCGCCCTGTTAGAAGAAGCCTCCAGAATGTTCTTCAGACAGGTAGCTCCTCACCTGGAGAGGTTTAGACAGACAGGTGACCTGGGGAGAGAGGCTAAGACAGGTGACCTGGAGAGAGGTTAAGACAGGTGACCTGGGGAGAGGGGTTAAGACAGGTGACCTGGAGAGAGGGTTTAAGACAGGTGACCTGGGGAGAGGGGTTGAGACAGGTGACCTGGGGAGAGGGGTTAAGACAGGTGACCTGGGGAGAGGGGTTGATACAGGTGACCTGGGGAGAGGGGCTGAGACAGGTGACCTGGGGAGAGAGGCTGAGACAGGTGACGTGGGGAGAGAGGCTGAGACAGGTGACGTGGGGAGAGGGGCTGAGACAGGTGACGTGGGGAGAGGGGCTGAGACAGGTGACCTGGAGAGAGGGTTTAAGACAGGTGACCTGGGGAGAGGGGTTGAGACAGGTGACCTGGGGAGAGGGGTTAAGACAGGTGACCTGGGGAGAGGGGTTGATACAGGTGACCTGGGGAGAGGGGCTGAGACAGGTGACCTGGGGAGAGAGGCTGAGACAGGTGACGTGGGGAGAGAGGCTGAGACAGGTGACGTGGGGAGAGGGGCTGAGACAGGTGACGTGGGGAGAGAGGCTGAGACAGGTGACCTGGGGAGAGGGGTTGAGACAGGTGACCTGGGGAGAGGGGTTGAGACAGGTGACCTGGGGAGAGGGGTTGAGACAGGTGACCTGGGGAGAGGGGTTGAGACAGGTGACCTGGGGAGAGAGGCTGAGACAGGTGACGTGGGGAGAGAGGCTGAGACAGGTGACGTGGGGAGAGGGGTTGAGACAGGTGACCTGGGGAGAAGGGGTTGAGACAGGTGACGTGGGGAGAGAGGCTGAGACAGGTGACCTGGGGAGAGGGGTTGAGACAGGTGACCTGGGGAGAGGGGTTGAGACAGGTGACCTGGGGAGAGAGGTTGAGACAGGTCACCTGGGGAGAGAGGTTGAGACAGGTGACCTGGGGAGAGAGGTTGAGACAGGTCACCTGGGGAGAGAGGTTGAGACAGGTGACCTGGGGAGAAGGGTTGAGACAGGTGACCTGGGGAGAGAGGCTGAGACAGGTGACCTGGGGAGAGGGGTTGAGACAGGTGACCTGGGGAGAGGGGTTGAGACAGGTGACCTGGGGAGAGAGGCTGAGACAGGTGACGTGGGGAGAGAGGCTGAGACAGGTGACGTGGGGAGAGTGGCTGAGACAGGTGACCTGGGGAGAGGGGTTGAGACAGGTGACCTGGGGAGAGGGGTTGAGACAGGTGACCTGGGGAGAGGGGTTGAGACAGGTGACCTGGGGAGAGGGGTTGAGACAGGTGACCTGGGGAGAGGGGTTGAGACAGGTGACGTGGGGAGAGAGGCTGAGACAGGTGACCTGGGGAGAGGGGCTGAGACAGGTGACCTGGGGAGAGGGGTTGATACAGGTGACCTGGGGAGAGGGGTTAAGACAGGTCACCTGGGGAGAGGGGTTAAGACAGGTGACGTGGGGAGAGGGGTTGATACAGGTGACCTGGGGAGAGGGGTTAAGACAGGTCACCTGGGGAGAGAGGTTAAGACAGGTGACGTGGGGAGAGGGGTTGAGACAGGTGACCTGGGGAGAGGGGTTGAGACAGGTGACCTGGGGAGAGAGGTTGAGACAGGTGACCTGGGGAGAAAGGTTTGCATCTCTACTTCTGTTGCAGCTCGTGAGCCTGTGGCCAGCGTGGCCAGATGACGTTCTCATGTTCTCCTCTCCTGAGGAGGGATGACCTCTGAGGTCCTCCCGGGCGGAGCAGCCAGGTGTGGTGCGGGGCAGGAGCGGGGCAGGGAGAAGGCGCCTGGGGATGGGGAACAGCTGACCACTTTTCAGACCTCAGCGCCCAGCCAGGCACACAGGGCGGCGCTGCTGCGTGAAACGATCCATCGCAGAGAAGAGTGTGCTGAACTGGCTCCAAATCAAATGTTCACCGAGGCCCATCGCCTGTGAAGAATGAAGTGCGGCTGGGCAGACCTTAAAGTCAGACTTCAGCTGAGCAAAGAATAATAACAGCAGAAAAGCAAATGCAAGCTTAATGTCTAACGAGCTATACCGTTTGTAATTAAAGTCCACTTTATCACTCCGCATTCACTGACGATTCTAAGCCTGCGGAGCGCTGGGGTTCTTTACGCGCAATCAATAACCCATTACAATAGCGACGCCAACTCAGGCCTCATTACCCGCAGCAGATCAGGGGCCGGGGAGGCATTCAGTGAGGTGGCGGATGCACAGCTGGTGTGGTCAGGGGTTGAGTGCCGACCTATGGACCAGGAAGTCATGGTTTGATTCCAGGTCAGGGCACATGCCTAGGTGTGGCTCCATCCCCGGGGGGGGGGGGGGGGGCGGTGTGCAGGAGACAGCCGATCCATGATCCTCTCTCATCATTGATGTTTCTGTCTCTCCCTCTCCCTTCCTCTCTGAGTCAATAAAAATGTATGAAAGTAAAATAAAGTTAATGCCACTCAGGAGAAACGCCCGTCAGAGATGTGCCTTAGCCTCCCTGTTCTTTCTCAGCTTGAACTGTAGGTTTGTTCTCCCTAAACACTGCGCCTTTAAGGGCTCTGCAGAGCGGGTCATTGAATTTTATGGTGTGTTACACGATTCCCTCCGAGCGCGTCCCGGTTGCGGCAGCCTTGGGAATTGCCTTGCGTGCTCTCTGTTTCGTAACGCTCTCTAATTCACTCGATGGGACCCGCTTCCCCCGGTGGTCTCATTGGGAGCTTGGGAGTGTCCTTGTCCTTGAATGACCTGTATCGAGTCTTCTGTGTACCCCCTCCTAGAGCAGATGGGGAAGAGCCACACGGGGTACCCGCCGCCGCCCCACGGGACTGACGCTGCCACCTGGCTCACCCCACGTGACCCAGACACAGACCCCGAGACAGGACTGGATGCCAGGCGTGTATTGGGGAGGAAAAGAACACCAGTGAGGCCCTGGCCACTTTGGCTCGGTGGTTTGAGTGTCAGCCTATGGATGAAGCAGCGGTTGCCAATCGGTGGTCCGCGGGCCCATGGTGGTCCGTGAGGTCCGAAAGGTTGGCGACCGCTGGCTAAAGGGTCTCCGGTTCAATGCCAGTCAAGGGCATGTACCTCGGCTGTAGGCTCGAGCCCCGGCCCAGGTCGGGGAGTGTGCAGGAGGCAATCAATGGATGTGTCTCTCTCGCATCGATGTTTCTCTCTGTCTCTCCCCCGCTCTTCCGCTCTCTCTAAAAATCAATGGGGAAAAAATATCCTCAGATAAAGATGAGGGGGAGAGAGAGAGAGAGAGAGAGAGAGAGGAGGGGGGGGGAGAACAGCAGTAGGGACTGGGGGAAGGAAGACAGTGAAGCCAGCCGGCGGGTAAGGAAGACCAGTCCTCTGGCCAGGTTACAGGGGGCCCCTGGGGTGCCAGGCCTCTGTCCAAGTCCCACTACACAGGAGGGGTGGTGTATTAACATCTGCAAAAAATAGGTGAGCCCTCGCATTTCAGTTTCCTGAATCATCGCTAGGTTCGCCCACCCTATGGGCTCAGCAGCCCGCCTGCGGGACAGTTCATCGGCGGATGGCTGTGTGCCTCGCCCGTTGCTTTTCACGTCTGTGGCCCGTTTTCCTTGTGTAGCTCCACGTGGGGAGCTCCTAAATGCACCCGCAATCCTTCGGGGTTTGCGGCGGCCTGGCGACCACCGCGGACCACCGATTGGCGACCGCTGCTTAATCCATGGGCTGACACTCAAACCACCGAGCCAAACTTGGTAATTCTGCAACTCGTCAATATTCAATGCAACTCCAAGTATAAACCGTTCTCTTTCGAGAGCCACGGCGGACTGTTGGCACCGGCCACCGGGGAAGAACGGCAGCGTGACGGCGATGGCAGGGCTCGGCCCTCCTTCCGCTCCATCGGATGTGCTCTGCTTTATCCAGCTCTCTGAGGAGCAGCTCGCTCCTGACGGCGGTCAGGGCTTGGGAGTGGGGTAGCTGTGTGTTTCTCCTGGAGAAGCAGCCGGCCAGGCCGCCAGAGCCCGTGTGGGGGGAGGAAGCGACCTCCCCGTCCTTCCAGGCTTCTGTGGAACTTGGGCTGGTCAGGACGGGAGGGGAGGGGAGGGAGGAGGGAGCGTGTTTGTGCTCAGAAACGGAGGGACAGATGCAGAGAGCGGGAGAGGCAGCCTCGGGCCGGGAGGGGAGGAAGGCCGGGGAGGGTGGCCAGATGGAGACATAAATCAGGGGCTGCTGGGCAGCGGGGCTGGCCGGACATCTGGCTGTGACTCCTGGTTATTTATGGAGCACCTGCGGAGCACCGGCCTCCACGGCCGCTGGGGGCGGGGCATGGCTGACACCAGAGACCTGTCTCCTGCCTTCGGTCCCAGATGGAGTTGCCCATCCACCATTCACATCCTCCTGGAAGGCCGGGACTGGGTCTCTTTGGCTCGCCCCATCTCCCATCGCTGGCCCTGGGTTCAGCTCTCAGTAGTAACATTGAATCATGATTCGCTAAGGAACGGATGGACGAGTGGATACAACAAACTATGTGTGACTAGCTACGGGACCCCTTCCCGGGTGCCCACATGACCCATTCCCAGCGAACGCCGCAGACGCCGGCCATGCCTCCCCTTCTCAGGGACAGGACGACTCCATTGGAAAGGCAACCCCGGCCCCTCCGTGGCCGTGCGGGTGTGTACGCCGCTGGTGACGATGTTGGGGGGCCCCCGCATCGCTCGTCTGCGCAGTTAGCTCTCCTCACACAGGTGACCCCAAGATCCAGCTCACTGACCTCACGTCTAAACTACATTCTCCCAAACCACTTTCCAGAACCCCCTACCCAGGGCCACCGGGTGTCGCCTGCCACGGGTGAGGCTGAGGCGTCCTGTCAATCACGGATGTCGGTGAGGACCAGGTGGGGAGGAGGGGGCGCTCGGCGTCACCGTGTGTCAGTGCCGCAGACAAAAGCTGACAGACTCCTGACTTCACCCAGCGCCATCTGCCTCTCAGCCAGCCTCCCTCCCGGTCTCCAGGCCACACATCATATATATATATATTTTATTTATTTTTGGTTAATCATCACCCGAGGATATTTTTCCATTGATTTTTTCAGAGAGAGTGAAGGGAGGGGAGAGACACACAGAGAGAGAAACATTGATGAGAGAGAGACATATCAGTTGGTTGCCTCTTGCATGTGCCTCATCTGGGACTGGGTTTTAAGCCTGCAGCGAGGTACACACGCCCTTGACCCAGAATCAAATCAGGGACCCTTTAGGCTTAGGACCAAGGCTCTATCCACTGAGCCAAACCAGTGAGGGCCATATATTTGAAAGCCATCCTGCTTTAACCAGCAGAGCAGTAGCTTTCATGTGTAACCAGAGTTCTGGTGCATGAAATTCGTGCACTTGGGGGAGGTCCCTCAGCCCAGCCTGCACCCTCTCCAACCTCGGATCCCTCGGGGGATGTCTGACTGCCGGTTTAGGCCCGATCCCTCTCTGAATCCGGGACTGCTGGCTCCCAACCACTCGCCTGCCTGCCTGATTTCTCCTAACCGCTTCTGCCTGCCAGCCTGATCGCCCCCTAACCACTCCCCTGCTGGCCTGGTCATCCCTAACTGCCCTCTCCTGCAGGCCCAGTCACCCCCAACTGCCCTCCCCTGCTCTCCCAATTGGCCCCAACTACCCTTCCCTGCTGGCCTGTTTGCCCCCAACTGCCCTCCCTTGCTGGCCATCTTGTGGTGGCCACCTTGTGATGACATGGGGGCGGTCATCTTGTGATGACATGGGGGTGGCCATCTTGTGATGACATGGGGGCAGCCATCTTGGTCACAGGGTGTGATGGTCAATTTGCATATTACCTCTTTATTATATAGGATTATAAAGCAGTGCTGGGCGGTCAGCACGTTCCTCCCTCCCTGCGTTCTCCTGGGTCTCTGACCCTGCTTTCCTGGGCCCCGGGGACAAGGAGGGGGTCTGTGGCCTGCAGGGGTTGGGGGGCTGCTTCGGGGTCCCCATGCAATTAGAACCCTCTGTCTTCTCACTTCGCTGTCCACACCCCTTTGCTGCGTCCGGTCAGGAAAATGCGCCCACATCCCCGCCGCCTGGGCGTTTGGGCAGAGCCCAGCTCGTAACCCGGCGCTGAAACTGCCGTCGTCGCTGCCTCTTGATGGCGGCGGACGGGAGGTGGACGGCGTTTGGGAACGCCATGTCCTTCTGAGGGTGGAAGTGATGGAGCTCCTTCGGGCTCGTTAGAAAGCCCTGCGCGTGTGCCGTGCTTCACGCTTCGGAAGGCGTCTTCATACCTGTCTCCCCATCGAGGCTCACGCCCTGAAACACTGGCTCGGGCTTTGTTCCGCACACGCCTGTTCGAAGGCTCCCGTGCAGCCGCTCCCGGGCGCTGTCTGAGCTGAGCACCGGCTGTGCGGGGCCTGAGGGCCTGCAGGGTGAGTGCATTAGAGTCATGCATCTTCTCAATATTAATGTTTCCTTATTTGCTGGCTTGTTTACTCGTTCTTTAGTTCCGCTTTCCGGATGGGGACACAGGCTGAGCGAAGGGACCCACAGGGCGCAGTGGCATCCCCAGACCGAGGTTTTCCATCTCCGCGTTGGCCCCGCCCTTTCCTCTGCCTCTCCCACATGTCCCCAGCGAGGACTTCTCGCCCATCTCTTCCCCGTGGAGGAATTTCTTTTTCCTGATTTAGCTCAAGGGCTATCAGAACGCACGGTTACTGACGGGGCATCTGAGGGCCCCGGGCGTTGGGGCTGCATTAGGGTCAGAAACGAAAGGCGTGTTTTGAAGAAAGAGAGGCGAGGGAAGCCTTACCAGAAGTGGGAGGGGCCCAAGGAGAAGGCGGAGCATCTGGAAGCGGCATCGCTGGCCTTTCCCCACAGATGGGACGGGTCCAGTGTCTTCCCCACGGGCAGTCAACTCCATGCACAGATTGAACACTGGGTTTCACCTATAAATTATATACTTTTTAATATGTATTTTTATTGATTTCAGAGATGAAGGGAGAGGGAGAGAGAGAAACACCAAATGATGGGAGAGAATCATCGATTGGCTGCCTCCTGCACATCCCACACTGGGGATGGAGCCCACAACCCAGGCATGTGCCCTGACTGGGAATCGAACCGTGACCTCCTGGTTCATAGGTCAACGCTCAACCACGGAGTCACACTGGCTGGACCAGAGTCCATTTGAAAAGCGGTATAGAATATCAGCATGCAAAGCTTTTAGGACCTGGGGCAGGAAGCTGAGCCCAGGAAAGAGCTATCCGCATACACATCTATTGGAGGTGCATTAGTCATTTCATGTATTTTTAAATGTTTAAAAGCCCATTTGCCTCCATCGCGTCTGAGTACATACACGAGGGAAAAAGATCGATGTTGGATTTTATACACCGACACCCGCCCCTGCCCTCACTTACCATCCCTGGAGGCAAAGGCCTTGTTGGTCGGCGTTGCTGGGCAGAGTGAGCGGCTCCCCGTCAGCCACAGGCAGTTCCTGAGGGGCTGGCCGTGTGTGAAACCTGTGTATCCCCCGCTAGCGTGTCTTCAACCTCCTTTCTGCAAGGACCCACGTGTGTTTATTTGTTTTTAAGGTTCATGGAGAAATAGGTGAATAGAAAGTGGATTTTCCCAAGGTTCCAGGCTGGGGTGAGATGTACCACGGGAATGCCCACCAAATGCCAGGGAAGAAACAGCCGTCACGGGAGGTGGCAGGCAGCCGGCTGTGGGGTCCGACTCAAAACCTGGCCTGATTGTAATTCCAGAGTAAAAGTTGCTATTCTAAGCCTGATATATATACAAATATTAATATGTAGTAGATATGATTTCTATTATAATTATATTAACATTTATATATCAGGCTTAAAATAGTGAATAGTTTATATATATCTATATATATATATATATATGTCTAATATACAAATTGTTCCCTCGGGAGTTTGTCAGGGGGACCGGAATTTCCATCACTCGCTATGATGTGCACTGACCACCAGGGGATGGCACGGGATGAAGGGAGGCCCTGGCCTGCAGCCAGCAGCCAGCAGCCAGCAGCCAGCAGCCAGCAGCCGGGGAAGGGAGACCTGCCGGCAGCCAGCAGGAAGGCCCTGGCCTGCAGCCAGAAGGCCCTGATCGGCTCTGATCGCTGGCCAGGCCTAGGGACCCTACCTGTGCACGAATTTTGTGCACCGGGCCTCTAGTATGTATTATGTATAATACGTATATGTATAATGTGCTCCTTACAAAACTCCTGTAAGTTAGATAATACTAATATTCCCATTTTATTTATTTATTTTAATGTATTTTTATTAATTACAGAGGGGAAGGGAGAGGAAGAGATAGAAACATCAGATGAGAGAGAATCACTGATTGGCTGCCTTCTGCATGCTCCACACTGGGAACTGAGCATGGGGACTCGAACCATGACCTCCTTGTTCTTGGTTGACACTCAACCACTGAGCCATGCTGGCTGGGCCCAATATTCCTATTTTAAAGATTAAGAAACTGAGGTCTCGGGAGGTTAAGCCACTTGCCCGTGGCCATGTGGGATACAAGCCCAGAGAGTCTTGAGTGCCTTCTCCTTAATGCCATCCTTGGAACATCTGCCTCAAAGGGCCGCGGAGAGGATGAGGGGAAACTGCCCACGAAGCTCCTGGGAAAGCGCCGGGCAGGGAGCACGCCCTCAGGAGCTGCCAGCTCTCGCTGTTCGTGTTGCAACCTGAAACCCATGTCTGAGTGGGACAACCTCAGTCCTCCCCATCCACCGGGCGCCATGGGCTCGGCCACACCCTGCAGCGTGGCCCAGGACCCAGGACCCAGGGGAGGGCGTGAGTTCGCCGAGTTGTAGGTGGAAAGAGGATGTGCGTGTTGTGAGGCAGAGCAGGGGCCGCACCTGCCTCGCAGACATTCCCAGGCACAAAGCGGCCCTTTCCTGTCCAGGAAGCTCACCGAGTCTGTGAGGAGCCAGCGTGGCCGCGAGCCTGGCGCCCACCCCCCTTCCGTGTTCTGTAATTCCAGGTCACGGAGGAGACCACAGCGAGAGGCGAGGTTTTAGCTAACACGGCAGAATGTGGGTTTTGAGATTCATTTCGGCGTCTACGGCAGCTCCGTTCGTTAGAATGCTCCGGAATGTCATTTATCTTTATTTGTCAGCTCCCGGTGGGGGAGGGGTTCTTTGTGAAGGGCAAGACGTGAGCAAGAAGCAAAAATGACGGCTTGTTTTTTAACTAGCGATGGTCCTCAGGTTTGGGGTTAATACTGCTCTAAAACGGAGAATACTACAAAAAGGCCTAAATACTAAAAACCTAAAATGTGTAACTTGGCAGGAATTGGCGACTGATAACTAAGAGTTCACATATTTTCATTCACATGAACATAGGATGATATTAACAATATTGGCTGGGTCTAATACCCGGATGTATGCATTTAAGATGAAACACAATTCATCAGCACCAAGGGGCTCTGGACGTAATGTAGGAAAGATTCTCGGAGGGGCACCTTTCTAGCTGTGGTTTCGGGGGGACAGCGACGCGCCCGGAGAGAGTTTCCATGGAGGGAACGCTTCACCCTTCGCGAACTCCATGCGCTCTCACTGCCTTCTGCAGAGGGCGATCAGCTGGGCACGTGACTCCATGGGGCAGCTGTGACCCTGACCAGGGTCCTGGGAATTCTGTTTGCTGGCACGTTCAGTAAGGGGCTGTTCTGTTTCACTAAGTTTATTCTGATTGCTACAGGTTATCCCATATATTGTGGCAAATGGCATTCATAGCATCCATTCATTCATTAATTCATCCATCTGTCCATCAATCCATCTATCCATCCTTCCATCTGTCCATTCATTCATCTATCTGTCCATCCATCCATCCAGTATCCATCCACCCATCTATCCATCCATCCACTATCCATCCATCCATCCATCCACCCATCCGTCCATCCATTCATATATCCATCCATCCATCTGTCCATCCATCCATCCATCTGTCCATCCATTCATATATCCATCCATCCATCTGTCCATCCATCCCTCCACCCACCAAATATTTGTTGAGTGCCTTCCAAGCACTAGGCTCCTTTGTAAACAGTGGATACAAGATGCTTGTGAACAGTGCAAATGAGCTCCCTGCTGTGTTGGAACTTACATTCTAGTGAGAGAAGACAGCACATAGAATTGTAAACGGACCCGGCCGTTTTAAGCTGTGAAAAGTGCTTGAAGAAAGGAAGTGGGTACTGGGGTTGATCGGTGACCGCAGGAGGTTGGGGCTGGTGGAAACGGGGTGGGCGGGGAAAGCTTCTCTGCAGAGGTGCCACCAGGACTGAGACCCAAATGACAAGAAAGAAGCAACACTGTAAAGTTCTCGAAGAAACTCTTCAGCCTACGGAGCCGCAGTGCAAAGGCCCTGCGGTGGAAGCACGGTGGACAGGCTTCGTGAACAGAAAGAAGACGCGTGTGAGCAGAGCGCTGGGAGCAGGGAAAGGCGGGCGGGAGGTCAAGGCGGTCGGCCCACGCCAGACACGCCCCTGGAGGCTTAACCCGTGTGGGTTTTATTTGTAGGAGATGGGAAGCCATGAGAGGGCCACAGCAGAGGAGCGACATGGTGTGACATGTTCTAAACATGGCTCTGGCAGTTACGCACGGCTGTACGGCGGCGGGGAGGTGGCTAGAGGAGCCGGCCCGTCAGAGCTCCCAGAAGTCAGAGACCCCAGAGAATAAACGCCTGTTTCTATTCAATGGAACAAACAGAGCCCAGAATCTGCCTGGCTCTGTCGTTTTTTAAATCTATGTTTATTGACTTCAGAGAGGAAGGGAGAGGGAGAGGGAGAGAGACATCAATGAATGGGAATCATGGATCGGCCGCCTCCTGCACCCTCAGTGAGGCCCCCGCTGGGCGAGTGTAGATATCAGCCATTTCAGGGCTGTGCTCCGATGCATCTCAACGCTACCGGGGCAGCCAGGGTGCATCAGGCTTCAGATGGGATTCGGATGCGGGTCAGGTCTTCAGAGAGAACGTGACCCCGTTCAGGGTCTCCCTCGGTCAGTTAGCGGGGCCAGCTGCTCCACACCCATGCTCCCATCGCCTGCCTACGTTTTGCTTTGGACACACCGCGGTTCCGCGTTCTGTGTCCCCGTTCAAGGTGCCTCCTCGCTTGTTCTCTGTGCAGACACACCTGCCCTCGGGCCTGGGTCAGATGCCAGCTCCTTCTTATGGAACCTCCGGTGAATCCGTGTCTCCTTCTTCCAAGACCCCGGGGCGTCCATCATTCAGACGATGAATACGGTGACCTGCTTTCGCTCTCAGTTACTAGAGAACCTTGCATAGGCAGCTAAGGCTTTGCCGGGATATGTCTGACCCCCTCCGCTGGGCTGTGAGCAGAGATGGAGGCTCGCTACGTACGTAACGCAACCGAACAGAGCGCACCGTCTCCACAGGCGGGAAATCCCTCGTGTGGATCGAGCCGGGTTTGTGCCACCTCACTGGCTTCCTATAGGGACGGCTCGAGGGGTCGCCATTATACCAACGAGGAGACAGAGAAGGGAAGTGGCTGCCCAGAACCAGCCAGACCAGGGCGGGTCCCTTCCCCCTCGCCTGCCCGCCCATCCCCCCAGCCCACACCCTGGCTCCGTGGACCACCCGGTGCGAAGCTGCTTCTCTCCCCTCTGCCCCACACTCGCTTGAACCACAGGAACCACACGAGAGGTGCCGTCTGGACCCTCCAGTCTGGGGGCCTGAGGCCTCTGCTCGGGGATGAGTCACCATCGAGGGCGGGAGAAGCGAGCGGCCTGCGGTATCGATCGCCTTTGAAATCAGAGGAAAACAAATCACCCGGAGCGTCCCTATTGGCGCCGGGCGCCGGGTCCGGACAGAGTCCAGAACAAAAGGCAGCTTTTAAGGTTTAACTCAAAAGGCCCTTGCCAGTGGGAGGGCAGGGCGAGGGATCATTGTCTACGAGGCGGGGGGGGGGGGGGGGGGGGGGGTGGGGGTGGGGGGGGGAGGTGATGATGCCGAATGCCGTGTGGAAAGTCTGGGAGTCCACGCACAAACCTCCTCTAACTGCTCATCAGAGCTCGGTAGGAGCTCCAAAACTCCCATCCTGGCCCCAAACTGGCAATTCCTCGTTTCCTGTTGGTGGAGAGATTTGGCCGGGCGCTACTTAAACCGCCTTTACTGCGCCAATGGCATCCCTTGGCCGCGATGGCGCTGTGTACATGGCATCACCGGATGCTGTGTAATCATTGCTTGCCACCTTGGTTATGTAAGTGATGCCCGAGTCCAATTTTGTTGTAGAGATTCAAAGAACACCGATGCAGGCAGAGAAGTCGGCGCCCGTCTCCTGTCCGCGCTGCTCTCCCACCCGCCGGCCCGGCCCCGGTCCTGGCTGCAGCCCTGGTGGGCGGAGGCGGCTACCTCCTTCCTCCCGCGGCGGCACCCCCACGGCGGGTGGGGCAGGAGGAGGCTCGCAGGGGCTCCCGTGGGGAGAACACAAGGATTAATCAATAATAACACAAGCGTCAACGCTGCGTCTCCCGCACTCGCGGCTGCGGGCCTGTTCTGTCCGCCCGGCAGATGCACGTGCGTGCCGCCGCCGGTTCTCCGGGGGGCGCTTCGCAAAGACTCGGGCCGTGGGCGGTAAACGGCGTCCACGCGTGCGGGACAACATTTGTGCGTTCGCTGCTTCTCTCAGGACCGAGGTCACGGCCGCAGCTCCTTTCCAAAGTCCTCGCGCTTCCATGGCGAGCTGCGTCGTTGCTCTCGCTTGTCCCGATTTTTATCGTCAAAATGGGATTTCTCGGGGCCCCGGATTATGCCGCCAATCCCCGAGACCTCCGCCGTGTCCTTCCTGTGTCTGTTGGGATGGTCGCGGTTGGAGCCATTTTACAGTTTCTTTAGTGCGTTTTTCTTTCTTCTCCTGCACCCCCGCCCTCCCCGTCATCAGCTTCAACGTTCTCCCCTCCGTCCACTGCTCGCTAGCCAGGATGGGGACCTGGGAATGGGCCTGCGGTGGGGCTGCAGCGGCCCTTCCTGTCCTCCTATTCCCCTTCTTGAAGGCGCTTCCTTCTCTGTTGAAGGCGAGGGCTGAGCGACATCATCTCTCATGTCCCCCCCCACGCCGCGCTGCCCTGCGATTCCCGTGGGCTCCTGGGTGACAGCCTGAGGTGTGAGTGCTCCGTGAGGGCTGGTCACCGGGCTCAACGCTTTTCTTACACAGGAGACACCGCAAGGGCCCGTCCCCGGGAGGGCGAGATGCTGCCACGTGGGGTCGTAGGCCCTCAGGCCTGGCCGGTGTGGCTCAGTGGCCAAAGCGTCAGCCCTCGGCCTGAAGGGTCCCGGGTTCGATTCCAGTCAAGGGCATGGACCTCAGTGGCAGGCTCAACCTCCGGCCCTGGTCGGGGCATGTGTGGGAGGCAACCAATCGATGTGTCTCTTTCTCTGTCTGTCCCCCCTCTTCCCACTCTCTCTAGAAACCAATGGGGAAATATCCTCAGGTGAGGATTAAAACAACAAACAAACAAAAACCAGCCGAAACCGGTTTGGCTCAGTGGATGGAGCGTCGGCCTGCAGACTGAAGGGTCCCGGGTTCGATTCCGGTCAGGGGCATGTGCCTTGGTTGCGGGCACATCCCCAGTGGGGGGTGTGCAGGAGGCAGCTGATCGATGTTTCTCTCTCATCGATGTTTCTGGCTCTCTATCCCTCTCCCTTCCTCTCTGTAAAATATCAATAAAATATATTTTAAAAACAAACAAACAAAAACCAGTAGGAGGCCCTCAGGGGACGCACCCCATGCGCCAGGCCGGCAGGAAGCTTTCTGTGTCACCCCGCCTTACACACGGGCAATACCCCGGTGCGGCTGTGACTAGCACGCCTGCCTAACGGACAGAGGCTCAGAGAGCCTGCAAGAGTCCATCAGAGATCCCGCAGCCAGAAAGCAGGAATGTGGGGATTGTACCCCAGAAGCCGATACCGTTTCTGGGTTCAGAGAGGAGCCGCAAGGTTGGCCTTTGACTAGCACGCTCCTAAGTAGATTTTAGGGGCGTGCGGCCGGGGGACTCCCCAAAATATTAATAAGTTGGCAAGGAAAAGTGAGGCGCTGAGCAATGAGGTGGGGAGCGGGGGAGGAGGGAGAGGAGCAGGAGAGGCAATTCCCTTCGGAGCAGCGGAAGCAGCGAGCCCAGGGGGCGGCCTTTCACAAGTGTCTGAGACGAGGAGGGAGTAATTGGAAGTAAGAAGATTATCAGCCCCGCGGGCACCGGTGACCCGAGCCAGTCAGCGGGGACGCCAGGGGCTGGCATTTCAATGATCCGTGAAATCAGAAGACAATGAATGGATGTAGCCAGCCCGGGGCCTGGGGAGGAGGTAATGTGTTTCCAAGTGAACTCTCCCCGACACACAATGTAATTAGAGCACTCCGGAATCAGATTTCGATTCGACAAAAATTGTCGAGATAAAATATCGAGTCGGGTATGCACACGGGCGAAGCAACGAAGGGAATTCCGCCAACGCCGGGCGGCCCCGGCTCCCAGGGGTTGGGAAGTCCAGCTGTCGGACGGAGGCGCCTGCACTCCATCCTTTAACCCCCTGTCTAGACGTAACCAACTCTCGGGGCGCGGCATCTGTGACCTCGGTGTTTCCAACCCGGGAGATGCATGCGAGAGGGGTGGGGGCCGCTGTGGGCTGTTTGTGGCGGGGGCAAGGAGAAGGAGGCAGGATGCTTTCGGATTTAAGGGGCATGAAAACTGCAGAAAGCCATCGGTGGGAAATGCACCTCCATTCCGTCGAATGAGGCTGCCTTCGCGAGGCGCCTCTCCCAGGGCAGGCGGGCCACCTGCTGAGAACGGGGCCACCGCCTGCTCAGTCCGACGTCCTCAAGCAGCGACCAGACGCCCCTCATCCCTCTCTAAGTGCGTCTGATCTCCTCAGTCGCCCAGTGGATAGCTCTTCGGTGCCGACCGTTAGTGGAGAGGGATGCGAGAAACACTAGGAAATCCATGTGGTGATTGCGCATTAGAGCCCGAGTTATCCATTTTATCTTACCGTTCCTCATGGCGACCGATGGCCAGCCACCTGCTCAGACCCCAAACCTTAGTCCTGTGTTTCTCCAGCATAGAGCACGGCCCAGCCCTGAGACCTGGGAGGGAAGGGATGGGGAGGGAGACGGGGAGGAAGCACCCCCGCCCTCCCTCTAAGGATGCCTCCTCCCCCCCCGCCCCCCCGTTGGTGCAGGAAATGGGAAAATTGGTGGGGGGCTTCTCGGGCAGCATTTCTCAGCGTTATCATCTTCTGAGCCTAATTGCAAGGAACACACAATTCCAACTTGAACAGAAACATTCCCCAACTGTTCCTCTTGCCGAATTAGGACTGTTTTCTAAATTTGGCAACATCATGGCAAATGTGGAAAGGGGCTGCCTGCCCCTGCAGAAGAGTGTGGAAAACTCATCGAGTGTTGCTATGAGTGTGTGTGTCTGTGTGTGAGTCTGTGTGTGTATGAGTCTGTGTATGTCTGTGTGAGTGTGTGTATGTGAGTGTGTCTGTGTGTGTCTCTGTGTGTGCATGTGTGTATGTCTGTGTGAGTGTGTGTATGTGAATGTGTGTATGTGTGTGTGTGAGTGTGTATGTGATTGAGCATGGGTGTGTCTGTGTGAGTATATGCGTGTCTGTGTGTGTGTGCATGTGTATGTGTCTATGAGTGTGTGTATGTGTCTCTGTGAGTCTGTGTGTGCATGTGAGTGTGTGAAGGGGATTCTCAGGATATTTAGACGCTGAAAGTGGAGTTTGTGGCTGGTGATTACCAACTCGTAAATCGGTCACATCCATGCATTTGCCGGGTCCTTGTTTGATTTCATACTTGAGTTTGGCGCGAGCACACACACACACACACACACACACACACACACACACACGTTTATGCTCTGTGCCCCAGTGGGCGGGGCCACCACAGTTCCCCTTCAGCCTGCCTGGAGGTTGGTGTGGCGGTGGGACTCGTTGCCATGGCTGCTGCAGGCACACTGCCTGTGCACAGCTCACCCCTGATACTCCTGTCGGGCCTGAGATTAGCGTCAGCACCAGCAGCTGGGACGTCGAACACGATCCCTGGCAGTGGGACAGCTGGGCGATCCGTGAGTCTGTGAAGTGGGTATTTTGGTAACGGATCACATTCCCAGCCCCGCGGGCTATTTAGAGAGGTGCTGAATAGACGGGGAGAAGCCTAGATGTGAACGAGACCAGGTGTGGGTCACCTCCACGGCATGGGGCTCCTGGGGGGGGGGGGGGCGGAGCGCCCGCAGGACAGGCAGCTGTGGGCGCATGTCAAGCCGCCTTTATTGAGACACCTTCGGGGAGGGCTGTGGAGACGGACGCTCAGGCCTTCCTTCATCAGAACTCGACAGCTCTTTTGCTTAAGAACGCTCCATTCTCTCTCCCGCTTCAGTTGGTCCTCGGAAGGAAAAATCAGAATGAAAATTAACTACATAACGAGTAGATTAACTGCCTAGCAATTCGGGTACGTTCCCCTCCCCCCCACTCAGTGGGGCCCGACTAATCTTTTAGGAAGCAAGTTCCTTAAATACGTTGTGAGACCAACTGGGAAATTAACTGGGTGTGGCCTGGGGAGAGTTCATTTCTATGCAGAGCCTGGCCAAGGAGAAACCAAAGCCGCGTCCAATTACTCATTTTACAAAAAGTGTCAGCCGTTCCCGGGCCTTTCAGTGCAAAGTGATCTTTCCAGCGAGAGGAGAGGACTTGAAAGGGTTCCTTCCCCATTAAAAAACCATCGGCTCCTTCAACAAGATCATGGTTAGTTCACATGACAGCATCTCTGCGGAGCCTGCCACCGTCCTCCTGCCGACAAAATCCACTCCCCGTGCAGTTTCCATCACACTCAGCTTTTTTTTTTTAAAAATATGTTTTTATTGATATTTTACAGAGAGGAAGGGAGAGGGATAGAGAGTTAGAAACATCGATGAGAGAGAAACATTGATCAGCTGCCTCCCGCACACCTCCCACTGGGGATGTGCCCGCAACCAAGGTACATGCCCTTGACCGGAATCGAACCCAGGACCCTTCAGTCCGCAGGCCGAGGCTCTATCCACTGAGCCAAACCGGTTTCGGCATATAACACTCAGCTTTATCTCTCTCCAACATCACTCAGGCTGGTTTAGGGGAACAAACGAGGAAATATTGGCACACGGACGGAAAAATCTCAGAGTGACTGGTTCTGGCTCAGGGGCTGGGGGTGGCAGGATGGCGTGGTGGGTATGCTGTGTTTTATGCTCTCTCACCGTTTTCCTCGGGCGGACCCTTCTCAAGGGCTCTCCTCTCGTAGCCACTTGGCTACCGGACTGTCTCTGCTTCCGTTTTAGCCTCTCAGCCTCTTCCATCGAGAACTCCGATGTAATTCCCAGAACTCCATCTCACTGGCCGACTTGGGTCACATGGCCATCTCTGAGCCAATGACGGTGGCCACGGAGGGTAGAAGGCTGTCACCGTGCAGACCTGAGCCACAGGCCACCCTGGGCAACCGGGAGCCAGAGCTGGTCACAGGGGGCCTGAGCGGAGGAGGGGTGACCTCCAGGAGGAGCGTGAGGGGGCTCTTCCCGGAAGCAGGGATGGCACAGACCCAGCGAAACAGGGCTGCTGGCTGGGGTGGACGGCATGAACGAACATCCCTTCCTGAGCCCAGGAAACGGCCATCCCTCCAACGAGGTGGAGGAGACATCGGTCCACGCTGGGTGTGGCCACGTGGTTTGCTTTAGTGGCGAGACTTGGAAATGACACAGACATTGCCTGGCCAGTGTGGCTCAGTGGTTGAGTGTCGACCTCTGAACCAGGAGGGCACGGTTCAGTTCCCAGTCAGAGCACATGCCCGGGTTTTGGGCTCCATCCCAGTGTAGGGAGTGGAGGAGGTGGCTGATTGGTGACTTTCTCTCATCATTGATGTTTCTCTCTCTCTCTCCCTCCCTCTCCCTTCCTCTCTGAAATCAATAAAAATATTTTAAAAGAAAGGAAAGGACACAGACACATGAGAAGTGCTTCCCTGTGGGCCTGCCTCTGGGGGTGCCAAATAGACAGGGAGAGGGAGGGATCCCCGGCAGTGGGACAGCTGGGTGATCCGTGAGTCTGTGAAGTGGGTATTTAGGTAACGGATCACATTACCAAATGTGATGTGAGAAGAAGGGAGCGTGCTCTCCGGGGTCTCCATGGCTGAGTCACCCTGAGTCCTGCCTCTGGGCCTTGCACAGTGGATGCTGGTTGACCGAATCCTGGTGGAACCTGCACTGGAGAAGCACACAGGGTCTGTGTGCTCCCCCAAACCCTGTGTGCTCCCCAAGAGAAGGATGCCATGGACTAGCAGCAGCTGCCTGGAGGCAGAGGGGGCAGACCCCTCAAGGCACGTAGGTTTGCTCTCCTTTGAATCAGGTAATTGCTGAGTCAGTGCCATGTGGACTTTATTTTTCAGCCCACCTAAAACTCACACCTGAATCTCACACCTAAAACTCACACCTGAATCTCACACCTAAATCTCACACCTAAAACTCACACCTGAATCTCACACCTAAAACTCACACCTGAATCTCACACCTAAAACTCACACCTAAAACTCACACCTGAATCTCACACCTAAAACTCACACCTAAAGCTCACACCTGAATCTCACACCTGAAACTCACACCTAAAACTCACACCTAAAACTCACACCTGAATCTCACACCTAAAACTGACACCTAAATCTCACACCTGAATCTCACACCTGAAACTCACACCTGAATCTCACACCTAAAACTCACACCTGAATCTCACACCTAAAACACCTAAATCTCACACCTAAAACTCACACCTAAATCTCACACCTAAAACTCACACCTGAATCTCAGCACTGTCTTAAGCGGAACCTCCATCCTTCCCCTCTGCCCGGCACCGATGGAATCATCGACATAAACGTTCCCTCAGTGCTGGGAAGCAGGCCCCACTGTGCACTGCTCTGGGGAGAACTAGACCGAACCAAAGCCACGGCCGAAGCAGGCGTGTTCGGTCCTAATGCGCCCTAAAGCCGCGCTCCCGGAGGCGAGGGAAGAGGTGTTTAACCCTTTCCCATTCTGGAAGGCGTGAGCGTCGCAGTTACTGTTCCTGGGGGGAAAGGGCGAAGGCTGGGGTGGGAGGGGGTTTGGGCGGCTTCCTCTGGGGGTGACTTCTGGGCAGGGCCTCCCTCAGGGCCCCAAGTTACTCCGTTACTAACGCTCCTCCGTGGAGCCCACACAGATGCCGGGGGTCAGTTACTTGACCGTTTCGATGAGAAACAACCACCACACACTTTGTCTCTTCGCTGCTAAATGCGAATTTCCCTGCAGAGAACTCTCCGCTTCAGTGTACAGGCTTGGGGCTGAGCCGCACGAGGAGGAGAAGCCGGGCCATTTGGAAAGGACAGGCGCCGGCTGGTGTGCGATGAAGGAGACCCCGGGCGGGTGGGCGGCTCGGCAGGAAGGCGAGTCCCTGGGCTGCGTGGGGACACACCTGGGCGGCGGGCAGGGACCCGGGGCCCCCCAGCCTCGCTCCTCTGCGCCTGAGCCCAGCCCGCCCTCTTGACCACGGCCTGTCCCCGGGCACCTGATCTAAACGTGCTGGCGTCACAGTGGCCTTGTCTATAACGTGACGACAGGAAAACTCGGTCGCAGCCGCGCAGGTACCGGAGCCGTGACAGGGGGGACGGGGAAGCAGGAGGTCTGGAAGTGACCCTGATGCTGACGGGGGAAGTGACGGGGCAGCAAACGCCTTTCATTGGGATTAGGGGTGACATTTATCAATTCATCCACGCTCACCCGGGTTTGGGGCTCCCTTTAGAATTTTCTGTGTGTAGCACGGTTTCACACTTATGACCTCCTCAGACCACCCTGGGGTTGGTGTTGCTCTTCCGATTTAACAGAGGAGAAGAGAGCGTTCTGGAAACCCAGGGCGATTGCCCAAGGCCGCACCGAGGTCCCTACCCCTCGGCGGGAGCCCAGCCTCCACAGCAGGTGTTGGTCAACAAGAACCTCGCTTTATGCCCTTGAAGTTGACCGACGATGGCGGCTGTGTGGCTGTGCTCAGGGAGGCACAGCCAGGCCCGGTTTTAAACGAAACCTTTCCCCCGGGCATGGACGTTTTACTTCCACGGCCACCTTATTAACCCTCCTTCCCAAAGCGGTCCTGCCTCCTGTTGCAGCCCCTGAAGGTCGTGGCGGGCAGATGGGTCCAGGAGCGGTGGGATGCCCGCCTCCCAGCTCCCCTCACGCCCACGGTGGATGGATTGAGGCAGTAAAGCGGCCCCACAGCACCTGGAGGGGGGGGGGGCTTCAATCCTCATCCTGACAGTGGCCCCCGTAGCGTCCAGGCTGAGATCCCCCGACTTCAGGGGGAAGACCGCTCCCCTCCCCCCAGCCAGGGAGGAAATGGCTTTATCCGGTGCTCTCTCAAATCTCGTCGATGTGACCACGTCTAGTGCTCATCTCCTGCTCACCATGTTCTTAGAGGCAGCGAGGGGTTCACGGTGATCCAAGATCCCTTCCCTGGTCCTGCCAGGCCTCTGGAAGGTCTCCCCCACATCGCCCCCCTGCCAGCTCTGACCTCCGTCGGGGAGCTGTGACCCTGGCTTTTAAAATCAGTTTACTGACATGTGTTGACGGATGCTGTAAGCTCCTGTCCTCGACTCCCACGTCCTGTCCCTGCTCCTTCCATTGGATGTTAATCCCGTTGGCTGCATAGACGATCAAATGCAACACAGCAGCCTGACACTCCGCACTCAGCCCCGGCGGGGTGCGGCGGGGGTGGGGGGGGTGGGGGTGTGTATGGAGGTGGGGAGCTTTCTGCTTCTGACTCCAGGCCCCATGTCGGCCACAGCACAGGGAGTCCTCGGCGTGAGAGGAGTCACGGGGTGGCCACGGGTGTGTCCCAGGCGGTGTCAGGAAGGAGACGGGAAAATGCCGCAGATGCAAGGGGCTGTGGGAAAGGTAGACAATATCCGTGACCTGACGAGGAGAGATGGGGAGAGACTTGAGGGTGTCGCGTTGAGGAAGGTCCCGGAGATGTCCACGCGGGACACCTGAGATCTGGGCTCCGCTCCACAACTCAGCCAGGGCCCCTGCAGTCAGTCCAGGTGGGGCCTGAGCCAGGACCAACCTGGGCGAGCAGGTGCGAGGGGCCCATTTAGACACGTGTGTGTGTGTGTGTGTGTCTATTGTTAGCACCTGGGGTGGAGCTGGTCCCCGAGGCGTGTGTGTGTGTGTGTGTGTGTGTGTGTGTGTGTGTGTCTATTGTTAGCACCCGGGGTGGGGCTGGTCCCCGAGGCCCGTGTGTGTGTGTGTGTGTGTGTGTGTGTGTGTCTATTGTTAGCACCTGGGGTGGAGCCATCCCCCAGGCCCGTGTGTGTGTGTGTGTGTGTGTGTGTGTGTGTGTCTATTGTTAGCACCTGGGGTGGAGCCATCCCCCAGGCCCGTGTGTGTGTGTGTGTGTGTGTGTGTGTGTGTGTGTGTCTATTGCTAGCACCTGGGGTGGAGCCATCCCCCAGGCCCGTGTGTGTGTGTGTGTGTGTGTGTGTGTGTGTGTGTGTCTATTGTTAGCACCTGGGGGGGAGCTGGTCCCCGAGGCCCGTGTGTGTGTGTGTGTGTGTGTGTGTGTGTGTGTGTGTGTCTGTATCGTCAGCACCTGGCAGGGTGCTGTTCCCCGAGGCTCCTGGCTCCCAGCTCCCGCCTTTGCTCTGCTCTCAGAAAGCTGGGCGGCTGGTGGGACGTGGGGAAGCGGCCTGGGAGACCCCGCTTGGCCACTCTGTGCCCCAGAACTCCGGTGGACATCAGAGCAGAGGCAGGTAGGACATTCCTGACAATATTCTCACAAATCACGGAAGATCTCGGCTGAGGACGACTAAGGCCTCCCTTCACCCCGTCCCAAGCGTTTCGCTTTTCCAGATGCTTCCACGTCTGGGATCCCTCCTGCCCGGGGTGTCCTGGTAAACTCGAAAGGCGTGGCAGGCGGGCAGTGACCAGGCAGGACGCTCGGCGTCTGGTCTGAAGTTAAACCTCCACTGGGGCGGGCCTTCCCTCCCCGTCTTCCTCGTCCTTTAAACTGCGCAGAGAGCAAACTCGCAGGGAAGCATCTAGACTCCCGTGGGTGTCGTGTGGCTTCGGTCTGAGTACCAGGGCCAGGGCTCAGAGGTGACTTAGCGATTCAGCAGCGTCTTTGTCACTGAGAGAAGGGAGAGGGGTGCAGGGACAGCGGGGTGGGGCTCCGGTGCTGCGCCTGCTTGTTTATCCTGAGGGTTAAGCGTGTGGCTGTTGTTCAACGTGGTTGTTTCGGGGGTGACACCTGCAGGAACTCATTGGAGGAAACACTTTGTCAGCTGTTGCTGGCAAGCGGGACAGGGTGTCAGGACAGCGCGCCCAGGCGGGGGCTCTGTGGACATTTTTGTTATCACATTTGGACTGACTGGCACAGTCACTGACTGACTTTACGATCCAGTTCTCATGGACGCGATGCATGGGTGGATTTATTACCTCCCGCGGTTCCGGCGATTTCATGAAAGACGCATTTTTAAGGAAGAAGGTGGCAGGTAGTGAATGAGATACTTCCCACCGGCTGCTGATGTCCGACCGCGGTGGGTCTAGCGTTAGGGATCGCCGTGACCACGCCGGAAAGAACCGGTAACGGAGCTCGGCGAGCGGCAGTCGGAAATCAGGCCAGGGGTGCCCTCCCCCGCCCCCCGCCCCCAGAGATCGGCTTGTCCAATGAGAGCCTGCAAAAGGGGGAGGCTTATTACGGTGAAGGAGCTAGGCCAGGGGTGGGCAAACTTTTTGACTCGAGGGCCACAGTGGGTTCTTAAACTGGACCGGAGGGCCAGAACAAAAGCATGGATGGAGTGTTTGTGTGAACTAATATAAATTCAAAGTAAAGGAGCGGAGGGGAGAGCAAGAGAACCGGATAGAACAGCCGGATCCGGCCCGCGGGCCGTAGTTTGCCCAAGGCTGGGCTAGGCAGTTCCCAGAGATCAACCCAGTTGCTGTTGGCATAAAGTGAACATGAAGAATGTTGATTCTGAGCCCGGCTGGCGTGGCTCAGTGGTTGAGCGTCGACCTATGAGCCAGGAGGTCATGGTTCGATTCCTGGTCAGGGTGCATGTCTGCATTGCAGGCTCGATCCTCAGTAGGCAGGAGGCAGCCAGTCAATGGTTCTCTCTCATCATTGATGTTTCTCTCTCTCTCTCCGTCTCTCTTCCTCTCTGAAATCAACAAAAATATATTTAAAAAATACAGTCAGCCATCCAGTAATGCATTGTGTCCCAGGCACTGACCCAGGGCCGCTGACGCTTTGGTGAGCCGAAAAGACAACGCCCGTGTCCCCCACGGTGCCAGTTCCGTGGGGAGGTGGAGGATAGACATGCACCAACATGAGTGCTGGCAGCGGTAACTGCTCTGAAGGGAATAGAGGGGACCGTGATGGGGAATCGCGGGGGCGGGGGGGGGGGGGTCATCTTGCCAAGCGTGGCAACGGGACTTTGGAGTTTAAAGAGACTTGACTTTTCACTTAACCACTTTCACTACTGTTGGGATTTTTATGATAAACATGGATTGCTTTTAAAATATAGGTAAGTGCATATATGCACACACCTATACATATTAGTGGATGTTAAAAAGTAACGTGGACCTGTATTCACTGTTGTGGGAAAGTTTTAAGATGTATAATTGAGCCCTCGCCAGTTTGGCTCAGTGGACAGAGCATCCGCCTGCAGACTGAAGGGTCCCAGGTTCGATTCCAATCAAGGGCACATGCTCGGATTGTGGGCTCGATCCCCAGTAGGGGGCGTGCAGGAGGCAGCCAATCGATGATTCTCATCATTGATGTTTCAGTCTCTCCTTTTCCCTTCCTCTCTGAAATCAATAAAAATATATTTTAAAAGAAGATATATTATTGAGTGACAGAAGCAAGTCACAATTATAAATATATAATTCAGTCTAATGTATAAAAATAAATAATATATGTATATATACCCATGCATAATATTGTAATTAGATATATTTAAACTCATATAAAAGTATTTTAGGAGATAGGTATAAATTCCTTTGGGGAGAGTGAAAAAAAACAAACCACCTTGTACTTCCTTCTCTGTTGTTGCATTATTTGAAGTTTTTATGAGCGTATTTTATTTTTGGGACTTAAAATTTGAATTAAAAACATCAGTGGAGCCGAAAACGGTTTGGCTCAGTGGATAGAGCGTCAGCCTGCGGACTGAGGGGTCCCAGGTTCGATTCCGGTCAAGGGCACGTACCTTGGTTGCGGGCACATCCCCAGTGGGAGGTGTGCAGGAGGCAGCTGATCGATGTTTCTCTCTCATCGATGTTTCTAGCTCTCTATCCCTCTCCCTTCCTCTCTGTAAAAAAATCAATAAAATATATATTTTTTTAAAAAATCAGTGGAAAAATTAGTTAATTAAAAAAATCAGTGGGGAAGTGCATGCGTCGTTAATGAATGTTGGGATAACTTGGCTTGCGCTTAGAAAAGGAAGCTTAATGATGACCTCACGCCCTGCAGACAGATGCGTTTCTCTTGGGGTGATAGTTACTGAGTACGTGTGCTGTGCCGGCACTGTGCTAGGATTTTCCTTGGACACGTTAACTCTCACAAGCAATAGAAGGTGCAGGGTATCGCCTCCCATTGTGTAGGGGGAGCGGAAGGTTCCCTAGGGCAGAGCCGGGCTGCGCGTGCCCACACTCCCCTCCCTCCCTCCTTGCCCGCTTGGGTGTGGCGTGCATTTCTCTGAAGCATGTGGGAAAAGTAGGAGGCAGTTTGGGAGGAAATATAACGCATCTGGTTGATTTTGTTTGTTTAAAAGTGACCCGGGAAGAACTCTTAACCGTTCTTAGACAAGGGCAGACACAAACAGAGCTCGTCCAGTTTTTCTGCTTACTGTCACCTCCCATCGGAGCACAGTCTCTACCACGTCAGGGCCAGGAGTCAGGGGCAGGAGGCGCTCATCCCCGCCCTCTCTGCGGGGGAGCGCGGCCTTGAGCGCTGACACGGAGCCTTCAGTCCTGGCGCCAGGACACGGCCTCAGCGATCAAGGCCGCACCGGGCTCTGCCCGTAACCCCGTGCTGATCTCTTCTCGGCTCTCCCACTCCGGAACTGTCTCCCCCCGCGGTGACGCGTACGAGCCAGCATACCTATTTACTTCCTTTATTATTATAAATGTCACGTGTGTCCATCGGTGTTTGATAAGTATGATCAGTGTCAACTTCCGAAGTAGAGGGGCTGTGTCATCTCTCTCCCTCCCACGTGGGAGACGCCCATCACAGCGCCCCAGTGGCGCAGCTGCTCAAGGAATCCTTTCCAAGTGCAGGCGTCAACCACCACGCTTTGCGCTGCTTCCTCTCCTGGAAAGACACCAGTCACCGCACAGGCATAGGAAATAATCATTAAACTGGTTACCATGTCTTCAATGCACCCGTTAAGCAAATTGGAGAGGGAGGCGTTGAGTTTGAACCTGACTTCCCAGGTGTCAGCTGAGTCCTCGGGCGAGCCACACCCCCTCCCACAGCCTGGGTCCCCGGAAGTGAGGAGCGAGGACAGGAGGGCAGCCGGGGCTCTGCGCCCACGTTGGCTGCCCCTGCGCTGCCTCCCCGCCCCCCAGCTCCTTGCGTGTCCTCGCTTTGTTTTTCTCACGTTCACGCCTTGGCCTCCATGGGACTGGTTTCTGGGCTCTGAGCCCAGGGTGGCTTCAGTTTTGTTTGTTTGTTGCTTAGCGCCCCAGATTCTGTTTGGAATGCGCGTGGGGCTTCTGGATTATCATGGTTGTGAGTTCATGCCTTTGTTAAGTGCTTGGGGCAAGTCTGAATGAAGGCCACGGAGAGGGAGAGAGATGGAAACCTCAACGTACACAGTAGGACAGCAGCAGGCGACTGCTGTGCGGGGGCACCGGGCGCAGCCTCCCACAGCCTCCTCCAGCCTCCCACAGCACCCCAGCCTCCCACAGCCTCCTCCAGCCTCCGACAGCCTCCTCCAGCCTCCACAGCCTCCTCCAGCCTCCACAGCCTCCTCCAGCCTCCTCCAGCCTCCCACAGCACCCCAGCATCCCACAGCCGCCCCCCCCCCAGCATCTTCCAGGTGGCTCTCATCAGACCCTTCGTTCGTCTCTGAGACCTTGGCGCTGCCACCTGTCCCCGTCCTCTCAATCTCCACGCAGGGAGCACACTCGACACTTTGCTAGAAGGACCTGTGTCCTGTGAACTGGCCCCGGCAGTGCCTGCAGAGGTTCCAGCTGCAGCGAGGATGGGACAGGTTTGCTTTAGTGCCACCAGGGCTTGCCATCCGCCCTGCGTCCCACTCTCCAGCTCAGCCCGGAGCCAGTGCCTCCCAAAGCCAGTGCCTCCCCCAGTCCCCCCCAGCCTCCCACAGCCTCCCACAGCCTCCTCCAGCATCCCACAGCCTCCCATAGCCTCCCACAGTCTCCTCCAGCCTCCCACAGCCTCCCACAGCCTCCCACAGCCTCCCACAGCCTCCTCCAGCCTCCCACAGCCTTCCACAGCCTTCCACAGCCTCCCATAGCCTCCTCCAGCCTCCCACAGCCTCCCACAGCCTCCCACAGCCTCCTCCAGCCTCCTCCAGCCTCCCACAGCCTCCCACAGCCTCCCACAGCCTCCTCCAGCCTCCCACAGCCTCCCACAGCCTCCTCCAGCCTCCCACAGCCTCCTCCAGCCTCCCACAGCCTCCTCCAGCCTCCCACAGCCTCCCACAGCCTCCTCCAGCCTCCCACAGCCTCCCACAGCCTCCTCCAGCCTCCCACAGCCTCCCACAGCCTCCTCCAGTCTCCCACAGCCTCCCACAGCCTCTCCGCACACTGTGCTTCCCTGGGAAACCCTTTCCTTGCCTAGTGCTGTGTGCATTCGCTCTACACTTACTTCAGGGACTATGTACTGATGCCGAAGGAAAGACAGGGTAATTCCTGAAACCTGGTTCCCCAACAGGGAGGGTCAAGGCAAGGGATGGGGGAGAAGTGTGGGCACAGGAGCAGGTGGGAACCCAAGGTGGGGTGGGGGTGGGGGATGGGGAGCAGTGTGCACAGGTGCAGGTGGCAGCCTGCGGGCAGGCATGGGGGATGGGGGAGGAGTGGGCACAGGTGCAGGTGGCAGCCTGCGGGCAGGCATGGGGGATGGGGGAGGAGTGGTCACAGGTGCAGGAGGAAGCTGAGAGTGGGGATGTGGAAAGAGGGGGCACAGGTGCAGGAGGAAGCTGAGAGTGGGGGATGGGGGAGGAGTGGGCACAGGTGCAGGTGGCAGCCTGAGGGTGGGGGGTGGGGAGGAGTGGGCACAGGTGCAGGAGGAAGCTGAGAGTGGGGGATGGGGGGGGAGTGGGCACAGGTGCAGGTGGCAGCCTGAGGGTGGGGGATGGGGAGGAGTGGGCACAGGTGCAGGTGGCAGCCTGAGGGTGGGGGATGGGGAGGAGTGGGCACAGGTGCAGGTGGCAGCCTGAGGGTGGGGGATGGGGAGGAGTAGGCACAGGTGCAGGTGGCAGCCTGAGGGTGGGGATGGGGAGGAGTAGGCACAGGTGCAGGAGGAAGCTGAGGGTGGGGGATGGGGAGGAGTGGGCACAGGTGCAGGTGGGAGCCTGAGGGTGGGGGATGGGGGAGCAGTGGGCACAGGTGCAGGAGGAAGCTGAGAGTGGGGGATGGGGGAGGAGTGGGCACAGGTGCAGGAGGAAGCTGAGAGTGGGGGATGGGGGAGGAGTGGGCACAGGTGCAGGAGGAAGCTGAGGGTGGGGGATGGGGAGGAGTGGGCACAGGTGCAGGAGGAAGCCCCATGCGCCCTGTCTGATGGCTTCTCTTGGCTCAGGAAGTTCAACCCCAACGTTAGAGGGAACGTGGGCCGGAAGAATGGCTGAGTATTTTCCATCTGTGATTCCGTGTCTTTATCCATAAAATAGGGCGTTATTCACAGGATGTTGTGAGGATTCAGAGAATAGACAGACACATAGACAGATGTGTGCACATGCACTTAAAGATGGCATACATATACACGTCCTCCTGGCTGTATACTGTCTATAAGGGGAGCACATACTGCGCACCACTGTGACAGGGGTCGACTTGGGGTCCCTGAAATCCATGTGTTGAAGTCCCCACTGCCAGGACCTCCAAGCCCGGCCTCACTGTGATGCAATAAGCCAGGAGGAGGCCAGGCTGGAGGAGGGGGCCTCATGCAATGGCTGGTCCTTATGGAGGGGGCAGCGAGCCAGCCGCCCGCCCCCGCAGGACAGTGCCCTGGGCACTCGAGGTGACACAGGCGGTGTGTCACCTGCCCCGAAGGCGCGCCAGAGCTTCCAGCAGCCCCGAACCCAGGAGGGAGGTGGATCGTTCTCCCTCACAGCGCTGAGGGAGCCACCCTCTGGCCGTGGTCCCGCCTCCAGCCTCCAGGGGTGAGGCGGGAGATTACCCTCGTGTAAGCCCTGGTGCGTGGCCCCAGCAAGCTCACCGCTGGCGAGAACAGAGGCTTTGGAGAGGGACGGGCTCAGGTCGGTGCGGGCACATCCTCTGTCACCGGGACGTGTGAGTCAGGTACCTCTGTCCTGTCCGTGAAGGTGGGAGAGCTGGGTGCCTTCCCGCCACTCCTCGCTCCTCACGGCACCTCATCTCCTGCTGGGTCCCAGCGCGGGTCAGCTCTCTCCTGGGCTCTGGGCAGCCGCAGGCAGGTCCTGCCCACCTTCATGTCAGCTGCAGAAGCCAGAGAGAGAGGGGGCAGGCAGTGGTCGGGGCAGGGTCACCCCAGGCTGCCCGGCATCAGGGCCCGCCCCCCTCCCCTCTGCCCTGCATGCCATACCCCCGGCCCCGGCTGGTGCTGGGAGGCCCAGAGAACGGACCCTGAGGAAGCCTGAGAACTGCCTGGCACGCAGCGGGATGTGGCATGCAGGCGACCGTGGCCAGCAGCGAGTTGATCCTGCGAGGAGCGTGAGGGGGATGTGGGCTTGTTGCCGGCGACAGAACGGCCTCCTTGCTGGAGAAAAACGGGAGGATGACCGGGCAGTGGCCTGGGTCCCCGTGAGGACGGGCGGCTTGTCTCCGGGCCTCCTTCGGCGGCGCCGGTGGTGAGGAAGGAGTGGGTCTCTGCGTGCGCGTGGGGCGTGGGACACAATTCCCTTCTTCCCCCCGGATCTCACACTGAGTGCCCACTCCCTGCTCAGCGGGAGGGTGCCAGCGACGGCTGCGGAGCCTCAAGTGCCCACGGGCTGCCCAGGGCAGCGAGGACGCCCGTAGAAGCCCCTGGAGATTGGCAGAGGCTTTGCCGGGAAGATGGGGGAGGGGTGAGAAGTGAAGCTGAGCCGGGAGGGAAGAACGCATGCGGATTGCGAAGCTGGGAGGCAGGTCGTGATCACTTGCTCGGATGCGTGTGACCCTCCGTGCACGGGAGCAGACAGTGCATGTTCCCTTACAAAACGCCATCTAACCGCCGGAGCCAGCGGGCGGCTTGGCGGGGACCGCGAGGCCCATCTTCACGGAGGTGGGGACAGGTGAGGACGCCCCTGGGCCTCAGTGTCGGACAGTGACCGGATGTCCAGTGAGACGAGGGAGAGAAAGACGTGGCATCGTCACAGAATTTAAACAGGGGTGGCCAGGGCCAATCTGATGGGTATGCGGATTAGATCTAAAGAAGGCTATTCTTTGAAGGGGGAATGTTAGCCCTAAACCCAGGCATGTGCCCTGACCAGGAACTGAACTGGGACCTCCTGGTTCATAGGTCGGCGCTCAACCACTGAGCCACGCTGGCTGGGCGCCCCTCTGTGTGTGGTTTCCATGGAAACCAGTCCTAATATCTCCTGAGTCTCGAGGCTGCTGCCTTTCAGGTGTAACTCAATTAACGCCTGCTGGTCTATCAGTGGATCAGGTAATTGTTAAGTAATTTTGATAAAAATTTCCCCATCCTCTCCCGCCGAAGCAGAGCAGCCAGATCCATTTACTGGCCCCAGCACGTCCGTTTCTCTCTATGTGGGAGGATTTAATGCTCTGATGGGGGTGGAAAAATGAGATTTGAACAGGATACTTAGTGAATCAAAACATACTCAGATTGAATGATTAGAAACCCCCAGTTAATTACTAAAAATGAAAATAAATTACAAGTCTGCGTCTGCGTGGGTTACTGGAGTGTATGCTAAGAAGGGCCTTTTCAATCATTTTCCCATTAAAAGAAAGCAGGAATAGTGAGAGATGCCATTTTCCTTTTGCACCGCTGCCCAATTATGTCATTTAAATTGTGTTTTCTGCCTCAGTTGCTTACATCAACAACTCCGTATAATGTGAATTGGCTTCCGGGACAAACGCTCCGCTCGCGGGCACACCGAGAGGCATTAGCGATTCCTTAGTAAATGCTCAGTTTAATATGTATAGGCGCCGTGATGGGCTGGGGGTGTCGATGTATTTGAGGGCCCTTTGGAACCGAGGCTGGAATCCGGCCGTTCTGAAGGGCACTCACAGCCATCTGCTCTGCGGTCAGCATAACCACAGCCAAGCACCGCGGCCAGACCTCGTTCAAATGAGGAGATAAGGAAGAAGGAGGGGTACTGAAGACCGAGAACACGAGGGAAGTCGACAAAGTCTATCCTTCTGTGTGTGTGTGTTTTGTTGTTGTTGTTTTTTAATATTTATTTATTTATTTATTTATTTATTTATTTCAGAGAGAGGGAGAGAGAGAGAGAAACCTCAATGATGAGAGATACCAGCCTCAATGTTTTATTAATCTATTTATTCAACAGGCATTAAATTACATTATCAAATTCTCATTAACAAACCCTCCTAATTTCTGTCTCCACCGCAGTGGGAACGAGTAGCACACTCCTCACAGACCCGCCCAGGCCTGTGGACCACACTGAGTAACACTGGGCGGGAGGACCAGTCGGCCAGTCGGCCCAGACAGAGCAGCTCAGGGTGAATGTATAACCCCTGTTCCAGGGCATTGCGAGTAATTCACTTCAACAGGCCAGAATCCAGGTTATTGCTCTAAACCCCACGCAACCAAATCTAAACCCCAGACACCCAAATCTAATCCCCAGACACCCAAATCTAACCCCCAGACACCCAAATCTAAACCCCAGACACCCAAATCTAACCCCCAGACACCCAAATCTAACCCCCAGACACCCAAATCTAATCCCCAGACACCCAAATCTAACCCCCAGACACCCAAATCTAACCCCCAGACACCCAAATCTAACCCCCAGACACCCAAATCTAAACGCCAGACAGCCAAATCTAAACCCCAGGCAGCCAAATCAAGGGATGCATTCTCTTAGTTCAGGGGTCCTCAAACTACGGCCCGCGGGCCACATGCGGCCCGCCGAGGACATTTATCCAGCCCGCCGGGTGCCGCTGCCTGTCCTGCTTAGCAGCCGACTCGTCCCGGGCCTGCAGTGAGCATAGGAATTTGTTCATAGTTGTTTTTTTAAACTATAGTCTGGCCCTCCAACGGTCTGAGGGACGGTGAACTGGCCCCCTGTTTAAAAAGTTTGAGGACCCCTGTTTAGTTACTTGAGGACATGTATCTCCTCTGAGTGAACTGTACGTTGCTCGTGTGGACGTGGGCCCTACCAGCTCTGTCTCTTGGAGCATCTGCACCATCTCACCAACCCTGTGGAATGTGTGTAGAGCTTCGTGTTTGTTGAAAGACCCCCGGCCATGCTTTAGATCTTCCTTCCGTCCCCATGAAACCGACTGACAGCTCAAGGAAAGGGGCATTTTCAACACGACTGCAGATTGTGCTGGAGACCTACCCAGAGTCAGTAGTGACATCGATTGTCACAAGGCAAGGGCGGAGCAAGCCTTATGGGATCATACACATGAACTCTGACGTGATGAGACGATGGATCCTAAAACGGAACCCTAACAGGTGTCTGCCACAGTATCTTCCACTCAGCGTCACAAACAAGGAACCACACGATGTCAGACAGTAGCCTATGAACGTAAGTTCTGTCACTCTTCAACAGAGCGGTAAATTCTCGTCCACAAACCAGATAGTCCGGGGCTTGGAACGTGTCCACACCTCCACCTGCTCTTTTATCAGAAGATAGACTCCAGGAATATCCACCGAGAAGCTCAGGAAAGAACACATCATTCAGGCAGAGCTAAATCAAACACGGGAAGGGAAAGCCATTCAAGGTAAGCGTGGAAACTCACACGTTGGGGAGCTGGCTTATCACGGAGCGAGTTTCAACAATATATGATGATGATGTGGACTAGTTACATTTCCTACTTAAAGCAAGATTGGTCATCTGTGACCAAATTTTTGGATTTTACCCTTGATTTTGTCAGTGACAGGTTGTTGAGTCTATCCACTATTATGTTCTTCTGACAGATATCGAAAACGGTCTTTAGCAGGGTTGACTTGGCTAAACGCCCATCCCCATCTCCTGTCTCCTTTCTGATCCGGATGGCTGCAACCCCCGGGAAGCTCCTATAGCCTTTGAGCTGCCCCAGGGGTCTGCCCGCCCCTGGGGTCAGCCGAGCCGAGGGTGGGGTGTATGCCTGGGATGTGGGGTTTCCTCTCTCCCCAGTAACTTTCCACTTGTGGTGAGCAGTTCGAACTCTTTCCTAGAGCAACCCTCCAGTGGCTAGAAGGATGCTGCCCTGTTCATAAGCACAGCTGGCGTGGCTCAGTGGTTGAGCGTTGACCTATGAACCAGGAGGTCACGGTTCGATTCCCGGGCAGGGCACATGCCCCCCGGGTTGTGTGCTCCATCGCCAGTGGGGGGCGGGCAGGAGGCAGCTGATGCTGATTCTCTCATCACGGGTGTTTCTGTCTCCCTCTCCTTCTCCCTTCCGCTCTGAGATCAATAAAAATATATCTGAAAGAGCGAGAGGTCCTCTGGGTCCTCAGGCCAAAGTGCATGTTTGTATCTGAGCAGTTGGACCCCAGTGGCCTCGTTGGGGCGTGGTGGCCTCTGATAGGAAAGATGTAAAAGCAGGTCCCTACTCCTCATCACCCTCCTCTGCGTGCGTGTCCCTCCTGCTCCCCAGCGCCCGTCTGCCTGCTCTGGGGGGCTCTCCAGCACCTTCAGGGTTTCGAGTTTTTCCCTGCGGTCTGACAGCGACCGCTGTGACGGGAGCACATTCTCTCGCAGACTGAGGGGGAGGCTGGCGTTGCTCTGCAGCATCGGGGATCCACAGATCCACCCCCAAAACCAGATTTCCCTGGTGATGCTGTTATCCGGGTTCCTCGGAATAAAACAACACTCCCTGTGGCCCTTTACCGAGATCGATGGAGAACGACACGGAGGCATAAGCCACGCGGAGCAACGGTGCACGCGGCGCGCTTCCACTCCTTTCCAAGCGTGTGATTTACTTTTGTGTGATTGGCCCTGTATTCTTTCACAAAGTAGTTACAAGCGGATCCCGTGTGACAGTGCACGTGGTGTGGACTGTGGCCCCAGCACACACTCCAGCCGCTAAGAACAGCGTGAGACAGGTGAGCCTCAATGCCTCGGCTTTTATGAAAGAAAATACACTTCCTTTGTGTCCTGCACACCATCTTAAGGAACAACGCAAGCTCAAAGGTATTCGTTTGTTTACTCGGCAATGTGATACAGAAATGCACCTGAATACGGAAACTGGAAATTAATTTCCCCACGTAACGGAGTAAATTAGCCTTCCTTCATCATCAGACTGTAGCGGGCAGCTCCCAGGCCGTGTTTAATTTAGAAATTGCCATTTTCTGGAAGAGCCAATGAGCCTTCTCGTCTGTGTTGCCCGCCGTGACAGCTGGAATTCGAAAAGGACGCGCGAACGGGAGATCGGTGTCACTGATGTTCTCTCCTGAATCTCCCCGGTCGCCTCTCCGGGTGAAACTCAGGGGCTCAATGGTTTGGAAGTCCTGGGACCTTCCTTTGATTTGAAAACAAAAAGAGACCCTCATGCGTAAGCCTAGGACAAAGTTCGAGACAAATGCTTTTCTTCCACAGTCTCCCCGATTCCATAAATCTCTTCTGGAACGCGGCGGAACAGAAAAATACAAAGAAACACATCCATTTCTGCTCTAAAGTAAACGGTGGCGTGCGATCCCCGCGCGCTGGCAGAATAAATGAGACGGTGACGGCGCGGGAATTGGAGCCATTCCTCTTGTTTTCAACAACTGCCTTGTAAGACAAAGTGGAGCTCTCTTTCTTGCCCGTTTTTCATCTCCTCGGCATAATTTGGTGTGTACCGAGGACTGATTATTTCAAGATCGCACAGTTGGAGTGTAATAAGCACGTCGTTATCAGAAAAGGCATTGATTTCTGGATGATTTTCGGCCTCCGGGTCTCCGTGCCGAAGAGATGAGTGGGTCCGTATTGATTTTGCGTGCGCGTTGCTATCGTTAAAACATGATCATCTGCTGTTCTATTGATTACCTTTCTCCGATAAAAGTGGGAACTGCTCTCCAGTCAAGTTGCAGACGTGGAGAGAGATGTTCTGTGTCTTCACGCCAACGCCCCACGCCGGAGGCGGTCCGGAAGAAGACGCGGATTCCTCGGCGGGTCATCTTGGCGGTTGCTCTTTCTTGCAGAGCTGCCCCGCTAAATGCTTTGGTCAAAAGGCGTCGGGAGGCTCCATCTTTGTGACAATTCCCCACGGAAGCAGATGCTGAAAACCACGCCAACAGGTTCTGTGGGGAGCAGTGACCAGCTACACGGGGAAAATCGCTTATTAGATGGCGTATTTACCGTTGGATATTTAATTACACGGCTGGGAAGCATAGGAAAAGAAGGCCACGGGCGTTGCATCGTGTGGTGAAGGGAGCAAACGCTGCGTCACCTTTGTTCAGTCCCAGCTCCACAACCAATGGATGGCAGTCAAGTCCCCCAACGTCCCTGCGCTGCTGTTTATTCGTCTGTGAAACGGCGTTGATGCTAATATCCCCCTCACAAGGCCACTGGGAGGAATCAGCAAGTCAGTGTAGCCCGAGCTGGTTTTCTCAGTGGTTAGAGCATCAACCCAACCGCCAAAGAGTCTCGGGTTCGATTCCCGGTCAAGGGCATGCACCTTGGTTGCAGGTTTGACCCCTGGCCCCAGTTGGGGCATGAGTGGGAGGCAACTCATCGATGTGTCTCTCTCACATCAATGCTTCCCTCTCTCTCTGACTTTCTCTCCCCCGCCCTTTCTCTCTCCCTCTCTCTCTCCCTCCCTCCCTCTCTCTTTCCCTCTCTCTCTCCCTCCCTCCACTCTCCCTTCCACTCTCTCTAAAAAAATCAGTGGAAAAAATATCCTCAGGTGAGAATTAATAAAAATAACAACAAAGTCAATGTACGTAGGAAGCATAAAATGGTCACTAAACATTGACTTCGGTGACCAGAGGCGGGTCCAGGAGACCCGGGTAAAACCCTGCGGTTCCCTCAGAGCCAGTATCTTTACACGGATCAAGCTTGCTGCTGCCATCTGTCAGTCATTTTCAAACATGAGCTGTGCCAGACGGAGGGGTGGTCACCATGCCCTGGTTTCATCTGGGTCAGGACCAGCTTGTCACCCGGGTTCCCTCCGTCAGCCTGGCTGGGTTTCTTATCCACCTTCCATGGTGTGGTAGAGTGTCTGCAGTTCTGACTGTGAGATTCAAGATACGGACGGTTCGGGGGAAACCGAACTTCCATTCGCTGTCCCTCTTTCTTTCACCTCGTCCATATCCTGGAAGATGAAGGACAGGAACCGTAGGAAGCTCGAGTAGACTCGGTGACGATGCACCGATTTCAGCGTTGTCCCAGGCGATTCGGGGAAGAACGTCCTTTTTAAGAAAAACGTATTCTTTAAAGAACAAGTTGGTCCACAGGTCAAGGACAACGTGATAAAAAGGAATTTTGAAGTTTCCACCTGAAAGGATCTTCAAGTTTAATGTGTTTTTAAATTGAAAAGAAAGAGACGAAGAAGCTATCTTGATGCGCTTGACTATTCGTAGGAGAGCTAGGGTTCTCCGGGGCACCTCCTTCCCCGCATCACCCATCACCCGTGGAGCTGGCGTGTCCCGTGTGATTTCACACTCATCAGTACATGCACTGGTTCTCAGGGGCCTGGAGACACAGCCTGTCTTAGAGGAACAACCACGAATGGACTGCGGAGTTCCAACGTTTTCAGTTCTACTTCTGCTCCTCAGACTTTTTCAGTCATTTAGTCCCTGTTGCTTCACCTACAGTTTGAATGAAATAGTACCTATCGCCCTGGATGGTGTTGCTCAGTGGTCAGAGCAGGGATGGGCAAACTTTTTGACTCGAGGGCCACAATGGGTTCTTAAACTGGACCGGAGGGCCGGAACAAAAGCATGGATGGAGTGTTTGTGTGAACTAATATAAATTCAAAGTAAACATCATTACATAAAAGGGTACGGTCTTTTTTTTTATTTCAATAGTTTTATTCATTTCAAACATTTTAACAAGAAGAATGTGAACACTAATTATTATAATTTGAAACTTCAAAATATGGAGGAATCATAGCACAATAACATACCTTATATTGAAGATGGCAAAGGCAAAATAAAATTGCCCAACAAAGGAAAGGTACAAAAGCCTTTCAAATTAAACTTAAATATAATAAAATAATTTAAAACTAAAACAAATAGAAAAGAACAAAATGTGTAAACAGTAAATTAAACATTTTCTTTAGTGCAACTTCCAAATTATGCCCGGGACGTAGATGTAGATGGCAATGTAGACTGGGTTGAAAGGTTTTTGGTCTTTAAAACATCAACTTCAGTGGGAACAGTGTTGTTGGTCTCCTTTTTAGCTAATGCTCTGATACTGTGCTCTCCAGGGGCGTGTCTCCCTACATCACCACGATAACGTGTCTACACATTCCCAGGGTGATGTCGGGGGACGCGTCCACGGGCATTACAAGGAGCCTCTGGAAGATTGAGAGGTTGTTCCTTCTACTGAATGGGGAGGATATAAATCCGCCCACTCAGAAGAAGGAGCTGCGGCCGTGTTTCCCGATGTTGCCATGTTAACACTGCTGCTGGTGAAGGAGCGGAGGGGAGAGCAAGAGAACCCTCCGCTCTTTCGGCTCCGCAGGCCGGATAGAACAGCCGAACGGGCCAGATCCGGCCCGCGGGCCGTAGTTTGCCCACGGCTGGGTTAGAGTGTCGTCCTCAAGGGTCATGGGTTCAATTTCCAGTCAAGGGCATGTACCTGGGTTGCAGGTTCAATCCCCAGCCCCGGATGGGGGAAGAGGGGGAGCCAACCAATCGTTTTGTCTCTCTCACATCGATGTTTCTCTCCCTCCCTCCCTTTTCCTCGCTCCAAAAATCAATGGAAAAATATCCTTGGGTGAAAATTAACAATAAAAACAAACAAATAAAACACCCCCCTCCCCGTACCTGTCCACCCCAGACAGGAGGAGGTCTAGCTGAAGTGGTGGCAGGACAGTGCACGCCCCTCAGGCAGAACAGATCCCACAGCTGGGGGTCATCATTTTCGTCTGTCAGCCCAGAGACTGGAAAGCTTTCCTGTAAAGTGTCGGATTGTAAACATTTGAGGTGGGTTGGGCCAAATGGTCTGCGTTGTAAATATTCACCTCTCCTCTTGTAGCATGAAGGCAGCCTTAAACAATATGCAAACAATTTAGTGGTGTCCCAATAAAACTTTATTTATAGACATTGACTTTTAAAAACATTTTTGTATTTATTTCAGAGAGGAAGGGAGGGGGAGAGAGAGAGAGAAACATCCATGATGAGAGAGAATCATGGATCGGCTGTCTCCTGCACACCCCACAACTGGGGATCCAGCCCACGACCGGGGCATGTGCCCTGACTGGGAATCGAACAGTGACCTCCTGGTTCAGAGGTCGACGCTCAGCCACTGAGCCACGCCAGCCAGGCTGCCAGGTTAATTATTTAACTATTACAGCTATTTGCACATCTAGCTGCCGCACAGATACAGCGTCGCAGGGGCCCTGCGTTGTGTTGAACACATTATGCAGAACGGAGCTCTTAAAAGCTCACCGAATCCGCATTGCGGGGAGATGAAGCCGCGCCCCACTCATTCCCGCTTCCCCGGGGCTGCGGCAAGCCATTGCGCGCTGGTGCGGCGCGGCGCGGGTGAGAGACGCCTGCTGGAGACGGAATGTGCGATAAGATGGCATCTTTGAAACTAGCACCCTGCTTCTCTCTGTGTTTCTCCCGAGATAACGGTAATTCCACCCAAATGCCAGGGGGACAGATTGCCACCGCAGATTTGCTTTTATCAGCGGAAACCAGCACGCTCCGAGTTGCTAAATATTGACGTCTGTGTTTCCCTGCGAGGTCCACGGAGCGCCTCGCACAGAGGCCGCCGCTTCCAGGCGCTGGCATCTGCCCATAAACTCCTTTAAAAGCTGCAGAGACTCAGTGCTCCTATTCCGTCCCTCCCCAGACGCACAGCACAGCGGGGACCGGGTGCCGCAGACGCAGAAAAGCCCGTGTTTACACCCAGACTCCGCGTGTGAATCAGCGGGGACCTCGAGTAAACGTCCTTTAAACAACTTCACAGTTTCTTCTCAGACAGAATCGGGGAGCCCCCCCCCCCCCACCCCGTGCCTATTGACGATGTGAGACATTGCCGCTGGCATGCCTACTGGGCGCGGCTTGCCGCACGTAGTGGGTTTTCTCCAAGTGGGGAGTGTTGTGATTGCCGCCGCCGCCACCGTCACCTCCAGTCACACAGAGCGCTAGCATTTCTCTGCGACTCAGCCCACTCCCTGCAGTGTTATCAGGCCGCCTTCCTAAGGAGCTACCCGCTGCGGAGTCAAACACAGCATCGGCGACGACACCGCTAGCGCGAGGGGTCTCACTTGCCTGTTGGTGTGGCGTGTGGACCTGAACGCGGCTTTCCTATGAAGGTTTTGTGAATTGCTCGCCTTCGTGTACAGCGTACGGCGCATCAGCAAGATGTCCTGGAGATACGGAGCCCTGGGCGTGGATTCATCGAATGTTTTCCGGTTTTCCGGGGAGATACCCAGAAGCAGGGTTGCTGGGTCGTGCGGTAACTCTTTCCTTCACTTTCCCAGTGCCCGCCATGCTGTTTTCCCCGGTGGCTGTCCCAGGGTCGATCCCACCAGCGGGGAGTGAGGGTCCTCTCCTCCACGCCCTCCCAGCACCTGCCGTTCCCTGTCTTGTTGAGGATGGCCATCCTCACCGGTGGGAGGGGTACCTCACTGCAGTTTCACAGCAGCTCCCACAGGGGGTTCACGTCCAAAATATACAAAGAAGCTCGCACAACTCAGCACCAAACAAACAATCCAATGGGCAAACGGGCGCAGGACCTGAGCAGACACTTCTCCCAAGAAGCCACAGAGCTGAGAAGATGCTCAACCTCACTGGCTCTTAGGGAAATGCAATCGTGAGCTTTCGCTTTTGAGTCAGTGCGACCAGATGGCAGCTTCCTGGGCCAGTGTTATGGTCCCTTTCTTTTTAAAAAGTATATATTTGTATTGATTTCAGAGAGGGAGAGAGAGAGAGAGAGAGAGAGAGAGAGAGAGAGAGAGAGAAACATCAATGATGAGGAGGTCACGGTTCGATTCCCGGTCAGGGCACATGCCCGGGTTTCGGGCTCATGATTCTCTCTCATCATTGATGTTTCTTTTCTTCTTTTTTAAAAAAATATTTTTATTGATTTCGGAAAGGAAGGGAAAGGGAGAGAGAGACAGAAACATCAATGATGAGAGAGAATCGTTGATCGGCTGCCTCCTGCACGCCCCACACCGAGCATGTGCCCTGACCAGGAATCAAACCATGAACTCCTGGTTCATAGGTCAATGCTCAACCATTGCGCCAGGCCGGCTGGGCATGGTTCCTTTTTCTCCTTTAAAACATTTTTTTTTTTTTTTTGCTGTTGGCACTTAACAAATGCTTGTTACTTGTCCAGCTGGCCACCGAGAGTAAGATAATTTCCTAACAATTCCCAGCCTCTCCACAGAAAGCTAGATGACCCTCAGCCACAGCGATAAGACCATTCAAACCAGAAACGGCAGGGACCACTTGGGTGATTTCTCCAGTTGGTGGGAAAGCCACTGAAAAGCACACGTTTAACCCGGCGCAAGCCAACGCAAGCTCTCCCGAGCCACGTCCGAGTGTGCCGACTGCGTTCCGCCCGGGCATGTGCCGTGCAGCCCGACCGTGAGCAGGAGGTCGCGGCTCCGCTCCTGTGCCGTCGTGAAGGCTGTCGTCTTCGCCGAGAAAAATGTCAGTAAACTGTGAAATTGGAATTTAATTGTCATAAGACAGTCTCTCCAAAAACCACTGCATGCGAGACGCGTTCCTCCCACACTCTGCTCCTTAATGAATCCCAGGGACAAACTGTCAGCACACGCCTGTCTAGAAGCGACTGAATAGATGTGCTCGCTGGTGGCCACAGGGTGTGACAGCCCGTGGCTGGCATCTGGGGGCAGAGGGAAGGGTCTGGTGGGTTTCCAGTCTCACAAACGGTAAAAAACAAGCTTCTCCCCATTCGGTGTGGAGACCTAATCGGCTTCATGAAGCGACTCGTGGATCACGCAGCGGCCCTGCAATCAGCACTCCAGAGAGCTGTGACAACGGAAGGGTCTGCCCGGTGGGCATGGCTCCGTGCTTGGCATCGACCGATGAACCAGGAGGTCACGGTTCGATTCCTGGTCAGGGCACATGCCCAGGTTTGGGGCCTGATCCCCAGTGGGGGGCGTGCAGGAGGCAGCCAGTCGATGATTCTCAATCATCGTTGATGTTTCTATCTCTCTCTCTCCCCGCTCTCTGAACTCAATAACACACACACACACACACACACACACACACACACACACACACACAGAGGAAGGATCTCTAGGAAGGGGTGGGGCGAGGAGCCATTAGGGAAAGAAAAGGAAGGATGGCGTGGCTGGGGCGTCTCTCCTTTGGGAGACGCAAGGGGAAGGGTTCCTGCAGGCGATGGCCGCCTCTTTCTATGGGGGATGGAGAGGCCAAGACAGGCGGCCCTGCTGTTGCTGGGGCAGAAAATTCAAGCTGAGAAGGTGAGGCTTCTGGAGAGGTGGACACGGCAGGTGTTCGCTCGGGGTTACATCTGGGTTTGGTATCATGTATCATGGGTATCATGTATCATGGGTATCATGTGTCATGGGTATCATGTATCATGGGTATCATGTATCATGGGTATCTATCATGTATCATGGGTATCATGTGTCATGGGTATCATGTATCATGGGTATCAGATATCATGGGTATCATGTATCATGGGTATCAGGTATCATGGGTATCATGTATCATGGGTATCATGTATCATGGGTATCAGGTATCATGGGTATCAGGTATCATGGGTATCATGTATCATGGGTATCAGATATCATGGGTATCAGGTGTCATGGGTATCATGTATCATGGGTATCATGTGTCATGGGTATCAGATATCATGGGTATCATGTATCATGGGTATCAGATATCATGGGTATCAGGTGTCATGGGTATCATGTATCATGGGTATCATGTGTCATGGGTATCAGGTGTCATGGGTATCATGTATCATGGGTATCAGGTATCATGGGTATCAGGTATCATGGGTATCATGTATCATGGGTACCAGATATCATGGGTATCAGGTATCATGGGTATCAGATATCATGGGTATCATGTATCATGGGTATCATGTATCATGGGTATCATGTGTCATGGGTATCATGTATCATGGGTATCATGTATCATGGGTATCTATCATGTATCATGGGTATCATGTGTCATGGGTATCATGTGTCATGGGTATCATGTATCATGGGTATCATGTATCATGGGTATCAGGTATCATGGGTATCAGGTATCATGGGTATCAGATATCATGGGTATCAGGTATCATGGGTATCAGGTATCATGGGTATCATGTGTCATGGGTATCATGTGTCATGGGTATCATGTATCATGGGTATCATGTATCATGGGTATCAGGTATCATGGGTATCATGTATCATGGGTATCAGATATCATGGGTACCAGGTATCATGGGTATCATGTATCATGGGTATCATGTGTCATGGGTATCATGTGTCATGGGTATCAGGTGTCATGGGTATCATGTATCATGGGTATCAGATATCATGGGTATCAGGTATCATGGGTATCAGATATCATTGGTATCATGTATCATGGGTATCATGTATCATGGGTATCAGATATCATGCGTATCAGATATCATGCGTATCAGGTATCATGGGTATCAGATATCATGGGTATCATGTATCATGGGTATCAGATATCATGCGTATCAGGTATGGGTATCGTGTCATGGGTATCATGTGTCATGGGTATCAGGTATCATGGGTATCATGTGTCATGGGTATCAGGTATCATGGGTATCATGTGTCATGGGTATCAGGTATCATGGGTATCATGTGTCATGGGTATCAGATACCATGGGCATTATGGGTTTGGTATCACGGGCTTTTAGCATTTGCTGAGGAAACAGCGATGGAGAAGGTGGGTGAAGGAGAAGGCCCCGGGGGCTAGGAGACCCGCGCTGACCCTGGCGGCCGCCCAGGTGAGAAAGGGGGTGAACTTGAACTTGGAAGGTGATGGTGAGGCTGGAGCCTGCTCAGAGGGTGACTCCGGGGCTTCTCTCAGTTACGGTGCAGTCCCCACACCACCCGTTCCAGGGAGAGGCACGGGGCAGGACCTGGACAGTGAGGATAACGGGGTGGGGGGAGCCCCACTCCGGAAAAAGACGCCCCCCTTCCTGTCTGCACGGTGAGGAAGAAAAAGACACGGCCCCCGGCTCCACACCAGGGCGCCCACACTCTTCTGGAGCTGATGCCCACCCCCTCCCCCCCGCCCCCGGGGATGGAGCATCCGCGTCTTCTCTCCTCCGGCTCCCGGCACCAGCCTCACTCTCCCCTCCTGCACCTGAGCTCTGGGGGGGGTGGGGGGGGGAGGAGAGGGGGAAGGCTCATTTTACTTCTGTGGTCGTTTAACGATATTTAAGTGACTCAAATGGTCTTTTCTGATCGAGTCTGTTACAAGGCTCCTGCTCAGGATTCGGCCATAAACCATAATGGACTCCACAGTTTATTGCTTTCATAAATGTCACCTTGTTACGAGCGGCCCAGGGAAAGCAACGCCACGGAAGATCCACGATCGTCCACCGACCCCAACGTGCAGTGCGCGGGCCAGGCGGCCCCGTCTCCCCTCGCCATCCAGCTTCACACGGAGGCGCGCACACAGCCAGCGTCGCCTGGGAGCTCTCGGGGATCCTATTGGGGGTACAGATGACATCTCTGAATTGAACATCGAGAATCCCCTTCGGAGAAGCGGCCCCACCGGGAGCAGGACGGGCTGCGCTCAGGGGCCAGCTGTGTCCCCAGCGCTCACGTCGTCGAGTGTCTTCTGGGCCCTGACTTGGCGCTTTGCTCCCGATTTGGAAGGGGGAACAGCCTTGTTCTGCTGAGTCAGTCGCTGCGATCAGGCTACGGGCGGGGCTGGGCTTGTCTCTCCACCTTCTCCTCTTCCGGTTTCTTTTTTTTTCTTTATGTTTTGTATGGTTGTGGTTTTCTAAAGTGCAGCCCCCGGCCGGACTGAGCATTAACGCTCACTGAAAACTAAAACAGCCCTGGCCAGTGTGGTTCTGTGGCTAGAGCGTCGGCCTGCGGACCGAAGGGTTCCGGGTTCGATTCTGCTCAAGGGCACGTACCCCGGTTGCGGGCTTCTCCTGGTCGGGGCGCGTGCAGGAGGCAACCAATCGTTGTGTTTCTCTCACATCGATATTTCTCTCCGTCTTTCCCTCTTCCACTCTCTACAAATCAGTGGGAAAATGTCCTCAGGTAAAGATTTAAAAAAAATAGTAAAAAATAACTGAAAAATCAAACAACATGTTACTATTGATTTCCCCCTTTCCCACTAGCGTTAGGAGGGAAGACGTTAACGATGGATGAAACTGTAATTATAACCTGTGATCGCAGATCGCACACCGCAGAGGCGCCTTTGACTGAAGCCCCTGGACACAGAGTCAGGACGCCACCCAGCACTCAGCCCCGGCTCACGCTCCTCCTTCCCGGGGCCGAGCACTTGGCACCCCGGGACGGCCAGAATGAGGGCCAGTGCGTGGCCCGAGCCGCGGACCCCCGTTGTTTTGGTCAGTCACGCTCTGCACCATACACCGGCCAGGCGACCCGGGATGGCGACGTGTGCTCGCCCTCGCCTCCCTGTCACTCAGCTGGGCCAACGAGGCCCGATGGCTCCTGGACACTGACCGGGAGTTACAGTTAAGTGGACGCAGACGCCTCGTTACGTCCGGTCAAGGCCCATTTCCCTGTTGTCGCTCCAACCGGGAGCAAGGCCTGTTTTTAATTGATGAGCAAATATGCGCAGCAATCTTAGCTCTCCGATTTACATACACCCGACAGGCCATCCATCTTCAGCAAAGACGAGACAGGAGACAAGCCTCAGAGAGCGCAGCCCGCCGCTGAGCCGCCGACGTGACAACTCGGGGCCCCGGCGTCCCCCAGCCTCAGACGCCGGGAGGCTGGTCTGTGGCCTTTCGTTACTGCACTTGTAAACACTCGGCACTGGCAACGGTTTAATGAAATTATAAGGCAGAGGTGCGCCTGGGTTAAAGAAATACATAATTCAATTACTCTTGGTTAATTAAGCCCAGGAACGGCATGTTAAACGCCTGGACTAGGAAAAGATAGTCTGTAGGAGGTTTACACATGTACTCGGAACTTCCCTTGAAATGTGTGCCGTCAGGTCAACACAATTTAGAAAGGATTTGTCCACAAGAATGACTCGAGAGGGAACTTTCTGGGTTGATAGAAGGTTCGCTTCCCTTGATTGCTATGCTGCATCGAGAATGAGATACATTTATTAAAACACATGGAGCCCTCACCGGGTTCCTCGGTGGTTAGAGCATCGGCCCTCCCCTTTCTTTCCCTTCTTCCGCTTTACCTGCCTTCTTTTTCAGGACGTAGAGGCTTAGGTGTGGCCATGGGCCAGCGTTCGCCGAGGTCACTGGAGACAGGGTAGAATGTTGGATTAGCGGTCCTCGGCCAGAACAGATAGAGTGCTTGGGTAGAAAAGATGGCTCACAGATGCCCGGCCGGCGTGGCTCAGTGGTTGAGCATCGACCTATGAACCAGGAGGTTGCAGGGCGATTCCTGGTCAGGGCACATGTCTGGGTGACGGGCTCCATCCCCAGTGTGGGGCGTGCAGAAGGCAGCCGATCCATGATTCTCTCTCATCATGGATGTTTCTATCTCTCTCTCCCTCTCCCTTCCTCTCTCTTAAAGATGATGGGTCACAGAGAGAAAAAGTTGCAGTCAGAAAACAATGAGGAATTTCCTGAACAGGGGAGCCTTCAGGATAGAGAGGGAATGAAGATGAACCAGAATGAGAGCCACCTGGGAAAAGGTCAGAAGGAAGAGGCCCAGGAATCCAGAGAGAGGAGCACTCACGGGGAACGTGGTCTCCGAAGCCTGGCTCTCGCCCTCCTTCTGCCACTCCCAGCGACGAGCGTCAGAGAGATTTCTCGGTTTCCTTGTCTGTGAGCATGGCCTAAGGACCGACCGCTGTTCCCAGGGTGAAATAAAATAATCCTGGTCAGGTCATGGTAGGATGTCTTGCCTGCAACAGGTGCTCAGCATTGTTGAGGCTGCTGCTTGGAGACATAACACCGCCTGTAGCTAACAACAGGGAAGGAAGCAATGAGTTGAAGGAGAGAGAATCAGCTTCGAGAGTCCCCACTTTGTGCCCCTCCCCCCAACTTCTGAAGTGACAGGTGTGCAAAAGTGGCCCTGGGAGATCCATCTTTTATCTTCCTCCCTAGTCCATAGACCAGGGGTGGGCAAACTTTTTGACTCGAGGGCCACAATGGGTTCTTAAACTGGACCGGAGGGCTGGAACAAAAGCATGGATGGAGTGTTTGTGTGAACTAATATAAATTCAAAGTAAAGGAGTGGAGGGGAGAGCAAGAGAACCCTCCGCTCTTTCGGCTCCGCGGGCCGGATAGAACAGCCGAACGGGCCGGATCCAGCCCGCGGGCCGTAGTTTGACCACAGCTGCCATAGACCCTCAGGACACTCAGGATTCCCAAAGCGCCCGACTGCATGGATCCCCCGATCCTGCTCCCCCTAGCCCGCCCCACAATCATCTTCATCCCCATCAAACTGTCAGTCCCTCGAGGCAGATGTGGTCTTAGCTAGATGTTAGGGGTGACGTTCTCATTAAATTAATCAACTCAAAAATTACGATGTTTAAGATAATCATGAGTTGCTTGTAGCTTTTTTAATCTTAGAAGCTGTGAATTTGTCTAAATAGCCTCATGCATTTGTGAGGCAGTGAGTTAATGGGTTCCAGCAGCAGGGAGAGCGGTTTTATACGAGGGAGGGTGAAGTCAGAGCCCCTGCCTTACAGCCCACGGAGCTTTAGAGACTTTCGCTTCTGAATGTTCTGGGCAAGCAGCTGAACATATTTTTATTGCAACCGCCTTCCCAAGTCATTATGAAGTCTGAGACATCTGTGTCTTTGTACACAGCCCGCCAAGTCTCCTGGCTAATTATAATGTAAGTTAATTTGTTATTGCACCCTTATAGAGAGTGTGTGAGGCAAGACTGAAGGAGGCTTTAAAACGTGAATAAGCCCAGCTGGTGTGGCTCAGTGGTTGAGTGTTGACCTGGGAACCAGGAGGTCACGGTCCGATTCCCGGTCAGGGCACATGCCCAGGTTGTGAGCTCAATCCCCAGTGTGTGTGTTTGGAGGGGGGCGGGAGGCAGCCAGTGGATGATTCTCTCTTATCATTGATGTTTCTATCTCTTTCTCCTTCTCCCTTCCTCTCTGAAATCGATAAAAATACTTTTTAAAAGGGGGGGGATATATGTAATACTTTCAGCAGTAAAGATTTATAAGAAACTAAAATAACTAAAAATTAAAAATGTATTATAAAAGATAAAATCAATGGGCGTACTCATGGCTGCGGTGTTCCAGCCACGGCCTTCAGCACCATGGAGAGAGGCACGAGCACCTGCCTCCTCCTCCTCTTTCTTCTCCATCCTCTCAGAATGGCCGCTCTCCCTGGGACTCGGGCACACAGGCTGCACACCGCCAACTCTGCCGTTGTGGTGCAAAGGGACCTCTTGGATCTGCTTATCTTCCTCCTTTGAAAATAGCTTTCCTAGGTTTTTGATCGCACATTTGTTCTTGGCCCTCTCAAAGCCTCCTCTAGCAGCGCGGTGAATGTGCCTGTTGAGACTGGGCTTCCCTTTTCCTCTCCAAAGAAAAAGCCATTGTTTGGGGTAGGAATTGCTTTCTTTTTTAAGCTAATGTGGATATTAGGGAGCTGTGGGCTTTTTTGGCTCACCTCACATCATCCCCTAGAAGGTGCAAAAGGAGCGTGTAAACCTGCCGTGGATGCTTGGCAGTTTGCGTTGATGTTGCTAGTGACTCTCTGCTGGGGAGGCATTTTCCTCCCTCGCGTTCCCCTAATAGTCGGTTCACACATCTCCCGTGAGATGTATTCATAGCTCACATTGCACTGCGGACCCTTGGCATTTATGAAGTCAGTGTAAGTGCTTTGACTGCTTGCAGATGACCCCCGTGGTCCATGACGTGCTGTGATGGGAATGTCGCTGAGGCTTATGTTCACGCTGAGGCACAGACAGGCTGACTTGTGGGAACAGTCATGTCGCTAACGGGTAATTCCAGCTCAGTGCCTGACACCCACGTGTCCACACGCGCAAACATCTCCTCGCCGGGTATGCGGTAACTCCTCTGCAGTCGCTGAAACCTTCGCTTCTTTGTGGAACGTGGCCATCAGTCAGAGATCAATCTTTAATGAAGACTGAAAGGTTAAACATACATTGGGAAGATAGGCTTTTTTAAAAAAGGAAACATGATTCCAGAGAAATTCAGGGATTTGTACAAACAAGCATTCGCAACGTGGGGGGTTCTGAAGGCAGGGATTTGTCCAGCCGGCGTTGTGAGGGTTACTTCAGGGATGGAATGCACCACTCAGCTCTGACACGACTCTGACTGGCTGATGAGGACGCCACTTAGCATGTAACGTCTTCTGTTGTAATTGTTCTGTCCGTCCTTGCTGCCTTCCCTCGACAGGAAGAAATGATGAAGTCAGTGTAGATGATAGTGTCGGTAGCTTATCCAATATCCATCTCTTTTTCTTCTCGCTTCCTAACAGAACCACAATTTTATTTCTTCATCCAGTTCCTCACTAAACATTTGTATTCTTTTATTATTATTATTATTTTAGAGAGAGAGGAAGGAAGGGAGAGAGAGAGAGACATTGATGTGAGAGAGACACATTGATTATTGCCTCCTGTATGTGCCCCAACCGGGGAACAAATTGCAACCTTTAGGTCTATATGAAATTACATATTCTTTGTCTTTTACACCTATTTGAGCCCAAACTGCATACAGTAGGTCCTCGGGTTATGTCGGAGATCAATTCCTACGGTGTGACTTTCGCCATAAGTCAGAACCCACCTACATAGCACCTACGTCACTCACATGGAGCACATGTACATGGAGCAGGAATGAAGTGACACAGTAAAAAAATTTAAAAGGAAGATAACAATTCCTGACCTTTACTTGTGGTAAATAAATAGTAAAAAACATAAAGCACATATGTACATACGTCAAAATGATGGAACTTTTTTGTTTTATATAAATAAACTAAAGGCCTGGTGCACGAAATTCGTGCATGGGGGTGTGTGTGTCCCTCAGCCCAGCCTGCACCCTCTCCAATCTGGGACCCCTCGAGGGATGTCCGACTGCCTGTTTAGGCCCGATCCCGGATCGGGCCTAAACGGGCAGTTGGGCATTCCTCTCACAATCCAGGACTGCTGGCTCCCAACTGCTCGCCTGCCTGCCTTCCTGATTGCCCCTAACCACTTCTGCCTGCCAGCCTGATCACCCCCTAACCACTCCCCTACCAGGCTGATTGATGCCAAACTGCTCCCCTGCCAGCCTGTTTGCCCCTAACTGCCCTCCCCTGCAGGCCTGGTCACCCCTAACTGCCCTCTCCTGCAGGCGTGGGTCCTCCCCAACTGCCCTTCCCTGCAGGCCCGGTCACCCCCAACTTCTCTCCTCTGCCAGCCTAGTCCCTCCCAACTGCCCTCCCCTGCTGGCCATCTTGTGGTGGCCATCTTGTGTCCACATGGGGCAGCCATCTTGTGTGTTGGAATGATGGTCAATCTGCATATTACTCTTTTATTAGACAGGATAGAGGTCTGGTGCACGGGTGGGGGCCAGCTGGTTTGCCCTGAAGGGTGTCTCAGATCAGGGTGGGGGTTCCCTTGGGGCATGGGGCGGCCTGGGCGAGGGGCCTATAGTAGTTTGCAGGCCAGCCACGCCCTCCGCCGACCCAAGCGGAGGCCCTGGTATCTGGGATTTATTTATCTTCTGCAATTGAAACTTTGTAGCCTGGAGTGGAGGCCTGGGCTGGCTAGGGTGTGCGGAAAGCTTGGCTTCCTCCATCGCTGGGGAAACCCAAGCCTCCCTCCTGCTCTCTCCATGGCTGCAGCCATCTTGGTTGGGTTAATTTGCATACTCGATCCTGATTGGCTGGTGGGCATGGCTTGTGGGTATAGCGGAGTGATGGTTAATTTGCATATTACTCTTTTATTAGATAGGATGGGAGATGGTGATGTAACCATGAAACGATGTACATCGTCGAGTCTGACGTAACCCGAGGACTGTCTGTATTCTGTTTTGAGCAGAGTGGTTAGCTAACTGATATCCTCACTGAAGGAAGGAACTTTATCGTTTTTATTTGGGATCACTTGTGGTGCATAGAGCACTGTCTTGCATTAAAAAGTATTTACATGTAGCCCAGACGGCGTGGCTCAGTGGTTGAGTGTCGATCTATGAACCATGAGGTCATAGTTCGATTCCCAGTCAGGGCACATGCCTGGGTTCCTATCTCTCCTCCATTCCTCTCTGAAATCAATAAAAATATATTTTTAAAAATGTATTTACATATAAAATCTCTATAAATCATGATCTACATACATCAGTTTCTTTAGGAAGAAACTTACCTCTTCCCAGCAGGCCTGTAACAGACCCCTGACTGCTCACCTCCCGCTGCCTCGCCATAACCCTCTGGGCCCGCCCACATGAGGCGTGTGAGCTTTGGGTGTGTTTACACAATGCCTCCCAAAGATAAGAAGCTGAGCCCAAACTTAACTGCAAAGGTGAAGAAATTCCAACCAGATCACTTTGTCTGTAGGGTGACTTATCGAGCTATTGATTTTCCTTGTGGCTTTGTCCGTGAAATACCCAAGAAACCCATACATCTGTTCAGCTCAATTAAGCAGCTAATTAATTCACCAGAGAAAAACAGTAATGGCTTATCAGACTGGATTGATCAGCCTATTCAATTGAAACAGCACGTCCACCCTTCCCAGGGGGACAACATTGACGGGACACTGTTTCCCCGAGGAGAAAGCAAAGCAGAGGGTTTTACAAAAGCGATGGAATCAGTCCATTATTCTGATGTTTGGAGATGCAGCCTTCCTCAGCATTGGAAGCCCAGGGGCATGCTTCTGAGCAGGTATGACAGGGAGCTTTAAAAGTTCCTGAAGCAGAAAAGAAAGAGAACAGATTTCAACAGGAAATGGTTGAGATCTTTTCAGAGCCAATAAAAAGATAGGTTCTTACACATTCATGGAAGTTCTAGACAGAACTTGTTTTTACAAAGGCGAAGACCTTTCCAGGTAAAATCAGGAAAGATTTTGCCCAGAGAAGCCTGAAGGACTGGTACCAAGCTTAGTCAAGGGGGGACCTAGAAGCAACACGCATCATATTAAACATCACACCTGCGGGATGAGGTGAAGGTGTGTGGGGGGGGGGATGTGGGAGGGGCAGGAGGGGCACCTGATCTCAGGAGGCAGAGAAGATGAGATTGGGACAAATTGTTCAGTAAAGGTGTTTTTAACCATAGGGCCACACCAAAACCCCTTCAGGAGAAGTTTTGAGGTGTACCCCGGTGTTTTCTTCTTTTGCATCCTCACTAACCTTTTAAACAATATTGTACTTCCTTCTTCTTTAAGTCCTCACCTTTGCTAATTTCTCTTTTCAAATGTCTCCCCTCTCTTCTCTCCCCTTCACCTTCTCTGCTGTCGCTGATGAAGAGCTATTTCTCTTGAGTTCCGAGAGTCACTCTTACTTCCCTGGTCATCTCATTCCTTTGCAAGGCTTACAAACTCAGGAGTTTTCATAAACCAGGCAAACAAACAAAATGGCCTGGTGGGAGACCCAGAGGGTTTGTGGGGACTGGGATAAAGAAGAATGTGTGCCTCACATTGTGGCCCAGCTGGTGTGGCTCAGTGGTTGAGCATCGACCAATGAACCAGGAGGTCCCCAGTTGGATCCAGGTCAGGGCACATGCTCAGGTTGTGGGCTCGATCCCCAGTGTGGGGCGTGCAGGAGGCAGCCGATCAATGATCCTCTCTCATCATTAATGTTTCTCTCTCTCTCTCTCTCTCCCTCCCTCCCTCCCTTCCTCTCTCTGAAATAAATAAAAAAAGGAAAATTTAATAAGAAAAGAAAGTGTTCTCTAGTGTAATACATAAAATATATTCTCTTGTACAGTCTCATCAAGTCCTTCCATTTGGCATTTGTAATCCTAATCCATTTGGAAATGGCGTGAACTGGGGATCTAATTTGATCACTTTCCACCTGAAGACTAGATTTCCGGATGTCACGTTGTGTGTGGGTCTTCCTATCTCTACCGGTTTGCTTCGCCTCCCTCCTCCATCACGTTCCAAGTTCTCATTTATATCTGGGATTCTTTTCGGTCTCTCTGTTTTATGCCATAGACCTATTTGTCTTTTCTTGCAACTTCTCAGCTCTTGACCTTGGCCATTTTCTTTTCTTCTGAGTCTTCAGACACCTGTTTTCTGAGACCAGTTCTTGAAGGTCTTTTCTCTCCCAGTGGCAGTGTTACCACTTGAGGAGCGTGGCTGTTACATCCTGGTGGTCTTTACTTGCCCTTTAAAGGGCTCAACTACCTGGGAAAAGAAATTTTAATCAAGGACGTATTTAGTTAACATTACAATGTGTATGTTATAAGCCTTTCACACCTTCCCAGAGACTAGTAGTTGCCTACAAAAAGTAAAAAAATGTAATCGATTTGGGGTATTCAATGCCTTGCAATGACCTTGTCGCTTTTCTGGTCTGGTACGAGCGGTCCCGATCTGTTGTGCCGTGGCATCGACAGCGCTGCCCTCTCATTTCCTTCTGGGTGTAAAGACAGAGCAGGCTGGTGGGTCTGAGTCTGCACTGGATTGATCAGTTGCCATGGACTTTAAGCATCCATTAAGGGAAGGAGTCATAAATAGTGAATTAATTGGAAGCCCTCGGTTGGTACGGAGCGAGTGAGAAAGGTATTTAGAAAACCGTTCGTCATACTTCACAATGCACTTGGAAGCGAGTCAGAAGGCACGTGGCAACTGCATTTTCACTTCGCTCTCTCCTCCGACGTCTCGGCGCTGTGGAAGGCCCCGTGTACGTGCGGCCGAGTGTCGCTCGCTTCCCCTTTTTCCCATTTTGATAAATATGTCCTGTCACGGTGCCATCTGTGCCTCCGAGGGAAATAGGTTGTTCTCTAATATTAAGTCTGCGCCTGGTTTACACCAGTGAGAGATAAAAAGACAGTAAATCTTGGGATCCTCAATCAGGTCAGACGCGATTCATAATCTAAAAATGCTCCCGAACGCACGGCCCCTGCTGTTTAGTAAAGGGGGCTGGGCTTCCAGACTTCGTACAGGCACGGTTCTCGAACCCTTCAGATGGTCCTTACGGAGCCACCCTCAGGAAAAGAACGAGTTTCAGGCTGACACTTGGCTGACATTCAGCAGAGAGAAATACCGGAGAAGCTGTGATGTTTGTATCTGGGAAAAATGATGCCACAGAAAGGCTAGTCTCGATTCATGGCTTTAACACGTGAATGACTTCCTGGTGTATTATTGCTGGCTCCGTTTCATGAGAGTTCAGCTTGGCTCCAATTTGCCATAAAGAGATCGACACAGCATTTAAACACGGTAATTAAAAATCCGGTACCGTCCGGCTGGTGTGGTTCAGTGGTTGAGCGTCGACCTAGGAACCAGGAGGTCACGGTTCGATTCCCGGTCAGGGCACATGCCCGGGTTGCAGGCTTGATCCCCAGTGTGGGGTGTACAGGAGGCAGCCGATCAATGATTCTCTCCTCTCTCATCATTGATGTTTCTCTCTCTCTCTCTCTTCCTCTCTAAAATTATATATATATATATATATATATATATATATATATATATAATCCAGTACCTATTGCTAATGTTGTAAAAATCAAAGAAAATAGGACTAGAAGAAAACTTCCTAAATATTGCATAGAAATCTATTAAAACCAGAAATATGGTGTGGTCACTATTAATACTAAGAGGATTCAGGAAAGTAGCTAGACTCGAGATAAATGCCACAAGAGAAGCAAATACTCCTCCTTTATGTTAGCAGTAACCAGTTCGAAACTGAAATAGAGGAAAGTCGTTCATAATAGACAAAAATTAGGAAGACCTAAAAACAAATTTAGCAAGAAAGGTTGCAAAACCTCGTTAAAAGAAAAGCACACAATTTGGTTGAGAATTATTAAAGAGTAATGGAGATATATACTCTGAAAGGACAATATTATAACCGTGTCAATCCTTTTTAAATTAATGCGTGAATTTAATTATTTGGCACATCAACGCGTGCACGGTTGTGTTGACAGCTCTTCTCAAGTGGATTTCACTAAAATCAAAACCTGTATCTCCTCCACTCCAACGCTACAACTACAGTGCCTTTCATGTTGAAATTCCAGAGACTTGGAAGGTGACATATTATCATGAAAGAAATTTACATCTGTTGAAAGCTTTAAGCAGACAATCAATGGCTTGTAATTGCAAGGCAAACCTTCATTGTAAACTTGAGCTCCAGGTGACAAAAATCTGTAATTTCTTCAGCGGATAGGATAGCAACGGCCTTCAATATGTAGTTATAGACAGATTTTCCTTCCTAAGGGAATCGCGCACTGGCAGTGTTTTGAATGGATCTGCAGGCTTCCTCCTGCTTTGCCTTTATGTTTCCAGTTAAAACTGGTTCCCAAAGGTAGAATTTGTGTTTCATAATTCCTTGGGGATGGGTTCCTCAGTAACTTGGCAGCACCTGAAACAGCATGCTTACACAGGAGGCGCTTAATAGATGCCCAGGAAGAAATGGATTTCGTGGAAAGTAGTTGGCATGAGGGGTCAGCTGCCGTGTTTATAGAGCGACATCTCAGAGACTAAGACAACCATCCCGTGCCACTGTGAACACTCCACAGAGGTGGATGCATCTCCACTCAAATTGTGGTTCAGGTGTCAAGAATAAGGATGCCACGCACACATCAAAAGAGTATGAAAAGCCTGGCCGGTGTGGCTCAGTTGGTTGAGCATCGACTCAGGAACCAAAGGTGGCCAGTTCTATTCCCAGTCAGGGCACCGGCCCGGGGTGCAGGCTTTATTCCCAGTAGGGCACATGCAGGAGGGAGCCAATGGATGTTCCTCTCTTATTGATGTTTCTACCTCTCTGTCCCTCTCCATTCTTCTCTCTCTGAAATAATCAATAAAATTTTTTTTAATTTTTTTTAAAAAGAGGGTGAGAAAATATTTACATCTGCCTTCCCTGATACCCCAGAGTTCATCACTATGCTGAATTTATGCTTATCACTCTCTTGCTTTCTTTATAGTTTTTTAAAAACATTTCTGCATGAATTCTTAAATATTTTTTGTTTTGAATGTGGGAAAATGGAATCATTCTGAGTCAGTATACAGTAGTCCTTCTTTATCTGTGGGGGACCTGTTCTAAGACACGCCCCCTCCAGTGGTTACCTAAAACCATGGGCATACCAAACCCCATCTATTCTGTGCTCTCCCTAGACACGCCCTAAAAAAGCACTTTATAGCCGCTCTTGGGCATGTCCGAATTGCCAGCATCACCAGCCTTGCGCTTGGGGGCCATTAGCAAGTAAAGTAAGTGTTCCTCGCACACAAGCACCGAGGTACCACATCAGTCCATCTTCTATCCCAAGAGGCCACTTCCTAAGTGACTGAAGGACCGGGAGAGTCCACAGCGTGGAGACAAGGGACAAAGGGGCGATTCATGACCTGGTTGGGATGGAAGAGGACGGGCCAGATTCCATCACGCTACTCAGCGTAGTGGGCAACGTAAAACATACCCCTTGCTTATTTCTGGAATTTTCTATTGACCATTTAAGCCGCAAGTGACTTCGGTTCGCTGAAACCATGGACCGCGAAATTTCCGGCAAGGGGGGATCACTGCAATGTGTTTCTGGGGTGTGTCCACATCGATTTGTGTCGCTGGAGTTCACTCATGTTCTTTGCTGAATAATATTCCCCTACAGGGGCATCGAGCAAGTTAGCTGTCCTCGTGGTAGGGAAACTTCGGGTTGTTTTAGGTGGTATTTTTGCGTGTGGTGGTGTTATTTCTGGGCCAGCGGGAAGAACATTCTTACACGTGACTTCCTGTAAACGGAGGGAAGTTTTTCCTCCTTACGTATCTGGTGTCGAACCTGCTGGGAAACAGAAGCGTAAGTTTCACCTTCCTGGTTCAAACCATTTCCGGCAGTAACCGGCTGCTCACCCACCAGCATTGTCGTAGTTCCAGAAGCGCCACACCCCGACCCATATTTACTGTCAAATTCTCTACTTTTTGCCAATCCCTTGGTGCTAACTGGAATCTCATGTGGTTTAATTTGCCTTTCCCGAAAGCTGATGAAGTTGAGCTAATTTTTATATGTTGGTACTTGATAGATGTTTGTACTTCTTTTTCTATAAAATCCCTATTTACTTCTTAGGCTCATTTTTCCGTTGTGTCGCTTATCTTTTTATTGATTTAGAGACGTTAGTTCTATATTCTATAAACGAATCTTTTCTCCATTATATGTTTTGCTAATAATATCTTTTCCTCTTCGTTGGTATTTTACTGTACGAACATATGCAAATCATTCTTTTCTCGTCAAATGATACTCATGCTATTTTTTTTTTTCAAAGCAGGAAATCTTTATATCAACCGAGGAAATGATGCCATAAAAATACTGAGGGCAAAATAATCATCTAGGCTGAGGTAGCAGTACATGCAAAACCTCAAGGCAGCTGAAAACAAAGTCGTTTTTAGCACCATTTTGTTGTGCAATCTATCACATCGAGATGCGTGTGTGTGTGAGATATGGCACAAAAGGAGAATTGTAAGTGCAATTTGGTTGTCTCTTACATTTTCTTGCTCAATAAATGCCTTGGAAATAACCACAGATCAATCATAAAGAACCCATTATAAACGCAGCTGCCGTAACCGTTCAGTGCTAACTCGCTGCTTTAATTCAATACCAGTTCCTGAAATCTCTGGGTTGGTTGAAATTTGTTATTTATACATTCGTCAAAAATAGATCGAGCCTCGACTCGTTATTAGAGATTCTTTCAAGCGATTCAAATAAAATGGCCAACAAACAGGCAAAAATCCCTTCTCCCTGGATTGTACATTCTTGTGAAGCATGTAAAAAAACGGTACAAAGAGCCTTGGCCAGTGCTGCTCAGTGGGTAGAGCACCAGCTCATGGACTGAAGGGTCCCGGGTTCAATTCTGATCAAGGGCATGTACCTTGGTTACAGGCTCGATCCCGGGGTGCATGCGGGAGGCAACTAATTGCTGTGTCTGTCTCACATCGATGTTTCTCTGTCTCTCCCCTCCCTTCCACTCTCTCTAAAAATCAATGAAAAAATAACCTCGGGGGAGGATTAACAAAAAAGTAGACAAATACACAAATAGCTATAAAATAGTACAAATGATTGTACAGTGGTCCCTCCTTATCAATTCAGGATGTGTTCCAAGCCTACACTATGTAGTATGTTTTTCTCTATACATGCACACCTTTGATAAAGTGTAATTTATAAACTAGGCACCGAGGCCTGGGGGGTGGGGGGACACAGCAGACAGGTCTCAGCGTCAGAGGAACTGAATCCGTGTGGGTGTGTGAATCCGTGCGGGTGTGTGAATCCGTGAGGGTGTGTGAATCCGTGTGGGTGTGTGAGTCCGTGAGGGTGTGTGAATCCGTGTGGGTGTGTGAATCCGTGAGGGTGTGTGAGTCTATGCGTGTGTGTGAATCCGTGAGGGTGTGTGAGTCTATGTGTGTGTGTGTGAATCCGTGTGGGTGTGTGAATCCGTGTGGGTGTGTGAATCCATGCGGGTGTGTGAATCCGTGAGGGTGTGTGAGTCCGTGTAGGTGTGTGAGTCTGTGTGGGTGTGTGAATCCGTGCGGGTGTGTGAATCCGTTAGGGTGTGTGAGTCCGTGTAGGTGTGTGAGTCCGTGTGGGTGTGTGAATCCGTGCGGGTGTGTGAATCCGTGAGGGTGTGTGAGTCTATGCATGTGTATGAATCTGTGCGGGTGTGTGAATCCGTGCAGGTGGATGATCATGTCACACACCATTGTCCTCCAAATGGGATCGTGTGTCCCTGCCTTTAGCTAGAAAGAGCTCACAGCTCGGAAGTCCATAATAGACTCCTGTATTCAAACACGTGCTTCAGCCGCCTGCTGACAGCCGCCTGCACGGCCATCCTCACCCACCACATCATCTTGGACAGGAACGGGTGTTTGTGGGGTGCACCAGGACCAGCCTCGAACCCCATCCAGGAGGGCAGAGGAAGAGGGGCATGGCCTTCCACCAAAGGCTGATTCAATGGATTTTTTAAAATCGACTTCAGAGTGGGAGGGAGAGGGGGATAGAGAGAGATCAATGATGAGAGAGAATCATTGATCGGCTGCCTCCTGCATGCCTCACACTGGGGATCGAGCCCGAAACCCAGGCATGTGCCCTGACCGGGACTTGAACCATGACTTCCTGGTTTAGAGGCCAACGCTCAACCACGGAGCCACACCAGTCGGGCAACTCGAAGGGTTTTGAGGGCACTGCTTGCCTGCCGCAGGGAGGAGCCCTCCATCGATGCCCATGAGGCTGGATGAGTGAACTATCGGCACCGAGCCTGTGGGAGGCATTGTGGGGATTAATGGGCTCCCCCCACACTGGGAGGAGGGGTGTGTAGATCTGGCAAAGGCAGACACAACCTGGTGTCCTCTGGGGACAGGGATGGCCAAGGCTTTGTCGCACTGACAGTGCCTGGGTCCCTGCCGTGTGCCATGCACTTTGCTTGTGACCTGAACCAGCCCAGGAGGAAAGTGGTAATATCCCAAGGTCATCCAGTTAGCAGGGTCGTTCCCCAAGAGTCAAGACTTAAACGGAAGGTTGAGTCAAAGGCCTTTACTATATTATATTGACGACTAGAGGCCCGGTGCACGGATTCGTGCACCGGTGGGATCCCTCAGCCTGGCCTGCGGGGATCGGGCCGAAACCGGCTCTCCGACATCTCCCGAGGGGTCCCAGATTGTGAGAGGGCGGTTCTTGGGTGATGCACCCCGGAATCGGGCTCCCTCCTCTCTGATTCTGGGGTGAAGCAGATTCGGGGCCGACAGTGCCCCAGCAGCAACCTGACCCATGGCCAGTTCCTGGAGGAATCGGGCTCCCTCCTCTACTGGTCAGAGCGTCTGCCCCCTGGTGGTCATTGAACGTCATAGCTACCAGGTGAACGGTCAGACGGTCGCTTAGGCTTTTACGTACAGAGATGACCACTTATGTTGTGTGGGAGCGCCCACTCCTTCCAGAGAGACGAGGAGGAAGTGTCACTTGAGTTGTGGGGGACGCGGTGTTGAAAAGACAGACAACCTGATTTTGCGCCCACCTGGCTGTGACACCTTGGACATGCCATCGACCTTCTGGAAACCAATTTCCTCGGCGAGGCCCGTTTTCCTCTTTAATAAAATAAATACATTCGATTAGGTGATCGTTAAGTTTGCCCCAACCTCCGCGAGGGTTCAGTTTTCACCTGTTAGATTTCTAAGAGGAGACATGTAATGACAGAGGTCAATAGCGCGTGGACCCCTTTGCCATTCTCCCTTCTCTCTCCCAGCACGGAGCCTCACTCCCTTCCCTTCTCCCTGCCACCCTCCTGCACAGAGCCTCTGTCCGACCCTGGGAGAGCCCGTGTGGGCAGAGGGGGCACCATGCCCGCCTCAGCCCCAGGGTCTGGCATGTCGATGCCATGGGGCCGGTTCTCCCCATCAGGGACCCATCTTGTCCTGAGCTGGTCTTCGGTCAATACCTCCGTGGGGTGGCATCGGGCTCAGGTTCAGGGGACAGACTGGGGGAGGCCCCTTCACAGGGGGCTGAGCTTGCCAGGTGGCATCTGCGATTTCTCACTCCTCGACACGCTGCCCAACCAACGCCAGCCTCGGCTGCACCAGGGCGAGCGCCTGGCTCGGGGCCTGGCACCTGCCCCGTGGCTGCCAGAGTGTCTGTTCCAGACTCACACAGGGATCAGTCTCCCAGGCCCTAACTCGGTATCACCTTGAGGCGGCCCTAGCCAACCTCCCAACAATGCCGTTCTCCTCCGTCGGAAACATCTGCCTGGAGCCTGCGTCAACAGGAACCTGAAATTAGAACACATGTTATCAGGAAATGCATCAGGAAGGGACGTTTCTCCGTGACTCTCGTAAGAAGAACATCCTAATAAAGCCAAATTAAACATTGATAATCTTTTTCCAAGATGCAGAAAAATTGTTAACATAAATAAAGGACGGCAGCAGGCTTCATTAAAAGTCACAGCTCTACGTTCAGCAACAGAAAATGTCGTTAGCTTTTAAAATTTAATTTGGTGTATTGTGAAAGAAATAATTAAAATAGAAGTTGAAACCACTAATTTCCATTTTCTTAACGTCAAGCAGTAGCAAGATGGCTTGAGGGAAATAGTCGGGCCACGAGGCAAACACCGGATGAGAAATTATTCTTTTTTTTTAAAATATATTTTATTGATATTTTTACAGAAAGGAAGGGAGAGGGATAGAGAGCTAGAAACATCGATGAGAGAGAAACATTGATCAGCTGCCTCCTGCACACCCCCTACTGGGGATGTGCCCGCAACCAAGGTACATGCCCTTGACCGGAATCGAACCTGGGACCCTTCAGTCCGCAGGCCGACGCTCTATCCACCGAGCCAAACCGGTTTTGGCGAGAAATTATTCTTAAGGGCGTTACGAACTCATAAAAATTAACCTTTCCTGGGAATGAGGATGTGGCTCTCATCCCAAAGATGAGCAGCGTGGACGTTAAAATGGCAGCTAAGTGGACAGACTAATGTGCTGTTCGATGTATATTACTCTCCGTTCCCCAACAGCTGGGTGGCAAGGTCTCAGGTCGTGGCCAACGACAGATGCTCAAATCAGACTGTTTTAAAAATACGTTTTTATTGATTTCAGAGAAGAAGGGAGAGAGAGATAGAAGCATTAATGATGAGAGGGAATCACGGATCGGCTGCCTCCTGCACGCCCCGCACTGGGGATGGAGCCCACAACCTGGGCATGTGCCCTGACCGGGAATCGAACCGTGACCTCCTGGTTCCTAGGTCGATGCTCGACCTCTGAGCCATGCCGGCTGTGTTGGATCTTTTTCACAAGGAGCCAGTGGTCCAGTGAGGACAGTGTTCTCCTGAGTTCTGTGAGCCACCCTAGCAAATGAATCGGGTCATTGGAACCTCCCAGCAAGGGCCAGTTGGAAACGCAGGTCCCAAACCCCCTGGACCTACTTACCATTGGCATCTGAAGGGCGGGCAGTCTTGTAGGACTGAGCCCTTCGCCCGTGGGGTCTGCACTCCGTCCAGGAAGGTAGTGTCAGCGCAGAGTGGCATCATAGGGCACAGTTGGGGTAGGAGAACTGCTTGATGTGGGGGAACCCACACCCTGGAGTTGGCACCAGAACTGTGACATGTCCAGTCCAGCCAGTGTGGCTCAGTGGTTGAGCATCCACCTATGAATCAGAGGTCACGGTTCAATTCCCAGTCAGGGCACACGCCTGGGTTTTGGGCTCGATCCCCAGTGTGGGATGTGCAGGAGGCAGCTGACCAATGATTCTCTCTCATCATTGATGTTTCTCTCTCTCTCTCTCTCAAATCCATAACAACTATATTAAAAAGAAAAAGAATTTTGACCTGTCCAGCCCTCAGTTAGGAAAGCTGGGACCACACACATGACGGCTCCCACCCGAACTGTAGAGAAGAGAGGTTCCCCATGGAGCACCTGTGAGGTGTGCTGGAGGTAACGGAGCCCACGACACCTGTCAACCCACCTCTCTGTCCTGGGCGATCCCACCGCGTACTCGCAGTCTGCCGAGCGCCAAAGGAGACGGGAGAAGTGCCGGACGAGGTGCAGGGACCCACCCGTCCCGCGGAGGTTGACAGACACGGGCCAGTGGTGGGATGGGAGGTGCCAAGGAGAGGAGCGTCCGCTGAGGAAGCAGGGCCTGGCCCGGACCCTGCGCGGGGTGCCGCTTGGCTGCGCAGGGGAGGGGAGGGGAGAGGAGGCAGCGGCGGAGGTTGGCCGTAGGGTGTGAGTGTGTGTGTGAGTCAGTATCGGGGCAGTTTGGTCAGCAGTTCTGCCCGTTGGGGAGCTCTGAGGGACCCTGGCCGGCCATGGCCGGTTTCGAGGTGGGTTTGCGGGTCGGGGCCACTCAGGCACAAACACGCGAGTATCACAAAGCGCATGCTGGTGGAAGGTGAGCTTCCCTGCTGGGGACCGCGGCTACATGTTTCCAGAGGGGGTTGTTGTTATGGTTTTCCCCCTTAGATCGGTTAGTTCATGTGTAGGAATCCAGCCAGAAAGAGTCCAAGCTGCAGGCAGCCGCTCAGACATTTATTGCAGTGTTATTGCTGCTTTGAAATTGTTTAAAAACCTTAAATGACCAATAGAAAGGAAATGTGTAAACTATATTACATTGATACGCTAGAGTGTGCAATTCTTTAAAAATGGTTTTTACCGGAAAAGAAAGAGCCTTCTGGAGTGGTCGGCTGCTCAGGCTTTCCCCGGCGCAAAGGCAGTGTGCAGACTGCCATGGCCTTCGGAACGCTTTAGCCGGTGAACGAGGATCACGATTACGTGGAAGTGTGTGTGTGTGCATGAGAGGGTGTGACTGTGTGTGTGTGAGAGAGTGTGCATGTGTGAGTGAGTGTGTGTGACAATGTGTATGGGGAGTGAGTGTGTGAGTGTGCAAGTGTGTGTGAGTGAGTGTGTGAGTGTGAGTATGTGACTGTGGGGGTAAGTGTATGACTGTGTGGGGTGAGTGTGTGTGTGAGTGTGAGACTGTGTGAGTTTGGGAGAGTGAGTGTGACTATGTGGGGAGTGAGTGTGTGAGAGTGTGCAAGTGTGTGTGAGTGTGTGAGTGTGAGTATGTGACTGGGGGTAATTGTATGACTGTGTGGGGTGAGTGTGTGCGAGTATGTGTGTGTGAGAGTGTGTGTGAGTCAGTGTGTAAGAGTGTGTGAGCTTGGGAGAGTGTGAGTGTGTGACTATGTGGGAGTAAGTGTGTGACAGTGTATGTGGGGTGAGTGTGAGTGTGTGTGCAAGTGTGTGAGTGTGTGAGTCTGTGTGTGAGTCAGTGTGTGAGTGAGAGTATATGTGAGTGTGAGAGTGTGTGATTGTGTGTGTGTCAGTGTGTGAGAGTGTGTGAGTTTGGGAGAGTGTGAGTGTGTGACTATGTGGGGGTAAGTGTGTGACAGTGTATGTGGGGTGAGTGTGAGTGTGTGTGCAAGTGTGTGAGTATGAGAGTGTGTGATTGTGTGTGTGTCAGTGTGTGAGTGAGGTGTGTGAGTTTGGGAGAGGGTGAGTGTGTGACTATGTGAGGGTGAGTGTGTGTGAGTGTGAGAGTGTTAGTGAGTGTGAGTGAGAATTGTGGAGACCCGCCCTCTCTCTCGCTGGCTCTGTCAGGCTGGGGTGCTTCGTGAACCAGCCTCGGGGGCCTGGGAGTGAGCGGTGAGGCCGCACCTGAGCCGGACGCTCCAGCCCTGAGCAGGCGTGGCCCCTCCCCCACCCCGGCCCCGAAGCACGAGACCTGAAGGTGGCACCGGACGTGCTGAGCTGGGAGAGTGAGGGGCAGACTGCTGGGTGGCAGGGGAGTGGGTGCTGGGAGGAAGGAAACAGCACTGCCACCACCCGGCCCCGAAACCAGAGCTGGGCTTGTCCTGTGGCCTGGGTGTCTCCGGGGCCCGAGAGAGCATCCACTGTGCATTCCCTGCGCCGTCCCCAGGGCCCAGGGCCCCGCTTTGTGTCCTGGGGTGCTTGATGCTGATCCCGTTGGCCTATTCGTTTTGAACGGAGCCTCCAGCCTGCCGCCTGTGTGGCCGTGGGGGGGAGCAGCGAGCCGACCCCGCTGATTTCCAGAGAAGGAGCTGAGTCCACACCGACGCTGCCCCTCGCTGAGCGTCCTATGGGAGCAGGCGGTTGGGAGGGACGCGGGGGCAGGTGGTCCGTTTAGGCTCCCCCTCTGAAGGCCGGGCGGTGCCTGGCCTGGAAGTCGTGAGAAAGAATGATGAGCAGCCGGTAGCCGCGTCCCGGGATGGGTCTGGGAAGCCCCGTGCATCCCCGGCTGCCTGGCAGCGAGCCCCTCTGCTGCCCTGTCCGCACTCACCCAGCGTGATACGCGGCGGTCTGGCAGCCCCGCGCCATGAGAATCAAGGCCTTGTCAGGGCGTCTTCCATCTTCCAGAGGCAAAGGGAAACTTCCCGTAGCCTCTTGCGGTGGGATCGCCTCCCGCAGCCCAGGGTGGCATGTGGGTGTGACCAGGGACGGGTGTTTGCACATCTTGCTGAGGGCTGTGCGTTCACTTCCAGGCCAAAGGCACGAAGTTGTGTTCAAAATAGCCCCCTGCAGCGCGGCTCAGTGGTGGAGCATCGACCTATGAACCAAGAGGTTGCTGGTTCGATTCCCAGTCAGGGCACTGCCAGGGCTGTGGGCTCCATCCCTGGTAGGGGGTGTGCGGGAGGCAGCTGATGGATGATGTTCCTCTCCCAGCGATGTTTCTCTCTCTCCCTCGCCCTTCCTCTCTCTCTCAAAACCAATTTTTAAAAAAATAGCCGCCTGCAGACAGAAAACACTGAGCTTCAGAAGCAAACCGGAAGAACGTAGAACTCTCAGAAACCTCGGGTCCAGCCACACGGGAGAAAATTAATGATTTCCTCTCGTGGTCTTTTAAGCAAGACAGGTGGAACGTGGACTGAGAGGGGGTACACAATCATGCAAGGGGGGGCCCTTCCCGCTCATCACTCCCCCTCACTCTCTCTCTCTCCGTCCCGGTCTGCACTGTCTGCGGCCTCAGGACGTGCCAGGGCCAGGGAGGGCGATGCATCTGCACAGGTGCTGTTCGCAGATTTTTGTCCCGTAAGTATATTCTCATACATTTCTTCTTTATTTAATATATATTTTTATTGGTTTCAGAGAGGAAGGGAAAGGGGGGAGAGAGAGAGAAACATCCATGATGAGAGACAATCATGGATCGGCTGCCTCCTGCACGCCCCACCCTGGGGATCGAGCCTGCAACCCGGGCCTGTGCCCTGACCGGGAATCGAACCGTGACCTCCTGGTGCAGAGGCCGATGCTCAGCCACTGAGCCACGCTGGCCGGGCCCACATGCATTTCAAAGGATACGCATATTTGGAGCATTGCTTAGAACATCAGAAACTCGGGAGCAACCTATATGGCCCTCAGTAGGTAAACTAAAATAAGGTCGAAGAAATCAGTGGAGGAACTGTGAGAGAGAACACGGACCTCTGTGTGTGTCAAAGCCACAGTTTTCAGGGGAAAATATCACAGAAAAGTATACACGATATCACTTATTTTCTGTGCAGACAAGGGGAGGTAATAACTGTGTGCATGTTTGCACATTCAACGAGACTCTGGAGGGAAGAGCCAAGTGTGAGAAGCACTGGCCGTCGCCAGGGAGGGAGTGTGAGTGTGTGTGTGTGTGTGTGTGTGTGTGAGTGTGAGTGTGTGAGTGTGTGTGTGTGAGTGTGTGTGTGAGTGTGTGTGTGAGTGTGTGTGAGTGTGAGTGTGTGTGAGTGTGTGTGTGAGTGTGTGTGAGTGTGTGTGAATGTGTGAGTGTGTGAGTGTGTGTGTGAGTGTATGTGTGAGTGTGTGTGTGTGTGAATGTGAGTGTGTGTGTGAGAGTGTGTGTATAAGTGTATGTAAGTGTGTGTGAGTGTGTGTGAGTGTGTGTGTGTGTGTGTGTGAGTGTGTGTGTATGTGAGTGTGTGTGTGTGAGTGAGTGTGTGAGTGTGTGTGTGAGTGGGAGTGTGTGTGTGTGTGAGTGTGTGAGTGTGTGTGTGTGTGTGTGTGTGTATGGGGGGCGGGAGGTAGATTCTGAGATGATGAGTCTGAACTCAAAACCAGACTTTTTTAAGTCTAATGGTTGTGTTTGGGGAATCAATGGTCTAAAAGGGCCCGCTTCGTGCCCAGCGTGTGTATGAAGCAGCAGACGTGGCCGGAGTCTAGGAACCGAGGACCTGGTTTCCAGCTCCTGCACGCCCAGCCCCCCAGTGGTGTGGCTTGCACGGCCACCTCGCCTTTGCAGGCATGCATTTCTGCAAGGACCCTTCTGTTTGTATTATTTGTTGTTATTTTTCTGCAGGATTCTTCTTTTCATCCATTGAGCATTTCCTAGGCGCCGGGAACTAGACTAAGGCCTCACGTACATCGCATCACGTGGTCACACACACGACTGCTCGCACTCCAGCTTTTGGCCCCACCTTTCAGATGAGGAGACGAAGCTTGGGGAGTTTAAAGCGGTCCGCCCAGATGAGCTCTGTAAAGGGTTTCGTCTGAATTCAAACCCAGGTCTGCAGACGCCGCAGCCCTTGGCCGGCACCGGTTGTCCGCGGCCTCTCGGAGCCTCTGAAATACGACTGGCGGGTGCCGGGCAGGAGCAATACCTGGGGTGCCCACTGCAGCGCGGGGCCTGTGCCAGCGGAGCGGCGTGTTGTACACCCCCGTCCTGCCGGGGTTTGGAACCGCCGTGGGACCAGGGGCAGACGCCGGGGCCTTTGCTCTGCCTCGCTTTGCGGAGAGCTGGCTGGAGACCTGCTGAGCTTTGGCTCCACAAGCTCAGATGTGGGGTGTTCAGAGCTCAGGGGGTGCAAGGAGCCCCACAGGGCATCACACCAGCAAGCAAACAGCTCTGCCCCCTCCACCCCCCCGAGCCAGCCCCAGCCCCAGCCCCAGTCCCACCAAGACGTCCGGATGTTGGGCTCAGTCTGTGTAATCGGGGCGCGGAGGGTGCGGGGAGCCCCGATAGCAGGAGCCGTTGTTCAGTAACAGCCCAGGCTGCTCAGCAGTGCCGTCCCCCCCTCCACACTCCGGGTCGGCTATAAGGGAACGGCCGCACTCCTGCTGTGCTCATTTGAATTTTACTCACATTTCTCTGTGCTCTGGCCTTTCACTTGGCAATAAAATGAGGGGTCCCTCTCCACACTCCAGCGCCCGAGGGGAGGCAGTGCTGGCGAGGACAGAGGACAGAGGCGCTCTGAGCTTGCAGAGAACGGCGGCCTCATTACGGGCAGGCGGGTGCGGGGTGCGCGGCGCCCGCCCGCGGTGCGATGTGGCTCTGGGGACGGGGCTGGCCGGGATGAGCAGGCCTCCCACCAGGTGCCTCAGCTCCACGGGGACCCGCAGCCCCTGCACCCTGGGGGCCCCGGGGCAGTGGGGACCACCCACTGGGAGCAAGACGGGGGAGGGGGCTGGGTTCTTCTTTCTGCTCAGGACGTGGCTGAGTCGGGGCACCCGGTGCTCCTGTAAAAATGAAAACAAACTTCCTGGGTGAGAGCGGCAGGACAGCCAGGGCTGCTGTCCCCTGCAGGAGAGCCGAGCGCACGGGCACTGCCCTCCTCAGCTCAGCAGGCCTCACCGGCAGCCCAGGGCTCCCGGCTGCCTGCCACTCCTGGAGCTGATGAAGCAGAGACAGGGTTGGATCATATGAGTGTTTATTCCAATCCTGCGGGCAGCATGGGAGGGCAGCGGGTCACCCAGAGAATCTGCTCTGCCTCTCCCCATAAGCCACTGCTTATATTGGGTAGAAGGACAGAGATGACATGGGGAAGTAGGCCAAGGGTAGGCCAATGGTCAGTTTACAGGTAATGGGGGCTGGAGATTTGCACAGGCCTGTGGGTGTGCAAGGGCTGGGGGCCTCCAAAGGGTTTCTGCAACAGGTCGTTAACCTTCCCATGGTAATAAGCAGCTCCCTGATGGGGAGGACGGGCTGCATTTCCAGGTGAGCTCCCAGGTCCCACCTGCAGCCCCCAGCCAGGTGGGAATGTGCCTTCTTTACTCAGAACAAACCAATCCCGGCTAACAGAGCAGGACTGATATTTCTTGCAATTCTAGCTGGTCCCCAACATTCCATTTCTGCCCCATTCGGGTCTAAACCCAGGCGTGTCTTGCCTCCCCGACTGCTGACCCTGGTGCAGGTGACGCTCCAGGCCCAGGACAGAAAGAGAGACTCGGAACAGAGGTCATGGTTATTGGTATTTATACACGTTAGCTTACATCACACACACACACACACACACACACACACACACACACACACATAACAAATAGGAACTGTTACAAGCTGAAGTGTGTTCCCCAAAATTCACGTTAGAAGCCTCAGGCCTCCATGTGACTGCATTTGGAGATAAGGCCTTTACCCAGGGGCACGTGCAGGGAAAAGGCCCCGGGAGGGCCCAGCGAGAAGGCAGCCGTCTGCAAACCAGGGGGAGAGGCCTCGGGGTGAACCACACCATCCAACACCTTGAGCTTGGACTCCCAGCCCCCGGAAGGGTGAGGACGTGGCTTTCTGCTGCGTAGGCCACCCGGGCTGTAGAACCGTGTTATGGCAGCGGTAGTAAACGAACCAGGTGCCCCTAATGCGTGCCTCATCTTGCCCTATCCGTAACACCGCCACCACCAGTCACTCCTTGTGAAGTCCCCGCCCCGCCGCTCCCCTCCCCCCCCCCAACTCCCCCAGGGAAGAAGAAGGAATGCCCTCCCACGGGGCTAGAATGTGGCTGGAATGTTGAGAGTTGCTCCTATGAGTCCAAGCCAGCCTGAGCTGCTGCCCCGGGTCTGTGGCCTTAGGGGGCCGGACATAAGAAGGGAGGCTGTCTGGGGAAGGCCCGGAGAATTCGGACCCCAGAGTTAAAGGTGATGACTATTCCTATAGAAAAACACAGCCGTGTGTGTCGTCTGTGGACCTGGCCTCGGATCTCCTAGCCTTAAACCAGTTTGTCACACAAACTCTGGAGGGGGTTCGCGTCCGGAAATGCCCGCCTCCTCACGCAGCCTCTGCCTCTGGCCTCGCGCCCGCCCCTGGTCCCACACGCCGGCGAATACCGTGTGCGGTGCTCTCATCAACGGAGTTACCTTCCATAGGACACCGCAGGTGCTTGTACCCGCCTGCTCTCTCCTTCTCCCCCCCCCCCACCCACTTAGTGCAGAGCCCCCGGCTCCGTAGAGAGGCAGCGGCACAGGGGGGCACAGGGGGGCACAGAGGGGGCTGGGATGAATTCTCCCTCTACCAGCCACAGCGTGATTCCGCCCTGTCACATGTGGCCGAGAATCACTCAACCTGAGAAGTCGATGAAAATGGGGGGGCGGGGGGAGATGCCAAGATTTCCCCGAGACCCTGCCTGCCCTCCGGGAGCCGTGGCCCTTCCTGGTGGACTCAGCACTGCACACAGGGAGGATAATGGCCATTTAACAAGGACGGGCCGGAGCTGCCGTGGCCGTCCGCCTGGGCGGTTAAGAAGCTGCTCACAGCAGCCGTTCATTTCAGGGCGTGGGAGGTTGGGGGAAGGCCGGCGCCCCTTAACAGAGACTCCCAGCAGACCCGCGCTCAGCCTCGGGGAGGGGCTGCGGGGATGGCTCCCGGCCTCCTCGCCATGACCTGCAGGAACCGGCTTCCCTGACGAAGGAACGCGGGCGGTGCCGGACAGTGCGAACAGGGTAAATTTAACAGAGCTTCTTTCTTTTTTAAAATATATTTTTATTGGTTTCAGAGAGGAAGGGAGAGGGAGAGAGAGATAGAAACATCAATGATGAGAGAGAATCATTGATGGGCTGCCTCCTGCACGCCCCCTACTGGGCATCGATCCTGCAACCTGGGCATGTGCCCTTAATCGGGATTGAACCCCGGGCCCTTTGGTCCGGAGGCCGACGCTCTACCCACTGAGCCAAACCGGCTAGGGCCTTAACAGAGCTTTCTGATAGCCCAGTTGGCCAGCATGGACGCTCCAGGAGAATGCTAATTCCTTTTCAAACTTCATTGCGTGAGCCAAACTGTTTTCCTGTCTGTTACCCTCTCTTGCCTCTGTGCTTTTATAGGGCCTTTGCTTTGCTTATTGCATCATCTAGAAAATTCCAGAAAGCCTCCCCCGACCTCCTCCCTGAGTCTGAAGTGCGTGCTCCGTGTCCGGGCTCCCGTGGGACCCTGTCCTCGCCACCCTGTATGGCAGCCGTGGATAACTGAGCTGTTGCCACCGAAATGCCATTCCTTCCCAGGGGCAACCGGACTGCCCTCGAGGTGGGGTTTGCCCCTGATAACAATGCACAGAGCAGGGAGCCCGCGGGACGGGGACAGAAGGACCGGGTGGAAGCCAGGTCAGGGGCCCCCACCGGTCTCAGCCTGTCCCTTTCTTATCCTGGAAGCAGACGTCTGTGGAGTGGCAGCAAGCGTCCTACTTTTAGCAAAGCAGCCACGCCCCCGTGCACCCTTTTACAGCTCGGGAGTCGCCTGGACATCAGAGGAGCTTTCCTCCCTTGATGTGCCCATTTGTAACAAATTAAATCCAGACGCAAATGAAAGCACCTCGCAGGAGCCGGAACAGTGCAGCCTGCGGTTTTGATGTCTGAGGAGACGTAGCATGCAGCCGCGAAGCCCTCGCGTCCCGCCGGTCGGAAACATAATCTTGATGTCGCCTGAAGATCAGTGCGCGGGGATGAAAGCGAGGACATGAAAAGACCGGGTGCTGTGTTCTCCCCGCCAGCCCAGGCCCCCCGAGTGCCCCCGAGACAGAGAGGAGGGGATTTCCGATGCTTCTGTGCGTATTGTCGCCCAACTATTTCGAGGGGGAATGGGGAGTGACCCACCCCTTGGGGATGTTTGCAGGCGCTGCTGGAGGGGGAGTGGAGCAAACCTCTGTATTGAAAGCCAGACAGAGCTCCTTGTTCTCATAAGTGAGTTTTTTAATATATATATATATATATATATATATATATATATATATATATATATATACATATATATATATATATATATATATATATATATATATATATATATATATTATTGATTTCAGAAAGGAAGGGAGAGGGAGAGAGAGAAACACCAAGGATGAGAATCATCCATTGGCTGCTTCCTGCATGCCCCCTCCTGGGGATCCAGCCCACAACCCGAGCGTGTGCCCGTGACCGGGAATGGGGCCGTGACCTCCTGTTTCCTAGGACCACGCTCCACCACGGAGCCATGTCCACCGGGCAGTAAACGCTTTCCTGATAAACCATGTCAGGAAGTTGCCACAAGCCACGTTTTGGTTCATGAAAGCACGTTCATTTATCTATTTTTTTAATCCTCCCCCCGGGGATATTTTTTTTATTGATTTTTAGAGAGAGTGGAAGGGAGGGGAAGAGACACAGAGAGAGAAACATTGATGTGAGAGAGACACCTCCATGGGTTGCCACCCACATGAGGCCCGGTATCAAGCCTGCAACCAAGGTACGTGCCCTTGACCGGAATCAAACCCGGGACCTTTCAGTCCACAGGCCGAGGCTCTCGCCACTGAGCCAAATGGGCGAGGGCAGTACAAGCTTTTCTCATAAGCAGCTTCCCGCAGCCACCGCAGGCCACACTGTGGTTCGTGAAAGCAAGTTGAGGAGACACTGCCGACAGTGTTTCCAGAGCAGAAGAGACACTGCATCATCGAGGATGTGGGGCCCAGGGAGCGGCTCCCTCTCGGGAAAGGGGCATAACCCTTGATAGAAGCAGACAGGGAGATGGAGTAAATCGTATTTATTAGGCAGTTTCCCCCTTTTCCTTCTGGAAAATTGATACTCCAGGTGTCTCTTGCTGAGACACTGCTTTATGCTAGGAAATCCATCCCCCTCCTTACTGGAATGAGTGCACTTTGGGGGGCAGTGTTTCTATGCACACGAGTGTTCTCTATGTCGGACGGTGTGAGCCAGCATCCTCCCCGTGGCCACAGTCACAGCCCATGAATCCCGGGCAGTGGAAACAGGCCCCGTGGCTTCCCTTATGATGACACCATCCCAGTGTCTGCCCCCCAAGGTGGCAAATGCCCTGCGTGGCCTCGTTGGACACTTGCTGATGGGCTGTCGAGCTGAAACTCGATCATGCTATGTCTCCTCTCAGGGATGTCAACGCACTTCCCACCCAACCACTTCCACCCCCAACCCACTTCCAACCCAGCCCACTTCCACCCCAACCCACTTCCAACCCAGCCCACTTCCACCCCATCCACTTCCAACCCAGCCCACTTCCACCCCAACCCACTTCCACCCGAACCCACTTCCACCCCAGCCCACTTCCACCCCAGCCCACTTCCAACCCAGCCCACTTCCACCCCAGCCCACTTACACCCCAACTCACTTCCACCCCAGCCCACTTCCACCCCAGCCCACTTCCCACCAACCATTTCCACCCAACCACTTCCCCCCAACCCACTTCCACCCCAACCCACTTCCACCCCATCCACTTCCAACCCAGCCCACTTCCACCCCAACCCACTTCCACCCCAACTCACTTCCACCCCAGCCCACTTCCACCCCAGCCCACTTCCACCCCATCCACTTCCACCTCAACTCACTTCCAACCCCAACCCACTTCCACCCCAACCCACTTACACCCCCAACCTACTTACACCCCAACCCACTTCCACCCCATCCACTTCCACCCCAACCCACTTCCTCCCCCATCCACTTCCACCCCAACCCACTTCCACCCCAACCCACTTCCACCCCATCCACTTCCATCCCAACCCACTTCCATCCCAACCCACTTCCACCCCAACCCACTTCCACCCCAACTCACTTCCACCCCAACCCACTTCCACCCCATCCACTTCCACCCCATCCACTTCCACCCCAACCCACTTCCAACCCCAACCCACTTCCACCCCATCCACTTCCACCCCAACCTACTTCCACCCCATCCACTTCCACCCCAACCCACTTCCACCCCATCCACTTCCACCCCAACCCACTTCCACCCCATCCACTTCCACCCCAACCCACTTCCACCCCATCCACTTCCACCCCAACTCACTTCCAACCCCAACCCACTTCCACCCCAACTCACTTCCACCCCCAACCCACTTACACCCCAACCGACTTCCAACCCAGCCCACTTACACCCCAACCCACTTCCACCCCAACCATTTCCACCCAACCACTTCCAACCCAACCCACTTCCCCCCAACCCACTTCCACCCAATGCACTTCCCCCAACCCACTTCCTCCCAACCCACTTCCACCCCCACCCACTTCCCACAACCCACTTCCCCCCAACCCACTTCCACCCCCAAACCACTTCCCCCAACCCACTTCCACCCCCAACCCACTTCCACCCCAACCCACTTCCTCCAACCCACTTCCCCCCAACCCACTTCCACCCCAACCCACTTCCAACCTAACCCACTTCCACCCCCAACCCACTTCCACCCCAACCCACTTCCATCCCAACCCACTTCCCTCCAACCCACTTCCACCCCAACCCACTTCCACCCCAACCCACTTTCCCCCAACCCACTTCCCTCCAACCCACTTTCACCCCAACCCACACCCTCCAACCCACTTCCACCCCAACTCACTTCCAACCAAACCCACTTCCACCCAACCACTTCTAACCCAACCCACTTCCCCCCAACACACTTCCACCCCAACCCACTTCCAATCCAACCCACTTCCAACCCCAACCCACTTCCACCCCAACCTACTTCCAACCCAACCCACTTCCACCCCAAACCCACTTCCATCCCAACCCACTTCCACCCCCAACCCACTTCCAACCCAACTCACTTCCAACCCAACCCACTTCTACCCCCATCCACTTCCAACCCAACCCACTTCCAACCCAACCATTTCCACCCCCAACCCACTTCCATCCCAACCCACTTCCACCTCCAACCACTTCCAACCCAACCCACTTCCACCCCAACCCACTTTCAGCCCAACCCACCCATTTCCACCCCAACCCACTTCCACCCCAACCCACTTCCACCCCATCCACTTCCACCCCCATCCACTTCCAACCCCAACCCACTTCCACCCCAACCCACTTCCACCCCCAACCCACTTCCACCCCAACCCACTTCCACCCCAACCCACTTCCACCCCATCCACTTCCATCCCAACCCACTTCCACCCCAACCCACTTCCACCCCCATCCACTTCCACCCCAACCCACTTCCACCCCAACCCACTTCCACCCCCAACCCACTTCCACCCCAACCCACTTCCACCCCAACCCACTTCCATCCCAACCCACTTCCACCCCCAACCACTTACAACCCAACCCACTTCCACCCCAACCCACTTTCAGCCCAACCCACCCATTTCCACCCCAACCCACTTCCAACCCCAACCCACTTCCATCCCAACCCACTTCCACCCCATCCACTTCCACCCCAACCCACTTCCACCCCCATCCACTTCCACCCCAACCCACTTCCACCCCAACCCACTTCCACCCCATCCACTTCCATCCCAACCCACTTCCACCCCAACCCACTTCCACCCCATCCACTTCCACCCCAACCCACTTCCATCCCAACCCACTTCCACCCCAACCCACTTCCACCCCAACTCACTTCCACCCCAACCCACTTCCACCCCATCCACTTCCACCCCATCCACTTCCACCCCAACCCACTTCCACCCCATCCACTTTCACTCCAACCCACTTCCACCCCATCCACTTCCACCCCAACCCACTTCCACCCCATCCACTTCCACCCCAACCCACTTCCAACCCCAACCCACTTCCACCCCATCCACTTTCACCCCAACCCACTTCCACCCCAACCCACTTCCACCCCATCCACTTCCACCCCAACCCACTTCCACCCCATCCACTTCCACCCCAACCCACTTCCACCCCATCCACTTCCACCCCAACTCACTTCCAACCCCAACCCACTTCCACCCCAACTCACTTCCAACCCCAACCCACTTCTACCCCAACCCACTTCCAACCCCAACCCACTTCCACCCCAACCCACTTCCAACCCCAACCCACTTCCACCCCAGACCACTTCCACCCCAACCCACTTCCAACCCCAACACACTTCCACCCCAGACCACTTCCAATCACAGCTGGGCAGCTGGCCGGCACTGGTCTGTGGTTTTCCCTTCCCTCATGACTATGGCCACGTGGAGGATGCTGACTCACACCTTCCAACAAAGAAAACACTTGTGTGCATAGAAATACTGCCCCTGAATGTGCACTCATTCCAGGAAGGAGTGGGGATGGATTTCTTAGCATAAAACAGTGTCTCAGCAAAAGACACTTTGAGTATCAACTTTCCAGAAAGTAAAAGGGAAATTTGCCTAATAAATATGATTTGCTCAGTCTTCACGTCCGCTTCTATCAAGGTTACGCCCCTGTCCACTGATGGAATCGCTCCCTGGGCCCTAAACCACTCGACACATTGTTCCTTGTGGGCGGACTTGGCCTTGCCTGGCCATGCTATCGAAAGTCAGTTCAGAGGGGACACTGGGTGGGGAAAGAGACACCTTACATAATGAATAATATTGTTGATCCCGGTGCTAACCCTCCGGACGGGCCATCGGTATGGACTTCAGGTTTAAGGTTATAGTTAACGGGGCCCAGAAAAACCTGGAGATGGTTGCAAGGGGGGTCCCAGGAGAGGGAGCAGCGTTGGGTCTACACTGTGACCCAACCACAGGGAAGCCACCTCAGCCTGCAGGGCCCTGGACCACTGTGTCCTCTCGTTGCCCAGAGAGCCCCAGAGGGCGTGATCACAGCTGATTGGATTTTTATGAGACTAATTATAGAACAGCTATGTGGAAGCCTGACGTTTCCCCTTTCTCTTCAAACTTATAAAGTCCAGGCAATAAAAATCACCCATCTTGCCCAGATGGCGTTGACCTATAAACCAGGAGGTCATGGTTTGATTCCCGGTCAGAGCACATGCCCCGGTTGCAGGCTCGATCCTCGGTGTGGGGCATGCAGGAGGCACCCGATCCATGACTCTTTCTCATCATTGATATTTCTCTCACCCTTCCTCTCTGAAATCAATAAAAATATGTTTTTTAAAAATCACATATCTTGCCCCAGCTGGTTTGGTTCAGTGGATAGAGCATCGGCCTGTGAATTGAAGGGTCCCAGGTTCAGTTTCGGTCAAGGGCACATGCCTGGGTTGTGGGCTCGATCCCCAGTGGGGGCCATGTAGGAGGCAGTCGATCAATGATTCTCTCTCATTATGATGTTTCTCTCTCTCCCACCCTCTCTGATATCAATAAAAATATATTGTTTAAAAATCACACATCTTGCCCTAGCTGGTTTGGCTCAGTGGATAGAGTGTCAGCTTATGAGACTGAAGGGTCCCAGGTTCGATTCTGGTCAAGGGCATGTACCTGGGTTTCAGGCTCGATCCCTGGCCCTGATCGGGGCACATTCGGGAGGCAACCAATCGACGTGTCTCTCTCACATCGATGTTTCTCTCTGTCTCTCCCCCTCCTTTCCACTCTTTATAAAAATCAATGGAAAAATATCCTCAGATGAGGATTAACAGCAACAAAAGTCACACATCTTGGTGACCTTGGACTGGGTCTGGACCTTCCTGGCAGGGGTGATTTCCACTAAAACCCCGAAGGGTTTGTTGTCTTCACTCTGGCGCCTCCCTCCCCCGCCCCGTTCCCCATCCTTGGGACAGTGCTCCAACGTGTCCACACCTCCACTCTGTTTATTCCGCGTCACCGCACCGCGTGTGGCTGCCCACGCCCAGCGCACAGGGAGAGCCCGCCCGATGGGGGGAGAGGCACACACATGGATCGCATGCAGGGGGAGGTTTCCATGGTTACTGCAGACACCAGCTTCTATGTAAATTGTCGTCTGTGTAAAAGTGCAAGAGAAAGTGGCCTCTGAGGACATTTAAACCAGGGGCCTCCAGGGACTCCGCCCGCACAGCCTAATTTGCAGCTGAATGAAAGCTCGCCTCCTTCTCCGCTCCCCCAGTTGCCTTTTTAAGTCACTTTGTTTAAATTTGAGCGCTCTCCTTCTCCCGTTCCTTCTCCCCAGTTCCCTGGGCGGACTGGTGAGATGCGGAGGACTGACTAGTAACTAGAAGGGTGTTTTTGCAACCGACAGAATGTTACAGGCCCACACAGCCAGCTGCCATGGCGGGGCTCCGTGTAGGAAGTGGGTACCCAGGGCCCCCCATGTCCATTCATGAAGAACAATGTGCCCGTGACTTCTGGCCAGGGAATTAGGGGGGTTCATTCCACCACTCTTCTCTGTGTGTGTCTGTGTCCCCACCTAGCTTTCTTTCTTCTTCTTCTTTTTTAATATATTTTTATTGATTTCAGAGAGGAAGGAGAGGGATAAAGAGATAGAAACATCAATGATGAAAGAGAATCATCGATCGGCTGCTTCCTCAGCTAGGGCAAGATGTGTGATTTTTAAAAAATATATTTTTATTGATATCAGAGAGGGAGGGAGAGAGAGAAACATCATGATGAGAGAGAATCATTGATCGGCTGCCTCCTACATGGCCCCTACTGGGGATCGGGCCTGCAACCTGGGCATGTGCCCTGACGGGGAATTGAACCGTGACCTCCTGGTTCATAGGTGGATGCTCAACCACTGAGCCATGCCAGCTGGGTGGTGAGTCATATTCTTGCTCTAACCTCTTCATCTCCCCCCACCCACCCGCCAAGTCTCTGCTCATGTCTCATGTATCTGCTTCAATGTTCAGATCCTTCCAGAACCTTCCAGTGCTACTGAGAGTTCAAACAGGAAGCATAAGCATCAGTGTTGTACCTTCAGGGTGGGTTTTCATTTCTCAGTTTTAGAATGAAAGAGTTGGCACTTGAACCCTGAGATCCCTCCCAGGAGCCAGGTGTAAAATGATCTTTTCTCCACCCCACGTGCCTGTGAGTGTCCACTGGGACGCTAATTTAGTGCTGTCAGTCGCCCATGAGAGGAACAAGCTTGCAAATACCACGTAAGCGTTTCCAGCGTGCTGAGCAAGGCGTGACACTCCTGTGGCAGGTGCGGGAGAGCGTGCTGACTAAAGCGTAGCCACCACCCACATGTGTATGCTGACGCCAGCAGTTTGCTGTGGCCTGTTACGCGGGAGTTGACAGGGACACTTCCCGTGCTGAGCCCTTCTGTAGGTGGGGACGCAGCCTGGAACAGCGTTTGGAATCGTCTCGGCTGTAGGTGCTGCAATTCAACCTTGTTGCTTCGTTAAAAACAAAGCAGAACATAACTGTTGTTAAAAGTGTAAATATGGCTCAGCCAGCGTGGCTCGGGGGTTGAGCCTCGACCTGTGAACCAGGAGGTCAGGGTTTGATTCCCGGTCAGGGCGCATGCCGGGTTGCGGGCTCCATCCCCAGCAGGGGGCGTGCAGGAGGCAGCTGTGGAAATAGATGGTCAGTGCCCCCTGGTTACTTTAATCACATTTAAGCCCATGTCCCTGCCACCCTTTCCCGCCCCCCCTCCCCCCCCACCAACCCCCCACCCCGTCACCCACACAGCTATGAGAAGCGTACTTCTCCAGGGATGGCTCAGGCGCTCAGAAATTTCCTTCTTTTGGTTGTTAAAATACTTTAACATTTTTTAAAAATATATTTTTATTGATTTCAGACAGGAAGGAAGAGAGAGATCGAAACGTTAATGATGAGAATCATGGATCCGCTGCTTCCTGCACGCCCCCTACTGGGGATCGAGCCCGCAACCCAGGCATGTGCCCTGACCGGGAATAGAACCCTGACCTCCTGGTTCATAGGTCGAGGCTCAACCACCGAGCCATGCTGGCCGGGCAAAATTGCCAATTCTGATTCCAGGGCGATTCCAGGATGAGAAATGAAGCCGTGAGAAACCTCCTCTCTGCTGGTGTCGATGATGTATGCTGATTTAAAGCAGAATAAAGTGATGTTGGAGGTTTTGAGGGCCCTGGAGCTGGAGGGGCGGGGGGCAGGTGTGACCTGGGGGCACCATGCAGAAGGAGGGACCCGGCCTCCAAGTGAACATCCGGAGCCTCTATTGTCACCATGCCATTGAGTGTCTTCGCCTTTCCTTCTGGCAGGTGGAGGTAGGCCCGGAGCAGCAGCGGTGAGTGAGGGTCGGAGCGGTACCCATCGCATCCCTCCATTCATCAGGCATCCACTGCGGACAAGGCCTGTGCCAGGTACTGTGTGGGGCCCATGCCCAACCCAGGGCAGGGCATGGAGTGTGGTTTTATTTTTTGTTTGTTTTTTGTGTCTTTTTTTTTAATCCTCACCCGAGGATATTTTTCCATTGATTTTTAGGGAGAGTGGAAGGGAGAGGGAAAGACGCAGAGAAACATCGATGTGAGAGAAACACATCCATTGGTTGCCTCCTGCACGAGCCCTGACCAGGGCCCGGTACAGGGAGGAGCCTGCCACCAAGGTACGTGCCCTTTGACCAGAATCAAACCCGGGACCCTTTGGTCCACAGGCCGACACTCCATTTGCTGAGCCACACCGGCCAGGGCACAGGGCACGGAGTTTTCACCCTCACGCCCGCCCTCGGCCAGGGAGGATGCGGATGGGAGAGCTCACCTGCTGAGGATGGGAGCTCAGAGCTCCCCGCTCAGCGCAGCCGTGCAGGACCCGCACCCCTCCCCCCACCCTCCCCGCGACAGTGCTCGCTTCCGTCTCCCCGTGGGCTCCGAGCCGCAGCCGCGAGACCGGCAGCCTGTGTGGCGTGTCTCCCGCGGGGCCGCCCGACGCCCTCGGCAGCATTTGTCACACAGATAAACAATGAGCGCGTCGCCCGAGCGAGGTGGCAATTAAGAAAATTCGAGCATCTCTTCACATACCCAGCGGAGTTCTCTATTCTTGACAGTTTGTGAAATTACAGCGTTAAGTAAAGACATCGTCGGAATGTTCTCTGCTTATTGGAAAGCTCATTAACTAGAAAATAATGCAGGAAATTTATACACCGAAAGCATGTTGACATTCTGGGCGATGCCTGCGGGGTTTTTTCTTTCTTTCTTCTTTCCTCCTTCTGTCACTCGGTCTTATTTTTTTTTGGTTGGATACCCTCTGGATTTCAGGAGTCTCTGGTGTGTTTTTATAATCTTTGATTTTATTTTATATTTTAAAAATATATTTTTATTGATTTTAGAGAGGGAGAGAGAGAGAAACATCCATGAAGAGAGAGAAGCATTGATCGGCCTCCTCCTGCACGCCCCCCACTGGGGATTGAGCCCACAACCCGGGCGTGTGCCCTTGACTGGAATTGAACCCGGGACCCTTCCGTCCGCAGGCCGGCGCTCTGTCCACAGCGTGGCTGGCGCCGTGTACGATGGCATGTGCCTTCTGCCGAGGTTGAAGGAGAAGTCGGTGGACGCTGCACGCTTTGGGGCCAGGCCTTGCTGGGGAATGGACCCTCGTGGCTCCCACAGGGTAACTGGGCCTTCGGAACCGGGCTTGGAATACAAACCAACCAGCCGCCTTCGGAACCAAGGCTCTCTGCTCGAATGTGGGATGTTGTCTTTTTGAGGCTCCTTATCACGGACGTGCCTTTTGCTCCGTGTGGTGAGATGGGGGACGCCGGCTAGGAAGCGGACTAGGGCTTCCTCCCGCTGGGACCAGCCGGCCGGGGCACCGTGTCCGTCAGCGGAGGCTGTGGGCGCTGCAGTGACAGAGACCTCAGGTGCCGCTGAGAACGACCAAGGTTGATTTCTCGCTTCCACCGCTGCGAGTTGGGTGCGGCTCTGCCTCGCCGCATCGGGAGCCGGACCGAGGGAGCAGCCCCTCCCCAGGACACTGCTTGCCGCAGAGGGAGAGGTAGACAACACGGCAGGACCACAGGACGTCAGGACCACGGGACGGCTCTCAAAATTCCTGCCTGAGAGAGGCACACACCATTTCTGCTCCTAGTCCAGCCGTGGGCAAACTACGGCCCGCGGGCCGGATCCGGCCCGTTCGGCTGTTCTATCTGGCCCGCGGAGCTGAAAGAGCAGAGGGTTCTCTTGCTCTCCCCTCCGCTCCTTTCCTTTGAATTTATATTAGTTCACACAAACACTCCATCCATGCTTTTGTTCCGGCCCTCCGGTCCAGTTTAAGAACCCATTGTGGCCCTCGAGTCAAAAAGCTTGCCCACCCCTGTTACCATTGGCCAAAGCAAATCACATGGCCAAATCCCAGGGCAGACAGGGGGAGAAATACAATCGCTCCACGAAGAGGAGCCGCAGACATCTTGAAGAGTAACAATCTACACAACTACCTTGGACAAGGCATTAGACCTCAGTTTCTTCATCTGTAAAATGGGCAGATGGGACTGAGCATCTCTAAGAGCCCTGTCGGTCTGGAACAGAGGTGGGGAACCTTTTTTTCTGCTAAGGGTCATTTGTATATTCATAACAATTATATTCACTGAATAGAATTCGCTTCATAGAAACGTATGTTGCTATGCAGAAAGCTCCTAGATTTATTGAATTTTGAGTCCCACCTGCGGTTGCCTTGGCAGGGCCAGACCCAATGATTTCTCGGGTCTTACACGGCCCGCAGGCTGGACGTTCCCCACCCCTGCTCTAGTTACTGAGTGCACCATGCGTGGGGGGCTGGGCAGGTGCATGTTCAGGCTGAGGTGGAACGCTGTCTCTAGAAAACCATGTCCCGCAGCAGGTGTCTCGTCCAGGCAGCGCGTACAGTGCCTGTGTCCGTGAGCTGAAGGAACAGCAGCAGTTGCTTGATTTCAAAAAAGGGTTTTTTGCACAGTAGCCACGTAAACCACCCACCGCACACCCCTCGGGAGGCCGACATCCCCCCACGAGAGCCGCACCCCACAGTGACGCCCATGAGACCACCCGGTGCCAACGCCGCCTCCGCGACACACGGGTCCACTCTGTTCAGGGCGAGGACTGGACGTCCAGCCCGCAGGCTCCCTGGGGTGTGCTCGGGGCACCCAGACACCGCGGGCGACAAGCCTGCCACTAGGAAAAGCTTGTGCTGGGGGCGGAGGAGAGATGCCACCCACCGTCTGGAGCGGACACTCGGGGGACAGGGAGAAGCCGGGTGGTCCGGGCGGGGAGGCCGCTCCCGGCCGGAGGGCGCAGGGGGACGCCGTGGCAGCTTCATCGCTCGCAGGGCTGCGGCGGGAGGGAGACTGGGCTGAGTTTATAAACCACGCGGGGGGGGGGGGGGCCGGTTCTGACCTCGGAGCCTCCCCGAGTGGAAGCTGCTGCTCCAGCAACGAGGACACCCCGAGCTGGGGAGGTGCTCAGAGAGAATCCAACATCGCTTCGTGGGCCTCAAGTGGAAGCATCTCCCAACAATGCGATGCTGATTTTTAAATGGATTTTTCTAGCAAATTCAAAAGGAGGGGAGGATGGCCGGTGTGGCTCAGTGATGGAGCGTAAACCTGGGCCCCGGAGGTCACGGTTCCACCCCAGCAGGGGGCGGGCAGGAGCAGCCGATCCATGTTGAAGTTTCTCTCCGATGGGAGTGTTTCTCTCTCCCCCCACTTTCCACTCTCTCTAAAAATCAATAACAACATATATATATTTTTTAATCAGGGAAGGACACATACCCAGAAAACAGACACCAAAAACCCAACAGAAAGGCAACTTATTTTAAAACAAAACTATGATGGATGATAAATCCCCATGCCTTTTAAATACATGCCAATGTCCCAGAAGCCCCCTCCGTTCAGGCTGGAGTATAAATCACAGAAGCCCACAATCCCCAGCCCCGCCCGTGCTTTGCGATCACAGAGGCTGCCTGCCCGCTCGGGTTGATTCCTTGACGGCTCCCTCGAGGTCCCGGAGAATAATCAGCACTGACGAGCGCCCTCCCCCCCCCCGGGCGGGGACGGGGACACTGGGAGCTCGTTGTTTCCCGGCGGGGCTCCAGGCTGGACCCAGGGGAGCCCGTGGGACACACGCCACCGTGTGTACCTCACTTCCCGGCCACCCACCCACCAGCACCAAGTGACAGCTGCGGGAAGTCCGCCACTCAGATTTTTGAGCACCAGCTGCACAGAACAGAGCTCGCAAAAAACACAGCCAGCCCGGGGGCGAGGCTCAGTGGCTGAGCATCGACCTATGACCAGGAGGTCACAGTTCAATTCCTGGTCAAGGCACATGCCCAGGTTGTGGGCTCGATCCCCAGTAGGGGGCGTGCAGGAGGCAGCCTGTCGATGATTCTCCCATCATTGATGTTTCTCTCTCTCTCTCCTTCTCCCTTCCTCTCTGAAAGCAATTAAAATTAAAAATTTTTGCCCTGACCAGTTTGGCTCAGTGGATAGAGCGTCAGCCTGCGGACTCAAGGGTCCCGGGTTCGATTCCGGTCAAGGGCATGTACCTCGGTTGCGGGCACATCCCCAGTAGGAGGTGTGCAGGAGGCAGCTGATCGATGTCTCTCTCTCATCGATGTTTCTAACTCTCTATCCCTCTCCCTTCCTGTAAAAAATCAATAAAATATATTAAAAATATATAAATAAATAAATAAAATCAAAATGTTTTCTAAAAATAGAAAAACCACAGTTAGTCTGTGAGACTGCGGATCCCCGACAGAGGACTCTAGGACATGTTCTTCCCGTGATCTCGCACTGCATTCCTGCATCCGAGGGGTCCCATGTTCGTTGAACCACACCTCCTGCCACAAATGTCCCATAAAGTAGGGTGGCTGTGGGGGGGCAGGGGGAAGAAGAAAAGAGGCAACCACAAATTACCCTTCCGTTGTCCCACATTTCAGGATGTGTGTTCAACAGCTATCTCAGAGAATATTTTACTTAGGGGGCCATCCAAGCAAAGCAGAAAAGACAGGCAAAGCTTACGGTGAAATCCACCCTTTGAGGACACAGGACGGGTGCGTTGTGGGGGGTTTCTGCAGGAGGGCAGAGGTCAAAGGGAAGTGGACATTTGGACGAGGGCGGGCCACGTCTATCCTTTCCCATCCCTGCCTCTGTGGCAGGTGCTCGAGTTTCCGGCTGCCTGGACGCTCCTCTCAGTTCGGGAAGCAGCGAACGCCACGTAGCCCATCAAAGCAGGACCGTGTCTCGCGCGTTGCTTCTGCAAATGACTTTCCAAACCTCCACCCCACGCGTCCAGACACAGCCACTCTCAGCCACGCCCGGGCGGGAGGAGGATGAAGGTGGAGTGGGTTGTTGGGGGCTCTGGAGCTGATTGCCTTGGGGCCTCTCGGAGTTCCTTCTATCGCTCAGTTCCCGTCTTTCCTTTTATTGCCTCCAAATGGGGAGGAAGAAATCACAGCGGCTGCATGTGGCCGCCTGCGGCCCGGAGGAGCTGGGACCCGGGAGCTTTCTGTCAGCCACGCTCTCAGGGGCACGTGCCTGGGTTGTGGGTTCGATCCCCAGTGTGGGGCGTGCAGGAGGCATCCGACCCATGATCCTCTCTCATCATGGATGTTTCTGTCTCTCCCTCCTCCCTTTCTCTCTGAAACCAATAAAAACATATTTTATAAAGGAAAGACAAGAAATGGGATGCAAGCCGCCGCCCCAAGCCTCCCTGGGCTGTGCTCGCCCCACTCCCGTCTTGTTGACAAGAGCCTGTTCATAGGAAAGTCGTAGCCCCCCACCCCCACCCCCGCCCCCGCCCCATGGAGTGCGACGGCTCATGGTGTGACCTTTTACAAACTCGTTCAGAGACGCTCAGTCCCTGCAAAACGGATGTGTCCGTCCCCAAATTGGAGTAATTGCTGCTTTTTTGAAATCTCCAGAAAATATCTCTGAATGGATGAGGTTTTCTCAACGGGAGGCTTCTCTTTGCCAACATCTCCCTGCCTCTGCACCTGCCACGCTCGCCTGCTGGGGAGTCCCGGCCCCGAGCAAGTCAGATGGGCGCCCGCAAGCCCGGCTGCGGCAGACAGCGGTCACTCTAACGCAGCAGCGCGGTCCCGCGGATGTGTGTTTGTGCTTATGATTTCACATTGTGACTTCAGTGGAGCCATGTTTTCTGCCTGAAAGTGTCTCTGGCATTAGACACATCAATAATGCATGGTTTCTATGAAGAATATGATAACGTCCAGGTGTGCTGGCGCTACGAACGCCCTGTGAGAGAGAAGAGAGAGCTGTTTGTGGTGGCACGGCCGATATGGAAATCACAGGCTCCGGCGTTTACACCCGCTACCCCTGCCCTCAGCACAGGCCCAGGGCCGGGAGGGCGCGCGTTCCTGCTCTATCCGTATGGCGAGGCCATCGGGGAATACTGCCCTCTGAGGCAGGAGGGACTGGCCCTGGGGGCTGTGCACTGGGCTGCGTTTTCCTAGTGAGCAGGTGTCTTAGTGGCCGTGGGCTGCTATAACAAAGACGCATAGACTCGGGGGCTTAACCCACAGTCATTTATTTCTCGCGGTTCGGGAGGCCATGAGGTCCAGGGTCAGGGTGCTGGCTGTTGGGTTCCCGGAGAAGGCCAAGACCTGGCTTGCAGATGGCTGTCTCCTTGCTGTGCCCTCATATGGCAGAGGGAGGGGGAGATAGATAGATAGATAGATAGATAGATAGGGCATGCTCTTCTTAAAAGGACATTAATCCCATCATAAAACCCACCCTCATGACCTCATCTAACTAGTGAAAATGGTGATTATAGTGGTGATGGTGGAGATAATGGTAATAATGGTGATGATGATGATAATGAGGGTGATAGTGATTATAATGCTGCTGGGTATGATGGTGACAGCAATGATGATGATAATGGTAATGTTGGTGATGGTGATGATGGTAATGTTGGTGATGGTGATGATGGTGATGGCGATGATGCTTATGGTGATGATGGCGATGATGCTTATGGTGATGGTGGTGATGGTGATGGTGATGGTGATGGTGATGGTGATGATGTTGATGGTGATGATGGTGATGGTGGTGGTGATGGTGATGGTAACAATGGTGATGGTGATGATGATGATGGTGATGGTGATGGTGATGGTAATGATGGTGATAGTGATGATGATGATGATGGTGATGATGGGGAAGATGGGGATGATGATGATAGAATGATATTAAGATGATGGAGGAGGAGAAAGCAGGTAATTATAAACACTCTATTCAGCACAGTCCCAAGTGCTCTATGTGTGTGAGTTGCATCAGTTCTGTGGGGTGGATGCCACCACCAGCTGGCTTTGCAGGTAAAGAACGGAAGCCAAGAGAGGTGGAGTAAGTTGCCCCAAGTTGCGCCTGGTTGTGCATGCGGCAGTGGCAGAACTCCAACCAGAGAGGCTGGCTCTCAGGACCTCCTCGAGCACTTCTTCTCTCACAACATGGCACCTGAGAATGGACCTGGATGCCCCCTCCTCCCCTGTGCCATCAGCCACCCACAGGGACTCACTTGTGTGCTCGGGGGGAGGGGTGTGCTGTGGGGAAGGAGGGGAGGCTCTTCCATTCAGCTAGGGTCCCGCAACATGACAAACACAGGAACACGCATTATACATTGCTCATCATTTCAAAAACCCCTCGTGCCCCAGCCCGGAGTTCATGTCCTATTTCTGCATGTTGTTCAGACCTTGACTCTGTACAAGCTTGACCGACGTAGGGAATGGCACTCGAGCAGCACTTGAGTAACATGGGGTCCCGTCCCCGTGCCCCTGGACGTGAGGTGTGCCAGCCTCGTGGCCCGGAGCACGTTCCATGCTTGGAATGCAGACACGGCGGGGGCCCTTGGGAGTCTTCACACGGCACAGCGGGCGGGCCCAGTGCAGCAGGGTTACACATAGATCACACGCCTTGTGGCTAGACCCTGTGGGTGCCTGGGTGGGGGGCCCAGGAGAAGCCCGTCTCAGCTAGACTTCCTCTGGGTGAAGAGCAGAGGGAGAGTGTCCAGTGATACCATAATTCTCAAGATTGAATCCCGAGAGCTGCTGGCACGGATGTTGGTTTTGCTGAGTAAATATTGTAGGGATGAAGGCAGAAGTGAGCTTGTTGGAGAGTCTGTCTTTTTGTAGGGACAGTTTCATAAGGTTTCCCCCAATATTTGAGGAACATAAACAAATACAGCTGTTCTCTCGTACAACCTGAGCCATTTTTCATTCAGGAAGTACTTATTGCCAGCCGGTGTGGCTCAGTGGTTGAGCGTGACCTATGAACCAGGAGGTCATAGTTCGATTCCCGGTCGAGGCATATGCCCAAGTTGCGGGCTCGATCCTCAGTAGGGGGCGTGCAGGAGGCAGCTGATGGATGATTCTCTCTCATCACTGATGTTTCTATCTCTCTCTCCCTCTCCCTTCCTCTCTGAAATCAATAAAAATACATTTTTTTAAAAAGACGTGCCCTAGCTGGTCTGGCTCAGTGGATAGGGTCGGCCCGCAGACTAAAGGTCACAGGTTCAATTCCAGTCAAGGGCACAGACCTCAGCTGCAGGCTAGATTGCGTGCCCTGATCGGGGCATGTGCAGAGGCAACCAATCTCTCTCACATGGACGTTTCTCTGTCTCTGTTGCTCCCCCTCCATCCCATTCTCTCTAAAGCTCAGTGGGAACGTCGACCTATGAACCAGGAGGTCAGGTGCGGAGAAACAACAAACAAAAAACAAACAAAAGGAAGTGTTTGTTGACAAAGGCACCTTACAGCCTCGGAGGTGGCTGCCGGGAGCCCGGCGCAGTGAGGATGAGACGGACATGCACTCGCCCTCGGATTGCCGGGAGACAGGGTTAGGAGGAAACCGAGGGAGCAGGAAAGTCAAATAACTTTAATTCATAGAAGTGTAATGAAGGGGAAAAAATGTGGGTCTAATATAAAACCCAATTCCCAGGATCTCTCAGAGCAATCAGGGGAGACGTCCCTAAGGAGCTGACGTGCGAGGTGTTAGCACGCATCCCCTCCCTGGGAGGGGCAGATGTTCGTCTTCTCTCTGCTCCGTCCCCTTTACATTCACCCTCCCGGGCCCCTCTCCCAGGCAGACTAGCTCCCGGCAGCGGTGAGCGTCATTCCAACACCCGGGGACAGATCCACCCCCCCTACCCGCCCCCCCTCCCACTCTCGCCGCTGCCCAAGGACGGAGAGCGGTCAGAACCCACTCTTGGCGTCTCAGCTTGGTGGGTCGGTTCAAACCCGGGTCTGAGTCCTGGGCAACACCCCCTGACGGGGCGACCTGGACCTCAGGACTGGGCTCCCCCTCCGCGATGCTCCCACAGCCTCCCCGTGGCCCCGATCCATGCCGGGGGGGTGGGGGGGTTTAGAAGTCGGTCTCGTGCCTCAGTTGACAGACTCCTCTTCGGCAGGACTGAGTGGCCAGCGCACAGTAGGCCCGCCAGACGTCCCTGACTGGCAGGAGCAGGCCAGGTGAGCCGCACCGCTCTGGGGCGTTCGGACGCCACAGGTAAGCCAGCTCCCCTGCCGGCAGCCCTGCCTGCACCTAGCCGGGTGGCCGGGACAGTGACTTCCCGAGCGACGGAGGGGCAGGTGGGCCACCTGGGAGGCGGGTGCCCTTAGCGCTAAACGCTCATCAGACCTCACTGTCGTCCCCGCGGAGCGTCCGGGACTCGGCGTGCCTTCCCTCCTCGGTGAACAAAGCGATCTGTGTAGGAAGCGAACTTCACGCCACGCGTTTGCTCTGGATGGCGGTGCTAACACCTGATCTCCTAATTACCATGCTAATTGTGAGTTCCCTCGCGTTGCTACAAAGCACAGAAGTATAATTATGTCATAAAAAGCGTTTATGAACTTCCGTGGGAAAGGGGGCTGCCGGGGAGACAGCGCTGAGAAGGGCTGTACCGCCAGGAGCTCCCCCCCCCCGCCCCCCGCCCCACATCCATCCAAATCACCGTGGGGGCCCGGCTGGTGTGGCTCCGTGGTTGAACGTCGACCTATGAACCAGGAGGTCACGGTTCAATTCCCGGTCAGGGCACATGCCCAAGCTGTGGGCTTGATCCCCAGGGTGGGGCACGCAGGAGGCAGCCGCTCCATGATTCTGTCTCATCATTGATTTCCAGTTCTCCCTCCCTCCCTCCCTCTGAAATCAGTAAAAACATATATTTTTTAAAATCACCATGGGAGCAATTAAGGGGGTTCCACGCGGGGCTGCCACTGAGGGCATGGCGACAAAGCACCCCGTGGTGGAAAAGAGGGGACGCTTTATGGACAAAGGGGTTCCGTCTCTTCCAGGTGAGATGGAGGACGGGAGTGTCACCCCCACCCACACACACACATACACATACACCCTCCCCCACCCCACCTGCCCCCAGCAGGCAGTCTTAATGACCCCCGCCCCCACCCCCGTCTCCCCATCTGTTCTGAAGCCAAATCCCACACACAAAGCAGCTCTGCAAGACGCGTGGACAACAGGAGGCTAAAGGGACGTGAGGGGGAGCGGGCGGGAAGGAGGGAGAAGGTGGAGAGGGGCCCAGGGTGGCCGTGAGGGCGTTGGGTGATCGGGTGGGAGAAGGGGTTCGGACGTGCAGGGAGGGGCTTTGGGGGGATGCTGGCCTTCGGAGGGGTCCCAGTGGGGGGTATATTTTCTGACGTGTGCATTGGGGGAGGCACAGTCGGTCCCTGAAGGTGGCCTGGAAGCTGGGACTTGAAGGATAAGTGGAATCTTACTTCTTGGACCAGAACGGAAACGGGGGGCGGGGGGGGGAGGGGCGGGGGAGAGGCGGCAGGTGAGCCACACCAGCACACGCCCGGGCACCCCGTGTCCTGGGTTAGATGCTGCGTAGGAGGCGCCCAGAGAGAACCCCATTCTTCCTGGCGGTGGGGTTTCAATGGTCTCGCCCACACCTGCCTGAGAGAGCGGGTACACACTCACTACTTCCAAGGGGCCATCGCTGAGGGAGTTAATCCTCGCTTGATCTGGAGGAGACAGGCGCCTGCAGGCTCCCCGCCCTGTTCCCAGCAAGATCGAGCCCCGGGTTGATGGTGTATCGATGGGCAACACTTAGCAGTCACACTCGGCTTGCAACTCCTGGTGATGAGACAGCCTTTCGACCACGTGCGACGTGGCTTTTGGTGGCTCTGACGCCGGGGAGCGAGCGTGGCCGTGGGCGCCCTGGCGGAGCGCGCACATGGATTCTCACAGAGAAGCCTTTCCCAGCACCCTCCCAGGCTCGTAGCTCATCTGATGGCGCCAAACCCCCTCCCGTTCCTGGTGCGCCGTCCCCCTGGGTGCTGTGATGACTGGCTGTATGTTGGGGTGAAGGAGTCCTTTGAACGACAGGCCCCCTGATGGGTTACACAGAGGAGGGTGGGGAGGGAGCCGTCACTGAACAGACGCAGCCCACCCGTGAGGCTCAGTGGTTGAGCGTGGACCTGTGAACCAGGAGGTCATGATTTGATTCCCGGTCAGGGCACAGGCCCGGGTTGCAGGCTCGATCCCCAGTTGGGGGCGTGCAGGAGGCAGCCGATCCATGATTCTCTCTCATCATTGATGCTTCTATCCCTCTCTCCCTCTCTCTCTCTTTTTTTCAATATATTTTATTGATATTTTACAGAGAGGAAGGGAGAGGGATAGAGAGCTAGAAACATCGATCAGCTGCCTCCTGCACACCCCCTACTGGGGATGTGCCCGCAACCAAGGTACATGCCCTTGACCAGAACCGAACCCGGGACCCTTCAGTCCGCAGGCCGACGCTCTATCCACTGAGCCAAACCGGTTTCGGCTCCCTCTCTCTTTTAAATCAATAAAAAACCATGCACACACACACACGTATATTTTAAAAGAGTATGAATTGATCCCTGACTTACGGCAGAAGGAGAGCGTGTACATGCGTCACCGCCACAGCAGCCTGTCCGTGTGGATGTCCCGAGGAGCTCGAAGGTCAAGTCCCCAATCAAACCCACGGTGGGGCCGTTTCAGATCCAGCAGGAGCCTTCGGGATGCTGGCCGCGGCCAGAGTCAAAGCTCTTCGCCTTGTTTATGCCTGACCTTCATCCATGAACCTCAAGGCATGGTAATGAGACCTGCCCTCCAGAGAGGTGACATTATCTCCTTCAGGATAAATCTATTTAATGAATAAGTGATAAGCCCATTTTCAAATAAAATGAAATTCCTGCGGGCTCTTTGGGAAAAAAAAATGTTAAACTGCCATTGGGGAATGTGTTTACATAAAACTGCGTGTGTGGTAATCAGCTCAGGATGTCTGAGCCAGGAAGTTTCTTCACTCCTAAACAGCGCACCAGAAAGAAGACCAGCCGTGGCCAGCGTCGGTGAACTGCCACAGATCGGTAGAATCTTGGTGTGTTTTGTTTTTTATTGATTTCAGAGAGGAGAGGGAGAGAGAGAGAAAGAAACACCAATGATGAGAGAGAATCCTTGATCGGCTGCCTCCTGCACGCCCCACTCTGAGGATCGGGCCCACAACCGACCTGGGCATGTGCCCTGACCGGGAATCAAACCCCGATCGCCTGCTTCCTAGGTCGACGCACAACCACTGAGCCACGCCAGCTGGGCTGGATTCTCATTTAAGCAGTTTTATTCCAGCGCCCTCGTCACAGCATCAAACGGCAATGAAGACGCTCGGAAGGAGGAGGAATAGAAAGACATGAAACCGTTTTCATAAGCCCAAAGCTCCCTTTATCTGGGGTATTCTGTGGGCCCGGGAGGGGCGGGAGACCGTTAAGGGGGAGGGGGGAATTTGTGCCTGCTTGTCTGTTTACACCGGTGAGAGGAAGGTGAACCGACAGCACGAGAGCTTATGGACGCCTTGCTCAGCCCTTTGACGGCCCCCCCCCCCCCCACGCCCAACCGTGTCTTACCAGGGAAACCTGAAACTCCGGGCGGTCAAGGCCCTTGGCCACCTGGCTTCGGCTTCCAGGTTTCCCGCTACTGCGACAGGAGTGGTTGTGGGTCTGGGTGTAATGTCCCATCCTGCTGTGAACGAGCTGTGGGCCTGGCGTAAGATGACTCGTCTCTCAGCCTCCATGTCTCTGTCTGTGAGGGGGTCATTCATCACAGGCCTGCATGAGGGTTGAGCGATATCAAAAGTCCAGGGGGATGTCCAGCCAGTGTGGCTCAGTGGCTGAGCATCGACCCCTGAACCAAGAGGTCACTGGTTCCCGTCCTGGTCAGGGCCCATGCCTGGGTTGTGAGCTTGATCCCCAGCTGGAGGGGTGGAGGAGGCAGCCAGTCATATTCCTATCTGTCTCTCCCCCGTCCTCTCTCTCTAAAAATCAATAAAAACTTTTTTTTTTTTTTTAGAAAAAAAGACAGGCTCTGTTACGGTAAAGATTGGCCTTTGTCAGGGAAGGTGCTGGCCCAGGACAGGTCTGCCCCCGTGACCTGCTTTTAGTCGGGAAGTTCTCACCTGGGACCATCTGGGTGGTGACTCTCGGCCTCCCCGGAGCAGCTCAGGGTTAGTGCGTGGCCCTTTCCGTCCACAGCCTGGCCTCGATCCGTGGTTTATGACTCACACACTCCTCTCCGTCCTCTAGGCAGAGAGACCCCTGGGCAGCCGGACGTGAGTGAATGCGCCTTTGGAAGTCAGGCCCTGCGGGTCCCAAATCCCCGCCATCGAGGGCGTCAGAAAAGGTCACGGAGGAGTTGGGGGTCCACACCCTAAAGGAGACGCCCTGCAGCACCTCTGCCTCGGAGGGAAGGAAGAGGGGGCTCCCTACCGAGGTTCTGCACGGAGGTGTCCCCCTACCTCCATGCTGCCAGCTCAGCGCTTGCTCAGGGCCCCGCACGGGGGCCCAGGCCTGTTCGGCGCCACGTCCTGGGGGGGTGGGAGGAGCAGTGGCATCTCCCTGGGCGCTTCCAGGGAATTCGGGGCTCCCACGTTCACCCCCAGGAGCCATAAAAGATTGAGCTCGCCTGCTGCTGGGAAGTGGGTTTTAAAACTCCTGATTTGCTCCCGATGTGTAGAATAAAGCGTCTGCTCGGCCCGCGGGGACCAGAGGAACAGCAATGGTGGGAACAGGGCACAGAAAATGGTTTGGGAAAATCGTTCCCTGCTCCCGCTGGTTCCACAGTATGCAAATGAAACACGATATGCAGATGAGGCAGCTCTGTTGTGCGGGAATGAGGTTCTCCTAATGTCCCCCCGCAGCTCAGCTCGCAGCTCGGGGGGCGGCGGGCCTCCCAGTGTGTGCGCGCATAATGGTCACTTTGGAAGGATGAACGCCCTTATCTCCAGAGCGGAGACCTTGGAAAATCAAGTGAAGAACAGACTTCCCTTTGCTTTGTGGTTATTTCAGCAAGGGAGAGACAGAGGGCGTTCTCTCTCCCAGGGAAAGAAAGAATTGGATAAAATGCAAACGAGTTAGCCTGAAACATCCCGAAATGCGGGCACCTGTCCCGACAGCCCTGCGCAGCCCGGGACCCACAGGGCAGGGGGTCCCGCTGGAGCTCAGCCCTCCGCAGCCCCAGGACCCACAGGGCAGGGGGTCCCACTGGAGCTCAGCCCTGCGCAGCCCCGGGACCCACAGGGCAGGGGGTCCCGCTGGAGCTCAGCCCTGCGCAGCCCGGGACCCACAGGGCAGGGGGTCCCGCCGGAGCTGCCCCCCATCCAAGGACCAGGCTCGGGGGGAGGCTAACAAGTGCTGTCTTTCGTCAGTGACCCCGCGAAGTGCACTAGATTAGGCGAAGGCAGCCCAGTTTATTCCTGCGGGAACACCCTTTAATGTGGAGACATTCGCCCTGGCAGGTGTGGCTCAGTGGTTAGAGTGTCGGCCTCAGACAGAAGGGTCCCGGGTTCGATTCAGGTCAAGGGCATGTACCTTGGTTGCAGGCACAGCCCCAGTAGGAGGTGTGCAGGAGGCAGCTGATCGATGTTTCTCTCTCATCGATGTTTCTGACTCTCTCTCCCTCTCCCTTCCTCTCTGTAAAAAATCAATAAAAATATATTTAAAAAAAAAACATTACTCCGTCGCCCATGGGAGATGGTATTTAAATAAAGGTCGTGCAAAATCGGGGAGCGAACGCGACAGGCGATGCATCGGAAATTTGAGGGTACGTTCGGAGAGTCTTCGGACCTTGGCAAGTGGACCGCCCCCTCCTCCGCTCTCGCTCGGCCTCTCCGCGAGTCCCCAAATCAGTCAGTCCCTGCACCCGTCCACCTTCCCTGGTCCCCAGCCTACAGGCCACGCCTGCCTGCAGACCACGCGTCAGGGACACCTGGGATGGGGTGGTGACCCCGCACTCGCTGCGGGCTGCCCTAAGTGTGACCTTGGCCTCAGCTAAGGATCCGATTCCGGCCCCTACGTGTCTGCAGAGCAGGAGGGGCCATTGAATATCTCCATTTTAAACATTTTTTTAAAATGGAGATATTCAAGGTCACCTTCCAAAGGTGGATAGAACAGACAGCATCCCCAAACTGTCCGAAGGGGGAACCCTGTTTTCAGGGCGAGTCCAGAGCCCCGTGCGCTAGGAACTGCGCTCTGGGGAGCATCGGTGGCAGCAGGCCCGATGCTGTAATCATAAACCCGCAGCCCGGAAACCAGGGACTCTTCTGAGAGCTCCCACCCCACCCGCCCCCGACGGCGGTCTGGGTAGAGCCGGATTTCAAACCGCAGGCTCCCGGATGCTCACGGCGGCTCTCTGCTCCGCCTGCACAGCCTGCCTGCCGGCCTGTTCGACAGAAGCCCATCTGATTCCGACACATGGATAGATTCCCGCGTTTAGAAGATTCGGGAATTTTTCTATCAGGAGCCACAGCTCTGCAACGTCCTCGTTCGTGCTCTTTACGGCCTCCGTGAATGCCGTTGTCTGGAAAAGTGCTGCGTTATGAAGCCAGCCCCGGCGTTGGTGACGTTCACGCGTAGGCATGGAAATACACAAGAACGAGGCTTTGCCCGCGGCGGTGGACAGAGAGAACCAGCCCGAGAATGCAAAGCAGGGGTTTCCTTTCCCCTGACCCAGGAGATGAAGACGATGCCGATTTAAACAGGGAAGGCGCAGAGCCGCAGGGAGGGCTGGGCAAGGGGGGGCTGGTGCCGGGAAAGGAGTTCGAAATGTGTCCCCCCTGGTCTGACATGTGAAAAAAGTACATGCACAAAACCGCCGGCTCTGGAAATAGCCCGGAGAGCACGCTCCCTGTTTTAAGCTCCTCTTTCCTCTTCTTTCCTATGTGTCTTGACGAAAGGGAATGAGGTCATCGTGTGTCTTAGGGATGGATACGCTCAAATCGTGGGCGTCAGGATGTAGCGTCAGCCCAATCGACAACCCAGGACACAGACGAGGTGGGGAGAAAGTTCCCGATTTTTAAAAACGTAGTTGAGCACCTTTTTTTTCTTTTCTCGTCTGTTTTCGTGTCCTTATTAAGTGAAAAGTGTGTGTGAGCAGGTCTCAGCCTGACTGCTTAGACACTTTCTGGAAATACCAACCGCGCCATCTGGTGGACAATGGATGTGTGTGCACCTGGCTTCAATCTCCCTGGAAAATGGACATCAAACTGAGGAAGTACCAGTCCCTGCACGGGGATTTCTCATTACCTTCATCAGGCCGGCCCCTCCCCCTCTGCAGACACGTAGGGACCGGAATCGGATCCTTAGCTGAAGCCAAGGTCACACTTAGGGCAGCCCGCAGCGAGTGCGGGGTCACCACCCCATCCCAGGTGTCCCTGACGCGTGGTCTGCAGGCAGGCGTGGCCTGTAGGCTGGGGACCAGGGAAGGTGGACGGGTGCAGGGACTGACTGATTGGGGGACTCGCGGAGAGGCCGAGCGAGAGCGGAGGAGGGGGCGGTCCACTTGCCAAGGTCCGAAGACTCTCCGAACGTACCCTCAAATTTCCGATGCATCGCCTGTCGCGTTCGCTCCCCGATTTTGCGCGACCTTTATTTAAATACCATCTCCCATGGGCGACGGAGTAATTGTGACACTTGGGATTAAAGATGATGTTTTGATAAAATGGCACACCATCCTGACATTTCGTTACAGGCCTTTTGACAAATTCCTGTTCTCACCCCAAACCGTTCTTCCCAGCAGAACAGCTTCCCCTCCGTGGTCTGATCAAAACAAAGTGTGTTTTCTGCAGGGAGAGTCTGATAAGAGGGGCCACGGGGCTGGCGAGAAAGGCTGGGCCGGGGCCTGCCCCCCTGGACCCCGCTGGTCAGCTGTGCACCCCTGAGCAAGCCATGTGTCCGTCTGCGCCCCAGTCTCCTCCTCTGCAAAGTGAGAGGTATATCCGACAGGTCTCCAAGGCCCATTGGGCTCCTCAGGACACTCAGTGTCATTTGAGGCTTGGTTCTCTCCCCGCGCCTCATCCTCGGGTGGGGAAGTAGACTTTCTGGAGGTCTCTGTCAACTACACTGTGGTGGCGAAAGAACGGCTCCAGCCAGGGTGTCGGGTGTTGGTCCTGGGACCTGTGAGTACCCGACCTTACACGGCAAAGGGAGCCTGCAGGGGTGAGGACCTTGACGTGGGGACATAAGCCGGACCATCCAGGTGGCCCAACGTCATCGCGGGTCCTTAAAGTCCTAGAACCACTCCCGGCTGTGACCAGAGAGAGCCGTGAGGCTGGGAGGAGGGCCGGAGAGGACATGGGCGCGTGGAGGGTGCAGAAGGGGCCGGAGCCAAGGAAGGTGCAGCCCCTGAGGTGGGAGAGAGGTCCTCGAAGCTGCTGGAAGGGCCGCAGCCCCGATGACACCCGACTCGGCCCCGACGGCCCAGGGGGCGCCCGACGGTGGAGCTGCGGGAAGCACGTCCGTGGTGCGAGCGGCCCACTCTGTGCGCACTTGTGGTGGCAGCTGTAGAAAACCAACACACAGCCCTCAGAACACAGTGACAGCCCAAGTCTGCCCCTCCCACGGCCCCATCGCTGGGCAAACCCGGGCCTCCTATAAGGGGATCCCCGAGGGTCACTGAGCTGGGGCCCTGCTCAGCCGAGTCCTCAGAGTTAGAGGGCTTTAGATATTGACCTCCAAACACTCCCTATGAAAATGCTATATAGCCCTAGCCAGTTTGGCTCAGTGGATAGAGGATCGGCCTGTGGACTGAAGGGTCCCAGGTTCGATTCTGGTCAAGGGCACATACCTTGGTAGCAGGCTCTTCCCCGACCCAAGTCAGGGGGCGGGGCGCATGCGGGAGGCAACCAATCGATGTGTCTCTCTCACATCGATATTTCTCTCTCTCTCTGTTATTCCCTCTCCCTTCCACTCTCTCTAAAAAAATCAATGGAAAAATATCCTCTGGTGACAATTAGCGAAGAAGAAGGAGGAGGAGGAGGAGGAGGAGGGGGGGGGGAGGGAGAGGAGAAGGAGTAGAAGGATGAGAATGAGGATGAGGATGAGGAGGAGGGGGGGAGGAGGAGGAGGGGGAGGGGGAGGGGGGAGGAGGAGGAGGGGGAGGGGGAGGAGGAGGAGGGGGAGGGGGAGGGGGAAGAGAAGGAGGATGAGGAGGAGGAGGAGGAGGGGGAGGAGGGAGGAGGGGGGAGGGGGAGGAGGAGGAGAAGGAGGAGGAGGGGGGAGGAGGAGGAGGAGGAGGAGGAGGAGGAGGAGAATGGATACACAGGCAGACCTCAGAGACGCCCAGATGGTTCCAGGCCACGGCAACAGGCAGATATTGCTAGAAAGCTTGTCCACGTCAATTTGTCAGTTTCATACCCGTTGCATTTCCGGAGGACATGGCGGTGGCTTCCCTGCCAATTCTTGTGCCTGCATGTCTGTGGGGATGTGCCTTCTCCTGCGGCTGCTGGGCCCGGGGCCTGGTGAGCTCCGTGCAAATGCCTGGGGCGCTCCCGGCAGCTGCCACCACTTTCCGTCAGACCGGGTGTTGGGGCGGCCCATTGTCCCACAGCCTGGTCCACATTTGGCATTTCCCCTAATTTACCATGAACCCACCTCAGCGGTATCTCATGTGAGTGTGAATTTGTTTTTCCCTTCATGCACACAGGCTCACATTCCTGAGGCATTTGCACACCCTCCTTGGCAAAGTTTGTGTTCAAACCTCTGGCTCAGTTTCCTGTGGGACCGTCTGTTTTTGAAATGGGTACACGTTCTTGGATACGTCGCATGATATTCAAAGAAATGCTTTTCCTCAGAAGGAAGGGTCGAGCCGGGATACACAAATCGTCCCCATTGTTTGAGAAGAGAGTTTAGATTACAGGGGTGGGCAAACTTTTTGACTCGAGGGCCACAATGGGTTCTTAAACTGGACCGGAGGGCCGGAACAAAAGCATGGATGGAGTGTTTGTGTGAACTAATGTAAATTCAAAGTAAAGGAGCGGAGGGGAGAGCAAGAGAACCCTCCGCTCTTTCGGCTCCGCGGGCCGGATAGAACAGCCGAACGGGCCGGATCCGGCCCGCGGGCCGTAGTTTGCCCACGGCTTACAACCAAGAATGACTAAGTGCGTGTGAAAGTGTTAACGAGGTAAGGGATTCCCACCGGCCTGGTGCAGGTGGCGACTGCAGGAAACAGCCACCGCCCAGGCCCAGAGGAGGGAGGGCAGGTGAACACTCCTGAACTCAGGGCCACTGCGCAGGGCCCAGCTGACCTTTGGGTCTGGAGGTGGCTCAGCTGGGCCGGGGCTGTGAGCGGCGCCATCTGCTGGCTGCTGCGGGAACAGCCTGGGGGGAATGTGTGTCGGGGGAGCGCCATCTACTGGCCACTGAGGGAACTGTCTGGAGAAAATGTAGGGGGCGCCATCTATTGGCCGCTGTGCGAACTGTCTGGGGGAAATGTGGGGGGCGCCATCTACTGGCCGATGAGGGAACTACCTGGTGCAGGTCCCCTCCTCAACCTCCCAGGTCCTCTGGGTCCCGCTGTGGGCAGCTGTCCCAGCAGAGCGAGTTCCTGCATCCAGGCCCCGTCACCCACAGAGAACAAAAGGGCAGAGGAAAAACGGGGCGAGAGGGGCAGCCGGCAGTGGGCTTGCCCTCAGCCTGAGTGATGCTCAGCCCCAGCACCCCTGACCTGAGCAGGTGCTCCTCTGAGGCCGCCCCACCTTACACGTGCCAGCTCCCAGCAGCCCTGCGAGGTGGGGACCCTCACCGCTCCCGCCTGAGAGGAGAGGAAGCGAGGCAGCAGCGTTTACCTAACCTGCCCAAGGTCGCACGGCGGGGCCATGCCAGACGGAGCAATCACATTCAGTCTCTCTTCAAACTCAAACATAAAGAGGATTTACCGAAAGAAAGCCCTACCGGATGATGGTAAATGAGACGTGAACATTAATAGCGGGTCCGCTGACTTCAGGGAACCTTTACAGGAATCAATATTTCCTGGTCAGATCAGCTCGTAAAAGCAAGGCTGGCGGCCTTGGCCGGTCCTTCTGGACCCTCTACGCCTTCTCTGCCTTTTCTCAGCTGGTGCTGCGGGACCTCGTGGGGGTGGCACACACACACACACACACACATGCACACGCACACACACACGCACACACACAGCGCAGATCCTATCGATGCGGTTGTTGGAAATGACACTTCCTGACGTTGCCTTTGCTTCTGTCCTTTGTCCTCAGCGAGGACGATTCTCCCTGGGGGAGAGCCGGCCTTTGCCTTCTCTAGAATCTGAACCGAGGCCCACGCTGCTCTTGATGCCGGACCAGCAGGAAAGCCCCGTGTATCCGTGGCCCGAACCGCCTCCAGGCACCGTCACCTCGCTTTCCTCGCCTGTGGACGCCGCCTGGACATGCTCGTCTGTCTGGATAAAACACGAGAACTCACACGTTCATTTATTGCCAGGCTACGGCGGAAGGTGAGCTGAGAGCCCTCCTTTCAAAGCCAAGCAGGGCCCTGGCCGGTGTGGCTCGGTTGGTCGGACTCCGCCCAGGGCACCGACGGGTGGCCAGTCCCGTTCCTGGTCAGGGCACATGCCCAGGTTGCAGGCCCAGTCCCTGGCAGGCGGCATGCAGGAGGCAGCCGATGGATGTTTCTCTCTCTCATCAATGTTTTTCCCTCATTGATGTTTCTGTGTCTCTCCCTCTTCTTTCCTTTCTCTCTAAAACAGAAAAATCAATAAAGACATTTTTTTTAAGCCCAACCCATGTGACAGTCCTGTGGAATCAGAAGTGGGGGCTTTTACCATACACCCCCGGCTGGCATGGCTCCGTGGTTGAGCGTCGACCTAAGAACCGGGAGGTCACGGTTTGGTTCCCGGTCAGGCACAGGCCTGGGCTGCGGGCTCCATCCCCAGTGTGGGGCGTGCAGGAGGCAGCCCATCTGTGGACTCTCTTGGGAGCGGTCACTGCCACTGCCTCCTACGGGGTGTCCCCCGTCCACCCCTCGCCAATCCAGCCGGTCCTCCACCTGCTAAATGCTAACCGCCGGATGCAAACCCAACCCTGACCCTGCCGGGGAAGGTGCCATCCTGCACGGGCCACAGGCCTGCTTCCTGGGGCCTCACTCAGCAGCCCTCACCTCCACCCCCGCCTCCAGCCTCTGGGCCCTCGCACCTGCTGTTCCTGGGGCGCGCTCCCCTCCCCCACAGGCACCCCTTCCCAGAGGCAAAAGCCAGAGTCGCTTAGAGACAAGGAAAGGTTTCTGGCTGGAAGGACGTTGAGCAGAGGGAGGAGGGAGTATTTCTGCCAGAAGGGGGTCACGGCTCTGCATCTTCCATTTATCAGCGCCCGAGGCAGCGGGCCAAAGGCACTCATCAGCAAGATTCACGCTTCAGCGATTCAGAATAATAAGGGCTTCGCCACCCTGAGCTTTGAGGCCTGAGCCTGGCACGGAGAGAGCCTGTGGGGGGCTGACTGGTCCCATGATACCCCCCTGTTCCGGGGACAGGCCTGGCGTAAATTTAAACCTGCACAGTCAGCTTGCTTGATTGGCTCCTGGTGGCGGCTGCCCAAGCGTCTGAGCCAGCGCCGAGCCCCTGCCCGCGGGAACCTGGCGGGGGATACAGCGCAGGGCACGTGGGCTGGGCTGTTCCCCGGCGGCTCTCCGACTTTTCAGGTCTCCACTCATCACAGTGAGCCGAGCCCTGGGTCTCTGCGCCCCGGGCACCCGGCCTCCTGGGGCAACAGAGCTGCAGGCACCCCAGCACGGGCATATGCCATTATGTGTGTGTGTGTCTCATCTCTGCTATGGTGAGCTCTTTGGGGGAAAAATAAAGTACAGCCCAGCCGGTGTGGCTCAGTGGTTGAGCATCAGGAGGTCACAGTTCGATTCTGGGTCAAGGGCACATGCCTGGGTTGCAGGCTCGATCCCCAGTGGGGGCACGTGGAAGGCAGCCCATCCATGATTCTCTCTCATCACTGATGTTTCTCCCTCTCTCCCTCTCCCTTCCTCTCTCCGCAATCAATTTAAAAAACATACAAAGCACCCCTCCTTTTAGTTTTCTTACGTACACAATGACTTATAATGATGTTTACTCATAAATTATTTATAATTATGACATATTGGGGAGAATATAAAGCTTTAGGAAGCCAGTGGGGGAGGGAATCTTAGAATCCGGAGTCAACCAGTATTGCAGAGTAGCTCGTCATTCTGTGCATTTCTTTCCATTTTGTTCCTTCGGTAATGAACAGAAAGTGATTCTGGCTCCTGTCGGCCAATAAATAATTGATTAGGAAGCTGTCAGATAACTCTCAAAATCGGGGGCATTTCGCTGGCTGCTACCGTGCCTGCTGGGAACATTGCCGACGGTGCCTCTTTGGGTGCAAACACCCAATGTTGGCTCTGTGCGCTCTGTCCACAGGGCAGGTGAAGACTAAAGGTGGCCCCTGCAGACCGGAGCGCCCTGTTCCTGGGTCCAGGCGTTGAGCTCTTGGGTGGCCTGGGAGACGGTCAGCGGTTTTTTTTTTCGCAGGAAAAGGAGCGAGCGCTGAGTCACTCGCGGGCCTGCTCAGCTGAGAGGCCTCTGCAGGGTCCGCGGGCTGCCCCTGTCCCTCCGTGGCTGTGGCTGCCACCCAGCCCAGATGTCTGATGTCATCGTTGGACCCTGGACAGCTGGAGGGAAGCCTCCAGGGCAGCCGCTGCCCCGCCCCACTCACCAGTTTAGAGGGAGCGCCTGGGGCCACGCCACGCCACCACTTAACCACCCCCTCCACCCCCGCACTCCTCAGAGAAACGTGGCCCCTCCTTCTCCATAAGCTGCCCACTGCCCTGGGTCCTGCTAAGTCGGGGATACACCTGCTTGCCCCCTGGCCCTGCTCACCATCCAGCCAAGGGCGGGGACTCCATCACCTTTTCTTTCCTCCCTCATTTCCCTCACCCTCCCACTGGGAAATGTCTGTCTGTTTCTCTCCCTCCCATCCCCGGTTCCTGTAACGCGGGGCACCCAGCAAGGTGCCATGGATGCGTTCATTCCTCTGAGTCTGGGTCTCCGTGGACACGTCTGGATTGTTCTCAGCTCTGGCCCTGGCTTGCAGGCCGTCTAAGCCTCCTTCTGTCCTTGGCTTCCCAGGTAGCTCCTCCACCAACCCCTTACTACACCCTTTTATCCATCTTTCTGTTTATCACCAATTGAAAGCCTCCTTACTCACGTATCTATTAATAACTTCATAGGCAACACCTGTCCCCGTTAATTAATTTCCCAGGTTCCACACCGTTCTCCTTCTTCATGATGCAAATAGTAAACTGATGTCATTTGCAGCTAAGGATATATTTTCTAGAATTTGGGGACCCAAATACTCTTCCTGCTTTTGGAGCTATATTTACTGAGACCCTCATTTACTCAAGTTCCCTTCTCTCTTCTCATTCCCATCCAGAGTAGCTGGACTGCATGGACCTTGGTGGGTTGCAGACCCTGGACAGATGGAATGGAGGAGGAAGCGCGTGGCCAGTGAGGGAGGGGAAGGCGGGGGATGGGGACAGACCCACAGATGGCAGCTTCGGTGACCTGGAGCAGGGCTCGGTGACCTGGAGCAGGGCTCCAAAGGGGACAAAAAGGACGCCTGCTTTTCCAGCCCTGGGGCGTCTGCCTCCAGCATTTGGCTCAGCTTCCTGGTGCTGTGGCGCTTGCTCTGCCGCCGGGGGCCGCCAGGGGCGCTGTGGCGCGGGCGCCTGCCCTCCCCGCGGGGGCCGCCAAGGGGCGCTGTGGCGCGTGCGCGGCGGCGGGACGTAGGGCGCCGCCCCGTCCCAGCATGCTGTGCGGGTAAACAGACATGGCGGGCGAGGGGGACCCGCAGGACGCTGCGCACGACATGGGCAACCACCTGCCGCTGCTGCCTGGTAACCGCCGGGTCGGGCCGGGGCGGCGCGGGGCTTCAGGCGCGTGTCTGGAGCCCGCGGGCTGGCGCGGGGGTCGCCTGGGGCGGGACTCGCGGCTGGGGTCCGGGCTGGGCGAGGCCGGGCGGGGCGCGGGGGCCGGGCCGCGGCCGTCACCTCCTGGGCGCCCTCCCTTCGGGGTGACAGCCCGCGTGCCCCGAGCGCGCATGTCTCCGCCGGGCCCCGGCCGCACTGTCACTGCCCACGGCGACCTGGCGACTTAGTGCAGGGACGGCCTCAGCCCGCGTTTTAATTGTGCAAACTCGCTGCGTGCGGGGCGCGGCTGCCCTCCAGGTGCCTCAGCCCCTCCGAGACGTCCGTGCAGCCCCCGCGGTGTCGGGTGGGAGGTGGAGAAGGCGGCGCTCAGCCTCGCCCTCCTGGGAGTGTGACGGTGACCAGGGCCACCTAGGGGCGCGCTCTTCGGTCCTCAGAGGCGCGGGAGGGTGCGAGGGGCGCCTGGAGAACTCTGGAAGCGCGTGCCCAGGGCGGGGCTGTGCACGCTAAGGCCCGCAGGTGGGGAGGGAGACGGGGAGGGAGAAGTGGTTGGGTGCCTGCATCTCATGCCACTGGGTTGGGGGTGTTTCTGTGCAAGAAACAATTGTGGTTCAGGCAGTTGCCTAAGGAAAGCTGTGCGTGGAGGGTAGTTTGTGCACCGGGAGTGGCGTGGTTTGGAGGCGGAAGGGGCTAAGCGCACGCACACCATGCAGGAGGGACCCCCTGTGCGGCGAGTCAGAGGGGGTTCTGGAGCCAGCAGCTGAACGGACAGAAAGCTGTGTGTCAGCGCTCCCAGCCATAAGCCCGCTCAGCACCTGCCACACCGAGTGCCAGGGAGATTGGCTCCTGCGTGACCCGGCTTCGGACTTCACTCCGCTGGTTCCCAACACTTAGGGTTTGTCCCAAAGTCAGAGGGAGAGGCCCCAGAGCGTGTAGATGCGATAATAGTGCTTTTCTGAATCATATAAGAATTTTAAAAAAATTATCTTTATTGTTGAAAGTGTAACAGATGTCCCCTTTGCATATGGGAATTATTTGTAAGGAAACATTGGGTTTGTCCGTAACCCCATGCACTATGGGTTGCTTCAAAGAATAATCCTCTTTAAGTGCCAAGGAAATAGCTAACTATTTAAGATGGAAAGAATCTATCTTACCAATAAACAGGTCCATAGGGGAAGTAGGGTTCAGCCTTATTTATGAGAAAGGCTACCACAGGGTGTCCCGGAAAAATGCATACACACTTGGAATAATGATTAATTCCATGGTTCTTTCTTTTCAGATTTAACCCATTGGAATTAATAATTACTCAAAGTGTCTATACATTTTTTTTGGGGGGGGGGACACCCCGTATATGTAAGGAAATCATTTGGGGACTAAGAGTCAGAATGGCTGAAATGTAAGTTTTAAAACCATGGATTCTAGCTGCGAGCTAACAGCTGACCTGCTCAACTTTCTCTGGTGCTGCGAGCGGGCCTCTCCACAGGAAGCCATGGCGTCAGGATTGTAACTACAAGGAGTTAGATTCAGAGCATTTTTCATCATCGGTTTACATTTTTCTTCATCTCTTGGTGAAGCATCTGTGCTCTCAGGAGAAATTTGTACTTATATGAAGGGATAGACCACTGACCGATAGAATGGAAGGTGAAATAATGATGCGCTCTTTGCCAGAGCCTTCTATCTAGGCGTTCCTAGGAATCCAGAGCGAGCCCAAGGCAGTTCCCTGGGCAAGGCCTTTGTGTTTTCTGGCCAGGGACCTGGCTGGAGGCGGGTTGGTTTCAGTAATGATGTGCACAAAGGAGATGACTCTTTGGAATGACCTTTTCTCTACTTAGACCAGGGGTGGGCAAACTTTTTGACTCGAGGGCCACCATGGGTTCTTAAACTGGACCGGAGGGCCGGAACAAAAGCATGGATGGAGTGTTTGTGTGAACTAATATAAATTCAAAGTAAAGGAGCGGAGGGGAGAGCAAGAGAACCGGATAGAACAGCCGGATCCGGCCCGCGGGCCGTAGTTTGCCCACGGCTGACTTAGAAGGTTCTTTGGGGCATTTGGAAATACAGGAAATCTGAGTCGAAATGAGATGCACTAAATCTTTATGGTTATTCTAGGCCAGGCTTCCGCCTGGCTCTCGGGACGTTTGGGCTGGAGACCTCTTTGTTTGGGGACCGTCCTGTGGCTTGCTCAGCAGCATCCCTGGTCGCACCAGTCGATGCTGGCAGGGCTCCCGTAGTCCTGACAACCAAAAATATTTCCAGACGTTTCCCAAATCCTCTGAGGGGCACCCCTCCCCCCCAGGGGAGCAGCCCTGGTAGAGGTGGGAGTCGCAGCGGCTGGCCTGAGAAGGACAGACCGCATTTGAGGGACGAGCACCCCTTCAGTGCAGCTCTTTCTGACTTTCACACCTGTTAGTGCCGTCAGGGTTTAAGTAGGTCAGCTTAGCTCTCCTAACTCACATGTTACGTGTGGAGAAAGCCTTCGGAGACATTTCTTTTAAAATGTTTTATGTTGCATGCAAGCTTTAAAATTCCGAAGCAGAATTTGTGTGAAGATGCTTGCAGACGTTTCCTTTGCAGATAGAGAGTGAGAGCCAGGGAGATGAAGTCACCGCTGTGGAAGTCCTTCCGCCCGGGAGTGTGCGGCCATTAGTGGGCCTCCCTCCCTCCTGTTTCCTGTAGGAATCATTAAAGTGAAAGTTTGAAAGAACCTTACAGATCGTCTTACTCATTCCTGTCACTCTTCAGATGAGGAAACTCAAGTTTAATCAGCTGGAATGGGTTGTCTTGCGTGTCTCTCACACAGAAGGATTTCAGCAGTGTGTGCAGATGCCCCTTTAAGGAGGGGACTCCGTGCCCCTTTAAGGAGGGGACCCTGTACCCCTGCAGTGGGGGCTGGGCCAAGTGCGTTCCTTCCAACAGAAGGTCACCGTGGAGAAGCCCCACAAACACGACCTCAGCGGGTGGTCCGGGTCGGCATCTGCCGTGTTGATCAGTCACATTGGTAGCCTTGCACCTCGGTGGTCTTCCTCCCGGGACTCGTAACCTCAGTCTAATCCTGAGGACACATCAGACAAAGTGCCCGACAGAACTCCAGCTGCAGAGCCAGGAGCCAGCGAGGCCAGGGAGACAGTGACTGTAACGTGGCCTCCTGGGTGGGCCCTGGAGCAGTGAGGGGACGTTCGTACAAACCAAGGAAACCCAGATAAAGGGGGCGTGAGCCAGCCGACTCCTCAGGTGCCACGTTAGCTCTGGAAGTGGATGTGCGGAGTACAGGAGCGCAACTTTCTGTAAACCTTAAACTTTTCTAAAACAGGACCTTGGCCAAAAGCAGTAGTAAGAGGCAGAGCCTGGCCAGACCCCGGCCCTGCGGCCTCCTCGCCATGTGCAGGGATCGCCAGGCGGGAGTGGGATCAGAACCCTGTCCTCCAGGGCTCAGACCGGGGGAAGGATTGTGCCTGCGGGAGGGAGCGCAGCTCGGACGTTGTCAGCACCCGTTTGTGCTCACGTGTCTGGTTTCTTCTCCCAATGTTCTTTTACAGCAGAGAACGAGGAGGAAGATGAACTTGAAATGGAAGTTGAAGACCAGGATAGCAAAGAAGCCAAAAAACCAAGTGTCATAAACTTTGACACCAGCCTGCCAACATCGCATACGGTACGTAGCTCCGCGGCAGGTCTACGGACGCGTACGGTTACCTGCAGGTGAAAGTTCTCAGCTGAGGGCCTGGGCGGAGCCTGCGTGGGATGTGGGCGGGGGCCGCAGAGCCACTCCCTGGGACCTTCCAGCAGTTTGGTGCCTCGTCCTGCTGTCACCCTTTGAGGAGTTGTCCCCCTTCCTGTGTGCTTCTGCTGGTCGTGGAGGCGCTAAGTTCCTTATTCTCTGCACCACTAGGTGCTGGGGCGCTGCTTAACCTACTGACCTCGACCCTGTCGTGTGATATTCGGGCCCAGAGATGTTCTTAACTCAGTCAAAATAAAGTCTTTTGAACTAGAAGAATGGTCTTGAAATCCTAAGAGCCAGAACTAGACTTCCGTGGGGATGCTGAGGCCCCGAGTTCATTGTTACTTGAGCAAATGTTAGTGCCCTCTGTTGATGTTCCCCTGGTTTGGCTTGAGTCTGTTGCGTGTGCGTGTGACGCCGCGTGACGCCCGCGTCTGCCCGCAGTACCTGGGGGCCGACATGGAGGAGTTCCACGGCCGGACCCTGCACGACGACGACAGCTGCCAGGTGATCCCGGTGCTGCCGCAGGTGGCGATGGTCCTCATCCCGGGGCAGACGCTGCCCCTGCAGCTCTTCAGCCCGCAGGAGGTCAGCATGGTGCGCAGCCTGATCCAGAAGGACCGGACCTTCGCCGTGCTCGCGTACAGGTGGGCCTCCATGGCTAGAAAGGTGCTCGTGAGGCGGCCTGCATGGAAGGGAAAGAGGCCTTCACAGTCAGTGTCAGGGATGCTGGTGCCTAGGAAGGGCTGTTCCGTTCCCGAGGTGTCCATTACGGACAGACGGACGGACGGGGTTAGCTGGATCCAGGTGGCCGGTGGCAGCTGCAGCGGGCGGGCGGGCGGGCGGGGGGCAGGAAGGAGCGGCAGTCCCACCCAGCACAGTGTCCTGGCAAACACAGCAGGGCTGGGGGCTGCGGAGCAAAGGAGCATCTGTTTAGGGACCGAGTGGGTCACCGTGAGCCCCGGTCGCTCTCGGACGGGAAACCTGTTCTTTCCGACGTGTGCTCCCGCTGTGCGTGGCGAGCCGCCTCCTATGGCCGTGTTCCCGGGCAGCATTCACGTGGCTTTGCAGTGAGGGTCGATTACTATACGTTGCCTTCCCAGGTGCATTGTTGTCATCAGCTTTGCGTATTTAAAAATTAAAATTAAATGTCCCAAACTGTTTCCTTCTGAAATCTGCCTGGAAGCAACGCACAGGAGAGGGAGGCGCAGTTCGGAACCACCGCGGAGATCTACGCCTACCGGGAAGAGCAGGACTTTGGAATCGAGGTGGTGAAAGTGAAAGCGGTCGGAAGACAGAGGTTCAAGGTCCTGGAGCTGAGGACACAGTCGGACGGGTAAGAGACGCCGCCTCTCACAGCTGAGCAGACGTCTCAAAACGACGTGTGTTTCTCCTATTTCTTTACTCCACTCACCTTCCAACTTCCTAGCTTTTGGCTAGTTCTCTTTCCCTGGAAGCTGTGGCCAGTGGTTCCCAGGTTTGCTGTGCCTCAGCCACCGGGATGTTTGTAAAACTGCAGCAGCCCGAGCGCCTGCCTCATGCCCACCCTGGGAGCCCCTCCCCCAGGGTCCCCGGGACTCGGAGCTCCCTGGAGGTCAGCGCACTAGGCAGACCCACAGGGCGATGCCATTGGGCGTGGCTCTGGATTGAAGGCCTCTCAGCAGAGAATGGGTGGAGCTCAGAGGCTCATGGGCCTTCTGACATTGAGTTCTGGGTATTCAGTTTCACCAGTTACTTGGCTCAGCTCTTATAAGGAACTAGTGACCCGTCGGGGGATCTGGAGTGCCGCCCCAATGCCCAGCCTTGGGGCCGCGCAGAGCGGCCGCCGGCCCCACCCCTGCAACACACACATGGGGCCTCGGAAACCCTGGCAGAAGCCGCGTGAAGTGGACGCCGGGACCCCCGTGCCCCTGTAGGGCCGCAGGAACCCCAGTGGAAGCCGCACAGAGTGGCCGCTGGCTCTGCTGCCCCGCCCCCGCTATGACGACGTTATGGCGTGAGGGTTAATTTGCATATTACCTCTTTATTATACAGGAGGATAGTAAACTCATTTTTAAAATCTAATCCACCTTAATTTACCCGTTTTAAAACACAGCCATCGCTGCTGGCATCTCTCTCGGGCGTGGCCCTGGACTCTGGCACAGGTGATCCCCTGTAAAGAAGGGTGCAGGTTCTGGGTTCTGCCCAGGACATGGAGACACTCATAGCACGAACACACCGCGCTGTCACAGGACGTCAGTCTGTCTGTCTCCCTCGGGGGATGAGCTGCTCGAGGACAATGGCTGAGACTTTGCCTCCACACTTAGGCCCAGACCTTTCACCCGAGCGGGTGGAAGTGTGTCCCGAGGGCCCTGCCCTGAGACACCGAGCGAGCTGCTGGTCGCTGGATTGCGCTAACAGCTCCGTCCTCAGAGTGCTTCCTGGCCTCGCGTATAAAATATTTATTGTCAGTGAACACTGTTCCGGAAACCGAAACGGAAACTGACTTGGGGAAGTGTATTTCTGAGCCTGTCTGGGTGTCAGTGAGTTTTGGTTGTGGGAAAACCATTTGAACACAAGAGGGCAGCAGACCATTAACTCTGACAGCAGATCAAGGCATATCCACCTGACGAGCGTGCAGCCGGGCTGGGCAAGATGTGGAGGGCACGGTCTCCCCGGTGCTCCCCAGGCCCCCGCTGAGATGCTTGCGGGGCGAGGCTGTCGGCATGGAAGGGCTGACACGGGACACCGCAGACCTAAGCGTGGTACCGAGGGCTCTGAACTCCGGCAGCGCTGAGTGTGCTGCTTGCCCTGTTGGCTGGCCGGCGCCTCGTCCAGCACCAGCTCGGAGTGCTCCGGCGCCGCCTGGTCGCCGAGCCTGCACACCCCCAAGCAAACGGCTGGCGGCACAGCCTTCCTGTTCCCCGCACGGGGCCGCAGCCAGGGCGTCTCAGTCACGTTCTGGGAATGGTGGCTCTGCGGTCGTGAGAGTTGAAGTAATTAATTGTTAAGTATAAAAAGACCAAGTGTGTTTGATCCTTTGCATGTTCAAGTTAAACATGTGATGAGAAAGGAAATGCACACGGGAGTTAAGACTACAAGTACTTCTCTGGTCTTTTCAGCTCCTCCCCGTCCACGGGGTCTCGTTTTCTGTTCTCCCTGCTCCTCAGGGCGGGTGATTGGAGGGAAAGGGGAGGGGCAGGAGCCTGGGGAGATGGGGCGATGGGGCGATGGGGCGGCGGGTGTCTAATGCGCACCAGCAGTTGGTTACGTGTTGATTTTTTGACTTGGTTCATTTACAGACTGTATATTACCCGAAACGTAAAGATCTTACTTTCCATGCCACCCTGAGGTTGAAAATCCATTCATAGGTTATCTTTGGTTTGAACGTCGGTATGACTTATGAAATACAGTATGTTTGGGAAACTTTTGTATCTTAACATCAGCATTTGATAAATGTTTTTTAAAAAAGAAAAATTTGAAAACCTCAGTATTTAAAATTAGCCTCGTGTTTAGAAACCTAAGAGTCTGAGTTAGTTTCCCTTAAAAGTGAACCGTGCCTGGTCCTCGCTCCCAGAATCCAGCAGGCCAAGGTGCGGATCCTGCCCGAGTGCGTGCTGCCCTCCACCATGGCCGCCGTGCAGCTCGAGTCCCTCAACAAGTGCCGCATGGTGCCGGCCTCGCCCGCCCCCCGGGAGGACCGGTGCTCGCACAAGTGGTGGCAGAAGTACCAGAAGGTGAGGCGCCGATGTCCACGCGTCTGCAGAGGACGCAGGCACCTGTCCTGTGGCTAACCAGGGGTGGGCAAACTTTTTGACTCGAGGGCCACCATGGGTTCTTAAACTGGACCGGAGGGCCGGAACAAAAGCATGGATGGAGTGTTTGTGTGAACTAATATAAATTCAAAGTAAAGGAGCGGAGGGGAGAGCAAGAGAACCGGATAGAACAGCCGGATCCGGCCCACGGTAGTTTGCCCACGGCTGGAAACCATTCTTTCTCGTAGAAAAACAGCGGGTGAAGCCTGTTCGTACTCATTCGTACGATGTGTCCGTTTTGAGTAGAAGTGTTTATGCTTTCTGCCTACAGGAAAAGACTACTAGATCCTAATCGGGAGTAAATTGGCTTTTTGAGATGTAGCTCTTAAAAATCTGAAAAGTTTTCATTGTAACCTGATAAACCCTGCATTGATCGTCCCTTACTCTGTCAGAGAGCGTAGTGAAGGTTTAATTTTAATGTGAATTCGTATGATTGTCCACGAAGCGTCTCTGGCAGGGTCAGTGTGCACCCCACCCTCCTGTTCTTGGGGTTGAACGCACCCCGTGTCAGACATGGACTCCGTTGCAGCTGGCGGGGGGCAGGGAGGGGGGCGTCGGGCTCGTGACTGGTTCCTGAGGACGCACTGACCTTGGGATTCTGTGTCTCAGTCCCAGTGTTCTAGAAGATTCCTGTGGGAAAGTTACCACTAGGAGGCTGCCAGATCCCCGCAGCCTTGAACAGGTCCTGAGGGTGGGCGCACTGACGCTGCAGGTTCGCAGGCCGCTGGCAGCCGTGTGCTCCTCAAGCCCGACTCGGCCCCTCACTGCCCTGGTCGGCTCTAGCAGGCAGGGCGGCGGCAGGGTCGCTGTTGGCGTCGGTATGAGGAGCACACCCCAACGGGACACGGCTCCTGGACGGCTTTGGGGAACCGAGACCCTGCTCTCAGCTTTGCGGCCCGCGGCTTGTTCAGGTCACAAAGCGCGGGCGGCATGGAGGGGAGGCCTGAGCCAGGCCTTATCCACCCCCGTGCCACGGGGTCTCTCTGTTGTGTGGGATCGCTTTACCCAGTGACTTTTTCTGTTTTCAGAGAAAATTTCATTGTGCAAATCTGACCTCGTGGCCCCGCTGGCTGTATTCCTTGTATGACGCGGTAAGTGACTCGCCTTCAGCTTCCTGTTCTGGGCGAGCCGCGGCACATCCAAGGCGGAAGAAGAAAACACGCTCTCCCGCTGGCGCTGTCACGTGCTCGGGCTGGGCCGCTCCCTGCATTTGACAACAGGCGGGGTCCGACTTCTGCAGAGACTGTGCCTGGCATGTGTAGGATTTTCCCTTTTCCTATTTTTTTTTTTAATGTATTTTTATTGATTTCCGAGAGGAAGGGAGAGGGGGAGAGAGAGAGAAACATCCATGATGAGAGAGAATCATGGATCGGCTGCCTCCTGCACACCCCACACTGGGGATCGAGCCTGCATCCGGGCATGTGCTCTGACCAGGAATGGAACTGTGACCTCCTGGTTCCTAGGCCGATCTCAGCACTGAGCCACGCCGGCCGGGCCTTTCCTGGTTCCTATGCCCGATAACTTCAGGACTAGATACGGAGACGGTTTAGGGTTTGAAGGGAGCCTTTGAGATTTTGTTGGGTCACATGGAGTTGCTTTTAGAAAATTAAAGAGTCCTTTAACAGTGTTTTGGACTTTTCTAAACAAATATGTCAACATCTATCTCCTGGTCCCTAGTTGGTCCCTAGTTGGTGTGCTCACGGTCACATCCACAGTGGTTTTGCTTACGTTCAATGCCCAGCATCACCGCCCCGCCCCCCAATAGTGCAGAGCCTCCCGAGACACGCTGTCAGGACAGGTAGGGGAATCGGGGTTTGTAGACACAGACTGTGCAAAGCGTGCTTTCTGTTCCTTTCTCTGAGGTCTGGGGCAAATCATTGGAGTGTCTGTAATGGGGGGCAGTGTGGCTGCTGCGCTTGGCACCCAGTCCACACTCCACACGGTCCCTCGCTCCTGGGAGTCACCGTGCCCGCGGGTCCCACCTGGGGCTCCACGGCAGGTGCTGAGCTCTTAGCACCTGCACAGCCACGAAGGAGGCAGCTCACAACCAACACCCAACACTGAAGGGATAGTGAGCGCTCACACGTGTGAAAGTGCCTGCGGTTCACGGCCTCCATCCCGGGTGAGCAGGAAAAGCTTCCTGGGCGGGAGAGGAGGCTGGTGCCCCCGCAGCTGAGGGCGGGTGCCTGCCAGGCCCAGCTGGGTTTTGGATCATCTCCCGTGAGACACGGGCTGACACTGGAACACAGGCTTCACTAGCGAGGACTGAAATTGCTGCTGAGCGTGTTTGTGTTCTTTTTTTTATTTTTATTTTTAAAGTATATTTTATTGATTTTTTACAGAGAGGAAGGGAGAGGGATAGAGAGTTAGAAACATCGATGAGAGAGAAACATCAATCAGCTGCCTCCTGCACACCTCCCACTGGGGATGTGTCCACAACCAAGGTACATGCCCTTGACTGGAATCGAACCTGGGACCCTTGAGTCTGCAGGCCGACGCTCTATCCACTGGGCCAAACCAGTCAGGGCGCGTGTTTGTGTTCTTAGCGCTGAGGAGTGAATTGTAAATGTCTGAGCCTCATTAGGGCTCCTTGTTTTACAGGAAACCTTGATGGACAGAATCAAGAAACAGCTGCGGGAATGGGACGAAAACCTGAGAGATGACTCTCTTCCTTCCAATCCGATAGGTAGGAAATGTTTGTTGAATGAAACCAAAAACACTCGTTTTCTTAACTAGTGTTTCTGTTAGCTTTGAGAGGTCTAGCCATTCCTTTGCTTTGAGTTTTAAAAATGAGTGCGTTTAGGACAGGGGTGGGCAAACTTTTTGACTCGAGGGCCACAATGGGTTCTTAGACTGGACCGGAGGGCCGGAACAAAAGCATGGATGGAGTGTTTGTGTGAACTAATATAAATTCAAAGTAAAGGAGCGGAGGGGAGAGCAAGAGAACCCTCCGCTCTTCCAGCTCCGCGGGCCGGAAAGAACAGCCGAACGGGCCGGATCCGGATAGAACAGCCGAACGGCACGGGTTAAATGCTGGGAACCCCCGTTCAGCAGGGCTTTCCTGCGACGCTCAGGCTGCCTTTGGCTCCATCCACTCCCCTGGAGGCGCGCTGGCTTAACGGAACCCTGTTCTGGGACGTGCACACGTCATCCCTGTGCTCTGTCGGGTGCTGTGTAGCTATTTTCCTGGTCTCTTAGCAAGTAAACTCCTAACGTGTTAGGCTCTGTTTAGTTGAAAAGTAGGCGCTGACAGGAACAGGTGCAGGAAAGCTAGTGTAACCCTTCCCAGGACACTGGGCAGCGGTCTGCTTTCTGGCTGGGAGGTGGGAAGTGTTCTCTGGAGACCCAGAGAGGAGGGTTCCGAAAGGACACGCTTCCCAAGTTTAAAACGTGAAAACCCGCCACGTCTCTAAGATTTCTCTTACAGAGTAGCTGCTTGTCTTCCCATTGACGACGTGCTGAGGATTCAGCTCCTGAAGATCGGCAGTGCCGTCCAGCGGCTGCGCTGCGAACTGGACATCATGAACAAGGTGAGCACGCACCCCCGGCGCGAGGCAGCGGGGCAGAGTGGCTCTGGGGTCCCCCGCGGCACCTGCAGGGGCGCCAGTCCTGCAGTGAGGACCAGAAGGGAACAGTGCAACTCGGGTATTTCCCTGGATCTTGGAAGTGCCAACTGTTTGCCTTCCTGGGCCGTGGACCCATCTGTCCGCTCCGTGTGGACACAGACCTGTGGTGTCAGCCCGTCTCGGCCAGGAGGCGGAGGTTGGAAGTGCACTCGGCCTCCTTAGGGGGTGTCCGGGGACCTGTGTCATCACGTCATTATCTAAGCGAGTTTCCCCCACTAATCTCTTAATTTTTTAGTGTACGTCTCTGTGCTGTAAACAATGTCAAGAAACAGAAATAACAACCAAAAATGAAATATTCAGGTGAGATATTTATTACATTTTTAAACTTCTGAGTACATTTTCCCAGCTGTCTTCACAGTTATTCTCAAGACTGTTTCCGCTGCCCATACCCTTGGTCTCTAGTTACTCAGCAAGTGAAACGTGAGGGCGGCGGCCTCAGGCTGGGCTCCCTCAGCCCCAGCTCAGGGACCAAGCGGCGGAGGACAGGGCAGTCCTGCGCCCGTCCCTGCTGGAATCCGTGTTCTAGAGCAGTGGTTCCAGCGTGGGGCACACGCCCACACGGGGGCAATTTGATTTTTAAGGGGGCAACTCAAGAATGAGTTATTAACTGAATTTTTTCCATTTCTTATGGTTCTAGGGGCCTCTTATACGGAATATACGTTGTGACCTATTTATGCATTTCTGTTCTCTGTTATGTTTTGAAACCTTATTTGGTATTTTTTCATATATTTTTAAACAATTTCCTAGTGATTTCTTCCTCAGGACTCCAGCTGTCCTTTTGTTTTTTTATTTTTCTCTCATGGATGCCATGTGCTTTGGAAGCTTGTTTAGACCAAGTTAATGGCCTTTTAGGCTTCCTCCACCTGAATGGGAGGGAGTTCACTTTTTGAATAATAAGAATTGTATGTCACAGGGGGATGGGGAGCATCAGGATTTTAGAGATGCTTAGGTGGGGCGTGGCCGGAAAAAGGTTGGGAACCACTGGTCTAGGACAGGGGTCCTCAAACTTTTTAAACAGGGGGCCAGTTCACTGTCTCTCAGACCGTTGGAGGGCTGGACTATAGTTTAAAAAAAACTGAACAAATTCCTATGCGCACTGCGGGCCCGGGATGAGTCGGCTGCTAAACAGGACAGGCAGCGGCACCCGGCGGGCTGCATGTGGCCCACGGACCGCAGTTTGAGGACGTCTGGTCTAGAATATAGTAAGGATGTACCATGCCTCAGGCATCACAGTCCCGTTCCGTTAAACATCCATTTTGTCACATCTGGCCCCGGATCAAGCAGGGCATGCTCTGAGCCTGGTCCAGTGCTGGGAGGGTGTTTGGACCAGTGTTGGACCAGTGCTGAGCCTCTGGCCAACACGGAAAAGTGTGGGCTGAATAAACCTGGGCGGGCTGCCAACCTCCTGCTGTCGTTCTAAGGTTCTGCTTTTATGTAAACAACGCTAACGGGTCAGAAGTCTCAGCTCTTGTAACCTCGCTTCCTGGTCAGCTTGTAAGAAGCCTGTTGGAATGAGGCTTTCCCGTGTTGTGCTGACTGACCCTGTGCCCTCTGTTGCAGCCTGTCCCTGTGTGGGCCCATGGCGGCCTACGTGAACCCCCACGGGTACGTGCACGAGACGCTGACCGTGTACAAGGCCTCTAACCTGAACCTGATAGGCCGGCCGTCCACGCAGCACAGCTGGTTTCCTGGGTAACGTTCTGGGCACCTTTTCCTTTGACTTTGCCTTGATTGGGCACAAAGGTTTCTGCGGAGCATTGCTGGATTGGGGCCCTCGGGTTAACTGCCACCCGTCCCTGCCACCCGGCAGCCGCCGCCTGGGAGCCCGGGCGGGTCCCTCAGCCACGTCCTCTTCGAGAACCTAGGATGTCTTTCCGGCCAAATCGGGGTCAGCCTTTTCCTCCTTTTTGGACAAAAGGAGCTGAGCAGGAGTTAGTGCTTTTACTGCTAGAATGGACCTAGAACCGTGGCAGTCGGCTTAGCACCCTTTTCAGTCCAAGGACTAAAACTAGAATTGATGTGTTAAATTCTAAGGTTGGGAAAAGTCCAGCGGACAGTGAAGGGCTGCGATTCCATGGTTTGGCATGTTTTCCTGAAGAGCAGAAATACCATGGCTTGTATTCATATATATGTATTAGTTATTGATTTCAGGGAGGAAGGGAGGAGGAGAAAGATCAATGATGAGAGACTATATCACTGACCGGCTGCCTCCTGCACGCCCCCTACTGGGGATCGAGCCTGCAACCTGGGCATGTGCCCTGACCAGGAATTGAACTGTGACCTCTGGTTCATAGGTCGATGCTCACCCACTGAGCCACGCCAGCTGGGCCTTGGCTTGTCTTTCTGGCGGAGCCTTCCTGTTTCAGGTTTCAGTTTCACGTGAGACCTGCCCTGAGCACTCCCTCCGGGGCAGCTGCTGCGAGGCGGTCGCCCCACAGGCACTCTGGGTGTGAGGAGCGTGCAGGCCAGAGCTCCATGTTCTCCTTGATGCTGAGAACAGGGCCCTGGGGCGACTCTCCCAGCAGCGTCCCTCCACAAGCTGGAGGCAGAGATGGCCACTCGGCTCACCTTCCCTTCGCCCTTCCCGCTGCAGGTTTGCCTGGACGGTCGCCCAGTGCAGGGCCTGTGCCAGTCACATCGGATGGAAGTTCACAGCCACCAAAAAGGACATGTTACCTCAGAAGTTTTGGGGTTTGACTCGCTCTGCTCTGCTGCCCACAATCCCGGACACCGAGGACGAGCTGAGCCCCGACAAAGTAGTGCTCTGCTTGTGAACACGGTAGGGCCGGCACTTCCCAAGCTGTGGCCCCGGCAGTTCCGCTTCGGGGATGCCCGCTGCTGCGCCACCCGCAGAGCAGCCCGGGAAGGGGGCAGCCCCGCAGCCACAGGGCTTTGGAGGTGTGGCCTCAACTGCCCTGTGGGCGGGAAGAGCCGCCAGGACGCCCACCTCCACAGCGTGTGCCGGGGTCCTGGGCGCCTGGCGTCAGGCAGCTCGTCACTGATAGACTGCTACCCGCACCGAGCACACGACACTGGGATGGAGGGCCACCCTGTGAGGCGCGTGCAGAGTGGCACACGGTCCGTGCTCCTGAGGGCCACGCTCAGGCGCCCAGTCCCGTGTGAAGGGGTGAGGCAGTGGGTCAGGCCTTTGTTCCTCTCAGCTTCTAGTTTCTCTGAGACCCGGTTTGTAAATATTAGAGTTAAGAGAGGCAGCTTGAGCCCCAAAGTACAGTTTTCATTTTCTTACGTGTTAGTAAACACCCAGGCTGGTGTGCGTTTGCTCAGCGTCTGACTCTGGCCCTGCTGGTTCCGCTCCAAGTGCAGTCGGAACCCAGACCACTAAGGAGCAGTGCTCACGTGTTTCCCCTCCGGGAGGCCAGAAGCAAGGCTGTCTTCTTAGGCTGTTGGTGCAGGGTCAGCTGAAAAAAACCTTTAAGTAAATTTTAAGAGCAAAACTAAAACATGTTCTTTAAGTCGTGGGAACTGCCTACGTGAGCAGGTGGCATAGGTGTAGAAGTGACTTGGAGACGAAGTTCTCACTTCGCGGGTTCGCCACCTCCCTCTTTGCTTGTACATTGGGGGTTCACTGGGTGTCTCCCGTTGTGTGAACTATGGTGGTGTTGCTAGTCCGTCGCTGCCCCACCTAATTCACTGGAAAAGGTCAACTAAGGGGGTACAATGTGAGGCCAAAGCCAACTTCGTCTTTTACCAAACATGCACCCGTGTTGACTGCCTCGCCCACAAACGCCAGCGACCACCCTGCATGTGCCACCTCGTTCCAAACACCACTGTCGTGTCCCCATGCTTTCCTGTGGCAGTGATGACTGCCAGGACCGGTGCCTGCCAGTCGCTCTGCACACCCATGCTGAGGCTAAACCAGCGAGGGCGGGACACAGCTGTGACATTTGCCCCTGAAGGTGTCATCTCAGAATGTTCCATGTTGTTCACTGACACTTGCAAATAAAACTCTAGTAAGTAAACACTTGCATATACTACTTTGAAGTGTGTTACACATGACGAACCCAGACCTGAAACCACTAAGCCTGCACCCCTCCCCCAGGGACGCTGGGCAGTGGCTCCTGAGTGTTTCAGCGAGTCCTTCCCAACGCCTGCACTCACGGCCCTGGTCTGGGCTCCCTCTCCCGCAGAAGCCCGGTTACACCGAGGGTTGCCACACCTCTTAGCCGGGCTTCCACAGAAATGCGGCTGCTGCCAGTACAAAGATGCTCCGAGTGGCTACACGGGAAGGAAAGCCAGTTATAACAGGTCAGGGGGCAGCTACAGCCTACACACGGTAAGACGGGCCAGGCCAACTAGCCTTTCTCAGTAGGAACTACCCCAGGAGAGTTAGTTCAGGGCCATCAGCACCGGTGACACTCCTGTGACGCGGGGACCATGTGAGGCCATGTGCAGAGTGGCACGTGGTCTGTGCTCCCGAGGGGAGGTAGCCTTCACCTCACGCCTCAAGTACAGCAACTCCCAGAGTGTAAAAGGCTTTATTCTCTGAAGACCCTCGGCCGCCTTCAGCCGCGACTCGAGTCTCTGAAGCCTCCCGGGGCAGAGGTGCGAGCGGCTTACCGAGATGGCCTGCTGATGGCGGCTCACGGACTTAGCTCTTCCTTATGTGACTCAGCAGCTCGTCCTTCTCCATCTGGTAACCGCTCTTCTTCCACTGGTCCCGCAGCTGCTGCAGCAGCGCCCCGATTTCCTTCCCGGAGGAGATGCCCGCCTTCCTGATGTCGTGGCCGCTGACGGGGAACGAGGGCACGGACCACCGCTGCAGGTCCCGCAGCAGGCCGGGCTGGCCCTGGTACTTCAGCAGCTCCCAGACGCGGGCGGCGGCGTCGGGCTCCCTGCACTGAGGGCCAACATCACACAGTGCCACACACATGAGAAAGCATGCTCACGGCCCCAGCCTAGAGTTACATACATGCTCAGTAGGAAATTCTCAGTTAAAATACATGAAGTCCACAGAACACGTTGTGAGTCTTCGTGTTAATAAGTTAGCTTTGCCCAGCCGGAGTGGCTCAGTGGTTGAGCGTCGACCTATGAACCAGGAGGTCACGGTTTGATTCCTGGTCAGGGCACATGCCGGGTTGTGGGCTTGATCCCCAATAGGGGGCGTGCAGGAGGCAGCCGATCAATAATTCTCATCACTGATGCTTCTCTCCCCCCCCTCTCCCTTCCTCTTGGAAATCAGTAAAAATATATTTTTTAAAAAGTTAGCTTTACTATTAGGACGGACTGCACTGACCACGACTGGTATGTACTTACATCTATAATGAAGTCCTGATAGGGTCTCAGTGGTTCGGAACTATCCGTTGCTTTAGTTAAGTCGTTCCTGTATTTAACTAGAAACAAACCAAGGTTTTTCTCTTCTTTTGAAATCTTCAACCTCAAGTCCAATTTTGTGACATCGTCCTGTACTTTGAATAACGAGGCCAAGAGAGTCATTGGCTTTGGTGAAAGTCCTTCAACGTTTTTACTGACTTTGTCAAATTCTTCCAAACTTGCATTCGCAGGTAAACCTGTCGGGATAGGAGGCTTTTTCACTCGTCTGTACAGCGGTGACATTCGGTGACATTTACTGAGCACCCCCCACACGCTACACCAGCCACTGCTTTGCTAGGCAGAACCGCCTGTGGCTAGGACCCGGTGTTGGTCCAATCTGGGGCCCTCCAGCCACAGGGACTAGTGATGCTGCTGGCCTCACCCCTCGCCCTGCACACCAGGGCAGCTGTAAAGCGTTTGTGTCCATTAACTGGCTGAGCGGGTGGCAGAGGTGGCGCTCAGGCCCAGGGACACAATCCAGTGCAAACTGGCCACTCATGGACGTGCGGCCACAGAGCACCCACCCACTCCTTCAGCCCTGGCGGGGCCCGGCTGGTTGGAGCATCATCCGTGCACCGAAAGGACACGAGTTCAATTCCTACTCGGGGCACGTACGGGAGACAACAGACCAATGTTTCTCTCTCTCAAAAAAAAAACCATAGAAACACATCATCAGCTGACGATTTAATAAAAGAACATCCACCTGCTCCAACAACTGTCTGTATTCAAACTATCCCCAAGTCTCCCCACACAAGATGCACAGATTACCCCACTGTCCTGAGTGTAAACTGTAACAGTCCCCAAACAGTTCCTATGCCTGCCACTCTTCGGAGTGCCTTGCATGTGTTAACTCACCGAACCAGCCGCGTTAGAAAGAGGCTGTTATTTCATTCCCAGGTTTAGAGTCAGAAACGAACAGGCGAGGAACTAACCCACGTCACAGAGCCAACAAGGGGCAAAGGCTCATTCCAACCCCGGTCTGGCCGCAGAGGCCACTGTGCCACTAGCCTACGCTGTGTCCGAGTTGTCCCCCACCCCGGGACAGAACTGTCCTACCCCAGCCTCAAAGTTTATTTGGAAATATTCCACTTGTCCTTTGCGGATTCTTCAACTGAACGAAACACATTCCCTACGGAATGCTAAGCCGGGCGTTTCACCTCCGTAAGTGCGGCCCGGCCTCACCTATGTAGGGAGCCACGTCGAGGTCGTAGATGAGGTGAACCAAATGACTGACATGATTTCCAACCAGAATTTTTTTCAGCTCCACCCAAATCCTCTCTCCTGAAATTCCGCCCAGGCCTTTGGCGTTTTCCGCAATTGCTTCCAAAGTCTCAGGATCGTGGTCACCAGGTGCGTCGACAATTCTCCCATAAAACCTACAAAACAGAGTTCCCGGAGTGGGTCCCCGCTGTCGGCACCCGCCCAGGAAGATCCGATTCCAACCTCCCGGGACCCTCCCCACCCGCCAATCACAGGCATACAACTCGGCGGGGCTGGCGGGGGCCTGGAAATCCTCTAGTCCGTTCTCTTCCTTCTCTTTTTCCTACACGAGAAACCCGGAAGCCAGTAAAATACAAGTAACTTAAAGTTGGCACGAGCCAGGCCGCCCGCCTCACCCGCTTGCCCGTCGCCGAGGCCGTCGGGAGGGGCGTCCAGCGCAGTCCGAGCGAAAAGGGCCTCCTTGTCCAGGCGCCCAAACAAGGCCGAATGTGGCCTGCCTGTCACATCGGAACGAACGTCGTTTCTAATGTGACGTGCCTGTCCCTGACGCTGGCGTTTCACAGCATCTCAGAACTGACCTCAAACCACACCTGTTCATTCGTCCTTTGCTCCGTCTCCCCTGGAGACGCACATGGGACGTCACCGCTTTGTGCACTGACTACTGTGCCTGCCACATGGTCAGAGCTGTATTCTGGTAATAACCATCAATTTTAAAAATCCTTACCTGAAATACCTTAAAATTCTAAGGTAATCTTCTTGTATCCTCTTTTTAGCATGTCCAACAAATCTCACTTTCTTATTTTTTAAATCTTCGTAGCCATTAAAGTAGTCATATAAAGTACCATCGAAGCCTATTCATTGGGAGAGGGGAGAGAAATGACAAATGAGAACGGGAAAGCAACGTGGGAGATCTACAAACGGGGTATCACTCGGCCGTGAGAAAGAAAACCTGCCACCTGGGATGTGGGGGCCCCGAGGGCACCGGCTAAGGGAGCAGTCAGACAGAAGCTGAGGCAGTGCCCTCGCTCACAGCTGGCGCAGGCGCGGGCGCGGGCTGCAGAGTGAGCCAGGGACCAGGGTTCCCAAGGCGGGCACGCACGGACCGAGGTGCACACGCATCCCCACACGCATCCCCACGTTACCCAGGAACATCGAGTTGACAGTGAGGTCTCGGCGCTCGGCGTCTCTCTGCCAGTCAGTCGTGAATTCCACCTCCGCGTGTCTTCCGTCCGTGACCACGTCAATCCGCAGCGTGGTGATCTCAAAGTTTTCGTTATGCAGCTGTAACGACACGGTTTTTCAAAATTAGGTGTTAGGTTCACTGGACGGGTTGAAAGCAAGGTCGAGTCCTGGCATCAGGCAGCTCTTTCTTTTCAGAGTCAGCTGCCGCACACGCACCTCGACCCAGGAAGGCACCCACGATATCCACAGGCGGACCCAAAGGGTATTTTCCTAAAAAGATGAGTCTGATACGAAAATGGCCACTGGGACAAGCGATGTGACAGAGGGGAGAAGCTCTTAAAACAGTGGGTTCCGCTGCTTCTATTTCAAACCAGGCTGCTCTGTGAAACCCTTTCTGACCGATCCAGTGTGCAGAGAGCTGAGTGTCAGGTACAGAATGTAACCACTGAGGGGAGGGCTGACCGAGGGAGGACGGGGAGCACAGCAGGCAGCTCCTGCACCAGCCACCAAGGAGGTTACTGTGAGGCCTCCGTCCTCCTTGGCTGGAGGGACCGTCTGCGGCGGCGCAAAGTCGAGTAGTTTCGTGACAGTGACCAGAGCTGAGCCGTGAGAACTCAGCAGGACCTGCGCACACAGACGTGCACGCGTGAGGAGAGCAGTAAGGAAGGGGCGGACGGGAGCGAGTGCACCTGCCACGGAGCAGACACGGCAGGGGGAGCAGCAGGGAGCACGCACGGGGCAGGGGGAGCAGCGCAGGGTCTCACGTGCACACGGCCGTCGGGAATCTCCGCACGGGAACTGGAAGCCAAGCAAGCACTACACGTCTGTTCTAGAATTCCTCTCAGCCTCACACTCTCTTCCGGAGAACCAGCCAGTTCTTGCTCAGAATTCCAGAACTCAGGGAAGCGGTAAGAAAAGGGTTTGAAACGTGAAGGCTGTTTGAGAGCCGCCATAAACACAGGACTCCCAGGATGCGTCCCCCCGAGAAGCAGGCAGCCCACTGGAAAGCCCCATCGGAGGACACACACATCTTGGGGCGGCAGACAGAGAGGATCATGGGCGTGACCATCACGAAGAAAACAAGATGAAGTGAAAACAGTGACCAGGACCCAGACCCCTTTCCTCGGCGACACTGGAGGGCTCCGCAGACGTCCCCCCATGACACGCCCTCCCGAGGGCGACGCGGGCCCAGAGACGTAGAGCTCTCCAGCTGTTTTACCAGCCCCAGGAGACACCCAACACCAGGGGAGGGCCCAGGACTCCCCACTTCAGTCCAAGGAAAGGCAGAAACCGCGCAGAGGAAGGGACGACACCGTCGAAGCAACTCCACACGCTACCCTGAGGGAAAGAACAGCAGGACGCTTTCAAGAGAAATATTCTAGGAAAGGCCACCGGAAACCTGACACGACGGCAAGACTTGCAAGAAGAACAGAGAGACGGGCGGTCGAGTTACGGCAACCCGCGGGAAGGAAAGGGAGGGTAGGAGACTGTAACCCAGAGGAGACAGAGGTGAAACTGGGTCCGCCCCCGTGGTCCAGGCCCAGCATCACAGGAGTTTCTGGGGAGCAGACACTGAACAAGGGGTGAGGTTAGGAGGACTCGGGAGGCCCAGCAGGTGCGCTGTATGGCCAATGAGACAAACGAAACGTCAGCCTGAGAGTGAAAACGCCAGGGGAAGAGAGCAGACAGGCTTCCGGAAGGAAGCACCCTCAGGGGCCAGAAGGAGACGCGCCCGGCGAGGTTTCTCCGGAGGCTGCGGGAAGAGCCGCCCCAGGTCCAAGGCCCCAGCTAACAAAACCACCAGACCAGGGTGAGCGTCAAGCAACCATTCCCCCAGGGTGCCAGGAGGAAGAGCGCCCAGGCGTCCAGGAAACGGGCCGCGGAAGAGGGAGCCGGGAGGCAGCGGGCGGGCGGCCCGGACCGTCCCGGTGAGGGCCCGAAACAAGGACTGCAACTTGGTCACTGGAATGGACTGAGAGGACCCTGACGGTGTGACAGCCCAGGACAAATCGGGGCGCGCACACGGAAAGCGATGTCCAAGAAAAACGCTGTTAACTGCAAGGAACATAAAGTCACGTGACACCAGAAATGTGGTCACAACACGCCTGTGATGTGGCTGTGCACAGGCCACAGGGGGACACGGGACACGGACTTAACCCAACAGCAGGGACACAGGCCACAGGGAGACACGGGACACTGACTTAACCCAACAGCAGGGCCACAGGGGGACACGGGACACTGACTTAACCCAACAGCAGGGCCACAGGCCACAGGGGGACATGGGACACTGACTTAACCCAACAGCAGGGCCACAGGGGGACACGGGACACTGACTTAACCCAACAGCAGGGCCACAGGCCACAGGGGGACACGGGACACTGACTTAACCCAGCAGCAAGGATGATGGCGAGAAACCGCCGCGGCTGGTGTGGCACACCCCCCCCCCCCCCTCAGTAGGACCTCAACTCAACAGATCCCACCTGAAAACTGGGAAATCAACATGAAACAACACCAGGGCGCGGAAAGGTGTTCTGGGAACCTGCAGGCAGAGGTAAGTACGGAAGGCTCCGTGGGAAGGAGTGGGGCCGGGCAGGGGCGGGGGGGACAGGCCGTCTTCTTGGGTGATCTGCTGGCCGTGACTAGGACATGTATGTAAGCTGTGAGGTCAGGACGGGGCAGCGCGGTGGCTGTCGGTGTCCCTCACCCTGGCCGTGACGGTCCCGTGCTTCTCCCCCTTGTTGTTGATCATGCGGACGCCGGCTGCTTGGAATAGCCCCTTCATCTGCTCGGGCGTGGCGGTGGTGGCGAAGTCCACGTCCTGCGGCTTCACGCCGGTCAGCAGGTCCCGCACGGCGCCGCCTGCTATCCGCAGCTCGTGGTTTTCTTTGGCAAATAACTCTGATGAGAAAGATATTTTTATTTCAAGGTGTTTTCCCGAAGGACCCCGGGGTACGTGGTTTTCCAGCCTGAGAGCTGGCGGGACCCACCCGAGCGCCTCCTGTGGACGTCGGAGGACAGGCCCCCAGGAAGGGAGGGTCTCGGTGAACGCCCCCCCCAAAAGCCACTCCACTGGGGGACGCTCTCCTGATGGTCAATTCCATGATGTTAGTCGAGGCTCTCTTTATGCCTCCTGATCACATGAGAGGTACCCGCTCCCCACACGGGAACGGAACTGTGGTGGCCGAGCTTAACAGAAAGAGGGGCTTCACGGAGAGTATATTTTTAAAAAGGTTTCTTCCTTTGAGGCAGGGTATGTGGCGGAACTGTGATCGATAAAAACCACAGACACTGTCACGGAAGCCCACCCCCACCAGACGTAAGGCTTAGACAGGGATGGGCAAACTTTTTGACTCGAGGGCCACAATGGGTTCTTAAACTGGACCGGAGGGCCGGAACAAAAGCATGGATGGAGTGTTTGTGTGAACTAATATAAATTCAAAGTAAAGGAGCGGAGGGGAGAGCAAGAGAACCCTCTGCTCTTTCGGCTCTGCGGGCCAGATAGAACAGCTGAACGGGCCGGATCTGGCCCGTGGGCCGTAGTTTGCCCACGGCTGGCTTAGAACCTGCACAAGACCAGCTGGACCCAAGGTGGCTCATCTCACCCAGCATCACCCCTCGCCTCATTAGCAGCTACACGAGGCACCTGAGCCACCAAGATTGGCAAGGGAAACCCAAAACCCATCTTCTGAGAAGTCTCCTCCCCTGTCCTTGAAAAACCTAATATTCCTACCCCCGCCTCCCTGAATGCCCTACCCCAGGGTTAACTGAGCCTCAATAAAGGAAGTAAACCCGCTGGGGGGGAGGGGGGGGGCTGCAGTCTGTGGAGGAGCCGCGCTGTCTCCCGCTTCACTCAAAAACTCTCTCTCACTTTTAAAGTCTAGGCTGGCCCGAATCTGAATTCTTTCCTGCCCAAGCCAAGAACCCACAGTGGCTCATGGACCCAGGAATGCCGGTATCACCTCCAAATTAAAAAACCCACAATAGCTAAGCAACTTTTGGCATGCACAAATGGGCATGTTTAAGTTAGTGGCCCGACCCTGTACTGTATGTAAGTACTTGGCTCAGAAAAAAACATGCTTTTTACTGGTCATGTCTTGCCCCTTGTGATTTCACTATCACTGGGGATTACCTTTCCTTCAAGGGCTAGAAACAACAACAGCCGCCGCAATGTGGCCGAAACACGAGAACCGTGTGCTAGACTCCGCGTACACGGGCTTCCCAAGCAAAAGGCAGCAGGCCCCTCACCTGTGAGGCTCTGCAGCCCCTCCGTGAACAGCGACTGGAACTCCGGAGACTGCACCTTCATTGTGAACAGATGTCGCTGCAGGAGGCGCAGTCCCGCCCGGCCACCACTCAGCCACCAGGGGTGCAGGCACCTCAGCATCTGCGACACGGGGGTGGGGGGGCACGCTGCAATTTTATCGACTGAGAGACGATCGTCTCCTGTGTGGATGGGAACCTGAAGGCACCAGTGGGAGAGGCAGGTCCCAGGGATTTCCCGGAGCGGGGACCAGGCTCCCAGCGGTCCGCTCACTGTCCCAGGCCCTCGCAGGGGCGGGCCGCGGGGCACAGCGGGTCAGACTCGCAGGGACACTGGGTGTCCCAGGTGCCTGCCAGCCTCGTCCCCCGCCCCGCCTGACATTCTGGCCAGGGGACGTCCTGGGCTTCGTGAAACAGGTGAGTCCCCGGGACGGCCGCCCTTTCCCCATTCCTGCCGGCCCTGATGCCCCTGTCCCCCCCACCCACCCCCGCTCCGCTCGCCATCAGCACAGCGGCGCTGCAGAAACGGCCAGAGAACCGCTCCGTGGGGTGGAAAGCAGGTGTCCGGGTTTCCCCACCAGGAACGCGCCAGCGTCCTACCCAGCCCACGGCAGGACGGCGCCTCCTGCGCCTCCACTCGGAAATCCCGCGGGGCCCGGCCCTAAGGCCGCGCCCCCACCCCGGGCGCCGCACTGAACGGCTCAGCGAGACCCTGGGGGTCCTGCCGCGGGGCCCGGAGGGGCCCGGAGACGGCCGGCAGCTCCGTCGGGTCCGGCCCCAGGGCGGGCGAGCGACTAGCCACCCGGCCCGCGGGTCCCGGAGACTGGCCCCGCTCGTGAAAGCCCCACCGCCCTCTTCCCGCGACGCGCACCCCATCCACTCACCCGGCCCGCCGCGGACTCAGCCCCGCACGCACTTCCGGCTGATGGTCGCCGTGACGTCACTCTCCCGCGCCGATCGGTGGCCAATAGAAAGTGCCAGAAGAACGTGGGCGGAGTCCGAGGCAGCGTATGGGCGGGGCCTGGGCGGGCTCCGAGGCGACGCGGGGGCGGGGCCTGGGCGGGCTCCCTGGCTCCGAGGCCCGCGCGCCAGCCCGCCTCCCGGGGACCCGCTGCTTGTTTCATCTCCGCACACCTCTCGCTCGCCCCGCGGTGGTCAGACGCGCATCTGCATCGCACACCTGTTTCCTCGGTACGACGTGACTGCGGACCCCTCCCTAGGCTTACCACTGCTCGGCCAGTGCTAGCTTGTTGCTTTTGCCTGCTCCCCGACTCGCGCTGGACTCCTGACCGTTCCGAACCCCAAGCTGTGCACAGGAAGAACAACGTTGTTAATCATCGGAATCGAAGACACAGAGTCAAGACCGAGGCCGCGTGTCCAAGACGCACTCCCCCTGGCGTGCAGCCCGCCAGTCCGTTCACATTCCTGGGCGTCCTCCCTGTTCCCGCCCGGCCTGGGCAGCCCTTCCTGTCCTGCTCTGCGAGCTTTTGCAGCTGTCAGTGAAGAGCTCGCATTTGACGGCGTTCTTCCACTTTTTCCAAAGCAGGGGACAGGCAGAGAGGGGCGAAGGAGTGGGAGAACAGCCCTAGCTCCTTAACGTGGGAAACGGCCACGCAGTTCTTCCCGAGGGTTCTACCAGTTATCTTAACAAATACATGAAATCCTCATCGTACAGTGTCTGGTTTTAATGTTTTAAAGTGGAGCCTTTTCAATATAACTTAATTACCTAATTTCTCCAAAAATTTCCTTAAAATATTTGTGTGCCATCATATTTCTGTGGCTTCCAATGATCAGATATGTCTTGAAGGGTGTTAAGTATCCTGTGTCAAGAAGCACAGGACTAGCTTTCCAAGTTGCCATACAGAGACCTAGCATTGATTCAGTGTAACTGCTTAATGCAGTAACGAATGCGTGTATCCTGATATCCCAGACAGACTGACCAAGAAAAAAAGATACATGAGTGCCGATATTAACAGGACAAAAGGAGACATTATGGACAATTTTACAACCACCAATTTGACATGGTGGATGGAGTGGACAAATTCTTTGAAAAATGCAACTTATCAGAACTGAAACAAGATGAAATTTTAAAATCTGAATAGCCCTTTATGATTAAAGAAATTAAATTTTGTTCAACAAAGTTCCCACAAAGATAATTCCAAGCCCAGATGGTTTCAGTGGTCAGATTTATCAACCACTTAAGGAAGAAATAACACCAATCTTGCACAACTTTTGTTCAGAAAATAGAAGAGGGAACACATTTCCTCTCATAACACTGATTACAACCCTAAAATACGTATTATCAAAAAGATATATAGACCAATATCCACACAAACATAGGCACGAATATTTTTAATAAAATTTTAGCAAATTCGATTCCTGTCAAGGGCCTCGGTTGCAGGCTCGGTCCCTGGCCCTGGTCTGGGCACCTACGGGAGGCAACCCATTGATGTTTCTCTCTCTTTCCCTCTCTCTGTCTCTCCCTCCCTCCCTCCCTTTTACTCATCCTAAAAATCAATGGAAAAATATCCCCTGATGACAATTAACAAGAATATATATATATATTAGTAAATTGAGTCCACATTGACGAGTCAGAAATCCTACAGGAAGTATTCTCTGTGCAGACCCCAAGCCCCAAAGGAAATACCATGAACAGAGAGTCCTATTAGGGCGGGGCAGGCTTTTCTTCTGCCATGGAAACCCCACAGCCATGGGTACCATTCTGAAGTTAGAAGGCCACCCATTATGAAAAAGGAAAGTCAAGGAAACAAGATAAATCCAGATCAGAAATATATGGCATTCAGTGTCTATGCCGACTCTTACCACTTAGCAGTGCTGGTTTGAAACCCATTCACTCTGGTTGACATGCCTCTCAGTGCTGGTTAAAGATCCCCTTGAGAGCAGACAGCTCTCGTCCCTCTTTATAGTAAACTAGTGGCCCGGTGCATGCAATTTGTGCACTTGGGGGGGGGGGGTCCCCCATCTGGCCCGGTGCATGCAATTTGTGCACTTGGGGGGGGGTCCCCCATCCTGGCCTGTGCCCTGTCACAGTGCGGGAGCCCCGCGATCCATCACCCCACAGCGGTAGGCCTCCGCGAGCTTCACGTCCCCAGGCCTGGCCCTGGGGGCAGAGAAGCGAGCCTCACGCAAGTCCCCAATGCTGCAAGTCCCCACCCACCCGCGCCTGCTGCGCACACAGCCTCCTGCTGATCAGTCGTTACGTGTGAGGGTGTCACAACCATTTGCATATTAGCTCTTCATTATATAGATGAGACCTCTGACTCCACTGTATATATGCATCCAGGGGGCCAAAACGTGCTCCCCAAAATGTTGGGCCGTCTCTGGGTTCATCTACTTTTGGGTTGTGTTCATTCCTGCAAACCAGGGAGAGAAGTAATGGTACATGCAGAGCAGTTGTGAAGGCAGCACTGTTCCCGTCCATCAAATATCCTTCAGTGGCTACTGTGTGCCAATGGCCTGTGAAGCCGCCTGCTAACTGCTGACTCCCGGGTCCTCACGAGCGCCACTGAGGTACTATTCCAGTGAGGAAACTGAGGCACAGCGAGGTCACCCACGTAGGAAGCCGCACAGCAGAACTGAAACCCAGACATCCGGACTCAAACCACTGCTGTCGGGAGCTGAGGCTGGAGCAGAGGCAGGGACCCGCTCCTGCGGGGCTGGGTATGGCATAAGATGACATTTGCATTTTACTAATATTTAAAAATATATATATTTTATTGATTTCAGAGAGGACGGGAGGGAGAGAGAAACATCCACGATGAGAGAGAGTCATGGATCGGCTGCCTCCTGCACGCCCCACACTGGGGCTGGAGCCTGAAACCTGGGCATGTGCCCTGACTGGGAATCCAACCGTGACCTCCTGGTTCACAGGTCGAGGCTCAGCCACTGCGCCACACAGGCCGGGCATGCATTTTATTTTAATGGCAATGCAGAGACAGCCAAGGTTCTGTATGGGGTTTTCATACAGCCCTTTGCGTCTCCTGCCATTGGTCTGGCGGCGGGGGGAGAGGGTAGGAGGGGCGAGGCGCATGGATTTGCCATCTCACAGCAGCAGGCTCTTGGGGAGAAGCTGTTTTCTGTCTTTTCTGGCTTCTAAGGTTCCCTTCCTCCATCCTCAAAACGGCCCCTTCCCCCACTCCGCTGTGTGACCCAGTATCATCCTCCCACAAAGGATCCTCACCTCAACCACCGCCCGGAGACATGGGCACGGGCTCCGGGAAGTTGGGGGCCACGACCCCGCTGCTGCCCCCCTCCTCCCCCACCCCCGGGCGGCCTGCTTTCATGATTGGGGGAGAGGAGACAGGAACACCAGGGAGTGTGGTCACAGAACAAGCACGGTGACCTGGGTGCGCAGCCCTCTCTCCATCTGTTTCTTTCTGAACCCCACACCCTGAGGGCTCCACCCCACCGCCAGGACCTCACTCCCGGAGCCTGTGTCCTAAACCGTCCTGAATACGTGGCTGCTCCGAGCGCCGAGGCACTCTTAACGCAGGACCCAGAAAGGAGAATGAGGCTGACAAAGAAGATGCGAATTTGTAAGGAGAGCGCAGGAGGCCCCTTGGGGATTAAAGGGACCTGGTGTAAAAATTAAATACACAGCCCGGCCGGGAGGCGACGTGTAGACAAGACAGACGGAAGCAGAGGCCCTCCTTGGGGTAGTCTGCAAATCTGGGGTGTTGGTGGGGGCAGTGTCCTCGAACCCCGCACCCACCCTGTCCTGTCCTTAGTATGTAAGCGAGACGAGTGCTCTGTTTAAAAGAACTCGTCCTGTTTCAAGAACCTGTTCTTTCTGTGAAACAAGCAGCAGCATTTGTTTGAAGAAAAGCCATTCACCCGTGTTGTCCTCCTCAACCTTCACGGGGGGGGGGGGGGGGGGGGGCGGGGGGGGCAGCGTTTAGGACCCTATGGGGCACCCTAGGTGCCTCTCAGCAACGCAGGGCCCTTGGCCCTGGGGGTTCACCGCAAACACAATTGTAGTTACATTTCAGAGAGGTCAGTAAACAAAGCCATTGGCGCTCTTCTGAACTTCCTCCTGGTCATTCATTTTAAAAGATGGGGCTTCGATTATAGTGGGAAGAACAGCGGCCCAAGGGTAGAGACAGAGAGACAGAGCACTCCCTTCCCAGGCCTGGCTTAGCAGCCCCCGCAGGTGGGAACCATGAGGGTCCCCATTCCCCATGGAGGTCTCCCCCGAGGGGCTCATCGCAGACACAGGTGCGCGTGGAATTCCCCATCTGAACCACGGGACCCCTGCTCTGTCCCCAAACCGCATCGTCGGACACAGCCAGGCTGGATGAAATGAAGACGCGTCCTCACATCTCCCGGGGGACACAGAGGTACACACGACGTCTGGTCTGATGTAAAAATAAAATACACAGCCCGGCCGGCGTGGCTGAATGGTTGAGTGCCGACCTATGAACCTGGAGGTCAAGGTTCAATTCCGGGTCAGGGCACATGCCCGGGTTATGCGCTTCATCCCCAGCAGGGGACGTGCAGGAGGCAGCCGATTTCTCTCTCTCTCTCCCTCCTTCTTCCTCCATGAACTCAATCACAACATATTTAAGAAAATAAATAAAAATAAAACAGACAAATGAATGAGGGACGCTTGAGCGAACCTGAACCCACACTGAGACGGGCCCAGCCACGTTTCGCCAGAGCCCAGTGGCAGCTCAGCCACATGAGGAGGATAAGGCTTATCACGGTCCCACCACGGCGCTGTGGTTGCTTGTTCTGGGGCAATAGCTGGCGAGTGCCCCGACCACTCGGAGATAACCACGGCTCTCTGCGGGCCGTTTGGTGAAAACGAGATGATGAAAGCCTGGCCGGTGTGGCTCAGTGGTTGAGCATCGACCTATGAACCAGGAGGTCACAGTTCAATGCCAGCTCGGGGCACGTGCCTGGGTTGCAGGCTCGATCCCCAATAGGTTCTATCTCTCCTTCTCCTTCCTCTCTGAAGTCAGTAAAAAATATATTTTAAAAATGAGATTATGAAAACACCTAACCTTTTCCCATCGTAGCCGGTGTTTTAAAGTGACTGATACACACGCACGTCATCACCCACACATTTAAACCTGGAAACCATACCTTTCTCGGAAGCATTTTTATAGGAGTTTTACTCTTCCAGGTAAACACACAATGGATTTCACTCCCCGCCCCCTCACGTACACCTGGGTCCGCCCTCACACTACTGTATTTTTATTAACCTCAAAGAGGAAGGGAGAGGGAGAGAGAGACAGAGGCATCAGTGATGAGAGAGAATCATGGATCGGCTGCCTCCTGCACGCCCCACATTGGGGATCAAGCCTGCAACCCCGAGCATGTGCCCTGACCGGGAATCTAACCTTGACCTCCTGGTTCATAGGTCAACGCTCAACCACTGAGCCACGCCGGCCGGCCGGGCCCAGGCCCCATTTCTTAGCAGTGAGCTTTGCCGGCCAGTCCCCTTGAAATCCCCAGACGGAAGGCACATAGCCAGGAAAACCCACCAAAGTTCATTCGACGGACACATACCAAGGCCGGCCGGGGCCCCCCAGGATCGGAAGGGCAGGTCCTGGGGTCAGCCCAGCCCGGCCACTGTCCCCACGTGGGAGCAGGGTCCAGGCTGCGGACCCCTCCACCCGCCCACCTGGAGCTGGACTCGCAGGGAGCGCCCTGGAGCCGGGGCCACCACCCCCTCCACCCGCCCCTCGTGCTGCTCATGACAAGGAAGCTGCCTGTCCCCCTGGCAGCTGCGATGATGAAACAGCGAAGAAGTCAAAACGTGCCCCAGATAAGGTTCAGGGCCAGTGCCCGCTGCCCCGGAGGCGCCCTGCCCAGCGAGTGGGGGTCCCCGTCGACTCGACTTGAGGGCCAGACCCGGGCCCCCTCCGAGTCATTTCATGACACGGGGGAGGGGGGGAAAGTGAGAGCGGACCCCTCTGATGAGTCCAGGGCAAGCTTGGAAAGCAAAAGGGGAAATAAAACCCTTCACAATGAGCCGGGCAGAGCTGATAATAACGGCGTGACGAGCGGGGTGCCCGGCGGGGGACGCGTGGATAGCCCGTGGCCGAGGGGCGCAAACCCCCGCGAGGTGAGTCCCGTGGGAACGTCCCGGAGCTTCACGTCGGAGGACCGGGCCAGCCACTCAGGGGACCAGCATGAGGGCAGAGTGTCTGCCAAGTGTTGTAAGCCTTGCCATGCAAGGAAACACGTGCGTTTAGAAGTCGGGGTCTAGGACACGATTAAAGTTTGGGCCCCCCGGGTGAAGGTTGAGGAGGACAACACGGGTGAATGGCTTTTCTTCGAACAAATGCTGCTGCTTGTTTCACAGAAAGAACAGGTTCTTGAAACAGGACGAGTTCTTTCAAACAGAGTACTCGTCTCGCTTTACAAAGGACAGGACAGGGTGGGTGCGGGGTTCGAGGACGCTGCCCCCACCAACACCCCAGTTTTGGGGCGGGGAGGTGGCGGTCAGTCAGGGGACCTCCAAACGGAGGAGGTGCAGCTCAGAGGCCAGGCCGCCTGGGGCCGCCCGGAGTGGGAGGGGCTGGGGGGCTCGGACCGTTGGGTTGTATGTAAAATGTACAGAAAGTTGCTGAAATGTCTCCCTTGGTTTTAAGGTCGCTAATTTAATTATTCACCCAAAGCAACGCGCAGCTCTCCCCGAGACGTGTGCCGGGGACAGGGATGAAGTGAGGAGGGAACAGGCACAGGGAGACAGACAGCAGGCAGTCCCCTAGAACCCCACACTGGCGAACGGGTTTGCTATTCAGTTGAACAGGTTACCATGTTGAAAAGTCCATGACCTGCTGCAATTTCCATTCCAGTTATGGAGAAACGTGCATGTAGGCAGCTATCGATATGTGAAAAGTTTGCCTTTCGAAACATAACAAGGTTTTGCAAATCCAACCACCTCATTTGTTTTCATTACTTGAAAGGAAGCCTGGGGAACTTTTTAGGGAGGGCCAAATGTGGCCCCTCCCCCCCCACCCTCCCCACCCCCCCAGGGGCCAGGCCTGCCCTTGCTCCCAGCCTGCCTTGCACTGATCTAAGGGGCCCACAGCTCCTCTTGTCGGGGGTGTGGTCCGCTCGCCTCTGCCCCGGACAGGTCTGCTGTGTCCACGCTGCGCTGGGCGCGGGCGGCAGCCACCACCGGACGCGGGCATGCGGGGCGCCGGGCTGGCCCCCTGCTGCTGAGCTCCTCTGCAGGTCCCCGGACACAGGTGAGTCCAGGATGGGAGCGTGGCGGTGGGGGGCGATGGGCCCGAGGACATTTAACCCGGGGGGGGGGGGGGTCACTCCCTGCCCACACACCCGGGGGCGCAGCCCTTCTGCCTCGGCTGAGGAGGGTGTGTGCCTGTGGCAGCAGCCTGAATCCAGGAGTTGTATTTTAGGACTGTTTCCGAAAAGCAATCCGAAGTCTAGTGATAGGAAAAAAACACATCGCATGCACCCTACAGGGTCCTTATTACGCATTCGTATTTTTGGAGCGTGCACAGTTTTTCATTTGGGGTGAAGCGCTATGGCTAGTGGAATGCGGACATTTTTTCCCACCTTGGTTTCTGGCTTTATTAAAAAACAACAACTTTATTGTTGGAAGTATTACCTATGTCCCCCTCTTCCCCCCATTGACCTCTTCTAGCCTGCCCCTGACCCCGTCCCCCGCCCCAGGCCTTCACCACCCTATGCCTGTGTCATGGGTCATGCATACATGCACACACGTTCTTTGGTTGATCTCTTCTCACCACCCACCCTCCCCGCCTTCCCTCTGAGATTCCTCAGTCTGTTCCATGCTTCTGTGCCTCTGGATCCACTTTGTTCATCAGTGTATGTTATTCATTAGATTCCACATGTGAGCGAGATCATGTGATACTTATCTTTCTCTGCCTGGCTTACTTCGCTTAGCATTAGAGCAGCGTAGTACTCCATGGTGCAGAGGTACCACAGCTTTTTATCCACTCATCTGCTGATGGGCACTTAGGCTGTTTCCAGATCTTAGCGATGGTGAATCGTGCTGCTATGAACATAGGGGTGCACATGTTCTTTCTGGTTCGTGTTTCTGATTTCTTAGGACATAGTCCCAGAAATGGGATCACGGGGTCCAATGGGAGTTCCATTTTTAATTTTTTGAGGAAACTCCATACTGTTTTCACAGCGGCTCCACCAGCCTGCGTTCCCACCAGCAGCGCACGAGGGTTCCTTTTCTCCGCATCCTCGCCAACACTTGTCGTTTGTTGATTTGTTGATGGTAGCCATTCTGACAGGTGCGAGATGGTACCTCATTGTCGTTTTGATTTGCATCTCTCGGATGATTAGTGGCTGAGCATTTTTTTCATATGTCTCTTGGCCTTCTGTGTGTCCACTTGGGAGAAGTGTCCATTTTTTCATTGGATTGTTTGTCTTCCTTTGGTTAAGTTGTATGAGTTCCCCATATGTTTTGGAAATTAACTCCTTTTTGGATGTGTCATTGGCAGATATGTTCTCCCATGCCGCAGGCTCTCTTCATTTTGTTGTTGGTTTCTTTGGCTGTGCAGAAACTTTTATTTATTTTTTATTTTTTTAAATATTTTATTGATTTTTCACAGAGAGGAAGAGAGAGGGATAGAGAGTTAGAAACATCGATGAGAGAGAGACATCGATCAGCTGCCTCCTGCACACCCCCCACTGGGGATGTGCCCGCAACCAAGGTACATGCCCTTGACCGGAATCGAACCCGGGACCCCTCAGTCCCCAGGCCGACGCTCTAACCACTGAGCCAAACCGGTTAGGGCAGAAACTTTTTATTTTGATGTAGTCCCATTTGTTTATTTTCCCCTTAGTTTCCTTTGCCCTAGGACGGCGGTCGGCAAACTGCGGCTCTCGAGCCACATGCGGCTCGCGAGCCGCTGTTTGCCGCTCTGTTGACTAACGAGTTTGCCGACCACTGCCCTAGGAGATGGATCGGTAACTTTGCTGTGAGACATGTCTGAGATTTTGCTGCTTATAGTTTCTTCTAAGATTTTTATGGTTTCACAAGTTATATTTGGGTCTTTTAGGCATTTTGAGTTTATTCTTGTGTATGGTGTAAGTTGGTGTTCTGGTTTCATTTTTTTTGCATGTATCTGTCCAATTTTCCCAGCGCCATTTATTGAAGAGACTGTCTTGACTCCATTGTATGCTCTTGCCTCCTCTGTCAAATATTAATTGAGCAGAGTGGTTTGGGTCAATTTCTGGGTTCTCTGGTCTATATACCGATTCCCTTGATCTATATGCCTGTTCTTGTGCCAGCACCAGGCTGTTCTGAGAACAGTGGCTTCGTAATGTGACTTGGTATCTGGTATCGTGATCCCTCCAACTCTGTTCGTCTTTCTCAAGACTGCTGTGTCTGTTCAGGGTCTTTTTAGGTTCCACATACATTTTTTGGAGTGTTTGTTCTAGGCCTGTGAAGTAGGGAGTGCACTGAGTCCATAGATTGCTTTGCGTAGCATGGACATTTCAGCGATGTTGATCCTACCAATCCATGAACACGGTATGTTCTTCCACTTGTTTACATCTTCCTCTGTCTCTTTTTTCAACGTCCTGTGGTTTTCCCAGTGCAGATCTTTACCTCCTTGGTTAAGTTTATTCCCAGGCGTCTTAATTTTGCCGTTGCAATGGTAAATTGGATTTTTTTTTTTTTTTTTTTTTTTTTTTTTTTAGTTTCTCTTCCTGAGAGTTCATTATTAGTGTATAAAAATGCCATCGATTTCTGGGTACACCTTGGCTTCTTTGTTCTTCTAGTCCCTCCCCCCCGCCCCAAGAGGTAGGCTTTATTGCTGATTCCACTGTGAGGACAAAATGAGGAAGTTACAGTCAACGCTCACCCGCAAGGGCCTGGCGGAGCGTGAATCCTCCGAGCTGCTCTTCAACCCCTGCGCTCTGAGGTGGCGTCTGGGGCTCGGGGCCACCCCGCTGACTCAAAAAGCCTCCGAAAATGGGGCTGCCAATGCAACTCTGGTTCCAAAACAAACACCCCGGGCCGCAGAATAAGCTGAAAAGGTGAAAAAGACGGCGCGGTATTCGTGAGTCTGAACTTCAGTAGAATCTGACCGGTTCTCAGGAACACTGGGGAACCCCATCGCCGACTGTCAAATTTTCACCCAATTTTCTAGAAACGTCTACCAGGCAAGAGGCCCGCTCCCATGTTCTCCCAAATTTCAAAAGACACGTCTAAGGCCTGCAGAGCCAGGCGCGCCGAGGGCTCTCGAGGAATTGTTGACTCACTCGGTGAAAGGTCACCGGGGCGGGACCGGAACCGCTCGCCGGCCGTGTCCGGAGCCACCTGAGCCTGCTGCCTTCTGCGGGGTCCGAGTCTGGCGTTCACAGCGCCGTGCTTTCCTGCTGGACCTCCGTGGGCGCCAGGAGAGGGAGAATGGGTTGAACCTGCTGTCGTTGTGATGTCATTTTTAAGCCAGTCAGGGAGCGCTGTTCTTGCGCATTGAAATACCGCCCGGTTGACCTCTGTTCCACAGGCTCATTGTGAGCCTGATGTGTGTGGGGGAAAGAGGTGGCCCCAAGAACAAAGCAATGTGAGTTGTCTTCCCAGCAAGGGGGGATGGCTATGTCTGGGACCAAAACTTTTAGGGGGCCCTGGGCCAATGCTGGGGGCCTTCAGGGAACAGAGCAGAGAGGGGGCAGAATGACAGAAGACAGGCGGCCGACTGGAATTTACCCATCTCACCAAACGTGGTCATTCTTGGTAATAGTTAGACTCCGATTTGAGCGTCCTGTGTTGTCAATAGGAAAACTGATTTCCTTTCAAATGCATCATCTTTCCTAATAAAAATATCACTTGGAGCCGCTCGGCGTGGCTCTGTGGTTGAGCGTCAGCCTCTGAACCAGGAGGCCACGATTCCATTCATTCCATTCCCGGGCAGGGCACAGGCCTGGGTTGCAGGCTGGATCCCCAGTGGGGGGTGTGCAGGAGGCGGCCGATCCATGATTCTCTCTCATCACTGATGTTTCTAGCTCTCTCTCCCTCTCCCTCGCTCTCTCTGGAATCAATAAAAACATATATTTAAAACAAACAAACCAAAAAACCCACAAAATATCACACTGATAGGGGAAAAGAAGTATATGGCTGTTTGATGGCAAAACAGACTCATCATCAAAAAATGTGTGAATGCTGCCGAAACCGGTTTGGCTCAGTGGATAGAGCGTCGGCCTGCGGACTGAAGGGTCCCGGGTTCGATTCCGGTCAAGGGCATGTACCTTGGTTGCGGGCACATCCCCAGTCAGGCGTGTGCAGGAGGCAGCTGATCGATGTTTCTCTCTCATCGATGTTTCTAGCTCTCTATCCCTCTCCCTTCCTCTCTGTAAAGTAGCAATAAAATATATTAAAAAAAAATGTGTGAATGGTGACATTTGAAAGAGGATTCTATTTCCAGCAGCTGTAAAACCCGAATGCACGACAAATGCTTGGTTATGTAAAGCAGTCGATTGTCTCCCCACGGAGAGAGTCAAGGGTTTCACTGCTCATTTCAACAATTTAATTGCGAAGGATAAAGAGCCATTTGTCGTTTTTATGAAGATGGTTGTAACGAGCTACCGGCCTCGCCCGTCAGTGACGCTCACGAGGGAATTCCAGGTCTGCATTTTGTGGTTTTTTCTTTTCTCCTCTGACCTGGAATGCCACCCGTTAATGAAAAGCAGGAGGAAGGCAGAGCACAGGCAACATCACGTCAGAACATGCTGACATTCAGAGCGCGGCTTCTTAACCCGAGGAGGACGCTGTCTCTGCGGGTGGTGGGGGGCCTCTTATCTCTGCTTCTCCCGCTCCGTAGGTGCTGCTGCTTCCCTTTATGAAAATCCTCACGGGCTGAAACTTCGTAGCACGTTCAAGTGTCTGCTTCCATTGTCACGGTCACTGTCGCTGTGACAATGCTGGTCTTCCCTGGCACGGGGTCATTGGAGAGAAAGGAGAAACAGAATTATTTTTGACCCAAAGGGGCATCATGCTTACTGGCGATCCTTACGTTTCTTTCTAAAAGGAATTGAGTAACGTATACGCTGTTTCTGTCTTCTGCGTTGTGACACTGTAGCAGTTTCGTTAGGAAGTTAAGTAGAGATAGTGGTACATTAAGTTAGTTAAGTCCTAAGATGTAATAACGAGGAAAGAGCGGGTTGTTGGTTTTTTGGGGATTTTTTTGTTTTTTGTTTTTTTGGTATTTCCTGGACGTATCCATGGAGCCAACGTCTAGCTTTGTGGTTCTCCCAGAATTATATTTGGGAAATACCAACCCACTTAGATACAATGTTTAACTAAAAACGGCACGTCACTTACATGAGTACAGAACATAGGTTTTGCTGGCGGAAGGTCCGAGATTGGGTCTGAGTCCCGCTCTGTGCCAGCTGTTTGGCCTTCGAGGAATGACTGATGTCAATAGGACGATGCCTGTGCCCTGCACCCGGAGGGAGCAGGAGGGACCGCAGGGAGGGCTGGTCTGTAAAAGCCCACACGCACCCGGGGCGGCACACACCGGGTGGAAGCCACCCGTGGGGTCTGTTCTTTAAGGTGCGTGTGGTCTGTTCTTTAAGGTTAAGTTCATAGGGAAAACGGCTTCCAAAACTTTGCACAGGAAACACTCAGGATGTGTCATCTACAATCCCTAAAAGACACCGCGCCCCCTTCCGGGACGCATCAAACCAGATGCAGACAGGACGCACCCACTCCCCACACTGCCGCGCCTGCTCTTCAGACCTCTCTGTCCAAAGGCATTTCTGCTGTGAAACTGTTGCAAGCAGGCAGAAATCCCTTTGTGTTTTCTCCAGGCCGATACCTATGTTTCCTTTCTTTTTATTTTTTTAAAGTATATTTTTATTGATTTCAGAGAGGAAGGGAGAGGGAGAGAGAGAGAGAAACATCCATGATGAGAGAATCATGGATCGGCCGCCTCCTGCACGCCCCACACTGGGGATGGAGCCTGTAACCCGGGCATGTGCCCTGACCAGGAATCGAACCGTGACCTCCTGGTTCATAGGTCGACGCTCAACCCCTGAGCCACGCCGGCCAGGAGGGATATCTGCGTTTTCAATTCCTCTTATGGCGCACTCCCCCGCGGTTCACTCGGCCTCCCCGGAGCTCCCGGCACCATGAGTGTCTGCTGGGCCCCTGACGGGAACGGGATCTCCTCTGCCCCACATCACTGCTGTGTTAGATCGAAGCTTCTGCCACGTCGGCTCATCTTCGATTCTCGCTCAGGAAATTGGTGTTTATTTTCCATCCGATGCCCTGTGCCTGGAGCTTCTCTGTTCAAAGGCCTGCCCTGGTCCCCGCCCCCTTCCCCCCCCCCCCCCCCCCCCCGCCCCCTACAACACCTGTCCTGCTCTGCGTGCCTTGAGCCTTTAGGAATCAACTGGGAAGTCTCTGTGCCTGCTGTGCCCAGACACACCTCCCGGGAGCAGCTCTTCGATTGGACCACAGTGACGCTTTACATCCCATCCTGCCCCTTTTAGGAAGGTCCCTTCATGTCGGTGCTTCCAGCACCTAACAGCGTTCACAGTGCTTGTGACACGGCCAGATGGCTCCCTTGTTCTTTAGGAAGGGGCTGCGGGCTTTTCTTAAAAAACGGCCACGTGACTCTTCTTCTGTTTCCTGTAGATTTCATCGCCATGGCGCCCACGTTACTGATTCTTGTGGGGGCCGCGGTCGTCCTGGGAGCAGCCTTACTTCCTGATAAAAACTGTAAGTGCCCCCTGTGAAAGCCAGTCACGTCTCTTAAGAAACGAAGCCCATCGCAAACGTGCTAGCGTTGTTTTCTGCGAAACGATCCCTCCACTCGGGAATGATCCGTGGATTAAAAAAAAAAAAAAAAAAGTGGTAGAGTGTTTGTCCTCAGGATGCCAACTCTGGAAACACGCTGGATCTGGAGAAAGCAAGGCTGGCCCAAACGCAGATGTGAGGCTGCTGTGGGAAGTCCTTCTGCCAGGGTGGGGGTTCGGGCCCCAAAAGGAAACCGAGGGAATAAAGCTGGGGAATGCCTTTGCCTCCAGGGACCGGTTAGGAGGCCCCACAACAGAGAATAACGACCTCCCGCTGTGTTTGCTGGGGAATGTGTGGACCGGAGGGTGGTGTGAAGTCACAGCCCCACGGCCCCCACCTAGCAAGTGTGCCTGGGAGAACTAACGCCCTGTGACCACGCCAGCCAGCGACTTACATCTGCGCTGGCCACGCAGTGGCCACTGGCCATGGTGACCACCGAGCACCTGAACTATGGATCCTGCAACTAAGGCAGTGAAGGTGTTGTTATTTTTTAAAATAATTTCTTTTCTTGTATTGATTTCAGGGAGGAAGGGAGAGGGAGAGAGAGTTAGAAACATCAATAATGAGAGAGAATCATGGATCGGCTGCCTCCTGCACGCCCCCTACTTGGGATGGAGCCCGCAACCCGGGCATGTGCCCTGACCGGGAATCGAACCATGACCTCCTGGTTCCTAGGTTGATGCTCAACCCCTGAGCCACGCCGGCTCAGCGGATTTTATTATTTTTAATTCATTTAGATTTAAGTAGCCAGATGTGGCCAGTGGTGACCATTATGCCCAGCGCGGTATAGATGGAGCCCTGGGGGTCTGTGTGTGTGTGTGTGTCGGGGGGGGGGGTGTCAGGGAAGGCTGTGAAATACGCACTCAAGATCAGTGGAAGCATCCTGACGGCACAGTCCGTGAATCAAGTACGTTTCGTAATTGTGGTGCAATATTACCCTAACCTCGGACAAAATGGAAGAAGTTTGGTTAACATCTTCCCAGGGACACAGGAGTAGATCACATGTTTGTACCATTCTCAGTGGTGGGATTGGAGGTAATTTTTCTTTTCTTTTTATTCTCATCTGCGCTTTCAAAAATCTCTAAAACGAACAGCCACTGATTCTATAATTTAAATAAAAGCTTTTATTTTGAAAGCAAAGTTGGAGAGTGGTTTACTAAGGAAACCCCTCCCCCACCCCCGAAATGACTACATAAGTAGTTCTGCTTACGAGTTTGTTTTGACTTTGAATCATAATATGAAATCCATTTCCATCCCGGACCGGCACACAGGCACACACGTAAGTGCATGTGTAATGGGAGGCGGAGGCTCGTGAAACACTGCCTTCCTGTGGTCTGTGATGCACGGAGCGACGCTTGGATGTGTTTGCTGTTTTCTCCCGTGTCACTAAAAAAAAATTACTGGCCACAAACCAGTGCATTATCCTGGCCAATTAGTGGGCAATGACCCTCAGTGTTAAGACTAGGGTTCTTTTTAAAATATATAGACTGAGTGGCCAGATGATGATGATCTCTGAACGCATAATAATCCGGCCACTCCGTGTATATCCTATATAATAAAAGGCTAATATGCAAATTGTCCCCTCGACCAGGAGTTCAACCAGCAGGCAGGCCGGCCAACTGCCCATGTCCCCTCCCCCTGGCCAGGCTGGCTGGACCCCATCCATGCACAAATTCATGCACCGTGCCTCTAATATATATACACACACTGAGTGGCCAGATTAATATGCGTTCAGAGATCATAATAATATGGCCACTCAGTGTTTGTGTGTATATATATATATTTTATTGATTTCGGAGAGGAAGGGAGAGGGAAAGAGAGAGATAGAAACATCAACGATGAGAGAGAATCATGGATCGGCTGCCTCCTACACGCCCTCCCATTGGGGATCCAGCCCACAACCTGGGCATGTGCCCTGACTGCAAATTGGACTGTGACCTTCTGGTTCATAGGACAACACGCAACCATGGAGCCACACCGGCTGGGTTGACACTATGTTTCTAATAAATCATGATAGAGTAAAATATGCCTAACCCATGGAGGATCTGTAGATGTTATAGGTAAACACCTGGGCAAAGTAAAACGAGAAGATAACAAGTTCAAAGCAGCTTTTAAGGGACTTTCTCCAGAATCACTCCCGCTTTATGCCTTCCGAGAGCCCTCGTAAAATGCTGCCGTGGACAGGAACTGTTTTCCCCCGTTAGAGAGCGCTGCCCGTGGACGCTGAGCCTGCCCCCTTCCTTCTGACCAGGTTCACTCCTCCCCCCCTGTCAATTTCACCATCCACGCTGGGGGGCTGGCGCAAGTGCTCTTACGCTGGGACCCGAATCCTGATCAAGAGCTCGGGACGGTCAAGCTCGGCTACCACGTGCAGATCCACGCCCCGGAGGACGAGGACGTGAGTGGCCAGCCGGCCGGCCCTCCCGTTAGAGTCATCTTAACCTCCAGGGCCCTGTCCTTATCCCAGGAAACTGCCACCAGACAAACCGGCCTCGGGCTCTGCGCTACGTTCCCCTAGAGCAGCGCCTCCGGTGGAATGTCGGGGGGGGGGGGGGGGGGGCGGTGGCGGGGGGCAGCCCAGGACGTCTGAACGTTCTTTCTCTTACAAAAGAACGTTTAGTAACGTCTGAGGCACGGTGGATTGGACGTCGGTTTTATGTTTTTCTCTAAGATAGCTCACCAAGAGGAAGAGGCTGGCTGAGTAAAACGGGGGGAGGGCGGATGACCGCACCAAAGGCCAAGTTCAAATCCCGTGTGTTCAATTTCTACTTTTGCAACCTTAGACCAGACACTTGACATCTCAGGCCCCAGCCCGGTTCCCCACGGGTCGTGTTAGAGCACCTGGAACCAATAGGTGCCCCCCCAAAATTACACAGAGGGTGCACCATCGCCGAGCACGCCCCACGCTCAGTCAGCATGGATTCTAGAGACTTCTATGTGAGGGAGCCGGTGGTCCGAGGGAGCGGGGCCTGGGTGTCATCCTTTGTTGTCTTTTATAAGAAGAATGTGTTCGTGTGTCTTTGAGGAAACGATGATGATGTTTTCGTTATATGGGTTTTTAAAGCCAGGTATAAATACCAGGATTGGGTAATTTATTCATTTTGTAGAAGCCACCGTCTGGAGGGATGGTTGCCATGTAAAAGCTGTCCATATTTAACGGATATAACTTACTGAGCTCAGGGGCGAGGGGAGGCTCATGGGACTGGGTTCTTAGCGTTGCTTTTGACGTGCCCTTGAAGCATCGGGAGAGAAGGCCTCTTTGGTTAAAACAGTTCACGTGAGGCGATTTCCCTTGTACGCATCAGGACCCCCTTCGCTTTTAGTACCAAACCAAGAACACGGAGAGCACACGCGTGGCCCCCCTTCACCGCGGCTTCTCGGCCAGCGTGCGGACGGTCACCTGGGAAGAGCCCTCCCTCCCGGCGAGCAGCTGGGTGTCCGCCGAGCTCCCGGCGCCCCCAGGTGAGGCCCCGAAGCCCAGGTGCACGCGCGGACTCTGTAGGTAACCAGCTCCCAGCGGGTGGGGCAGTCGGGACCGAACAGCTCACGTTTCCCGGGTCACACGAGCCCCCCCCCGGCCCCCTCCCGCGCCAGCCACACCCTAACCAAGGCTTCACCCCAGCCAGTTAGCCCTCTGCACACAGTAGGTTCTATACCATGTGGTGACAATCCCTTTTTCTTGTCCGCCTCACCTGTTTTTCCCATTGGTGTGGGAGGGAGGGAGGAGAGAGGGAGAGAAACGTGTGTGTGAGACTGATACAGTGATGGGCTGCCTCCTGCATGTGCCCCGACGGGCGCCAGGGATGGAGCCTGCAACCCAAGTACGTGCCCTTGACCGGGAATCAAACTGCCACCCTTTGGCCCGGGGGGTCTAACCACTGAGATAACCGGCCAGGGCGACAATCCCTTTTTGAAGACGGATGAGCTGTCCCCAAGCCCTGTGGTTTCCGGGGAAGTCCAGGACTCAGGAGCTGTCCCCACCACGTCTCGTTCTTTTCATCTGCCCCCGTCCAGGGTCTCCTGGGACCTCGGCGGCGAACCTGACCTGCTCCACAAACACCGTGGCCAGTAACGGGACGCGCGCCCGGCCCTACCACGTTTCCCTGCGCTGCGCCTGGCGGGGGGGGCGCGGAGGCCCCCGAGGACACGCAGTACTTCCTCCGCTACAGGTGGGCGGCTGTCGTCCCTGCGCGGGGCTGCTTCCCCCGGCCGCACAATCTCACGCGTGTCGCCGTGCAGGTACGGCGCGCGGACGGAGGAGTGGCGGCCCGGTACAGCCAGGATGCGCGGCGGAGGAACGTGGCCTGCTGGTTCCCACGGACTGTCATCGACGGCAAAGGGCGGGACTGGCTCGCCGTGCAGGTCAGCGGCTCCAGCGCCCGCGCCGCCATCCGGCCGTACGACCGGCTGTTCGCTCTTCAAGCGATCGGTGAGCCGGACACAGACCGAGGCGCAGCCTGGGAGGGGCTGTCTACATCCCTTAGTTCGACTCCTTTTCTTCTTCCCCTTCTTCCTTCTTCCTCCTTCTCCTTCTCCTCCTCCCCCCTCCTCCTCCTCCTCCTCCTCCTCCCTCCTTCCTCCTCCCTCCTCCCTCCTTCTCCTTCTTCCTTCTTCTTTCTTCTTCCTCCCCCCTTTCCTCCTCCTCCTCCTTCTCCTCCTCCTCCTCCTCCTCCTCCCTCCTCCCTCCTTCTCCTTCTTCCTTCTTCTTTCTTCTTCCTCCCCCCTTTCCTCCTCCTCCTCCTCCTCCTCCTCCTCCTCCTCCTCCTCCTCCTCCTCCTCCTCTTCCCTTCTCCCTCCTCCCTCCTTCTCCTTCTTCCTTCTTTTCTTCTTCCTCCCCCCTTTCCTCCTCCTCCTCCTCCTCCTCCTCCTCCTCCTTCTCCTCCTCCTCCTTCTCCTCCTCCTCCTCCTCCTCCTCCTCCCTCCTCCCTCCTTCTCCTTCTTCCTTCTTCTTTCTTCTTCCTCCCCCCTTTCCTCCTCCTCCTCCTCCTCCTCCTCCTCCTTCTCCTCCTCCTCCTCCTCCTCCCTCCTTCTCCTTCTTCCTTCTTCTTTCTTCTTCCTCCCCCCTTTCCTCCTCCTCCTCCTCCTCCTCCTGTTAATCTTCACCCAACAATATTTTTCCCATTGAATTTTAGAGAGAGTGGAAGGGGTTAAGAGAGAAAGAGAGAAACATCAATCTGAGACACATGATTGGTTGCCTCCTAACCCTAACCCTAACCCTAACCCTCCTGCACACACCCAACCAAGGCCAGGGACTGGACCTGCAACCCAGGTACATGACCTTGACCAGGAATCGAACCCAAGACCCTTCGGTCCGTGGGCCGATGCTCTAACCACTGAGCAACACCAGCTGGGGCTTGACTCCTTTTCTGATGCCCCCGGGGACAAGGCTTCTCAGCCTCCGCACCCCTGACATGTTTGGCTGGATGGCGGCGTTGTGGGCCGGGCTGTGGCTTTGGGGGGCCGACGGCAGCGTTTGGGGGCCAGATGGTGGTGCTGGGGGCCCAGATGGTGGTGTTGGGGGGCCGGATGGTGGTGCTGGGGGCCCGGATGGTGGTGTTGGGGGGCCGGATGGTGGTGTTGGGGGGCCGGATGGTGGTGCTGGGGGCCTGGATGGTGGTGTTGGGGGGCCGGATGGTGGTGTTGGGGGGCTGTATGGCAGTGTTGGGGGCGGATGGTGGTGTTGGGGGGTTGGATGGCAGTGTTGGGGGGCGGATGGTGGTGTTGGGGGGCTGTATGGCAGTGTTGGGGGCGGATGGTGGTGTTGGGGGGTTGGATGGCAGTGTTGGGGGGCGGATGGTGGTGTTGGGGGGCTGTATGGCAGTGTTGGGGGCGAATGGTGGTGTTGGGGGGTTGGATGGCAGTGTTGGGGGCGGATGGTGGTGTTGGGGTGCCAGATGGTGGTGTTGGGGGGCCGGATGGCAGTGTTGGGGGCTGGATGGTGGTGTTGGGGGAAGATGGTGGTGTTGGGGAGCTGGATGGCGGTGTTGGGGGCCGGATGGTGGTGTTGGGGGGCCGGATGGCAGTGTTGGGGGGCGGGCTGGGCATTGGAGGGGGCTCAGCTTGTACCTAGCAGATGCCAGGAGCCCCTCCAGGCCAATGTGACAACAGAAACGTCTCCAGACGTTCCCACTGTCCCCCGGGGCACAGACTCTCCCCCGTGGAAACCCTGCACCGGAAAGGGAACCAGCTCCCGCTGGAGGGGTCACGTCAGCCCAGCCTGTTATTATTTATAACATGACTCAGTGGCTGAGCATCAACCCGATGCGGGGCCCAGGCATCGCCGCCCGCGGGTCCTTGATGGCCCGGTGACCCCGCCAAGCAGTTCGGGTCCCCTGCCCACAGGTGGGCCTCGCTGTCCCGGCGGCCGGGCTTCCAGGCCTGAGCTCTCTGGTGCCCGAGCCGCCGCCCCACCTACGGCCCCTCACCTCGCTGGTCGCCTCCCTCAGCTGGTGATCACAGCTCTAAACACCCCTCAGGGGTACCCTCCGTCCCCCCCCTGTACCCCACTAGTGAAACCCCTCAGGCCCTTTCCACACAGCAAGGGTGGTGATGGACACAGGTCTCGGGGCGGGTCAGGCGTGGGGGTGGGCGTGGGTCCTGGCTCCACGCACCCGCTGAGTGTCCCGAGACAAGCCGGCCACGCCTCTGTGCCTCAGTCTCACCCGAGAAATGGGGAGATGAACACTCCCCCCGAGGCTCTGTGAGAATGGCGTGTATTCATAATGGCAGCATCTCAGGACAGTGCCTGGCACGGGCATCCCATAAACACGCAACATGCCCTTGTTTAAAGCACACGGTGAGGCGGGGGCATGTCTGTGTGTACCTCGAGTGGAATGTTAACGCTGTTAAAGGGACACGGCGTTTCCTAAAGAGAAATGTGATTCCTCACCGGTATGTTTCCTGGCGACTTAGCAGGACAAGCTAGAACAAAGCGCTGAGAAGGGCGTGGGAAACGATGCAATTAACATGAAATGGACACAGCCCCACAGACCCCCCACAGGGCTTCATTCGCGTACGTGGCTTCCATCTCACTGCGTCCAGTTCCTCGGGTGACCAAAACAAAGACGTTTTTGGTGAAACACGTTCTGGCTGGGGAATGGCACGCGTGGCGTGTCCCTGTGACTCATTCGCTGCGAGATCTCAGTCACGTAACCTCGGCCCAGAACGCTCGCTCGGAGATCATTTCCAGCCACATCACGTGCGGGAGCCACAGTGAGGTCTGGGGGGCAGACTCGGTGCTTGTGAGTCAAGGCGCGAGAGCCCATCCGTTCTCCACGCCAGAGAAGACCAACCCTTTCCCCTCCGTCCCCCAAACCAAACCAACCCAAACGGGACCCACCAACAGCATGGAGCGAAAGCTGCCCCCCAGAGGGGAAGTGCCATCGGGTGCACACCTGCTCGGCGGGGGTGGGGCTCAGGGGCGCTTGGGGAGATTTCTCTTCGGGATCAGTTTACCCTCCAACTTGAGACGTAAAAAGGGGGGTGGGGTGGGGGAGGTGGCCAGAGTGACTCAGTGGTTGAGCATCCACCTATGAACCAGGAGGTTGAGGTTTGATTCCCGGTCAGGGCACATGCCCGGGTTGCGGGCTCGATCCCCAGTGCGGGGCGTGCAGGAGGCAGCCGATCCATGATTCTCTCTCAACATGGATGTTTCTGTCTCTCGTTCCCTCTCCCTTCCTCTCTGAAATCAATAAAATTATTAAAAAAAATAATAACAAAACTTAAAAAAGGGGGGGGGTGGTGGTCTTGCCATGAGGGGAGAGGAGAGAGACTACCCCGTCAATGCTGCTCGGAGGAGCCCTCAATCCCTCTCCGGGTGCAGGGGTTTCCACCGAAGGCTCTCGTCCTCAGTGACTAGCCAGGGGTCACCCGGGGCCATGAGGCCTGTGGCCTGGAGGTCAGTGCCGGATGCGTCAGCCCCGCTCACGGTCCTCTCCTTCTCTGACCCAGATCACGTCAACCCTCCAGGGAACGTCACGGCCAAGGTCCAGGGGAGGCATCTGCACGTCCACTGGGAGAAGCCCGTGTCCGCCTTCCCGGGCCATTGCTTTGATTACGAAGTGAGAATCCACAGCGCGAGGAAGGGCTACTTCCAGGTAATTCCGCGACTATTCCAACACGTGTACAAAGGTCGCTGCCGGGGTTCCTGTCCCAGCATTAAGGAGGGTTCTGCAATCCGGAGAAAGGCTGTGCGCAGATTAAGAATGAGCCCAGTGATGAAAGATAGTTTTGAAAGGCATTGGGGGTCAGAGGAGCTTCCGCTAAAGGAGCTACAGACTTCTCTCCTTATCTCAGGACCCCTGCTTTTTATTAACACAATTTGTCCTAAGGCAAGGTGGAGATAATACACTTCAAAGGACAGGGTACAGAAGCATTGTCAGATTGGGGAATAGTGTACAGCTGTTCAGGTGTTTGGCCAACAGGAGGCAATAACATGTAGATTAAGATGCCCTGAGCTGTCTGGCAGCAAACAATCATCCTATTCAGGTTTGGGGGAAGTGCCTATGAGCCGTTCCAACAGGTAATTACAGGTGTGACTCAGCCCTTGTTGAGCCCCCAAGTTTCATCAACCTTTTGATGAAACTCTTGTAATTATGACATGCTGGAATTGGCTCCCAGCTGGTCATTCCATCGAACCCAATGATCCAGGAGTTAGAGGTTAATATTCCTGTTACAGAGGAGGAAACTGAGGCTCAGGGGGTCAAAAACTGCCCTGCGGGTCACTGGAGGGAGAGAGCTAGGATTCAACCTGCCCCTCAAGTCTCCACTCTTTCTATTTCCCTGACACCCCCCTCACCCCCAGTTGTACATCAGGGGTCAGCAAACTTTTTGGCAAAGGACCAGTTATTGTCGCTTTGCACGTCCCACGGTTTGGCCGCCGTTCCTCAGCGTCTCGTGTAGGACAAACGCCGCCATCGGTGGTACAGACGCCAACGGGCGCAGCGTGTGCCAGTGACACTTCACTGGTGGATCCCGGAATTCCAGTTTCATGCACTTGGCACGTGTCATGGACTGCTATCCTTTCGGTAGTTTTCAACCATTGGAAGGTACAGAACACATTCTTAGTTCGCAGGCCCTGCAGAAGCAGGCAGCGGGCCACAGGGGCCCGCGACTGTCCGTGGCTGATGCTACAGAGGACGGAAAGCAAGGGAACGAGGAGGGACATGAGGAGGGACGGAGCACGGTGCTGTCAGCCACTCGGGTCCCTCAACCTGGGGACTCCATCGGGACCCGGATGGGCCATCTCGACCCGATGCTCGCCCGTTTGACTTATTTGGGCTACAAGAGAGCTTCCCCCCCGCTGACCCGTCCACCCGGAAGCAGCCTGACACGAACTCACCAATGCGTGTCCTGTTCATGTCGAGTGGCTCACTGGGCAGCGAGTCCCGTGACGCACGGATGACCTCTCGCCCTGATCGCTGGCATTACCGAACTCCGTGTCTAGGGCTTTACTAGAATGCCAATTTTTTTCCCCCGTTTAGACGGAAAAAATGACGACCAATGAGTTCACCACAACAGTTAACGACATTTCTAAGTATTGCATCGAAGTGAGAGCCGCGGTGAGCTCCGTGTGCAGAGAAGGGGGGCTCTGGGGCGAGTGGAGTCCAGTGATTTCTGTGGGTGAGTATCGTGCATCTGACTTCTTATTTGTCTTACTATTTTTGTTTAAAAAACGTTCTCATTGATTTTAGAGAGAAAGGGAGTGGGAGAGAGAGAGAAACATGGATGAGAGAGAAACATCTCTCAGCTGCCTCCTGCACGCCTCCTGCTGGGGATCAAGCCCAGGAGCCGGGCACGTGTGCTGACCAGGAATCAAAGGTGCACAGGATGGCGCCCAACCCACTGAGCCACACGGGCCAGGGCCGTTGCATTTCCTTTATTTATTTTTATTTATTTATTTTTTTAAATATATTTTATTGATTTTTTTACAGAGAGGAAGGGAGAGGGATAGAGAGCTAGAAACATCGATGAGAGAGAAACATCGATCAGCTGCCTCCTGCACACCCCCCACTGGGGATGTGCCCGCAACCAAGGTACATGCCCTTGACCGGAATCGAACCCGGGACCCTTCAGTCCGCAGGCCGACGCTCTATCCACTGAGCCAAACCGGTTTTGGCCGTTGCATTTCCTTTAAAGCCAGCAAGCTTATTCCTGGTTGAAGCAGAGAATCCCGGCCCACGCTCTAACTGCGGAGCCACACAGGCCAGGGCGGGAGCACATGTATCTTTTAAAAAACAGAATTAGCAGTTTCACTTTATCAGTCCTCGGATCGCCTGCCCTTCCTCAACAGGCTCCTAGGTCTTATCGGACCGGCTTACTTCCCGCTTTCTAAGTCTTTCTGTTGTCTAAACTTGCTCAACTTCTGCATTCTGCTGTCCCCTGCTGTCCTCGCTGCCTCCGGTGCACGCCCCTTTCCCGACCCTGGGAGGCCCTTCCCTCTCTGAGGTCCACCCTCTCGCCCCAGAGAAACGCAGATGCCACGCGGGAAGCCAGCGACGGTGGAGGAGAGCGGACTTCATGGCCCCTGCCCTTCCCGTGGGAAGGAGAGGGTCGTGGGCGCCCACCCGTGTCCACTTGCGCTTATTCCCGCCCCCGCGTCCCGGGTCAGGCTCAGTCACTTGAGTCCTGCTCCTCGCGGACCAGGTCACCCCCAGTCCCAGGCTGTGCCCCTCAAACAGGGCCTCGCCCCGACCCTCGGAGGCCAGGATCTATGCGATGCCTCACAGGTGCCAGTTAAGATGCATTTTAGGGGACTCAGGGTCGAGGTGGGCAGGGTGTTCAGGTGGCTCCTCAGCGGTCAGCTCCGCGGGGCAGAGGATGGGAGGCCCACGCGTGTGCATGCGCGTCAGGACGCACGGATGGTCCCGCCCCTCAGCCGCCCTGGGGGGACTAGACGGGGCCCTGCTGGGATAGCTCCCCTCTGCCCCTGCTTCTCCCCTGCAGGCCTTCCTGCACAGCACGCAGAGGCCCCAGCCCCCCAGAACTTTCTTCCCTGTAAGGCAGGGGTGGGGAGCCTTTTTTCTGCCAAGGCCCACGTGAATAATTATAACATCATTCATGGGCCAAACAAAGGATCCACTTAAATGTTGGGCCCTGGCCGGGTTGGCTCCGTGGATAGAACATCGCCCACGGACTGAAGGGTCCCGGGTTCGATCCCGGTCAAAGGCTTGTACCTCGGTTGCAAGCTCAATCACCGACCGTGCTGGAGGCAACCAATCAGTGTGTCTCTCTCACATCGAAGTTTCTCTCTCTCTCTCTCCCCCCTCCACTCTTCTCTAAAAATCAATGGAAAAATATCCTCGGGTGAGGATTAACAAAAGTAAATTAATAAAATGTATTCTAGGTAGTAGTCTTTGAAAAAAAAAAAACTAGCCTGCTAGATTTGGTCAAACATTTCATTAACTCACCCCTAATGCCATGGCAGGGCCAACCAAATGATTTTACGCAGGGGTGGGCAAACTTTTTGACTCGAGGGCCACCATGGGTTCTTAAACCGGACCAGAGGGCCCGAACAAAAGCATGGATGGAGTGTTTGTGTGAACTAATATAAATTCAAAGTAAAGGAGCGGAGGGGAGAGCAAGAGAACCGGATAGAACAGCTGGATCCGGCCTGCGGGCCGTAGTTTGCCCACGGCTGATTTACAGGCATTATACGCCCTCTGGCCAGCTGTTCCCCATCCCTGCTCAGGGCTGTGGACCTGCTGAAGCGGCTAAAGGCTGCGGTCAGCCTGGAGAAGTGAGCCGCCAGGGCCTACAGGTGTGAGCCTGGCCGGCCCCTTGCTGGGAGGTGACTCGGAGCCAGGAAGCCAGCGTCCACGGCCTGCTTTGCACAGTGGGGCGAAGCGGGCAGAAGGACTGAAGGAGTCAGTACGTATCAAGTACTCAGCTGTTATGACTGTGATTGTAAGTAAGCACGTTGTGTCAAACCGGCCTCTGAGAGTTATCCCTCTGAACTCCAAGACCACAGGATCCCAGAACAGGCGGGGCTGTGCCCAGAGGGAGGGCCCCAGAGGCAGAGCTGGGACCAGGCCTGGGGCTGGGTGGGGCGCGGGCCTCTGTCTTCTCCCTCTCGGTTGCCCCGTCTTACCCCACTGCACACCCCATGCTCCCCACCCTCTTCTCTGGGTTATAAAACAATAATTTTCACGAGTTGGCTCATCCTCAAGGTTGAATGGCCAGATGTCAGAAACGATGGAGGCACAAGTCCCCGGAAACCCCGGCTGGGCCACGTCCGAAAAGCACCGGGATGGGGGAGCCCGGGGGCCCGGACCACGAGGAGACTTCCTCTTTGCGAGCTCACCTCTGCAGGCCGCACAGCCCCGCCCCCCGGTTTCCTGAAAAGAAACCTCTTTGAGTTGCTCCTTGAGTCAGAAAATTCACCTTCTAGGGAAACACTTGTTCTTAAGAAATTCTCTGAGGCCAGAGACTCCGGAATTCAAATTCATACCTCTCAGGGGCAGCCCAGCTTTTACTACGGGTGAAACGCCAGCCAGCGCCAGCGGGGAGACACCCTGTCGGGGCGTCCGCCTCGGGCTGCTGTCTGAAGTGAGAGGAAAGGGGCCTTTCAGTCACTCGCTTCTATAACTGGTGTCGCTATTTGGCATGAATGACGAGCTGAGCAGCAGATAACCCAGCCTCCCCGTGTGCGTGAGGACGGGAAGCTGTGGCCCTCAGTTTACCCGCCAGGTGTGTGTCCTTGGAGGGGAAGCCGACCTTGGCCTTTTCTCTGGGTGGGCTCAGGGCTCCGCACCGGGACCTGCAGCCGCCAGGCCTGGGAATGGCCAACTGCCCACCACGCCCTCCACGCTACCTCGCCTGCACCAAGCCCTTTATTCCGCGGGGAAATAAAATCAGCTGTCTCTCTACTTTTGCTAATGCAGCGAGAATCGTCGCTTATCAAAGCGAGAGCTGCGTGAACAGCTAGACGCCGCAGGGGTCCTCAAACTACGGCCCGCGGGCCACATGCGGCCCGCCGAGGACATGTATCCGGCCCGCCGGGTGCCGCTGCCCGTCCTGCTTAGCAGCCGACGCGTCCCGGGCCCGCAGTGCGCATAGGAATTTGTTCATAGTTTTTTTTTTAAACTATAGTCCGGCCCTCCAACGGTCTGAGGGACAGTGAACCCCCTGTTTAAAAAGTTTGAGGACCCCTGAGCTAGAGGGTGGTTTAACGGAACGGTTTGCGTCGCCAGCTGGCACGGTGCTTTATCAGGCCTCGGCGTTGCGCCATGCGGGACGGAGTGGGCCGAGTGTGGGACCCTGATAGTGGTTACAGCGCGGCTCCTTCCTTCTGCAGGACCCGAGCTTGACCTGTCTGTCTGACCCAGATGCAGACAGTAGAACGTTCTAGATCAGCCTTGGGCAAACTACGGCCGGCGGGCCGGATCCGGCTGTTCTATCCGGTTCTCTTGCTCTCCCCTCCGCTCCTTTACTTTGAATTTATATTAGTTCACACAAACACTCCATCCATGCTTTTGTTCCGGCCCTCCGGTCCAGTTTAAGAACCCATTGTGGCCCTCGAGTCAAAAAGTTTGCCCACCCCTGTTCTAGATTCTGTGTGTGTGTGCGTCTGGAATTCACAGAGTCAGTGACCTCACATTTTTCTGGGATGCATTTCTAGTGCCTTAAAAAGTCACCCCCACCCTCCCCCCAAAGTTGTCCTAAAAGCCAGCAGAAGAATCGGGTTAGATTCTTCCAAACAGACTAGAAGCAGCTTTAACAAGAGTCAGGTAGAACGTAGCGACCGTCGACACTCGCTCCGCTTCCTGGCTGGGACGTGGGGGAGGGGAACAGGCCTCTGAGGATGGACTGTATCTCACAGCAGCAGCAGCAGCAGAGCCTGACACCCTTCTTCTTTCTTTTTAAAAATATATTTTTATTGATTTCAGAGAGGAAGGGAGAGGGAGAGATAGAAACATCGGTGATGAGAGAGAATCACGGATCGGTTGCCTCCTGCATGCCCCACACTGGGGATCGAGCCCGCAACGCAGGCATGCGCCCTGACCGGGAATCGAGCCCTGACCTCCTGGACACCGTTCTTGCTCTCCACGAGTATTATTCCGTGTTACTGCCTCTAAAAGTTCAATTTCCAACTTTGTAAAGTATTTTGGTGGTGATGCGATTTGGCTGCATTGTAGCTTTACCATCTAAAACCTTATTACTCCACCCTGGCTGGCGTGGCTCAGTGATCAGAGCATCAGCCCACACCCCGAAGGGTCATAGTTTCGATTCCCAGGTAAGGGCACGTGCCTGGTTGCGGGTTCCCTCCCTGCGCCGGTCGGGGGGCAGGCAGGAGGCAACCAGTGAATGCATCTCTCTCTCACATGGATGTTTCTCTCTGTCCTGCTCCCACCCCGTCTTTCCCTCCCTTCCACGCTCTCTAAAAAGCAGTGGAAAAATACCCTCAGGTGAACATGGACAACAGGTACATAAATAAACCCTTATTGCCCCCTAAAGCAGATGCGCTCCAGGTGGCATCGTGGGTAAAGGTACACCACAGATACCTGCTGCGTCAGTGATGCTTCGAGGTGAAAGGGGGGGACCCTGCGCGCATTTCCTGTCGCCCTCCTGTCCGCTCTTAGGGTGACGTGTCCCCTGCCCCCTGTGAAGGCGGGCTCCAGGCCCAGCGGCCGCCAGCACCTGCGACTCCACGCCCCGCCTCCCGATGGCCCGCCGCCCACCTCTCTGCTCTGTCACTGATTCCAGCTCCGTCTCCTTCTTCCCGTTTCCACCAGGAGACGAGGCGCGGAAGCCCTGGACCGAATGGTACCCCATCACGCTGGTGGCGGCTGTGTGCCTCGCCTTCATCGCCTCCCTCACCTGCAGGACGTAGGTCCCCGCGTCGGTGCACCCCTGGGCTGAGTTTGCCTGTTCACCCTCCCGCTGAATCCGCTGGGGCTCTCGTTAGGGGGGTAGTTATGGGGGGGCGGGGAGGGTATGGCACGGCCGTGTCATCGCGACAACCGTTCCGAGATGAGAGTGAAGCAAATCGGAGGCTGAGAATCAGCAGCCGGTGACTCGCAGACGGGGCCTCGGCACAGCGCGGCCTGCAGCCTTGATGCGTTTCCCCCCCCCTCCCCCCTTTAAAATATCCTTTTATTGACTGCAGAGCGGAAGGGAGAGGGAGAGAGATGGAAACATCGATGATGAGAGAGAGTCATTGATCGGCTGCCTCCTGCACGCCCGCACTGGGGATGGAGCCCGCAGTCGATGCCCTGACCAGAAAGCGAACCGTGACCTCCTGGTTCACAGGTCGATGCTCGACCACTGGCCGGGTGCCACCAGCGGCTTGCAGCCCCCCAAGGGCTCCGACCATTACGGCCACGTAGCTGTTGGGGGGTCTTGGCTGACAGATTTGAAGACCCCAAGCAGCAGGCCCTGCCGTCAAGGAGGTCGGTGTGTAGGCGACACTGCAGGGCCTTATCCCCCCTCGCTCTGCTTGCAGATGTCACGCATGGACCAAGCTGTTTCCGCCCGTCCCAGCACCCAAAAGCCACATTAAAGATTTCGCTGCCACCGTGAACTACGAGGTACGTCGAAGGTCCTCTCGCGGTGTCCCACCTGCCAGGGTCGGTCCCCGGGCGTTTCCCACATGTAAGGGGGGTCTTGCCCCAGGAGCCCGGGCGCTGTGGCTGCAGGCGTCCCGCTTGGCTGACGGCTTTGCTAGGAACGTTCCTTCCCGTCCTTGACGACCGGAAAGGCCCTGCTCAGCCCTGCGTCCCTCACAGCCACGCTGGGATCCGAGTTTCCCATCAGCCGCCTCTGGCGACCTTGGGCAAGGCCTGCAGCCCCCCGCGCCCGCCTCTCGTGGCTGTGGAGGAGGCAGCATGAGGAGAGGGCCAGTGCCCGCTTAGCCCTCCCAGTAAGGACCCGCTTCTGCCGGGGTGTCCTCACGGGTCCGGTTTCTCGGAGGAACTTTGCCCAGTTCCCCGGCGTACACTACCGGAGGGAAGGCGACCGATTCTCCCAAGCGGCGGGTTCTGGGCCCCGGTCACCCTCAGGGCGCAGGCTCGGCCACCGCGCATGGGCTGTGGCTGGGAGCACTTTCCCCAGGGAATCATCTTGACATCTTTGTTGAAAGGTAGTTGTTCAGCCCCGGCCAGTGTTGCTCAGCAGTTAGAGCACCGGCCCGCACACCAAAGGGTTGCAGGTTCAATTCTTGGTCAAGGACATGCACCTGGGTTGCAGAGCAAGTGAGACAGAGAGACAGAGAGAGGGAGAGAGACAGAGAGAGACAGAGAGAGGTAGAGAGAGACAGAGAGAGAGACAGAGAGAGAAAGAGGGGGAGAGAGAGAGAGCCAGAGCAGGTAGAACTGGGAAAAGCCAGTACCGCCTCCTGCTCTCCGCCCTGCTGCCAGCTCTGCCCCTGGGAGGCCGTGGGAGCCATGGACAGCTGGGCCACAGCTGGGCCACAGCTGGCAGCGCCTCAGCCTCTATCTCCAAAGGCCAAACTTGTCCAACCACTTTTGGGACCTCTGCTGCCAGGACCGCAGGGGGCCCATCAGGGCCCTTGGCAGCGAGGGTTTGACAAAGGCCTGGAAGCTCTGGGCTGGTGGGGAGGACACCTCTGCCTGTCGTACGGCTGTGCCCTGAGCGCCGCTGGCCCCAGGCCTGGGTCTCCGGTGGTTGCTGCCCACCCAGAGCCCGCCCCGAGCACCTGCTGCTCGTTCAGACCAAGTCAGAGAGTAACGTCAGAGGGCAGGCACTTGGGGTGGGGGAGCGGGGGAAAGAGGGATGAGTTGGCCTTTATTGTAAATCTGTCTTATTCTGCCCTGGCTGGCCTGGTGCTCAGTTGGTATAGCACCGTGGTCGGCAAACTGCGGCTCGCAAGCCACATGCGGCTCTTTGGCCCCTTGAGTGTGGCTCTTCCACAAAATACCATGGCCTGGGCGAGTCTATTTTGAAGAAGTGGCGTTAGAAGAAGTTTAAGTTTAAAAAATGTGGCTCTCCAAAGGAATTTCAGTCGTTGTACTGTTGATATTTGGCTCTGTTGGCTAATGAGTTTGCCGACCACTATAGCATTGGCCCAATACGCCAGGTTGTGGGTTCGATTCCTGGTCAGGACACATGCCGGGTTGGGGTTCCGGGCTCCATCCCCAGTAGGGAGGCGTGGAGGCAGCCGATGGATGGTTCCCTCTCATCATTGATGTTTCTCTCTCCCTCTCCCTTCCTCTCTGAAGTCAGTAAAATAAATAAGATTGAAAAATATGGATATCTTCACTTAAAAAAATGAATGCATAAATAAGTGGAACAACAAATCGACGTTTCTCTCTCTAAAATCAAGTTAAAAAAGCTCCTCGGAGCGTTCGGTTGGTTAGAGACGCCCCCAGCCATCATTGTTTCTGCAGTAGTAACGGCTCCCTCCGCGGTCCAGGGCCGTGGACGATGACGTGCGCGAGGCAGAGACCACGTCTGCGGCGGGTCACGCACACCCACACGCGGTAGCGCGGGGCGCAGATGCTGAAAGCGTTTGGCTGAATATGGTCTCTTGGGGCGGGGTCATTTTTTATTGCAAATTTTCTAACTGATGTCAGTGTTATTATTATTATTTTTGATGTCAGTATTATTTAAAATCACCAAAATGGACGTAGCCAATGTATCCTTGAACAGAATACGATGGAACTATTAAAAATGATGCAGCTAAAAAAGAAAAGAAAGGATGTGGCCACGGCATGCACCACGGGATGTAAAGGCTGTGGGACGTTACCCGGGGGGGAATCACTGTTTATGCGCTGACCCCCGATGAGTTTCCCTGCAGAAAGCAGGGCTGAGGGGCCGTGGGCTGTGTTGGGGGGCGGCGGGGGGCGGGTCTATCCTGGGTATTTTTTCTCTCCTTTCTACTTGATTGGCCACATTGTCTTCACTGGACATTTACTGTTTTTAGAAGCAAAACAGGCTTGTGCGCCACGTGTCTGAGGCCGGAAGGAGTGCTGAGAGGGGTTTGTTTTGCAGAAATCGGGGTCACGTGAGACAGAGAGCGAAGTCATCAGCTACGTGGAGGATCCCGGGCTCGAGGGCCTGGAGGACTTGGTGTTCTGATGGGGCGCTGGCCACCGGCTCCGCACGCGCCCCGGCCCGGCCTTGGAACGGCGAGGACTGCTTCCCGGCTCAGAGGCTGCAGATCAGGGGTCCTCAGACTTTTTAAACAGGGGGCCAGGTCACTGTCCCTCAGACCGTTGGAGGGCCGGACTATAGTTTAAAAAAAACAAACTATGAACAAATTCCTATGCGCACTGCGGGCCCGGGACGAGTTGGCTGCTAAGCAGGACAGGCAGCGGCACCCAGAGGGCCGGATCAATGTCCTCGGCGGGCCGCATGTGGCCCGCGGGCCGTAGTTTGAGGACCCCTGCTGCGGATGAACCGGCTGTCACTGCGGCGGGCGGGCGGGCGCCTGTTGATGCTCCTTTTCCTCTGCGAGTCCCGCACGCGCTGGCCCCGAGGCGGAGAGATGCTGTGGACCCGGCTCCTCGCACAGAGCTGGACGCGGGAGGCACGGGGCCGAGGCCAAGGCCACGGTGATGTCCGGGGAGGAGGCAGCGTTCGGAAGAATGTGACAGGAGTCCCAGGGGCCTCCGCGGCCCGCCTCTTCCTGCTGATGTCGTGGCTCAGCGGTGATGCGTACATGGCTGAGAGGAGCTGCGCTTTGGGAGAAAGTTCACGATTTTTGTGTTTTTTAAAAAATGCATTTTTATTAATTTCAGAGAGGAAGGGAGAGGAAGAGAGAGATAGAAACATCCATGATGAGAGAGAAGCATCGATGGGCTGCCTCCTGCACGCCCCGCCCTGGGGATCCAGCCCACAACCCGGGCATGTGCCCTCACCGGGAATTGAACCCTGACCTCCTGGTTCATAGGTCGATGCTCAACCACTGAGCCACGCCGGCCGGGCAGAAAGCGGCACGTTTTGAGTGGCCACTGGCCCTGTCATGGCCGGAGAGAGTGGACGTTCACGTAACAGTAAATGCCCTCGTTGGCAAGTTGCTTAGACATTGGCCCAGCCCCCCACCAGGACGGGGGGCAGGCACTTCCCCCCGAGAGCCTGGGTCACGGACCAGAACACATGGGGCTCCTCCATCACGCCCCCCTCTCAGGGCTGACCCCCCCCCCCCGTCTCTCTCTCTCTCTCTCTTTCTCTTTCTCTCTCTCTCTCTCCCTCTGGCTGTTGGGATTCTCTGGTGCTTCATGGGGGTGGGGCTGGGAGGTTCATTTTGCCAACAGCTCGCCCATTGCCCACCTGAGCCTCCTTGAAAAGCCTGGGGCCCTGGCTGTATGCACGGGGTAAGGGGAAAGGGGGTGGGAGAGGGGGGTGGGGGGTGGCGCGGGGGAGGTGTGGTGGAGAAGTCCAGCTCGCAGAGAACTCTGATTAAAAACCCAAACTTTTTCACGGCGAGACTCGTATGTGTCAGGACCATCTGCCGGTGGAGTTAATAAACCGTAGGTGCTAATTGGCCAGGAAAACCAGCTCCCTGCCCGGAGTGAGAACAGAACCCAGCGCTCCTGACGGTGGGCACCATGAGAGACCTAATTAGATTGGGGCCTGGGCGGCGCCTGGAGCCTTGGCGACAGCGACACAGCGACGGAGCAGCTATTCCTGGTCCCCGACTGCACGCCAAGTTCCCGGTCACAGACTTCTTGAAAACCATCATGTTTTTGAGAATAGTCTATCGAACTTAAAGACAGTCTTGTCCACCCCCCGGCCCGCCCCGCCCACATGCCCATGTTAGGAATAGACGTGCGTGTACACGCAGCTCAGAATGAGAAATGTCAGCATAAATGAGGGCGGACCGTCTGAGCCTGCAAACTGCACGGAGGTGTCTCCTGTCCCCCGAGCCCCCCTGGCCCTCACGACCTCTCTGTCTCCCCAGGACCCTGCAGCGGCTCACGGAGCTCTTCCCGCGCATTTCCTTCCTTGAAGGATCTGTGCCATCGCGGTGTCACCCCGTCCACAGCCCTCATGACCCGTCACCTTCCCAGCAAAGTCCCCTGTGGCCAGCTGGTCGGGGCCCGCAGCCCACCCCCGGGACAGCTGAGCCATCTCTGCCGTCCGCTCTCCACCCTCGAGCGTCCGCCTACACGTTCTCGGGGAAAGCCTGTCCACCTCTCTTCCTCTCGCTGACATTCTGTCTGCAGAGACTCGGCCCTCGGCCCCCCGGACCCTTCGGGGTGTGTCGATGGTCGATGCTGACACTTACCCTGCCGTTCCACACCCTCCTCTCGCGTGTGAAGCAGGAACACTGAGCGTCGAGGACCGAGTCCTGTGGCCCTTGTGGGTGTAACCCCCGAGAAGGCCCGGCTGAGCTGCTCCGGACAACGAAAAGGAGGCGCGTGGCGTTCGTAGCGGACCAGGAACCCAGGAACGCGGCCAGGTCCTGCTGATCTGCGCTAATGAACAGCGAGATGGAAATCACCTGCTGCTCCGTCGTCTGACCTGCAGGTGGCAGCACTCAGAACTCGTCACTCACGGTTTCTGTCCTTTTAGTGGCTCCACATTCTTTGGGACAAAGGGCAGGGGACACCCTGGGGAGAGGCTAATCAGGGCTGGACGTTCTTCCCCATGTAAACAACCGACATTTCACGGTAAGAGAAACGATCATTCTGCCGGAAGATAAAAGCCCGCGGCAGTTCCCGCGTCTCGGCTGAATGAGTCCCGAGCTCACCTGGGAGACCCCCGAGCTCACCTGGGAGAACCCGGAGCTCACCTGGGAGACCCCCGAGCTCACCTGGGAGAACCCGGAGCTCACCCGGGAGACCCCCGAGCTCACCCGCGAGACCCCGGAGCTCACCCGGGAGACCCCCGAGCTCACCTGGGAGACCCCCGAGCTCACCTGGGAGACCCCCGAGCTCACCTGAAAGACCCCCGAGCTCACCTGGGAGACCCCCGAGCTCACCTGGGAGACCCCTTAGCTCACCTGGGAGACCCCCGAGCTCACCTGGGAGAACCCCGAGCTCATCTGGGAGACCCCTGAGCTCACCTGGGAGACCCCCGAGCTCACCTGGGAGACCCCCGAGCTCACCTGAAAGACCCCCGAGCTCACCTGGGAGAACCCCGAGCTCATCTGGGAGACCCCTGAGCTCACCTGGGAGACCCCCGAGCTCACGTGGGAGAACCCCGAGCTCACGTGGGAGACCCCCGAGCTCACGTGGGAGAACCCCGAGCTCACGTGGGAGACCCCCGAGCTCACCTGGGAGAACCCGGAGCTCACCTGGGAGACCCCGAGCTCACCTGGGAGACCCTGAGCTCACCTGGGAGAACCGGAGCTCACCTGGAAAGGAGAGATGTCACTGCGTTGTCTGCTCCCGCGGAAGGAGCCGGTTGTCCGGAGGCTGTGCGGGCGCCGTGAGGCAGGACACGCAGAGGATCCCGTCATCTGGCAAAACAGAATTTCCTCGAACACGGTTAATTCCACGGGACCTCACACCATACCAGAGGCTCAGGGAAAGCCCTCGAGAAGGCTAACTAGCCCGGCTGGCGTGGCTCCGTGGTTGAGCATCGACCTTTGAACCAGGAAGTCATGGTGCGATTCCGGTCCGGGCACGTGGCCGGGTTGCGGGCTCCATCCCCAGTGTGGGGTGTGCAGGAGGCAGCCGATCCATGATTCTCTCTCATCATTGGTGTTTCTCTCTCTCCCTCTCTGAAATCAATAAAGATATATATTTTAAGAAAAAGAGAAAAGGCTAATTAAGAAAAGGAGCCCTTTCCCTGTGCCCCCACAGTGCCACTGGCCATGATCCCAAGTGACAGGACCCCCCCCCCCCCCAGGCGTGTTCACGGGACCTCGGGCCTGGGACATCCCCTGGGACAGCCGGGCCAAGAAACTGCCGCTGAGACCTTCCCAGCGTCCCTCTCCCCTCTTCCTGAAACGTCATCTCAGTCTCCCTTGAGCAAACGACCCTCGGGGTGCGTGCAGGCCTGGCGTGATCCCGGGGCTCCGGCCGGGTGACGCCAAGGGACTGGTCAGTCTCTCCCGGAAATGTGGACACCGAGCAGAGTGGCGTCAATACTGGAAAAAGAGCCTGGCCGGCGTGGCTCTGTGGTTGAGCACCGACCCATGAACCAGGAGGTCAGGGTTCGATTCCCCGTCAGGGCACATCGATCCCCAGGAGGGGGCGTGCAGGAGGCTGCTGATTGATGATTCTCTCTCCTCATTGATGTTTCTCTCCTTTCCTCTCTGAAATCAATAAAATGTTAAAAAAATAAATTGGCAAAAGAGCTGATTTATCCCCACAACAGGACCCCAAAGACTTTGCAGTGTCCCTGTGGCCGTATTCTCCCCACGGTGGCTGCTCAGCACTTCCCTGGCTCCCGTGACCTAACCGCGTCCTCCTCTGTGCTCCCGGAGTCCGCCGGGCTGTTTCTGTAGCTTGTCACCAGGAACCCAGCCGGCGGCCGTGTGAGCCGCCCGGCAGACACGCTGGTGCGGGCGCCTCCGAGGCACCTCCTAGCGCATCTTCAGCCCGGTCAGGCTCAGCGAACCCGGGGCCCGACTCCTCAGACCCTGGGGCTGAGCGATGGAAGGACGTTCAAGGCCCAACGTTAGACGCCGGGCCTTCTAGCGCTTTCTGCCACCTCTTGGGGAGGCGGTGACGGTCTTCCCGGGTGGGTGCACTGAGCCGGGCAACTGAGGCAAAATGCTACTTCAAGAGCCCTTGGATCGATTCATCAAGGATTGTTTATTGCAAGGCACGGTGCTGGGCACGGTGGGGTACACGGAAGAGAGGCCGGTGCCCTGCCCCCAAGGAGCTCACAATCTGGGTGGGAGACAGGCGTACAGACAAGGACAGCTGGGCAACATACAGGAGGTCAGAGACAACCAGGCACAGTAACAGTTCCCCTGGGAGTCCCGGTGCCAGTTCACCGAGTGGACCCACCCCGGCTTGCAGCTCCTTCGGAGGACGTGTGGGAGGCTGCACTGCCCGCCCGGGACCCTCGGGACCTGGGGGCGGGGGGCCTGGGGCGTCTGGGGGAGAAGGGGGAGCGGGAAGGTTATTGCAGGAAGGGGCAGCCGTGTGACCCAAAGGCACCGAGGTGAGACCGGAAGCAAGGGAGGGCTAGGGTCCGAGGTTAACAGGCTATAACAGTGGTCGGCAAACTCATTAGTCCACAGAGCCAAATATCAACAGTGCAACGATTGAAATTTCTTTGGAGAGCCACATTTTTTAAACTTAAACTTCTTCTAACGCCACTTCTTCAAAATAGACTCGCCCAGGCCGTGGTATTTTGTGGAAGAGCCACACTCAAGGGGCCGAAGAGCCGCATGTAGCTCGCGAGCCGCAGTTTGCCGACCACTGAGCTAGAAGCTTTACAAGGGCCTTGGATGCTCATATTTAGAGTTTACGCTTTTTCACAAGGGGGCGGGGAGAAACCTTCAAATGGCAGATCTCCTGGCATGAGCGATACACAAGGCGTCGCTAACGGAGAGGAAGGGTTCGAGTTGGACCTTCGGGACGTTTATCTGAGGTTTCGACCCCCTTCACCTGCACACGGGGTGTGGCCTGGTGTCTGCAGGGCCGTCACTTCCAAAGGAATAGCTCGGGGGGGCCTCTAGCGGTGGATCCTGCCGGAGACGGCGGAGCCCCTCTGTGACCTCCGTTCTAACGGCCGAGGGCGAGCTCAGTTCCCTTCGGCAGGCAGGAAGAAGGCTCCCGAAGACAAGCATCTTTACAAACGACAGAATATTTATTAACAATCGCGTTAGAAAAAGAGTACATTTGCTGCTGGGTCACGGGGAAGTACCATCGACAGGGGGGTGGGAATTACCTGGGCGGCTTCTGTTTTTTTTCATTCATTTTATTATTTTGTTGGTTTTTTTTTTGTGTGTGTGTGTATGTGTGTGGTTTTAAATTTTGTTTTATTTCGAACAGAGAAGTAACCACATCCAACGAAGGAAGGAACACGGCTCGAAACACGGAACAGTATTTTTCCTGTTGCCACCCTAGTTTTCACACAAGTGGGATCCTGATTAGGACTATTGGATAAGTAGAGCGAGAAGGTTGAAAAGTCAACGTACGTGATCCGTCAAGCAAAAAAGGACAAACCGCAGGCACACCTGAGCTCTCTGAGAAAGAAGAGGGGGCGGCCTGCTGACACGTGGAAGTGTGTGTAGGAAATGTCACTGCCTTTTAGATGCGCTGGTCTACCAGTTTCAGCTACAAAACCTCCCCCGTTAGAACAAACAGGTCTTCCATCAGAAGACGGTTTTGTTGCTATTGCCATTTTCCGACGTGGGGTTGTCAGACGTGGAAGGCAGAGCGCAGAAAGCAACTAGGCTACGGGCTGCACACGAGGAGCTTCAGAGAGCTCCCGCACCCCGCACCCACCGCCTTTTACAGAGCCGTGGGGAGGATGCAGCAGCAGCAGCTACTGGCGGAAAGAGAAGTCTGCCCAACTCCAGACACGGCTCTGACTTTAAAAGATAGACATATTCTATAGAAGAGATTCTGGAAAGAAACTGTGGATCTGTGACCAGAGAGTTACCTTTGTTTTAAAAAATGTACATTCAAACAGATACACTGGGAGATAGTAAACGTATCTCTTAGCCTCTGAAAGACGGGGCTACTTGGTAACTTCTGGTCCAGGTTCCTACAGGAGATGCGACTTCAAATGCAACGTCTAAGGTAAGGCTGCTACAGAGACGATGCTAACCGAGGTGCGTGGGGAGAGTCTTGGGGTCCATGCTAAGTTCAGGGTGAGTATTGCACATGGGACCTCTCGGGAGGGAGTTCAGGTGTTGAAATGGCAGCCGCTCCTGAAACCATCCTCAGGGAAATGCGCACAGGGCGAAGGACATACGTGTCCATGTCAAAGGCCCCGTGCAGCCTGCCAGCCGCGGAGGGGTTTACAGCGCAGCCCGGAGCCACCCGCCAGCCTCCGGCCGCCGGCCACACCATCCTTGTCAAACTACACGTCATTTGCAATCGATTGACCAAGGTGGGTTTCACACTCTGTCTTTTAAAGGAAACATTTTCAAACAATAGTTGCGTGAGTGTGGCGCCCACCGCATTTTATAGCCGAGGGAAAAAAAATTAATATCTACATTTCATGTTAACTTTAAAAAATTCTATAAAACACTAAATATATAATAAAAAATATGCATATAAGGACATATGTAAACTGCTTTGGTAACATCGTATTACAGATGTCTTCAGTGCACTGCGGAGTTTCCGGAGAAACTGCGGACAAAGCGAGACTTGCTTTGTGGAAGTTCTGTGTGGAATGCCATTCCTAAAGAAGCAAAGAACATTTTTTTTTTTCTTTCCAGTAATAAGATGTACTCAAACAACAAGATTACTCAGTACTGGGTGTCTTCAGGACAACACGCTCAAGGTTGCTTAGATCACAGACAGCGAGTCCTGCAGGGGGCGGTCGTCATAAGCTGGACCTGGCCGTGAGCGAGATCATGAGGGTGCTGAGCGCCGACAGCGTGCAGGCGTTGGAGGTGGAGGGCCCCGCGCCCCCGCCCCGGGCGTAGGCATCTGCGGAGAGAGAACGTGGTCACTGAACAGCACCGTCCGGTCTGCCACGGGAGGCGAGGCCACGGGAAGCGAGGCCACGGGAAGCGAGGCCACGGGAGGCGAGGCCACGTGGCTCGGGACACCGGAGAACTGCTGATTCTGCTGCGAAGGACCCGGCCTGGTGACTTTAACGTCAGCTCTGTGACGGTCCAGCTACGACACTGGGGGCCGGTTCTGGGACATTTCTTTTTCTTTTTTTTTAAAATATATTTTATTGATTTTTTACAGAGAGGAAGGGAGAGGGATAGAGAGTTAGAAACATCGATGAGAGAGAAACATCGATCAGCTGCCTCCTGCACACCTCCCAATGGGGTCGTGCCTGCAACCAAGGTACATGCCCTTGACCGGAATCGAACCCGGGACCCTTCAGTCCGCAGGCCGACGCTCTATCCACCGAGCCAACTGGTTTCGGCCGGTTCTGGGACATTGCTGGACCTCCATTTAAGTCTGTAAAGTGAGGCTGTCCGCCTCAAAGAGGAGAGGAAACTTCGCATTCCCAGTGCCATACCTGATTGTTAGGTTAGGCCAGTGATGCAGCTGAACAAACATCGCTGCTTCCTCCTTCTTTTTTAAAAAAAATATATTTTTATTGATTTCAGAGGGGAAAGGAGAGGGAGAAAGAGATAGAAACATCAGTGATGAGAGAGAATCATAGACCGGCTGCCTCCTGCACACCCCACACTGGGGTGAGGGGGGAGCGGGTCGAGCCCGCAACATAGGCGTGTGCTCTGACCAGGAATTGAACAGGGACCTCCTGGTTCATAGGTCAATGCTCAACCACGGAGCCACCCTGTCCGGGCACTGCTTTCCTTGGAACACTACCTTCCTGCTAGCACACAGCACTCTGAGAATTTTTAAAGACAGTTCCCAGAATTGCCCTAACTGGTTTGGCTCAGTGGATAGAGCGTCGGCCTGCGGACTGAAGGGTCCCAAGTTCGATTCCAGTCAAGGGCATGTACCTTGGTTGCAGGCACATCCCCAGTTGGGGGGTGTGCAGGAGGCAGCTGATCGATGTTTCTCCCCCATCGATGTTTCTGACTCTCTATCCCTCTCCCTTCCTCTCTGTAAAAAATCAATAAAATATATAAAGACAGTTCCCAGAAGCACCTTTAACAGGCGCGGACACTGGGGCCCAGGATCGTAAGGTAACTAACTGGTCTAAGATCGAGATCAGGCCTGGATGCGTGGCTCAGTGGTTGAACATCAACCTCTGAACCAGGAGGTCATGGTTCCATTCCTGGTCAGGCACATGCCTGGGTTTTAGGCTCGATCCCCAGGGTGGGACGTGCAGTTGTTCATATGGAAAATGACATCATAGTTAATAAATAATAATTCAAGAATAAATTGTGACAATAACTAAGATTGGGAAACAGCCCAAGTGCCCATCAGTAGATGAATAGATAAAAATGCTGTGGGACATGTGCACCGTGGAATACTATGCAGCTGTGAAAAAAGGACCTCTTACCCTATGGGACAGCATGGAGGGACTTGGAGACTATTATGCTAAGTGAGATAAGCCAATCAGAGAAAGACAAGTACCCCATAACCTCACTTATTTGTGGGATCGAATGAACAAAATGAATTGAGCAACAAAATAAGACCCGAAGCAGGAGGCATGGAACAGACTGACAGACCTCGATGTGGGGGTGGGGGGACGAGGAGAGATAAACCAAAGAGCTTATATGCATAGCCGTGGGCCTGGGCAATGGGGTGGTGAAGACCTGGGCGGGGGGCGGGTAGGGGCTTGGAGGAAGGGGTGAAGGCGGGGGAAACGGGAGACATCTGTAATACTATCAACAGTAAAAAATACATTAAAAATGAGGGGAAAAAGAATAAACTGTTCGGGTAAACCCACGTTGGCACGCCCTGCATTTTCATACACTCTTCCTCACTCTTTGCAAACAAAGTTGATCTTGGCTCTGTACAGACTCCTGCGTTTATGTTTGTATGTTACACACATGTCAGTGTGAACAGTGCCAGGTCCCGTGTTTCAGCCAGACACGGCCCCACATTGCGCCCCGGGACACGTGGCTCTGGGGAACCCTCTGCTGGTTCCTTCCGACTGAGTCAGGTTTCTAACTGTCTAGGTCAGGGGTGGGGAACGTCCGGCCTGCGGGCCATGTAAGGCCCATGAAATCACGTGGTCTGGCCCTGCCAAGGCATGAGGGGTGAGTGAATTAAATGTCTGACCGAATAGAGCAGGCTGATTTTTATGTGGACAGTTTTGTATGGCCCTCGAATGATGTCATAAATATCCAAGAGCAGGCAGGCCCTGGCTCCTGGAGGAAAAGCGTTCCCCACCCCCGGCCTAAGCTAAGCTTTGGGGCCACTGCTGACACAACCACACGGTGCACCTGTGTGACCGACCTGTGTGACCGACCGGTTTAGGGCTGCTTTACTCTGACTTTCTGATTGGCTGTAGATTAAATCCGTCAAAACTAGCCGGGTCTTTTGCATGAAACTGCCTGAGGCCAGCAGACCTCAGCGGTCAGGGCTGGGGAGGGTGTTTTTGCCACATGTCTTTCTTTGGGGCTGGCTCCCGCTGAGGCCCCGCCTCCCTGTGCAGGCCTGGGGAGCAGGGAGGTGGGGAGCAGGGAGGTGGGGAGCAGGGAGGCGGGGGGGCAGGGAGGCGGGGAGCAGGGAGGTGGGGAGCAGGCAGGCCAGGGGAGCAGGTCTTGGGGAGCAGGGAGGTGGGGAACAGGCAGGCCTGGGGAGCAGGCAGGCCCGGGGAGCAGGCCTTGGGGAGCAGGGAGGTGAGGAGCAGGGAGGTGGGGAGCAGGCAGGTGGGGAGCAGGGAGGTGGGGAGCAGGGAGGTGGGGAGCAGGCAGGCCCGGGAAGCAGGCAGGCCCGGGGAGCAGGCAGGCCTGGGGAGCAGGCCTTGGGGAGCAGGGAGGTGGGGAGCTGGGAGGTGGGGAGCAGGCAGGTGGGGAGCAGGGAGGTGGGGAGCAGGCAGGTGGGGAGCAGGCAGGCCCGGGGAGCAGGCAGGCCCGGGGAGCAGGCCTTGGGGAGCAGGGAGGTGGGGAGCAGGGAGGTGGGGAGCAGGCAGGTGGGGAGCAGGGAAGTGGGGAGCAGGGAGGTGGGGAGCAGGCAGGCCTTGGGGAGCAGGGAGGTGGGGGGCAGGGAGGTGGGGAGCAGGCAGGTGGGGAGCAGGCAGGCCTTGGGGAGCAGGGAGGTGGGGGGCAGGGAGGTGGGGAGCAGGCAGGTGGGGAGCAGGGAGGTGGGGAGCAGGGAGGTGAGGAGCAGGGAGGTGGGGAGCAGGCAGGTGGGGAGCAGGCAGGCCTTGGGGAGCAGGGAGGTGGGGGGCAGGGAGGTGGGGAGCAGGAAGGTGGGGTGCAGGGAGGTGGGGAGCAGGGAGGTGGGGAGCAGGGAGGTGGGGTGCAGGGAGGTGGGGAGCAGGGAGGTGGGGAGCAGGGAGGTGGGGGGCAGGGAGGTGGGGAGCAGGGAGGTGGGGAGCAGGCAGGCCCGGGGAGCAGGCAGGCCTTGGGGAGCAGGCCTGGGCAGCAGGGGAACGCGTGCTCACTTGTCATCTTTGGGATGCGGATCTGCTGGCTGGCGCGGCCGTCCCCGCCGTCGCTGACCGGCTTGATTTCTATGATGTAATCTTCATCCAGAGGCAAGGAGAGCTCCACCGACGTCTGGTTGGTTTCGATGACAGACGTGCGGCTCTGTCGGCTCCATCGGTACGAGACCTGCCGACGCAGAAGAACAGGCGTCACCTGCTGCCTCACAGGGCCCGCCCGGCGACGACGAGCGTCTCGTTTCCCTGCTGGCACCTGTGACGCTGGGACACATCCGGGAGGCGCATGTGCAGACGGGCCGCCCTCTGCCGCTACCCTGTCCTTGTGGGGAGAGTTTAAAGGAGGCCGTGGGGGGTGGGTGGGGGGTGTGAGGCTCCCGGCGTGCTATGTGGCCTCCCGTCACCTCGGGAAGGCCCCGTGGACACCCCTGGAAAGGTGATTCCTCTGAGGATGTCCAGAGCTCGCTCACACCGGAGGGACTTTAGCATCAAAACAGACTTGGCTACTGTGTGACCGTGATCCGCTTGCTTGACCTCTCTGAGCCTCCGTTCCCTCCTCGTGTGAAATGGGACAATACTAGCCAGAGGGTTTTCAGCTGGAGCCACGTGTCTCTGGTTACACAGGGTAATTCAGAGTCTTTGGCTGGAAACACTGAACCCCGACTATTAACTCTGATCTGTGTGTGTGTGACAGACGAACATAAATGCACGTGCCTATAGTCAAGGCCGTCTTTGTTCACAAAGAGCGAGGAAGCGTGTGTGAGAACGCAGGGCGGGGCAAACGTGGGTTACGGTGTGAGCAGAGGGAGCACACTTCATTCTTATTGTTATTTATTAACGATGGCGGTGTTTTCCTGTACACACAGGACAGGCTGCGCGGAGGGCCCGGCTCCCAGGAAGGTGTAAGCCAGGGGTGGGCAAACTTTTTGACTCGAGGGCCACCATGGGTTCTTAAACTGGACCGGAGGGCCGGAACAAAAGCATGGATGGAGTGTTTGTGTGAACTAATATAAATTCAAAGGAAAGGAGCGGAGGGGAGAGCAAGAGAACTCTCCGCTCTTTCGGCTCCGCGGGCCGGATAGAACAGCCGAACGGGCCGCGGGCCGTAGTTTGCCCACGGCTGGTACCGAGGGAGGCCGGAAGGGAGCAGGCGTGGGGACGTGCTCGGCAGAGGGTAAAGCAGGGGCGGGTGTGATGTGATTGAGTCCCGGGGAGACGGGGCACGTCAGCACCTGGACGGGGTCTCTGAAAGGCCAGGCCACACCCCCTTTCCTCCATGGGACCCCTTTATGAGCTACAGAGAAAAGAGGGGTGTCAGGGGGCAGTCCCTGTCCCTCCGGAAGTGGCTCTCCTTCCTGCCCCCGCCCTCCGGTGTGAGTGTGAGTCTGGGCTGGTGGCTCACCTGATGAGCCAGCGGCAGGGATGACTGGGGACCTGCGTGGAGGCCTGGGGACCCAGCTCTCCTGAGAACCCCGCCCCGCCTGGCGCTGCCTGCTCGGCCCGGTTGCCACGGACCGTTTACCAAACTCAGAGCACACCACAAGGGGCAGAGATTTCTAGAGTCCGGGAGAGCATGTCAGGGATGTGGTCAGGGACGTGCCCCCCTCCCCCCGGCCCCGGTGCCTCATGGGACAAGACCATCCCCACTCACCACCCACCTTGTAGCCGCTCACGTCCGACTCGTTCTCCAGCGCCTTCACCTGGTCCCAGTTCAGGACGATTTTGGAGTCGGATGAATTCCACACGACGTTCCCGGGGGCTCGGCTGGGCGCTAGGAAGAGAGGAAGGTAGACGCGGTCAGGTTGTTGGGTCCCAGTGGACGCCGAGGGGTCGCGAGCGGAGGCATTTAATGGGCTGTTGCACTAAGACGTGTCTTCAGGTCCCCTAAAACCTGACGACGCACAGCAGCACAAATGGGAAAAGATGCAGTTGGGCCCTGGCCGGTGTGGCTCAGTGGATAGAGCATCAGCCTGGGGCCTGAAGGGTCCCGGATTCCATTCCAGTCAAGGGCACATGCCTGGGTTGCGGGCTCGATCCCGAGTAGGGGGCGTGCAGGAGGCAGCCGATCAATGATTCTCTCTCATCATTGATGTTTCTCTCTCTCTCCCCCTCTCTGAAATCAATAAAAAATATCTCAAAAATAATAAAGGAGGAGGCTGGAAGGCTATAAAAAAGAGAAAGAAAAAAGATCCATTCAGAGCTAAAAGCAGTGGCCTTCCCAGCGAGGAGAGACGCACGCCTCTCCCACCCTCCGATGCTGCCTGGTGTCCGACAGGCTCCTAAAACGTAAGGGAGCCTGAGGCACGCAGGGGCGCAATCGGCGTGCGGACAATCGCCGGGAGGCGGGGGTGGGGCGTGGACGTGGGGTGCCTTTGAGGAATCCCTGAGACGTTTCTGAGCTTACGAGGTTTCCTGGTGGTCACGTTGACGGTGGCGCTGGAGGGGCCGGTCCCGGCCGTATTGTAAGCCTTGACCGCTAAGTGGTACAGCGCGCTGCCCTGCAGGTTGGTGATTTTCGTGGATGTCTGATTTCCGAACGTTCGTATTTTCCTGGCGTTTTCTTCCTTGTCATCATGCCTCCAGTATTTAACCTGAGCAAATAAAGGGGAGACCTTGCAAATCACCGAGTGGGGATATTTCCATCGTCATCGGGTTCTAAGTAATCGGATGACAGTTAATTATGTCTTATGATTAACTCCTCCATAAGAATATGTCCATTTTATCCTCACCCCAGGATATATTTACTGACTTAGCTGGGGTGGGGAACGTCCGGCCTGTGGGCCGTATAAGGCCCGCGAGATCATTTGGTCCGGCCCTGCCACGGTGTTAGCGGTGAGTTAATGAGATGTTGGACCAAACAGAGCACGCTGAGTGTTCAGTTGATAATTCTGTATGGCCCACGAATGATGTTATAAATATCCAGATGGCCCTTGGTAGGAAAAAGGTTCCCCATGTCTGAAGAGAGAGGGAGTGGGGGAGGGGGGAGAGGCGGGGGGACCTCAATGTGGGAGAGAAATACCCTGCACATGCCCGCCTGGGCTTTGAACCCGCAACCTTTTGGTGGACGGGACGGCGCTCCAACCGACCGAGCCTCCCGGCCAGGGCAGCAGGCACTGAGTTTTGTGACACGGATTCTTACGGCGGCGGAGCGGGCTTTCTGTAAGGACCCACAGCAGCGCTCCTAGCACCGAGCGCTCTGTGCCTCGGGACTCCCCGCGGCGGGACGGGCCCCCTTTTGCTCCTAAGCTCGCGGTGAGATGGCGAATTGGAACAACCCCGTTGGCCCCTTCTCCCTTTTCCTCTCCCTTTGCTTTGAGCCCCAGGGACCCCCAGGGACATCGCAAGTCCCAGCTCATCTCTCGGAGCACCGTGTCGATGCCCCGGGCCTGCGTGTGTCAGAGACACGCCTCAGGGGGCTCCCGGGAGCCACAGTCTCGGGTGGGGTGTCCCCCGCCCCCACGGATGCTCCGTGAGAAGCCAGGCCCCAGGACGAAGGCCTCTGCGTGGGCGTGGGCCCTGGGGGCTCGCTGGAGGGGGGTCTCTTTCCCAGACCCGAGCCCCCCCCCCCCCCCCCCCCGTCCCTGCTGACCTCGTAGCCTTGGATCCGTCCCCGGTTCCTCTCCTGGGGGGAGGCCCAGATGACCTCAACGTCCGTGGCGGAAAGGCTCCTGGCGAAGATGCTGGCGGGCGGCCGGGAGGGCTCTGCAATGTGATGGGAAGAGGATCCGCCCATCAGCTGCGTGGGGACCGGCTTCCAGACAGGGCGGAACCGGGGGCCAGGAGGCCGTGGCTGCAGAGCCCCCAGTGGGCGGGACCCACACCCTCATCCTGGAGCCCAGAGTGACAGAGTGACTGCGAGGAGGGGTGGCGGGGGGGTGCACAGCCAGCCCCACTTTTCATATTACACTTTGCTCACATCAGGACAGGCCTCACTGAGGGGCAGTGCCCAGTGGGCTGCATGCCCCCCCCCCCCCCGCAGCCCCCCAGCATCGAGACCGCCCCGCCCGGCCGCGCAGCCGTACCTTCCTCTGCCGAGTACACCACCGTGATGGGGCTGAAGGGGCCTTCCCCCTTGTTGTTGTAGACGCCCACCCGGACCTCGAAGGGGGAGAAGGGGCGCACGCTCTCGTTCCTGAACACGTATCGGCAGGCGTCGGCCGAGGCCAGCACGGTGAGCATCCAGATGACCGTGCCGTAGGGCCGGAAGGCCACCACGTAGCCGAAGCCCCGGCCATTCTGCAGCTCCTCAGGCACCGTCTGGGAAGCGGGGTGGGGGAGGGGGTCAGAAAGAGGCTCCAGAGTCCCAGGGATCCCATCCAGATGCTGAAGTTCCCCGCCGCACCCGCCCAGCCCTCCTATCTGTGTTCTTCCTGCCTGACTGATTTTGGGCTTCGTCAAGAGCAGGGGTGGGCAAACTTTTTGACGCGAGGGCCACAATGGGTTCTTAAACTGGACCGGAGGGCTGGAACAAAAGCATGGATGGAGTGTTTGTGTGAACTAATATAAATTCAAAGTAAACATCATTACATAAAAGGGTACGGTCTTTTTTTTTTTTTAATTTCAATAGTTTTATTCATTTCAAACATTTTAACAAGAAGAATGTAAACACTAATTATTATAATTTGAAACTTCACAAAATGGAGGAATCATAGCACAATAACAGACCTTATATTGAAGATGGCAAAGGCAAAATAAAATTGCCTAACAAAGGAAAGGTACAAAAGCCTTTCAAATTAAACTTAAATATAATAAAATAATTTAAAACTAAAACAAATAGAAAAGAACAAAATGTGTAAACAGTAAATTAAACATTTTCTTTAGTGCAACTTCCAAATGATGCCCGGGACGTAGATGTAGATGGCAATGTAGACTGGGTTGAGAGGTTTTTGGTCTTTAAAACATCAACTTCAGTGGGAACAGTGTTGTTGGTCTCCTTTTTAGCTAATGCTCTGATACTGTGCTCTCCAGGGGCGTGTCTCCCTACATCACCACGATAACGTGTCTACGCATTCCCAGGGTGATGTCGGGGGACGCGTCCGCGGGCATTACAAGGAGCCTCTGGAAGATTGAGAGGTTGTTCCTTCTACTGAATGGGGATATAAATCCGCCCACTCAGAAGGAGCTGCGGCCGTGTTTCCCGATGTTGCCATGTTAACACTGCTGCTGGCGAAGGAGCGGAGGGGAGAGCAAGAGAACCCTCCGCTCTTTCGGCTCCGCGGGCCGGATAGAACAGCCGAACGGGCCGGATCCGGCCCGCGGGCCGTAGTTTGCCCACAGCTGGTCAGGAGTCTAAAATCGAGGCCTGTGGTCAGTCTGCCTGAGGTGTTCATGAGGACGGAGCAGGGTCAACACGCTCAACAAGAAGCTGCAGTGCAGCCCGGCCGGCGTGGCTCAGGGGTTGAGCATCGACCTATGAACCAGGCGGTCAGGGTTTGATTCCTGGTCAGGGCCTGTCCTGTGTGGGGTGTGCAGGAGGCAGCCGATCAATGATTCTCTCTCATCATGGATGTTTCTGTCTCTCCCTCCATCTCCAAAATCAAGAAAAATATATTAAAAAAAATGTAACGCAGCAGCTGATGGGCAAGCGCGGTGTCCCGCCAGCAGGGAGCTACGAGAGGGAGTTTGGCCAAACAGCGGCGGTGCCTTCCTTCCCTGGTGGCTCCCACCGAGGAGGGAATAACCAGCCCCGACCACGGCGTGCTCCCTCCGAGCGGATTCACTCACCTCCCAGGTGATAACCAGCTCCGATTTGCTGCCTCCACCGCCACTGACGTTGGCTGGGGTGACTTCGGGGACTGTGCAGGGGACAAAACACAGGTCGGGTCAGGTCAGGGGGCAAAGGGCAAACGAGGGCCAGGGAGCTGCCCGGCGAGGTGACTCCCTGCCAACAAGCACTCGAGGCTCACGCCTGTCTCCTGAGGTCAGAGGCCCCGTGCCCAGGGGCCCAGGCATCACCACGGAAGCTGCTGTAGGTGTGTGTGACGCGGCTCCCGGGCCGGCCCCCGCCCGGCTCGGCGGGATGGCGAAGGACTGGGGGCTGGTTCAAGGCGCGGGAGGCGTTTATTAACCTTGGGGTGGTGCGTGCAGTGGTGGTGGGGGGGATAGAGGGCGCATGCGTGGGTCTGCAGAGGGCTGCGCGGAGCAGGGCCAGGCTGGCGGGCTCTAGAGGAGGGTGAGCGTGGGCTGGGGTGGAGGGAAGTGTGGGCAGAGGCACCCCCTGGCTCCCGTGCTTCACCTCTTTGAGCCCCGTTTTTTCTGTGAAAGAGGGGAGACGATGCGAGCGCCCTCCTGGGGACGCGGGGAGGGATGGCTGCAATCACCCTGAGGGGAGGCCCGGGATTGGCTTGTCATCCGCAGGCAAGTGAGAGACGCGGCCAAGGTGTGAGGGTGTCTGGCTGGGGGTGTAGCTGGTGACTGGGACTTGTTTATAGCCAATGACATCCATCGAATGGACTTTGTCCAAGTGTGGGGTTCGAGTTCCCCTTTGTTTAGGGCAGGGGTGGGCAAACTTTTTGACTTGAGGGCCACAATGGGTTCTTAAACTGGACCGGAGGGCCGGAACAAAAGCATGGATGGAGTGTTTGTGTGAACTAATATAAATTCCAAGTAAAGGAGCGGAGGGGAGAGCAAGAGAACCGGATAGAACAGCCGGATCCGGCCCGCGGGCCGTAGTTTGCCCAAGGCTGGTTTAGGGTCTCTGCTATCCCTTCAACAAGCGGGGGGCGGAGGGGGGGCTCATCTCAGCGGGGACCCCTATAGCCCAGGCCCTGTGTGTGTGAGAGAAGTTAAGGTACAAGTGACCCAGATGAGTTCACATCCCTCCCTCCTGTAGTCACGGAAGCTGCAGACATGAGGTGGGTGGGTGGTGGGGGGGGCAGGGGGGGGGCGCGGAGGAGGCAGGGAAACTGCTGACTGGGCCCCGGGAATCAGCGGGATGCCCCGACCCCAGCTCCCGGGGTGGCTTATGCCCCAAGGGAATGGGACTGGGCTGCTGTGAACAACTCCCTCTTTGCCACGGGTGATTTCTGAGTTGATTCATTTGCAACGTGGGATGTGCCTTAAAAAGACAGCTCCTGGCCCAGCCGGCAGGGCTCAGTGGTTGAGCGTGGACCTATGAGCCAGAAGGTCAGGGTTCGAGTCCCTGTCAGGGCACATGCCTGGGTTGCAGGCTCAATCCCCACCCCGTGTGAGGCGTGCAGGAGGCAGCCATTCAGTGATTCTCTCTCATCGTTGATGTTTCTCTCTCTCTCCCGCCCTTCCTCTCTGAAATCAATAAAAAAATATATTTAAAAAAAGAAGACAGCTCCTGGCAGGCGGGTCTTGGTGACAGGCGGGCTGATGAGGAAGAGCTGGCATCGAGGGGCTCAGCACAGCGTCCCGCACGGGGACCGGGTGACGGGGGGGGACTCAGCTCCTGGTTGAAGCCACTGCGGGCAGCTGGGTGGCAGGGCTGCTGGCCAAGGTCCTGACGGCGGCGAGGGATGTGCTCAGGGGCTCTGAGGGCTGGTGCGGGGAAGCCGAGCCCTGAGGGGCCACTGTGTCGGGGCTACTCACGGGCCTCTTCGGTCCTCCGCTTCTCCGAGGGCGGGCTGGGCTCCCCGATCCCGATCGCATTGGCTGCCACCGTGCGGAACTCATATTCCACCCAAGGGTTCAGACCCACCACGGTCGCCGTGAACGTCCTCCCGTCGATGACATCGGGGACTGAAAGACAGCAGGGGGCACCCATGCTGGGCAGGTGGCACCCCTCCTTCCTCCCCACCGAATGATGCTCAGGGGTGTGGGGGTCTGAGGGCGCGGTGAGGGGTCTGAGGGCACTATGGGGGGTCTGAGGGAGCTGTGGGGGGTCTGAGGGCACTATGGTGGGTCTGAGGGAGCTGTGGGGGCTCTGAGGGCGCTGTGGGGGGTCTGAGGGCGCTGTGGGAGATCTGAGGGTGCTGTGGGGGTCTGAGGGAGCTGTGGGGGGTCTGAGGGCACTATGGTGGGTCTGAGGGAGCTGTGGGGGGTCTGAGAGAGCTGTGGGGGGTCTGAGGGCACTATGGTGGGTCTGAGGGCGCTGTGGGGGGGTCTGAGGGAGCTGTGGGGGGTCTGAGGGAGCTGTGGGGGGTCTGAGGGAGCTGTGGGGAGTCTGAGGGAGCTGTGAGGGGTCTGAGGGAGCTGTGGGGGGTCTGAGAGAGCTGTGGGGGGTCTGAGGGAGCTGTGGGGGGTCTGAGGGTGCTGTGGGGGTCTGAGGGAGCTGTGGGGGGTCTGAGGGCACTATGGTGAGTCTGAGGGAGCTGTGGGGGGTCTGAGGGAGCTGTGGGGGGTCTGAGGGAGCTGTGGGGGGTATGAGGGCACTATGGTGGGTCTGAGGGAGCTGTGGGGGGTCTGAGAGAGCTGTGGGGGGTCTGAGGGAGCTGTGGGGGGTCTGAGAGAGCTGTGGGGGGTCTGAGAGAGCTGTGGGGGGTCTGAGGGAGCTGTGGGGGGTCTGAGAGAGCTGTGGGGGGTCTGAGGGAGCTGTGGGGGGTCTGAGGGAGCTGTGGGGGGTCTGAGAGAGCTGTGGGGGGTCTGAGGGAGCTGTGGGGGGTCTGAGGGAGCTGTGGGGGGTCTGAGGGCGCTGTGGGGGGTCTGAGGGAGCTGTGGGGGGTCTGAGGGCGCTGTGGGGGGTCTGAGGGTGCTGTGGGGGGTCTGAGGGAGCTGTGGGGAGTCTGAGGGGGCTGTGGGGGTCTGAGGGGCTGTGGGGAGTCTGAGGCCTGTTGTCCTCACCATACAATAAGGCTAGTATTTCTCAATCCCAGCACATTGAGAAAACCCATGAGGAGCAACCAGCAGAGCATGTGGCATGTAGTAAGGTCTCAGCGAATCCTCGTTGTGCTGTAAGCATCACCCTCAGCACCCCTCACCGCCCCCCCTCCCCCCTTCATCATATCTGCGCAGCACTTCCTATCGGTAACCAAGTTTCACAACCCTCTCTTTTGCCTCATAGTAAACAGCTCCTGCCACGCCCACTGAGCGGAGAGGACAGAGGCGTGCAGAGGGCTGCTGGCCAGCGGCCAGGGCCAGAATCCAGCGCTAACGCCGGCTCCCATCTCCCTCCCTGAACCGCCTGGGGCTGGGGACAGCGATGCGCGGCACACACAGAAACCCACTTGCGAAGCTGGAGAAGTGAAGTGAAAAGAAAAGGAGGCTGTGAAAATCACCACGACTCCTCCGAACTGCACGAACCTGGGCACATCGCTCCGTCATTTCTCCTTCCAGCATCCGGGCCACACAGCCAGCCTCGGGCTAGGGGAGTGGGTGGCTTGCTGGCCATAACTACGGGTTTGTCCATCCGTGCCCCCCCCTCGACCCCCCAATGAAACCGAAATGAAATAACACAGGTCAACCTGGAGTTCCTGACAGGTCAGCGACGGCATGGCCAGCTCACGTGTTTTTAATATAACCTCACCGCAGGGTCTCCGGTTTGATTCCAGGTCAAGGGTCAAGGACACGTACCTGGGATGCAGGTTCCATCCCTGACCCCGGTCAGGGCTCATGTGAGAGGAAACCAATTGACGTGTCTCTCTCACATCAGTGTTTCTCTCTCTCTCTGTCTTCCCCTCCTGCCCTTCCACTCTCTCCAGAAAGCAATGAAAAAATACCCTCGGGTGAGGGTTCAAAAAGCAGAAAGAAACAACATTAAATGAATGACAGCACCTGAGACCTGGGGAACACGGCCACAGCGTGCCATCGGCGGCTGTCTGCGCGCCCTGGGCCTCTGCCGCCGCCGTGCTTCCCGGTAACGCCGAGCGTCAGGCGGCCTGTGGGACCAACCCCAGGCCCCGGCGGTACCTGTGCTGACGGCCTGCCAGCCCACGGAGAACGGCGTCCGGGCCTGAACGACGTACAGGGTGACGGGGCTGTGGTTGTCGGGCCCAGGGCTCCAGGAGAGCTGGGCGGTGGTATCTGTGATCTCGTCGATGGTCACGGCCTCCGGGGGTCCTGGGGGACCTGCCGGAGAGGGAGACCCTCAGAGGTGCCCAGCGTGTGTCCACACGTCCGAGAAAGGGATCGCGTGACAGAGCGGGGCCCAGTTCCTCCACCATTCGTCCACCCGCCACAGCCCCCCGCGTCAGTTCCTTACTGAGAGCCACCAGGTGCCCCATTCTTCAGGGCTGAAACTAGAGATGAAGGAGACAAGGCTGCTCCCTCCAGGGCTCACAGTAAACAGGGAAAACTCATGGGGTCACAGCGTTGCCCTGCCCCGCACACCTGCCCCTAAACAAGAGCAAACACACGCCTGTGTGCGCGGGCGGAGCTGGGAAGGCCCCAGAGCTCCTCTCAGGCTGGGCTCTGCCAGAGCTCTGTCAGCTGGGGCTGCAGTCCGTGACCGGTGGTACAGCCTCTGGCCCTGTCCCTGCAGCCTGAGGCCCTGTCCCTGCAGCCTGGGGCCCTGTCCCTGCAGCCTGAGGTCCTGCCTGTGCAGCCTGGGGTCCTGTCCCTGCAGCCTGGGGTCCTGTCCCTGCAGCCTGGGGTCCTGTCCCTGCAGCCTGAGGCCCTGTCCCTGCAGCCTGAGGCCCTGTCCCTGCAGCCTGGGGTCCTGTCCCTGCAGCCTGAGGCCCTGTTCCTGCAGCCTGAGGCCCTGTCCCTGCAGCCTGGGGTCCTGTCCCTGCAGCCTGGGGCCCTGTCCCTGCAGCCTGAGGTCCTGCCTGTGCAGCCTGGGGTCCTGTCCCTGCAGCCTGAGGTCCTGTCCCTGCAGCCTGGGGTCCTGTCCCTGCAGCCTGGGGTCCTGTCCCTGCAGCCTGGGGCCCTGTCCCTTCAGTCTGGGTCCTGTCCCTGCAGCCTGGGGTCCTGTCCCTGCAGCCTGGGGTCCTGTCCCTGCAGCCTGGGGTCCTGTCCCTGCAGCCTGAGGCCCTGTCCCTGCAGCCTGAGGCCCTGTCCCTGCAGCCTCGGGCCCTGTCCCTGCAGCCTGAGGCCCTGTCCCTGCAGCCTGGGGTCCTGTCCCTGCAGCCTCAGACCCGGTCCCTGCAGCCTGAGGCCCTGTCCCTGCAGCCTGGGGCCCTGTCCCTGCAGCCTGGGGCCCTGTCCCTGCAGCCTGAGGCCCTGTCCCTGCAGCCTGAGGTTCTGTCCCTGCAGCCTGAGGCCCTGTCCCTGCAGCCTTGGGCCCAGTCCCTGCAGCCTGGGGTCCTGTCCCTGCAGCCTTGGGCCCAGTCCCTGCAGCCTGGGGTCCTGTCCCTGCAGCCTCGGACCCGGTCCCTGCAGCCTCGGGCCCTGTCCCTGCAGCCTGAGGCCCTGTCCCTGCAGCCTCGGGCCCTGTCCCTGCAGCCTGAGGCCCTGTCCCTGCAGCCTGGGGTCCTGTCCCTGCAGCCTCAGACCCGGTCCCTGCAGCCTGGGGCCCTGTCCCTGCAGCCTGGGGTCCTGTCCCTGCAGCCTGGGGTCCTGTCCCTGCAGCCTGAGGCCCTGTCCCTGCAGCCTGGGGTCCTGTCCCTGCAGCCTGAGGCCCTGTCCCTGCAGCCTGGGGTCCTGTCCCTGCAGCCTGAGGCCCTGTCCCTGCAGCCTGAGGCCCTGTCCCTGCAGCCTGGGGTCCTGTCCCTGCAGCCTGAGGCCCTGTCCCTGCAGCCTGGGGTCCTGTCCCTGCAGCCTGGGGTCCTGTCCCTGCAGCCTGGGGTCCTGTCCCTGCAGCCTCGGGCCCTGTCCCTGCAGCCTGGGGTCCTGTCCCTGCAGCCTGAGGTCCAGTCCCTGCAGCCTTGGGCCCAGTCCCTGCAGCCTGGGGTCCTGTCCCTGCAGCCTGAGGCCCTGTACCTGCAGCCTGAGGCCCTGTCCCTGCAGCCTAGGGCCCTGTCCCTGAAGCCTGAGGCCCTGTACCTGCAGCCTGAGGCCCTGTCCCTGCAGCCTGAGGTCCAGTCCCTGCAGCCTTGGGCCCAGTCCCTGCAGCCTGGGGTCCTGTCCCTGCAGCCTCGGACCCGGTCCCTGCAGCCTTGGGCCCAGTCCCTGCAGCCTGGGGTCCTGTCCCTGCAGCCTCGGACCCGGTCCCTGCAGCCTCGGGCCCTGTCCCTGCAGCCTGAGGCCCTGTCCCTGAAGCCTGAGGCCCTGTCCCTGCAGCCTCGGACCCGGTCCCTGCAGCCTGAGGCCCTGTCCCTGCAGCCTGGGGTCCTGCCTGTGCAGCGTACTCCCTGCTCCCCTCCCTGACGGGTACTGGGTCTGCCCATGTGCGTAAATCATGGACACGGAGGCCAGCCCTCACTGGTAGTTCCATGCATTTCTCAGAAGGCAAGATCGACCACCTCGAGAGAGGAGGTGGCGAGAGAAGGTGACTGGGAGGGACATGTCATGATGACAGTCCTGCCCATCACAGGACAGAGGATGTGATGCCCCAATTTCTCTTTCCTCCTCCCCAGTCACTGATCGCCGGAGGGGGAGACGAGCTTTTCCTCCTCCCCCTCCGCTGAAGGGAGGGGCTGGGAATCTGGGTGCTGGGGTGACTGGTTTTCTACGGTGACATTTCAGCCTGTCCGTCAAATGCCACCTTCATAGAACCAGGGCCACCTTTGTCCCTGGCACCTTATGAACCTGATAAAGTCCAGACGACGACAGGATCTTTTCCTCGTCAGCCTTCGCGTCCTGGCTTCCCCCTCCCACCTCCCCCTCAACCAGGCTCCTTCGATGCCTTTACAATCAGAGCCCCAGAGGCAGACAAGAGTCCCCCAAACCCCTCCGTGCACAGAACCATAGGCGGGACCCGAGCCGGCAGTTGGCGGCTGAGAAGGAAACGCGGGGTGGCGTGACCTTGGCCGCTGGAGATAAGACGGGACCTTCAAGGCTCTTTGAGTCCCAGCCCCCCTCCCCCCCCATGTAGCTACCGCCTTACGTAATGTTGACCAGCTTTGTTGTGGAGAAGTGGGGTCCCTCTTTCAAAACCGCTCAATGAGCAAATACCTGTCCTCTGAACAGCATGTTCCCGTGGTCTGGGCTCGTGACAGCATGTTCCCGTGGTCAGAGGGGACACTGCGTGATGCCCGCATCCTTGGTCCCTCCCAGGAAGGACCGCCATCGGTGGCGAGAGAATAAATCAGGTGACCACTGGGGGACCTAGGCTGTCCGAGCCAGACTCACAGCTGGATGGGGTCCCATCCGAAACCTCCCGCAGGGCAGGGCGCCCTCGCCCGCCCCGGGGGACTCGCAGGAGGCACGGCCCAGCAGAGAAGATGGAGCGAGGGGCGAGGGGCTGTGGCTGAAAGGGGCGCGCCAATCTGGTGGCCCCCTGAACTGATTAGACTAGATTTTCTTTTAGGCTGCGTTGGCAAATTTCTCCTGACACTTAATGTTATTTTCTGTGAAATGAAGTATACAATATCATTTAAGAACTTCAAGTCTCACTGATTTAAATTTTTATTAGTGTAATTTATTGGCGTTTAAACTGCTGATCTGAACATTATCCTAATTAAATAGAGGATAAATTTTCAGCAACCGAATTCTTTTGTCCCCAAGGGGAGAGCAGACCAGCTTGGGTGATTTTAAAGTGGAAATAAACACATTTCCGTAAGTTATGCCGCGGGTGGCTCCGCCCCGGTCGGAAGTGTTTTCCCTTATCGCCCCTCATCTGTGCCATTCCTGAGCCCGTTTGAAAGGCCATTTAAAGGGGAACCAAAGCAGACAGTTAACTTCTCTCGACAGTTCGAGCTGGTAACTCCCTCACGTCCCCCCGACGTTTCGCCTGGAGAGAGAGAAGCTTGCTGTGGCCCCAATACCCCGGAGCTGTGTGCTGAGGCTCACCGCCTGCACACCTCACATCCCCGATCGCATTTTCCTGCAGCCACAGTGCTGCTGGCCCAAGAGGCCTCCCCCGGGCCCCCCATGGGGGTCCAGGTAGAGGAGACGCGGGCGAGATCTCCGTTTGATGCTCCGAACGGCTTCCCTTTCCATGGCTTAGAAAACCATAGGGCACGCTGGCGCGTACACCAGTGCACGAAGATTTTACATTTAATTTAAACGTATTTCCTAAAAGTCCATGCACTTGTTCCCTTACAGAATGGTTTGGGGGGCTTGGCATTGAGCCCATCGGTGTGGCTCAGCCGGGGGTTCCCGCTGTGGTCAGGCCACGGAATCCCCACCCATGTGTTTGCACATGAACTCCCAGCTAAATGACAACTCTGGCGTCAGCAGGTGTGCACGGGACACAACTGTGCACTTCAGAGAAGAAGGAGGAAACTGGGGGAGCTGGGGATGAGGTCACGCCGGCCACTCTTCCAGCCCTGGCCTCCAACACTAATTGGGGTTAGCGCCGATGAACCCTAAGAAAGCACAGCTGGAGCCCCCCCCTTCAGCCACCAGCTTTCTTTCCTCTGAAGTCATCCTAGGTCCCCTCGGCGCCGGTGGCCACGCCCAGGGGTGATCTTTGATACAAAGTAGCCATTTGCTCATCTCCTGTGAGAAACGGATGAGCAGAACCTACGGACACTGCTCGCCCCTAGTTACAGCGTTTCGCTTCTGACTTTCATTCTAAACCGCAGGAGGTTTTAGAAGTCTGTGCAGGAGAAGATGCCACGGAACTCTTTTAAGGCCGAAAGCCAGCCCCGCTCCCCCACAATACCTCTGACGATGAGGTCGGCGGCCGCGGACAGCTGGTCCACGCTGGTCTGGACCGTGCAGACGTATTTCCCAGCATGCTTCAGCTGGATGTTCCGGATCATCAAATCCCCAGCTGAATCCTGCTGATAAAGGAGTGGCCACCATTAGTTCTTAATGAGTTCTAAACGTCGTTACCACATGAAGGACACTGCGGTGGTGGGTTTATTTCACCCTGGCGGACGGGAACGTGAGTGACGCGAGCCGCAGCCGATCGAAACAGGGAGGCGGCCCGGCCACAAGGACCCCAGCCTGTGTGGAACACACCTGGGACCTCACTGCAGGGGTCCAGCTTCTCTGGGTCTCCTTTGGCACCGGGGTTCGAAGCACGTGACTTACGGAGAGTGGGAGGAAGAATGCTCGGGTCCATCAACGCCCGCTGGGGAACAGCTCATTGCAAGTGACAAATGGGCCGCAAATTTGGGGGATCTATAGTTAATCTCGGCGGCATCGGTCATGATGGCTTTGAAGGTAATGGAAAGTATACAATTTGGTACTTGATTTCCGTTTTAAAAAGTGCATGGAAGAGCCCAGCTGGTGTGGCTCAGTGGTTGAACCTCGACCTAGGAACCAGGAGATTAGGGTTCGGTTCCCAGTCAGGGCACATGCCCGGGTTGCGGGCTTGATCCCCAGTGTGGGGTGTGCAGGAGGCAGCCGATCCATGATTCTGTCTCGTCACTGATGTTTCTGCCTCTCTCCCTCTCCCTTCCTCTCTGAAATCAGTAAGAACATATTAAGGGGGAAAAAAAAAAGACTAACTTTGCGTTTCTTTTCCAGAGAACCTAGGTGCCTGAGTCAGCGCCACGCGGGCGGGTCCTGTGGACACTGTGGCCTCAACACTTACCCCGCCGACCCGTTCGAAGTGGTCCCCGTCCCTGTCGAAGTCTATCCGGTGTCCGTTGAATGACCAGGTGAACACGATGTCCAGCGAGTGGTCCTGTCTCACCTGGCAGGTGAGGACGATGCTTTCCCCAACGGTGACGTCCATGCTGGCGGGGGGCACCGTCACCCTCGTGGGGTCTGCAGAGCGAAGACAAGAGAGAGGACACAGGCTGGGGGCTCGTGCAGGAACACTCCGATTCCAGAGCCTCACTTTATTTTTTCTCAGGCTGTGACCCCAACCCTCAGATTTGGGCCAGGAGGTCATTTAAAAAAAATAATTTTATTAACTTCAAGGAGGAAGAGGGGGGGGAGGAGAGAGAGAGAGAGAGAGAGAGAGAGAGAGAGAGAGAGATCAATGATGAGAGAATCATGATCAGCTGCCTCCTGCACGCCCCCTACTGGGGATCGAGCCTGCAACCTGGGCATGTGGCCTGAGCAGGAATCAAACCATGACCTCCTGGGTCATAGGTCGATGCTCACGCACGGAGCCAGGCCGGCCGGGCTGGGTATTTTTCATTTTTAGTGAGGAAAGGAGTGGAGAGCAAATCACCTTAGGATGATTCTAAGCGAAAGTCTAGGAATCACTCCCTTTTGACAGAACATGTCCCGGATCATTTTTGAATTTAAAATTTGCCTCACCTATCCATGAATAATTCCTGGCTACAATTATACTAGGTGTACGAGTTAATAAAGGCGGATTTTGTCATCAAAGAAAACACGATAATTTCAAGAGAAACATCAACAGTGCTTTATTCAAAGTAATGTCCATCGCTAGCTACACATTTCCCCCATCCTTCAGGTAATTTGTGGATAGCGTCCCAATAGAACTTTTCTTGTTTTGAGGCAAACCATTCAGAGACCCAATGTTCCACTTCTTCGTATGTACGTTTTGAAGTGCTGCTCAGAAAGTGCGTGTGCCGTCGATCGGAACAAGTGGTCATCTGAAGGAGCAAGGGCTGGTGAATACAGCGGGTGGGTTCATGCTTCCCAGGCAAGATCTTTTAACGTGTCTTCAACTGGTTTTGAAGTGTGTGATGGTGCATCATCATGAAGCAAAATTACTTTGCCGTGTCTTCTGGCACATTCTGGTTGTTCCACTATCAAAGCATGGTTCAAATTGATTATTTATTGTCCATAGCGATCAGTGTTAACGGTTTCACCTGGTTTTAGAAGCTCATAATACACCACACCTTCCTGATCCCACCGAACGCAGAGCACTGTCTTCTTTCCCAAGCAATTTGGCTTTGCAGTCGATGTTGATGGTTGACCTGGATCAACCCATGATTCTGTGCGTTTGGGTTTCTCAAAATAAATCCACTTTTCATCGCCAGTCACAACTCGATGCAAAAGACTTTCTTTCGTGCTGCTGAAGCAACATTTTACTGATGACTTTTCGGTTTTTCATTTGTCTTTCGTTCAGTTGATGTGGCACCCATTTTCCTTCCTTTAAAATCTTTCCCATTGCTTGTAAATGATCAGAAATTGTTTGCTGAGCAACATTTAATCTTTCGGCAAGTTGTTTTTGAGTTTGACATGCATCTTCATCCAATAATGCTTGTACTTGTTGGTCTTCAAACTTTTTCAGTTGACCTGGACGTTCTTTGTCTTTCACATCGAAATCATCACTTTTAAAGCATTTAGACCAGCGCTCACAAGGATCTTGAGATGGAGCATCTTCACCAGAAGCTTCCCGAAGTATATGATAAGTTTTTCTTCAAAATAAAGTAATGGATGAAAACTTCCTGCAAATGCTCTTTTTTTTGGCACGAAGTTTGACATTTTTAAGCATAAAAATATCTATGATGTTCACACCTTCAGCAAATTTGACATGAAGTTTTGAAGCTTGTTGTCAATACAACAAAATAGCATACGTATCAGATCACATATATATCAACATACACGGAGTGGCCAGATTATTATGACCACCTGACGTTTGTAGGCACATTAGCCGTCCACTGCATCGTATGAGATATGGAAGCTGAAGGCCTGTTCGAACACCTTTGCTGTCTGCAGTCACCAAGATAAAAGGTCTCCAATTCGCACAGGAACACAAGGATTGGACAGTCGAGCATTGGAAAAAAGTCATGTGGTCCGATGAACCACGTTTCCAGTTGCATCATGCAGATGGCCGAGTGAGAATTTTGCGGAAACAGCATGAAAGCATGCACCCCATATGCATGAGTACAAGCCTTCAAGCTGGTGGGGGCAGTGTTATGGTTTGGGGCATGTTTTCCTGGCATGATTTGGGCCCTTTAATTCCTGTGGAACAATGTCTGAATAGCACAACATACCTAAGGATCGTTGCTGATCAAGTTCATCCGATCATGTTGATGGCGTATCCCAATGGAGATGGCTTCTTCCAACAAGACAATGCGCCATGCCACGGTGCTCGTATTGTGCAGGAGTGGTTTCCAGAACATGAGGGAGACTTTCCCTTGCTTAGGTGGCCCCCACAGTCACCAGATCTCAATCCAATGGAGCTTTGTGGGACGAAGTTAAAAGAGCCATCAGGCAGCTGGTTCCACAACCATCAAATCTCACAGAACTGGACAGTGCTATTCATCAGGCATGGGGTCAGATCCCTCGCATCACCTTTCAGCATCATGGAGTCAATGCCAAGAAGAATCGCCGCAGTATTGAAGGCAAAAGGTGGCCCAGCGAAGTCCTGATGGGGTGCTCGCAATCATCTGGCCACTCAGTGTGTGTGTAACTCCAGCTAGTGAAAAGAATCCGCATTAGTAACAGGACCTGGTCTGCGTCTATGTTTCCCTTTGGTAACATGTTGCTAAGTCCACTTTACCTCGCTGTCCGCCGATGCTGCAGTGTCGGCGTTCATTCATTGGTGGATGTACCTACCGAGCGTGCCTTGTGCGTTACGGCCCAGCGCTGTGTGGCGTGCTTTACAAGGATGGTTTCACGGATTCTTTTTTTAAAATATATTTTATTGATTTTTTACAGAAAGGAAGGGAGAGGGATAGAGAGTCAGAAACATCGATGAGAGAGAAACATCGATCAGCTGCCTCCTGCACACTCCCCACTGGGGATGTGCCCGCCACCAAGGTACATGCCCTTGACCGGAATCGAACCTGGGACCCCTCAGTCCGCAGGCCGACGCTCTATCCACTGAGCCACACCGGTTAGGGCGGTTTCACGGATTCTTAACAAGCAGGTACTTTTATCGTCCCCCCTTAACCGATGAGGAAGCATGTCTACGAGGGGTCAAGGCTCCCGGCCAGTGAGTCACTGGGCTAAAGGATCCCAAAGGAACCCCGCCCGTGTCTGCGAAATAAAATCCCGCCGCCGACAGTGCGTAGGGAAGGCACGGGAGGGCCTTGCTGGTGAAGGGAGCACACCCGGGGGGGCAGCCGGCTGTGTCCACGGACACAGAGTGAGGATTGATTTCCCTAAAATACAAAAGCAAGGGCCTGCGCCCCTCGAGGCGAGGACGGGGTGCCACAGACTGTGCCTTCCTTGGTCAGGGCCACATGCAGGCGACAGCCCAGGGCCCGGCCTGCACGTGGCCATGCAGACCCCAGGAAGAACCGCATCTGGTCAGCAGGTGGCGCTGCCGCCCCAGCCGAAGGAGCAGCCTCCTTTCTGCCTCTGCTCCTACTTGCGGCCATCTACCGGTTTACAGGTGCCTCAGCCGGAGGAGTCAGCATCTCGGGAAACGGGCAATCGTGCTCATTCTCTTCTTAAAAAATGTTTTTATTGATTTCAGAAAGAGAGGAAGGGGAGAGGGAAAGAAAGATAGAAACTTTAATGATAAGAGAGAATCATGGGTCGGCTGGCTGCTGCCTCCTGCACACCCCTCCTGGGCATGTGCCCTGACGGGGAAAGGAACCGTGACCTCCTGGTTCACGGGTCGATGGCCAACCACTGAGCCACACAGGCCGGGCACTAATGCTCAGGTTCTAAAGCGGCATTTCTTCCTCTGCTTATGGATTTGAGGAAAAGTTACTGAGCAGCATGCGATGCATAAAGAATGTATAAAGCTGCCGAAACTGGTTTGGCTCAGTGGATAGAGCGTCGGCCTGCGGACTGAAGGGTCCTGGGTTCGATTCCGGTCAAGGGCATGTACCTTGGTTGCGGGCACATCCCCAGTAGCGGTGTGCAGGAGGCAGCTGATGGATGTTTCTCTCTCATCGATGTTTCTAGCTCTCTATCCCTCTCCCTTCCTCTCTGTAAAATATCAATAAAATATATTTAAAAAAAAAAAAAAGAATGTATAAAGCTTTTTGCAGAACAAAATCCAGCAACCTCCCACCCCTCCCTTCCCTCCGGCAGTGTGGGCCACTCCTGACTCGCTTGTTTGGGGGTGATCAGTAATTCCAAGTGCACTTTTTTTTCCCTGGAAACCCTTCAGGATGGACACGGTGAACAGCCCCTGGGCCCTGCCAGACGCCCTGTGGGTGGGCGTGGCGGGTGAGGCGTGAGCTCGCTGCTGGGAGACATTGTTCCTGTGGTATCGCTTGGCCCAGAGCCTGATCCGCGTACAGTCAACGCGATTCCAAGGAAGGAGGATGAATGGGAGAGTTCTCCATGCGGGTTCTGTGCCTGTTCCTCGTTTTGAGGAGAGTGAAATAGGTAGGCAGCACCCTGTTGCCGGGAAGAACTGCTTTTGGGGCGGGCGTGCGGGTCCCCGCAGCCTCCGCGCCCACCCCAGCCACGGGCGCCTGCTCCTCTATTGGGAGTCGCTGATCCAGAGAGAACAGGAAATCAGTGGAGGGTCAGGGAAGCAGGGAGTAGCTTAAATTAGTTTATGTTCAGGGAGATGTTTACGACTTTTCCTGCCTTTGAAGTTAGGCCCAGGGCACAGAAATCTGAAGTCACATCAAATTGTCTGAAACCTGCATGTACTCGGTGCAGAGGACGGTGGAGTGAGGGAGAGTGGGAACCGGGAGCAGAGGAAAGAGACGGAAACACAGAGAAACAGCAAGAAAGACGCGGCCGGGGGCAGAGCATCCCTGCTCCTCAGACCAGCGGTCAGGAGCCACACAGGACGGGCCCGGGCCCCGGAGGCACGCTGTGCGGGGAAGCGGGGTGTGAGCAGACAGCCTGTTGAGAAGAACCCTTCCTTCCAGCTGCATCGGGCTCCTTCCACCGAAGCAGGGCCTGTTTGTTCTGAGTCCCGGGTTTGTTCCTCCACTGGCCGACCTCTGCGTGGCGCCTGTGGGAAGCACGGCCCCGAAAAGCCCTGGGGCTCGCCCAGCGTGGGATCGTGGGATCGTGGGGTCGGAGACGCCGGAGAGGGGCATTGCTGGGGCAAAGAGAGAAATCGCTTTCTGCTCTGGATGGTTAACTGGAAACAAAAATCAACTACTTCCTCATTCCAGAAGCACGTTCCTGACTTGAATTAAAGCAGACGCCTAGGGGTGTGTGTGTGTGAGTGTGTGTTTCTCTGAGTGTGTTGGTGTGCGTGTGTGTGTCTGTGTGTGCATGTTATGTGCCTCTGTGTGTGTGTGTGTGTGTGAGTGTGTTTTTCTGAGTGTGTATCCAGATGTCTGTCACTCAGTACATCTTTTTTTTTTTTTTTTTTAATATATTTTATTTTTTACAGAGAGGAAGGGAGAGGGATAGAGAGTTAGAAACATCGATGGGAGAGAAACATCGATCAGCTGCCTCTTGCACACCTCCCACTGGGGATGTGCCCGTAACCAGGGGATGTGCCCGTAACCAAGGTACATGCCCTTGACTGGAATCGAACCTGGGACCCTTCAGTCTGCAGGCCGACGTTCTATCCTCTGAGCCAAACTTGTCAGGGCAGTACATCTTTTTGTTGTTGTTAATCCTCACCCAAGGATATTTTCCCATTGATTTTTAGAGAGAGAGGAAGGGAGGGGGAGAGACACAGAGAGAGAAACATCCATGTGAGGGAGACCTCTCGGCTGGTGCCTCCCGCACGGGCCCTGATGAGCCTGTGACTCTAGTGCAGGGGTCCTCAAACTACGGCCCGCGGGCCACATGCGGCCCACCGAGGACATGTATCCGGCCCGCCGGGTGCCGATGCCTGTCCTGCTTAGCAGCCGACTCGTCCCGGGCCCGCAGTGCGCATAGGAATTTGTTCATAGTTTTTTTTTAAACTATAGTCCGGCCCTCCAATGGTCTGAGGGACAGGGACCTGGCCCCCTGTTTAAAAAGTTTGAGGACCCCTGCTCTAGTGTCTTAAAGCCCCTGGTTCCAGGTTTGGCCTCGTGGCCCCGATGAGGCACGGGGCCCCCGAGACGTCGTGTCTGTGATTGGGAAGGGATGGTGTCTGGCAGCCCAGGACGGCTATGAAGTGCAAACCGAGTTCATGGAATTTAACGAGCTTCATAAGCCATGAGGCGCTACCCCAGCCTGCGGTAGGATTCTTGCTGCTCTCCGGGTGGGGGATCTGCTGGGGAAACCCAGGAGGGGGGACTCCTTCCGTGGCTCAGGAGGGGGCCGTTCGGACAGGACGGGAAGAGCTGGTGGTTATAAGCGAGGCTCCCAGGACGGCTGTGGCTGCTCAGTCAGAGCCCGCGATGATGGCAAAGGAATTCCTGCTCCCAGCTCGGACGCCGACCCACAGGAGCTCCTGCTCCATCGCCCAACGCTTCAGGCCGGCGGCTCGATCCCAACGCACCGGCGGCGGCCTGGCTCCTCACGTCCCCGGAGGAAAGGGTGCCGTGGAAATGGCCCGAAGGAGGACGAACCCCGGAACGGATGAGAAAAGTGGCAAGTTCTAGAAGAATCAGAGAACCGGCTAGAAAAGGAGGACAGACAGGAACTGCGAAAACGCAGCACCTGGAGGGCTGGGTGAGGAGGAGGAGCTCGTCTGCCCGCTGGTGACGAAGATGCCCACGCCGCCGGGGCTGGAGGAGGTGATGACGTCCATGACGGCGCTCAGGGGTCCGTGCGCAGGAGACAGCGGGGGCGACGTCACAGCTCGCGTGTTTAGCTTCATGACCGTAACCACGCGTAAGGCTGCAGGGTGTTTATCCAGGTGGCCAAGTGCTGTGTTCAGGAAACATACCCACCCCCTTTTTAAAAATCTATTTTATTGGTTTCAGAGAGGGAGGGAGAGGGAAAGAGGTGAAGCATCGACGATGAGAGACAGTCACGGATCGGCTGCCTCCTGCACGCCCCACATGGGGGATCGAGGCCGCAGCCCGGGCATGAGCCCTGACCGGGAATCGAACCGTGACCTCCTGGCTCATAGGTCAACGTTCACCCACGGAGCCCCGCCCGCCGGCAGCCCCTTCCGTGTGATGGTCGCCTGGTAGGTCATTGATATGACGTGGGAAAAGAGGAGAGAAGAAGGCGATTTCCTGGAGGTGCCTCGTTCCTGTGGACTGCAATGCTCTCTCCAGGTTCTCGGTGAAACGGCGGGGACACCCTGAGGCCTGTCACCGTCACCGAGCACTGGCACAGTCCCACCGCCAGAGCTCACCTGTACTCTGTGCCACCAGGTGCCAGGACCTGGCCCCACACCTGCCTGTGTTCTCTTCCTAAACACAGCCCCGTCTTGCTTGTCCGTCATGCCAGCGGCGTCCCCGGCACACGTGCACACTCTGCCGGCGGGTAACGCGCCGAGTTTTCACCCCCTTTCGGGGTTAGCTGATTTGAACCAATGCATGAAGCCAGACTAAGCTTTGAACAAAGAGGATTTAGCCACTAGACTTTCTGATGGGGATACGTGACAGACAGAGTTTACGGAACAGAGCTGGCAGCAGCCAGGGACGAGGGCGCACGGATACCAAACGGATGATGCTTGACGTTCGCGATGGCATTGCTTCCCGTTACCGGCAGAGCCTGGGCCAGAATGGACGTCTGTTTGAAAACAGGTGTTGACCAAAACAATTTACTTATTTCTGTAGAGTCTCTTAAGTTTTGAAAATGAACTGTACGTTAGTCAACACTGACTTGATAATCATTTGTGCCTGGGTCTTTCAAAGAAAAGCAGCTTCCCCCAAACACGCCGGGGTTGGGGCGGGAGACAGCATTTAGTGCGAGAAAAACGTGCGTGTAAGTCTCCAAGGAAATCCTGGGCCCTCGCCGGTTTGGCTCAGCGGATAGAGCGTCGGCCTGTGGTGCCAGGTTCGATTCTGGTCAAGGGCACATGCCCGGTAGGGGGCGTGCAGGAGGCAGCCGATCCATGATTCTCTCTCATCACTGATGTTTCTATCTCTCTCCCTTCCTCCCTGAAATCAATAAAAATGTATAATTTAAAAAAAAAAAAGAAAGAAACACTGGGGCCTCTAAGCAATGACGACATCTGCCTCGCTTTGTAAGGACGCCAAGAGGAGAGGGACAGCTCCCGAAATGAGGCCCGATGCTCAGGCCGCTGCTGGCGAAAGGACCCCTGGGAAATTCAGTGCACGGACTTCCCTTCGCCAGCACCGTGGACAGCTCCCCCATGAAACAGCGCACCCACCTGCGGACGACCCCCGAGTGACTTCCAGGCGGGAGAGCCCAGGCTCACGGCGCCCACGTCCAGCCTCCACGCGCTCCGTGGCCATCACGGGCGCCGTGGCTAATGCTGCGGACAGGACAACCTGACCTGCACCGGGAAGATTAACAGCCGGGGAATCGTGACGCAGGCTCCCGCTCGTTTGCTATGCTGATGTCTGCCGCTACCTTAATGGATTATGCGAGCGGTTTATGGGGCATGGCCGAAAATATACTTTACTGAGGGACAGCAACGATCGGAGCCGAGCTGAGTGCAGGGATGTCGCTGACTGTGAAATATGAAATCTTTGGAAAACCTCTGTTTCCACCTCTTGCCTTCTCTTTCATATCATTCCCCGGAGGCCCGGCATCACACAAGGACGAAGAGTAACTTTCAGGAACTTGCCCTGACCGGTTTGGCTCAGTGGATAGAGTGTCGGCCTGCGGACTGAAAGGTCCCAGGTTTGATTCTGGTCAAGGGCACGTACCTTGGTTGCGGGCACATCCCCAGTAGGAGGTGTGCAGGAGGCAGCTGATCGATGTTTCTCTCTCATCGATGTTTCTAACTCTCTATCCCTCTCTGTAAAAAATCAATAAAATATATTAAAAAAAATAAAAAATAAAAAAATAAAAGGAACTTCGGAGAGAATCCCCAAGGATGCGGGGAGATTGCTCACCGCACAGGGTCACGCCAAGGCGCGTGGGGGTGGGTGGGGGTGTGGGTAGCAATCTTCGAAGGGCCATCTGTCCCTCCGCAGGGGTCAGTAGAATTTACCAGTAATTCCTCATCTGGATTCCAGGACAGGGGATGTGATTACGGGATGCTCAGCACAGACTTAGCACCCGCACCGTGTCACGCACCGGGGGTCACCCACACGCAGTCCCTGCTTCTTTTACAGGCGCAGTGAAGTGACCCTGGTGATACGGATAACCTGAGCGCAGTGGCGAGTGGGGCCTGAATAAATCCGATAAATGACGGAGGTCTCCATGCTGCGGGGCCTCCCCTTCCTTTGCGACCGGACTATTTGGCCACAAATAATTTACATATGGGCACGATTTTATAGGAACAGAGTCATAAAAAAGCCACAAAAGCAATCACTGGGATTATGGATGAGGCCCTGTGCTAGCTCCCTCCCATAAATTACCTCATTTCCTCCGCATGCCCAGTCTATTAGGGCTCTGGGAAGTCCCGAAACCCTCTGAACAGTAGCGCAGGGGTGTTCTTCATAAGAGGCGCGAGCCCATGAAGAAGGACAGAGTGGCTGGGAGGCACCCCACTGAAACGGGGGTGCTGGGAAGCAACTGGGTGGTGGGCGGACAGGCCCTGAAGCGTACGCTGCAACAGGGAACTGCAAGCAGCAGACTGGCTCCCTGTCCAGACCCTCCCCACTGCCCCGCTCCCTCCCAGGGGCTGGAACTGGTGGTGCGAGGTAGCACTGGAGGTCCAGGGATGGATCACAGCACCAATGTTTCTTAGCTTCATTTAATCCCCAGACACTCGCTCTTCCTTTTTTTTTTAAATATGATTTTTGAGGGAGAGGGAGAGATAGAAACATCCATGAGAGAGAAACATCGATCTGCTGCCTCCTGCACGCCCCCTATTGGGCCGCCTGGGGCGCCCGACAGCCCAGGCTCATCTCTGAGGCCCCAGCCTGTCCACGGTGCCCGCTGGTTCACTGGGGTTGGGATGAAGAATTACACGGCCGCCTGGCGATGCTTCCTCCCTGCCCCCTCCGGGCGCACCGGCCCAGCCCATTTCACGGCCCGCCTCTCTGTCCCACGTCAGCACCTGTGTTACCGGCCGTCCTGCGTGATGGGCGGATTCTTACCCCCTCGGTACTCTCTCTTCCGGACAGCACACAGCATCCGTCCCTCGACCCACCCATTGTCCTGCAAACTGGTTTCCAAATCAAGGCAGCTCTGCCTCCGTGGGCTTTTGATTGAACCAGGTGATCTGACAAACGACAGCGTCCTCTGGGCCAGATGCGGCAGATAACCGCGGGCCGGGGGCACCTTTCGGAGGCTATTGATTCAAAGCAGCTGACACCCATCTTCCCGGCACGGACGGATGTGCTGGCGGCACAGAAATGATGGCCATCTCGCCGCGAAGGTTAATCAGATACCTGGGAGCTCGGCGCCGCCCCTCGGTAAAGCGCAAGTCACTCCGAGATCAATCGCAGGCCTAGCTGCCCACGCTGTGTCCCTCGGATCACGGGACTGCTACCAAGCCAGACGCTGTGCCGGCTGGGGTTGTCTCGCCCGCTGAGAGCACTGATTTGTGGCTTTTATAATCCATGCACAGGGGTAAACAACATAAATATAAGAAGCGGATATAAAGTCATGATTTACTTGTTCTGAGAACGAGCCACTAATCTCTCAGGCCTCGGCTGCTCGGAAAACACGGCCGGGCTGTAGGTAGGTCTTCAGGGGCCGGAGCAAGATGCAAAGGGAGGCGCTGTGAGAGCCCCCTTGGTCACTGGTGGGGGCGGGGGGGCAGTGGGGGGTGTGGAAGCGCAGTGATATTGACTCTCATCGACAGATAACTGCTGTCTGGCTGCCGTGGCTCCGTGGTTGAGCGTCCACCCATGAACCAGGAGGTCACGGTTTGATTCCCGGTCAGGGCACACGCCCGGGTTGTGGGTTTGATCCCCAGTAGGGGGCGTGCAGGAGGCAGCCGATCAGTGGTTCTCTCTCACCCAACAGGTCTGTGGGCTGTGGTCAGATCAGCTCCAAGAGCCCCCAGTTTGTAACCTCTGGTCACAGCGGACGTCAACATGCTGCTGGTGTCTCCTGACACCCCTCTTCCCCCTGCTCCCCTCGCTTCCTGCTCCTGAACGGAGGAGTCTGGAGGCCACTTCCTCCTGGGGATGGGAGCGTGGACCTGGAGGGAGACACCCGGGAGCCTGAAGCACGTCCACCCGAGGTGAGATCCACCTCAGGGGCCCCTCTGCTGTGTCCCCCCATCTCTGCCACCAGCTGCATCCCGCACAAGCCGACATGGGGGCTGTCGGGCCGACGACCCTGACTTACTCTCAAGGGTTTAAAGCGCAGGCGTGAGCAGAGGTATTGTCCATGGAACGTCCTCAGATTCCACCATGAGACTGAAGAGAGAGGGGCCCTTCCCTGGGCTATGTTTTAACACTGTGCTCCTTGTAATTAGCGGGATAATCTTCTAACCCACACTGCGCTGCTGGTTATGGGTGACTGCAAGCTGGGCGGGAAAATAGGATGCCGGGGATGAGAAGAAAAGTGGAGGCGACAGAATCCGGCCCAGGGGCACGCTCCTGCCGGGGGCAGCGAAGCACAAGGTGGAAATACGCTCCCCAAACCGCAGAACTGTGGACCGATAGCGTCAGTGTTCACAGGGTCAGCATCGTCCGCAGTCCCCGGTCGGCCCTGAGAATGCAGGCAGGTGCTCGGACCACACACCCGTCTGCTGCCCTCGCCCTGGTCCCCAGGCTCACAGCCCCCGGCAACTGATGTCCCGCCTAACAACAGGATCACTAGCCTCATCTTGTGCGTGGCCTGATTATTTGAAACATTTTCCTTTTTTAAAACCCTCATCTGGGGATTTTTAAAAAAAATTGATTTTAGAGAGAGAAGAAGGGAGAGGGGGAGGGAAGGAGGGAGAGGAAGAGAGAGAGAGAAAGAGAGAGAGAGAGAGAGAGAGAGAGAGAGAGAAACATCGATGTGAGAGTGAAACATCATGAGCCTCTCATACTTGCCCTGACCAGGAATCGAACCCGCAACCTTCTGGTGCACAGGATGACATGCCAACAAACCGAGCCCCTGGCTGGGGCAAACCGTTTTCCTTTGGTTGAACAAAAATCATACCCTCTGCTCCAAAACTTCTGCCCTATTAGGCGTTTCCCAGGGGCTTGTTAAACATGACGATTCCTGGCCCTCGGCCCTGGAGACGTTGGTTTGGCGGTCCGGGGAGGGGCCAGGAATGCGCGTGCACAAAGGACACCAGACAACGGTGATGCTTGTGGCCCAGGGCCCACAGCGTCGAGAGGGCGGGAAAGGGACACGTCCTTTGTGTCTTTGACTATTCCCTCGCATTCGGGTGGCATCAGGGAGTCCCCCGGCCCCTATACTGGTTTCTGTAATCGATTTCCATGGTCTCACCCATGAAGAAGTGTCTGTGCAGACAGCAAGGTGACCAGATGTCCCACTGAGACTGAGGGCAAAGCCGATGGGGACCGACACCTGTGACATCAGGAGAGGTCTGGGCGTGGCTTAGGAAAGTCTACAGGACACAAGGCCCTTCTGATAGGACAATGGATCCCGCTCTTCCAGACAGAATGCGAGCTTGGCCTACATGTGAGCAGTTCTACTCGTGCAGAGAGAGGGGGGTTTAATACGAGGAGGGTGACATGTTTTCCAGCTGGGGAAATCTTGGAGTTGGTGGACCTAATCTTCACCTGGTCACGGCTCCGGACTTGCTCACACGGATTGTAGGAGCGCTGGAGGCATGTCAGAGGCACGTCAGAGGCCACGGCAAAGGCCAGGGTGCTGGCGTTTCCTCTCCCACCTCCAGTCATCCACCTTGAGCTCTTCAAATGGCTGCATGAGAGAGACGACCATCCGCCCTGGCCGGTTTGGCTCAGTGGATAGAGCATCGGCCTGTGGACGGAAGGGTCTCAGATTCCACTCAAGGGCACGTACCTTGGTTGCAGGCTCGATCCCTGGCCGGCCTGGTTGCGGGAGGCAACCCATCGATACATCTCTCTCACATCGATGTTTCTCTGTCTCTCCATCTCCCTCCCACTCTCTCTAAAAAAAAAAAAAAATCAATAGAAAAATATCCTCGGGTTGAGGATGAACAACAACAGCCAAAAAGACAACCGTCCTCACCTTTCAGAAAGGGACCTTGCTGGAGTCCATCAGAGAGCGATGATGGAGATGCCAATTAACTCGCTCTCATCTTGCTCAGATTCTGTATTTAACCTAAAGGCCCTCGGTCTTTTGGGCGGTTTGCTCAGATTTGATTGCCTTTGACAACCAGAGAAATTGAATCACGGCGTGGTGGGGCTACCCCGCCTGCCTCTGGCACAGAGAACAGATATCAGGAGAGGAAGGGGAGAGTTGCTCATGAATTATTCTCACATGTGTCTTCTCTGGCTCAGGGTTTGTGAGAGACCAAACTAGTCTTTTTTTTCTTAAAAAATGTTTTTTATTGACTTTTAGATAGAGAGGAAGGAAGGGAGAGAGGGAGGGAGAGAGAGAGAGAGAGAGAGAGAGAGAAACATCAATGATGAGAGAGAATCATTAATCGGCTGCCTCCTGCACACCCCCCACTGGGGATCGAGCCTGCAACTGGGCATGTGCCCTGACCGGGAATCGAACCTGTGACCTCCTGGTTCATAGGTCGCTGCTCAACCACTGAGCCCCAGTATTCTTTACAGAGTTGGGACCAAGTGTTGGCTTCCCCTTGGGATCACCTTGAAAATGCAGATGGATCACACACACACACACACACACACACACACACACACACACACACCTCTGCTTCTGAGAGGGCACGTGCCCATGACCCGTCTGTATGCCCCAGCGGCACTCTCAAACCACAGGAAGCTCCGGTATTGAGGCACAGAGGACAAAAGGGCTTAATTTTACTTCCTCTTGTCAATGATCACACAATTAGCCCTTTAAAACCCACCTCAGCTTTGGAATTGACAAAACTAACACACCCTAGTTGGAAACAAACTGTACTGATCTCCCAGCGTTTTATGGACGGAAAAGCTCAACCCTTATGGACGGACCACCTCCCCCTTCAGGAGGGCAGCGGCTCGCGGATGACAGCCGGAAGCGGGAAAGATGCGCGTGAAGAAGCACCGGGCTGTTAATGACGTGTTTGGGAAACATATTACCTTAATAACGCCGGGGACGGGCCCAGAGGGGGTGACAGAGGAAGGTCAGGGATCTATGCTCTTTAATATCACCTTCCTCTCCAGAAAGGCTTCATCACATCGACAGCCACGTCGTCCTGCGTGGGCAACGGTGGAAACGAGGCGGTGAGTACGGCCCGTGACACCGAGTGGGCAACGCGGGCCCTCAGTGCCAGGCGGGCGGCTGTGTCCCACGCGCTGCTCACTGGCCGCTGGTGGTGACCGTCCACATTGGCCGCTGGTGGTGACCGTCCACATTGGCCGCTGGTGGTGACCGTCCACATTGGCCGCTGGTGGTGACCGTCCACATTGGCCGCTGGTGGTGACCGTCCACATTGGCCGCTGGTGGTGACCGTCCACATTGGCCGCTGGTGGTGACCGTCCCATTGAGCAGAGTCAGCACCGCACGAGGCTCCGGTGCCGGAAGAGGACGCCACGCCGGGCCTCACGCTCCATGACGTGGCCTCGTCTTCTGTGGGCCTTGTTTTGCTGATTTGATGGATCAGCACTCAGGAAATAAACCATCGGTTTCCTTCCACAATCGAGTGCTTTCCTTCAAGGGAAGCGCTGGATAAGGGGTTCAATAGCACCAGTAGGAAGGTGTTATCCGTCCTACAGCATCGGGAGAGAAGCCGGAAAGCGGACCCGCCGTGCGGATGATTTTGGCTGTCACATCTGACCAGCGGAAGGAGCCCCACCCCAGGTCTCTTTTAAATTTGGGGTTGTATAGATATAAAACGACAACATTTTTTTTTAAAACCAGTACTTATGTTCTCATTTCTACAATTAATGGTCTTCAAACTTTTTTGAAAAGACTTTTAAATTGATTTTTAGAAAGAGAGGAAGAAAGAGGGAGAGAGATAGATCGATGTGAGAGGAAACATACATTAGCTGCCTCCTGCACACCCCCCACCGGGGACTGAGCCCGCCATTCGGGCATATGCCCACCGGCACAGGACGATGCCCAACCAATGGAGCCACACTGGCCAGGGCTGGTATTTAACTTTGTATAGACTTCCAACCTTTCCCCCTCTGAATACACATTAAAATCTTCCTTAATAAAGCATCACCAGTGCAACTAACGTCCCACCACAACCTGCGATAGACCCCTGAACTTGAATTTGCTGGGTGCGCGTGCAGAGTTCTTCGGGGCAGCACAGGGTTTCTCCATGGATGGTCTGGTGCCACCAGCTCCAGAGTCGGTCCAGGTCATTTTGGATGCAGCGCAGCAGGTAACTATGGTAACAGCAGCCCAGCTTCACGCCCTGCCTTTCCTTCATGCCCAGGAGGGGATCCGAGGGGGTGGTTGCTGTTACCACATTATCGGCCTGAACTACACCCTGTTCCTCTTCCCTAGGACCCACGCTGAGAAACACCTGTCAGGTGAGACCCGCACAGCAAACACCTGTGTCACGCCGGGCGTGGCCCTAACCCTGCTGCGGAGAGACAGCGGGGCAGTAACAGCGCTGCGTGCCAGCGGACCCTCCCTCCATGCCGCTCTGTCATGTCGACAGCCGCCCAGCCCTCTGTTCAAAGGCCGGATGTTATGCTTTGTGTTAGGACTCGGGGGAGAGGTTCAGGGGTCTCATTTGAGAACTGTTCTTGCTTAAAATTAAAACCACTGCCTGGCCGGAGTGGCTCAGGGGTTGAGCGTCGACCTATGAACCAGGAGGTCGCGGTTCGATTCCCGGTCAGGGCCCATGCCTGGGTTGTGGGCTCCATCCCCAGTGGGGGGCGTGCAGGAGGCGGCCGATCCATGATTCTCTCTCATCGTCGATGTTTCTATCTCTCTCTTCCTCTCCCGTCCTCTCGGAAATCAATAAAAATATATTTAAAAAAAATTGAAACCACAAACTCAAATCCTGAACACACTAGAATCAGCTTGAAAAAATGAAACCAGTGCAATGTAGGAAGTCAGATGAGGGATGGAATTGAGAGCCCCTTGGCGCCTGCCGGGGTCCTGAGGTCGGGAGCCCTTGCCCCAGCAGAAGGGGAATATCTACCCATCAGAGGTCGGCCTTAACCCTCCTGGCCCTGGGGTGGCGCTCAGTCCCACCTGCTCCCCCGCTCCTTACTGACCCGTGACCTTGCTGACCCGCTGTGACCTTGCTGACCCGCGGTGACCCGTCCGCACCACGGGGGAGGGGTGGGGAGGGAGAGACCTGGGTTTTAAAAGCGGTGTTAAGGACAGAATCACAGTGACAAGGTCAGAGACGGCGTGTTTTGATGGCTGACCTTCCGGGCGTTTCCATCACATTCACACCAGGAGATGAAAATGAACACAAGGGCCTTCTCTGATAGGTTAGTCTCTGTAGCTTTCCAAGCTGAATAAATCCAGGCCGGGTCCTGTTGCGGTTACGCTGCCCCATGTGCGTGAGGGCGGGGCTGGGCCCTGGGCCGCCCCTCAGTCCTGGGCAGGGGTCTCGCGGGGTTCCGAGCGGTTTCTCGCCTCTCGGGCTTTACGGGGCCGCCGGACGTCCCTGCCCTCCCCGGGGCCTGGAGGGCCCTCGGCGCACCCACTGCCCGTGAATGCTGATGGGGTCAGGACCAGGGCTGGCAACACGTTCCCTCGGACGCCCCTGACCTCCCACAGCAGCCATCTACGCACGACGTGACCAGACAAAGCTCACATTTGTCTTTCTTCCCACTTCATCTAGAAGAATAACGGAAGGGTTAGAGGACATCTGTGGGGACGCCCACCCCACCGAGCTCTAACTCTGGAACCAACCAGTTCTGTCTGGCCACAGCCGGTCCCTGCTGGTCTCAGCCATCCTGTCTGCTCAGCCCTCCCCTTGCCCCATCTTTTGGGGATTTCAGTTTGTTTTAAAAATATCTTTTTAAATTGATTTTAAAGAGAGAAATATTGATGTGGGAGAGAAACATTGCCTAGCTGCCTCCTGCACGCCCCCTGCTGGAGATTAAGTCCACAACCCGGGCATGTGCCCTGATCGGGAATCAAACCGTGACCTCCTGGTTCACAGGTCAGTGCTCAGCCCCAGAGCCACACCGGTCAGGCAGGCATTGCCATTTTATTAAAATATAACAACAGCTACTACTGTTTCCGAAGTCCCAGGCACACGCTAAACACGTAACACGGATAGTTATCTCAGCCACCACAACAACCCTATGTGTACGAGGTCGGCAATGCTTGTCGCCATGAAGGCTGGTTATGTGTCCAATGTCCCGGGGCCAGCAAATGGGAGAAACGAGGCTCAAAGCCAGATCTCTCTGACCCCAAGCCCCACCCTTAACTGCTACTGAAGGCTGCTGCCTGCATCACCCTCTCCATACCTAACAGGTACTCTGTAAGAGGGCTCAGCGTGACAGCTCAGATGCCCGGGTCCTGGCTGGTCACGGGGCCCCCTTCCTGGCTGAGGGCTGCCCAGGGTCCTGGCTGGTCACTGGGGCCCCCTTCCTGGCTGAGGGCTGCCCAGGGTCCTGGCTGGTCACTGGGCCCCCCTTCCTGGCTGAGGTCTGCCCAGGGTCCTGGTTGGTCACGGGGGCCCCCTTCCTGGCTGAGGGCTGCCCAGGGTCCTGGCTGGTCACGGGGGCTCCCTTCCTGGCTGAGGGCTGCCCAGGGTCCTGGCTGGTCACTGGGCCCCCCTTCCTGGCTGAGGTCTGCCCAGGGTCCTGGTTGGTCACGGGGGCCCCCTTCCTGGCTGAGGGCTGCCCAGGGTCCTGGCTGGTCACGGGGGCTCCCTTCCTGGCTGAGGGCTGCCCAGGGTCCTGGCTGGTCACGGGGCCCCCCTTCCTGGCTGAGGTCACAGACATTAGCAAAGGGCTCCGCTGGAGTTTTTTTTACCAGCGCCCTCTAAGTGCCTGCCCCATTGCCCTGTGAAGCAGAGAGAACATGCGGTCAGATGCGCCGGTGCCATGGCCCCGAGTGGATAATTAACAGACTGAAATCACGGAAGTCATTCTAAACACAGACCTACTTCTGGCTCCGGGCTTTCCAATTTTCACCGGCACAGACACGCGTGTTTCGCATAAAAAGGCTTCCCCGGAGGATCGGACTTGTCCAACTTCCCACGTGACCCCGGAATATGTAATCGGCTGATTCCTAAGGTTCCTCCAGAAATCAACATTGAGGCCAATACCCTTTCTGGCCATTTTCCTTTGCCTGAGGCCCTCTCCCTTCACAGAGGGCGCCACGCAGGGGCAAGAAGGAAGAAATAGGAGGTGGCCCAGGCATACCTCTTATGGAGAAACAGAAACACGCGTGAGGGAATCCTGGTGCGGTGGAGAGAAACTACAGGCACACGGACCAGGATTCCCGGGTTCACGTCCCTTCTGCTTCTCGTGACCTCGAGGGAGTCCCCCCCCCGGATCTCCACGTTCCTCCGTCAGAGCATCGCCAAGATGCCTTCCACTCAGAGATTCTACGAGGAGGCGTGAGATAAAGCGGCAGAAATGCAGGTGACATGTCAACGAAAACCGCACCCCTCACAGCTCCCACTGGGGGCTCAGCCCAGCCCAGCCCATCAGCCGGGTGCGGTGCTGGGAGCGTGGGGGACGACCAGGCGCGTGGGAATTTCTACTCCCTCAAAACCGGCCGGGTGGGCGGGGTGCCGGCCGCGCAGCCCAGAGGAGGCTGTTAGTAGATTAACCCACAGCCTCAGCCCCCAACACCCGACGGCGCCCTCCCGGATCGCCACTGTTGCTGCTGAAACTATGTCGGCTGCAAACAGCCTGGGAGTCGTGGGTTTTCAGGGTGCCGGCACGGTGCTCCTAGGCACGCGTCTGGAATCTACGGAGACTTGAGATTTAAGGGAAGGACTGGCGGTACCGTGAGTTACAGCACCAGCATGGGCACAGGGCTGTGGGCCTCAGAGCTGTGCGGGGTGATTCTGAGACGAGAGAGCCTTTCCGTCACATCCATCCCCGGCACGCCCCTCGGGACCCTCCGTCGCCGCGTGTTTGCCGGGACGCGTTAACCTAGAAGCAGTCGGCGACCTCCGGGGCCTTACCCTTCACCACGAGGCTCCCCGTGCTGCTGGCCGTCCCGAAGTGGTTGGTGGCGACGCAGGTGTAACTGCCGGCGTCGGCTTTCGTCACGTTGAGGATCCTGAGGCTCCCGTCTTCCGAGACGGTGATTCTGAAATCAGAGGGAATAAACCCCGCGGTGAGGTTACCTCGCAGGACCGACCGGCAGTTATTTCTGTCGTCTTTCCAACGAGGAATCACGGTCGCATCACTGGACAGTTTCCTCTCTCTCTCTTTTTTTTTAAGTTTTAATTTAAGAAAAAGGTTTTAACTTTTTAAACATGTCTCCCTTGGTTTTAGAGAAAGGAAGGGAGAGGGAGAGAGAGAGAGAAACGTCGATGGGAGAGAGACATGGATCGGCTGCCTCCTACACGCCCCCCCCATGGGGATTGAGCCCCCAACCCGGAATTGAATGGGTGATGACTTGGTTCATGGGTTGACGCTCAACCACTGAGCCACACTGGCTGGGCGCTGATCTCATCTTTATTTAGGATATTTGCCCATGTTCACTATGCATATAAGTAGGACATGTGACTCACTGTAGTCACCATTCCATTTGTCTGAAAACTGCCAGTGAGTGAGGAGTGAGGGAAAATCCCTGGATGGCTGACTTTCTGCATTTTTGTTCAAAGTGTTTTCTTCCGGACGAGCAGCGTCAGTTAAATGAGATATTGTTAAGCCTGTTTATGTCTGAAATATGTCAGACAGCGAATGCATTTATAGGAAGAAGCAAGAACCGAACTTGAACAAAACCGAAACCAGCCCACCACCTGGTGGGACTCTGGCAGGATGGCGAGTGTGGACGGTGCATCCCAGACCCCGCGATGAGGGCAGATGTGGACCACCTGGTGGGAAGGTGACGCTCCCGACAGACACCTGGGCCAGGGAGGCTTCTGGAGAAGCCGGTTTGCAACACGACCCCGCAGGAGAGGGAGAGGCAGAGACGCCGACAGCCGGGCTCAGGGTGGTCGGAGGAACGACCGAGGCCCACGGAGAGCTCGGTCAGGGTCAGCGTCTGCCCCGTCTCCACTGGGGCGTTCAGACCTAGCTGCTTCCTTCCGTGTCCCTGCCGCCTCCTTCTCACGGGCCTACCACAGCCTCCTACACGATCTGTCCATTTCCTCTCTGGCTCCTCCAATGCCTTCCTCAGTCAGTGGCCAGATAATCTCTTATTTTATTTTTTAAAATACATTTTTATTGATTTCAGAGAGGAAGGGAGAGGGAGAGAGAGAGAAACATCAATGATGAGAGAGAATCATGGATCGGCGGCCCCCTGCACGCCCCCTACTGGGGATCCAGCCTGTGACCTGGGCATGTGCCCTGACCGCAAATTGGACTGTGACCTCCTGGTTCATAGGTGGACGCTCAACCGCTGAGCCACGCCGGCCGGGCCGGATGATCTTTTAAAACACAAATTGGATTATTGGGTGGCACCCCCCACTCCTCAGACTCTAACCACTTAGCACACCGGCCAGGGCCATGTTTGTTTCTAGATAAGGTTTTGAAGTTTCCATTTCATTTTAGTTTCCCTGCCTTAGCCTATTGGCCGATAGAGGGAGTCACTCTAGGGTCAAGCCTCAGGCTGACCTGTGGCAGGGCCTCAGCCTGGAGGGCAGAGCTCTCTGAGCATAATTAAGCCTGACCTTGTAGGCCCCCCTAATTCCTTCCTAAATAGCTAATGGGCTGTGGGAGGTGCAGTGAGTGTTGCCAAAACAAGAACATTTGTATACATGTTAATCCACCCATGTTTTAACCAGACTATAAAATAAAGCATCAGCTTGCAGGCTGGGTCATCTGTGTCCTCATCCAGGCACAGGAGATCCACCCAGCCCCAGCTGTATTCTCTCGTCTGTCCTTTCTTCAATCCTTCACCGCCCCTCCTCAGGTTCACCCTTGGCCGTGCTGGCGCGGCACAGGCCGACCGGTAGCTATTAGCTTGATATTGAACATGGTGCTCCTCTGAATACTCGTGAACAGTGATCGAAGGAGATAAAAGGAACTGGAAATGTAAATCCGCTCCTGGCTCAGAGCAGGTGGGTCTCCTTTGAAATCATTGATGGTATCAGAGGAAAGTAAAAAGTGACAAAGCAGAGAGAAGTAAAAATAAAAGCGAGACACGGGACTCCATTTTCCCCCACACAGAGAGAGGTCATCTGACTCCCCACACGGTACATCACCTCCTGCAGGGAGAAGCGGCTGTCCCCACCCCCCCCCCCCCCGCCCCAGTCACCGGGGATTTCGGACCCACAGAGGATGGGCAGATCTGGAATTCTGCCATAAATCGAATCTCTCTCGCTTCATCCGAGGCTCTGGGCTACAGACACAGAGGAGCTGGCCTTGTCAGTCCCATAAATCACAGCTGGCCGGTGGACCCTGGAGCTTTAAAAATGCTGACCTTTGCTTTTGGGGCCCAAGTGACAGGTGACAAAAGCTGCCACGGGCACAATAACCCACCACCTGCAGGAGGGTCATCCCCAAATGGGGACCGGGGTTTTCTGAGCAGTTCTGCACGGAAGCCACAGAGATGAGGAAGGGGCGGCGTGTCCACGCCTGCCTCGGGGTCCCAGGGGACTCGGCCCTCGTAAGTGAGTCCCTTTGACGTACAACATAGAGGGAATGATGGGTTCCTGTCTCCCTCTCAACAGGCAAGCAAGGGATGGGTCACCTGGCCCGGCCGGCATGGCTCAGCGGTTGAGTGTCGACCTATGAACCAGGAGGTCATGGTTTGATTCCCGGTCAGGGCATGCGCCCAGGTTTTGGGCTTTCTCCCCAGTGAGGGGTGCGCAGGAGACAGCCAATCAATGATTCTCTCTCATTATTGATATTTCTCTCTCTCTCTCCCTTCGTCTCTGACATCAATAAAAAAATAATTAAAAAAACACATGTGTCTGGTCCAGGGGCAGAGATAGGAACTCAGGTATGTCGGTGATCAGGGAAGTTTGACAAGGATGGGGGAGGGGCGTGGGTGGAAAAGAACAGGTTGCTGTGAATCTGACCCAGTTAAAGCAAAACACAGGACAATATCGGACCCTGTGTGTGCCGCGTGTGTGTGCAGGGCTTCCCCGCACACCTTCCTCTAACAATCAGCGCACCACATTTCTCAAAAATCTGGTCCATGAGCCTCTCGCGGTCGGTCGGTGGAACTTGGAAGGATGATGAAAGGAATTTAGTTAGGAATCCTGAAAGCACAGGGTAACCTCGGGCAACACACCAAATGCGCAGCAATTCTTTTCAAAGAAGGCAGTGCAGTGAATTATTCAAATTGGATAACTCTGATCTTAACAAAACGCGATTGGCTGGTATCAGGCCAACAAAGCGTGCCCTTGTCGCTTGATCTGTGCCTAATATCTCGGGTCAATGGGACACAGAACTGTGAGCCGGGGTTGCCTGGGCCGGTGATCAGAGCGAGATGGGGAACTGAATAGACATTTTCTTTCGTGCGCAAGTGTCCAAAACCAAGGAACAGAATGACCATGAACATTTATGAGTTACAGCGCGGGATGAAAAACGCCGACGTTAACAGCAAGTTCAGCTCTTAACATCGAGGGGACCCAGACCCACTTGGCTCACTTGGCAGCGGTCAAACAGCCCAGGAAGGCAGATGAAAAGAATGGAAACCACAGGGGGTCTGCATGATGAGCCAGCCAGCCGGAATTACAACTGCAATTAGACCCCGTGCTCCGAACAGGAAACCCGGGCTTTTTCTGCAAGCAAAGCGCTCAGGGCCTTCAGCACCGGCCTCCAGGATGACGCAGAGGGCGCACCAGGACAGGACAGCCTCTAGCCCAGGGGTGGGCAAACTTTTTGACTCGAGGGCCACAATGGGTTCTTAAACTGGACCGGAGGGCCGGAACAAAAGCATGGATGGAGTGTTTGTGTGAACTAATATAAATTCAAAGTAAAGGAGCGGAGGGGAGAGCAAGAGAACCCTCCGCTCTTTCGGCTCCGCGGGCCGGATAGAACACCCGAACGGGCCGGATCCGGCCCGCGGGCCGTAGTTTGCCCACGGCTGCGAGTCTAGCCAGTCTCCTCTCTGCTATTTACCACCCAGTCTGCAAGTTTTTACAGCGTCTTTTCTTGTTGTCGTTAATCCTCACCTGAGGTAATTTTTCCATTGAATTTTAGAAAGAGTGGAAGGGAGGGGGAGAGACACCAAGAGAGATACACCGATTGGTTGCTGCCCGCAGGAGCCCTAACCAGGGCCCGGGATCCACCCTGCAACCCAGGTACGTGCCTTTGACCGGAATTGAACCCGGGACCCTTCTGTCCACAGGCCAATGCTCTATCCACCGAGCCGCACCGGCCAGGCTTCACAGCATCTTAGTCCCACTGCAGCCGGAATGCCCTGCCATTCCCCAAGTCCCCGTGGGGGAAGAAACCCCTAAAAGTTACTGGAAAGTGAAGGCCCCAGGGATGAGGAACCATCTGCCTTTTATGAAACGAAGCATAAAATGTACTTTTAGAATGGAAGTTTGCCTTTGTGCTTTTCCACGGTGTCTTTCTCCAGGCGACGCGCCCCAGGGTCTCCACGTCTACCGAATGACGTATCCCCAGCCCTCCAGCATCACACGCTGTCTTTACGTTACGGGTACAAGCTCGCCTCGTCTGGAAAAATGTTTGGTGAATGTACATTATGGCATGCTGGGCTCCCGGCCAGCTCATGTGATACCATCGGATCACTTCCAGGTCATTCATGAGGGTCGGCCGGCAGAGGACAGGGAATGAAGAAAGGCCACGGACAGATGTGTGTATTTATATGAAAAGCCCACCTGGGAAGAGGCTGTTGCCACATGCCTTTGAGTTTCTCTACCCAGCGAGCCATTCCTGGGCCATCCTGTGCCCATGGGGTCCTGGGCATCTCAGAATGAGCCCGGAATCACTAGCCATGAAGAGATGGGACTTCTTCCTCATTTTTGTAGCCTCTCTGATGATAAGACGAGGGAACCCCAAGTCCTCCGTGCTGGGCCTGCTCCGTGGAAGCCTGGGCGGCATCAGGCCACAGCTGTTCCTGGACACCTGCCCTCTGAGAGGCTCCGGGGAGGTGAAAGGCAAGCAGGCACGCCGCTCCGGTCACTGGGCCCTTGGGGCGTGGATGTCGCTGGCGCACCTGTTGCACCTGGTGAATGGATGCGCCGGGGAGGTGACGTGCACCCGGGTGGAAGGTGCACCATCACTGTTCGGGGGGTGAGGGACCCCAAGTTACACTCTCAGCTGTGTCATGAATGAGTGTTGAATGAAGGAGAAAATTTTAAGCTTTCTAAACCTTGGTTTCCTCACCAATAAATGAAGCATTGGGCCCGGCTGGCCGTAGCTCAGTGGTTGAGTGTCAACCTAGGAACCAGGAGGTCATGGTTCGATTACAGGTCAGGGCCCATGCCTGGGTTACAGGCTCAAGCCCCAGTAGGGGGCGTGCAGGAGGCAGCCGATCCATGATTCTCTCTCATCCTCGATGTTTCTCTCTCTCCCTCTCCCTTCCTCTCTGAAATCAATAAAAATATACTTAAAAAAAATAAATGAAGCCCTGAGTCACTTTAGAGACTTAAACAGCTTAATGGACAAGCAGGTGCTTTGAGCACTGAGCGTGCAGGGTTTGCCCCAGGCTGGTGTTCCTGTGATAAGCTCGGGATTTCTGGGTCCGTTCTCTAAGTCTGGCCCCCGGACCAGCGGTGCTGGGATGCCGGGGGGCTGCTAGGAAATGCAGGATCCCGGGCCCCAGCTCAGACGTTCTGAGTCAGGATTTTCATCTGAAGAACATTCCTCCATATTTGCATGCTCCCTGTTAGAGAGTAGAAATTTTTGAGCGTGCTTCCTCCTCGTCGATTTAGCCTTGAATCCCAGCTGCACCTCACAAAATAGCCTTGCAAGATAGGACACTGTCAGCTTTCTGAAGAACAGGATGACCCTGTGAATAACATGGTCGTCAATGGCATGACCCTGACGTTGCTTGGGAAAAACTGTTCTGCCTTAAATTGCTTGCTCTGCAAAAACAGGATGTGGGAAATGTGCTTAAAAGCGGTCCTGCACAAAGGGTCGGGGCTTGCTCTCTGGACTCCCTGCGTGGAGAAAGGCAGAGCAGTCGCCGGCCGGCTAATAAAGGCTCCCCAAATTTTAATTTGGTCTGGACTCCAGTGGTTGTTCACTTGCGTTCGCTCCACAATACTCCTCAAAGTCAGAGACGCCCTGAGCCACTTAGGAGCGGACTTGGACCGAGTCTCCTGGTTCTCAGAGGGCAATGCGTGGGAGAATCGATACAATTACTAAGCCAAATTAGTGGGAAAGAAATATAATTTGAAGTCTGATTTATTCCCAGGGGCTACTCATCACTAATTGATGGCCCAGGACAATTGGGCAGCCCGCTCCAACCGTCCTGTGAAGAATCAGCGGCCACCTTCCCCGTGTCCTCGCCCCGAGAGCCACCGTGGGCCCCCTCAGCTTCCATCCTCCAAGTCCCACTCTCCCATCCATTCCCGCGTGCTTCCGTTAGCGGCAGGCATTTCTGTCCATCGCCACAGAAGAATGCGGACACGTTCGCCCTGGGAAACAAAGGCCTTAGGGGGCCGGGGACTATGGGGACAGGAGAGGGCAGCCTTCCGATATTTAGAAAAATGTTTGAGAAAATAAAGCTGAGATTTCTCCTGCACCACACCGGGGAGCTGGCTTCAAACGCAATGACAAAACCCTGTTTATGGATGAACATGTTGATAAATAAAAATTCCCTAAGGGGTACAATTCTCCACGGCAGGCATGAGCTTCTTTCTTTTCTTAAAAAAATTGATTTTAGAGAGAGAAAGGGGTTGGGGGGGGAGAGAGAGAGAGAGAGAGAGAGAGAGAGAGAGAGAGAGAGAGAGAGAGGAGAGAGAGAGCAATGTGAGAGAGAAATATGGATCAGTTGCCTCCCGCATGCAACCCAACTGGGGATCAAACAAACCCACAACCTTTTGGTGTTCGGGATGATGCTCTACCCAACCGAGCCACTGGCCAAGGCAGCATGAGTTTCTTTCACTGGAGGCATTTCAGCACGAGAGAAAAGGACGGGCTAGCTTTTCTTGGAGGCATTTAAGAATCAGAGGGATGCCTAAACGATGTTTAAGGTCCAGACACCTGCTAACTCCCAAGGTTCCAATGACATCGCGCACGCAGTAACTTACATTTTCAAGTGTAATTGTCTCTGGCATGTTTCCGCCAGGACATGCTCCCCGAGCTTGAACAGACTCCGGCGAAGAAGGAAAAGGCCACGGGTTTTATAGGAGGTGCCACTAAGGGCAGGAAGACAAAGATTTCCGGTATCAAAGAGACTAAAACCGTTAGGGCATGTTTTCTAGGCCGATTTCTCTTTAGAAAACGTTTCTCAAAGGTTATTCTGTGCAGATGGCTTTGTTTCCACCCTCAAAGCGTGCGTGACGCGGTGGCTCAACCACCATCCGGCTGCTTCATTCTCTCCAGGCCTCACTGACAGCGCTGCAAAGAGTAGCAACAGCCCGCGTCTCCCCGGCCATCAAACAGAGCCACTGTGTGGCCGAGAGGGTGGCTGTGTTCTAATGTTGAGGAGGTTTGGTTCAGGGGTGGGTACGTTCTCTCCAGCGGGAATTCAGTAACACTTTAGAGTAGGCATTGGAGGCAAATAAAAATATTTTTATTTTTGGGTAAGCCATGCATGCTCTCAAGGGTGGTCACTTGTGATACTGAAGCTATTTCTATAGTTGCTGAAAAACTACTGTGGGAGACACTGTCCATTGTATTGTTTGAAGATGTGCATCAGTTAGCTATCATTGCGTAACAAATACCCCTTCCCCCCACCAGCTCCATTGCTTACAAGTAAGTGACAAGCATTTTGATGGTTTACATGCTAAGTGTTGGCTGGGGCGCCAGATGAGTCTGGGCCACATGCCTCTTCCTTCTCCAGCAGGCTTCCTGGACTTTGTTTGCATGGCGGTGACAGGTCCCGAAAAGCGGCCAGGGAAAGCTCCGGTGTGCAAGCACGTTTGCAGCAGTCACGTGCGTACGTTTTGCTAACATTCCACTGGCCAAAGCAAGTCCCACAGCCAAGCTCAGGGTCAAAGTGGGATGGCACTGAACAAGGACATGGGTCTAGGCAAGTTAAAAACACAATCAGTCTGCTACTGGATTCAAGGAATGAAGATAATTTATGATTTCCTATCAGAAGAAAATCATCCCTTTTCAAGACTAGTTTTCAGATCAAGAATTTTACTGGCTCACTGATTTCCCTTTTTGCTTGCGATAATAGGAAGCTCAAAATATTAATATGTGTTTAGTTAAATAATTATTAATGTATTAGGGGCCCGGTGCACAAAATTTATGCACTCGGGGTGTGGGGGGTCCCTCAGCCCGGCCTTCACCCTCTTGCAGTCTGGCAGCCCTCAGGGGATGTTAGGCTGATGGTTTAGCCCTGCCGCGGAAGTGAGCCCGGCTCCTGGCTGAGCGGCGCGCCCCCTGTGGGAGCGCACTGACCACCAGGGGGCAGCTCCTGCATTGAGCGTCTGCCCCCTGGTGGTCAGCGTGCGTCATAACGACCGGTGGTTCCGCTGTTCTGTCAATTTGCATATTAGCCTTTCATTATGTAAGATGCTTTCCTCTTCTTCTACATGGTCTAAATGTTCTATTTTAATAGTCTGGTTGTATATATCTTGCATTTTAAGCTGCCTCAAGTATGTTTTGTTCTTTTTGAGAGAGATAGATGAGGAAAAAATACTTATACTTATTTAAGGTTAAGAGAGAGAGGTTCTGTGTTTTCAAGGGCCATCGATCCTTATTATAAATGACATTCTCCAAGTTCTACCGTGAACCAAAGTGACAAGTGTATGCCTCAACCCGTTTTTCAAGGAATTATCTCAAACCAATTTCCTCTCGGGATGGAGCCTTGAACAACCTCCACAGGTTCAAAAAGAGAAACCTTTTATAATTCAGAGCCCACACCTCCGAAGGTGACAGATGCAAAGAAAATTCAGCTGAAAATGAAGCTCTTCATTTCATTTCAGAATATCTTCTTCTGAGGGTATCAGGAGACACATTTCAAAGGCCTTTGAAGACAGAGCCACAGAGGTGCGTGACCGGGTCTGGGGCACGGTGCCCGAGCTTGGGCTGTTGCTTTTGAAATACTCGAAGCATTTTCATGGAAGTTGTACCAAAATTAAATAGAACCAGAAAGTTACTTAAGCTGGTTTAACATTTCCCCCATCTATTTCCTCTCCACTGACAGCAAACTCTCAGAGCTGGCGAGAGAAAAGAATTCACAGGTGTCTTTGGGGGAATTTCCCTCTGGGAGAAGCCAGAGGATTTGCCCAGGTCCCAAAGTATTTCTGATGAGCCAAAGATTTCTTTTTGATAAATCAGTCACTCAGAAATAAATAGGATGGCCTAAAGATAAAGGGCCAGTTCTTCCCATGACCTGTGTGATGGGCTAGGCATCCAATCTTCCGGGGAGGACATGATTTATATTAAAACTAGAGGCCTGGTGCATGAAATTCGTGCACAGGTTGGGTCCCTATACCTGGCTGGCAATCAGGGCTGTTTGGGGCCTTCCATTATTCCATGCAGCCCCCTGGTGGTCAGTGCACATCATAGCGAGCGATTGGTCTCCTGGTTGAACTCTCGTGGGGACAATTTGCATATTAGGCTTTTATATTCTATATAATAAAAGCCTAATATGCTAAGTGTCTGGTCATCCGGTGACCGGTCGACTGTTCAACCAATCAAAGTGTAACATGGTAATGATATGCTAAGGTTGCTCAACCGCTCACTATGCACTGACCACCAAGGGGCAGTTGACTGGTTGACCAGTTGCTATGACGTGCACTGACCACCAGGGGGCAGATGCTCTGACCAGTAGGATAGCTTGCTGCTGGGGTCTGGCCAATCAGGACTGAGTGAGATGGGCCGGACACGCCCTGGAGCCCTCCCACGGTCCCTCCCCAGCTGGCCAACTTACTGTGTCCCTCTCCGGCCCCAATCTTGCACCGGTGGGGTCCCTCGGCCTGGCCTGCGCCCTCTCACAATCTGGGACCCCTTGGGGGATGTCAGAGAGCCGGTTTTGGCCAGATCCCACAAGCCACTCCCCTTGGGAGGGCGCCAGACACAGGGCTCATGGCTGGCGAGCACTGCTGCAGCAGCATGAGCCTCTCCCGATCGGGACTGATTGGTTGCGAGCCCGCGGCAGGTGCAGTGGGGCCGGGATGAGCGGGAGCGGCAGGTAGGAGCTGCAGGCGGTGCTGGACTGCGGGATTCGGCCTGATCCCCACAGGCCACCCAGAGGGACCCCACCCGTGCACGACTTCATGCACCAGGCCTCCAGCATATAGATAACGAGAAGATTGTGGATACCAATCCGAAAACCAGGGAGCACTCCTAAAGGCTGTGCACACGATCCGTGCAGAGGGATAAACGTGACCCAGCTTCTCGCCGAGTCGCAACCAGCCTGAAGAATTCACAAACCCTCGTCTGGCCCCGAGGACGGGTCCCATCGCACTGAAACAGGACTGGGCATGTAGACATTTTTTGTTTTGTTTTGTTTTGTTAATCCTCGTATTTTCCCATTGATTTTTAGAGAGAGTGGAAGGGAGGGAGGCTGACAGAACGAGAGAAACATCAACGTGGGAGAGACACATCCATTAGTTGTCTCCCGCACGTGCCCCGAACAGGGCCGGGGTCCGAGCCTGCAACCGAAGTTTGTGGCCTTGACTGGAATCAAACCCAGGACCCTTCAGGCCACAGGCCGACGCTCTTATCGGCTGAGCCAAACCAGCCAGGGCGAGGCATTCAGACTTGTAAAGCGCTTTTCCCGGGCACTGTATTGACACCATGGGCATACTGAACACCTTCTGCCTCTGAGCAACCGCTCGGAAAACACTGCCGGCTCTGTTTCTAATACTCGCCCCCGGAAGCTCAGTTCCGTGACCTAGAAGGACGTGGAAGGGGTCCAGTCCTTTCTCGATGTCGAGATGTTGCTCTCGTTTCGCGTAATGACATTTATTCCCGCGCCGGGGAGCTGTGTAGAGCTGTGCGGAGTGCCTGTGTGCTTTGCTCGGGGTGGCCGGGGAGGCGCAGCCATGGGGCCGATGGCAGTGCCCGCCTCCGCGGCTCTCACACAAGCCTTCGCCGGTAGGCATGCGGGTCCCCAGAGACTGCCGGCCGATGCCGTTTGGGCGAAAGGACTAGTCAATGAGGTGCCCCTGCCTGTTCGTGCCGGCGGCTCTGGAGCTGTGTTGGATCTCGAAGCTCCCCGAGGGGACTGTGGGTCCGGCTTTAGCTTCGCGCGGGGGCTCGTGGGGTGCCCGGGAGAGCTAGCTCTCCACGCCCGCTCCACAGACACGTGGCTTCCTCACCACGCGAGGCCCTCCCGGGCGCTGTGCTGGGGAGCCATCCCGGATGCCCCCAGCCTGAACTCCTGTCTGCCTCGCCAGCATCTTCTTTTTGTTCTTAACTCTCACCCGAGGATGTTTTTCCATTGGTTTTTATTTTTTTTATTTTTTATTTTTATTTTTATTTTTTTTAATATTTGACTTTTTTTTTTAAATATATTTTATTGATATTTTACAGAGAGGAAGGAAGAGGGATAGAGAGCTAGAAACATGGATGAGAGAGAAACATCGATCAGCTGCCTCCTGCACACCTCCCACTGGGGATGTGCCCGCAACCAAGGTACGTGCCCTTGACCGGAATCGAACCCGGGACCCTTCAGTCCGCAGGCCGACGCTCTATCCACTGAGCCAAACCGGTTTTGGCTCCATTGGTTTTTAGAGAGAGGGGGAGAGACAGAGGAACAGCGATGTGAGAGAGACATTTCAATTGGCTGCCTCCTGCACATACCCTGACCAGGGCCGGGGACCCTGCAACCAAGGTATGTGCCCTTGACCGGAATCGAACCCAGGACCCTTCAGTCGGCGGGCCGACGCTCTATCCACTGAGCCAAACTGGCTAGGGCTTATTTATTCTTGGAAAGCTGGCTCTAAAACTGTTATCTGGGGTGTAGGCATAGCACTGGGCAAGGAGGTTGCTGCGAAATAGCATGTGAACGAGTGAGCTGGTGGACGGATGACCCCATTAATCAGCGAGTTCCTTCAATACCCTACAGGGCTCGCCTGCGCCCCTCTCTGGTCACCGAGAGGAAGGGCAGCTTCCGTACTGAGGATGGAACGCTCCGTGGCCAGGATGGAGCTCAAAGCCCCAGGCAGATGTTGAAGCCTCTGTTCTAGAGTCTGGAGAAGAACGCGCCTGGGAACATTCACTGGGACTACGGACGAGGTGCAGAGAAGGCACCCCCGACGAGGGGACAGACAGACAGACCAGAAGCCGCACCCTGGCCCCTGGCTCAGCTGGGCGCTTGCAGAGACAGGGATCCAAGCGACACAGCTGCGAAGGAGGGGCCGGGGCCGGAGGAAAACCGGGGTCTTGACAAGAGTCACAATGGGAGGCCGAGGAACGCCTCCTGGTCAACACTGACCTTCACTGAAGGTCACTGACGGCAACACCCGTGGCTTCGGGGTGAGGGTGGCGGGGTGGGGTGCTTCTGGTCAGGGCTGCCCGGTTGATGGGGGCACTTTTCAGAGATATGGGGGCACCGCGGGGACACGTGGAGGGGAGGGTGGGAGGTGGGAGCAGAGCTGGACACGCTGAGTCGGAGGTCACAGGGGACCTCGAAGTGATGGAGTTTTGCTACAAAACTATCCTAAATGGGCAAGTGAATTCCCAAGAAGGAGAAGGAAAGCCTTGTGTCCCACAGCTTTTTGGATTTCAAGATGCAAATCCGGGATCGCAGGCAGGGAAGGAGGTTCTGGGGGCCTGGTCCGTGATGGGGCGTCCAGAGGCTCGCTTCCCTGTCGCTGCTCCCGTTACCTGGCCCGCTTCCCTCCAAGTCCCGATACCACGGAGGCCACAGAGAGCAGCAGGTGCCCTGCCCGGGCCCTGCCCGTGTTCTGTCTGCTTTCACGAGGTTCAGGCCCCCCCGCCCCCCGTGCCCGCCCGCCGCCCCCCCCCCCCCAGGCTCTGGGGGCTTCACCGCATGTAGGTTTGCAGGTGTCAGAGGTGTCACATGACCGGTGTAATGGGTCCAACGGGGATGCGGCCGCCAGCCCAGCCCGGGGAGAGAACACCTCCCGGAGTTTCTAGGTCAGGAGCTCCTCTCAGAGCCGCACCGAGCGCCTTTCCGCAGGGCCGAGTTTAATGAAGGCGACGGATGTCACTCCTGTGAGGTCCCAGCGAGCCCGGCTTAACCGGACACTCCTTCACCGGCTGCGACGACCACAAACCAGCCCAGACACCCACTCCCCGAGGAGGAGGTTCTGTGCTGCGTTCCCCTGCGAGGAGCGGAGGGAACGGCACGCCGGGTGGGCATTCGCTGCCAAGAGGCAGCTTTTTTTTTTTTTTTTTTTAAATATATTTTATTGATATTTTACAGAGAGGAAGGGAGAGGGAGAGAGAGTTAGAAACATCGATGAGAGAGAAACATCGATCAGCTGCCTCCTGCACACCCCCCACTGGGGATGTGCCCGCAACCAAGGTACGTGCCCTTGACCGGAATCGAACCCGGGACCCTTCAGTCCGCAGGCCGATGCTCTATCCACTGAGCCAAACCAGCTAGGGCCCAAGAGGCAGCTTTAAGGGCACTGGGGTTTGATACAAACGAGGCGGCTCGGAGAGGGTCCTTTCCTGGTGTCAAGGGCAGGGGTCATGCTGGGTTTCAGGAGCAAAGACAGGCTGACAAGCACGCAGGAGACATGGCGAGAAAACCTCACGGCGGGGGGTGGGTGGGTGGTGGTGGGATGAAGCTGGGTGTTTATGATGGAAGAGGCTCTGGCGTTCAGATTTTAAAATCGTCTGGAAAGCCCTAACCGGTTTGGCTCAGTGGATAGAGCGTCGGCCTGCGGACTCAAGGGTCCCGGGTTTGATTCCGGTCAAGGGCACGTACCTTGGTTGCGGGCACATCCCCAGTGGGGAGTGTGCAGGAGGCAGCTGATCGGTGTTTCTCTCTCATCAATGTTTCTGACTCTCTCTCCCTCTCCCTTCCTCTCTAAAAAATCAATAAAATATATTTTTAAAAAAATCGTCTGGAAAGAGGGATGATGGACAAGCTGCCACGGCGTCAGCATGGCGGAGGAAGCAGAGACCAAGAGGCGAAAGCACGGGCTACTAGCAGGGTCGCTGGGGAGACCCCGCACGAGGTTCTATTAGTGAACCATCGTGGGAAAAGGCCGAGGACCCCGAGCGGGCTGTTAGGAAACGGGGTCTCGGCCAGCCTCCCCCCGCGAGCCCGAGGGATCGCTAACCTGCCTGCCCCCCAAACTGTCCCCCAAACTGTCCCGGTGCCACCAGGGCCAGAGCAGAGCTGGGGCTACTGCCACCGGGGCCCCGCGGGAAGGACGATGGGTCAGGGTGAGAGTGAGTTCACGACGCGCTGTCCTTACACTTGAAAAGACACACTCCGTTTTCTTGTCTTTTTTTATAATATGTTTGTGCCCAGCCGCTCTGGCTCCGCGGTTGAGCGTCAGCCTAGGAACCAGGAGGTCAGGGTTCGATTCCCAGTCAGGGCACAAGTCCAGGTTCTGGGCTCGGTCCCCAGTGTGGGGTGTGCAGGAGGCAGCCAATCAGTGATTCTCTCTCATCATTGATGTTTCTCTCTCCCTCTCCCTCCCTCTGTGAAATCAATAAAAACATATTTTTTTAAAATAAAGCTTCATCCAGCCCTAATACTCTTGCTCTGCAGTCAGTCCTCGACAGCAAGCATGTCAAACTGGCGGCCTGCGGGCCACATGCCTCGTTTGCTTGGCCCATGTGAGCCTTTGAGTTTGACATGCTTGCTCTACAGCTGAGCTCTCCCCAAGGCCCTAACACGCTCACAACCAGGGATCACAATCTCTCCGTGAAAGACACACATCCCTCCAAGGCAGGGGTCCTCAAACTTTTTAAACAGGGGGCCAGGTCACTGTCCCTCAGACCGTTGGAGGGCCGGACTCTAGTTTAAAAAAAAAACTATGAACAAATTCCTATGCGCACTGCAGGCCCGGGACGAGTCGGCTGCTAAGCAGGACAGGCAGCGGCACCCGGCGGGCCGGATCAATGTCCTCGGCGGCCGCATGTGGCCCGCGGGCCGTAGTTTGAGGACCCCTGCTCCAAGGAGACTGGGGTCTCGGGACCCTCCGTGTAATACCCTCACCCCCCGGACTGGAAAGAGAAGTGGAAGATGATTTCCGGGTTTCTGGCTAGAGCAACAAGAGGGAGGTGAGGTACCAGAGGAAGCAGAGGTTTCGGGGGGAGGCTGGCGGCAAGGCACGGTCTGTGTGGGATGCGGGGAGCCCCATTGCTCAGGCAGGATCGGGGGCTGCAGTGTGAACAGTGGTTAAGCCGCCGGAGGAGAGGGGGCTGCCCGGGGCAGAGGGGGGGCAGGAGAGGGCAGAGAGGCGAAGGGGGAGGGGGAAGGTGCGCGGACTGAGGATCTGGTGAAAGGGACGCGGCGGGAAGGGATGCGGCGGGCGAGGCGGACACAGCAGGCGGCCCAGGAGCCGCGTCCTTGAGGAAACGGAAGGGTCACCGTCATTTTAAAGCACGTGCTTCTTCCGAGTCAGAACACACTGAATTCACCCGAAAAGTGTTTTCCGTGGTGTGACGGGAGGTCAGCCTCACTGCCTCTGTCACAGCGTCCGCACCCTTCGGACACACCGTCTCCCGGGAGAAAGCTCTCAGAGCAGAGCGATGGGCGGAGAGGCCGTGTGTGCGGGGACGGAGGCCGTCCAGGCGCCCTTCCTCAGCCCAGCCCTCAGCCAGGGCCACCCTGAGGAGATCGGGGTCAAGGCCGTCTCCCACGAAACTCCTGGACCCCTCCTCCGGGCTCACTTCTCCGTGCCTTCCCCACCCTCGCCTCCTCCCACGGCCAGACGGACCAGCCTCCCCCCAGTATCTGACCCCGGGTCCAGCACCCTCCTGTCTCCTCGAGAACCCCCTCCCCTCCCCTCCCCTCCCTGCACCTTTACCTTCTTCTTTACCAGTGCATTTCCTGGGGCTCCAGTGCACCCCATGCCCTCCCTCCTAATAAGGTCCTCGCCACAGCGGGCACTCCGGCCCAGGACACCCGTCCCCCTCTGTCCGCACCAAGTCCTCCCTGCACCGCGGCCTAGCTCCCAGCCTGCCGAGCTTCTGATCATCGAAAGTGCTTATTTCCAGGTCACTTCTTTAAAAAAATTTTTTTCCCTTTACTGATCTTTAGAGAGAGAGGAAGGGCGAGGGAGAGAGAAACATCCAGACCATCAGCTGCCTCCTGCACGTCCCCTGCTGGGGGTGGAGCCCGCAACCCGGGCATGTGCCATGACTGGGGAACCGAACCAGCGACCTCCTGGTTCCTGGGTCGACCCTCAACCGCTGAGCCACGCCAGCGGACACTGCCTGACCCTGAGCCGCCCTTCCCTGCGTGTCCCTCGCGCTGCCACACGCGTCCGCGTGCGCTGGATGGCCTTCGCCCACGTGCGCAAACACTGTCGCAGCAGCGGGAGTTCACAGAACCCCAGCAAGGAGGTCACGTGATTGCCATCCTCTCTCTCCTTCTCCGACTGCACGCGGCGGTTTATAATTCTTACCACCATCAAACTAAAACGACCCCCCTGCGTACACAGGGGTCGCTCTCTCGTTCTACTGGTTTCGCAGAATCTGCGGGGAGAAGCTGCCTTTAGATCCAGGTCACAGGGGTGGGCAAACTTTTTGACTCGAGGGCCACAATGGGTTCTTACACTGGACCGGAGGGCCGGAACAAAAGCATGGATGGAGTGTTGGTGTGAACTAATATAAATTCAAAGTAAAGGAGCGGAGGGGAGAGCAAGAGAACCGGATAGAACAGCCGGATCTGGCCCGCGGGCCGTAGTTTGCCCACGGCTGATCCAGGACGTACTCAAACCGGTGTGTAAACTCTCAGTGCCCTTCCCTGCAGGCCCCCAGCAGAGCCCCTGCCCAGCCCTCAGGCCAGAACAGGTGGGGGATCCCTGCCTGAGTCTGGCGGCCGCGTTGGCCCCGACCATAACCCTCCGCACAGGGGCAGGAAGGGCGGTGGCTGTGGCAAGAGGCCTGGGTCTGCGCATTCTTACAGACATTTAGACCCAAACCCCTCTGGGCCCTTCTGCACCTGCCCTGCAGGGGCCCTTAAAGCCAGCCCTCCTAGCCAGGGCTCTGGGACAGACAGACGGAGGTCGGGGGTGGAGCGGGGGAGCTCCGGGGCTGTATCTGGAGAGCAGGGAGGCTGCGTCGGTGTCCCCGCATGCACGCGCACCATTAAACGGTACAGCGCTCCCAGGACGCAGGCCCAGGTTCCATCCGAGCAGGATGCGTGGCTGCTGGCCCGTCGTCTTGCCTCTGAGGCGGGATTTCCATTATGACGGAGAGGAGCGGCTTCTAATTACTGCACTGACATCGTGGCTCCCAGGGCGGCGTTCCTAGTAAGAGAGCCGCAGGGCTGCGAGGGGGTCCTAAGGGCGGTTCCGGGTCAGGAGCACAGATGGGACGGGGCTCCAGGCGAGAAGCCCTGAGCCTGAAGCGGTGACTCTCCCGCAGGCTGCGTTCCGTGGGCCTTGGGCAAATACCTGCGGCCCCCTGGGCTCCACCTCGCAGACGGCACCCCCCTCCGCCCCCCCCCCCCCCCCCCCCGCCCAGGTTTCCTGCCGAGAAGGCGCTTGGGCTCGGGCAGCCCTGCGCTGGGATCTCCCTCCTTGGACTACGGGAACGTCAGCCCCTCCGAAGGCCCCTGGGACGCCAGGCAATTACAGCCAGGGTTTAATTTCACTGCGGAAGCAGACTTCAGAGCCTCTGGGTGAGACACCGAATGTCACTCCCATTGGGGTGGAATATCCTCACACATGTTAGACGCGATCTGATGGTGCTGTGGGGATCGGGGGAGCCTGGGCGTGGACTCCCGCCGGGGGAGAGAGGCGTGGATAACCTCACGGCGCCTGGACACTGTCCCCCAGCGGCCTGGAGTGCTCCGGTCAATTCCCGGCCCAGCGCTTTCCTCAGCTGTTTGGCTGGGGAAGCACCAGTGCTTGCTCCTCCCGGACCCCCCTGCTCCTGGCACCCCTGGGGTGACTCCCACTGGGTCCTGGTGTAGAATTCTCTCCACACTTCTTTGGATTGGATCTGCTAATATTTTGTTGAGGATTTTGGCATCGAGGTTCTTTTAGAGCAGGGTGGGGGACCTTTCATCTGCCGAGGGCCACGTGGATACACATATCATCATTCATGGGCCACACAAAGTTCCCCGCTTAAAAATCAGCCTGCTGTATTTGGTCAAACATTTCATACACCACCACCCCCCGCCCCCCCCCCACCCCCTTGCCTTCATGCCTTGGCAGGGCCAGGCCACATGACTTCTCGGGCCTTATATGGCCAGTGGGCCGGATGTTCCTCACCTGATTTAGATCTCTGGCTTAATAGAGATAAGGCCAGTGTGGTGAATATGATTTCAATTTCTAAAGGCTTGAAAAACCCAAACATAAAAAATATATTTTAAAAATAGTTCACATGTGAGCATTAAACCAGTATTTCTGAATGTACATAGACCAAGATAAATATAGTATCACCTATGATGAAATAAGATAAAACCTTATTAACTATGGTAATGTTGTACCTTACATTCTTGCTGTAAACGCATTGGTAAGCAGTTGGTTAGTAAAAACTGAAATTAAATATCACTTAAGAAGTAGCATTTGGCCAAGTCTTTCAAAATATAGACTCTAGGGGTCATAACGTTTTGTTTTCCCAAAACTCTGTTTATACCAGTATTTTGTACTTAAGAGATTAATACTTTTTAACAATTCAAATGTTAAAGACTTGCCTTTTGAGTCTTAAGATTTTTAACACTTCAAAGAGAAGGGGGGCTAACAAGTCGGTGAACTAGAAGCCATAGCTAACACCACACCGTCAAAGAATGTTGCCTTTTGTGTCCGTCTAACAATTTCAATTTTTTCCTAAAACAGGGATTCTAAGCTTTTTCAAGCACGAATGCTATGTAGGACTGCTTTTGCTCACTCATCCACTTCATCGGGGGTCTCCTTCATCAGAGTAAAAATGAGAAAAACAGCAGAATTTCTTCTCGGCCAATGAGGGAATAATAGTAAAATCTCTCCCGTTTTTCACCCTCCCCAAAAATTATGTGACGTGCGATTGAGCTTGTCTTTCTCAGAAGTTAAAACCAGGGTCCCGGGGCGCGTCCTTGGTCCAGGGGTGTGTGGTCCATAGTGTACAAACAGTAACACACAAAAATTAGTTGCTGACATTTAAAAATTAAGGCAGTTCAAATAAAAGTCCAGATTTCTAGCTTCTCTTAAAACACTGAGAGGAAGAGAACCCCGTATGACATCTACCAGCCCCTGGAGTCACTCACAGGACCAGCATCAATGTATCTGCTCCATATGCTCTGAGTGGGGGTGGGGGGTTGGGGGGGGTGGGGAGGGGCAGTGCCCTGAGAACACAGCACCCCACAGTGGGGAGAATGAGGCATCAGTGCTGGTACTCTGGGTCCTGCTGGGGGACCCCAGGGACAGGCGTAAACAGCAAGACGTGAGCAGTGACAGGCACTTTCCTTGGTTGAAATGTATCTTTAGTGCCAGAGAAATGACGAGGCAATATCTGAACCCTATTAATCAAATCAGAAGTAGGAAAAAACGCCACTCGAGGGGAGATAGCAGAGAGAGGTACGTCACGTGGTGGGAACAATCCATGAAATCCACTAATCAAATAGATTTCTCTATATTGATACACCATTTTCCCAGAGGCCACTGAATGAACTTGTAGCAATGGTTAAGTTACAGTGGAGGCAGCAGTCATGGATACTGTTCAAAATGTGAGCTTGTGTCTTTTCTTCCAGGTAAATGGTAAGATTGTATCTCCCTGCTGGGTTGAACTTGGGCAAAACCATGTGACTTATTTGGACCAATGAAACACGGGTGAAAGCGTGGGACACAAATCAGTGATCAGCTGCCTCTTGCACACCCCCTACAGGGGATGGAGCCTGCAACCCTTGCATGTGCCCTCCTGGCTCACAGGTCGATGCTCAACCACTGAGCTATGCCCCCTGGACCATCCTTTTTCTTTATATCATTGTCTAATGAAGACTTTTAAAATATAGTCTTATTCTAAGCACTACCTATTAGTTATATTTCAGTTATGTTTTACTAGCCATCAGTGTGAATACATAACTAGCAAAAGTGATCCGACATTACCTTTTAGGAAACACAGAAGTGAAATAGGAAGGGAATGAATGGTTAGGCTGAAGAATAAGAAACTGCTCTCCAGTTTCAGCGTGGGCTCCAAGTTTTATTTTTTTATTCCTCACCTGAGGCTATATATTTTTTTATTGATTTTTAGAGAGAGAGGAAAGGGAGAGAGAGAAACATCAATTGGTTGTCTCCCGAATGTGTCCCTGACCAGGAATCGGACCCACACCACAACCTTTTCCTGTACAGGACGATGCTCCAACCAACAGTCAAGCAACCCAGGCCGTTTGGGCTCCAAACGTGAACGCCATGCCAATCTTTAGTGATCTATTCTATACTGTTTTCTTGACATCACCGAAGTCAGAAGGGATGTATATTATGAACTTAAAATGTGTGTGAATACACCATCTATAAACCGTATCAGGTATGTTTGCAAAATCATTAATAAGGATAACATCGCCAGTGCAATGATCTAATTTGCATATGCAAATCTAAAGGTGCCCAGGTGTAAAGGGTAGATGCACTCAACGTTTTACAGGCTTCCCCATTGCATCCTCGAGTACCTGACCTTTAGCATCAATTAAAAGCATTATGGATACAGCTGGTAAATGTTATCTTGTGGGTAACACGTGCATAATTACCATTTTCCAAGAGACTGAGCAGATTTCAGAAAGGGGAGGTACATTTTATAGGAATAACAGCTAAGGAAATGTCTTAGAGGCGCCTGCCATTTGCTGATATGAGTTATTGACATCTGACCTAAAACCTGAAACAATATATATATATATATCCTAGAGGCCCGGTGCACGAAATTTGTGCACGGGGGCGGGGGGGTGTCCCTCAGCCCAGCCTGCACCCTCTCCAATCTGGCACCCCTCGAGGGACGTCCCTCTCACAATCCAGGACTGCTGGCTCCCAATTGCTTGCCTGCCTGCCTTCCTGATTGCCCCTAACCGCTTCTGCCTGCCAGCCTGATCACCCCCTAACCACTCCCCTGCCAGCCTGTTTGCCCCTAACTGCCTTCCCCTGCAGGCCTGGTCACCCCCAACTTCCCTCCTCTGCTGGCCGGGTCACCCCTAACTGCCCTCCCCAGCAGGCTTGATCGCCCCCAACTGCCCTCCCTTGCAGGCCTGGTCCCTCCCAACTGCCCTCCCCTGCTGGCCTGATTGCCCACAACTGCCCTCCCTTGCAGGCTTGGTTCCTCCCAACTGCCCTCCCCTGCTGGCCATCTTGTGGTGGCCATCTTGTGTCCACATGGGGGCAGGATCTTTGACCACATGGGGGCAGCCATCTTGTGTGTTGGAGTGATGGTCAATCTGCATAGTACTCTTTTATTAGATAGGATACACACACACATACACACACACTGAGTGGCCAGATTATTTTGATCTCTGAACGCATAACAATCTGGCCACTCAGTGTGCGTGTGTGTGTGTGTGTGTGTGTGTGTGTGTGTGTGTGTATTAGAGGCCTGGTGCATGAACTTGTGCATGGGTGGGGTCTGGCCAGCCTGGCCAGGGGGAGGGGACATGGACGGTTGGCTGGCCTGCCTGCTGGTCGAACTCCTGGTCGAGGGGATAATTTGCATATTAGCCTTTTATTATATAGGATATACACTGAGTGGCCAGATTATTATGCATTCAGAGATCATAATAACCTGGCCACTCAATGTGTGTGTGTGTGTGTGTATGTATATATATATATTCTGTATAAATGACATGCATTCTAAATGTAGTTCAAGTATAAGAAACACACAGGTGAAGAGTTTAGAAATCAGTTAAAACCCTGTTGTTTCAAAAAGATGTGATTAAAAGAATCAAAACCATGTTATCTATAGAATGTTTCGGGATTAGAGATATTTACCTTCAAAAAAGGAGAGGCTAACAAGAGACATAATATTTGAGAGGGTGTCGTCGCAAAGAAGAACTGCATTAATTCGTTCATACAAAAGGAAGAAGGATGGAGAAAGGTGGGAAATTCTACCAAAAAAAAAAGTTTAGGCTACAATTAAGAGAGGTAATTTGGGCTGCTCATCTCTGGACATCGCATGCTGTCTCTCCACGCAGCAAGGCTTTGCAGACTTTGTGTTTTTTGTTTATTTTTAATCCTCACCCGAGGATATTTTTTCCATTGACTTTTAGAGAGAAAGGAAGGGAGGAAGGGAGTGGGGGAGAGAGAGAGAGAGTGTGAGAGAAACATCAATGAGAGAGACACATCCATTGGTTGCCTTGCCACACCTGCCCCGACTGGGGCTGGAATCTGCAACCCAAGTATGTGCCCTGATCGGGAATGGGACCCGGGACCCCTCGGTGTGCGGGCTGACACGCTAACCTCCGAGCCACATCGGCCAGGGCGTGGACTGTTGACATCAAGAAGGATGATAAAGCTTCAGTTCTCTACCTATCACTTAGTCCAGCCTTGGGCAAACTACGGCCCGCGGGCCGGATCCGGCTGTTCTATCCGGTTCTCTTGCTCTCCCCTCCGCTCCTTTACTTTGAATTTATATTAGTTCACACAAACACTCCATCCATGCTTTTGTTCCGGCCCTCCGGTCCAGTTTAAGAACCCATTGTGGCCCTCGAGTCAAAAAGTTTGCCCACCCCTGACTTAGTCTATAAACACCAGACAGTGAATGCCCCTTCTAGAACCACTAATGGGGGACCAAAACATGACGACAGGCCAATCAAACATTAAACATATGTCAAGACAGTACCTCTCGTTTTCTCTTAGCACGTCCCGTCCTTTCTTCCAGGTGTAGATGGGTTTGGGAGACGCTTTGGGCTTGCACTCAATGACGACGGCGCCGCCTACTTTGACAAGAGTTACCCTTTTCAGGAGGGCTCTTGAGAAATCTGGGCCTGCAGCTGGAAGAGAAGACAGCCAAGAATTCTTTTTTAAAAATACATTTGTATTGATTTCCGAGAGGAAGGGAGAGGGAGCGAGAGAGAGAGGAAAATCAAGGATGAGAGAGAATCATTGATGGGCTGCCTCCTGCATGCCCCACACGGGGGACTGAGCCCGCCACCCAGCGTATGGCCTGACCTGGAATTGAACCCTGACCTCCTGGTTCAGAGGTCGGTGCTCAACCCCTGAGCCACACCAGCTGGGAAAACAATTAATTCTTTTGAAAGAAAAAACTCCTACTAAACCACGCTTGTGCACTTTCCTTCTTGTAATGGGACTATTGTTGTCCTGGGCATCCAGGGGACGGGTGGCCTTTTTTCCTAAAGCACAGGGGGTGGTACTGTGAGTCTTAGGGAAATTTGAGATGGCATTTGTACGGGGTGAAATGCACCAGCTGTAAGCAGACAGCGTGATACGTTGGTCTACTCCACCATGAAGAGCAAGACAGGGAACCTTCCACGCCCCTATTGAGGGATTTAAAAAACATTTATATTGATTGATTTCAGAGAGGAAGGGAGAGTGGGAGAGAGAGAGAGAGAGAGAGAGATAGAAACATCCATGATGAGAGAGAAGCATGGATGGGCTGCCTCCTGCACGCCCCACACTGGGGATCGAGCCTGCAACCTGGGCATGTGCCCTGACCGGGAATTGAACCTTGACCTCCTGGTTCATAGGTCGATGCTCAACCACTGAGCCATGCCTGTCGGGCGAGGGATCTTTAACAAAACTCCATGTTCGGGGAAAGAGGAATTAGTGGGTCCTAGAGCCGGGGAAACCTGAACCCTCCTGGAGGCAGAAATGACAACACGGACGCTGTCCGACTTCAGGCGCGTCCCGGGAGGCAGGCTCTTTGGAAAAGACAATGATGCTCGAACAACAGGAGGAAGGAGAACGAGAGAGAGACCAACATGGACGGGCAGACTCCGTTACAGGAGCCGTAGGTGTGAGCCTGCAGGAGGAGAGCCGGGCTGTGAGGACGGGACACGGGGGACGGGGTCGCCAACTCATGGCATTTAACACACCTCCCCCCTGGAGAGGGAGAACGAGACAATCCGCGAGGCATTTCTCCGACCGTGCAGGCGGGAGCACCCCTCGGGTTCGGCCGCTGCCTCTGCTCTGTCCCAGGCTCGCTGCACGTGTACGTGTCTCCATGGGAGAAATGTCTGTGTCACCACCCGCTGTGAGCTGCTCCTTAGAAACCAGGGCTTTGTTCAGCCCCCACCACGACTGCCAAATGCAAGGCCTGCCTCTGGGGGCGGCGGGGGTGGGGGGGACTGTGACTCGCTCTCAGAAAACGCTATTCCACGCCCACCGCCCGTGGCCTAAGAAATTCACTCCTGCCACGCCAGGTCTCTGGTTTTGTGGACATAACGTGAAAGAATGATTTCTTTTCTAAAACAAAAGATGCACAGCTGTATCCTCGTGAAAGGGACGGGAAAGGTGCCTTTCGGAAAAACCTCCCTTTCCTCGGAGTTAACTGCATGCGCACGTTCTGGGCCCTGAGAGCAGGGATCCGTCTTCGCGAAGCTTCATTCTACCCTATCTCCGGCCCCTGCCCCTGCCCCTGCCCCTGCTGCGGGACCCCATGTGACTGGAGATCCCTCTGAGCTTGAGGTTGAAATACTAACCACCACCAACCGGCAGGAGGACAGGGAGTGAGCCTGTGTGCGGGGGTGGGGGTGGTGAGGGTGGGGGGTGGGGGGAGCTGGAAGAATGGGCGTCCATGTCTGACATGTCCAACTATATGCTAATTTATTTAAAAAAATAAACGCGTTCCAGTGGAAGCAAGTTAAATCCTTACGAAGTGCGTTTGTTGTGAAAAAAAAAAAAAATCTTCCGTAATTTCCCGGAAGGAAGTGCTGCTGCGGAGGCTCCTCTCCCACGAGGATGCCGGCGTCACTGCAGGACGGGAAGCGAAGGCAAGGGATCAGCAGGCAGCCGCTGTCTCCGTCTGTGCACCACGGACGCACGAGGGGCGCCCCTGATTCGTGTGCCCCGGTCAGGGCACATGCCCAGGTTGCAGGCTCAATCCCCAGTGTGGTGCGTGCAGGAGGCAGCCCATCCATGATTCTCTCTCATCATGGATGTTTCTGTCTCTCTCTCGCTCTCTCTCTCTCTCTCTCTCTCCCCCACTCTCCGCAGGCGCAGCTAACAAGAAGAGTGTGAGGACAGATGCCCCTGCTGGAATGAGGCACACACATTCCTGGTGTCATCGTAGTCACAGCCCAACAACGCACAGGGTTAGGAAAGAGCTGGGGTCAGGGCCGACCTACTCCGTACGCATGTACCAAGAACACCAACAAAATCAACAGCCATCCTAGTAAATGTATTAGCATGAGGAACAAGACAAGTTACATTCCTAACAGATAAATGCAGGGCTTGTGCATGTGTGTGCATGCATGTGTGTGCGTGTGTGCATGCACGTGTGTGCGTGTGCATGCATGTGTAGACAGCTTGATGGAAGGGGGAGAAGGAAGGATTGAGATTGCTAAACTGAAGGGCCTACAAACTGCAGGAAGACTAGAAGGAAGATCCTGCAAGCCCGGCCGAGCTGAGCCAGAGCCGGATGTGGGGTGAGCGGGACCATGGTCGGGTGTTGGCGTGGCTAGCTGTGTGGGTGAGTTACTGGGCTCTGTCTTGGAGGCTGCAGCTGGGGAGACAGGTGAAAAACGCCAGCACCCATCTTCTCTGGCACCATTCCCCTGGGGAGGGGTCCCAGGTGAGCTCACTTTCGGCACAGAAAGGTTCTTGTGGCAAAGACTCATCCTCATCCTTTTTTTAAAAAAATATTTTTATTGATTTCAGAGAGGAAGGGAGAGGGAGAGAGAAAGAGAAACATCCATGATGGGAGAGAATCATGGATGGCTGCCTCCTGCACGCCCCCTACTGGGGATCCAGCCTGCGACCTGGACGTGTATCCTGACTGGGAATTGAACCGTGACCTCCTGGTTCATAAGTCAACACTCAACCACTGAGCCACACTGGCCCGGCTCATTCTCATCTCAGTAAACACCTGAATTGACATAATAATGTAAAAAAAATTAACCCTCTAGAAGTTTTTTTAAAAAAAGGGTATTTTGCGAAATAGAGTTACAATAAACTCCCTTCTTAAAACTCTATCTCCCAACACACGTATATTTTCATGGCTGTAGGCCGACGTTGTTCATCTGTTCCGGAGGAATTCTGCCGTGGATTCTGAAATGAGTTTACATAAATCAAACTGTGCACAGCACATGGGTGTGTGTGTGTGTCAAAAAACGATATTCTGCTTTCATGGGATTTGAAATAGCATCGTATCAGCCACACAGGAGGCGGAGGGCGCACGTGCTCATTCCCAAAGCATCCGCCCTGCACGGCGGGCGTGGCCACCATCCCGCGGACATGTGCCGAGAGAGAAGGCCAGCCTTGGATGGCTGGTACTAATAAAAACGGAATTCTAAGTCCAAACCTTTCCCCTTTGCTTTCCTGCCCTGCTTCCGTCACTTCTGGTGTGACCGAACCCCTGCCCATCTCCCGGTGAAATGGTGGGGTCAGTTTTGGATACTTGGCTATGGATGGCTTCTAACACCCGCCGGCTGGTGACCCTCGGTGTGCGCCCGAGAGGTCCGTAAGCTCCTGGGGTGACACTTTGTTTGCCTGGACCCTGTACTGGTTCTGATTCCCAGACACGAACCCCAGAGAAGGAACAGCAAAAGGAGCCTGCTTGCTCTGTGGGACGGTCGCGGAGGAGGAGGTATGAACGCCCCGGGAAGGTCCCAGCAGGAGGACCCTGTCAGAACCCAACCCGGCTGGCACTTCAACATGACGGCTCCCGCCCAGCTGCAGTGGCTCAGGGGTTGAGCGTTGACCTATGAACCAGGAGGTCCCGGTTCGATTCCCCGTCAGGGCGCACAGCCCGGGTTTCGGGCTGCATGCCCAGTGTGTGAGCTCGTCGGATTCCTCTGTACACCGGCTCAAGGAGCCCAGGGATCCAGCGTGGACACAGAGGAGCACTGGAGAAAGTCCCTGTGAGATAACTCGGAGCTCAGCCTTGATGTTTTTCTCATTTGCCAGCCCATCATCTGGATAAAGGCCAAATTGCTGAGATAATTGCTCAAGCCTGTCCCTCCCTGAATTGGCTCTGATGGTACTGGAGCTTCCCGCCAGGGTAAGACTCCTCCCGGCCTCTCCACCCGCTGAACCCTGAGACGACAATCCCTCAGGGCTCAGCTGCCCGGTTCCATGGTCCCGGCAAAGTCAGGTCACGGTCACAGGACCACGGGGAAGGCAGCTCTGCAATTAGGGCCAGTTCCTCCCTTGTCGAATTCAGGTGCCTGTTACGACCAGGTCAGCTGGACCTCGCGGCCAAGCATCTTGGTCTAGCTCAGCCCCTGTCCTCTGGAGAGAGCCCTGGTGCCCCCCCTCCCACAACCCCCACCATTATTTTTTAAAATATATTTTTATTGATTTCAGAGAGGGAAAGAGAGGGAGAGAGAGATAGAGACATCAACGATGAGAGAGAATCATTGATTGGCTGCCTCCTGCACGCCTCCTACGGGGGATCAAGCCCGAAACTTGGGCATGTGCCCTGACTGGAATCGAACCCAGGACCCTTCAGTCTACAGGCCGACACTCTATCCACTGAGCCACACCAGCGAGGGCTCCTCTGGGAGTTTGTAGAAACGTGTTCCTTGTTCCTCCAGCACCATCGTCTATCTCAAGCCTCCTCGGCCCCTTTTCTCGCACGGAACATTTTGCTCGGCAGAGCCCGGGATCGCTTAGCGACTTGACGGGTTTCTATTTATTTTTCCTGCCCGGCGTGAGGACTCACCGATGACGCTCAGCTCGGCGCTGGAGAAGACGGCCCCGTGCCTGTTCTCGGCCACACACTGGTACATGCCGGCGTCTGCCAGGCTCACCCCGGTGATGTTGAGCGAGCCTTGCTCGATGTGAACTCTGTCCTGTGGAAGGCAAGAGGGAGAGGGACGGTGACCTTCTACAGCCGGGACCCTGAGGCCATTTGGCTACATGTGACATCAAAGGGCCTGAATGGGAAGAAAACAGCCACCACTTAAGCGATTTTCATAACGCGATGTATTTATCTGGCAGCTAAATGTGGGGCAGGTCAGAGGGTGAGCCAACAACCCGTACATCAACCGGAAGATGGGGTTTAAATGGTAGGTGCCTCTGGAGGCCTCACTGATTTAACAGCGAACGCATTCAGATGAATATGTCTGCCGAATAGATCCACTTAACGTCTGAAATGCATGTTCAAAAATACATTTTTATTGAATTCAGAGAAGAAGGGAGAGGGATAGAGAGACAGAAACGTCAATGATGAGAGAGAATCACCGATCGGCTGCCTCCTGCACGCCCTCTACTGGGGATCGAGCCCACAACCCTGGCCCGAGCCCTGACCAAGAATCAAAGCCTGACTTCCTGGTTCATAGGTCGACAGTCTGACTTCCTGGTTCATAGGTCGACAGTCAACTACGGAGCCACGCCGTCCAAGCTATCGGATTATGTTTTCAAAATATCTTGTTTATCATGCACATGATTCCTGCATTTATCTCTTTGAGCATTATACACAGACATTCTCATTGTTTTGTTGGACACTCAGGTCGGCTATCTTTCTAAAAAATAAATTTTGCGTATGATTTGGAATACTGGTTTGCAGGCTTGTTCTTAAAAGGCGTTATTTTGGTTTGGCTTTTCCCTCAAGTAGCAATTTTGTGGCTGTTAGGACTTCTCTGAGCCCTGACCTGCGGGGACACGGGGGCTATTGCAGCTCCTGTCCCAGGGCTGGAGGTGGGGTGGCCCACCCAGTGCTATCCACCCCTCTTTCTGGCTACAGACTACAATTCCCAGAATCCCCTGCAGCTAGAGGTAACCATATATCTAAGAGTCCTACGAAGCCAGGTGTCAGATTGGCTGCCGTGCCACTGGGTGGCAGTAGGTGTGTGGGGGTGTCTACACCCCAAGCCTTAGCTCTAAAATTATTGTCTCCAGAGAGGAATTTTTACACCTGAGCTCTCCGTTCCCACTGCCTGCTCCCGAGCCTGCAAGCCGGTGCCTCCAGCCCGTCATCACTTGCAGAGTTCACTCCATGTGGCATGAGAGGTCCTGAGCTCGTGTTTAATCTGCCCCTTTCCACATGCTGGAGGCAGAGGGGGCGTCTGCCCGGTGAGCCCACTGCACCCCGCTGTCCAGAAGTCTCCCGCAGAGGGCTGACGAGACGGCACTGACAGGGCATCTGGATGCCTGGGGCCCACTCACCGTGCCCCGCACACCGCTCTCTCTCTCAGCACAGACTCGCGCCCCGGGCCGTCTGCATGGCTTCCAATCCCAGAGCCAGGGACGCTGACGTGGGAGGACCACGCTCCAGTCTAGACGCCGACGAGCCGGCCGCCAGGGTCTGCTTACCAAGTGCCTTCACCTGCACGTGTTTCACTGTTAATGGCAACCAGTTGCACATTATTTTGGAAACGACTCATCCTTTCCTTGTCTCCATAGCAACAGGGCCACCTTAGACATGACCGTCGGCACCGAGCGCCGTCGCCGCTGCTTGCTTACCTGAGCGAACAGCGGCTCCCCGTTCTTCAGCCACCTGTACGTGGGCCTGGGCCTCCCGCTGGCTCTGCACTCCCAGGAGACACTGTCCTCCATGGCCACGTGGATGTCGCTTATTTTTTGAATCCAACTGGGTTGAGCTGCAGCCGTTTAGAAAGCAAAGATGGGCATCAGTGTCTGCTCAACTTATTAAAAAAAAATTTTTTTTTTAAAATAAGTTTTTATTGATTTTTAGAGAGAAAGGAAAGGAGAGGGATAGAGATAGAGAGATGGAAACATCGATCGGGTGCCTCTTACTGGGGATCAAGCCCGAAACCTGGGCTGACCAGGAATCGAGCCGTGACTCCCTGGTTCATAAGTCGATGCTCAACCACGGAGCCACGCCAGGACGGGCTGTATCTTACTTGCTTGATAGCAAACAAAACTGGGAGAGCAGGGGACAAGTCCCTTAGCCGGCAGCCGTGTCCAGAGGCCTGAAGGAATGCCTTCTCCCTTTGCCACCGAGAAGCAGTCTCATGGTTTTCAGAGAGGAGAGCACAGTTTTAGCAATCCTCTGCTGAGGGAGCCGTGCTGCCTGGCAGGCGAGGCCGGGAGGGTCAGCTCGCAGGGACAGTATGACACCAACCCCACCAATCGACGTGAATGCAGGGCCGCGCCCTTCCTCCCTGAAGGGGCCCCGCTCCGCTGCCCCGTGTCCGCCGCCGGCCGTGCAGAGCCAGCCCCACAGCAGCTGCATTCTCAGCTCTGCTGGGAGCACGGGCCGGGGGGCGGGGGTGCGGGGGGGCAATGGGCTGATGGCTGTGGTGCGCCTGTTTCACTTCCACCTGCTGGATGCCGACCCCCCACAGAGCCCAGGAAAGCAAAGCAACGGAGAAAGTTCTAGAAAGCTGGGTGGACTATTAACAACAAAGCCAGCTTTTCAAAGAGAGCGAGGAGGGGAAAAATGTAACGTATGAGGCAATGGCAAGTCGAAGCTCCGAAAGAAACGTGGAAACCACGTGCAGAGACAGGGGATTCCAGGACAATTGGGCTCGTTCGTTGCTTTCCTTCAAAACCCCAGAGTGCTGGGGGCCAACCTGGCCGTCCGAGGAGGGGCGTGGGCCGGGGAGGGAGGGCAGTCAGGGTGTCGCAAAGACCGTACAAAGCTCTCACTCCTCGAACCCTCAGAGGGCTGGCCCCGCCGGCTCCAGCAGGGTCACGGAGGTCAAGGGGCGTGGCAGCAGGGCTCAGAGGTCATCCGTGCAGGCCCAGGGGAAGCCAACGACCAAGTCAGCCTTTGCAAGACATCCTCAGGCCCTTGCTTTGTTCTGGAAGCGGAATGCGCTCCCAGAAGCCCCATTGGCAATGATAGAAACATTTTCCCTTAGAAGGCCACGTCTGGACACGGGCCCGGGGAGATGGGGGATGAAACAGCATCTTACATAAGCGGCAAGGGATGAGCTAATCCTTCTGTGAACACGCGAGTGGAGTGCAGAGCGCCCACGCGGGGCAAAGGCCCACGCGGCTGCTGCCGGCTCAGGGTGGATGAATCACATCTCCGCGGGGGGTTTTCGGAGCTAAGGTTCTGGGCTGACGGAAATCTTAACTCCCTCTCTCTTACACCTTCGGGTCGCCCAGTCCCAAGGCCATTTCTGAGCCTGGCAGAAGGCATGGCTTGCTTCCCTTTTTATAACGCACGTGGGCCCACGGTGTTTATCCCTGATGGTCTAGACCAGTGGTCAGCAAACTCATTAGTAAACGGAGACAAATAGCAACAGTACAACGATTGAAATTTCTTTGGAGAGCCACATTTTTTAAACTTAAACTTCTTCTAATGCCACTTCACAATAGACTCGCCCAGGCTGTGGTATTTTGTGGAAGAGCCACACTCAAGGGGCCAAAGAGTTGCATGTGGCTCGCGAGCCGCAGTTTGCTGACCACGGGTCCAGCCGTGGGCAAACTACGGCCCACAGGCTGGATCCGGCCCGTTCGGCTGTTCTATCTGGCCCGCGGAGCCGAAAGAGCGGAGGGTTCTCTTGCTCTCCCCTCCGCTCCTTTACTTTGAATTTATATTAGTTCACACAAACACTCCATCCATGCTTTTGTTCTGGCCCTCCGGTCCAGTTTAAGAACACACTGTGGCCCTCGACAAAAAGTTTGCCCACCCCTGGTCTAGACTGTGTTCTAGAACTCCAGACCTGAACACCATCTCTGAGGAAGGCCTGAGCTGGATGGCTCAGCACTATTATTTCAGAAGGTAGGTAGAATCTGAATTCTGGGCAATGTAGGTAGGTCCCACATATTGGATAGAATTCAACACACCCACACAGGAGAACAGAACCATGGTTTGGGCGGTACATGCTCTTTCTGGGTGTGAAATAGAAGAATCTCTCTAAAACATCTGAGGTCTTAATCTCACGCGGCACCTTCAAATATAAGGTTCACGGTTGTGTTGAACTTGACCCGCTGACACTGTTCATCTCCGGGACGATGCACAATCCCTTCATTTCCATCTTCGGTTCAATCACGGCCAGGAAGGACCTGCATGGATGCTTGCGTTTGGGTTCCAGCCGCTGGGATCGTGCGAGCTTCGCACCTGACACCCAGTTCTATTGACGGTGGATGTTACGTGAACTTAGTGGCCCAACAATCCCCAGGGCTATCTGGCTCCCCGATCCTCCCAAACCAGAAATTTCTAATGGAAACAAATGCCAGCATGAGCCTTAGAGCTTAGAAATTAAAAAAATCTGCCCGGCCAGCGTGGCTCAGTGGTTGGGCATCAACCTATGAACCAGGAGGTCACGGTTCGATTCCCGGTCAGGGCACATGCCTGGTTGGTGGGCTGGATCCCCAGTGTGGGGCGTGCAGGAGGCAGCCGTTCAATGATTCTCTCTCATCGTGGATGTTTCTCTCTCTCTCTCTCTCTCTCTCTCTCTCTCTCCCTCTCCTTCCTTTCTGAAGTCAATAAAAAATTATATTAAAAAACCCCAAAACATAACAACACTAAAAACTATTAAAAAAGCCTAACGGGAAGGGCAGATAGGAGGGCACGTTCACACTAGCGTGACGGAGCTGACCGCAGCCCCGCAGATCACGTCCCCTCGCTGCTCACACCCCCTCGGAGAACAGGACTCAACTCCCGAGGCCTGGCGGACGTGCGTCGACGTTCACTGGTGGCGGTTTTTTGAGCCCAAAGGTAGGAACTTGGCTTCAGTTGAGCACCTACAGACAGGCGCTTCCCAGATCTTCACGCCAGCCCGGCTTCTTTTCTGCGGGCAGATCACGGACCGTGGAATGCAGCAGCGGGATGGCGCCCCGCAGGCCTCCGGGCGGGCGAGGAAGGGAGCGGCCGTGGGGTGAAGGCAGGGCCCGAGTTGGCACGCCGGGGGCGGGGGCGAAGAGCTGATGAACGGACGGCAAGGACTGGGACCCGAAGCAGAAGTAGGTTCCTAAGCGGAAACCCCGGGTCCGTACTCCCTGGGCACAGCCCGTCTCCATGTAAGAAACCCCTGGTCTACACGGCCCGCAGCTTCCTGGCTAAGCGACTGGGCCCGCCCCCTCCTGTGATCGGTGCGTGATTTTACTTGTAATAACTCATTCCAGTTGCCGATCGAGGCAGCTGGCTGTTAGGAACACGGTCCTGGGAAAACCAATGGAGACCAAAACACCACAGAAAAATGACAGTCAGACACTTTTGTTTAATTAAGCTCCTCCGTGACAGGGAAGACAGTTCCGCAATTTCTGGGTCACGGATGTGCTCGTTGAGGAGAAATAACCACAGATGCAGCGGCCCAGCCCCATGGACGTCCCCGACCCGACGAGCTCCTACCATCGGGGTGGCTGACGGCTGAGGGAGACGGAGTCACCGCCAGGAGTTACCGCCAGCACCCGCCCTCCGCGCATGGAGGCCTTGGCTTCGCGGAAAAGGGAGGCGATTACACCTGGTTCTCCCTCTCCAGCTGGACCCCTGGGAAAGCACCTCCCTGCACAGGCAGGGCCGGGGGCAGGAAATTCTCAGAACAGCAATGGGGGCGGGGGGGACACGACTCTCCCAAGGGAGGGAAAGGGATGCCCCAGGAACCACAGTGCCACCTCCCGGCCACCGAGCACTGAGCACCTTCCCAGCGCACCGAGAGCACCTGAAACCATGGCTTTCTTCAGTCCGCCGAGCGGCTCCGATGACATGAAGGACCAGCCACCACTGACTGGAAAAGTCTATTCCACGAGTAAAATAGCAGTGGCCATGTCCCTGAGTACTTTCAGGTTGGCCCTACCTGACCGACAAGAAGTAATTACCACGCTGGTGAGAAAAAAGTACCCTAGGGCCGCGGTCGGCAAACTCTTTAGTCAACGGAGCCAAACATCCACAGCATAACGATTGAAATTTCTTTTGAGAGCCACATTTTTTAAACTTAAACTTCTTCTAACGCCACTTCTTCAAAATAGACTTTCCCAGGCCATGGTATTTTGTGGAAGAGCCACACTCAAGGGGCCCAAGAGCCGCATGTGGCTCGCGAGCCGCGGTTTGCCGACCATGGCCCTAGACACTTAGCAAAGGCCGCCAGTGGCTCTCCCTGGACACCCCTGCCTCCCGCTTAGCTTTTCCTGCCCAGGAGCTGTGATGGCTTTAGCTTTTCAGCTGATCCACTAAGGCCCCAACGGCCACCGCCTCAGAAAGCACAGGTTCCCCTGCCATTGGGTCCGCCCTTGGCCTGCACCATTCGTCTTCGCTCCTGCTGAGGAAGGTGGGTGATCAAGGAGGGCAGGTGCCGCCGAGGCGATTGTGGGAGCACGTTCTATTCCTGGGTGGGGAACGTCCGGCCTGCGGGCCAGCTAAGCCCGAGAAACCCTGTGGTCTGGCCCCGCCGGGGCACGAGGGGTGAGTGAATTAAATGTGTGACCAAAGACACCAGCAGGCTAGTGTTTAAGTGGAGGATTTTGTTTGGCCCGAGAACGATGTCACACATATCCACATGGCCCCGGGCAGGAGACTAGCTCCCACCGGAACCATTCTTGCGTAGCAGCCAATCCATGCATTCCTTCCCAACACCCGGACGGATGCGCTCAGGCGTGTTCCCGTTTGGCAGAACTCCATGCCCCACCGAGGGAATCCCTTTTCTGGATCCCAAACAGATACCCTAACAGGGTTCCGCGTGGGCTGCTTTGATGACCATGTGCCTCGGGAGGTTCTACATTCATGTCACAGCCGGGTCCGTGCGGAGGACCTGAGTGGACAGGCACAGCCGCATGCAAGTCACGTCCGGGATGAGAGCTCTGTCCCACTCCACTCAGATCAGCCACACTGGGGCCGCGGGCGCTCCCCAAGGTTCGTGAAATCGCCACCAGAGGAGGAATGACCAAGGATTACCACGAGCCCCAAATCAAGATCCGAATGAAGAAAAGCATAGAGATTTAAAAAATAATAAAAAAACAAACTGGGAGGAGGAATGACACGTTTCCGGTGTCAGCAGCATCGCCCCAACACATCAGCCTGATTTCTTCCTGGGCTTCGTCAACATCCTCGCCCACGCCCCTCCCCACATCCAGCGCCGCCGGGTGGGGGCGCGGGGGGGGGAAAGGGGTGCAGATTCAGCAGCAAGCCGAGGTCTTGCACGGCCCTCCTCTGCACGGTCCTTCCCCAAAGCCCACTGCAAGCCCCAGCTTACGCTTTAAGGTCCACACAGGCTCCCCCCGGCCCCCAACCCCGGGAACTCACCGTAGAAAGTCAGCTGTCCCCGCGCGACGTTTTTCCCTCGGGAATTCTCGGCCACGCACTCGTATAAGCCCGCGTCATCCTGCTGGAAGTTGGGGATCTCCAGGATCCCGTCCGACTGGTGTCTCCTGGCTTTCCTCGCTATGGGCTTCCCGTCCGCCCGCCTCCAGACAATCGTGGGGACTGGACTGGAGGCGAGAACAGAAAGCGGCGAATGAGCTGCGGGAAAGCAGGACTGAACGTGGGATCCTGAGCTCCCAACGACCTCTTCCTTCCCGGGTCTAAACCGAGAAGCCTGCCCAGGAGAGCGCCCCCCCGACGTCACACACACACACACACACACACACACACACACACACACACACACGCACACACGCACACGCGCGCAGGCATCACTGTTACGACGTTACCCATCGCCACGTCGCCAGTGTTACCAGGGACCTGGTGCTCCTATTAGAATACAAACGTTTCCCAGCCCGGCCGGCATGGCTCAGTGGTAGAGCACCGACCTATGAACCAGGAGGTCACAGCTCAATTCCCGGTCGGGGCACCTGCCTGGGTTGCGGGCTCGATCTCCAATAGGGGGCGTGCAGGAGGCAGCTGATCCATGATTCTCTCCCATCCTGATGTTTCCATCCCTCTCCCTCTCCCTTCCTCTCTGAAGCCAATAAAAAAGGGACAGGACGGTCAGTGCACTGCACTGTAGCAACGTCGAGACACCGCTGTCGCGCATGCCGCCATGACTGAGAAACACGGACACGGGAAAAACCTTCCACGGGACCTGGAACTGAAGCTGCAAAGGGAACTGCTTCCTCCGTGGCGGCGGGACATGCCGCTGCCCGCGAACGGAGACCGCGCGCAGACACGGGGTCGGGCCAGAGTGGCCTCAGCGACGTCTGGGCACAGGGGGTCCTGGGGGCAGTGAGCCCTGGCTTCGCCGGGCAGGTCGGGTGGGAGGAGAGCTTCACATGCATCGTTAACATGCATCGACGGCCTGAGGCTCCGTGTCCGATGGCAGTTCTGATCGTTCATGGCAAACCCGGCCTGCAGGGCTGCTGGCAACATGGTGCCCATCCTCCCTGGCCTGCGCCCTCGGACAGAACCGCTCGGGGCTGCTCCCTGGTCCCCGCGCTGCTGAGCCAGTGCTACTCGGCAGGCCCTGGGAAAGGTGAGTGATTTCTAGACGGCTCTGGGCAATAGAGTCTCCTAGAGCTATCGGTCTCCTCTGTCTCTATCCGAGCAGCGGGCGGAGAACGGCGACTTAAAAAGAAATTCCAGGGAAGGGTGGTGCCTCCTCGGGGAACTGGGACTGGAATGGAGTCTCTAGGTTCACCCTCCAGGGAAGGCCTGTGTCGCCGTCATTCAGGTCGTCCATGTGGGGCGGCACCCCTTTCCGAACTGCCCTTCCCCCCTCCTCCTGGCCACGTCAGGGTGGCGGCCTGACCCTCCCCGGCCACCCCAGCTCCCCTCTCTGCGGTGAGGGGCCGCATTTGCCGAATGACAGCCACCCCTCCCCAGGGCGAGGCGGCCTCCCGGAGCCCCGAGGAGGCGGAGGGACCAGGACTCACTTGCCCAGCGCGAAGCACTCCAGCCTGGCCGTGCCTCCTTTGGCGGTCGGCACCGTGTCCGGGAATTGCACTTCGATTTTGGGCTCGTACTCGCCCATCACCCCTGTGGACAGAGACCAGGAGCTGAGTCTCGGAGGGCTTTGAAAACTCGCGGGCGTGTTTCCCACGGCGGACGGCCCGGGGCACAGCTGGCCCCCTCATTTGAGGCAGGTGGTCCCATCGCCAGCCGGCAGGGGTGGCTCCGGGCGCGGGGACGCGACAGAAAACGCGTCACAGCGCCCACCGTCCGCCAGGACCGAGTTCTCCATGATTCATTCCCACGTCACTCGCAGACATAGTTGTTGTTATTGTTTTTTTCAGTCATAAAAAAATATAGAGGAAGGGGACGGAGTCTTAGTCACCGGGAACATCAGAGGCATTTTGGGGAGACCCATGGCAGAAAATTTTAAATACTTAACAGAACACCCCCTCTGCATTATGTCTGTACGCAAAACCATTTGAGCAATCAACCTGTGGCCACCGATTCCTTCCTCTTTCACGTCCAAGCTAACTCGAATTAACCCTAAATTACTCCAGGCAAGGTAAATGAGTGCCTCCAATGCCAGGATTTTTATTCTGAAACAGTGTAAAAAGAATAGTGCCTGGCTGGCGTGGCTCAGTGGTGGAGCACTGACCTATGAACCAGAAGGTCACGGTTTGATTCCCAGTCAGGGCACATGCTCGGGTTGTGGGCTCGATCCCCAGTGTGGGGTGTGCAGGAGGCAGCCCATCCATGATTCTCTCTCATCATTGATGTTTCTCTCTCTCTCTCTCCCTCTCCCTTCCTCTCTGAAATCAATAAAAATATATTTAAAAAAATGTAAGAGAAGAATAGGATCGAGCCCCAACCCGGGCATGCGCCCCGGCCGGGCCTTGAACCGTGGCCATGTTGGTGAGTATCATCAAGGCTCCCTGTGCGAGGTCCCTCACTGAAGATGACGCTTTCCTCACACGGACGGTGCAGGCGGTTATGCGGTCGCGTGGGGCGGGCGCGGGTTGCTACGCCTGTTTGTGGCCAGGGGCGGCGCTGTCAGTAAGGATGCAGTGTGGTCTGGCGGCAGGATGTGGAGACGTGGGTCAGAGAGGGACGGCGCAGTCTGCACTGTCTGCAGAACGCTCATCAGCATAGAGATCGTCGCTACTTATTAAAGCCATCCACGTGGGAAAAGCCATTCTCTTCGCCCGTGTTTGCAGTTTCAGGAACACCTGTGAACGGGTCCGTTTAATGGGGTTACATCTGGCACAGGCTACGCTTTACGGGACTCTTTCTTCCAGTTTAACTCTTGTGGCCTTTACTCTCCACACTGAATAGGAAAAGCTGCTGCCTTTTTAATCATTTTTAAGAAACAAAGGCCCTCACACAGGAGTGCGTTCTCCCGGTCCCTCCTCCGGCCACCTGCACACGCGGGGACGCAATTGTCTGCAGCTGTGCTGGCGCTGGCGACGCGCAGAGTGGGAGGCGATGGGAACGAGGCTGTGGGTGGAAGTGTTCCAGAACGCCTTCTCCGCCTCGAGCTGCTCACAGAGAGGAGAGGGTGTGAACCGCGCTGAGGCCACGCACCGACGCGAAGCAGCAGCACGCCCGTGATAGGGTTAGGATGGCCCGGGGGACAGACTCTCAGTGACACCCCTTCCGCCTGCAGGAGCCGGGTCGTCTGCCTGTTCGGACAACTCGCGCTTTTACTTCCAAAGACACCTTGCTGGGTCCAAGCCCCTCTGCTAGGGACAGGGCTTCCGTGGACGCCGGGAACCGCGAGGAGATGTGAGCGGCCGCAGGCAGGTGGGAGAGGCTATGCTGCACACACAGCACCCACTGCACACACTGCATCCACTGCACACATGACATCCACTGCATGCCCAGCAGCCACTGCACGCACGGCATCCACTGCACACATGGCAGCCACTGCGCACACGACATCCACTGCACACACTGCAGCCACTGCACACACGACATCCACTGCATGCACAGCAGCCACTGCACACACTGCATGCCCAGAGGGCACTGCACACATGGCAGCCACTGTGCACACTGCAGGCACTGCATGCCCAGCAGGCACTGCACGCCCAGCAGGCACTGCACACACGGCAGCCACTGCACACACGGCAGCCACTGCACACACTGTATCCACTGCACACATGGCTTCCACTGCACACACAGCTTCCACTGCACACACGGCTTCCACTGCACACACTGTATCCACTGCACACATGGCAGCCACTGCACACACGGCAGCCACTGCACACACAGCAGCCACTTGAAGCAGCCCCCCGCGCGGCTGCACCCCGGCCGGGCAGTAGCACATCTTGTAGGAACTCAGACATAAGAGGCTTCCTGCCAAATAGCGGCGTCGGTGTTCCGTAGGGTGAAGGTGCGCCTGTGCAGTGCGTGCAGGGAAACTGCCGTGTCCTTGCCTTTGCACACGCGTCGGGCACGTGGGCCTTTAACATTCGGCGCGCTCTGCTCAGGCCACACACTCTGCCTAATTTTAAACATAAAGTACAAAAGGGAGTCGTACCGCTTTCCAAGGCAGGTCAGCGTCTTCCGCTTTTGGGAGCAGGAGAGCCCCCATCACACTAGTGAAGGTGGCAGCGCCTGAGATTCTGCGCATCCAAGTCCTCAGGAGCCAGGGGCTCTGCTATACCTGCACCCCAACGAATTAACTCAAGACACAGGCACTGCACGGCAAGCGCATGCCAGGAGCCGGCCTCGCCCCGGCGCCCACGTGGGCCACACAGACCCAAGGGCCGCCTCCGTGACCTGTGTGGGCTGCACGTCTTCTGGGCATGGCATGGTAACGCGGGCTATGCAGGCAGTGACTGTGCATTCAATGAGTCTAAGAGCTATTCCTGGGGAAGACGTGGCTGGAAATTCCTAGGTGTTCTTTCCAAACCAGTGGGTCCTAAGCTATAAGCCACCCGAGGGCTTGAGTCTCCGATTAGTGAGTAAGGACGGAACCCAAGAATCTGCATGTCTAACCAGTTCGCAGCTGGTGTTCCTGCTGCTGGACCAGGGACTACACCTTAAGGCAGGGGTTCTCAACCTCCCTAATGCCGCGACCCTTTAATACAGTTCCTCATGTTGTGGTGACCCCCAACCTTAACATTATTTTCGCAAAATTACAGTGATGAAGTAGCAACAAAAATAATGTTATGGTTGGGGGTCACCACAACATGAGGAACTGTATTAAAGGGTCGCGGCATTAGGGAGGTTGAGAACCACGGCCTTAAGGACTTCTGTAGCCGCCACAGGTGTGAAGCCAAAGCAGGAAGTTCCCCCAACCTCAGTGGACACTTCCTGTGGGCGGGCCACTGGGAGGGCGCTCGCCATGGGGTCGCACCAGGGACAAGGTCCATCCAGAGCCTGAATTCTGCAGACTACCTTGTGGCAACAACTATTCCCCTTTCAAGCCCTGGACAATTACTATTATTATTTAAATATAAATATGCTTTTATTTCAGAGAGGAAAGGAGAGGGAGAGAGAGAGATAGAACCATCCATGATGAGAGAGAATCATTGATCAGCTGCCTCCTGCACGTCCCACGCTGGGGATCGAGCCAGCAACCCGGGCATGTGCCCTGACGGGGAACTGAACCATGACCTCCTGGTTCATAGGTCGAGGCTCAACCCCTGAGCCATGCCGGCGGGCCAGCCCTGGACAATCAATAGGCTGACGCTGATGTCCAGGAGCACACAGAATTCAGCAAGATAACTGGCAACATCACCGGCCATGAAGGAGAAATCAGCTGCGCACCCCACTTATTTAACTGCCATTTGCAGAGCGCTGTGTTGGCGGAGTCGTGCGCCATAAGGTTTTGCCAACACCTGCCGTCTCTGGAATCTGTGGTTTTGCTACATTAAACCACCAGAAGGGACTGTTACCCACAGAGTGGGATTATCTGTTGAAAAACAGAAATTGCAAAAAATTGTCTTCTGAGAGGTTTCCACATGGGCTTCCTTGGGAAATGGGATGTGTGTTCCATTAATATAAAATGTTTGGAAATATCCGATTAGTCACACCGACGCCCTTGGCTGAGTTGATCGCTTTGCCCCTTTGGAAAGGACTTGTGCCCCGGGTGGAAGGGGCCCTTGTGGGGTCGAAGGACTGACTGTCCAAGGACTCTCTGCCGCCGCTGTCCGCCGTCCCTGCGGTTAAGTCCCGTCGAATGTGAGGCCACAGTCGTCCAAGCAAGAACCTCCCCAGCTGGAGAGGAGACGAGGGAGGAGGCAGAAGGTTGTGCATCACCTGCTAAACGTGGGGTTCTACCTCAGACACCTGTGCGATGTGCAGGTACACCCCGTGATGGGAGCTCAATCAAACCGGCACCGTGTTCCTTCCTTCTCGATGGGGCGCAGAGCTCTCCGGAGCTGTCCCAGAAGGCTCTCTCCTGCACAGGTAGAGAGCAGGTGCCCAGGCCTGTCCTGGACACTCGGGTTAGAGAGAAGCCCTGAGGTCATTCGCTGACAGTTTCCCGTTTGAACTATTCATGAAACGGGCACCTACTTTTAGGAAAAGGGAAGCAGACTTGGGGGAAGCGCTTTTATATTCCTCCTGCCAAACCGTTCTTCACTCTGTGTTGAGCTCAACACTCCCTCCCTCCCTCTAACTTGCACATGCTGGCCCCAATCCACGGTGCTGGAGCCACAAAGACCAAGTCTTGATGGATGGTCTTCAGATATTTAAAGGTATTATATTTCAGGGGCTGGCAGGGGTGTTCCGTAAAGGGACAGAGATGAATGATTTGGGTTTTGTGAGCCATGCATTCATTCTCTGTTAAGACTCAACTCTGGCCCGGCCGGTGTGGCTCCGTGGTCGACAGTTCGATTCCTGCTCAAGGCACATGCCCCAGTTGCGGGCTTGATCCCCAGTAAGGGGTGTGCGGGAGGCAGCAGATCAATGATTCTCTCTCATCACTGATGTTTCTATTTGTCTCTGCCTTTCCCTTCCTCTCTAAAATAAATAAAAACATATTAAAAAAAAAAAGACTCAACTTTGTCATTGGAGCTGGAAAAAGACAATATGAAAAAAAAAAAAAGGCTCTGTTCCAACACAACTTTATTTATAAAAACGATGGTGGGCTGTGTTTGGCCCATGAGCTCGAGCTGGCCCAGGCCTGGCTTAGAGGAAATGGTGAAGGCGGAAAAGTTTGGGAGAATGAGTAGAATCACAGACCAACGCTTAGAACAAACAACACATTTCAGCAAGCTTGCCAGATGTTGAATCCCAAGAATAATGGCATTTCCATACATCAGCACTAGCTAATCAGAGAATGTGATTAAAAATAAGCTACCATTTACAACAGCGGCAAAGATGATAGAGAATCTAGGAATTATCCCTAAAGACTCAACATTTCTATGCAGAAACATTTGAAACTTTCTTTACAAAAAAAAACAAACACACACAAAAAAACAAAACACAGGCCATGGGTAGGGCTGGCCTGCGGGAGGCGTTGGGCAACCTTGGTTTAAACAAATACTGCGCCCGCTGCCTGAGATTCCTTTCCTCTCTCGGAGGTTGGACAACCCTTCGTGGGAGGTTGGGCTGACTCGAGCCCAGGCCAGCTTTCCTGTCGGCCAGGCTGTGACTGTTGCACAATCTCACTGCAACTTAGCAGCTTTTAGCGGGAGAGACACAGGTATCTGCTTTAATCCTCTGCTCTCCCCAGTGGGGCCCTGCGGCTGCCTCCATCGGCACTCCGGCTCCTCAGCCAGACTCGACGCTGAGAACACAGACTCTGCATCCTTAAGGACAAATATACAACCGTACCCAGGGCACAGTTTTTGGGTAAACGCATGATCAAAAGATGCAAATGAATGTGCCCTGTCATTTCTGTTCTCGGCCGACGCCTCGACCTCCCTCTTTCGTTCCAAAGCCTTCTGTCTGTACATGTGTTTCCTGGAACTCAATTCCATAATTCCAATAAAACATGCAACCTTAGAAGCCTTCGTTCATTGGGCTTGCTCTAAGACCGTGGGCTCCCAGGGGCTGAGGTCACATGCTTTCACCTCACACTGTCCCACACACAACGGGTACGTGACAGGTGCTTCCTAACTGACCGTCTACGACTCTGGGTCCCCGTGGTCCCAAGATGGAGTTGACCGTGCTGGGGGTGCAGAGGTGAAGGCTGAGTTCCTGAGCTTGCCAAGCCTCCAAACTGGCGAAAGCCACTAAGATGCCATCAAGTCAGATTAGCGATGCCAGTGTAGCAAACTGTCCCACGTTCTTTAATCATTGCGATGTTCTTCTTACTGAAACAGGCTTTACGCCCATAGATCCTCACCCGTGACGCTGTTAGAGAATTAAAAGCCAGACAGACTTGTCTCCGTGTTTGGGGTAGGTCTGGGCTGACACCCCAGAGTCCCATGACTGTTTTCCTTCCTGACTTTTAGTCCTGCCCAGCTCTTTGGGCCCCTGAGTGAGGCCACAGCCTGGCTGGCACCGGTCAGGGGCGTTCCTGGCCCTTTCTCTTACCTCCAGACAGGGGCTCCGTAAACGACCTATTCTGTGCTGTGCAATGCAGTCTGAGCACCCTTTATGTAGTCCAGCCTCCGAGGGGAAGACACGGAGTGAATTTCCTCTGTGCAGCTCCCGTGGAAATGAAGAACGGATAGGCATCATGGCCGGAATCTGAGATCCTTCGTCAACAAGTTCTGCGATGAAATATTCCAATGAGAAGCATGTGTCCTCTCTAGGACGACATCCTGGACACGACAAGGCAGATCTGAGAGCCGAGGCGAAGGCAGGGCTGCTGCCTGGTGGAGGGGCAGGCTGATCCTGGGTTCTGGCCTGCGTCCCCTCAGCTGGGTCTCTGTGCAGCTGAGCCCGCCCTCCAGGGCATCTGTTACGTGATTCACCCCGACAAGCAGCACCGCGGGGCAAGCCCTGGGTGTGTGGGCCTTGTGGGCAGAGGCCGGAGTGGCTGTCTTTTCAGATAATTCTGCACAAAATGCCACCGGGGCTTGTCTCGTGGAAAAGGCCCTTCACCCCTTGGTCGGGGAGAGCAGTGACAGCTTTTGACAGAATCGTTCCCCTGCCTACCTCGCCCTGGAAACCGATGAGCTTCCATTTTTACTTAATAAGAATTCAGCTTCCCGCGACATGAATTTAGCATCGGGACAGGGTTGGACGGAGGCCCTGCTCGGTCCTGGGCCACGTGCGTGGGCCACCCGCTGTGGCAGAGGCGTGGGGCGGGGAGGGCCGGCAGGGACACCGCACCCACCGGCCGAACCTCTGCTGCCGAGACGGCCCTCTTGCCCAGGGAGAAGCCACGCTGTGGGCTCCACAAATAACGGCTGAAATAATATTTCCGATCTGTGGATGGCCCCCCAGAAACCCCGCTGCTGCTCCAGAAACCTGCGTGTCATCTGATTCTCCTCCCCCCTCCTCCCACGGTGAGTCAGCGCTCCCTGCAGCCGGGCCTGCGAACCGGCTCCTGGCTCCGAGCTCCCCACCTCCCCCTTCCCGCTGCTGCCCCCGGCTCCCACCCCATGACGGCGACCGGCTCCTAGATGAGCTTCCGGCGTCCACTCCCGCGTCTTTAAGTCTACTCCCCACAGAGCAAACAGGTCTTTTTAAAAAACGCCCATCACTCTCTGCTTATAATCCCCTCGGGCTCCGCATGGTACCGGCATAAAAGCCAGTCTTCTCTCCACAGCCTTGTGGCCGGCCGATTCCCCTCCAACCTCAACTCAGACCCCCCTCCACCTGCTCAGTATGCTCCACCCGGGCTCACGGTCCGGAGCTCCCGGAAGGAGCCAAGGGCTCATGCGGGCCCCAGGGCCTTTGCACGTGATGTGGACTCAGCCTTCAGCCCCTCCCTCCGACCTCCTGGGCCCGGCTTTGAGGTCTCAGGCACGGCACCGCCTCGGAGGGGAGGCTTTCCCTGTTAAAGGAGACACCCCACCGCACAGCGCCTCCGGGTGGCCGTACGGATTTATCGGTTGCTCCCTAACACAATCAGCTTTAGCTTCGGCGGCTGTCTGCTGTCACCTGTGTCCTCCAGCAAAATGTTCTAAGTGCCACGAGACAGGGGCCTTCCTTTCTGGTCTCTGGCACAGGGGTAGGCCTGTCACGTGGCATGTGCTACATAAACACGTCAAGTGCGAGAATGAACGAATGAATGACTGAAATCTACATTATTTGCTCTGACATTTCCCAGGCAGCCAGCGCTGTCGAGATGCTCTGACCCTCTCTGCAGAGGCTGTTTGTCTGCAAATGCCCTTGTGCTGGGGGTTGCGGTTCATAGCCCCTGCCCTCCCCTCCCACCGCGCCCCCCCCCCCCCGCCCGCCGCCCATCCCCAGTAGAGTTCCTTCAGCACAGGGGGCAAGAGATCAAATGTGGAGACAAGTCCTGGCCAGTGAGCTAAGTGGTTAGAGCGCCGGCCTGCACACAGCAGGGTCTCAGGTTCCATTCCCACTGGAGGGAACGCACCTCAGTTGCAGGTTCGATCCCCACCCCTCCGTGGGGCACGTGCGGGAGGCAACCGTGTATCACTGTGGTGGGAACTGACCTCAGTATCATAAATCTGGACCCTGTTTGGATCATTATCAACCTCTCCCGACACTGAAGACTCAATCACAGGGACATGACTAACGACCTCTTTGCTCAACGCCCCCCTCCATGCTGCCTGGGCACGTGGTTTAAGTGGGAAGGAAAGGAGCAAGCGATCCCTTTGCCATTCACATTCACCCTCCTGCCCCGCTGAGACACGCCATTAGCTTGCCAATTCGTTTTCCAACGTGGATTCCTGGAGTTATTCCTGACCCAAGCGGAGAACATGGGCACCGAATGTAGAAGGCATTCAGCTTCCCTTCCATTTAACTCAGTTACGGTGTGCGTGTCAGCGCCACAGCTCCCCCCCCAGCGCCGCGCCGCGAAGAACGCGCTCCCAGACGCGGGCACTCACCGTCGTTCCGCAGGGTCAGCGGGGTGGGCGGCCCCAGGACCTTGTGGTTGGTCACCGTGTTGGTGACCACGCAGGTGTAGTTCCCCACGTCCGACTTTTCCACCTTCGCGATGTACAGGTTCCCGGTCTCCTGGGAGACGAAGCGGCGGTTGTCCTGGTAGGAGGGGTAGGCGTTGAAGATCCAGGCGTAGCTCAGCTCTGGAGGCCAAGGAGAGAGCATCACAAACACGGCTTGGGGCTCTGGGCCGCCACTGCGCTCCTGGGAGAAGCGGCGACAGGACACATGCCCAGCGCCGCCCGCGATGCTTTCCCGCCGCTAAACGTGAACGGAGAGCACGCAGTCCCGTCCTCCCAGCTCAGTCCCCATCCTCTCAGTTCAGTCCCCGTCCTCCCAGCTCGGTCCCCATCCTCCCAGCTCAGTCCCCGTCCTCCCAGCTCGGTCCCCGTCCTCCCAGCTCGGTCCCCATCCTCCCAGCTCAGTCCCCGTCCTCCCAGCTCGGTCCCCGTTCTCCCAGCTCAGTCCCCGTCCTCCCAGCTCAGTCCCCGTCCTCCCAGCTCAGTCCCCATCCTCCAGCTCAGTGCCCTCCTCCCAGCTCAGTCCCCGTCCTCCCAGCTCAGTCCCCATCCTCCAGCTCAGTGCCCTCCTCCCAGCTCAGTCCCCATCCTCCCAGCTCAGTCCCCGTCCTCCCAGCTCAGTCCCCGTCCTCCCAGCTCAGTCCCCATCCTCCCAGCTCAGTGCCCTCCTCCCAGTTCAGTCGCCGTCCTCCCCGTCCTCCCAGCTCGGTCCCCATCCTCCCAGCTCAGTCCCCATCCTCCCAGCTCGGTCCCCGTCCTCCCAGCTCAGTCCCCGTCCTCCCAGCTCGGTCCCCATCCTCCCAGCTCAGTCCCCGTCCTCCCAGCTCGGTCCCCGTCCTCCCAGCTCGGTCCCCATCCTCCCAGCTCAGTCCCCGTCCTCCCAGCTCGGTCCCCGTTCTCCCAGCTCAGTCCCCGTCCTCCCAGCTCAGTCCCCGTCCTCCCAGCTCAGTCCCCATCCTCCAGCTCAGTGCCCTCCTCCCAGCTCAGTCCCCGTCCTCCCAGCTCAGTCCCCATCCTCCAGCTCAGTGCCCTCCTCCCAGCTCAGTCCCCATCCTCCCAGCTCAGTCCCCGTCCTCCCAGCTCAGTCCCCGTCCTCCCAGCTCAGTCCCCATCCTCCCAGCTCAGTGCCCTCCTCCCAGTTCAGTCGCCGTCCTCCCCGTCCTCCCAGCTCGGTCCCCATCCTCCCAGCTCAGTCCCCATCCTCCCAGCTCAGTCCCCGTCCTCCCAGCTCAGTCCCCATCCTCCAGCTCAGTGCCCTCCTCCCAGCTCAGTCCCCGTCCTCCCAGCTCAGTCCCCGTCCTCCCAGCTCAGTCCCCGTCCTCCCAGCTCAGTCCCCATCCTCCCAGCTCAGTGCCCTCCTCCCAGTTCAGTCGCCGTCCTCCCCGTCCTCCCAGCTCGGTCCCCATCCTCCCAGCTCAGTCCCCATCCTCCCAGCTCGGTCCCCGTCCTCCCAGCTCAGTCCCCATCCTCCCAGCTCAGTCCCCATCCTCCCAGCTCGATCCCCGTCCTCCCAGCTCAGTCCCCGTCCTCCCAGCTCGATCCCCATCCTCCCAGCTCAGTCCCCGTCCTCCCAGCTCGATCCCCATCCTCCCAGCTCAGTCCCCGTCCTCCCAGCTCAATCCCCGTCCTCCCAGCTCAGTCGCTGTCCTCCCAGCTCAGTCCCCGTCCTCCCAGCTCGGACCCCGTCCTCCCAGCTCGGACCCCGTCCTCCCAGCTCGGACCCCGTCCTCCCAGCTCAGTGCCCGTCCTCCCAGCTCAGTCCCCGTCCTCCCAGCTCAGTCCCCATCCTCCCAGCTCAGTCCCCGTCCTCCCAGCTCAGTCGCCGTCCTCCCAACTCGGACCCCGTCCTCCCAGCTCGGTCCCCGTCCTCCCAGCTCAGTCCCCGTCCTCCCAGCTCAGTGCCATCCTCCCAGCTCAGTCCCCGTCCTCCCAGCTCAGTCCCCATCCTCCCAGCTCAGTCCCCGAGGCTTATTCTAGAGGACTAGAGGGCACAGAGATGGTCGGCGAAGAGAAGTCCAATGTCTTTAAGTCAAGGGAACACGCATTGAGGGTTTGCCAAGCGTGCGCGTGGCGCTTGCCCAAGGCTTTGCGGCTCCCGTACTTTCTATCGTTTTCTATTAGCGGAGAAGCGCTGGCACGAAGAAGCAAAGGAACTGCTCCAGCCTCTCCGTGCTTCTGAGAGACGAGCCGTTCTCGGGCCTCTGTCCATCTGCTCCCTCCGACTCACCTGCGATTTGAACGCTCTCCCCATTACTTTAGTCGCAGGGGTCCTCAAACTTTTTACACAGGGGCCAGTTCACTGTCCCTCAGACCGTTGGAGGGCCGGACTACAGTTTTTTAAAAAAACTATGAACAAATTCCTATGTGCACTGCGGGCCCGGGACGCGTTGGCTGCTAAGCAGGACAGGCAGCGGCACCCGGCGGGCCGGATAAATGTCCTCGGCGGGCCGCATGTGGCCCGCGGGCCGCAGTTTGAGGACACCTGCTAGTGCTTGGGGCTGTCAGAGGGTAGCAAACACACGCTACACATTCCTGACCTGACCGGCTGGGTGGCTGGTCCCATGAATGTCAATGTGTGTTGTAAAACATCAGCTGGAGAAATAGGACCTCCACCCGGGCGTGAACGGAGAGGGACAAGAAAAGAGCAGCTGTTGCGTGGATACATCCTCATCCCGGAGTGCCGGCGGGGGGGTGGGGGGGGGGCGGGGGGAGCGGATGGCAGCCGCCCTGCCCTGGAACAGCTCCCGGGCCGTCTAGCTATCCCGAGGACTAGGCGAGCGTGGTGTGACTGAGCACGTGTGACACGCCTGGCCTTTCAGCGAGGAGCCTGGGATGGGGACGAGAATGAAGGGCGGTAAACCGCTGTGCCCCGAGGGCACCGACGGACTCCCTCAGCTCTGGTCACTCCCTGCCCCTTCCTGCTCCCCGAGGTGTGGTCTCCCATGAGTCCAAAGAGCAGCAAGGTCACTCCGGCTTCCTATACAGAACACTCACCACTTTTTTATGGTTAACAGTAATCAAAACAGTCTTAACACATTTTTTATGGATTTCGGAGAGGAAGGGAGAGCGAGAGAGATCCCTTTCTTTTCGTTCTTTTATCTTTATTGTTGCTGTTGTTATATTTTTATTGATTTTGGAGAGGAAGGCGGGGAGAGAGAGAAACATCAATGATGAGAGAGAATCATCACTCGGCCGCCTCCTGCATGCCCCCCCCCGTCCCCCCCCCCCCCATGGGGATCGAGTCTGCCATCCAGGTGGCAGTTTTCCCACAAGAACTAGAGATTCTACCCAACAGCGCAGCCCTCCGCGCTCCATCTGGTGAGTGTCGGGCAAAGCCAGCCTCCTCCACGCAGCGAGCACCGTGTCGCCTCCTGGGAGGGTGAGAACAGGCCGCCCCCTCCCCCCGATGAGCTCCATGCCTGGAGGTGCACAGGACCACCTCCACAGTCAGAGGCAGACGGGAGGGCCACCTCCCAGCCCAGCATTAGCTCCCCCCGCCCCTCTCCCAGGAATCAAGTCCGGGAAACTATATGTTTTTTCCTGAAGACGTTTTTCAAAACCGTTGCTAGTGGCTACGGTTTAGTAACTAGGAAGTTGTATGGACCACAAATATCAGAATAAAATACATCTGCTTGCTTATTTCTCTAATTTCAACTAAAAAAAAAAATAAGACCAGAAGACCAAAATTCAGACCTGTGCTACATCAGGAAAGCCCATGAAACACTACCTTTCAACAACTAAATCCATCCAATGGGAATAATAGCCCAGGTGCTGCAGGCTTCGGGGTGGCGGGGGGGGGGGGGGGGGGGGGGTCGAATGTGTGTATCAGCGCTCTGAGCCATAAGCACACCGAACCGTTAAAAGTTAATCATCTTAAAAGTAAAGAACATACTCAATTAGCATGCTGTCTAACCTGTTTAAAAATAAGTGAATCACTGTGGTGTCACTGCTTCTGTGGCTTAGGTGACTCTAGTGAGAGATGAAAATCAACCTGAGCTCATATTGCAGTGTTTTTTAAACCGTGGCTCCTCCCCCCCCCCCAAAAAAAAAACAACCCCACAAAACTGTGGTCCCTGGACTAATTACTTACTGTTAATAAAAGTTCTCTACTCACAGCCCACACCTGCCAGATGTAAAAGAATTACAGGATCCAATGACCCGGAGAAACACCGGGTTCAGCAAAGTTGGGCAGATTAGCCCATTTCTCCTTTCACATCTTGTAAGAGATCTTTGAGACGCCATAAGTGACCCTGAAATTCCTTGGCGGGTGCTTAAGCAAGCAAACTTATTAGGTGACACCAAACTTATTAGGTGACACCTCCTGCCCACCCCTCTTTCAACACACAACTGCTTCCCTCAAAGATTTATTAACAGGTCACAAAGCCGAGGGTGGGAGATCCTGAATTGGTAACGTGACGACTTCAAGAAACAGTGAGTGTCATCTCAGGATTATTAACTATATTACTCTGGTTTGGGGGAAGATCATTAGGTAGCATTAAACGCCAGCAAACAACAAAATAGTCAGCCGACGCAACGCGTTCCTCCAACCGTGGTCATAACTTGGCACAGTGGCCGTTGCGCTGGCGATGAAGGGCCACGGGAGCTGCCAAGGAGTCGCCAGCGGAGAGTGCTGAGGACGGACACCGACGGCAGTTGGACACGGGACCGTCGTCAATACTGGGAGACCTTGGTACAAAGGTCAGCCAAAACCTCTTGGCTGGGGCACCGGGAGGTCATGCGGCGCTGAGTCCCCTGAGCCAGACCGGCGAGGGCGAGCCCAAGTCTCTTGTTGTCGGAGCCAAGCATCACCGCGACGGGTCACACCGCACGCCGTCAGCATCCCGACCACAGCCAAGGACGCACGCAAACAGGTGCGGGGCGCCGCCCTCAGCGGGAGCGGCTCCTGTCACTCGAGCCGTCGGGGCTCCGTGCGGTGCTTCTGCTCACCCACACGCGACAGATTTCTTTCGATACGTTTGCCCACGCTCCGAAGTGACAGACCGTTCTCGTCCCACCGGCAATTTGTAACAACGGAGCAAACACGCGCCTGGATGCAATATTTAAGACACCGCGAGGCTCCCGGTGCTCGGCGGCGACACACGGGACCGTGTGCGGTGACACCTGTGAGGGCAGGAGGGTCCGGGCCGGGGTTCCGACGGCAGCCTCCACGTAGAGGAAATGAACAGGAACCCGGCGTGCTCTTTGTTCGTTCCTGGTCCCGCAGTGTTGGGCCCCCGTGACCGGTGACGGGAGCCTGGTGGCTGTGTTTTGAAGAAGACGTCAGTCCAGCGCGTCTCAAACTCGGCCTCGCCGGGCACACTCACCCGCTCACATCCTCCGATGGGCGCTCCTCACTTGCTCCCGACTCATTTCTTCTGGAGTTGACTTACGCGGCATGAAGTTCTGAGATCCGTCCCAGGGAGCACAGACGGCTTTCAGAGATGCCTTTCCTAGTCCCTCAAGTTTTAAATCTAAAGGAACCTCAGTGGTACAGGCGAGGACACTGGAGTGGGAGAAGGGCCGTGGCTGGGTCAGTCCCACCAGGGGAAGAGGCTGCGATGGGTCACCGCGCAGGCGCTGATGCAGACACGCTGGTTCGTCAGGAAACCGTGGGATCCTCGCAGAATTCAGTCTAAGCTGCGAGGATCAGGCCTCATCTGTCCACGGAGGGAGACGAAGGAGAGGAGCTCGAATCCCTTCCAGCGTTAAAATTCCCAGATTCTAGATTACGCCGTTGAGTCCGACTTCCGGTTTTGACAAAGGAGGAATGTGGGGTCCAAAGAGACCCAGTGACATGCTAGTCATCCACAGGTAGTGATTGGCACGGTCAAGGACTGGCACTTTTACACACACACACACACACACACACACACGCGCGCGCGCACACACACATACACACACGCACGCACATGCATGCACACGCACACACACAAGTTACACTTACTGCAGTCAAGCTGTGTTAGTGAGGAAAAGATAACATCGTTAATAGTAAGAAGACTGGGATTCTAGTCCCTGAATTGCAAGCCGTTTCGCGCTGATGGATTATTTCAAGGGCGTGAGAGAGTGGCCGTGCCTGCAGGTAGTTGTACCAGCACCTGCCCTGCTTGTGCTGCGAGGCTGACGCTAAGCTGATGTGTGTCTACGCAAGTAGATGTGGGAAAATGTGCTCGGAGTGACCTGCCGATGGAACGGGGCGTGTGAACGCATTCATTGTTTATCTGCTGCCCGATATCAGCTCACGCTCTTTACCACTCGACGTGGCGGTGGTGGTGGGGGAAGAGGGTGGGAAAGGGGTACACTTTCTAGTAGGTGCCAGCCCTCAGTCACTGCTTTTGGGTCTGGCTTCTAGTCCCCTCTTTATGGCTCACTTCTTGTTTCCTTCTATTTTATTGGGTAAGTTGGAGGGGTATAGATTTTCTTTAAACCTGTGTAGATGGAAGTCAAGAAATTTGACATGTTGGTTTCTATATATTTAGAAACCAACATGTCAAATTTCTTGACTTCCATCTACACAGGTTTAAAGAAAATCTATACCCCTCCAACTTACCCAATAAAAAATATATATATATCTCCTATATAATAAAAGCCTAATACGCTAATTTCTGGTCATCCAGTCAGTCACTCAACCAACCAAAGTGTAATATGCTAATGATATGCTAAGGCCACTCAATCACTCGCTATGACGTGCACTGACCACCAGGGGGCAGATGCTCTGACTGGTAGGTGAGCTTGCTGCTGGGGTCTATTGATTGGGACTAAGTGAGAGAGATGGGCGGTCCCTCCCTGGCTGGCCAACCTCCTGCATCCTGAAGGCCAGGCCAAGGGACCCCACTGGTGCACGAATTCGTGCACTGGGCCTCTAGTACATATATTTATTGATTTCAGAGAGGAAGGGAGAGAGAGAGATAGGAATAGAAAGATTAATGATGAGAGAGAATCATGAATCGGCTGCCTCCTGCATGCCCCACACTGGGGATCGAGCCTGCAACCCGGCATGTACTCTGATGGGGAATTGAACCGGGACCTCCTGGTTCATAGGTTGACATTCAACCACTGAGCCATGCCGGCTGGGCAACACATTGTTTTGTTTTTTTAAAATATATTTTACTGATCTTTTACAGAGAGGAAGGGAGAGGGATAGAGAGTTAGAAACATCGATGAGAGAGAAACATTGATCAGCTGCCTCCTGCACACCTCCCACTGGGGATGTGCCTACAACCAAGGTACATGCCCTTGACCGGAATCGAACCTGGGACCTTTCAGTCCACAGGTAGATGCTCTATCCACTGAGCCAAACCAGTTAGGGCAACACATTGTTTTGATAATAAGCCAAGTCTGAGTATAGATGGAACAGACACAGACTCACACGAACATTAAAGGCAAACGGAAAGGCTTCCAAAGGGTCCCGGATGTGTTGCCAGGTCGAGGCCCCTCTGCTGATGGAGGAAGCCCCGTGGAGCTGGAGAAGCTGCTGTCGCATAAGGGCCACTGGGTGGCGCCACCTGCTGCCTCCCGGGGACTGATGTCCGAGAACCAACTGCGTGAGTTTCAAGAACAGCCCAATATCTCAACGTCCCTTTGATTTTCGATGTTTTAAGCATGTGAAACGGTAGAAGACACCCCCTTGGGCGATCGGAATCCATCTGTGTGCGGTCACCTCCCGGCCTCCCCTGCAGACGCTGAGCGCGGACAAGAGGGAGCTCCTCCGTGTGAGAACAGAGGCCTCCCTCCCCGAGGGCGGCGAGCTTGCTGGCTCCAGGCCTGGGCAATCCTCCTCAAACTTTTCACTGATCCGTTCCTGAGGGCGAAGGAGAGCCAGCCTCTACCTTGAAGCACAGCTACCCTACGACAGCCACGTTTAAACTCCTTCAGTTTGAGAACTGCGTCACGTGGAAAGGGAGACCTATCGACGGTCAATGGCCACTGCTGGAAAGAACACCACGTGTCCTTGGCAGTGGGATGGCAGCAGAAGATCAGGTGATGACGCGCTCCCGGCTCAGTGTTGACACCCGTTCCACGTGACGCCCTCTGCCCCATCCCACGTTCGCTCCGAGAGGAGTCGGGCTCCTGGGGCTGGGGGCAGGGATTCAGCATGCGGGTCCTGCTGTTGACTCGAATTCCACGAGTGCTTTGGCTCCTGTGCCTGCTTCACCACTCTCCCCCCTTTATGGCTCGCTTCTGGTTTCCTTGCTTCTATTTTACTGGGGAAGCTGGGTGGGGGGTAAGCCTTTCCGTTGGCCTGTCACTGGCCCGAGAACGTCCTGCCATGCTGCCAACTCCAGGCTCCCTGCCGCTCCAGCGCAACCCACAGCCACTGCCAGTCAGGACTTCCAAGGGCAGCTCTGACTCACTCTCCTTCCCACGCAGCCCTCCTCGAGCCTCACGGCCTCCTACACGAAGTAAAATGCGTCTAGCTAGCAGTCAAGTCCTTCCAAATGAGCTGGCCTCAGCGTTCCGTCTGCTCCCCAGGTAACTCTATGTTCTGGGCGGTGTTCCTCACGCCAGGCCTGCAGAACTCTCAGGAATGGCAGTCCTGATGAATTTACTCATGCCACACACACTTACTCCCTCAGGGGTCACCTTAGATGCAAAGAGAAGGCACCTTGGGCAGCCTCTGCCCACCTTGTCTTGGATTTGAGAAGAGAGCTCAGTTTTTACATTGTGTGTGTGTGTGTGTGTGTGTCTGTGTGTGTGTGTGTGTGTGTGTGTGTGTGTGTGATTGGCACTTCTCAACGAAGTTGTATTTTAAGGAAGGTTCATGATGCAAAGGTTCATAATGTGGCACAGGAAAGCAGTCAGGGATCCAAAAGGAAGCAGGAATGTGATCTACAAAATTCTATGAGAAAATTCTAAAGAGTCAAGTTCATAGCAAAACAAGCCTGCCTGAAGGAACAAGAAAAAACTCAAGATAATCTAACTTTATACTTAAAGGAACTAGAAAGAGAAGAACAAGCAAAACCCAAAGTCAGTAAAAGGAAGAAAATAATAAAGATCACAGTGGAAATAAATGGAATAGACACTAAGGAGACAATACACATTTTCAACGAAACTAAGAGCTGGTTCTTTGAAGAGGCAAGAAAATGGACAAACTGGTAGCTAGACTCACTAAGGAAAGCAAGAAAGACAGGGCTCAAAAAAAAAAAATAAAAAACGAAAGAGAAGTCACAACGGATACAACAGAAGTATAAATCGTAAGAGAGGACCGATGAGACAGCTCAGGAGAAGTGGGCCGATTCCGAGATGCATACAGTCTTCCAAGAGTGAAACGTGAAAAAAAACACACAACAAAACAGAACATCTGAGGAGACACGAATGACTAGAAGTGAAGTTAAATCATTAAAAAAAAAAAAACACCTCCCAACAAACCAGAGTCCAGGACCAGATGGCTTCACAGGCGAATTCTACAAACAATCCAAGGCGGAATGTCGCTTCTGCTCGGACTCTTCCAAAAAACAGACGAGAAGGGAAAGCTTCCAAACTCATGGTACAGCCCTGCGTTACCCTGATACCAAACCCAGACAAGGACGCCACAGAAAAAAAAAAAAGAAAATTACAGGCCGAGTTTGGGATACACATAGATGCAAAAATCCTCCACGAAATATTAGCAAACCGCATTCAACAATACATGGAAAGGACTACACCCCACCGTCAATTACAAAGGAAGTCACGGGATGTACCGTACAGCCTGGGGACGATGGCCCATGGCCGGGCCTGGTGGCAGATGGCCACTGGCCGTATTTGGGTGATTATCTTGCAATGTGTACACATGCTGAATCGCCATATTGTGCATCTGAAGCTAATATAATGTTGTACGCCAGCAAATCGTCATTAATTTCTGCTTTTCACAGCCTCATCAACATCTCTCTTATTACTTCCAGAACAGCAATTTCTGGGCGACAAGAGGATAAAAAGAAATATTCAGCTGGAGTGCATTCACAGGAATGATGACAAATTTTGAGTAAATGGTAGAAAATGCCAATTAAACGATAATTATTTATATTTTGAAAGGACTGAAGCAGCCACCGAACTTGCTTTTGAGCCATCGCACCCGTGCCCACGGAAGTCATGGATACACAGTCTCTGCCCGGGGCTGCTAAACAACGCGACACCCTCTTCACTGAAAGATCTGACCAAAAGTGCACGCACCTGACATTGACATTCGGAGCATGAATTAACCCTCAATCCAATGTGCCAAGAAATTAGGAGTCTTCACTGTAATAACGCAAGATGCCTTTTCCCGTGTCTGCCCTGCGTGGCACCAATGTAGAGTGAAACAAGTCACAAAAGCTGGGCCTGGGGATCTAATCAGAAAGGGATTTGTCTTGCCCGGCCAGCGTTGCTCAGTAGTGTGGAAACCCCTTTCACGTCCCGCGTGATTCAGGGTTCCGGTTCAGGGTTCGGGTTCTGGAGAAGGCCGCACACAAATGATAAAGAGACTTAGAAAAATATTAATTTGGGAAATGGGGGCCAGGTGGTAGTCCAACTCTAGTGGGAGGATTACTCCTCGCTCTGGCTTCGCCATCCCTTTTATTTAGATTATGGGATACACCCAGGAAACTCCAATCATTGAATTTAGGACTAACAGGTGGGGGCTTTAATTAAGGTTGACCAGCCCTCCGAATTCCCTGTCCACAGCTTTCTACAATGATTGGCTTCCGTCATGTAGTTAAGCATCGACCTATGAACCAGGAGGTCATGGTTCCATTCCTGGTCAGGGCACACGCCCGGGTTGCCGGCCAATCCCCAGTAGGGGGCGTGCAGGAGGCAGCCGATCCATGATTCTCTCTCATCATGGATGTTTCTATCTTTCTCTCCCTCTCCCTTCCTCTCTGAAATCCATAAAAATATATTAACAACAACAACAACAAAAGATAAAAGAAAGAGAGGGACCTGTCTTTCTGCAAAGAGAAGTACTTTGCCTTCTTCCTTGGACATTTAAACATGAAAGCTCTACGCTGACCGCGATGGCTAAGCTGCGCTGTGGCTGATGGACCAGAGGGACGATCCGTCCTCCCGGAGTCTGGTCCACCGGGCACTCTTCTTAGTGCTACTTCTTCAGTCGGTTTTCACGGGAACCAATCCTATTCCAAAGGCTGGACACTGGGGTGGGGCGGAGTCCCATGGAGACCGATCCTATTACCTCACCTCCCAAGGGGGACCTGGAGCGGTAAATAGCGTCTTGGTGCTTTGTTTTGTTTGTTTCTGTTTGTTTGTTTTCCTTAGTGTTTTGTTTTACTGTATTTAGTGCTGACTGGGCAGGGCGGGGGACCCCAGACCCCAGTGTCTGTCCCCCGACTCTTCTCACACGGTGTAGGTGACAAGACAGGCCGGAGGAGGGGTCCTCCCTGGCACTTTGTGATCTTGGCCACATCAACCAACAGAATCCTCGGTTTCCTCACACGTAAGGAAGGGCCAACCCTCTCCTTGGACGAGGCCCGAACACCAAATAAAAATATGCTCGTGAAAACGATGTGCACACAAGGAAACGCCAAGCGAGGGTGAGACGTCGTTCGTCCTGGGACAATGGCAGCAAAGATTTCAACTTGACTGGGGCTCTGCCACCTGGCCTCTGTCTCCAGAGGGCTGGGCTGGGTCTGCGGGAGCCCTGGGACTCGGAGCCAAAGGGACCCTAAGTGCCGTGGGGTGACTATCATGGCAGAAGCCTGAGTGCTGGAGACCCACCTGTGGCAGAGAGCAGGGTGCTCCTCCAGACGGGGGGCTAGGACGGGAGAGGCGAGAATCCAAGGACACGCACAGATGCTAAGGCATCGCTCCCCACCGCGCTCGTCCCAGGAAACCCACAACTGTGCGACGTGAGTATTACTTTAGCGCGTTCAGTGTGTTGTCACGAAGACTAAATGAGAGAACGCACGCAGAAGCGCTCGAGAGAGCACACAGCCGCGTCCTGCGGAGGGGATTAATATTGTCACAGGGTAGAAATTACACGCGCAGCCGTACCTCACCCACAACAGGCCTCCTTCACGTGAGGAGAGCGGAGCTAATTACCGCTCCACGACAGCCCGAGACAAGACAACACCGATGCTCTTAAGGGAATGTCAGCCGCGTGCACGCACCCACCTTCGCTCTCCAGCGCGCTGCCTGTCGCTCTACATGGACTAAACGTCGGACAGATGTTCAATAATTGACGTGGCTTATCTGCCTCTCGCAGGCTCCCTGCCCACCCGCTTGCCAACATTTCTAGTCGCTATAGCAACTGTAAACATTAATGATTATTCTAACATGCCAAGGGGATTTCAACACATTCTTAACTTAAGAAAAAAAGACTCCATCAGGGGAAAAAAAAAATCTATCCATCTGTGGGAAGATGAAAAATATTTACATTTACTAGTGAAGTCCTTAGTTATTGCTTTTACTAGAGCTAAACACACAAACCCATTTCTTTAGTTTCATGTAGGCAGTCGTGGGGACTTGAGAAGCTCAGGATCCTCGGACAAAAGGGAGAAAGAATTCATCTAGAAAAAATGCTAACAGAGCCGGGTGGGGGCTCTAGCCGGTTTGGCTCAGTGGATAGAGTGTCAGCCCATGGACTGAAGGGTCCCGGGTTTGACTCTGGTCAAGGGCACGTACCTCGGTTGCAGGCTTGATCCCAGGCCCTGGCTGGGGAGCGTGGGCGGAGACAACCAATTGATGTGTCTCTCTCACATCGATGTTTCTCTCTCTCTGTCTCTCCCTCTTCCTTCCACTCTATCTGAAATTCAATGGAAAAATATCCTCAGGTGAGGATTAACCAAAAAACTGAAATAGAAAACAAGAGCGGGGCGGGGGTGTCTGTCCCCTGGAGGAACCTGGAGATGAACAGGAAGCCAGCACTTACCGCATTCACTTCCTGCCAGTGACCCCCGAGCCAGGTCCGTGGACGAGGCGTGTTGTAACTGCCATGCTCACGGTACACCAGCTTTTTAACTGACTCCTTAACATCGAAAGATTGTACTTAGAATGGGCGTTTGTGGCTTCTCACGCAAAACCGTAAGGCCAGGCAAGACGGAGCCTGTATTTTTTCTTGGCAAAAACTGGCCCTAGGTGAGTGGCGAGCGGCGAGCGGCTGGCTGGTGTGACGGGGGACATAGTCTCCGCCCAACCTACCTTATCTCATTCTTTACATTCTGACCTGAATCTGCCAGAACCCCTTTCACACGTTACATCAGGGGTGGGCAAACTTTTTGACTCGAGGGCCACAATGGGTTCTTAAACTGGACCGGAGGGCTGGAACAAAAGCATGGATGGAGTGTTTGTGTGAACTAATATAAATTCAAAGTAAAGGAGCGGAGGGGAGAGCAAGAGAAACGGATAGAACAGCCGAATGGGCGGAATCTGGCCCGCGGGCCGTAGTTTGCCCACGGCTGCGTTACATGCTTTCACAAAGCGAATCTCCGGGAGCCCATCAACCCCATGCACCTGGCGCCCCTTGCTGTGTGAGAAGCAGGGGTGGCTGATGGTGTGTCCACACTGCTGGACTGGACTGGCCCTGGGAGCTGCTACCCCGCCCTCCCCTCCCCAGGTGACCCCATGACTCCTAAGAACCAGTGACGGACCAGGGCAAGCTCAACCGGGAAACAAGAGGCCAGAAGAAGCCATCAAAATCTTGTCCTCCTTCATGTCTATGTTTTTTCCCCTTAAAAAATTATTGTAGCGAAATACACATAAACTGTACCATTTGCACCACTTCTATGCATACAGTCCAGTGGCATTAAGAACATTCAAACTGTCGTGCAACCAGCCCCATGAGCATTGAAGAGCATTATATATCTTCACAAGCACAGACGTCTGTGCTCGAACTCCACCTTCTTCATTCTACTTAAAACAATCGTTCCTGCCTGGCCGGCGTGGATCAGTGGTTGAGCATCGACCTATGAACCAGGGGGTCCTGGTTCAATTCCTGGTCAGGGCACATGCCCGGGTTGAGGGCTCAGTCCCCAGGTTGAGGGAATGCAGGAGGCAGCTTATCAATGATTCTCTCTCATCATTGATGTTTCTATCTCTCTCTCCTTCTCCCCTCCTCCCTGAAATCAATGCTATCTAATAAAGATGGAATATGCAAATTGACCATAACTCCATGACAAAGATGACAGCACCCACTGCCAATAAGGAGGGAATATGCAAATTGGCGCGACAAGGCGAGAGGCAGAAGGCAGCTCTGGTTGGAGTGAAGGCAGAAAGGCGGCTCCGGGCCGGAGTGAAGGTGGTGCTGGCAACCAGGGGAAGGAAGGCCTATTCTTGCATGAATCTTCATGCATTGGGCCTCTATCCTATCTAATAAAAGAGTAATATGCAAATTGACCATCACTCCAACACACAAGATGGTTGCCACAAGATGGCTAGCAGGGGAGGGCAGTTGGGGGTGACCAGGCCTGCATGGAGGGCAGTAAGGGTCAACTAGGCCGGTAGGGGAGGGCAGTTGGGGGTGACCAAGCCAGCAGGGGAGGACAGTGGGGGTGACCAGGCCTGCAGGGGAGGGTAGTTAGGGGTGACCAGGCTGGCAGGGAAGGGCAGTTAGGGGCAACTGGGCAGGCAGGGGAGCAGTTAGGCATCAATCAGGCTGGCAGGGGAATGGTTAGGAGGTGATCAGGCTGGCAGGCAGAAGCGGTTAGGGGCAATCAGGCAGGCAGGCAGGCAAGCAAGCGGTTGGGAGCCAGCAGTCCTGGATTGTGAGAGGGGTCCCAGATTGGAGAGGGTGCAGGCTGGGCTGAGGGACACCCCCACCCCCATGCACGAATTTCTAGTAAAAATATGAAAAAAAACCCGACATGGTTCCCCTGGCCCTTCCCCAGTCCTGCAGTGGCCCCACCACACCCTGGGCATCTTCTTCGCTAATTCTTCCTCTGGTGCCTACCCAGCCTCAGTCCAACTGCGCACACTAAGTCCACACTAAGATCTGCCTGCCGTTGGCTGTGTGACCTTGGGCAAGTCACCCCAACTCTCTGGGCTGTTCGGTAGTTAACTCTGCCTGTGGGAGTGGGGCGTCAGGTGGGGCGGTACTCCCTGGGGGCAGCTCTGTAGCTGGTTCCTGCTGATGAAGGTGGTGGGGTTCAGGAGAGAGGCTGAGAGGGAAGAAGGAAGGTCCCTCTGAATAGAGGCTGTGAGCCCAAGCGTCACTCTCCCTGGCAGTCGCTAGACGCCAGGTGCTAGCACGCTGTGAGTTTGCACGTACAGACACAAAGGAAAGGGACCCACCGAAGGCCTGGCTATTCTGTGAGGAAGGCGTGGGGGCACAGGGCCAGGGTGAAGGCCCGCTCAGTGCTGTCTCCGCCAGCTCCTCACACAGAGCGGTCCCCTCCTGACGGGTCACCTCTGCCACCAGGGACCAGGAGACACGGATACTTTTAGCGGCTGGCCCCCCGCCAGGTCCCAGATTGCCGGGTGAACACTGATGAGCTGACCCCGTTTGATGACGCTCGACCCCACCTGCCCCTGCTCCGCCTGGGGCAGGCGTTTGGACCTTCTCCACTCTCCATCAGCGTCTGACCCGAGACCTGGGAGCCCCGGTGGGCTAGGTCCTCAGCTGACGGTGCTTGGGGCTAATTGCACAACGCCCTGGCTGATCTTCAAGGGGACGAGTGCCGAGGCCACGGTTCAGCCGTCTGAAGGCACTGACACGTTTATGATCTCTCAAATGCTTGCCTTTTCTCTCCTGAATACGATACAGAGCCGAGAAAAGGAAGGGTTCGGTATAAGGTGGAGAGCAGAGGACAACGGTCGGCAGAGCATCCATGGCTGCGGCCACCACCTAAGACCAAGGCACAGTGTCTCCGGCTGGACTACTGCTGCCTCTTTCTCGGTCTCTCCTGCTCGGCTGCAAGCTCCTCAAAAGACATCTTGTCCCACTATCGACAGAAGTACCTACAACCTATCACGGCTTATGTTAAAGAACATGCCCCTGAAGATGGCTTTCGCAGCGCTCGGTCAGAATGTGATGGTGTCGGATGAAGTCTCAATACTTTCTCTTTACTAAGATGTTCTTGGGGAAGTGGGGGTGGGGAGCTAGGTTCTGTATTTTGTTGTCATTGTTATTGTTTCAGTTGAATAAAAAATAGTCCCTCTGTTTTCCATCAGATATTTCAAGGTGACCTGGCTAATCCTTCAGCTTTGCACACCTTTGCTCAGCTGCTCCTGGGATATAGGATAGATCCCGCTCCTTGGACTCACCCCCTGTGGGACATTTCCTCGGTGGAATGTTTAACACTGTGGCCACGGAGCAGAATGGGATCACGAAGGGGAAGCATGTCCCATGACCTCGAGGCCAGCCACGCTCCTCCTATTCCCCTCCATTCCTCACAGATTCACTTTTCCCACAACAAAGAGCCTCTGACCCACAAAAAAAAAGGGGAAAAGATTTCTTCCGAAAGGACTGAGCAGATACCAAATCTCTGGGCTACTGGTCAAATGCAGACTCGATGTGGGCGCCAGCTTGGGCGTTGATGAATTCCGTTCTTTATTGCTGGTTTCCTGACGGGACCTTGGGCTTGGCCTCGATAAGACTCAGATGAAATCATTCTTCTGGCGTTGTTCAGCTCGACCATCATATATTCCTAATCATCATTTGTATTATTCCGTTTTCTTTCCTTTTCCCAGTTCCCTTGGGTTATGAGTGCCTTGGTAACTACTTTCCAAGAGCTCACTTACAACGAATGACGTCAACCATGAGTCATGCATTGCACAAGAAATACCATGTTCTTTGTTATTATTATACTGGGATGCTTTGTTTTTGGGTTGTACAGAAGTTGTGCATTGAAATAAAATCAGGTTCTGTTTAAAAAATAAAAAGAGTAGGATGCAATTGTAGCAGGAATATAAAAAGCAAAGTTACACCTAATTCTCTTTCATCTGTAAATAATTCTAGACCACACCGCATTGCCTTGGTGCCGATGGTAGAGCTGGCAAAATGGGAACATCTGGGTGATTGTAGGACATGCCGATGTTGTGCTGGGAAGCAGTTCCCATGGAGGTGATGGCGATCCTGCCTATGCGGGGGTCTCTGCACCGTCCATTAACAGGTCCCTGCTCCGAAAAGCCGGGCCAACGTCGAAACCACCCAGAGGTCCCTCCTGAACCCAGATTGCTTGGGCAATGCGCACGGACGTCAGTACCTGGGTCTGAATTCCGAGTGTCAGCATCACTCGTGGTTATCTTTGTTGAGAAATCGTCCAATGATGAGATTGGCATCAAAAGCTCATGGTTTGGAAAGACCTTGGACTATCTGACTCTCCCTCTGGCTTCATGTGACAAAGTAGAACAGGAACGTTGAGGGAGGTGAAGGGCTCCCTGCACTGAGCACCGGGGCAGGAAGTCCCGCCTCTTCACCACGTAGGCAGGAGTGTCAGTCACAGAGTAGCTGTGCACTTGGCCTTCTGGTGAGAGGCTTTTCCCTACAGATGGAGAGCCAAGGAGACAGGGCTGGGGGAAAGGGGGGTAATGGTCTAAAGATATGGACTCGCAGCTTTCTAAAAGACGAAGGGAAAACGGGAGAAGGTGAGGGAGGAGTAGGAGAAAAGGAAAAAGGAAAGAAATATCTGAGCTCACACTCCCACGTGGCGGCTTCTTGATGAACAAATTTATCTTGGGTTGAATTGATGGCTTTGTTACCCCGGAAACCTAACGAAGGTCAGTGTTGCCCACAGCCAGGTGGCGCTGTGATGACCCAGGACAGTGCGGGCACCAGGCCGGGAGCCTGTAGGTGAACCTCACACACCTGGTGGGGCCCTCGAGTTGGGCCCTCTGACCATGGCGACTGCCATCCCTGGGCTTGTTCCACGTGGGGACTGTGGAAGCCACGCCTACACAAATGTCACCAGGGGCCTTGGCTCCTATTTCAGACACGGGCCCGCTAAGAGGGCAGGAGGGCCCTGGCCGGTGTGGCTCAGCTGGATGGAGCATCGTCCCCTGCACCAAAAGGTGGTGGGTTTGATTCCCATATGGGAGGCAACTGATCAGTGTCTCTCTCTCACCCATTTCTCTCTCTCTCTCTCTCTCAAATTAATGAAAACATATCCTCAGGTGAGGATTAAAAAATATATATATTTTTAAAAAGGCAGGAGGCTCCCCACTCAGCTATGTGAGTCTCAATTCTCTGCTCTCAACACGTCACCTGGGAAATGTGAAATAACAGGAGTACAGAGTGCTTGACCACCTTTGGGCTCTTCGGGTCTCCTGCTGAGGATCAGGGCCTGGCACTGCCCTGTGGGCTGCCCTGTGTCCTGTCTGCAAGGTGGCCAGCTGCCAAGGTGACCTCCTACAGCGATCATGTCAGTGTGATGGTCCAGCTGAGCCTGCAAACACCCGTGGGTGCACTGTGGGCACCGCCAGCTGCTCCCAGGCCCGCCGCGTCCTCTCTGCTCCCTATGGCCTCGCACGTGGCCCACCTGGTTCAGCCTCAGTGAGGCCCTGAAAGTGTAAGAGCCCGCCCCGGGTTTGGGGTGGCATCATTCATTCCAAGGTCACCCGTCAAGGAACTTCTCAGTATGTACAAGCTTCAGAGAAAGAAATCTCACTCACCTACAAGGGTCTAACGAATGTCTGTGTTTTTTTTTTTTTTAAATATATTTTATTGATTTTTTACAGAGAGGAAGGGAGAGGGATAGAGAGTTAGAAACATCGATGAGAGAGAAACATCGATCAGCTGCCTCCTGCACACCCCCTACTGGGGATGTGCCTGCAACCAAGGTACATGCCCTTGACCGGAATCAAACCAGGGACCCTTCAGTCCGCAGGCCGACGCTCTATCCACTGAGCTAAACCAGTCAGGGCAAATGTCTGTGTTTTTAAAAATATATATATTTTTATTGATTTCGGAGAGGAAGGGAGGGGGAAATAGAAACATCTGTGAGAGAGAATCATGGATCGGCTGCCCCCTGCACGCCCCCCATTGGGGATCCAGCCCACAACCAGGGCATGTGCCCTGACCGGGAATCGAACCATGACCTCCTGGTTCATAGGTCGACGCTCAACTACGGAGCCACGCCAGCTGGACCATGTTTCTGTTCTGATTGCCTCTCTGTTCTTTCGTTTGCCATCCCCATCTAAGGCGAACGAACAAACAATCCAACCAAGATCTCAACAGCAATTTTTGACTAAACTCAGATAATTATTTTTTACCAATTAATTGGGAACGTCTTTAGCTGTCTGTGTAAGGACCGTTCCTTCGCAGATATGTAAGGAAATAACGCGTTCAAACCGGCTGGGTTTTATCTCCAGGGAGCCAACGTCGTTGTCAGAACTCTGCGTCGTACACAACGTCGGGGTGCGGGCTGCTGTGTTTTATCTGGCTGCGCTGTCACCGGGCTGGAGAAAGCCAGCCGTTAGCATGGCATCCATCACTCCACGTTCCCGGGAACTTCGCTGGGGAGAGCCATCACCTGCTCTGGTTTGTAGGAGCCCGAGGGACAGGTGTCAGCTGCCTTTTCTCCTGCCACCCACCCCCGTCGACAGCATCCTGGCACCTGAAAGGAACAGCGTCGCTGGTGGGCAGGGAGCCCACGGCTTCCGGCAGGGCGGTCCATTATTAATGGAGAGAGTCACAGGGGAGTGATGTACAGATGTCAGACCTTCCAACGCCCAGGGCGCCCCCGGGGACGGGGCTGACAGGTGCTGGGGGCAGACCTTGGCAGGCCTCATTAGTCGCTCCCAGGGCCGGCCCCGGAGTGATGAAGAGGCAGCTGCTCTCCAGGGCCAGGCGTCAATGGCATCTCAGGGTCACCACCCTGAATGCTTCCCGATTATTTATTTTCTGTTGCAAGACACAGGGTGTGGGTGGCACATCCGTTCTACCAGCCTGTGGATGGAAACGCACAGCTCTCACATTCCTCACACTCGCCGTCCACAAAAGCTACTCACTCCCTCCACGAATTGAACCCGATTATTCCTGACTTCTGATAAGACAGGCTGCAGGGGGGCTGGCGGTGGGCGAGGCAGGTGTTGGCTGTTGGGTCCAAGTGTCCAGAAGAGCCCTTTACGTGCTTGTGCGTCATTTGAAAGATATGACCTCATGCACAGCAAAGGGGAGAGTTTTAGAGCTGGCGTGACGGAGGATTAGTTTAGTCCTACCCAGTCTTATTCATCCTCATTCTGGAAGTTTCCACATAGCCACATGCATGCCGCTGGGCTGGAGCTTTAGGGGTGGACCCTGACATTCAAACCGGAGAGGCCACGTGGCTGGAGCACGGAGAGGCCGGCACTTTCCGCTCACTGTCCTCAGCCCTGCGCCTCGGGAGGGCACACGGGCCCGGCCCTCACGCCGTCTGCAAAGCTGGGCCGTGACGAGGTGACTCGCGCTCACTGCTCACTGCATTTCTGCTGTTAAACGATTGCTGCCGGGCACGTGGATTTGGTGGGGACTTAGAGGTGCACCCCTGGGAAGCAGGTGTTTCAGATCGCGGCCAATGGCAGGCGCCAGGCCGCCGACCGGCCACTCTCTGCCTGTGTTTCTCCGGTTGATGTTGAGTGACAAACGCCACATCTACGCCGCAGAGATGAGCGTGGGGATGGAGACAGAACTCCGCCAGCTCGAAGGTCATGTTTCCTAACCCGACAATGAGCGGAGTGTGACCCCCTCTCCCAAGCAATTCTCGGACCTGGGCTACAGGGCCCTTGGGGAGGCGGCGTGGAGGCGGATGCTTTCCCATCCCCCGCAGGAAGTCATTGCCGAGTGCAGGCCGAGCGCACAGCACCGCACACCTGCCCCAGCAGCACAGGAGGACCCGCCCCGCAGCAAAGAGGCTCACGGCCCGCCCAGGCATGTTCCCGGCACCCTCTCCAGCAGGGAGCGAGGCAGCTGTTTTCGGCTGGATGCCCAGGGGGATTTTCAACCGGGAGACCAGTACTGAGCCGCCATCCGGTTCGCAGGAGACCCTCGGTCCACGCGAGGTAGAAACGCCTCCATGCAACGCAGACGTTTTCCTGCCCCAAACGCTGGGACAAAGACGCTTTTTCGCAGAAGGAGGTAATGGACTGTGGAGAAGCGCGTCCTAAAATGTGAGCTGGAAGCAACCCTTCGAGACCGCGAAGCCCCCCCATACCCTGGGATCTTTAAGTGTTTTGTTTTAGAAATTTTCCAACGTATCCCAACGACCGAACTTGAGAGACTGTGCTAGCACAATGCATTCCGCGTCATTACTGACCCGCCTGGAGAGAGCCGGGCTTGCCTCTGACCGCCTCTAGCCGTGGGCGATCATTTAGCAGGGAACAGACGTATCTTCCTTCTGTTCGTGATTATCTTATTTCATAACGTTGTTCGTAATCTTGACTATGAGAAGGATGGAAGCTGGTACTCTTTTTGGCCTTTTGAGCTGTATGTACTTTTAACCCCCTCCCCGCCCCCCCCCCCCCCATTTCACATACATATCCCCAAATAGCAGGTCAGGAGTTGTTGGGGTAATTCATCTTCACTTAGGCAAGACCTCAGGGGTGTGTCTCCTATAAAACAGAGATATAGACGGGATCACCAGGCTGGGTAAGAATTCAGTTGGTTAATTCATGTAAAGCAGGGGTCCTCAAACTTTTTAAACAGAGGGCCAGTTCACTGTCCCTCAGACCGTTGGAGGGTCGGACTATAGTTTAAAAAAAAAACTATGAACAAATTCCTATGCGCACTGCGGGCCCGGGACGAGTCGGCTGCTAAGCGGGACAGGCAGCGGCACCCGGCGGGCCGGATCAATGTCCTCGGCGGGCCGCATGTGGCCCGCGGGCCGTAGTTTGAGGACGCCTGAATTGTAAAGCATTGAAAATAGTGTCTGACATGCGTGATCCCCGAGGTAAGCGTTGTGTTCTGGGTGGATCGCTTCCCGTGTGCTGCCTGCCGGGTGCCAGGCCCAGGGTCAGACTCGCTCCGGGAGGGAGCCGGCGGCTTCGCCTCCCGTCTGGGCTCTGGCACCGGTGATGAGGCAGGGCCTCTCCTGGGGCAGTTAGTTCAAAGGACGTCTTACAAATTCCACGGCGCTTGGAGAAAGTCACTCTCGACGACCCCCAGCTCCTTCCACGAGAACTGGTCTATTCCGGTTTTCTGCATGTTCTGGGCGCAGGGCTGCTATTTACACGTTTTCCGCGGATGGCTCATTTCGTCCAGATGTTCAAGTGATCGGAGCGGCACGGAGTTTTCTCTTCTGATTTCAAATCTTCTGTGCAGAGCGATGGGCTCTTTCCAATTCTAATTCCGCGCATTTGTGTCTCTCTTGTTTGCTCTCGATTGGATTCGGAGAGGAACGCGCTTGCCTTTTTTCTCTCTCTCTGAAAGCTCCCGGCGTCTCCTGTGTGCCCCGCCTGTGGCGTGTTGCTGCAGCAGCCGGAATGGATGAAGACAGTCTCCTGTCACCATTTCCCAATCCCACACATTTGTGCTCCAGTTAGGGGCCATTCTTCAAGCAGGTTTTTTTAAAAAAATATATTTTATTGATTTTTTACAGAGAGGAAGGGAGAGGGATAGAGTTAGAAACATCGATGAGAGAGAAACATCGATCAGCTGCCTCCTGCACACCTCCCACTGGGGATGTGCCCGCAACCAAGGTACATGCCCTTGACTGGAATCGAACCTAGGACCCATCAATCTGCAGGCCGACGCTCTATCCACTGAGCCAAACCGGTCAGGGCAGGGGTGGGCAAACTTTTTGACTCGAGGGCCACAATGGGTTCTTAAAGTGGACCGGAGGGCCGGAACAAAAGCATGGATGGAGTGTTTGTGTGAACTAATATAAATTCAAAGTAAAGGAGCGGAGGGGAGAGCAAGAGAACCCTCCGCTCTTTCGGCTCCGCGGGCCGGATAGAACAGCCAAACGGGCCGGATCCGGCCCGCGGGCCGTAGTTTGCCCACGGCTGGGTCAGGGCCTTCAAGCAGGTTTTTGATGGCTGCCCTCTGTTTCTGGTCCGGTTAACTCTGCATCTTTCTCGAACCCATGTAACGTGGCCCTCCACCCCCACCATCTCCCACCTCGCAATTGCTAATTTCTGTTCAGAAAAACACCTGCCTGTTTAAGAACACCTCAGAGCCTCCTCACTGCCTATGGCCAGGCGTACACGTGTCCCTTATCCCTGCCCCGCCCAGGGCCCCGCGACAGCCTCCCCACTCCAGCCCTGGGTGCTCTGGTTCTGCCTGCGATACTGTCCCTCCTTCCTACGCCCACACTCTCCCCTCCTTCAAACCCAAGCTCCAGAGCTACTTTTCAAACTCTTGTTTCTCTTTTCAAAAGCCAAACCTGCGTGTGCACGGAATAAGGACTGGGCTTCGCGCACCCACCCCCGGGGCAGCCTGACTTCCCACGGCGTCTCCTAGGCACTCGCCGGTTCGAGGGAATGAGACACCGGACAGACCCCAAAACACGTCGCGAATTCGCTGGGCTTTGTGGACCAAGCCCCGCTTTTCCAAACGCCTCCTCCTTTTGATGCTCGTGTGTCTGGCCCTTCCTCCGACTGATCCATGGGTCTCCCGTTCTGAGGATCAAGCCTGGAGATCATCTCTTCGATTTTCCCCTGATGTTTAAAAAGAAAATACATTCCCCACTGGGACTGAAATCCAGCCTCAAATACTCTTAAGGCAGTCCTGTCGTTGAATCAAGCACAGGGTAATTCTCAGGAGACCATCACTCCATCGCTAAGGAATTACAATCCGTGGCTGAACTGCCCCACAAAAACAAAAAGGGAAAGGAAGAGAGAGAAGAAGAATTTCTCAAAGTTTATTTCTGCTGTTTCTCTTTTTTTTTAATGTTTTAATTAAATGAGTTTCTTTGCGCGAATTGAACACAAAGACTTTTAGTTGGTTGGTATTTACCCGGTGGCTGAGCCTAGTTCTAAGCCAGGGGTGGGCAAACTTTTTGACTCGAGGGCCACAATGGGTTCTTAAAGTGGACCGGAGGGCCGGAACAAAAGCATGGATGGAGTGTTTGTGTGAACTAATATAAATTCAAAGTAAAGGAGCGGAGGGGAGAGCAAGAGAACCCTCCGCTCTTTCGGCTCTGCAGGCCGGATAGAACAGCCGAACGGGCCGGATCCGGCCCACGGGCCGTAGTTTGCCCACGGCTGTCTAAGCTGTGGCCTGCGACTTGCCATAAATCCAAAACCAGCGCAGCCGGAGGAAAAGGAGAATTTAGTAAGAAAGCACACGGCTGCATGCCTGCGGAGCTCTGCTCAGAATCAGACGGGCGATTGTCCATCCAGGCTCATTCCTGACATTGGGGCTCAGGGCTGGGAGGCCTGGGGTTTTTCTGTAACTAGGGAGTGCTTGCTACTAACACACACTCACGTCCCCTCACATGCGTCCCGTTGCTCCAGTTGTTGGCAGCAAGGCATGCGGGAGGAGAGTTAGGGAATATTCACGCTGTTTTAAAGAGCGTCGGTAGGAAAACACGAAGGCAAGACGTGAGGTCAGGAGCGTCAGAAAGTTCACTTCACGGGTGTTCTCCGACCTCAGAAAGACTCGCCGTGGTCCCCCTGTCACGTCCGTGGGGAGCAGCAGGCCTGCTCCTGGCCACACGGCTGCGTTCCTCACTGTGCTTCCTTGGCTCATGCTATTTTGTTTGTTTGTTTTGTGTATCCTCAACAGAGGATATTTTTTCCCATGGAATTTTAGAGAGAGTGGAAGGGATTGGGAGAGACAGAGAGAGAGAAACATCGATGGGAGAGTGACACATCAGTTGGTTGCCTCCCTCACGTGCCCCAACCAGGGCCAGGGATCGAGCCTGCAACTGAGGCACATGCCCTTGACCAGACTTGAACCCAAGACCCTTCAGTCTGAGGGCCGGCGCTCTATCCACCGAGCCGCACCAGTTAGGGCTGCTGATACTTTTGTTGAGCTAAGTGGCCCCGTGGACGAGAGAGCTGGAGCCTGTCTTTGGTGTGGAAAAGAGAAATAATCCCGGGTCCTCTCCCCCCAACAGGATTGTCAATTGCATGATGATGTACAAACAGCAAATTTCGCTTTTGGAAAAGTGTCCTAGAGGGTATGTTGGAGACCACACCTTGCCATTGGACGCTCAGTGGGTGTGGGAGGCGGAGCCCGAATGGGCTCAGGGCCATTACCTCACTGGCCAGGACCACACGGTGAGTGAACAGTGAACGAGGACTGGACGGTGGGTGTCCTCATTTCCCGCTCTACCTTGTCCTGCGAGAACACAAAGGGTCCCCCTGAAACTGCCTCGCGGCAGGGAGAACGAGCCTCTGAACATCCTGATGCCCATGGGCGTGTCCGGGTAAAACCACAGTTCTGGGGCCCGGGGTGGCTGCAGAGACGGGCTTTGCTGGGACAGACCTACTTGGTCTGTAACGGGGTGTGCACCCCGGGCGCCTGTGAGAATCACCCGGGCGGCTTAGGAACTGTCAGTGATGCCGGGACGCCTCTGAAGAAGTTCAGGGTTAACTGTGCTGGATGTTTCCTCCGGGAGGGAAAGAGGAGCGAGCGTCCCAGGCCGAGGTGCCCTTGGCCTGCCAGCGACCGGTGTGGGACCTCCACAGCCTCTGGGCTTTGAGCTCCTTATCCAGGAAGCACGCGTCCTGTTGCTCACAGGGTAAGACAACGTAACGTAAACGAACGCGTTGCACACACCCCAAGGCCCCTGTGGACCCCCCCCCACCCCACCGCCCCCACGAAGACAAGAGGCAAGATCCCTGCATCTGACGCCTGCGAGTGGGTCGAACTCGAATGGGGACGCGTTCCGTGTCAAAGCATCCAACGATGACGGTGACAGCGAGTTTCTATAAGACCCAACACAATGCAGTCATCTCAGAATCAGAATCCCGGGGTTTCCCCTGCTGGAGCCCAGGGGCCGACTCTCACGAGCAGGACGGAGGGGGCGGCTGAGCGGACAAGGCCGCTGTCTAATGAGAGAACACGCCATGTTTTCTGAGTGGTTCATCGCCCTTGTCTACAACCACCACACACAGGAGGGCAGGGCAAGGGCCCAGGTGCTTCGGGGGTAGCTCTGCGGCAGGGACTCGACCTAAGGACCAGCGCTTCTGCCCCAGCGGGAGGCCTGGCTGCTTTGGAGAAGGTGACCAGCGGTGGGTCTGCATCTGCTGCTGCCTCAGAGTCTATGGGACACGGATTGGGGGGCCCTGTCCCAGATTCATGGAACCAGAACACCCTTGGAGAAAAGGGTGGGCACCCATGGACTCCGTGACCTTGACCCAGACCTGTGGGGGCTCCGGCCCCTCCCACCTGCTGTTATTTTCACTGTGTGTGAGGTGCGGGCCTTTACTCACTTGGCTAATTGTGTATCCGCCTCGGGGGAACATGAGCTGGGCCCTTAGATGAGGAGGGAAGAGTGACAACGTTGCAATAGGGGGTGAAAATAAAAGGGGGTTCCCCGATGCTCGGGTTAGGCTACTTCCTTTCTAAGTCACGCATTCAGCCGAATGGCAAGTGGCAGCCACACCAAGGGGAGCAGATGTCAGACGGCGCTTTAGCCAGAACGTCCAGGAGGGGGTTTGTCCGTCTGTGGTCACGGCCTCCGTGGACGCTGATCAATGTCCCCGCCCCGTAGCCCCGCGCACCTGAGCCTTCGCTGCCCTCAGACCTGTCGCTGAGGCGCGCGGGTCCTTCTAGCGGGCGCCCCGGGCTGCCTGCAGCATCTCCCACACACGCTCTTAGTAACAAAGTGATGGCACTGCCCAGGGCCACCGCGTAGCGTATAAAATACTTGACTTTTCTGTCCCCTTCGCCACCGGGGAAAATCAAGGCGATGCAGGTGACTGTCCTCAGCAAAGCAGAGCTTCCCGACGCAGAACCGAACTGCGGGGACGTTGAACTCCTGTCCTGCCTCTTCCCACTTCCTCCCTCTGATCCCACACTCGGCGCCCTGGCCGAGCCACGTGCTTGGGAGCAGAGGCGATCAGAGAAAGGACTTGTTCTGGAAGACACCCCAAGAAGCGCGCCAGCTCAGACCACGTCCTTCAGGAATGCGAGAGAGAGCAAGGCCCTCGGCTTACTGAAGCCACGTGAGCGGGCGGCCTGTCAGTGACTCCAGGGCCGGGGTGGGAACGTCCGGCCCTCGGGCTGCATAAGGCCCTCGAGATCATGGGGTCTGGCCCTGCCAAGGCCTGAGGGGTGAGTTCATTACGTGTTTGGCCAAAGAGAGCAGGCTGATTTCTAAGCGGATGGTTTTGTGTGGCCCGTGAATGATGTTAGGAATATCCAAGGAGCCCTGGCAGAAACAGGGCTCCCCACCCTGCTCTAGGGGGAATGTGTTCCTCATGACCTCGCCAGCGTGAGTCTTTACAAAGCGACCCTGGATTCCGAGGTCACGGGACTTGGGGCCTGGGCCTGACCCCTCCCAGGCCAGCAGTGAGATGGAGGAAGCCAGGCCAGCTGGGAAAAGTCCTGGGTGGCCCCACCCACGTTTCTGGGCCAGGCAGCAGGATTCGAATTCCGACCCACGTAGACAGGGGTCCCTTCCCTGAGCCTGGTGACAGGGTGGGACTTGTGCGCCGTCTGACACTTTCCTACCCGACTATGGGAGGGAGGCGTGGACAGCACTCCACTGGGCCCAAACGTACTCTGGGGATCTCTATGGATGACACTGTCCCCCAGCTGGTGCCGGGAGGGAGACCACCAGCCAGAACAGAGGGACGTGTGGCGGGTACGGGGCGGCAGGCACCGGGCGGCCACTACTCACCTCCGGAGTGGGCAGGCGGCCCGCAGAGCAGCACCATGCCCTGGCCCTGGCGGACAGACACCGTGCTCCTTGCTCTCGTCTGAAAGTTCTCGAGATCTGGGGGGAGAAAGAGAAGAAAGGGGTTCACATGGAAGTCCCAGATGCCAAGGGAGCGTGCCAGGCTTCCCAGGGGAAGGCCTGCCGACACCCAGCCTCAGGCGCCCGCACGGGGGGGCCCATCCCGTGAGCCTCTCCACACGGACGCTGTCGTGTCCCCCAATTCCACGTCCACACCGCAGAACAGCCTTCGTCACAGGGGCCCAGTGAGATGCAAAGCACTTAACATGAAATGAGAACTTTAATATACATATTTGTTGATTTCCGAGGAGAATGAAGAGGGAGAGAGAAACATCCATGATGAGAGAGAATCATGGATCGGCTGCCTCCTGCACGCCCCACACTGGGGATGGAGCCCACAACCCAGGCATGTGCCCTGACCTGGAATCGAACCGTGACCTCCTGGATCATAGGTTGATGCTCAGCCCCTGCGTGAGGCCGGCCGTGCTGTGCCATGATTCTTAACAGTCCTGTTGAGCTTAAAAACTGTATTCCGGATTCTTCCGTTTTAAGTTTTAAATCCATGCTGTTCTACAAGATGTGGGTCGTCAGAATCTATCACATTAATCTGGTATTTGAGGAAATATTTAGACACATTTCTCAGGGAACAGAAATAGATTCCAGATGGCAGAGCCTACCTACACAGGGACCAGGAGACACATTAGGACGGATCTGTCTCAAAATCCTCTCTGGCGGCTCCTGGGCCCGCTGCTGACCGTGGGAAAGGCTTTCTCTCCTAAGTGAGAATACCTGTGCTTTGTTTTAAAATAAGACGGATGGGAAAAGATGACATGAGATAATATTTGAAGCCTGGCTGGTGTGGCTCAGTGGTGGAGCGTCGGCCCCTGCACCAAGAAATCCTGGATCGATTCCCAGTCGGGGCACATGCCCGGGTTGTGGGCTCGATTCCTAGTAAGGGTCGTACAAGAGGCAGCTGATCAATGATGTTTCTCTCTCATCGGTGTTTCTATCTCTCCCTTCCTCTCTCGCTATTAAAAAAAAAATCAATAAAAACATATTTTAAAAAATATTTGAAAAACAGACCTTTCAGGTTAGAAGGTTGCTGCTCAACGTCTAACTGTCCCGCCCGCTGGGGGAGGCAGGACTCCCGTGCCCAAGTACATGCCCATCACTCTATTTAAAAAGGGCTCCAAGGAGCAATGTGCTCCAGAGAGGCCTGCCCGTGCTAATCCCTGGACACCGGAGCCAGGCCCAGGCTTAGGGAAAGGTCGCGAGGTCCAAAGCGGTCCTTGCAGCGGTAACTATCCACCCGGATGCTAACAGCGGCCCCACAGTGTCCCAATCACAGAACTCGGCGTGTTTGCGGGTATTTTTGGAAGCTTGTGTGCACCAAGCCAGGCCTTCCCCAGTGATTCCCACACGTTGTTTTATTGAGAGGCGCTTTATCCCGGCAGCCTTGGTACTGAGGATGCTCAGCAGGCATGCGCCTGGGGACGGAGACCTGGTGCAGACACGGCTCTGGCACTGGGACCCGCAGAATGGGCTGAGGTCACGCCGGGCGGGCGCCCAGTCCTTTTCGTGCAGACCTAATCATCGCCCAGTCCCCAGCCTGCGGGCGACTAGCTGCAGCTCACAGAGGCTCTGCCCGCAGAGAGGGCGCGGCCAGATCACCGGCCACACCCTTCTCTCTCCAAAGCCCCCGCGCTCAGGACCTGGGACGCAGCGCGTCCACCGATTCAGGGGAGCGGGTGGACAGGGCACTCACACTCCTTGCTCCACACCCTGGAGGCGGAGGACACTTTTCTCTGAGTTGAACTACGCTCTTCAGTGAATAGGTAAGACCACGCACGTTACCATGCAGGTGCCAAGAGCCGTGCCTCCGAGGCTCCCATTCCTCTGCGGGGAGCCTCAGCCGGGGACTTTCCCGTGAGGAGCAGAGGGTGAAGTTGGACAAGGAGACAACATGGGAACGTCTCCGTGAGGAAGCGGAACCGCTGAGCGGTTCGGAGACGGCTGAGCAGGTCCCCCAGGGCTCGCCCCCGCGCTCCGTGCAGTGGCGACGGAGGATACGGCTGGATCAGCAAGCGATGGGTATGCCGGATGGGAATTAATGTCCGGGCCCCAAGGCGTCTCACGACGGCTTTGCATGGGGCTCATTGACATGTGGTGTGCAGACTAAAAGGGAAATGGCTCGCCTTGGCCTGTTGCTCAGCCGTGAGAGCGTTGGCCCATGCATTGCAGGGTCAAGGGTTCAATTCCAGGTCAAGGGCATGTACCTGGGCTGCAGGTTCCAATCCTGGTCAGAGCATGAGTGGGAGGCAACCAATCGATGTGTTGGTGTTGCCCTTGCATTGGTGTTTCTCTCTCTCTCGCTCTCTCTCTTCCCCTCCCTACTTCCCTTCCACTCTCTCTAGAAAAACAACGGAAAAAACATATCCTCAAGATGAGGATTCACTAACTAACTAACTAAATGGCTCTGCTTTCTGGTGTTCATTTCACCCACCAGCATTTTACATACTCGTACATTTCCCCCCAGAAATCACATGCGAAGGATTGCACACTTTTGTGGCAAACCTGTTTTCATATCATATTTTTTTTCTGGGAAAAACCACTGTCCTTTATTCTCCCGTGGGAAGTAATACCAGAGTTTTTATTTAAATGAGCTTAGAAAATCGGCTGTAATCCTCAGAGCATGTGGCTCTCGGATAACACAGAGGAAGGTTTAGCAGCTAAATTCCTGAGGGAGAAAAGTGCACAGAGGTCTGAAGGCTGCAATATGTGATAAATAATTTTTAAAAACTCTTCATATATGAAAACACCTGCATGCAGACCGCAGAGAATGTCAGAGAGAGACAGTGGAGGCGGGGGGGGGGGGGGGGAGAACCACATTTTCTGTCTGGAACGTTATTAAATGTTTGGAGCTGAGGAAGGAGTAGCTTGCAATAAACACCTGGGTGTCGTCTGGAGAAAACGGAAGCGTGAGGGACCAAGATAATTTCTGAGAAGAAGCGATAACAATGGGTAAGAGAGTGACTTACTTAGCCCATCACTGAGGGACCTCCCATCTCGCGGACGAGCGGCAGGTCCACGGGGCGGGACCACCCGAAGAGGAGGGGAGTTAGGGTTAAGATGGCCAGGGAAGCCCGGCCGGCATGACTCAGCGGCTGAGCGTGACCTATGAACCAGGAGGTCACGGTTCGATTCCCCGTCAGGGCACGTGCCGGATTGCGGGCTCCATCCTCAGTAGGGGGCGTGCAGGAGGCAGTTGATCAATGAATCTCTCCCATCGTTGATGTTTCTCTCTCTCTCTCCTTCTCCCTTCCTCTCTGAGATAAATAAAAAAAAATATATAGATGTATTTTTAAAAAGCCTAAGGCCATGCTAAAAATCGGACATAAATACTCCAATTTGTTTAAAGTAAGTGACCAAAATCTGATGCTAGCTGGTGGTTTGACATTGAAAAGAAAGGCAAGTTCTTGCCTGGAGATATTTGCATACCAAAGAGCCTTATTACTATTCCTCAGTTAATGTACACGAACTTACAAATGACTGGGTCACAGAAATGGCTCATGACCTTGGCCGTTCACAGTCCCCACCGCCAAGGCTTTGGATGTCACCGGAATTCCCTGGAGCCCTTACTTCCTAGCGGACAGGACCGCGTGGGAGCTCTCCAGGGTGCTGACCCCAACCCCCCACAGATGTCCAGCTCTTCCACCCTCTGTAACTCAGCACCGATCAAGTCCCCGCTTTCAGAACCGCGTTGGGGGCGCCTTTCCAAAACCGCCCAGGGCTGCAAAGACACCACCTCGCCCTCAGTCATTCGCCGTGAAGGGGACATTCATTCAGTCGGAACGCTTCCTCGGAGCAAGTCCATCAGAGCAGCATAAATTACGTGGAAGTAACTTTTGATCAACCCGAAAAGAGACGAAGGAAAAATGTAAGCTCTGAAGTAATGGGGAAGGAAAGCAGGGCCGAGACAGTTGGAGAAAGGATTAATGGCTGAAAATACTGTGGGGCCTGATGTTTATTCATAGGTGATTCTCACTCACTATTCCCTCGGCGTAGGAGGCCTGAACAGGGAGCAGAGAACAGTGGGAGGGAGGCCAGGTGTGCAGAGATTGTGGATGAATCTGCCGGGTCAGCGTTCCCCCCCGTTGTCTTCTGTTCACATTACTCCACACTTTTCCTTCCAGCTACAAGCCGAGGCGAGAACTCAAAATAGCATCATAGAGGTGCCACTGAAGGAGGCTGCTGAGGTTGCTCAATCCTCTTGTAAATATTAACTCCCATTTTCCACGTGTCCAGCCATTTACTGCTCACAGCCACCCGAGAGGTAAGTCTTGTTACTAATCTCATTGTCTGGAAAGAAACACTCCACGCCCCAGACCCTGGAGCCCAGAGCTCAGGTCCTGCTGACCCAGCAGCCCCACACACTCCCCATCTATTCGACATGGAATCAAATCCTACGCATCACACCACACAGTGCTCTATCTGACCATCTGAGATGCTCCGTTTTCACTCCTCCCACCCCCCCCTGGAACCCTGCCCCCGGGAATACCAACAGGACACCATGTCCCCCCGGAACCCTGCCCCCGGGAATACCAACAGGATACCATGTCCCCCCGGAACCCTGCCCCCGGGAATACCAACAGGACACCATGTCCCGCCAAGGGCATGGCTGGCCCCCGCCAGCAGGGCTGTTCCGAGCTCATCGGCGATACACCCCCATGGGCCGTTCTCTCCCACTGAGGATTCTAACCCTCGCGGGACTGATGATCACTGCGGTTTGACAGAAACACGCGATGCTTCCCTGTGAACGTTGCCTGCGCAGCCTTCTGCCCTCCGAAGATGAACATTCGCTGTAATTCACTGCAGCGTCCTCCTTAGAAAGAGGCAGCCCTGGGGGCAGAGCTGACCGGTTCGAGCTGCACCAGAATAAATGTTCTCTGAGGAAACACTGAGCAGGCACGGGTCGAGGGGTCATCATAAAGTCAGCGACCTACAGGAACGGCGTATTAGGACATGGAGATGCACGGGCCACAGATGGAGACCACCAATCCGCTGGCCGTGCTATGGGTCAGGGAAACCCGCCTTAAAGTGAAAGAAACCGCTTCGTCGTCAGCATGCTCATTGCATTCCTTTTCTTTGGTTAATCTTCCTGGCCGGAGCCTGGGGCTCGCGGCTCACTGTGGGGTCTGCCCACCCGTGTGGATGAAATCTTGAACATAGACGGGCAGTTTCTCACGTCCTGCGCTGAACGGAAACCAGGCAGAGGCTCCTGGAGTTAAACTTTCGATTTTTTATTTGAAGATTTTTTTATTGATTTTTGAGAGAGAGAGAGAGAGAGAGAGAGAGAGAGAGAGAGAGAGAGAGAGAGAGAGAGAGAGGAAGGCATCAATGTGAGAGTGAAACATTGACTGGCTGCCTCTTGCACACCCTGACCGGGGATCAAGCTGGCGACCTGGGCATGTGCCAGACCGGGAATTGAACCGTGACCCTTCAGTGCATGGGACACACCCAACCACCTGAGCCTTGGCCAGGGCTGAACTCTCTTCATTAAGGAGCTTGGGATGCTGGGTGCTGAGCTGGCTGTGCGGGTTACAGTTTTTTAAGAGCATGAAACCGAAGCTCTGTCTGGAAGAAATTCCCAGATGACGAGCAGCTGTTATTTATGCTCCACTTAAGTTGTTTGGGCAACTCCAACCATATATTTTTATCTCATTTAATTGCAGTTTTGAAAATAAAGCCATCATCAGACAGACATGCAGGCGATGTGTTCTCTCATTATCCATTTAGACTTCCTGTGGCGGAGTCTCACCGGGCCGTCTTCACGGAGAGGAGTCGGAGACACGGGCGCGCCTGCCGCTTTCTGGGAGTGTCACCAAGCCCCTTGCTTTTATTTAGTTATTTATTGTTTTAAAAAATCGTCCTCAAAAAGGAGGGCTTTCTTCTTCTTTTCTTAAGAAATACACTTTTATTGATTTCAGAGAGGAAGGGAGAGGGAGATAGAAACATCCATGATGAGAGAGAATCATCGATGGGCTGCCTCCTGCACGCCCCACACTGGGGATCGAGCCTGCAACCCAGGCATGTGCCTTGACCGGGAATCAAACGTGACCTCCTGGTTGATAGGCTGCCGTTCAACCACTGAACAACACTGGCCGGGCAAGCCCCTTGCTTCCAAACACACCCACAGGTACCGGGGAACCGGCGCAGACCCATTCCATACCCAGGATGTGCCGCACAGAGCACAGGCTATGCTGCCCCCTTTAGGCCGGGAAACAGCAGGGAAAGCAGAACAAATAAGACAGAGTCCCTCTTCTCTGCGAGGTGAAAGCAGTGAAATGACCTACACAGAGTGAATACTCACATGCAGTGTCTCCGACGGGGATAACTGCTATGGGGAATATGTTATGGAAACAGGATAGCGAGTGTCAGCCCGGGACCTTTCAAAGACGAAGCTCATATAAAAGGAGGATCTCCTCCCTCCCCACAGGCTCAGCACCGGCCCTGCCGAGACACCCAGAGGGGCTCAGTCCCCCCCCCCCCACCCCCCGTGACACGCAGTCTCCTGGGAGGTTGGTGTTTTCTTATTTACAACAGAAACTGGAGTCTCCTTAGCTCCTGGGACAGCTGAGGAAACGAGTAGGTAAGTGCCTTGTTCTTGCATCTGGAAGTTTAAGCCGGTTTCCAGGCAAACACAAACTTCTACATACCGGAGGCAGGGGAGAGACGGCTGAGCGGGCGTAGACATGTACCCGGGATTCCTACCGGAAGACAATTACATGCACGGGCATGTTAGACAGAGTGCTGCCCCAGAAGTCCCGCAGAGCCGGAGGATGTGCAGCTGGGAAGATGTTACTCAGTCAGTGTAGCCGCGTAACAAACACCCCAGAGCCTGGGAGGTTCAGCGACAAACACTCACTTCCCAGTGTGGATGCTGAGGAGTCTGAGGTCAGGGGCTGCAGATCCCGCATCTGGGGGGAGCGGCTGACTCCTCCTGCGTCCCCCTGGCCGAGAGAAGGGGGAGAGGAAGCTCTCCAAGGCTCTGCTCCTAAGGCACAGATCCCCGGCCCACCTACCTCCCTAAGCCCCACCTCCTCCACCATCGTATGAATTTCAACATATGGGTTTGGGGGAGACACAGACCTCCAGGCCACAACACCACCCTTTCTTCGGCCAGAGCCCCTTCCTCTCCTTCTCAGCATCAGCCATTCCTGGCGTCGAGTGTGGCAGACGCCGCTGAGAAGATGAGGTGATCAAACATGGCTCCTGAGCTCAGGAAGCCGACAGCGGGGATCCGACAGGCGTGCAACTAGCTCCGCCACGAGGTGCGGGTGTAGGAAGCGGGCGGTGCTGCAAGGTGGCTGGGAGCAGGTCCCAGAGGAGAGGAAAGGGAGCTGGTGCTGCTGGGGCGACTCATCCACCCAGCTTTCCATGTGCACGGGATCCAGGGGTTTGGATCTTGGTTCTGGTTTTTCCCATCACCCTTCCCAAGACCTGGTTCCTCCACGCCTCAGCCCCTGGGATTGGCGTTTGCTTTCCACGGGGAAATCCTGCTCAATAGAGATTCTTTAAAAATGTTTTGTGGGCCCGGCCGGCGTGGCTCGGTGGTTGAGCGTCGACCTATGAACCAGGAGGTCATGGTTCGATTCCTCGTTGGGGCTCATGCCCGGGTTGCAGGCCCGATTCCCAGGGTGGGGCGTGCAGGAGGCAGGTGATCCATGATTTTCTCTCATCATTGATGTTTCTCTCTCTCTCTCCCTCTCCCTTCCTCTCTGAAATCAATAAAAATAAAAAAAATTAAAAAATGTTTTGTGGTGACGTTGCAAAAGGTGAAACCCTCTGTTGCCTGAGAGGGCGACAGCTCATCCTGCAGAAAGCGCCCACAGTCAAGGCCCTTGTTCGACTCTAGTGAGCCCAGCGTTTCCCAAACTTCCAGGGCGGCACCCTGCGGAGGAGCCTGCTGGACTCGCTGCAGGGCCGGGGCCACTCCTGCGGGCGGCAGGGACCCTGCGGGCGTCGGGTGTGGAGGCATGTGAGCAACCTCCCAGTATCCGGCCTTTGGAAAGTGAACTCTGAGATGGTGGGAGTCAGGACTTTGGGGTGCAGCAAGAGAAGAGGATGAAGCTAAAAGAAAAGCGAATCTATATGCCACCCTCCATCTAACCCAGCCGTGGGCAAACTACGGCCCGCGGGCCGGATCCGGCCTGTTCGGCTGTTCTATCCGGCCCGCAGAGCCGAAAGAGCGGAGGGTTCTCTTGCTCTCCCCTCTGCTCCTTCACCAGCAGCAGTGTTAACATGGCAACGTTGGGAAACACAGCCGCAGCTCCTTCTTCTGAGGGGGCGGATTTATATCCACCATTCAGTAGAAGGAACAACCTCTCCATCTTCCAGAGGCTCCTTGTAATGCCCGCGGACGCGTCCCCCTACATCACCCTGGGAATGCGTAGACACGTTATCCTGGTGATGTAGAGAAACACGCCCCTGGAGAACACAGGATCAGAGCATTAGCTAAAAAGGAGACCAACAACACTGTTCCCACTGAAGTTGATGTTTTAAAGACCAAAAACCTTTCAACCCAGTCTACATTGCCATCTACATCGACGTCCCGGGCATCATTTGGAAGTTGCACTAAAGAAAATGTTTAATTTACTGTTTACACATTTTATTCTTTTCTATTTGTTTTAGTTTTAAATTATTTCATTATATTTAAGTTTAATTTGAAAGGCTTTTGTACCTTTCCTTTGTTAGGCAATTTTATTTTGCCTTTGCCATCTTCAATATAAGGTCTGTTATTGTGCTATGATTCCTCCATTTTTTGAAGTTTCAAATTATAATAATTAGTGTTTACATTCTTCTTGTTAAAATGTTTGAAATGAATAAAACTATTGAAATAAAAAATAAAAGACCGTACCCTTTTACGTAATGGTATTTACTTTGAATGTATATTAGTTCACACAAACACTCCATCCATGCTTTTGTTCCGGCCCTCCGGTCCAGTTTAAGAACCCATTGTGGCCCTCGAGTCAAAAAGTTTGCCCACCCCTGGTCTAACCTCTCCTCCAGGGAACTTGAAGGGACACGCGATCTTCTGCGAGGACTTGCGCGATGAGCATCTCGTACGTAGTCTCCAAGAAAGGAGCTGAGAGGCCACAGGAAGTGGGGACACTTACTCATTCTCCTCCGGCGCTGCGGAGCAGCCCTAATTAGATTCCATTGAATTAATGTAGCAACGGAAAACTTGGGGTATATTTAGCTTGTGTATTAAGTATGGATTTTATTTTTAGATTCCCGTCTTTCATTTGCATGCGTGACTTTTTTTTTTCTCTGAGAAAGAAGGGCACATTAAACACCACACTATGGAATTAACAGGGATATTGAAAAGTGGGTTTAATCAAGTGGTATTTTTAGATCAGGGGACGCCCAGAGATTCAGCTTGGTTGGCTTCCGGAAACTTCAAGCTCACGGCAGCCATGTGCATGAGTTCTTCCACTTTCCACAGTCCCTTTCTAGAAAACCTTCAGAGAAAATCCACGAAGAGACGTCCCCCAATAATCCTATTTCAGTAAGAACTGCAATGATAAGGAAACCTTCCAAGTTTGGTTTGTTCAAGGTAAGGGGACCCTGTTTACGTCCCTGTTTTTGGGGTGTGTGTGTGTGTGTGTGTGTGTGTCCCAAACCAAGTGCATAACCTCACTGAGATGCACTTGGATTTAATTTAAAAGAAAACAAACACCAACTTCACTTCCCTCGTCGTCAGGACAGCCTCCAGCAGCAGTTCTCGGCAGAACCAAGCAGCCTGCTCTCCCTCCCACTGTTTCTGAGATTCACAGCGGGAGCAGAAAAGCAATTTTTAAAGGTCTGAGGAGGAGGTGCCTACATGTTCTGCAGTAATGAACACATAAAAATCAAGTGTAATAAAGAGATGTCGTACCCGCATCACATTTCACATACATCTAGTTCGGGTTTGCGTTGATCGTACACACTTTTTTTTAATAGAAAACAAATTTGAATGCAAAGCTGGCCTCCTGTTCGTCTAAGCTCAGACTCTGTCCCTCAGATGTTCAGGACGCAGGGATCGCCCCGGCCACAGGAAGCTTACAACCCAGCAGGGAGGGCAGACACCAGGGAGCAGCCGCGTCCAATCTCATTTGAATTTATAATTAAACCAAAGGAATAGTACCTATTGCTTCTGCACATTGGGGCTGGCAGGTGCTCACGATCACAAAGCCTTTATCTACTTCCTGGGCAGAATCTGCGTCAAAGACACCATCGCTTGCTTTCGAAGGATTAGGGATAGGAATAGGGTTAGGGTTAGGGTTAGGATTAGGGGTAGGGTTAGGGATAGGGTTAAGGTTAGGGATAGGGCTAGGGCTAGGGTTAGAGATAGGGATAGGAATAGGAATAGGGTTAGGATTAGGATTAGGGGTAGGGTTAGGGATAGGGTTAAGGTTAGGGATAGGGCTAGGGCTAGGGTTAGAGATAGGGTTAGGGATAGGGATAGGGTTAGGGTTAGGGGTAGGGATAGGGGATAGGCTTAGGGGTAGGGTTAGGAATAGGGTTAGAGATAGGGTTAGGAATAGGGTTAGGGATAGGGGTAGGGTTAGGAATAGGGTTAGGGTTAGGGATACGGTTAGGGTTAGGGTTAGGGTTAGGGTTAGGGTTAGAGATAGCGTTAGGGTTAGGGTTAGGGACAGGGTTAGGGGTAGGGTTAGGGTTAGGGGTAGGGTTAGGGATAGGGATACGGTTAGGGTTAGGGATAGGGATAGGGTTAGGGGTAGGGTTAGGGTTAGAGATAGGGTTAGGAATAGGGTTAGGGGTAGGGTTAGGGATAGAGTTAGGGATTCGGTTAGGGTTAGGGACAGGGACAGGGGTAGGGTTAGGGTTAGGGTCAGGGATAGGGTTAGGGGTAGGGGTAGGGTTAGGAATAGGGTTAGGGTTAGGGTTAGGGATAGAGTTAGGGATTCGGTTAGGGTTAGGGACAGGGACAGGGGTAGGGTTAGGGTTAGGGTCAGGGATAGGGTTAGGGGTAGGGGTAGGGTTAGGAATAGGGTTAGGGTTAGGGTTAGGGATAGAGTTAGGGATACGGTTAGGGTTAGGGACAGGGTTAGGGGTAGGGATACGGTTAGGGTTAGGGATAGGGATAGGGTTAGGGATAGAGTTAGGGATATAGTTAGGGTTAGGGACAGGGGTAGAGGTAGGGTTAGGGTAAGGGTTAGGGTTAGTGAGTGGCAGGGAGGACCACTCCTGGGCCACCATCCAAACCGCCCCTACAGAAGGCGGACAGGTCTCTGATACATACCAAACTCTCTCTGTCATACACAAAGCCCTCAATCAAGCCATGCGACACTCACAGGTGACTGCTGGGACCTAAGATGTGGGCACGGCTCCCCGCAGCTTAAACGGGAAGTTCTCCAGCGGAGCATCTCTCAGAATGCTGGTCAGCGGGGACCGAGGCCGAGACCACACCTGCCCCCACAGGCACGTGCTTTGTCAGGCTAGACTGGGTCCCCCTCCTCTGCCTTTTTTTAAAAAAATATTTTTAATTGATGTTTTTAGAGAGAGAGGATGGGAGAGGGAGAGAGAGATAGAAACATTGATGTGAGAGAAACATCGAGTGGCTGCCTTCTGCACGCTCCCGACTGCGGATTGAGCCCGTAACCCGGGTGTGTGCCCTGACCGGGAATCAAACCAGTGCCCTCTGGGTTCTTGGGTCAATGCTCCACCAAGGAGCCATGCCAGCTGGCCTCCTCTGCCTTCTGAACAGGTTGGGAAGGAACTGCTCTGGGAGATTTCTTGGAAAAAATAGCAAGCACCATCCTCGGTGGCTGGGGGCTCGCTCGGCGGAAGGCAGCGGGCGGGCCCAGCTCACCTCTGAGATCGGTTACAGCTGCATGCCTGGCTCTTTCCGGTTCACGGAGCCACCGCTGACCCCTTTCGATGGCCCCAAACACTGGGGAGGGAGCCAGCCCCGAGAGCCAGGAGCATTTGGAAAATACAAATCTGATCAACTCAGGTTCGGATTCTAACTTGGCCACGTGCTGTGTGACTCCCGATAGATAACTTCCTTTGTTTTACCCTGGTTTTCTAATTTTTAAGAGATAATGATTTTTTCCCCCTAAAGGTAAGGGGAGATTATGCTTGTACATTGTGCAGCCCGGCATGTGGTTAATGCTACTATTATCTTCATCGTTAATTACACCTTCTCAGAGAAATAGGTCCCTCACTGAAAGCCCCTCTGAGCGGCAGTGAGCCATCTGCCTGTCCTTGTCTCCCATGGAGCCAGAATCCTGGGTCGGCTTCGAGATAAAAAAATCCACCCCTTATTTCACCGCCGGATGTATACCTGTCCAAGCCTCCTCTGGTTTAATTTCTTTGTCTCTCTGCCTCTGGACATCGTTCTTTGGGGTCCCTCTGTTTCCTGCGAGAGGGCAACTGCTGAGTTGCATCCACGTGGGCAACTAGCTCCGGGCTAAGACCTCACAGGTGCAGTGATTTCACAGCGATGACAACGGTGCAGCGATGCTACCGAGACGCCGTTCCACACCTTACGCGTGTCCCAGCTGTACTCCCCACAGTGCCCCACGGGGAGGGGTGTTGTTGGTGTCGTTATTATTATCAGTACTACTATTATAATTTACAAGGCGAGGAAACAGACGCGGAATAAAGACTGCCCAGAGGCATTCAGCTGTTAGGAGCAGTCACACTTGGTGTCCTGCACAGCCTGGTTCTGGAGACAGGGATCCATCCCCCCCAATGGGCCAGCAAATTCCTGGGGGGTCCAGAGTCAGTGTCATTGGGAACAGACGCAACGCCACACACGGGGAAGGTGCACCTGGGCATGCGCCGGGGAAACTCTTCAGAAATTCAGAGGAAACACACAGTGGAGGGCGGACAGAACGGATGCTCTATCTCCCTCCCCGGTCCTGTCTCTCAGGGACGGATGTGCTGGAGTCTGTAGAGACCAATGTCTTCAAGCGTCGTGTCATTTTTTTTAAAAAAAATATTTTTATGGATTTCAGACAAAAAGGGAGAGGGAGAGAGGAAGAGGGAGAGGGAGAGGGGGAGGGTGGGAGGGAGAGAGAGGAAGAGAGAGAGAAACACCAATTATGAGAGAGAATCATGGATCAGCTGCCTCCTGCACGCCCCCTACTGGGAATTGAGCCCGAAACCAGGCATGTGCCCTGACTGGGAATCGAACTGTGACCTCCTGGTTCATAGGTCGACGGTCAACCATGGAACCATGCTGGCTGGGCAGTTGTGTCATTTTTAATTAAACATTTTTTTTTTCAATTGCAGTTGGCATTTCATGTTATTCTGTATTAGTTCCGGGTGCCTGTGCGCTGTACCTTAAAGAAAGACCCCATTTCCTGTCCTCCTCCAGCAACTACAGAGGCCGCATCTCCCGGGGCCCAGAGGGTGCTGGCGAGGCTGGTGGTCTGACAGCTGTTCCATGAGCCCCCACACAGGGCCTGGCCTCCTGAGGACTATTTCGTAGAGCTTCGAGGATGAATGCTTTCTCATTCCACCTCTCCAACGGAGGTTTTGTAAGGAATGGCTACAGAATTGAAAACGAAGTTTGAAAGATAACGTGTATTTCCCAGAAGTCTGCAGAGAACAATTAGCCAAATGCTGATCTTTGAAAATCCCAGGCTTCCCCTTGGGGATCCCCGCTTCACTCAGTACATGTGTGGGTCAGGCCAGGACACTCGCAGGGGCATGAAGCCATTCCCGGCTGCACTGTGGCCCTGAGATCCTGACCCCTTGGACAGCGTTTCATAAACTCCAGGGGCTTAGTCTCCACGGGGCAGCGGCACCCCAGCCTCCCCTTTCTCTCTTCGTTATTATGCGTGAAAAGCGGACAGATAAGAAGAGTTGGAGCTTATCCCTCGAGCCACAGGGAAGGAGCATTGAGAAGCTTTCAAACTGGAGCGTTACTGGCTGTGTTCCCCAAACTAAAGCCCGACACCTGGTCTCTTTCCCCCCAGTGGTCCTAAAGTCTTAGAGACACAGCCGGCATTGTCTGGGACTTAAACTCAGTCTCTTTTAGTAAGGAAGACAGCACACTTTTGAACCCCTATTCCTCTCTGTAAAATGTTTTTTAAACCCCATGCAAGAAGCAGGCAGGAGTCAGTTATATGCGTGTATTTGAACGCTTTATTGCCATTAGGAAAGCGGGTGTGGAAGTGTTAACACAGTACCCCCCTGCAGATCCTAGGATACAGCGGAGGTCTGACTCAGAGTAGGGCATCACTGCTTGCTTTTCTCCTTCCCTTTTTGTTATGGGAAAGGCGCCTCATATTCAACTTGTTAATGATGATAAACTTAGAGGAAGCAGCTTATTGTCCCTACACTTTCCAAGGGATGGAAGGATATGGAAGAATAAAGAATATAAATGGTATTTACTGAATTCAGCAAGTTGGAACTGGCCAGAATTAAGATGAAAAGCACCTCGATTCGTTGGTAGGTTTCTGGCAGATAACTCTATTTCAGCTGATCTTGAAGTGGGATTGTAAGGAGTCAGGAGAATTCCCTGGCAAGTGGAATGAGGGAAACAGAGATAAAATAGTTAAGCAAAGCTGGGCAATTAACATCCTGCGAATACGTCCAAGATCACATCATCCCTGACCAAGGACAGTCAAGAGCAGATGGTTTACACCTCTCCTCCCCAACCAGTGAGTGAGCATCTTAAATCACCTGGCTGGGGAGAGACACAGAGACCCAGCTGATGCCATTAGTGCCAACCAAACCCTAGAACGGGTAAAATCGGGGGAATAAATAACAACAAACAACAACAACAACAACAACCACCCAGACAAACCCAAGATAAAAGTAAAAACAGTGAAGCTGGCCAGAGAATAATCCCAAACTCCCCTACAGGCTCATTTGGATGCATCAGGGTATTAAAAGGACACACCTGGAAAGCTGTTGACTATTCCGTTGAGACCCTCCCCTGAGACCTCCCCTAAAACTCCTGCCTTTAAAAAACAAATAAAAACCCTTAAGACAAAGGACCCAGTGTGCTCACGCTCTCTCTTAAGCACACCTGCACCGCCTTTCCTCAGCCGTGTACTTCTGCTTTCTTTCTCCTGAGCTCTAAGGTTCCCCAACTAGATTTGCAACCAGGGGAGCAGTGGGTAGCGATGGCTCGTTCTGGGCTACCCCCTGAACCTGTCTCTAAGGACTCTTCCTTTTGCCTCTGTAATTTGTTTCCTGAGTCCACCCAGCCCAGTGTGGCTCACTGGTGTTACTGTAACTTGTTTCCTGAGTCCACCCAGCCCAGTGTGGCTCACTGGTGTTACTGTAACTTGTTTCCTGAGTCCACCCAGCCCAGTGTGGCTCACTGGTGTTACTGTAACTTGTTTCCTGAGTCCACCCAGCCCAGTGTGGCTCACTGGTGTTACTGTAACTTGTTTCCTGAGTCCACCCAGCCCAGTGTGGCTCACTGGTGTTACTGTAACTTGTTTCCTGAGTCCACCCAGCCCAGTGTGGCTCACTGGTGTTACTGTAACTTGTTTCCTGAGTCCACCCAGCCCAGTGTGGCTCACTGGTGTTACTGTAACTTGTTTCCTGAGTCCACCCAGCCCAGTGTGGCTCACTGGTGTTACTGTAACTTGTTTCCCGAGTCCACCCAGCCCAGTGTGGCTCACTGGTGTTACTGTAACTTGTTTCCTGAGTCCACCCAGCCCAGTGTGGCTCACTGGTGTTACTGTAACTTGTTTCCTGAGTCCACCCAGCCCAGTGTGGCTCACTGGTGTTACTGTAACTTGTTTCCCGAGTCCACCCAGCCCAGTGTGGCTCACTGGTGTTACTGTAACTTGTTTCCTGAGTCCACCCAGCCCAGTGTGGCTCACTGGTGTTACTGTAACTTGTTTCCTGAGTCCACCCAGCCCAGTGTGGCTCACTGTGTTACTGTAACTTGTTTCCCGAGTCCACCCAGCCCAGTGTGGCTCACTGTGTTACTGTAACTTGTTGCCTGAGTCCACCCAGCCCAGTGTGGCTCACTGTGTTACTGTAACTTGTTGCCTGAGTCCACCCAGCCCAGTGTGGCTCACTCCTGTTCCTGTGACGTCCTTTCCTGAGTCTAGGCAGCCCCGTCTAGGCTCTCTCCTATTGCTAGGATCTTGCCTCTTCTATCTTAAGCCCTTTCTTTGTTCACTGTTCCAGCTTTAATACATGTTCTCTCAAAATCACGTAGACGCATGTCTTGAATTCTTTCCTACACAAAGTCAAGAACCCACAGTTTCCAGACCATGTTGGGGCGGACCTGCCTCGGTCCTGGTCCCCTGCTAATGAAAATCTCATGGAATATTGATTGGTTTCTTCCCCTTTTATTTAAGCTAAGTACTCTATGCATTTCTCTTTCTTTCTCCCTGTCCTACTCATCAGAGAGGTTGGCAGGAGTGTATCTAATTTGCCACCTGCTTTCCCGAGTACCTGGTACAGTGTCATATGCTCAGTGGGTACTTACTAGTAATGTAGATCAAACTATTTGACATAACCTGGGCTGGGGATTGCGAGAGATAATTAAAATCAGCAAAGAATTCGAATGTACGAGGCGGGAGCCCTGAAGACGACTGTGTGATTCTGTGGGATGAGCAGCATGGCAGCGCTCCCTGCCAGGAAATGAACTTGGGTTATTACGGATCTGACAGGGGTGCTTTTTCACCAGCGTGAGCCCGGGATTGGAGGAGCTTGAGTGCTATGGGGGCAAAGCAAACGCTGAAGTGAGAGCCGCTGGCTGGGTTTCACGGTGTGTGACCTACGCAGGCGGATGGAGACCAAAGTGGGGGACAGACCTGCCCACGCCGAGGAGCGCCAGGGCAGCCAGACCTGCTGAAAACTCCATGTTCTTCAGAGAACTCTGAATCCAGATTCTCTTCCGGCGAAACTACTTTTTCTTAAGGCCTTAATTCGTAAGCAGGACCCCCAGTGTGAAACAGGGAACTTCGTCCTGTGCACACACTGCGGTTGGGGGTTCTGAGCCCTTTGGAGATTACAGATGTGTTTCCGGTGGGAGGAGGGGTCAGGGGAGGGTTTCTCAGAGGCTCACGGCGCTAAGTGTCTCACACCAGAAAGGACAAGTGTAGCGTGAACTGAAAATGCTTACGCACACTCGGTATTGCCCCGTGGCCCTCGCCATGTGCATCGGCAGGGCCATTAGTCCTACCTTATCCTCACGGATAACACTCTCCTACGCGGCCCTCCAAGCATGAGGCAGGCGTGCCCACATTTCCTCCAGGTCACCTGCTGCCCATTCCAGCTGGTGGGATTAGACCTGCTCCATTTGTTTCACATGTGTACCAGTGAGGGTACGATCACAGAGGAATAGTGGTCAGCTAGCTCTTCAAACAGAGGAATAAATTAACGAGTTATCACACCACCGTTGGATTTCGGTATGGCCTACTGAAAGTTCATATTGCACTGATTTGAAGTAATACACTGCTAATCTACCTTAGTAGTCACTTACTTTATGAAGGTTTTACAAATATCCTAAGACTGCCCCTCTCCTTAATCTTAGTTGTTAACAATAAGATTAATCGCCTTAACTTGTGTGACTGTTAGGCACCTCAAACACATTGTCCCATTTATTCTTCCTGTAATGTTGCAAGGTACATATTATTATGCCCATTCTCCTGAAGGGAACGCCGAGGTTTTGTGAACACAGAAACACATAATTAAAGTTAAAATCTGGATTTGAAGCTTCAAAGTTGGCCACGTGGGTCTCCTAAGTCCAAGAGCTGCCATCTGAACCCCGGTCCACCTCACTCCATAGTTACTGCCCTTTTCACCCAGTAGAATGATTCACAAAACAGTAAAAATGACTTACTAACCAACTGGGAGAAATGATGAATATCTATCTGTCCAAGGCTCCAGTCATTTCAACAAATCGCTGTCAGTAAAAATGGTTACGCCCACTGCCCCCCACTCCGGTAAAGACAATACAAACATGGCCAGCTTTCTGAAGACGCTTCCCTCGTCAATTTCACTTAAAACAAGGATCGCTGGCTCATCGGAAGGAAATAAACGCCACCATGAGGCATTCGGAGGCTAACTGGTAACACATAGGAGCTGTGATTATAATTGGTTTCTTAGCAACGAATAGCACCAGTGATGAGGTTGATTGTGGCACACCTGTGTGAGGCAGCGCTGCAGCCCTGGGAGTCACATGACCGTCCACAGCGGCACAGCGGTACCAGTCATTTGCCTTGGCCACTGCCACTGAGGAAGTGTGCTGGGTCTGCCTGGTCAGAGCTCTCAGGCTCTCCCACCACAAGTCAGCTATCACCGTGGGCTCTTCCTGCCGGCACCCCGTTCTGCTGCGCCCGGCTGCACCAGCTATTCCGGGCGTTGAAATCCAGAGAAAAGAATCAGCGCCATAAAACCAGATTCCTTTAATAACGAGGGGAGAGGAGTTCATCACTGTGGTGGCTCCATTTCCTGTCTGAAACGGCATTTATTAAATGCGGCCGCAGCTAGGGGAAATTAAAAACTTCATAACAGATATGAGTGCAAGCAACAGAGATCCTAATGGGCTCAGCGGGCTGCAAACCGGGCAAAGAGTAGTGAGAAGGGAGGGCTCTTGGATCCGAGCACTTGGGAGACTTTCAGGCGCAAATTTGCTTTTTTTAAAAAAAATGTTTTTATTGATTTCAGAGAGGAAGGGAGAGGGATAGAGAGATAGAAACATCAACGACGAGAGAGAATCATGGATTGGCTGCCTCCTGCCTGCCCCCTACTGGGGGGGGGGAGGTGGAGCCCGCAACCCAGGCACGTGTCCTAGGCTGGAATCGAACCTGGGATCCTTTAGTCCACAGGCTGACACTCTATCCACTGAGCCAAACCAGCTAGGGCAGTGGTTGGCAAACTGCAGCTCTGTTGATTAATGAGTTTGCCGACCACTGAGCTAGGGTACAAATTTGCTTTTAAAAGATCATGTTGGTGAGTTCCCACTTGAAAAGAGAATTTAATTTGTTTGGCCTGGAGGAATACTGTTTCAGTCTTCAAACAGAAAATCGTCATGCAATTGTATCATGGTTTTTTCCTATCTCTATTTATAAAAGCCAAGTGACCAGAACGCCAGAACGACCTGAATGACCGGTTGCGATGATGTGCACTGCAGCTGGCCAACCAGCCCACTGGGGGGCGGGGGCCCCTCCATCCTGCCAGCCCAGCCAGATCAGCTTCTCATTGGGGCAGGCCAGCTGGACCCCACCCGTGCACGAATTCATGCACTGGGCCTCTAGTATATAATATAGATGATATGAAATATTTCTAAAACGTTTTATTTTTTCCTTAAAACCAGCAGATAGGTACTATCAGGGAGAAAATTACCACATTACAATACAAAGATGTAGTAATGGATTCAATCACTGGACGAGCTGTACGTATTTCCAGAGCTTTTGCAGAGAGAAACCACAGGATGACGTGGTTAGGCACGTTCAGAAAAACGCTGGTCACGTGGGGAAGGATGTGTGCTGTGGGTAAAAGGATGGACGCCAGAACTGCCTCCGTGAGCGCGTCTTGGGCAAATGCCTCCCACGTAGAATGAGAGTCCGTGACTCTGCTTGTCCAGGGGACACGCCACGTGGCAGCCACCCTGTCCTGTGGCCCCGCAGAGCCCACTCCGCTGGCTGCGGGTGCAAGGACGGGATGCCCAGTGAGTGGGGAAGCTGAGGGTCCCGCGGGACCTGAGGTGCCGGCTGGTCCTCCGGCTCGGCCGCTGCCAGAGGCGGTCGGGGCCCTGCCTGGTCGCAGACAGGGCATCGGTGCTGTGCATTGGCAGCGGCAGACCTTTATGCACAGACACCCGAGTGGCCAAGCCCACCGCAGAGAAGGCAGCCAGACATGCTTCTGGCGGTGGCACGCCTCTCCCTGCCTGAGGCCTCACTTTAGAGAAACGCACACCTGATACAGGCAGGAGGTGGGAATCTTACTTCTTTAAACACCACCCCCCCCCCATTGATTTTTAGAGAGAGTATGGGAGGAGAGAGAGAAGCATGGATGAGAGAGACACATTGACTGGTTGCCTTCGGGGCCAGGGCTGACACTCTAAACCAGCCGTGGGCAAACTACGGCCTGCGGGCCAGATCCGGCCCGTTCGGCTGTTCTATCTGGCTCGCGGAGCCGAAAGAGCAGAGGGTTCTCTTGCTCTCCCCTCCGCTCCTTTACTTTGAATTTATATTAGTTCACACAAACACTCCATCCATGCTTTTGTTCCGGCCCTCCGGTCCAGTTAAAGAAACCATTGTGGCCCTCGAGTCAAAAAGTTTGCCCACCCCTGCTCTAAACACTGAGCCAACACCTGCTCTGCCCGCCCTTTCTGGTCCGAGAGCTCCGAGGAGCACAATCTACAAGCACCTTTGCTCCCCACTCGGGATTTTTACTAGAAAAGCCAATCAAACAAGGAAGCACAGCCGAGCTCACGCCCCAGATTCTGGGGGTGGCGTGGGGGCGGGCTGCCACGTGGTCATGGAGTCAGTCCCTCAGCTGAGCCTGCGTCCCTTGGCACCTGACCTGGCTCCTGCCGCCCCAGCACAGCTCTGCCTCAAATCCAGCAGCCGCCTCCCGGCTCCCGTGTTCTCACAAACACAGTCTCGGCTCAAAGACAACGCGTAGCCCCCACATTTAAAGGAGCCAATTAGCCCATCACCTGCCCGCTCACTGCAGCAGCACTGATTTCCGTGGAAATATTAATTATCCAAGAAAAGATGTCCGGCTTAACCTTCAAAACAGGCTGAATAGGAACTATTTCACATCCCGCCGAGGGCAGGGGAGATGTGGATGGTGCGATTACCGCTCGTAGTCCCCGACTCGCCGTTCATTTCAGAGGCGTGAGGCCACCTGGTCAGAGGGAGGAGGCCCTGCGCCACTGGGTCCTGAGCGGGAAACGGCCGGGACACTCCACGGAGCGATCCCGAGGCCCCACAGATGCAATGCATCCCTCCCTCTCCAAGCGCCGCTCTCTGACCATCGTACCTACATCTCAGCGATTGAAAACGCCAGTCCCGTGTGACATGTGTATACAGATGTGTCCTAGCCTCCCACTCAGGTGGCAAACAGCAAATGGTGTCACACCCCCCCCCCCCCGACCCCGCTACATGACAAGACTTTACATTCTTCTTCCCTCTAACCAAAGAAAAACACAAAAATACTAGGAGGGCCATCTGCTTCATTGAAGAGCCTTATGGAGCCCCTGCCGAGCGGAGGGTGGGACCCAGGCTGCAGGCTGGGTGTCTGATGCGTCGGTCACAGCTGCCGGCCCAGGGGTGTTGCATCCCAGGCGGTGCTGCTGGGAGCACTGAGACGCGGGTCACAGAGCCCCTGCGAGGAGAAGGGGGGGACGCTGTCCGGTCCCGGTCTGGGCATCTGGAGGAGAAGCACTTCCAGAAGGAGCCTTCTTTTCTCTTATTTATTTATTTAATCCTCCCCTGAGGACATCTTTGTCCACCGATCTTTAGAGAGAGAGTAGAAGGGGGGAGGAGAGAGAAACTTCGACATGAGAGACACATCAATTGGTTGCCTCCCACATGCACCCCGATGGGACCTAGGTGTCAAATTGCAACCCAGGTACACGCCCTGGACCGGGAATCGAACCCGTGACCCTTTGGTCCGAGGGCAGATGCTCTAACCACTGAGCCAAATAGGCCAGGGCTGTTTTTTCCACCTTGAAGTAGTCCACGGACTAATTATTATCTCTATTATCCATCTATGGAACGAATAAATGAGAATTAAAAAACAAAACAAAACACCAAAAACCACCCCTCACTCGCACAGGCAAGGGAGAGCACCTTAGAAACCCCTTTTCCATGACACACCACCTGGCCCTGAGTAGCTCAGGTGAACACGGGTCCATTTTAATAAATGGATCTGGAGACGCAGTTCAGTAAGAGGAGGCGGCCAGCTGCCACTCGTGTGCCACGCCCACCTGGATCACCAAGCCCCACGCACGCCAATCTCCTGACGGCCCGGAAACGGTGACAAAGACTGGCGAGGTCCTTCCCGTCTCCTGGGTCGATTTCCCTCCCAGAAGGAAAGCGCATCCCTCCTTGTCCTGAATCGATTTTGCACAGCGAGCCCGCAGCGTCAGCACCCTCCAGGCTGCCGTTCCTCCTGGCTTCCCTTCGGGGGCCTGGCGTCTACGAGAGGGACCGACCAGCCTGGCTGCCCCCAAAAACACGTGCTGAGCAAAGCCAAGCGCCGGGGGGTTTCCGGTGAGGTTGACACGGGACAGACGGGCTGAGAGCGTGCCCTGTGGAGGAACGCTGCCCTGGGTCGGGAGTGGCCTGGGTCCGAGGAAGCCCACTGAGGCCCCTGCGGTCATGGAATGTGCAGCAACGGCTTCTCCACAGCTCTGGGAAGAGCGACTAGTGGACGTCTCTGGCCCATGTGCCATGGTCTGCTGGCTTAGTCAGTAGTTCAGGACTCCAGTGCCTCAGAGGAAAAGACTTCTCCTCCAGGGATTTAGGTGACGCCTGGCCTGTACCTGGTGACCGCGCCTGAGAAATGACAAGGGCCCTAGCCGGGCAGATCAGCTGGTTAGAGCATCACCCTATTTGCCCAAGCTGCCGGTTCCATCCCTGGTGAGGGCACATGCAAGAATCAACCAATGAATGCATACATACGTGGAACAGCAGATCTATGTTTCTCTCCTACCCTCCTTCCTTCTCTCTCGATAATATCGGTCAATCCATCAATCAATCAATAGACAAGTATTCTTGTTTGAATGGTTGTTTGAGAAAACAGACCTGAAACTGGGGAGGAGGGACACAGGAGCTCTGCCTTGCCTTGGATGACAGTGGATTAGATTGTGAGGCTCCAGATGTGAAGTCATGTAAGATCGGCCAGCCCCGAACGTCTCCACCTTGAATTTTGTATGACACACCCACAGGCCAACGATCTGTTTGTAGGGCGAGTAGGCCAGAGTCTTTGGTTTAGGGGTTGTGCATCATGCTTTGGACCTTATGATGCCATCAATGGACACTTCTTTTTAAAAATATATTCTTATTGATTCCAGAGAGGAAGGGAGAGGGAGAGAGAGACAGAAACGTCAATGAGGAGAATCATGGATCGGCTGCCTCCTGCACGCCCCCCTACTAGGGATTGAGCCTGCAACCCGGGCACGTGCCCTCACCAGGAATCTAGCTGTGACCTCCTAGTTCTTAGGTCGATACTCAACCTCTGAGCCATGCCAGCCGGGCTGGACACTTCTTACTTTAAAACTTACCATAAAGCTACCGTGATCTCGTGGTGTGGTACTGGCATAAGGGCAGGCACAGAGATCAACGAAATGGAACCGAGAGTCCAGAGATAAACTTACACTTATGCTCCATAGAGTGTTGACAAGGTCACGACCATTCCACGGGGAGAGAACCATCTTTTCGACAAACGATGCTGACACAACTTGAATACCCACATGCAAAGGAACGAATTTGAAAAAAATAGAAGAGAGAAAGCAGTTGGACTCCAACACCAACCTACACAACAGTGAACTCAATAGGAAACATAGACCTAGACCTAGACTCAAGATAAAAAACTCTAAGTCTAATTAGAAAACACAGGCGCACGTTTTAGTGACTGCGAGCTGTGATTTCTTAGTGATGACACCAACCGCACATGCAGCGACAACCAGAAATGTGACTTGGACTTGGTCAAAGTCAAAACCTTTGGGCTTCAAATGACATTGACCTGAGAGTAAAAAGACAACCTACAGAGGGGGAGAAAATACTTGCAAATCCTATACCTGGTCAGGAACCTGCACGCAGGATCTATAAAGAAAACGTACCACTCAGCAGTGGAAAGACAACCCCATTTAAAAATAGGCGAAAAGTCTGATTGTACATATCTCCAAAGAAGATGTTACCAACGGCCAAAATACACGTGAAAAATTGTTCAACATCATCCGCCATCAGTGAAATGCAAACCTAACCCACAATATGAGCCGGGCGGTGTGGCTCAGTTGGTTGAGCATCGTCCCATGCACCAAGAGGTCATGTGTTCGATTCCCAGTCAGGGCGCGCACGCACGCGCAAGAATACGCGCGCGCACACACACACACACACACTATGATACTACTTCGATATCCACTGTGATGGCCGAAATAAAAAAGAGAGGCAATAAACAGTTTGGCGAGGGTGTGCAGGAACTGGAGCCCTCACACAGTGTCAGTACATTACAACATGTCACAGCCAGTTTGGAAAACACTTTGCTCAACTACGTAGTGTTACCATTGGACCCAGCAATTCCACTCCTAGGAATATAGCCCCAAGAAGTGAAAACATATGTCAACATAAAAATAAATCTGTACATCAGTGCTCATGGCAGCATTATTCAAAACAGCTCAAAAGTGGGGACAACGCAGATGTCCGACAACTGACGGATGAATAAACAAAATGGTGTCATTTCCACCCAATGGCATACTATTTGGCCATAAGAAGAAATGAAGGATTAACAGATGCTACACCATCGACGAACCTTGGTAGCATTATGCTAAGTGAAATAAACAAGCCACAGAAGCCCACATATGAAATGTCCAGATGGACAAATTCATACGACAGAAAGTGCATTAGTGGTGTCGGGTCTGGGTCTGAGAGAACAGGCGTGACTAGTCGTGAGGACAGGGTGTATTTTTAAGGTAACGAAAATGTTCTGGAAATTCCATGGTGGTGATGGTCGCACCACCTTGGGAATATACTGCAAACTAACTGAGTTGGACGTCTCAAATTGTTGAATTATCATATGTGACATCTCTTAATAAAGCTGTTATCAAAAAGAGATGGCATTGACAGTGAGGCTGAACTTCTTTAATGAGATTTTTAGGGAAAAGAAAAACACTTATATTTAATGCCCATCTTTACTGAAATTGGAGAGTGCTTTTCAATTTAAAAAAATAAAAATAAAAGTAGTACTTCTCAGTTCCAGGAAATAGGATATTTCAGAGGAAGTGTACCTCCTAGGCTGGTAAAGTCCAAGGGAGTTCTGTTTTCCTTCTACTCTTCCCTGGTCGATTTGGATATTCCTTCAGCTTCATTTATTCCACAAATATTTATTCGACATTCATTCAGAAATACCCGCCCTGACGATGACAGCATTTTAAAAAGTAGGAGAAAGTAATCGCCCAGCTGAAAATAAGAAAGCCCGTCCGTGGGCCCCTCACGCCTGTAAGAGTAAATGTGGACGCGCTGCTGAGGCCCAGCCCCTGGCCGGCCCGCTGCGCAGGACGCGTGTCGCTGTGGAAGACGTTCCTGCACGACCTGAAGCTGTGCACTGCGGATGCCACAGGCCCGGGCAGGTGTCTGGCAGCAAATCACTACTCTGATCACAGTGTGTGCTTTAAACACACACACGGTTGACAGGTGACTGGGAGCTGTGTCATTCACACAGGTTAGGGGCCACTTCTGAATTTAATTGCCCATAAAACATCCAATAGAATAATGGAGTTCTCAGAACACACACACGCACACACACAGGCACATGCATGCACACACATGCATGCACACAGACACACACACATGCATGTAGACACACACCGGCACACACAGGCACACGCACACACTCCTTTTCATGATGCCCCTGAATCTGAGCGTTAACCACTGGCCCCGCAGCCTGCTCCGCTCTCTACAGGGATGGCCCGGAGCAGTGGAGTGAAAACCAGCCGGCTCTGCATAAACGCATGTCAGCTGGAGGGCAGTGGACTGCTGAGATCCCCGCCCCCCCGCGCACGGCACTGATGGGGACCTTGGAGCCTGCCCTCGGTTAAGCGGTGTCACGGCAGGAGCGGTAACGACGCACGGGGGACCGCCGTGGGACTGCCGCGGCCACAGGTAGGTCAGATGCTCTGAGTGCGATAATGGCTGGTTTCCAGGGCTTTAGAGTGCAGACAAAGGGGTCAAATTCAGGGAAAATGACTGAGAAAAAGAGGCCCAGAGAGAGGGACGCGGGGCCAGCAAGCTCCTCTGTTCCTGTCAGATCCTTGCCCTGCAGAAGGGCGGGTCCCGCCTGCTTCCAGGCGGCCTGTGGAGAGGCAGGAGGGCCCTGCTCCTTATCTCATCGGATCAGGCTACACACAGGCCCTCTGTCAAGCTCCCAGGACAAGGCACAGCCTGGCCCACGCCTGGCCCAGGCCCCCCCACCCCCGCCCCCACCACATTCATCAAAGCTTCCTCTCGCCCTTGCTCCCTGCGGGACAGAGGCAGCTGACCTTGGTCTCATTCCCGGGTGGTTTCACTTATCCTGGCTGGAAGTGGCCCGGAAAGACCACGGTGGGCCTGTTGAGTTTCCTGGGATGGGGTATGCGAGTCGCCACATGTTTGGTGGCTCCGAAGGACAGACATTATGCACCCCTGTTTCATGGCAGCATCATTCATGGTGGCCAAGACACGGAAACAATCAACGCGCCCTGTGACAGAGGACTGGATACAGAAGATGTGGGACATATACTCGAAGGAATACTACTCGGCCACAAGAAAAGATGAAACACTGCCACTTGCAACAACATGGGTGTGGACCTGGAGACTATGATGCTGAGTGAAAGCAGTCCATCAGGAAAAGCTAAGTACCATATGTCACCGGAAGGAGATATACCTGATAAGCTAACAGCTACAATTACTAGTGTCAGCACAGAACAGGTTCTGTGGAAGGGACCAGGACGACACAAATAAGACCGATGTTGCACACCCGTGACTCTCAGTTATTCACTAAACCGCAATTCGCAATTACCCACATCACCAGAACCAAGAGCTCGGCCGTGCACCTACCAGTCTTCCACCTTCTAAAGCAGGGGCCCTCAAACTTTTTAAACAGGGGGCCAGTTCACTGTCCCTCAGACCGTTGGAGGGCCGGACTATAGTTAAAAAAAAAACAACTATGAACAAATTCCTATGCGCACTGTGGGCCCGGGACAGGTCGGCTGATAAGCAGGACAGGCAGCGGCACCCAGCGGGCCGGATAAATGTCCTCGGCGGGCCGCATGTGGCCCGCGGGCCGTAGTTTGAGGAAGCCTGTTCTAAAGTTTGCACTGGACACCGACTGTCCCGAAGGCTGTCTTTTTTAGTATTATACCAAGTGGCGAGAATAACCTATCAAAAGCATTATTTCAGAAATTCAGCACGTTTTGCTCTGATTTCTTCCAACTATTCAATTGGAAAATTTCACTCTTTTATGGAAGATCAAAGCCCCTACTGATCCATGTTTTCAGTCTTGCCATCCAAATGTTCCTTAGCTGACTGAGTTCTAATTGATCTAAATATTCACGCGTAGCTTCTGCCGTCCTCTGCCAACATCGACTGCTCGGAAACAAAACTGCCGCTCGCAGCCGCTCCCTCAGTACCAACACTCGGAGGCCCAGCTATTGTTCTGCCTGACTGCACTATTCATTCCTTGGCTATGAAAAATCAACTAGTGACTGAGTGTGTTTTAAAAATTACATTTTTATTGATTTCAGAGAGGAAGGAAGAGGGAGAGAGAGAAAGAAACACCCATGATGAGAGAGAATCATTGATCGGCTGCCTCATGCACGCCCCCCACTGGGGATCAAGCCCACAACCCAGGCATGTGCCCTTGACCGGAATTGAACTTGGGACCCTTCAGTCTGCAGGCTGACGCTCTACCAGGGGTCCTCAAACTTTTTAAACAGGGGGCCAGTTCCCTGTCCCTCAGACCGTTGGAGGGCCGGACTATAGTTTAAAAAAAAAAAACTATGAACAAATTCCTATGCGCACTGCGGGCCCGGGACGAGTCGGCTGCTAAGCAGGATAGGCAGCGGCACCCGGCGGGCGGATCAATGTCCTCGGCGGGCCGGATGTGGCCCGCGGGCCGTAGTTTGAGGACCCCTGTATCCACTGAGCCAAACCAGCTAAGGCCCAATTATTGAACATTAAAAGCAATGAACATTTGAAGTTTTCTGTGACTAGAACAATGATAAGGCCCAGGAACCACGTTGCCATAAGCCCCAGTGGAATGCGTCATAGCATTCTCAACGGGACACACTTTTCTGGTCTCTGTTGCCATGGCCTCAGTCTCCGCCACCCTGATCACCGTAATGCCCAGAGGACACCCGAGATGAGGGCACGGAAGGGCTTGCTGGAGTGGTCAGGGGAAAGGTCTCTTTCAATGAGCCTATCTCATCAGCTGCTGTGCTTCAAGGAGATATTTTCACCATAAAAACTGTGGGTTGCCACATCACTGACCAAGCGCACTGACATTAGCCTTGGAATGGAGTGGCTTATTGAGTTACTTCATCCTTGGGAATTCACTGCTCAAGGTCAACAAGGAAGGCCAAAAGTGCCCTTTGTGTATGTCCCTCCTTCCTCTCCTTTCCCCACCCTTTCTGTCCTCCGTCCCTTTTCCCAGACGCAGGCTCAGGAGATGGACACGCAGGGTACGCAGAGCTCCTGCCTCGTTTCCTCTCCCGCCCCCACCCACCCCCGGCGAGGCACCACAGAGATAAGCAGAGACATCAACCCGCCCTGCTTCCCCAGAGCGCACCCTGCCGGTGGCCACGGCAACACCAGCTCCCCCACAGCCACGCGGCCTGATGAGTGAGTGCTTTAATGGGGCAGGACGAATGTGGAGGGTGCACCTACCCCTGGGTTACAGTCACCCACCACCCGAGATGATGAGCAGCATCCGTCTTTGTTTTGAAGACCCGAACTGTTAGAAAACAGCTGGACTTCCAGGAAGAAGGCCCAGAACGAGGCGTGTGAGGCAATCAGGGTGCCAGGCAAGGATGAGGAGTGATTTGGATGATGCTCCAGAAAGCTCTCCCTCAGATTGTGCATGGAAGGTACCCCTTTTTCCCACGTGAGGGAGGAATGATGGGGAGCAAGGAATCTTATAATAATATGTCATTCACTGCTTGGGGATATACCATTTACCGACCCACAGTTATTTACCATAAAATTTCAATATCCAGGATGTTTCACCGCCTCCTTGCAATAATTTGGGAATTTGCATATTACCTTTTGGAGCAGAAATATTGTTATTAATTATTCTCATTATGGAACCTGAGACCAATTATATTAAAATTAAAGTCACAAATGTATGCAAGATTGCAGTGTACACCATTACACTTCTGGCTGTTAACAGTAAATCAACATTATGGCCGCATCAAGGAAACCTACAACTAAAAAATCAAAAGCGAAAAAAAAAAAAAAAAAGAATGACGAATGTACTACATCAAAGGCTGCAAACACATTAAAAAAATCCACTCTTGGGTCTACAGAGGAAAACATTTTATTAACCACGAAAATCTATGGTTTGAACAGAAGTTCCAGCAGTGAGGTGTCCTTGCAGGTGTCTGAGGGGGGGCTAGGTGGCCTGACTCGGTCCACACAGCACCCTTGGCGAAAGTTAGCTCACCTCACTCACCCTCAGATTCCTCACCACGAAATTAACATAATACCTTGGGTTCTGCTGGAAACTACACAGCTCCGAGGTTCGAGTGTTTCACACGAGGGCTGATGTAGAGCAACACAACCACAGAAGGAATGATCACTGGAGCTAACAAGGCTGAAACCCTCCACGTGTGCCAGGCAGGGACCCAGGCGTTAATCAGAACCCATTTACTCGCTCCTCACAAAAAGGCATTCACCCCATTTTATGGCTAAAGCAACGGAGGCCGACAGAAGGACCTCGCCCGAGGTCACAGGGTTCCAGGAGGCGTGAATGGCAGCCCAGATAATGTAACTCCAGGCCTGTGCTCTCAACCACTGTTTTATGTTCTTAATAAACGTTAGTGTTCCTACTTTAAAACACACACACACACACACACACACACACGCACACACACACACACAGGAAAGAGAGGGGAGTAAGGGGGAAGAGAAGGGAGAAAGGAAAGTAGAGAAACCCTTCTCCTATCACTTTCTCATGCCAGAAACTGCCCTGGGACTCTGCATGTGATTTGTAATTTAATCTTCATAACAGCCTGGGAGGGAAGCTCGGGAACCCCCTGCGGACGGGCAGGAAGGCGGAGCCTTAGGGACACTGTGGGGCCAAAATGGAATGGAGCACAGGGCTCCATCCCAGCCCCCCTCACCTCGGCAGTGGTCTCTCCGTGTCTCCAGCCCACTTTCCAATTAAAAAATCGAGTGATTTGGATATTTTGTAAGTATATAAGCACGCGTTGCAATTTACTTAAAAGAGATCCATTTCTCCACATCAGGGAACAGAACCGCCTGCTGAGTCACTGCTTAGGAGTTCTGCAAAGATGACCCAGCACCTTCCCCAGCGGATGCAGGCAGGGCGGGGAAGAGGGGGTTGGGGGTGGGGCAGCAAGGTGATGGGCTGTGGCTCTTCCTTCTACACAGACTCAGCTCCCAGGCCAAGTTTTTAGGGCCCAGGGAACCTCCATAGCATAGTTTGGTGCCTTCCATGCGGAACGTCTTTATTAGGCTCCGCCTCCGCCCCACCCACACATCCCCTCCTTTGGAACTGAAAGCGCGGGGAGACCGACTCCATGTTCCTTTTGTTCCATGTCCTCCACCTCGTGGAGTCAGGTTCCCGCCCTAGAACCTCTCCAAGAGCCCAACCCACACTTTTGAATTAGCCAATAGAAATGCAAGAGGAAAGTAAGCCGCGCCCTGCCCCCATGTGCAACCTGACCCCGACCAATCAGCGGAGGCCACACTACCTCACCCCTCCTACCTCTCCCAGGCCCCCTATAAATCAGCGTGTTTGGGTTCTGGGGCTCTCTCTCTCTCTCTCCACCTCGCCGCTGCGCTGGTATGTGTGTGGGGGGGACTGGGCTCGAGCTAGCTCGATTAAAGGCTCTTTGCTTTTGCATTGGACTCGGCTCCCTGGTGGTCTTTGGGGATCACGAAATCTGGGCATAACAGAACTAAGAAGGCCCCTGTCTTCCCCACCGCCTCCCTCGTGGAAATGCCCGCACCTACCTCGAGGCACTCCCTGGGCCATCAGAAGGTCCTGACCTCCAGGCCCAAACACAGCCCGGTGACCTGAACGTCCAAATCTTAGTATTTATTCACGTACTCAGCAGCTATTATTGCAAGTTTTCTCAGTGCCAGGTACTGGGCCCTCCCTGGCAGATGAATCAATGGAGCCCTCTCGCCCCAGGCGGGACAGGAGTGAATGACAGAGGGTTTGGTGGCCCGCAATGAGAAACAGGTCACGTGCCAGAGAAGGCGCTGCTGATGGCCTAAGCCTGCGGGGGACCAGGGAAAACGCAGTGAGCTCCACGTTATATGACAACCATGTCTGCTCATGCAAATGCCCGCACCTCATCAAGAGTGACTTAACTCACGCTCTGTCTGTCTAATCTGGGAAGGATTTCGGGCTCAAAGATATTGAATGAAGAAACTGGGGGAGGGACAGGTTCTTAAAGGCATCCTCTCCATTAACAGAAGTTCTGCTTATGTGAATTCCTTCTTTTCAAATGCTAAAAGCAAGAGATTGCCAAATTCGGTCAACAAAAGCAGCATGAAGACAATTAAAAAAAAAAAATCCATCAAATCAGAATGACAGTGAAACTCAAAGGATTATCTTCCAGGTACCATGATATGAAATATTTAAATGAGATTTGCGATGGTGGCCTGTGGATAAAGAAGAATGAATGTGTTGCTTGTGAAGGCGGCGGGTCTGACACAGGGTGCACCGGACTGGGGACGCAGGCCGAAGCTCCTGGACGGTCACGGATTAACTGCACAATCAACAGTGAGTAATGCAGTTACTCCCATCTTCAATGGCGTTTTTTTAAAAAAAGATACAGGCCAAGAAACCCGGGAGGGTGTTTCTGCCCTAAAATCCTATGATTAACAATAAAGAGGTATGCTCTCTTGCGTATTACAGTCCAGTCGGTGTGGTCAAAGGCAACGTTCCTTTCCCCGCGGTTACGAGAACGCTCCGGAGAAAGCCACGACTCGGGGACATTCAAAAGATGGCATTGTCTTGCTTCATCTTAGACTGCCAAGGAAAAGTGTCTCATTCCAACCATTTAAAAAGAACCTTTGAATACAGGCCTATCTTTTGTCTTCTTTTTAATGAAAAAGAGTAGGAAAAGGGAAGTCTAAAAACTATGAATGGATGGTCAAGAGGTTAAATCCTCCAGAAAATGACTAGGATAGAAAGGGTGTGGGGTTAAAAAAAGACATCGTCCCAAACCATGTTTACACGTGTGTTTTCTTTGTCGTGTTGCTGTGGAGGTGATGAGTAAAGGAATTCCTTTCTTCAAGCGTATAAAGTGTCCCAGACTCGGGGGACACAAGGCTGGGCCCAGAGTCACGGCTTAGCACACAGACTCTCCTAAGAGTCCAATCACTATACTAATAACAGGGTAATATGCTAATAAAACCGGGAGACCTTCCAGGAGACCCCCGCGCACTCGCTGCGCTTGCCTGTGGTTTCATTTGCCCCGCGCTACTCCTAACTTCCCCTTCCTTCCACAGTCGCAGTCCCCCGAACTTTTATGAGCTGGTGGTCTTAAGAGGCGGCAGGTTGTTTTTTAAATGCTCTCAACTAGAAATATGAAAGGTATCACAGAAAGGTAACGTTCCCTTTCTGTTATCATAGTTGTCTTTAAAATGTCCCTAATTTCTATAAGAAGAAAAAAACAGAGAATTGTGGAATCAATAGACCATCATGGCCTTCTCTAACTGGGCTTTATGGTTAAACACTTGTCACACTGAGTAGTAAGTTAATGGCAGTTCATCTGCTTGTTCCTACACGTGCTTTATAACGTGTGTGTAATGTTTGTGCACGTGAACTTATATGTGTGTACATCAGTGTGTGTGTGTGTTCATTGATATGTGTACTGAGCAGCGTATAACCCAACCATCACATGACCCAACCATCTCAGTGGTCGGAAAAGCAGAAGACAGCGACCTCCCCACGCAGATTTTCAGTTTAACCTGCGAACACGATATTCCCAGAACGCGAGAGAAGGGTGAGCCGATCGTATACCACATGAAAGCCTCTTCGATTTCTGAGAGACGCTGTGTGAAGGCGCACTGGTGCAGGGGCACAAATACTCCACGTCACGTCGGCCGCGCGACGCGTGGCTACTTACAGGCGAAGCGCAGCGGCGCCTCTCTGCTGACCACGGTCCCGAAGGCGTTGGTGGCCACGCACTGGTAGGTCCCCGCGTCGCGGGTTCTGTTGGGGCTATTGATCAACAGGCTGCCTTCAACCACACTGTAGCGGAAATCCATGCCCGTGTCAACATCCGTCCCATTGAACTTCCACCTGCGGAGTAAGAATGCCAGGAGGTTAAGCCTGTAACAGCCATCAGTACCGCCGAACCGTCCGAAAGGCACAACCGTCGGAGTGGCAGGCACCAGCCCATGGCGGGAACGAGTGAGAAAGCGGCCCCAGCAGCAGTGACCGATGTCTGTAGGGAGAGCGTGTCCGTTACAGACACGATGGTGGTCGCCTGGTGGCACCTGCTTTAACTACTGGTGACGCCACAGAGGGTGCCCTGCGGGTCTGCTTTTTTGCTTATTAATTAAACTCAGAGCATCTGCACAAGTTTCTCCAAAGAGGGGTCCTCTGTGCACCCCTCTCTGGGTTGTAGTTATTCTTTAAAACGTATTTATGGATTTCAGAGAGGAAGGGAGAGGGAGAGAGATACAGAAACATCAATGATGAGAATCATTGATTGGCTGCCTCCTGACACCCCTCACTGGGGATCGAGCCTGCAATCCGGGCATGTGCCCTGACCGGGAATCAAACCGTGACCTCCTGGTTCACAGGTTGACACTCAACCAATGAGCCACGCCGGCCGGGCTGCAGTTATTCTTTTTTTTAAAAAAAAATATATTTTATTGATTTTTACAGAGAGGAAGGGAGAGGGAGAGAGAGCCAGAAACATCGATGAGAGAGAAACATCAATCAGCTGTCTCCTGCACACCCCCTACTGGGGATGTGCCCGCAACCAAGGTACATGCCCTTGACCGGAATCGAACCTGGGACCCTTGAGTCTGCAGGCCGACGCTCTATCCACTGAGCCAAACCGGTTAGGGCTGCAGTTATTCTTTAAATGGGTCTCCGCGGATGGCAGAAGGCACCCCTTACAGGTAGAATGCTGAGTATTTGATGAAGTTGCAGCAGCGTGGCTTCGAGGTGGTCCTTAATATGACTGAAATGGTCGACTGCGAAGCTGAGGGACCGCAGAGCTGTCTTAGGGACCAAGCTGGCCTTGAGCACAGCCGGCCGAGACAATGCCCTTGGCCACTGGTCCTCAGACATCGTGAGCCACCCAGGAGGCTCAGGTCAGGCCCCCGGTGATAGAGGCAGCGAGGGTTTTGTTCTTCTGTTTGTTTACTTGCATCATCTGAGCATCTGACCGTTGTGTTTGGCTCAAGGAATGACTTGTAGTGGGACTCACACATTTAAACAGCAAATCTCTCATAACAAGATCTCCTTTTTTGTTTGTTTTTGTTAATAGCCAATAACATCCAAAGAAAGCTTATCTTAGCCAGTAAGTCATCTGAATACTTAGAATCTTTTGAGCTGGTACAATTTTTTTTTTTTTTTTAAATCCTCACCCGAGGATATTTTTCCATTGATTTTTAGAGAGAGTGGAAGAGAGGGAAAGACAGAGAGAAACTTCGATGTGAGAGGTCCCGGGCCAGGAAGGAGCTTGCAATCGAGTTTCTGTACAAGTTTCTCCAAGGCACGTGCCCACCCCGGGTCCCTTGGGTCCGCAGGCCGATGCTCTTTCCCCTGAGCCAAACCAGCCAGGCTGAGCGGATACATTTAGTAACTGTCTCATTGTCTCCTCCTCCTCCCTCCCAAATCGTATACATTGTATCAGGTAATGACCAGAGTGTAGCTGGAGCTGACACGTCAATGATCTCAGTGGCAGTCACATAGGAAACTAAAACTGCGACCCAGAGCAGACGAAAGTGGGGAGTCGGAGAACGGGGGCTTCCTTTGTGGGGTCCTGGGCGGGAGCGCATCATGTAAACGGATGTGAGACCATGCAGGCCAGTCCAGTGCAGGGTTTCGGATATTTGGTATCAACAAAAGCAGATGTTTAAAGGATGGCCCTTTCTGCTGAGATCTCACACTTCAAGGTCATCTTAAAGGATACCTCTTCCCAAAAACGTCTTCCTCACTCTTCCTTGTCAAAATTATTCAACCTCTCCCACCCCGCCTCCTCCGGGAGGCTCCGTCCCTAGGAATTCCCCTTCCCTGTGGACTATTCGCCTAGATCACCCGGGTAACCTCCCTCGCAGCCTCCGTGGGCTCCATACGTGCGTGTGGGTTCGAGTAAAGAGTCTTCTTCTGTCTTGAATGTTTTGCTTTGCTCACGCGCAGTGAAGGGAGCATGGAGCCCGCACACCCCAGCACCGTGGCGCACGTCTGTTAGCATCTATGTCTTAAAAATGGGAAATGTCAGAAGCCTGAGGGGTGGGGCCGGTGGGCCGGAAGCAGGAGACGGGACATGGCTGTGTGTGTGTTTGCTGGTAAGAAGATGGGTATTAGGCCCCGACGCGGCGTGTAGCCCGACAGTAATTCTCTCTGTGTCCTGACACCGACAGGAAAGGAATAAGCAATAAAAAGAGAACAGCCGGGTTCTATTTCCCAGGTCTAGATGCACATGAATCTCGGGCGCTGGCTGCCTGCCTGCGACTTTTTTTTTTTTTTTTTTTGAGTCAACGGATCACGTCTCAGCCATAACTCTCACTTCAAATGATAGCTGAGCAATTGAATCTGACAAATCTAAGAACTCAAAGCGGAAACTGCAAACGAATGTGAGCTGCAAGCTGAGAGCCGGATTCAGGAATGAGAACGTGTGAGTCTTTTTAGGCGAGTGGCTTTGGGGACAGGGACCGCCTCCCGCGGTGGGTCCCTACCCGTCACCTCATCCAGAATGCTCTGCAGGGAGTCCCTGACCTCCTCTGTGTCCGCGTTGATGCACAAAGGGCAGAGGGGTGGGGAGGGGATTCTTGCTGTGAGCTGCGGGGCGTTTCCCTGAGAAAGCACTGCACCCCGGTGCTCACCGCGGTGACTTGGATGGGGACTGCACTGGGCTCCCGCTCTCACGCCACCCTTGTGAATTCGCAATTTGTTTTCACCGTTTGAGGACTCTCAAATGCCGGTGAAGCACAGGTGGCGCCCGTCAGGAACAAAGGAGACTCCCAAGGGCCAGGGCCCGTCGGGGAGTCTCGGAGCCGATTTCTGAACCCCAGGGGATGAAGACGCAACTCTGGGGAGACCGAGGCTGTGCAGGCGCCCCGGCCTGCGTGGGGCGCTCGAAGGTGCACAGAGCGGGCCTGGCTGGGAAGCTCTCCGGGGGGTTTGCTGCAGCAAAACCCTTTTTGTTCATTGTTTCAGCTCGGCAGGGAAGAGGGGCAGGTCTCTCTGACTTGGAATCTGTGAGTAAAAACCTCGCAGCAAAAGCAGCCAACCACGCCTGTGACCCTGGCTTCTGTCCGGAGAGAGGAGCTGTGTGCCCGCCGGAAGGAACGCCCCAGGTCCTTGGGGGGACATTCATGCAAAGGAGAAGTCCACACTTCTTAACGTTTTCTGGGTCTGCGTCCATCTCTTCAAACCGGAGGGGCAGGGAAAATGGAAGGGCAGTCTCAGTCCAGGAAGTGAGCGGAAGGACGCGAGGTCAGGGGGTGTCCGAGGCTCGCCCCGCATTTCTTCTGCTGCTTCTTCACCCCCGCGCCAGCCTGAACACCCACAATGTGCAGCCGGGAAGGTGTCTGAAAGCACCTCATCGGTCCATGCTTCCTTGCTCTGTTCTTCAGCCAGAGGAAGGGACTTGTCGCTCCAGGGACCAATCCGCTTCTCCGTGGCAGAGAAATGGCCAAAGTGCAGAGGAAAGCAACGTTCCAACAACCGCGAGGGCCTTTGATGCAAACTTTTCTTCCCCGATTCCTCTGCCATCTACAAACATCCCAGGCTCCTGCTCCCCAGCCAATCTGCAATAACCAACCAGCCCTTCTTTCTCGAGACACAATGTGACACAAGTCACGTTAACCCAAGGTCACAGTTGGGGGAGAAACAAAGTAGCAACACAGGAGCAACTTGCCAAATTCTGCTGTACAGCGTGTTTCCATTTCCGGTAGCAGTGAACTCACCCCTGGCTGTGCGCTCAACGGGAGCCACCTCGCTCCATGCTGACGGACGGTGGAACCTGGCCTCTTGCATGAATTTTTAACAACATAACGCATTTCCACGTGTTTGATTTAGCCTCCAAGTCAGCCTGTCAGAGGGACAATCACTCCACAGTCTGTGCGCCCAGGACGCTGCCGGGCTCACACCTGCTGTCCTACCATCATCCACGGTGGCCTTCCCCCCACCAAGCGTCCCGGTTGGAGGGTAATTTATATGTTCACCCCGAGGGTACCGCCCATCAGGGGGGTGTTGGGTTTTTTCTTTCCTTTCTGGAAGGCACTTCCTTTCCTTACCCAGGAGGTAAGGACCACGCGCCCTCCAGGCTCGGTGCAACACCTCCTTCTCAGTGACACGCACGCTCACGCCCTCGTCTCCACCCTGAAGTGACCTTTTCCTCTGGATGGCCTAGACCAGGGGTCCTCAAACTTTTTAAACAGAGGGCCAGTTCACTGTCCCTCAGACCGTTGGAGGGCCGGACTATAGTTTAAAAAAAAAGTATGAACAAATTCGTATGCGCACTGCGGGCCCAGGACGAGTCGGCTGCTAAGCAGGACAGGCAGCGGCACCTGGCGGGCCAGATAAATGGCCTCGGCGAGCCGCATGTGGCCCGCGGGCCGTAGTTTGAGGATGCCTGGCCTAGACCTTGGCACCCGTTCCCCTCACAGCATAGCTGTCAGCATCTCGCCTGCAGGCAGTGTCCCGAAGCACGCTGCCCGACCATGTCAAGCCTAGCGTGGCCCCGGCGCATCGCAGCTGCTCAACGTGGTGGCTCAAACACCTGGGCGGCACGCTCCTCAGCCCTGACAGACACCCCAGCGCACCTCCAAGCTGCCCTGAAATTCCTGAGCCAACCCCACGTGCCCCGGATTCGCTGTTTGAAAACACAGGGTGGTTTGATGGAGGACGATCTGTGTGACGGAGGAAGCAATGGGCAGAGAAATGGCATAATTTCCACTATGCTCACTGCCCCACCCTGGAGCTTGTGTGGATGCCCTCTGCCCTCTGCCCGCCTGCAAATGCCCATCTCCGTTCAGATCCCACGTCCGTGGGTCCTCGCTGATGCTGCCAATCTCCTCCTCCCTTCATCTGGGGCGTGTGTGACATATCTTTTGGGTGCTCACACGCGATGGTAGGTTGATTTTAGCCTCAGGTTTTCATCATTCAATTTAAACAGAGGCAGAAGAATACTCACGGGATATCTGCTAGAAAGAATCACAGGTCAATGAAGACCTGGGTCGGAGGAAAGGAATATTCTTACTTTGGACGTCTGCTGTTCCTTGTTGATTCTAACCCCTCCCCTCGCAGGGGGGAATTACAATTTAATTTTGGTTTCCTGGCGATTTGTCACGTGCCTTAGTGTCTGCTCCCTCCGAGCTGCTTCGAACTTGGTAAATACAGACCCACCGCCGGCGTCCTTCCGTGACGGGCCGCTTACGCACAGCCGTGTTCCCGTGAGCCCGCGTGCAGCAGCTGTAACTCGTTCATCGCCGCCACGGGGGCAGGGCGTCCGGGATGAACACCCGGCTTACATGTATTTGTAGTACTTACATTATCGATCCTGCAATAAATGCCGTCTTCGAAATGTCTGCCAGGCTGGTGGGTTGGGAGCGTGTGAGGTTTTAGTTTTACTTTGTTTCCGCTCACAAATGCCTTGACCATGTTTTTATACATTGAAGGGATACGGGGTCTCCCTCGTCTTACCCACTCCGATGTCTTCCCGAAATGTTCCATTGTTACTCGTTTTTTTACCTTAGATTTGTGGGAATACTTTAAACTCGATATTAATCCTTTGCCAGTGGTCGTGTTACACATATCTTCTCCTCACTGGGAGCTTGTAACTTCACTCATCTCGTTAAAGTCTGTCAGACAGAACTTCTTCACATTCATGGAGGCAAATATTCTCTGTCATATTCGAGAAATCTCTTCTTCCCTCCAGAGTCAGAGGTGTGTTTGTCTGTTTCCCATTAAATGTGCTCTGAATTTTTCATGCGGGTCTTCTAATCACCCAGAATTGATCTGTGTATCCGCTGTGAGGTAGGGGTCCAACTCTGCTTCACTTTTTAACCACATGATAACCCATCGTGCAGTAGATCGCCTTCCAATTTATTTCTACTGTTGTTATGACTTCTTTTCTTTTTTTTTGGTCTTTGCAAGACAGTATTGTTTTTGTTACTCTTCTTGCTTAGTGCAATGACTGTTTATGTAGGAATATCAACCTGGACAACTTGGTGTTCTTACCCCTTTTCCTTGCAGCTGGGATCAGTTTTATTCTGCTTAAAGCACATTTTTTTAGAATTCTATGTAGAGAGGGCCTGCTGGAGTCAAACTTCAGTGTCTGCTTTAAAACTTGTTTATTTTGTCCTCCTTTAACGAACGTATTTCTGCTGTAGAGAAATCTGACAGTGAATTCGTCTCCACACTGAAGGGCTGTTTTCCATCCTGCTTCTGGCCGACATGGACAGCTCACTGCTGCTCGGCCCGTCTCGCTGAAGGCTGCCTGTGTTACAGCCTTGGCTGTTTCTGCAGTCGGGTCCTCGGCTCGGTGCTGTTCCACTGCGACCATTCTAGATGAGGCTTTATTTTTATTTGTCCTGCTTGCGATTCACTTCACCGGGCTTCCTGAATCTGTGGCTTGGGGTTTTTAGTTAACGTGGGAAAGTTCTTCGCCTTCTCTTTAAATATTGCGTCTTCCCCATGCTCCCTCGCCTTGACTTGCAGAACTCTGATTAGATACGTGTGAACGTTTTCTCTTGATCAGTCTCTCCTCCTTCCCTCCCCCCACGCGCCCCCCCCCCTCCACACACACGTTTTGCTTCTCTTTCTCCCTTTCTGCTGCCTCTGGATGATTTCCTCGATGACCCCTCCTTTCCGCTGTCTCCTATGAGAGCCACTCAGCACCACAGCAACCATGAGAACCGGGAGGTTACTTTTGCTAGCAGCCCCTCTTAGGAGGGAAGCCAGCTTAGCTTCGGTTACCCCTCCGGTCGGGATGCAGGCCCGCGACTGGTGTATTCCGGGAGGCCTTCCCACGTGAGCCCCTCCTCATGGCGGAGCTGAGGCTCTGTCCTGTGACCCCCGACCCCTGCGGGGCTACCCGGTCCAAGATGCAGCTCACATGGTTCCTCCAGGTGTAAGCGTTGAGTGTCCAGCTTCCTGCTCCGGGTTCCAATCCCATTTCCTCTACGAGCTCTGAGTATTTCTGACTTCCCTGCCCGTTTATTGATGCATTTTAATAAGTTGTTGTTGTTTATAAAGGACATTATAGCCCGGCCAGCATGGCTCAGTGGTTGAGTGTTGACCTATGAACCAGGAGGTCACGGTTCGGTTCCCGGTCAGGGCACATGCCCGGGTTGCGGGCTCCATCCCCAGTGGGAGGCAACTGATGGATGGTTCTCTCTCATCATCGATGTTTCCATCTCTCTCTCTCCCTCTCCCTTCCTCTCTGAAATGAAAAGAGAGAAAGAAAAGGAAAAAAAGATATTGTTAAGAAGTGGATGGATTTCAGTGAGAGGGTCCACCAGGACACGCACGCCCCGGCTCTGCCTGGAGCGGGAGGTGGGCCTGAACTTCTCAGATCACAGCCTCTCCCTGGCGTCTCAGGACAGCCCGGGCGCCGGCCTGGGGGCTCCGTGTGGACTCCGTACCCGTGGCGTCTGTCCACCTTAGCACCGGAGAGCGCCCGCGCAGAGACACACCTGATGCGAGGCCTCGGGTTGCCTCTCACTTGACAGGTGAGCTTCACCTTCTTCTCCTCGGAGCCCACGGGGAACATGACGGGGCTGGGCTCCTGCACGAACACCGGGCCGCGCGGCGTGGGGTCGCCTGGAACGAGAAGAGAAAGGATCCGAGGATGAAGACCATGGCCCGGTAGGCAGGGAACCGGCAGGAACAACAGCCCAATGAAGACAAGGGCGTACACGGACAGAAGCAGCGGTCGTGCGGGACACGCTCGGTTTCAGCCTCGGATGGCACGGCCCCTGAGGACCAGCGCGCGGGGTCTGTCCCGGAGGCCTCCCGGGGGTGCGGACGCCCCGTTTCCCAGGGAGAACGCGCTCATAGGAACAGCTTCCAGGCACAGAAGCAGCATGACGGCGTCACACCCTCTCTGGAGCAGGAAAAGGCCCTGTTCTCATGACACATACAAACCTTTCTCACAATCGGCTGTGCAGGGGGGTCTGTTCTGCGTGTGCTGGACCCGCCCCGGGGGTGCGGTGTCCCCGCTGTTGGCGCCATGGGGCCCAGCGCAGCCAGCAACACCCACCTGGTCTATCACTGGGCCAGCCACATGTGACTACGGAGCGATGTGTGCATTTCTTTTTTTTTTTTTTTAAATATATTTTTATTGATTTCAGAGAGGAAGGGAGAAGGAGAGAGAGGTAGAAACATCCATGATGAGAGAGAATCACTGATCAGCTGCCTCCTGCACGCCCCACACTGGGGATCGAGCCCACAACCCGGGCATGTGCTCTGACCGGGAGTCAAACCGTGACCTCCTGGTCCAGAGGCTGATGGTCAACCGCTGAGCCACGCCAGCTGGGCACGATGTACGCGTTTCTAATTGCTTCCTCTCAAACCTGGCTACACAGGATGTGCTTGTCATGGATAGCAGCTGAGACCAGAACAATCCGCCCAGGGCACTCGGCCGGAGTGTGGGAGGCGTGCGCTCTCTCCAGGGGGGGCCCATCAAAAAGACGGGCCCTAACGCATCTCACCACCTTCGCCCACCAAAGCGAGGCTGCTCTTCAAAATCTAGTTCAAGTTCTTTTCTTCCTACAAGGCTTTTCTACACCTTCCCTTTCTTCCTTTAATCACGTGACTCCTACGTTATATGCCCCTGTGGACACATACTTTTTTCTACCAAGTACATTTTTAACTACTTTTCCCTTCTTTGGACTGTAAGCTCCTTGGGAGCGTGGCCATCTCTTACCCATTTTTCTGTGTCCTGTGCTACCAAGTACAGCAGCTTATACACAGAAGACGGTCAACAAGGATTTGTTCTATTTGAGGGCAATTTTCCCACTTTCTAATGTGCTCCATCGGCGTGCTCAGGCACTGCCTGATGAATGTTCAGGTAGAAGGGCCGGTGGCTATGATGTAAAGTGACACTGAGTATCCCCCCGGAGCTGACCACCCATGTGCCTCTTAAATGTGATGGTGGTGAAGGCTGTGAATTGCACCTGTAACCCTGGTACCTCCGAGGCAGCCTTTTGTGGATGGCTGGTCGGATGAGACAGAGCTCATGCAGGTGAGGTGGGAGAGGAGGCAGGAGGGGGCCGGAAAGGCTGAAGCGACACAGAGGGGGGCAGTTTCTGTCCAGGCTTTTAGCCCCGGCTTTCACCCATCCACACGCTGAGATGGGGACAGGGGACAACGTAAGGAGACGAGATGGCCACAGGCCGTTCTGTTTCATTACAGAGGCACCGGGACAGCCAAGGACCTTGTGAGAACCAGGATGTGGACGCAGAAAACCTGACGCTCGATGCCTGGGGTCAACAACTCACCCAGGACCCATGCAGCCTTCCCATCTCCCTACACCCCGACGGTCTCCTCTCCAAGATGACAAGATTCATGGTGGCTCCCCACCGTTCTGAACGGGGAAGGGGGCAGGCTGGCGTGGCTCAGTGGAGGAGCGTGGACCTCTGAACGCTCATGGTTTGATTCCTGGTCAGGGCACATGCCTGGGTTGCATGCTTGATCCCCAGGAGGGGACGTGCAGGAGGCAGCCAATCCATGAATCTCTGTCATCACTGATGGTTTTATTTCTCTCTCCCTCTCCCTTCCTCTCTGAAATCCATAAAAATATATTAAACAAACAAATAAACACCCCCCTCCCCCGCCAAAGAACGGAAAGGGGCCCTGAGTATTTGCCCATAAATCCACATGCACATGAAACCTACATTCCCAGATGGCAGGGTTATATCACCACCACCATCCTCTCTCCTCAGGCCACAGAGTAACCAAGAAACAAAACAAGAGCGAGGAAGGAAAGTGCACAAACAGGCACTTCCTTTCCTCCTCCTCCTCCTCTTCCTCCTCCCCCTCCCCCTCCCCCTCCCCTTCCCCCTCCCCCTCCTCCTCCTCTCCTTCTTCTTCTTCTTCCCCTTCTTCTTTTGTTTCTGTTTTGACATTTATGATTTAAAGCCAGGTACTTAAAAATCCAGAAAGGGACAGTTCAGATTTTCAACAATTGCACAGATGTTTTCAAAACAAATTTAGATCCTGGGTCAAGGTTAGCTCAACTCAACCGTGAAGAATTCTGGGAGTTTCTGGCACCTTTAGTTACATAACAAGGGATACCCCCTTCCAGATCACTGTCACAGCAGTGCATGGGGGACTTTGCTCTAAGCGAGGGCTATTTCCTTTGTCGCTCCCATTCCAAAACTGTGTGTGTGTGTGTGTATAATATCAATCACCTCCATTCATTGGCGTGCCCCGATTTGCATTTCACAGAGAAATAAACAGCCTATTACAGGCAGTTCCACACACGAGCAGCACATCATCGCGATTACCCAGACGCAGCTGAGAGGCTGTGGCCCAACAGCTGTACCGCTTCTAGCTGTGTCCCTGCCCCATTTACACGACAAAGAGGCGATTTCTCCTGTGTATTCTGTCACTAGAACTGATAATAACGACGCTCTGCACAGGCTATAAATAACGCCTCCGTCCACCTAAAGGTTTTATTAACCAAGCTCATGGCCTGATCGAGGGAAGGGAGTTTCAGGCCTCAGCCAAGGAAACCCACAGCCTTGCACGCGTGAGCCCCGAGTGTCACAGGTGGAAGGGGAGATTTTAGCAAGGTGAGCTACCAGGTGTTGAAGACGGATATCCTAACGGTAACATGTTTAGGCCAGGGCACCGATATTGATGAGAAAAAAAAAGAGTTAGAGAGGAACATTCCTGGAAGAAACAGGGAGGGAGGTATCGCTAAGCTGCTTCTGTCTTGAAGGTCCATAAAGGCTTTGCATACGGCTTGGCTGGTGTGGCTCAGTGGTTGAGTGTCAACCTATGACCACGAGGCTCCATTCCTGGTCAGGGCAGCACATGCCTAGGTTGTGGGCTCCATCCCCAGTAGGCGGTGTGCAGGAGGCAGATGGTTAGTAATTCTCTCTCATCATTGATGTGTTCTATCTCTTTCTCCCTTTCCCTTCCTCTCTGAAGTAAATAAAAACATTAAAAAAAAAAAAGACATTTTCAAAGCCTGGATGATAAAGTGGCCCCTTCCTTTATTACAGTCATTTGTTCAATGTGACCCGAGGAGTGGCAGTGATTTTCAGCCTCGAACGACAGAGGGAACCTCGGGTGGTGGCGCCCTCACTCAGGGACGCAGCGGTCAGGTCCCCGGCCAGCGCAGAGCAAGGCCTGGGTGCCAGGGGGACGGTCAGCAGAAGGGGCATGCGGAGAGGGAGCCAGAGGGTCGGTGTCCTGGCAAAACCCGGGGATGCGAAGGCAGCTCCTTTTTATTTCATTTAATTATTTAAAAAATATAGTTTTATTGATTTCAGAGGAGAAGGGAGAGGGAGAGAGAGAGAGAAACATCCATGATGAGAGAGAATCATGGATCAGCTGCCTCCTACATGCCCCACCCTGGGGATGGAACCCGCAACCCCGGCATGTGCCCTGACCGGGAATCAAACCGTGACCTCCTGGCTCCTAGGTCAAGCTCAACCACTGAGCCACACAGCCGGGCGCAGCTCCTCTTTGGCGTGCATCTGTGAGCAGCCTCCCCCCGCCGCGCCCCGACCTTCAGGCTTCTGAGATGGGAGGAAGGGTGGAAAGGGGCGAGCGGGTCAGACAGCAGGTGATCTCAGCATAAAGATGCCACAGAAGGCCGCGCAGTAAAACGCCTAAAAGGAACGCCTCCAAGTGTGGTCTAGGGCCGTGGTTGGCAAACTGCGGCTCGCGAGCCACATTCGGCTCTTTGGCCCCTTGAGTGTGGCTCTTCCACAAATTACCATGGCCTGGGCGAGTCTGTTTTGAAGAAGTGGCGTTAGAAGAAGTTTAAGTTTAAAAAACGTGGCTCTCAAAAAGAAATTTCAATCGTTGTGCTGTGGATATTTGGCTCTGTGGACTAACGAGTTTGCCGACCGCTGGCTAGGGTGTCATGCATGCAGTGGGGCCTCACACACCAAAGCGCTCGGCCACGCTGTGTCTCCTCTGCATCGCAGAGCCCCTGACGAATCGGGAGAGAGGATGCTCTGTGCGCCTCTCATCCTGCGAACCCGCTGCAGTCCAGATGCAGAGCAAGGCCACGCGCCAGGGACCAGGAAGGGCCGCCCTCTGCCATCCTGGGCGTTTCTCCTCTCACCGCTCACATCCGTGGGGGGACAGAGTCTTTTTATTTATTTTATTTTTTAATCTTTATTGTTGAAAGTAGTACATAGGTCCCCCCTTCTCCCCATTGACCTCTCCCAGCCTGCCCCACTCCCCAGCCCAGGCCTTCACCCCCTATTGTCTGCGTCCATGGGTGATGCCTCTGTGCACACAAGTCCTCTGGTCAATCTCTTCCCACCCCCCCTCGCTCCCCCGCCTTCCCTCCGAGGCTCATCAGCATGTTGTGCCTTAGATTCCACATGAGGGAGATCCTTGTCTTTCTCTGACTGGCTCATGTCACTGAGCTGATGCTGGGAGAGGTCTCCATTCTGCCGCCGAGGGCTCCAGGAAGGGCGCAAGGCCTGGGTGCCTGCTGCGCGCCGTCTCCCAGCCTCCTAATGAGCCTGGAAATGCGTTTTGGGGGAAACTGTAAGGTCAGTAGCATCGCAGTGAATCCCAACGACTCACAAAGAATCTGGGCGATAACCTCGGGGGATGCAGACACAAGGGAAGGGCAGAACCACTGATGTTCCGTCCGAGTGTGAGGACTCCTCGGAAATCGGGTCACCGAGGGCAGAGATGACCGCGGACAGCCGTCACACCGTCGCTGCAAAGGCGCCTGAGCGGCGCCGGCCTTGAGAAAACGACAGGCGTGGTCGCCCCGGGCCCACGCGGTGCCTCCGGAAACCAGCCAGCACCCACATCTCTAGCGATTCCACTCGGTTCCGCCCGGGGGTGCTGGGGAGCCCCGTGGTCAGAGGACACGGGTGAGCTGCTCCCAGAACGAGACGCCTCTCTGCCTGGTCCTCGCTCCGCCGTCCTCCCTTTCCCTCGAAGGAGCACCTTCAACGAGACACAGCGCGGCCGCCCACAGCGGTGCACGTGCAGAGGCGGGAAGTGGATGGGAATCCCAGCAAGGGAGGACGCTCTGCCGCCGCTGCCTTTGCTCTCTGCGGACAAAATGATGCTGCTGCCATCAGGCGGTGTCCCCAGCACAGAGCTAAGGGCGTCCGCCAGACCTCAGACCCCAGGGAGGTGGGGAGGAGGACACGGGGACGGGGGAGGGGGAGGTAGGAGGGGAGGTAGGAAGGAGGGAGGGGGAGGAGGGAGGGGGAGGTGGGGGAGGAGAGGGGAGGTGGGGAGGAGGGAGGTGGGGGGAGGAGGATCCTGGGAGGAGGGAGGAGGAGGTGGGAGGAAGGGAGGGGAGATGGGGAGGAGGGAGGGGGAGGTGGGAGGAGGAGGTGGGAGGAAGGGAGGGGAGATGGGGAGGAGGGAGGGGGAGGTGGGAGGAGGAGGTGGGAGGAAGGGAGGGGAGATGAGGAGGAGGGAGGGGGAGGTGGGAGGAGGGGTGGGGAGGAGGGAGAGGGAGGTGAGGAGGAGAGGAGGGAGGGAGAGGAGGGGAGGAGGGAGGGGAAGGTGGGGAGGAGGGAGGGGAAGGTGGGGAGGAGGGAGGATCATTTTGCGCTGCTTCCCTGCAGGGTTGGGGGCTGTGGGGAAGGACAGCCCAGTGAACTGTCTCCATAGCTCACTCCGACCCTCACCTCCAACCCCAACAGTCCCAGCGACAGGGGATTCATTGCGCCTTTAAAAATAAGTAGGTGGATGATTCTGACACCAAGCCCCAGTGGGGAAAAGAAAAATGAATTTCCAACAAATGCAAATATTTTGTAGCTCGTGTGGAGGCAAAGCCTGACCTGCACTGATGTGGGCTCTATCTAGCCTCCGTGTGAATATGCATCTTTTTTTTTTTTTTTTTTTACTGCTGCAGAATATAAGCGTGTTTGATGGGGAGAGCTGCCCCAGTTTCCGCCGGGGCCGCAGATAACACGGGGCTGCTGTGTGGACCGCCTTTCTTGTCCAAAGTTCACCTCTCCGTGACCCTGAGCGAGTTGCTAAATCTGTGAAATGGGGCCCACGGGGTCCCCTGTGCGTGGGAAATGCCTTCATGCCAGGACAGTGCTGAGAATGGGGCCAGGCACCCCGCGTCCTAACCATGAGGGGATACGGGGTGTCTGCAAACTCCCTCCTTGGAGATTGGGGCGGGGGCCTGGGGAGAGGGAATAGCACGAACCCTGGTTACCCTACTATTTCTAACCTGGTAGGGAGACACGCCTGCCCCTCGGGGTCCGGATACACATTTTCCGAATATAAATAACCAGACACCGAATTCTGGCCTCCCGGGAAGGAATACGGTGGGCAGCACCTCCCCCCCTCCCCCCCCACTTAGCCCTGGCCCCTCAGATCCGCGCCTGCTGGCTCAGTAAACTCTCCGGTGTGAGCCCCCACAGCAGGCTTTAATCTCCCGCGGTCTCCGGCCACTGATGTGACACTCGGCGCAGAACTGTCCTCTGGATCCAAGGTCACCTTCAGGCCGGGCCGGGAAGGAGGTGGCGAGGCCGCCTCTGAGACGCATAAAGGAACCAGAGATGCCTCTGATGGGCATCTGCCCTTTGATGTCAAGGCGTTTCCACCTCAATAACATCAAAGAAAGCAGAGTGCGATGTGGGACAAAGACAGGGCTGGTCTCTATTCCGGGCAGAGATGAAAGGTCCCCTCCGACGAAATGGCCTTCCTTCTGCTCGGCAAACGGGCTGCCCGCAGGGACTCCCACCCACTGGGGGCGGAGGCCTCTGCCTGCTCGTCCCCTGCCAGTGCCCTCCCTGAGGTCAGGCGCCTGCCTGGATATGGCCTTTTTCGCTTTCTCGGCCGCTCTGTTGGGATCCGATCCCCCTTCCTGGGTGAGCTGGTGAAGGAAGGAAGCGGGGTGCCCGCGAGTCTGACCGGCCTGCCACCCGGCCCGGCCCGGGAGACAGTGAAGGGCCCTGACTGCTGGCCAAGAGCCGTCACAGCAGAATGAGGCGCGTCCAGAAGGCCCCCCCGAGAGATGGCACAGAGGTTTATTCTAGCCAGAAAGGCAGTACGTCCCTGCAAACATGTGAGGGAATAGGACTCATCCACCAGGAAAGATGAGAGGCTGCGTTTGTGACGTCAAGGGTGGATCCTGAGAGCGTTGTGCCGAGTGGAGAAGCAGAGAGAAAATGCCAAGGATCCTGTGATTGCACGGAAAGCAACAAATGAGCAAAAGGAGCCAGCCCACCCACCAGAACCGAGACACGGAGAGGGGGGCGGGTCCCAGAGGGAGGGGCGGAGGGGGAAGGTGGTTGTTGTGTGGGGACCGAAGGAGACATGACCCTGGGTGGTGAGCTGAAATTCAGTTTTATAGTTTTACTAGAGGCCCGGTGCACAAAATTCATGCACCGGGCGGGGGGTGTCCCTCAGCCCAGCCTGCAGCCTTTCCTCTGGGACTCCTCGAGGGTCTGGCCTAAACGGGCAGTCGGACATCCCTCTCACAATCCAGGACTGCTGGCTCCCCAACTGCTCGCCTGCCTGCCTTCCTGATTGCCCCTAACTGCTTCTGCCTGCCAGCCTGATCACCCCCTAACCAAGCCCCTGCCAGCCTGATTGATGCCTAACTGCTCCCCTGCCAGCTTGATTACCTCTAACAGCCCTCCCCTGTAGGCCTGGTCACCCCTAACTGCCCTCCCCTACAGGCCTGGTCCCCGCCAACTTCCCTCCTCTGCAGGCCTGGTCCCCCCCAACTGCCCTCTCCTGCAGGCTTGATCACCCCCAACTGCCCTCCCTTACAGGCCTGGTCCCTCCCAACTGCCCGCCCCTGCTGGCCATCTTATGGTGACCATCTTGTGTCCACATGGGAGCAGGATCTTTGACCACATGGGGGCACCCATCTTGTGTGTTGGATGGTCAATCTGCATATTACTCTTTTATTAGGTAGGATAGAGGCCTGGTGCATGGGTGGGGGCTGGCTAGTTTGCCCTGAAGGGTGTCCCAGATCAGGGTGGGGGTTCCCTTGGGGCGTGGTGGTTTGCAGGCTGGCCACGCCTCCCGGCAACCCAAGCGGAGGCCCTGGTATATGGGATTTATTTGTCTTCTATAATTGAAACTTTGTAGCCTTGAGTGAAGGCCTGGGCCTGCCAGGGTGTGCGGAAAGCTTGGCTTCCCTCATTGCAGGGGAAACCCAAGCCTCCTGCTCTCTCTGTGGCTGCAGCCATCTTGGTTGGGTTAATTTGCATACTCTCTCCTGATGGCCTGGTGGGCATGGATTGTGGGTGTAGCGGAGTGATGGTTAATTTGCATATCACTCTTTTATTAGATAGGATGATGATGGTCATCTGGTCCCAGCTCTGACACTCAGCAGGCGAGTTCCGGAATTAGAATGATGCTGGCCTCAGAGGATGAGCTCTGGAGTCTTCCCTCCTCTTGAATGTTTTGGAATAGTTTAAGAAGGATAGTTGTGCCGGCCAGCGTGGCTCAGTGGCATTGACCTATGTACCGGGAGGTCACAGTTCCATTCCAGGTCTGGCTAGGCACATGCCCGGGTTGCGTGCTCGGTCCCCAGTAGGGGGTGTGCAGGAGGCAGCCGATCAATGATTCTCTCTCATCATGGATGTTCTGTCTCTCTCCCCCTCTCCCTTATTCTCTGAAATATATATTTCATATATATGTGAAAGGAGGACAGCTGTTCGCTCTTCTGGACTGTTGGGTAAAATCCACCTCCACAGCCATCGGTCCTGGACTGGACTTTTGTTTGCTGAGAGTTTATTGATTCCTGCTTTGATTTTGTTAGTTGTAATCAGTTTGCTCTGATTTTGTTTCTTCTTGATTCAGTTTTGGAAGACTGTATATTTCTAGGCATTGATCCGTTTCTTCCAGGTTGCCTAATTTGTTGGCATATAGTTGTTCACGGTATTTTCGTACAATCCTCTGTGGTTCTGTGATGTCAGTGGCTACTTCCCTCTTTCATTTCTGACTTCATTTATTTGGGTCCTCTCTCTCATTTTCCTTACAAGTCTGGTTAAAGGTTTATCGATCTCGTTCATCTTTTCAAAGAACAAGTGCTTAGCTTCACCAACTTTTTGTATTATTATAATTTTTTAGTCTCTGTGTCATTTATTTCTGCTCTGATCTTTATTCTCTCCTTCGTCCTGCTCCCCTTGGGCTTTGTTTGTTGTTCCTCTTGTCGTTCCTTTAGTTGTCAGGTTAGACTCTTTGCGATTTTTCTTGCTTCCTGGCCTAGGCCCGTATTGCTGCGAATTTCTCTCTTATGCCTGCGTTCGCTCTGTCCCAGAGCTTTTGTGTTGTGTTTCATTTGCATGTGTCTCGAGGTAACTTTTGATTTCTTCCTCGATGTCCCTGTTAGCCCACCCACTGTTTAGTAGCGTGTCTATGTTTTCCAGGTTCTTTCCTTGTCATTGGTGTCTAGTTTTAATCCGTTTTTAACAGTTCCAACGTGTAAAGTAGAGATCCATGGCAGGGTCGGCGGGAGTTCCATGGACCCCTCGTTCTCCCACGCCCGACCTCAGCCTCGTCATGTCCCCCTGGAGGGCCTCGCTCACCTGCTCCCCCTCGGGCCCCTGCAGGGATCGGGCCCGCGGCCTCCTGTTACGTGTGACGATCACCTGGGCTGAAGGCATCCCCGAAGCGGACGATGACTTTGAAGGCCCGGTTTCCAAGAGCTTCCTGGGAAATGGCCACGTCTCTTGGGCTGAATGACCCACAGGTGAATCCAGTTCCGGCTCCCACCCGGCCGCTGTGTCCATCCAAGCTCACCTCGCCTGCAGGTCACGCTCATCCCTGGCTCCGAGGCTGGGGGTCAAGCACATTTCCTGCTGTGAGTGAACGGAGGAGGGGCTGGCCCGGGACATGGCTGCCTCCCTGGGTGGTGTCCCGGCCGCTTTGCAGGAAAAAGGCAGCACAGAGCTTTCTGGGTGTTTTCTTTGCAAAAAAACAGCCCCTCGCAAAGCATTTGTCTTTGCAACAAACTTTATGAAGTTATGCATCAGAGGTAGAAATGGCCTCAATTAGATAAAAGAAATGAAGCATTTAATTAATCGGTGACAACCCCACAGGTGGCCAGGGAAAGAGAACGATTCTCTGAAATTAGTTACAGACGGACCACCAGGCTGGGCGCTTTCTCCGCATTAAAAAAACCACACGCCGTCGACACCTTTTAACCTGTCTTTTATCCCGCCACGAAGCCAGAAATTAATTTCCGTAGTCGGAGCCAGAAAACAAAGGACCGAGTTACCACGGCACAGCTTTCCGGAAAAGGAAACGCAGCCCTCACGGAAACCAGAAATCCCGGACACAGCCGCCACTCCTGAACACGACAGCAGCCAGATAAAAGCGCCACAATGAGTCATTCCGCCTCGCGTCCTGGCGGCTGTCCCGCGACTGCCTGTGTCTGGCCAGGGGCGCGATCCCTACACGGCTTTACCCCGCCCCCATCCCAGACGGAGGCCAGGAAATGCGCTGTTGTTGGAAGTTTCATGCGGCCTGGGCGACTAGTTACACAGGTCAAAGATCCAAAGGGGCACGCACCCTTTGCCCTCCTAGAACCCGCATCCCTCGGATTTAAGATGCGTGGTTGTGGCTCGGGGACACGCGAGGCCTCTCTCCTGGGCAGTGTGCCGTGGGCCTGTGGCTGTGACGACCCGTGGGCCCAGGCCAGCCAGGCCAGCGGCTTATGGCTCGTCAGTGACTGTTCCAGAGAAAAGGCCGCCACCTCTAAGGCAGTGGCCCCCCCCAACCCAGGTCAACACAGGTCATCAACCAACAACCCCCGGGGAGACACGCCTTGGACTTGCAATCGTCATTGAATCACTGGCAACCTTCTCCATGTGAAGTTGGGCCTCGGACAGTGTTGAAAAGAGGGCTGGGCTGGAACGCTCCCGTCCTGGTCTGAGTCACTTCACACACTCTCTGTCCATCTGGGGGAGGGGGCGCCCCCAGCTCCCATCCTCGGCCGCACGTTACGGGACCGGGAGCTTTCAACATCCCTGTGGCTCAGGCTGCACGGAACCAATTAAGTCACAATCGGATGAGCCCTGGCCGCGTGGCTCAGCGGTTGAGCACTGTCCCGTGCATCAAGAGGTCACCTGTTCGATTCCCGGTCAGGGCACACGCCTGGGTTTCAGGCTCCATCCCCAGTAGGGGGCGTGCAGGAGGCAGCGGATCAAGATTTCTCTCTCACATCCATGTTTCTCTCTCTCTCCCTCTCCCTAAAATAAATGAAAAGTATTTTTTTTTTAAAAAAAGAATTAAATCATAATCAGATTACTCCAGAGTGTACCTCAGGTCCAGACTCGCTCTATCCTACAACAAAGCATGAACACATTCCGTATCTCTGCCAATAACACGAGGCTTGTCTGCTGTAAATGCCATGTGCATTTTGGCTGGATTGCCCTCAAATGTGAAGGCTGCATTTGAGATGCTCTGGTGGGAATCCCACCCCCTGTGGAGTGAGCAAAGCTGATTCCCGGGGAGGGGTGTGGTCTGCGGGGCCCCTGAGATATGGCACCTGTTACCCTGAGCATTCCTGGAGGAACAGCCATGAAAACACGGAAACGCGTGTCGGCGAGGCCACTGCAGGCGTGAAGCTAGTCACCCACCCGCGTGGGGTTCACACGGGAAGGTTCTCCGAGTGGAACAGGTGACAGGAGGCATGGAGCGCGTCTTTCTCACATGCACGTAGATCGCCAACCAAAAGGCTGCGCTTATGTACTCATTGCAAAGGAGCGGTGCTTTGCTGATCCTTACTGAGGATTACTTTTTCCCGTGCATTTGAAGAGAGAGTGGAGGGAGGGAAGGAAGGAAGGAGGGACGGGGGGGGGGGGAGGGAGGGTGGGAGAGAGAGAAAGGGAGAGAAACATCGATGTGAGAAAGCCACATCCACTGGTTGTCTCATGCATTTGCCCTGGCTGGGGTAGGGATTGCACCTGCAATCCAGGTATGTGCCCTGGACAGGGAATTGAACCCTCGACCCTTTGGTGCGCGGGCCGATGCTCTAACTATTGGCCAACGCTGGCCAGGGCAGTAGCGATATTTTTACACAAGGAACAAATCCCATCATTTTCTTCGGGGATGCGTGCGCTGACTGGGAAAGGGGGGATGTACTGCATCTCCAGGGGGAGGCAATGGAGGTTTCAGAGTTCAGGGTTCGAATATTCATGGGCTGGGACCTGAAGCCACAGTGCGAGAGCCTCGGGCCCATACAAGGAGGTTCCTTTATTAAAACGTCACAATTTTGGCCCGGCTGGCGTGGCTCAGTGGTTGCACATCAACCGATGAACCAGGAAGTCACGGTTCGATTCCCATTCAGGGAACATGGGGTTGTGGGCTGGATCCCCAGTAGCGGGCAGAACAATGATTCTCGCTCATCGTTGATGTTTCTCTCTCTCTCTCCCTCTCCCCTCCTCTCTGAAATAAATAAATAAATAAATAAATAAATAATATAAATATGACTATATATACATATATGAAGACAAAACACAAAAAAACTTCATACTTTTGTCACAGAGGGTGATGGCTTCACGGAGCCGCAGAAGGCAACATCATTCTCAAGGTCTGAACAGCGTGTGCTCGCCCAGGATGGCCGAGCTCCGAGGGAACCTTCACGACCCTCCCTCCCAACACCAGCGGGACTGCGCGTGGGGAACACGGTCACTCTGAGTGTGGGTGCCTTCCGAGGGATTAGGTTACTGAGATTGTCCACACATTGATGTGGTGGTTCAGCTAGAAATCATTACCTTGTATCGGACACTCAGCTCTTCCTTCCTAAAAACGCCATCGTATTTTTGGCGAGTGAAGATATTCTGTCATCATGCTTGTTTTTAAGTTAGGCAGTGAAGACCAGAATCATCATCTATTTCGACGTCATGTCACGAGCGTTCATTTTTTTTTTTAAATATATTTTATTGATTTTTTACAGAGAGGAAGGGAGAGGGATAGAGAGTTAGAAACATCGATGAGAGAGAGACATCGATCAGCTGCCTCCTGCACACCCCTCACTGGGGATGTGCCCGCAACCAAGTTACGTGCCCTTGACCGGAATCGAACCCGGGACCCCTCAGTCCGCAGGCCGACGCTCTATCCACTGAGCCAAACCGGTTTTGGCGCGAGCGTTCATTTTTAACGCAATGGTAACTCTACGATGAACCCCGGGCAACTTTGAACTATACATGATACAGGAAGAGCTTCCGGAGGCCCCGCTGGATCGGCTGTCTAGGCCGAAGCCACTTCGTCCAGTCCTCATGTGCTTCTTCAGCCCCGAAAGGACCCGAGGGAGGACGGGCTGCTCTGTGGAAAACAAGCCATCTCTCTCTCTCTCTTATTCTCCTGTATCTCGATGACTGCAGAGCAAAACCACAGCGTTACAATGTATCCAGTTATTTCCATAATTGTTAGATGAAATTACACCAGCGGTAATTCATTTTCATTTGAGCACCTGAAATTCAATCAGACTTGCAAAAATTCAAACATATTTAGCTTACTTAGGAGGATCCGACAATATTCAATTAACTTAAACACCAAAGGATAGAGTAACAGAAATCGCTAATTTTCCTTCCCTGCCCACCGCCCAGGAGGACGTGTGGTGTGCGAGCAGGCACGGGGGCTGCCCGCGGGGAGCCTGACCCCGAGGCCTGCTCTGCCGGTGCCTGGCCGGGGCCTTGCACACCTGTCTGCGTGACTTCATCCCTTGGGAATCCAGAGGGTTCCATTCACTATCTGTACGGCGCGTTGGGATGTAATTTTCTAAGACTTTAAGCAAAAACCAAAGAAAACCTTGACCACATACTCCGTGCAGTTTTATGTGATAATTGAACACACACATACCCGCCATCCAGGCCTTCCCAGGCATGTAGGAAACCCCGACCCTTACATTTATCACACCCCGATGAGTTCCCTTTACAGCGGAGGGGACGGAGCACAGCTCGGCCCAGGGCCTTGCCCAAGGCCTCACCAGGGCAGCTGGGGTTTGCTTCTGTTCATCTCGGACCTCCTCTCCCAACATTGTGGGACAGATGTCAAAGGTGCAGGGAAGTTGAAAGGATTTACCTGAACAGCCACCCCCCTCCTTGCTTAGACTGCACAGGTACTGCTGAGCGATGGCAGGTGAGATTCCATAGCCACAGACATGTCACCTGAGCAACAAGGGGCAAGGACCCCCCCCCCCCCCAATACACACACACTTCCCTGCAGCCAGGTGATGGGGGAGGCGCAGGTGAGGGTTTTAAAGTATGTTTTTATTGATTTTTAGAGAGAGGGGGGGAGAGGGATAGATAGAAACATCATTGATGGGCTGCCTCCTGCACGCCCCCTACTGGGGATCAAGCCACAACCTGGGCATGTGCCCTGACGGGGAATCGAACTGTGACCTCCTGGTTCGTAGGTCGATGCTCAACCGCTGAGCCACACTGGCGAGGCTGGGTGCGATGATCTTACCGAGATCTTTCACCTCCCATTTTATCTTTGGCAATAATGTCAGAAGTGCTTTGTAACTGTGGTGGGTCTCACACGGGCACCAAATGTCCAGCTCAAGGGTGGCACTGCAGGTACCCCCTCCCGTGGCATCGCTCTGTGGCCGTGGCACGGTCCGGGAAGGAGGAAAGGCGGGGCAGGCGGAAGGACCGGGCCACGCTGAGACCCCGGGGCTTCGGCCGCGCGCCACCCCATCTGCCTGGCGCAGCGTTAGGGGAGCAGCCTCGTCAGCTCCGTCCGCGTGATGCTCTGAATCTGCGCGGGGATTCAGCTCTGGAACCCGGCAGTGTCTAACTTGCCAATCATCTACACGTTACCGCGGACGACGCAGGCCCAGGAGACCACGCCCCAGCACCATGAACACCTTCAGGCAACAGATGTGACTCAGGGCCCCGCTCTGACCCAAGAAGCCACTGGTGAAAAGACGGAATTCCACCCCAAACTGGCCCCAACCCCGAGCACCAGAGCGCCTCCAACTCACCTAAGTGCCTGCACTAGCCATTGGGCTACCTGCCCCCTCCCATCCCTCTTCCCCACTTGGGAGGGAGCAAGGGGCGGATTCTGAGGGCAACTGAGTTACTCCCCAAATGTCAGTTCCAAATAAATACCCAGAGCAACCAAGGAGGCTCAGGTGTAAATCTGTCTTCCGTTTGCACCTGACTTTTAGGAGTTCAAGCGCGGCGCCCTGGGAAATGTCAGGGAGAATGCTTTCACGGGGCTGCGCCTGACGCGAGGGCCCGGGTCTGGGCGGCAGTGGCATTTGACAAACCAGGCGCCACGCTCAGAGGCGCCACGCGAGGACGGCCCCGTGCGTGAGGCAGAGCGGCAGGTGCGGAGCGGCTGCAGAAACCCCGGGCGTCTCCCTGTGGGTCCACGCAACACAGACCCCACGCCGGAGCCCCAGCCTGGACCGCCGTGACCTGAAGTGATGGCCTGGGGCAGATATTTAGGGTTGCGTGATTCGATTTGGTGATTTTTAAAAAGATTATCTTCGGATTCGCCCAGGAACTAAGTCATCCCCCAGAGGTGAGCTATGAGCAGACACCTTGCCAGGTACACCGACACCGTGCCCCCCTGGGTGCCCAGCGGGATCTGTGTGTGTCAGTGCGTGTGACTCGAGCACTTTCCCAGAGGGTTACGAACAGAAGCCGCGCAGGGTGCACGCAGCCGGGCCTCAGGGAGCAGCTGCATCTGACTTTCTCTGTCCCGCTAAGAACGAGGCGAGAGGAACCAGAGAAATCACCCGAGGGCCCCAAACAAATCAAGGAGCAAGCGTCCCCCCTCCAGCCAGATCCGCGAGGCTTAACCACCCCCTGAGCTCCGTCCAGGGAAGGAGGCTGCCAGCAAAGGGCGGGGGCACAGGTCTGGGGGCGGGGGGGGGGGCTCTGGAGGGTCTCACAGCTCTTCCGAAAGGGGAACTTGCAACTCGAAGAAGCCAAGGTGGTTCTTGCCAAGCCTTCCTCCTGCTATTGGCAGGGATACTTGGTGGAGAAATTGCATCTTCAAATATTTGTGAATAAACAGAATTGCCGGTTGCCTGGCGGGAAATTTAATCCTCCTCCTGGCCCCAGGCGGCCACTCCACTCTAATTGAAGAATCCGACATGTGATGTATACAACGGAGCCCTCGGCAATCAGCGGGGCTGCGCGCCGAGGCCTGACAGCCCGTCGGGCCCGCCCCTGCCACCGGACTGCGGCCCAGTGAGGGCAAAGGGCACCCCGTGGGTGGGCACGGGTCCTCCCCAAGGCAGTGGGCATGTTCAGGACGGGGGCCAGGGTGGGCGTCAGCTCAGCTTATGTGGCGACACCAGCAATAAACAAGCTCGGGGAATTGCTTATGTGAACTGGTCCCTTTTCGCGGCACCGAGGAAATCCACAGAGAAAGTCCACCTACCCGACCCTCTTCTGTTAGGGACACGCTTTGTGAGTCAAAATACATGTGCTCGTGGTTTTATGTTGGTTAATCCTCACCTGAGGATAATTTTTCATAGATTTTTAGAGAGAGCGGCAGGATGGGGAGAGAGAGAAACATCAATGTGAGAGAGACACATCGACGGGTTGCCTCCTACGTGCGCCCAGACCAGGCCTGGGGATGGAGCCTGCAACCGAGGTACGTGCTCTTGACTGGAATCGAACCCAGGACCCTACAGTCCATGGACTGACGCTCTACCCAGTGAGCCAAACTGTCTAGGGCAGGGGTGGGCAAACTTTTTGACTCGAGGCCCACAATGGGTTCTTAAACTGGACCGGAGGGCCGGAACAAAAGCATGGATGGAGTGTTTGCGTGAACTAATATAAATTCCAAGTAAAGGAGCGGAGGGGAGAGCAATAGAACCGGATAGAACAGCCAGATCCGGCCCGTGGGCCGTAGTTTGCCCAAGGCTGGTCTAGGGCCAATACCCGTGTCCTAACTGACACATGGGAGCTCTCAGGGAGCCCTTGCCACTCGAGGGGTCCCTGGGGCCACGGCGGCAGGTAAGCAGCACGAAGGACTATTATCCCGGACGAGGGCCCTGCAGTTGGTGGCTCCCATCACTTTCCAGCGAGTTCCTCCTCCTCGGCCCCCGCGGAGGGGAGCCTGACCAGATTCACCTGAACCCCGGAAGGCACAGGTCCTCAGGCCGGGGGTCATGTGACAGTCCCTGTGTGCCACTCCAGGGCTGGAGGAAGGCTGGGCCTCCCCCTGCTCCTCCTCCCCCTCCTCCCCCGTACCCAGCGCCCCACCATCCCACATGAAAACAAGACCTGGTCTGCCTCTCTGGTCCTCCGCCACGGGGAAAGGGCTGGGTAGGTTTTCCAGCGCACTCTGAGGGGCCACTGCGGACAACAGGATTTAAGATTCGGTCAGCGAGGCGTCTCCGGGACCGACGCTGAGGGGTTCTGGAGGAATGCCCGGAGGATCGATCGCACACCTGCCCCCCGAGCTGAGACTGAGACACTGGGATGGGTCGGGGTGACGGCCGACATTAGAGGCAAGCCATGCACGGAGTCGGGGCACCTGTAAAACTACACCCCGAGTCTGCGTGGCCACCCCCATTGGAGGGCACTGGGTGGAGGCCGTTTCTCTCAGGGGGCCCCTATCTCGCACCCTCTGGCAGGGCCGGGGGCGGGGGGGGGGGGGGCGTAGACACTCTGTTCTGCAAAGGGCCAGACAGGGAATGTTCTGCATTTTGGGAGACAAGGTCTCGTCTGTGAGGCGCTGCAGCGGGGGCGGGGCGGGGCCCAGGAACAGTGGGGCTGCGTGCCAGGAAACTTGAATTTGGCGACGCTGAAATTTGAATCTCATCTAATTTTCATGAGCTATGAAATATTAATATTAGCCCTCATTACTTTTCCCACCATTTAAACTTGTAAAACTATTCTTAGCTGGCGGCTGTACAGCAACAGGCACCTGTCAGGATGCGTCCGCAGGCACAGTCAGCCGACGGGGCCCCAGGGCGAGCCGCTGCGGGTGTGGTCAGCGATGGACCACAGCTGCGTTCCCTGCCAACGAAGAGCTTATTGATAAGCTCGGTGAAAGCAACGCTAGCCCCTCTCGTGGACTCGATCTGGGTGATTGGCCTAGGTTGTGATGTTGGCATTATCGCCCGCCTCCTGGCTGAAAACATAAGGCTTGGAGCCTGGCCGGCAGGGCTCTGTGGTTGAGCATCGACCTAGGAACCAGGAGGTCACCGTTCAAGTCCCAGTCAGGGCACGTGGCCAGGTTGCGGGCTCGATCCCCAGTGTGGGGTGTGCAGGAGGCAGCTGATCCATGATCCTCTCTCGTCATCGATGTTTCTATCTCTTTCCTTCTTCCTTCCTCTCTGAAATCAATGAAAACACATTAAAAACAAACAAACAAAAACAAATAACATGGGCCTCGTCTCCTTGTGGACCTGCTCCTTCATGATTCCAGAGGCTCAAACCCATGGCTGGGCCACAGGAGTGCGTGGCTCACGCCCAGAACCCAGACAGTAGCTCTAGGCCTCGCCAGCGGGGCTTACAGAGACCACGGGGGGCGGGGGGGGGGACTCCCACTGAGCAGGACACTAGGTGAACGTGTGCTTTCTGAACGTCCTCAGCTGGGAACTGCTGGCCAGGTAGGGACCCTTCCCGCCTCTCACCCGCCGAAGGCTCCCCTGCCTGGAGGGGCCCTCACCAGCGAGCTGCCTGCTCTCTCCTGCGGCTAATACATGTGGGCTCGGCTCGTGTGTGCCCGGCTCAGCAACGGGCACCGTGCCCAGCCCCGAGCGACGTCTGTCCCACCAGCCCCGCCAGGAGGCTGTGCACCTGTGACAGATGATCCTTGGTGTGTGGACACACGTTTGCACTGATTGTCATTCCGTGTACATACTCGGGATGATACAACAGCGTGGGCAATCGGCGGTCGGCTCGCGCGGAGTCTGGCACGATGCCCGCCTTCCACACCGAATCATCCTCTCATTCTCGGGGGTGTTGGGGGGGTAGTGCCGCCTTTTCATTGGACAGTGATGCTAACTGTGTTGGGAAGAAGAACCCCCAAGGGGTCCAAAGGAAAATACTGAGCAAACAGCCATTTCTCTCTCAATAGGTAGAAATAAGAAGATTATTTTTTTAAAAGGCCGTGTGCAAAGCCCAGGTGTGATAAGTACATGCACAGTCCCTTCGGCGTCTTTGGTGTCCGTCTTCAGCTCTGCGCTGGGAGTTGCCAGGTCTGTGTCCCCACCCTTTGGCCCGGACAAAGTGGATTCACGATGTGAGACCCAGGGGTAGGCAACGTACACAGGGGAAGGGTGGCAGGTTGCACCATTGATGTGCAGGTGTATTTCCTTCTGTTTTGTAAAAAAAATAAAATAAACAAATATATATATATCATTGATTTCAGAGAGGAAAGGAGAGGGAGAGAAAGAGAGAAACATCCATGATGAGAGAGAATCATTGATCAGCTGCCTCCTGTACGCCCCCTATTGGGGATCGAGCCTGCAACCCGGGCATGTGCCCTGACCAGGAATTGAACCTTGACCTCCTGGTTGATGCTCAACCACTGAGCCACACCAGCCAGGCAATGGGTAGGTGTATTTCGATGACCAAAGTTCATCGAGAGAGCTAAATCCTTGTAAAGAAAGAGCTAATGTAAAGAAAGAGCTAATCACACAATGAATGAGGGTTCCACTTCACAGGAATAATGGCCATCCTTCGTTTCCGCCGTTCAGGTGAGTACAACCGTCGCACCGACCGGGCAAGGCGGTGGCTCTCCTACCCACGCCCTCAGCACGCCCTCCCATGCACCGTGCCCGATCCTTCTTCCATCACCTTAGTCCCCACAAGGACATGTTCCTACAGATAAGAGACGCACGGATGTGCATTTCTGTTACATTATTTTATTGATGCCCCTTGGAAAGAAAATAAAAAACAAGTTGGAAATCTTACCCATAACTTAGAAAGTCATTTAGGAGAAACAGTATTCATAACTGAAAGCTTTTATTCCCCGAACAGAACGAGCTGACTGCCATGTTTGGGTACACCGGGCTGAGTTTTGCCTGGCTTGCTCAGGCGTGTGGGCACTGCGATGGTTCATGCCAAGATATCTGCCCTCCGCATTAGACCTTGGGATGCCTGGGTCCGGCGTCCACTCTCCCGTGAGCCCTGCGGGCAGGACCAGGGAACACCGGTCCTTGGGTCCACCCCCCACCGGCACAGCATAAACCATTCACGCAACCCCACACTCCCCTGTCCCCATGGCCCCTGGCTGTCCGGGTCTGGCTGCTCAGGGTCAGCCCCTTCTGCTCCGGGCCTGTCTCTCCCTGGGCCTCTGCATTCATGCATCTTCCCCTCCCTGGATGCTTCGCTGAATGACTGACATTCCAATCCCCAAGTCACACAGGGTGCTAATGGATGCTAATGGCTTCCCCACCCATTTAAATGTGAAACGGACACTCCTATAGGTAGCAGGAGAGTAAGTGTTTAATCCTGAGCACTGCAGGGAGAGGGCTGAAAGGCGTTTCAGAGGCCCTGCCCGCCCTGGCCCTCGCGCCACGCCCTCCTCTAAGCAGATGCTGTGCCTGCCAAGGTGAGTCATTCCCGTGTTTGCGCACAGCAAGGTTCTCAGTCCCGGGAGCTGGACACCTTGAGGGGCCTTTGTCACAACGGCAGCGTCGGGGCCCGCAATGGAGACCCTGTGAGTGGGCTTACGGGAGAGTCCAGGGAGCGACGTGGCACTGGAGTACCTGCCCCGGGAAGGATGCTGGAACGTTCCCGGTGAAGGGTCAGCATGCAGGCCTCAGGGCTGCCGTGTCACTGCACCCACCCTCACCTCCCTCACCTGTCGCAGGTAAGCACCATGCCTCCCTGGCTCTGGGAAGGAAGAGACAAGGAAGCACGACGCCCTTTTCACCACCCATCCTCACAGCTCCATTAGCATCCACCGGGATGAAAACTCTCCACGTGTGTTCACATGTGCCAGGCGTGGTCCAAGTGTTCACACGTCTGAACTCAATCTTCAACATGTGGACAATATCTTCCGGGGGGATTAAAGAGTTATATTCAGGAGTGAGCATATAATTATATCCTTGTCATTGCAAATTCATATCAGGAAGATCACACCATCAGCACAACTCCTTATAAAGTCACTGATGGAGCCAACCCGTGTGTGTGCAAGTGGGTGCTTGTATGCAAGTGTGTGAATGTGTATGCAAGTGTGTGAATGTGTATGCAAGTGTGTGAATGTGTGTGTGTATGTGAGCATTTGTGAGTATGTGTAAGAATGTGTTTATGAGTGTGTGTGCAAGTGTGTGTGTGTGTGTGTGAGTGTGTGTGAAGGTGTGTGAGTGTGAGTGAGTGTGAGTGTGTAAGTGTGTAAGAGAGAGATGCAGGCACTGTCAGGGCCTATCCACCGTGTCCTGGTGCTTTCTCAGGCCTCACCTTTCCTTTCCCTCCGCTCAATCCCTTCCTTCTTGTCATTTCCCTTTTCTGTGGGCAAAAGCGGTGCCCGCATCTGGGAAGCATTCTCTTCCCGTTCCACTTCCTGTGGAGCTGTGACATCCTGGGGGACGGACGAGCTTCATAAGAATGGCGGTGATTGTTGTGACAGACAGGGAATCTAAAGAAATAAAACGTCCCCACAAAGGAGAGTGACAAGACAGACCTCATGGCTGGGAACGACAGGTCAGTGTTCCCGGGCCCTCCTGTGCCTCCCCAGAATGCCCAGCACACTCCGGGGCGCGGGCAGCAGCAGGAAGAGCAGCTGGTGAAGAGCGAACGCTGTTGGTGCTGAAGCCTCGCTCACGGAAGCTGGGACGACGGGCATTTGCTCAGCTCAGCGAAGAGTAACAGGGCTCGCAGGCAGGGCCTGGCCACGGACCCATGAAACCCTCTGACTCGGGGCCCATCTGAAGGAACCAGGCCTCCCTGTCCCACCTTCCAATCTGGGTGTCCATCTCCCAACGCCAGGGGTTCAATACACACTCCATGCGCTTCACCCTGGTGTGGAGCTTGGGGAAAAATTCTCCCATATGAGTCCAGCAAAGTGCATGTGCGAATTCTAACTACTCAGTCAAGTAGGGTTAGTTAGCGACAGGAACGCTAGGGGCACCGAACCCCTGCGCAGTCCAAGATCCGAATGTAACTACGGTCAGCCCTTTACACGGGCCGATTCCCGAATGCGAACCGAAAATGCAGCGGGCCCCTGAGTGTCCATCAAAGGAGGAATGGATGCAGAAGATGTGGTACTTAGGTAAAATAGAGTATTACTCAGCCCTGGAAGAGAAATCTTGCCATTGGGGATAATGTGGATGGATTATGCTGAGTGAAATCAGGCAGAAAAGAACAAATACCCTATGACTCCCTTATATGTAGAATCTAAAAAAACAAACAAAAAAAAACCCACATAAAAAATAAACCAACCAAACAGAAACAGAACTGTAGATTACAGAGAACAAACGAATGGTTGTCAGACGGGAGGGGGTCTGGGAGTTGAGTGAAAAAGGCGAAAGAATTAAGAAGCACAAATTGCCCGTGATGAAAACCGTCGGGGGATGGGAAGGACAGCACAGGAAATACAGTCAATGTACTGTTATAACTATGGATGGGGCGGTGGGGGGGGAAGGGAGGGGTGGGGAGCTGGACTCCTCAGGGCGACCGGCTTTGTAAGGGAGATACATGTCTCATCGCTGGGTGTACACCGGAGATGGGTATAATATCGTATGGCAACTGTAATTGAAAAATAAAAAAAGACAGAAGACACAGCTGACCCTTGAAAAAGAGGTTTGAAGTGTGTGGTTCTCCATCTCTGTGGAGTTACGGATCCATACAGTTCAAACTCTCAGCTGTAAACGCCTGTGGGCTAGCTCGGAGAAAATCCATCAACGTGTGAACTCTCAGCACAGCGTGCCTGTGAATTCTGAGGCGAGAAACCATCGTTTCTGTCAGACGGCTAGGGGGAACGCTGACCCCAGCGAGCAAAGTTAACAACTACTATAGCCTGGAGCCCAAGTCATGGACCACCTTCTCCATAGCCATGTCCTTCATCTCTCCAGCTCGCGGGTCAAGGTCGATCGACAGCTACAACCGTCTTGAGGGCAACATCAACCCCTTCACTCGTCAGACTCCTCCACGAGATCAGACACTTTTCACGGTCACAGAGTGCACTTTACTTATTCTAGAATTCTCCGTAGCTGTAGACCGCAGGGACTCATTCCTCAGCCCGTGGCCTATTTTCCTGCAACGCTTACCAGTGGCTGTACAACAAGCAGAGGATTTATAAATGTTGGTGAGCGGGTGGAAATTCATTTTGAAAAAGCCAACCCCCAAAAATATTAAGTGGGCATCTAAGAAATATCCCGTTCTTCTAAGATATTAAATTTGCCTTAACACTTTCCAAGGAGAATTTATTGTCTCCTCTTAAATATGTGGAAATAATCTTCTTCTTCTTTTCCAAAATAGTAGTATTTTTCAATGGCAACAACCATACATATCATGAACTTTTTTTTCCCTAAAACCCTGAATACTTACGCCAAGGCTCTACCCACATTAGGGTCTAAATAACGTTTAAAACACTAACTTCATTTTCCAAAACTATTCTCTGCACGTTTTATATGTTAGTCATAAGATATCACATCCTCCTTCCTTTACAATATACACAATTTCATGCACATCTGCTTTCCTTGATATAAAAGCAGGATACGGGCTGTAGAAATTGAGGAAAACAAAGAAACAGACAGAAGACCGCACACCTACCACCCGCAGGCAATTAATGTTCACCAATCAGCACGTGGCAGTCACTCCCCTTTTTCCTTCCTGGTGTATCTCCACTTTCGTAAAACCCGTGTCCAGCTTCATATTCATATTTTGGGTTTACATTGTATACATATTGCATTCCAGTGCCTTTCCACGTCATTACATATTCTTCAAGAACGTGATTTTTACTGGATGCATCGTTCTTCATCCCATAGAAATGGCGTACTTCGTCTGCTCACTGACCTGTAATTCCCCATTTAGGCTGCTGCTGTTAATTTTTTATGCTGTGATAACAGAATCCGGAGGACACAGAACCGTGCCTGCCTCTGATCCTTAACTACCTTCCTGCAGGAGGAGACACAGAGGCTTCTGAGTGTGCTGCCAGAGTGTGTTCCAGAAGTTTCTGTGCCCTGGCAGGCCTGCCGGCAGTGGGGGGGTCCTGTCTCCGGGTTTGCGCCAGGATCGAGGGCACCGGGTGGGTTCCCAGTCTGTGACAATCTGATGGCATCATATATGCTAATGCATCTGACCTTGGCTTCTCTCGTTCCCCCTTCCCCGCATGTCCTTTCTTCGCTCTCCATTCATGCAAAACCACCTTCCAGGCAGATTCAAACCATCTCTGCGTTTCAGAGCCTCGCCCGTCTTAAAGGATGCGCCCGCCACCTGCTCTCAGAGGCTGTTTCCATCTCTCCCGCAGCAGCGATGACAGTCGGGCGCCTGTGACGTTTCATGGCCCGAGTTTCTCCTCCACTGGCTCATAAATGTTTGAGGCGGATTAGCTTTTACGCACCCATCCCTCGCTCCTGCTCCTAGAACCCAGTGATACAGAGGCAGCAAACATGCTGGACACCTAATGCTTCAAAAAGGGTCAAATGACATGCAGTTTCTAGAAAAAAATATTTTTTAAAATATATTTTCATTGATGTCAGAGAGGAAGAAAGAGGGAGAGAGAGAGAGAGAAACATCAGTGATGAGAGAGAATCATGGATTGGCTGCCTCTTGCACACCCCCTACTGGGGATCGAGCCTGCAACTCGGGCATGTGCCCCCCAATCTGGAGTTGAATCGTGACCTTCTGGTTCATTGGTCGAATATGTAATAATTCATTCATTCATTCATTCATTCATCAAAACGTTTCTTTACAGGGGTCCTCAAACTACGGCCCACGGGCCACATGCAGCCCGCCGAGGACATTTATCCGGCCCGCCGGGTGCCGCTGCCTGTCCTGCTTAGCAGCCGACGTGTCCCGGGCCCGCAGTGCGCATAGGAATTTGTTCATAGTTTTTTTGTTTTTTTTTTAACTATAGTCCGGCCCTCCAGTGGTCTGAGGGACAGTGAACTGGCCCCCTGTTTAAAACGTTTGAGGACCCCTGCTTTAGTGTCTATTCTGTGTCAATAGCTAGTTAAACAAAGACAAGTACAGATTAGAAATGGTCTCTGTCCTCGAAGATGCTTCATTTGCTGGGGGAGGCAGACAATCAAATAATGAACCCGATAAAAAGTTATAAGAAGGACGATGGGCGCTGAGAAGAGGGACGTGATTCCATGGGGAAGGCTCTCTGGGAATCGGTGCTGGATACGCACTGGGAACGAGGGAGGGGAGGACGGGGAGGAGGACCCGGACGAAGGCGCCTCTTTCTCCAGCTGCTCCCTGGGTGCCTGGGTCCCCCTCCCTCCAGCCGGCGACCTGCCCGGGGCCCTCAGTGTCCCCCACCTACGGAAACTGGCAAATCCATTCTAACAGCATCCAAGGGCCCTGCGGGGACAGCTTTGCTCCCACGAGTCTTTTCAGGATCGAAATCTGTCCGTAATCGTCACACCCCCTTGGCTCTCGGAGATTCCGCGTAAGGGGGTGCGTAACCAGCGCACCTCTGCTCACTGTCCTCTGCCAACCGAGTGAAAAGGCTTCCAGCCTCCTTGCCTCTTCCGGGGGCTGATCTCCGTCCCGCTCAGCCCGAGCGCCCGAACCAGACACAACAAATCCACGTGCTCCCCGCCTCGTGGTGCAGGACGCACGGTGTCCCGATGATCAAGCGACCGGTGTGCGTAGGAAAGGCAATATCCCCGGCGAGCGGCGTTAAGCGTAATTAATTACCTCTAAACTAAAGTGACACATAAACTTAGTAATTAAGAATAATTCTTAATTAGGGAAGATGGGACAGAGAGGAAGGAGGAAAGGGAAGGGAATGGCTGATTGAGACGGGGAGTTAAGCACCTCGCTGGAGATATTAGCGAGCCCTGTCGTGTGCTCATTTCCTTTCCAGGGCGTTCAACGAACTGAAATCCAAGACAGGTGTGGAAAGTGTTTCGATATAATGTGCACCGTTTTGGTTTGATGTGAAATTGTGTCTTTGCGGCTGGAAGGACGGCTTCACTCTTACCCCCAGATCAGCAGCTCTGGAAAGGAACCCCGTGGGCTGGGGAATAAATTATATCTAATGCCAAGAAAAGCCGGACGGGCGTGGCTCAGTGGCTGAGCATCGACCCATGAACCAGGAGGTCATGGTTCGATTCCTGGTCAGGGCACATGCTTGGGTTGCTGGCTCCACCCCCAGAGTTGGGCGTGCAGGAGACAGCCAATCGATAATTCTCATGTTTCTAGCTTTATTTCCCTCTCCTTTCTTCTCTCTGAAATAAATAAAAATCCTATATAATAAAGAGGTAATATGCAAATGGACCATCACTCCAACACACAAGATGGCTACCGCCATGTGGACACAAGATGGCCGCCACAAGATGGTCAGCAGGGAGGGCAGTTGGGGGCAACCAGGCCTGCAGGGGAGGGCAGTCAGGGGTGATCAGGCCGGCAGGGGAGGGCAGTTAGGGGTGACCAGGCCGGCAGGGGAGGGCAGTTAGGGGTGACCAGGTCAGCAGGGGAGGGCAGTTAGGGGTGACCGGGTCAGCAGGGGAAGGCAGTTAGGGACAACTAGTCCTGCAGGGGAGGACAGTTAGGGGCAACCAGGCCGGCAGGGGAGGGCAGTTAGTGGTGACCAGGCCGGCAGGGTAGGGCAGTTAGGGGTGACCGGGCCAGCAGGGGAGGGCAGTTAGTGGTGACCAGCCCAGCAGGGTAGGGCAGTAAGGGGCAATCGGGCTGGCAGGGGAGCAGTTAGGCGTCGATCAGGCTGGCAGGGGAGTGGTTAGGGGCAATCAGACAGGCAAGCAGTTGGGAGTCAGAAGTCCTGGATTGTGAGAGTTATGTCCGACTGCCCATTTAGGCACAATGGGATCAGGCCTAAACAGCAGTCGGACATCCCTTGAGGGGTCCCAGATTGGAGACGGTGCTGGCTGGGCTGAGGGACATACCACCTCCATGCACGAATTTCGTTCATCAGGCTTCTAGTAATAATAATAAAAAATAATTTAGAGCCTGAGAAAAGCCAGGGGGGTCCTGAGGCTTCCCGAGGGCCTGCTCCACAGACGCAGAGCCAGCTGAGGAGGCATCGGATGAAGTGTCCTAACTGCCTGGGGCCGGCAATCGGAGGGGCTGTTGCCTCTCCACTGATTCCACGTCATCCTGATAAACCAACCGTGCAAAATGGCCTGGGGATCTCAGCTAAAAGAAACCACCGGGCAGAGACAAAGACAGACAGGTGTCGGCAAACACGGTCTGACAGCGCGAGGACCAGCTCCCATGGTTTGCACCCCTCACTGCGTCTCCCTGGTATGTCCGCTCCTCCCCCACCAGCCCCCAATGCCACCAACACAGAGCAGATACCCCACAAACACACAAACCACACAACTAACGGGGGACAAACGACATCAGTAATCTGGGGTGAGTTTTCCTGAAGCAGCTGTCCCGTCAGATCCCATTGACCCGTCAGTAACATTTCCATTGAAGAGAGAAGCTAAAATCCACAGTTTTCAGGGACAAGGCAAGAACACATAGGGCCAAGAATAAATAAGATTTTTTAAAGCCAGGGGTAAGTGAGAGCTTCCTCAGAGAATCATGGAATTCAGGACTTGAAAGTACCCAACCACCCATAGGAAGCACTTCAATGGTCAATAAAACAGAATCAAATTTCCCCTGAACTGCATTGAAATAATCGTCGCTATAGTAGAATAATGTTCACTCCAATAAGGTTATCATCACCATACTGAGGAATGGGCTACAAAGAGAAAATGGACCCCTCTTTTTCCTCTTTAAATCATTCATAGAAAAAAACCACCATTTTAAATCATTCATAGAAAAAACCCACCATTTTAAATCATTCATAGAAAAAAACCTCGGTGAGCTCTCCCGGGGAGACTCGCTGGTGCAGCGTGGCTGGGTTACCTGCACACAGAGGTGTGCACCACCTGAGCTCACCTTCTCTGCCAACTGCCTGCTCAAGGGTCTCGCATCTCCATGTGCAAAGCGCACATTCCTGCGTGGTTTTTGTTGTTGCAAATTCTACCGTTCCTCAGTTTTTGATTTGCACAGAATAAGATGCGTTGTAGGAAACCTGTGATGTTTTCCCACCCCTTAACCGTCACTCCTTTTTGTTCCAAGTTTACTAATCAGCTATTTTCCAAGTTCACTCTGATTTCTCCTTGACTGCAGCGCCTGCCTGCTGCCACCACCATCTGCCGGGAATGGAACTGTTAAAAAAGCCTCCTCACACAGAAACGTGCAAGGACCCGTGCCGTCCGTGATGCTCAGCCTGGGTCCGGTGTCCATGAAGGCTGTTGTGGCCTCGACGCCCGGGAGTGATAAACCACAACGGGTAACAGCAAGCTGATACTGCATGCGGGGCAGGAACTGCCTGCTTCACTCACAGATTTCTGCTCGCCCGTGAGGGCGTTGGACCCTCTCAGAGGCACCTGGCGGGTCAATCCCTGGACAGGTCTCGCCGGTTACGGGTGTGAGTTCCTCGGTGAGCCAGGCACACCGTAGAAAAAACACCAGATGGACGTTTCGTCTCAATCCCAGCGGGCCGCACGTCTGAGGGCTTACCTGCCAGGGGCCTGGACTGTGGCTCCCTGGGCCCGCACACCCTGTAACTCAGGAAGAGCGCTGGGCAGCATGGCCAGGCGGGGTCCAGCTCAGGTTTCCTCGGGGAACCCTGCTCTAGTCGCTGCTCTCCACCCACTGTGTGCGCTGTTATAATTCCTCCAATTCCCGGAGAGGCTGGTTCCCTCACTAAACTACTTTCCTCCCCATACCCTGAGCTCTCAAAACGCCGTGATCAAAACCCCTCGGCACCCGAGTCTCCGTCCTCAGAGTCCCCACTCTCGCCCGGCCAACCCCGCTCACCCCGTTCGTTCTCAAAGGCGCATCTGAAGGAGATGTCTCCTCGAAGCCTGACCCCGGCCCCGAAACACGCGGGTCCCCCCTTCAGCTCCATCCGCTGGGTGCCGGTTGCCCCTAAGCAACGCACACTCATCGCTTTGGAGGGAGGAATGGGATTTCATTATCCCTGTGACGTGTGCAGGCGACCCCTGAAGTTCCCGTGGGCAGCGCTGTGGCTTCCGATGATCACGTGGAAGGTTTGAAGCGGGCTCTGTAACTTCCATCCCCTCCTCCCACCTCCTCCTCCACGATGAGTGTGAACGGGAGTTTACATGTTTAAACCACGACAACGGAAAAGACATGCGGCTCCTTAACCCCTAACCCAGGGGTGGGCAAACTTTTTGACTCGAGGGCCACCATGGGTTCTTAAACTGGACCGGAGGGCCGGAACCAAAGCATGGATGGAGTGTTTGTGTGAACTAATATAAATTCAAAGTAAAGGAGCGGAGGGGAGAGCAAGAGAACCCTCCGCTCTTTCGGCTCCGCGGGCCGGATAGAACAGCCGAACGGGGCCGGATAGAACAGCCGAACGGGCCGGATCCGGCCTGCGGGCCGTAGTTTGCCCACGGCTGCCCTAAACGGCTACAGCTCAGAAACAACTCGAGGAAAACATATCCCCGAAGGCCGCTTCCAAGCCCCGAGCACCGCGCTCAGACAGTCGCAGCCAGCACGTTGCTGCCGGGACCGGGGGTCGCAGTGACCGAGGCCGCCTGAATGCATGTCTGCAACCGACACGGAGGCCCTTCCCGGGGACAGCAGGCTGCGGGGTGTGCCCTCCCCCCCCCCGGAGGAGGCAGGTAAACACAGCAGAATGACGTCCCCACGGGGGGTGGCACAGCCCCCTCGCCCCCAGAGGGCACTGGTTTGATGTTCCCTGGAAGAATGGGTGTTCCCCGTGTTTCAAAGGAAAACCGCCCAGAAGCGGCTGCAATGGAAGCGGACGTGCAGACCAGAAGGACAACAGGATATGACGAAGCCAAACCCACTGACAAGTCTAACGCCAAGGCCCGGCGGCCGCGGTCTTCCAGGGGAAGTGGGTCTCGCGCGTCACCTGTTCCCTTAAAGCTGCCCACGTGCTCGCGTTATTGCCCCGAAGGGTCACGTGTGGGTCCCGGGGTGACCTTTGCCACGCCAGCTGGTGACTCAGTAACGTGTAACGGGGGTACCTGGCCTCCCCAGGAAAACCTGCCCACTAGCGGGATGCGGCTGTGGACGGGAAAGGACACGTGTTCCCGTGGTAAGTTTGGGGTGTCCCTTTGGGCTCAGGCGTTGCTGAGGGCGAGGTTGTGATGGCCCAGCCCCGGCCGCGATCCCCTCCGAGATCTTTCTGGTGGGAAACGTTCTTCATTCGTCCTTAATGACAAACGAAAGGCCCCCACCTCTCACCACGAGTCTCACGCTCATCGATGCCAACCCGGGGCTCATTTAAGAAGAAAAGGCACAGTGACCTCAGGCCCTACGGAGCGGCCCAATTACACGGAAAATGGGGGTGTTTTTCACACAGAAATTGAACCATGTTCCCGGGGAAAACAGAGAGAAGTGACCGCCTTAGAAAGGACAGCGTTTCCCTGCAGAGGTGCGCTTGGAAGTCAGAGGACGTGAATGTAGCCCAGGAGGGCTGGTTCCCCGATGCCTGTATTTAAAGCGATGGTTTTATTGAGATGTAACGCACATACCACACAACCCGCCTGTTTTACGTTTGGGACTCGGTGGTTTTCAGTGTATTCAGAGCTGGGCACCCATCATCACGGTCAGTTTCAGAGCCGCCAAGCCCACGGCCGTCCGTGCTCAGCCCCTCGACAGCCCAGGTCCCGCCACCTCCCGCCGGGCGACACGGTCCGCGGTCCTCTCCGCACAGGTGCCCCTGTGGGCACTTCACCCGAGTGCACTCCCACAGCGTGGCGTCTCCTGTGACAGGATTCTTCTCCCCGAGGTTTTCCAGACCCGTCCTCGCTGTCCCCGGATCAACACCTCATTTCTCTGACCCTGAGTGACCCTGCACAGGTGTCCCGCATCTGTCCACGCGCTCACGCGCCTGCGGGCGTTCGGGGTCTCCTACCTTCCTTAGACCCTCTTCCCTTTGGTTTGTCCCCGTTTTAGTCCCCGCACGGACACGCTCTGCTGCTGCCCCCTCCTCCCTGCCCTCCGCCCCCTCCTCCCTGTCCTCCACTCCCTGCCCTCCGCCCTGTCCTCCGCCCCCTCCTCCCTGCCCTCCGCCCCCTCCTCCCTGCCCTCCACTCCCTGCCCTCCTCCCTGTCCTCCGCCCCCTCCTCCCTGCCCTCCGCCCCCTCCTCCCTGTCCTCCACTCCCTGCCCTCCGCCCCCTCCTCCCTGTCCTCCGCCCCCTCCTCCCTGCCCTCCGCCCCCTCCTCCCTGTCCTCCACTCCCTGCCCTCCGCCCCCTCCTCCCTGCCCTCCTCCCCCTGCCCTCCGCCCCCTCCTCCCTGTCCTCCACTCCCTGCCCTCCGCCCCCTCCTCCCTGCCCTCCGCCCCCTCCTCCCTGTCCTCCACTCCCTGTCCTCCACCCCCTGCCCTCCGCCCCCTCCTCCCTGTCCTCCACCCCCTGCCCTCCGCCCCCTCCTCCCTGTCCTCCACCCCCTCCTCCCTGTCCTCCACCCCCTGCCCTCCGCCCCCTCCTCCCTGCCCTCCGCCCCCTCCTCCCTGTCCTCCACCCCCTGCCCTCCGCCCCCTCCTCCCTGTCCTCCACCCCCTGCCCTCCGCCCCCTCCTCCCTGCCCTCCGCCCCCTCCTCCCTGTCCTCCACTCCCTGCCCTCTGCCCCCTGCCCCCTGTCCTGTGTGCCCTCTGCCTGCCCCTTGCCCCCTGTCCTGTGTGCCCTCTGCCTGCTTGCTGTGACTGTCCATTCTGCTGGCTTCAAGGACACTGCATGCGGACAGGCTTCAAGTCTCAACTCTAGAGACCGCCCCCCGCCCCCCCCCCCCGCCCCGCCACACACCACAGGGTCCTGGGTCAGTGTGCTCAGGGGTCAGTTCCCCACAGCCTGCCCGCGTCTGCTCTGCAGGGATGTGAACGGGAATTTTTAACAAAAAATGCCCGTGTTTATGTAAATTGAGGGAATGCGAGGTTAAACCCAAACATGTCTCTTCCGCCCAGCACGCCCACCACATCCCTGTACTAATGAGCATCGCCGGGGTGATAGCTTTTTCCTGAAATTTCCGGACTCGGACTGGAGGCTTTTTATTTTCCTGGAGGACCATCCTGAGAGCCGAGCGCCCGCAGGGCCCAGCGTGGGGAAAGCTGACCTTGACGGGTGTAAATATCGCATACTCCTGCGCAGCCAGTCTGCAGCTTTAATTCAGTCCTGGCTGCACACACCCCGTCAGGGGTCCTCAAACTACGGCCCGCGGGCCACATGCGGCCCGCCGAGGACATTTATCCGGCCCGCCGGGTGCTGCTGCCTGTCCTGCTTAGCAGCCGACTCATCCCGGGCCCGCAGTGCGCATAGGAATTTGTTCATAGTTGTTTTTTAAACTATAGTCCGGCCCTCCAACGGTCTGAGGGACAGGGAACTGGCCCCCTGATTAAAAAGTTTGAGGACCCCTGGATAGTCAGGGCTGATGGGTTTCCGGAGGCTCTCCCAGCGCCCTCCCCGCGTGGGCCTCCCGCGCTGACCAGGCTTTGCGGGGAGGCCTCGGCCAGGACCAGGGGCGGAGGGCCGTGAGCGTGTGCAATCTGCTCCTGGATGTCCCTGGTCGCCTTACTCTCCCGCGAGGACAAGTGGCGAAGACGCAGCTCCTGGCCCGCTGGCACAAGCCGTTGGGGGCATCCTGACCGAGAACTGGTGAGCGACCCGGGCGCCTCCCGGGAGAGGGGTCTGCGAGGCGCTGCCCCAGGGGGAGGCCGCCAGCTCGTTGTCTCCAGTGGTCCGGCTCACGGCCGCATCAGCTCGGCTCGCGTGGCCAGCTTCTCACGGGCTTTCAACAAGCGCCTCAAAGCCAGAGGCCCCGTTCCCGCTCCCACCTGCAGGGATGCGGGCACGCTGTGCCCCGAGATGGAAACGGTGCTTAGTGCGGTCGGGCCCTTCATGGCGTTCGCCCTTCATGGTTCCCGGTCCTCGATGGTCTCTAGGCCGTAACGCTGGGCTGTTGTGTAACTTAACTTCATTGCCCGGTAGGAGCGGGAGACCCTCCGGACCGCGTGAGGCCGCCGCGGGAGCCTCGGTGGTTCCCCCATCAGCACAGGATCCCGGGGACCGCTCCCCCATCAGCACGGGGTCCCGGGGGCCGCTCCCCATCAGCACGGGGTCCCGGGGTCCTGGGGACCGCTCCCCCATCAGCACGGGGTCCCGGGGGCCGCTCCCCATCAGCACGGGGTCCCGGGGACCGCTCCCCGATCTGCACGGGGTCCCGGGGGCCGCTCCCCGATCTGCACGGGGTCCCGGGGGCCGCTCCCCATCAGCACGGGGTCCCGGGGGCCGCTCCCCATCAGCACGGGGTCCCGGGGACCGCTCCCCGATCTGCACGGGGTCCCGGGGACCGCTCCCCGATCTGCACCGGGTCCCGGGGGCCGCTCCCCATCAGCACGGGGTCCCGGGGGCCGCTCCCCATCAGCACGGGGTCCCGGGGACCGCTCCCCGATCTGCACGGGGTCCCGGGGGCCGCTCCCCGATCTGCACGGGGTCCCGGGGGCCGCTCCCCCACCTGCACGGGGTCCCGGGGGCCGCTCCCCCATCAGCACGGGGTCCCGGGGGCCGCTCCCCATCAGCACGGGGTCCCGGGGACCGCTCCCCGATCTGCACGGGGTCCTGGGGGCCGCTCCCCGATCTGCACGGGGTCCCGGGGGCCGCTCCCCATCAGCACGGGGTCCCGGGGACCGCTCCCCGATCTGCACGGGGTCCCGGGGACCGCTCCCCGATCTGCACGGGGTCCCGGGGGCCGCTCCCCGATCTGCACGGGGTCCCGGGGACTGCTCCCCAATCTGCACGGGGTCCTGGGGGCCGTTCCCCCATCTGCACGGGGTCCCGGGGGCCGCTCCTCCATCAGCTCGGGGTCCCAGGGGCCTCTCCCGATCTGGAAGCATCGGCCGGAGGCGGCCCCGGCCGAGTGTGGTGGACACGAGCACAGTGCTGTGCCGGGCTATGTGGACCCCGTCCGTCAGAGTGAGTGTGTGTGACAACCCAGGACGCAAACTGCTGGGACACCCTCACCCTTGGACGCTGGGTGGCATTTTTGTGGAAACGGCCAGCTTCTACTTTTAGAAACGCACTCAGAGCCCAGTCACAGTAAACGCTGGTGATCATGCTGGGTGACACCGTTTGGGGTCAAAAAAATGCATTGTGGCTATAAATTAATGACGCTGCTTCCCCCCCCACCCCCGGGGCTAATAAATCCGGCCTCCGCACGCTTTCCACGAGGAGTTTAAGGCTCCCGGGAGGTCCCGCGGGGGATGGCTTTCTCAGGATCATAAATCTCTCTGCACGAGCGAGGCCTCTTTTATTTGCATTAACTATGAAATTATATCTCAGCACAGTGCTTTGAAACTCAACACGGACATGTTAAGTTGCCTTTTCCACTGCTGAATCAGTTCCCCCGTACACCGGCCCCGGGGTGGGGGGCCAGCTCTGTGGCGGGGGCGCTTCTCCAGGTTCCCATCAGAGTTCCTAGCAGAGATCTTGGGAGAACTGTCCACTGAGGAAACGACGGCTCAGAAATGACACCTGAGTGACTCAGGCCAGTGTGGCCGATGGCCCCCTGAGAGGGGAAATGTGGACACACCCAGAGGGAGGCCTGGGAAGGCGCAGCACGAAGGCAGGCCCAGGAGGGGCCGCAGGAGGAAGTGGGAGGAACCGAACGGGCCCACAGCCTGATCTGGACTCGGAGCTTCCTGAGCCACCAGACCAGAGCCTTCTGCTGTGCCAGCCCCGCAGCGGGCAGGGCTCGGCCCACAGAGCCGCCCTCGCCACCGATGCGCTTGGTCATCCCGCAAGGAGACACTGACATGTGAGCACAGCCTTTGTTTTCTAGAGAAAACGTTTACATTGATTGTAGAGAGAGAGGAAAGGAAAGGGAGAGAGAGAGAGAGAGACATCGATATGAGAGAAACACCAATTGGTGGCCTCCCGTTAAGCACCCCGGCTGGGGACTGAACCTGCAACCTGGGCGTGTTCGCTGACTGGGAATCGAACCGGCGACCTCTGCTCAGCCAATTGAGCCACACCGGCCGGGGCACACGGTCTTTCAAGATAATGACAATGCTTAGCATGTATTGAGTCTTATTACGTGCTAGGAAGTATTCCACGGGTTTAACATGTACTAACCCTTTGGTTCTGACCACGATTCTGTGCGGCAGGAATGCCTTCCCATTCCCAATGTACAGGTGGAGAAACGGAGGCACAGGGAGACGAAGGAACTTACAAAGCACTCAGCCACTATTTGCATCCAGGGTTTGCCAATGAAAACGACCATTAATCAGTGTTTACGGAGCTTCATCAACATGCTGCTGCGTCCTGGGAATTGCACCTTCATGGTGACCCTGTGCATGACGCCGCGTCCAGACCACACACAACCGCCTACCAGCGTCCCCCCGCCAGCAGTGCCACGGGCCACGCCGGATGAAACTGTGGCCATTCTGCAACGTGAGTGACACAGTATCTCTCTCGTTTTTACAGGGACTCGGACCCTCAGCTGCAGTCAGTTCCCCGACAGGAGTCGAGAGCAGGTACGAGGCCGGGCGAGTTGGAATCCAGGTCACGCGATTTCTGTGCACAATAGTGAGCCACGGTGGCTGCAAGGACACAGCTGAAAAGCATAGAGACCAGTGTGTGTGTGTGTGTGTTCCTGTGTGTGTGTTCCTGTGTGTGTTCCGTGTATGTGTGTGTTCCTGTGTGTGTGTTCCTGTGTGTGTGTGTTTGTTCCTGTGTGTGTGTGCTCCTGTGTGTGTGTTCCTGTGTGTGTGTTCCTGTGTGTGTGTTCCTGTGTGTGTTCCCGTGTATGTGTGTGTTCCTGTGTGTGTTCCCGTGTATGTGTGTGTTCCTGTGTGTGTTCCTGTGTGTGTTCCCGTGTATGTGTGTGTTCCTGTGTGTGTGTTCCTGTGTGTGTGTGTGTTCCTGTGTGTGTGTGTGTTCCTGTGTGTGTTCCCGTTTATGTGTGTGTTCCTGTGTGTTCCTGTGTGTGTTCCTGTGTATGTGTGTGTTCCTGTGTGTGCTCCTGTGTGTGTGTGCTCCTGTGTGTGTTCCTGTGTGTGTGTGTGTGTTCCTGTGTGTGTTCCTGTGTGTGTGTTTGTTCCTGTGTATATTCCCGTGTATGTGTGTGTTCCTGTGTGTGTGTTCCTGTGTGTGCTCCTGTGTGTGTGTGCTCCTGTGTGTGTTCCTGTGTGTGTGTGTGTTCCTGTGTGTGTGTGTGTGTGTGTGTGTGTGTGTCCCTGTGTGTAACACACTCAGGACGGGGAAGAGGTCCAGGATGCACACGGGAGCCTGCCTCCCCTGGTTGTGAAAAACATTGTTGCAACAAGGCAGCACGTGCCTCCTCGCACCCGCATCCCGTTCATCAGGAGCGAAGGGCAGACTCGGCTCTGACTTCCCTGGCGAAGGCATTTTAGGGAAACACTTTCACATTTTCCCCAAAGATTTCCCAAACAGGGACGCTCGGGACAAGCTTTAGACAGAACATCTTGAACAGATTAGAGCAAAAGGAAACTTCGCGTCCTGGGTCATTTAAGTGTTCTTTTTACCGGGAATGTGAATTCAACCCGAGCAAATTAAAACAGGAAGAATTAATTGGATATGCAAATGAGATTATTCAGTATATAAATCTAATTACATACCAATTTGCCTTCACGGCATGAGAAAAGAATAAACTGTGCTATGGAAATTGATTGTCTTCGATACCCACCTGCACCCAACACGGGCGCCTCGCAGGAGCGGCCCAGTGAGGCAGGCGTCCACGTTAGTCACGCCACGTCCCTCAGGTCCCGTCCAGGAACCTCTGCCCGCGGAACCTGCTTACACTGGGCGGTGCAGGCTGCACCGCCAGGCTTCCCCAACGCAAGGAAACAATGTCACAAGTTAGCTGCCCCCGTCCCTCCCCCAACTCGCTGGTTTGATAAGACACCCGTTCCCGAAATGCTTAGCTTTCACACAGACCAGACTCGAAGTCTGAACAACGTCCTTATCCTCGAGCAGCCCCCTGTGCCACCACGTCCCAGGCGATTTTCTTTGCCCCTTAATTTAGGCAAACGAGCTGTGAGTATTTAACTGGGGGAGGAGGAGGAACTCAGGAAGCCTGCCTCCAGGGAGCAAGCAGAATGGCCCTAGGCGTTTGCAACACGCCAGGTGAGGGGTTAGCTGCCTTTCTCGTCATCAGAAGAGCCTCCTTCTGCAGACGGACCTGCAGCCACACAGAGAGACCAGCTCCTATCCCGGCTCCGTTCCGATGACTCCAGGCCACACCCCCACGTGTCCTGTTCCTGTGACCCTCCTCCAGGCAGGCCACCGAGGCCACGGGCGGTCAAATCCGCAGGTGCATCCAGGAAATCAAAGCCCCCGAGCCTCGGCCGTGTGGCCTGGTTTAGACACGGGTGGTTTGCAGAACAGAGAATGGATAAAGAGTGCGCACACAGCACGACACGCAGCTCTGGTATCACAGAAATGGACACCTGACACCTGCACGACCCCAGTACCCAATGTCACCCCAATGCATAGGATTACAAAAAATGTATGTAAGTGGACTTACAGACAGGCAGGCAGACAGATGGACACATAGAACGAGCATGGCCAGACAGATGCAGCCCCGTGCCCTCCTCCCCCCTCCCCCGCCCCCCGTCACCAGCATTCATCCTTGACTGAAGAGAGGTTCTGCAGAGCTCATAGGACGGTAGGCACATTAGAAACCGAAATCAACGCAGCTGGTGGCCAAGAAGGCCGTGGAGCCATTTACCCGAAGGAGCCCACCCTCCCCTTTCCTGTGGAGACACCCGTGGCTGAGCCCTGCTTGTGTCTCTGGAACTAAAGGCCCAAGGACAGTGGGTGCTGTTGGTGAGACTCCGCCCAAGTGCCTTCCTGTGGGGCAGTGGTCGGCAAACTGCGGCTCTCGAGCCACATGCAGATCTTTGGCCCCTTGAATTTTTAGCAAAGGCCAGCTTAGGAGTACCCTAATTAAGTTAATAACAATGTACCTACCTATATAGTTTAAGTTTAAAAAATTTGGCTCTCAAAAGAAATTTCAATCATTGTACTGTTGATATTTGGCTCTGTTGACTAATGAGTCTGCTGACCACTGCTGTGGGGAGATCGCGAGAATCACCCCCAGGGGGCGCCTCCTGGCTCTCCCTCCCTCCCGGCGAGGGGCCCAGTGGGGACACGCTCAGGAGCCGGTTCCTGGCTCCCAGTGCCTGCCCTCGGGCGGAGGAAACGCCACCAGGAGGAAGGACGGGAGCTCCTGACAGTGTGGGGACAACCTGAGGTCACAGCCGGGCAGACCCTGGATGGAAGACACAATGGAAGGACCAGGTGCAGGAGGACGTGGGCTTACATCTGACACGAGCAAAAGGCTGTGAAGGAGGGGGAAGCCTGCCCAGCTGTCCCCTGAACTAGGACGCAGCGTGGCAGCCGGATGGAGGCAGCCCCGGCCTCAGACATGGGCGTCTGGGTGCCTTTGAAAGGGACAAGGGAGCTGGAGTGGGGTCCCCCTCGACGCTTTGTAAGGCAGCTCCAAACACTGGGACCAGCGGTGACCGTCACATCTCCTCCTTCATGTGCTTCCCGGCTCCTCCCTCTCACAGATTCCGGCTCGGATAGAGTGTGAACTTCCTTATTGGCCGCTTCTCCGGGAGGCAGGGAAGAGGGAGACCTGCCTGCATCTTTACTGCCCCGCTCGCAGCGCCCACGCCCAGCGTTTGCCCAGCAAGAGCGTTAGACACGACCCGGGCACAGACAACAGGTGGGTGCCCTGGCCCCCAGCACAGCTCTCTAAGCACTTTCCCCGGGCGAGCACCAGGAGCCGCCGGGGAAGAGACTGAGGCGCAGATAAATGGGCGCCTGGAGGTCAGAGGGCTCCTGGCAGCGTTCAGCACCGGCTGTGGGACAGGCATGGCGCAGCGGTAAGGGCAGGGGTCGGCAAACTTTTTGACTCGAGGGCCACCATGGGTTCTTAAACTGGACCGGAGGGCTGGAACAAAAGCATGGATGGCGTGTTTGTGTGAACTAATATAAATTCAAAGTAAAGGAGCGGAGGGGAGAGCAAGAGAACCCTCTGCTCTTTCAGCTCCGCGGGCCGGATAGAACAGCCGAACGGGCCGGATCCGGCCCGCGGGCCGTAGTTTGCCCACGGCTGGTAGGGGGTTTCTTCCTTAAGACCTCACACCTGCCCACTGTCCTCGCCCTTCTCTCGAAGGGGACGGGCTTAGAGAGGGTAGGTCCTTGCCCAGAGTCCCACAGCCCACGTGTCAGTGGATGGATGCGTCCTGGGTCTTTAAGAACAGGCAGAGTTTTAGCAGATGGAGCCGAGTGCAGGAGAAATGGAAACAAAGTCAGGACAGAAGGATACAAAGTTTCTGTCTTCTCAGGCTGAAGTGGATGCGCGGGAGCTCACAGAGCGGGATCTTGAGCGACAGCAAAGCCAAACATATCAGATTTGGCTGTAATATACACATCCGCAGTGTGCACACCCCCACAACACCTGGTCCGGCGGGGTGGGGGGACCCGCACTGGAGAGAGGCGCTGTTTTCTTTTTATTTGAGGAAGGAGACTGTCTTCTTTCCCCCACGTTTTCACGAAGTATTGGGTGATCGCCCTCGTTAAGGTGGGAAAGAAGTGCCGGGATAATTAAGCATATCAGTCACCGTAATGCAAATGCGGCTTGCAACCTGCACTTACAGTCCACCGGCTGATACAGGCCATGTGTAAGCCCTGCTTCTGAGCTCTCTTCCTTGCTGGCATCGAGTCAGGTCTGGAAACCAGAAAATAGCAAAATGTTTGGAATTCACCCACAGGAGCCCTACCTGCATGGTAAGGAGTGGGGCTGCACCCCTTTGCCACCATCTGGGGGCCCTTTAGAGTAACAGTGTACAACGGGGTGCAGACAAGGGGGCTTCCTGAAGATGAAATGAAGGAACCAATTGCAAAGAGAAGGTTGCCCAGCCGGCGTGGCTCAGCGGTTGAGCGTTGACCCATGAACCAGGAGGTCACGGTTTGATTCCCCGTCAGGGCACATGCCTGGGTTGCGGGCTCAATATCCATTACGGGGCGTACAGGAAGCAGCCAATCAATGATTCTCTCTTACCATTGATGTTTCTCTCTCTCTCTCTCCCTTTCCATTCCTGTCTGAAATCAATAAAAAGATTTAAAAAAAAAAAAGAGAGAGAGGGAGAGAGAAGGTGGACTAGGTGGGGGCGTGCGGCCGCCGTTGATGAAAGTGACATTCTCCCGGGCAGAATGCCTTTGCGTCTATCTGACTTATGTCAAGATTCCTTGAGTCTGACTGCCTGCAGTCAGGATGCATAAAAGAACTACGCGTCCTTTAACGTGCGGGCCGATTTCTGGGCAATCTGTGTTTCCTCACTTCCCGTCTCTGAGAAACATGGGAAGAGATGTACTGACCAGGAAGGATCCACAGAATATACACCAATTACTTCAAATCTGCTTGGAGATCCATTCAATAGGGTTTTTAACACGCGTGTCCAATCACTGATCATAATGAACAGACCCGCTTGGCAACAGCAAGGCCTGGGCTGCCGCTCCGTTTCATCCGTCATTAAGATGCGAGGCTTCGGCTCCACTGAAAACAACAGCCCGCAGCGGGAGCTGGGGTCGCGGTTACCGGGGGACATTCGCGAATGCTCCGAGCTGTCCTGGAGGGTCTGGCAGGAGGCTGCATTCAGGGACAAGGCAGGATTGAGGACTCAAGCGCCATGGGCATGTCCACCGCCCAGTTTCCCTTCCTCCCCCTGAGCCACCCCATTCTCTTCCCTTCCTACGCCCTGCCCCGCGGCGCTGCTGCCTCCCGTTACGGACAGGAGTGACCTGAGAAATGTGCCCCCCGCAAAGGGCCTGAGGATGACGCGCACTCCCGGACACCCTCACGGTCGGAACGGCCCTGCTTCCAACGTCCCCGGCAACAAAGGAGTGACCCGTCCGCAGAGGACCGTGTGGCCTCAGGGACTGGCTAGTGATGTTGATTTTTTAAAATAAAGTTTTTAATGATTTCACAGAGGAAGGGAGAGAGAGAGACAGAAACATCGATGATGAGAGAGAATCACTGATCGGCTGACCCCTGCACGCCCCGCACTGGGGATCGAGCCCGCACCCCGGAATTGAACAGTGATGTCCTGGTTCAAAGGTTGACTCTCAACCACTGAGCCACGCCGGCCGGGTGTCATGTTGGTATTTTTGACCCTGTGTTCCCCTATTCACGTGCACTGTGTGTGTGTGCATGTGTGTGCTACAGGCATGTGTTACATACATGCACAGAGAAGCTGACCTGGATAGTAAGGAGCTGCTTGGGGGTCCAGCTAGGTACATGGCAGCCAATCTTTAGCTCCTAAGTGTTTCCAAGTAATAATCACCACCCCCGCCTCCTTCCCCTGAAGAGCTCCATCCGGGACACGATTCCTCCCCACGTTGGTCTCCGAGTTCACATCCTGTTCTCTCCCCAAACCAGCCGGTTCCTGGTTACACAGCCCCCGGCAGACACGCTCCCTACAGGCGTCCCTCCCCCGTCCGGCGGGAGACTCGCCTCCACGCTGACCCACACGTGCCTCGTGCGCGGTCTCTGCAGACAGAGGCCCCGGCTTCCCCCGAAGCCGCCACTGCGTCCACCTTCCCGTGGTGGCAGGTGAGGGCTTGCACCTGTCGCCGATTTAAACTCTTCAACTTGTCACCTTACCATCACGCAATGGGTTTCCAGACTCCGGCATTTCCCCGCCCTGAAGGCTCCCCGGAAAGGGGGGTGAAGCCAGATTATCCTCCTGCCTGTCTGTAACCCCACAGCCCCCGGCAACATCCCCTCTCAGTCACAATCGCAGTTTTGTTATACATACAAATGTTGATGATTTTCTCTGTGAGTACTTTCGGTTCATTGAATTCAATTAACTAAATTCTTTAAAAACCAAGTGTGTATTATGTGCCTTTTTGACAATTCTGCTCTAGCAAGGGGAGGGGCGTCGGAGCCACATAGCCTAGTTTTCCCCGAAGCTATTATGGGTATCAAAGTCCAACAACCTAGCACAGTGGTCGGCAAACTCATTAGTCAACAGAGCCAAATATCAACAGTACAACGACTGAAATTTCTTTGGAGAGCCACATTTTTTAAACTTAAACTTCTTCTAACGCCACTTCTTCAAAATAGACTCACCCAGGCCGTGGTATTTCGTGGAAGAGCCACACTCAAGGGGCCAAAGAGCCGCATGTGGCTCGCGAGCCGCGGTTTGCCGACCACTGCCCTAGCACGTCAGTGAAGAAGTCAATCACTTGGCTTTATCTGCAAGAAGCCAGGTAACACGTGAGATTTACTTTTCCCTTCTCTATTTCAAGCTTGCATAGAAACAGCAGTAGCAACACACCGCCCGTCCAACAAAACACCGATGTGGTGAGCCTTTTCCAAATGAACTTACTTCAGACACTGTTTCATTCATCCATCCATCCATTCATTTCACTCAGGTATCCATTCACTCCTCATTCATGCATGTATCCATTCAGTCCTCATTCATGCATGTATCCATTCAGTCCTCATTCATGCATGTATCCATTCAGTCAGACTCTATGGGACACCTGCTCTGTGGCAGGCACCATCCTTGGTCCTTGGACCATATCAGTGAATTAGACAAAGATGTCTGCCCTTGAATAGCTTATATTCCAGCAGATGCAAAACCACAGTCAACCCATGTCAGAAAGACATAATCTATATGGTGAGAAGTTTGCAAATGTTACAGAAAGAAAGAAAATGTGGAGCAAAAAAAAAAAAAAAAAAACACGCACGAGGGTGGGAGGAGGTGGGTAGGATTCAGGATGAGAGACAGTGTTCGGGGTGCGGCCTCAGGGAAGGTGAGGTCTGAGCACAGAGCGGAGGAGCGGAGTTTGCCATCGGACCTGGGGGAAGGGCGGGTCATGGCAGAAGGCGGGAGCTCCGTTCCCGCAGTGCGCGCTGCACTGGGCCTCACAGCTACACATTCAACTCCTCGGAGCCTGCCACGCACCTGCCTCCAGGGCAGAAGCAGGATTCACAGATGGCGGCTGCGCCGTGCGGCCAAGGTCCATGGAAAAGTGGGGAGGGCTTCCCTTCCAAGCTGTGACTCTCAAATTATGGCTTTTTCTTTCTTTCTTTTAAAACATGTTTTTATTTATGTCAGAGAGAGGAAGGGAGAGAAACATCAATGATGAGAAACATGGACCGGCTGCCTCCTGCACGCCCCCTACTGGGAATCGACCCCGCCACCCAGGCATGTGCCCTGACCAGGAATCAAACCATGACCTCCTGGTTCATAGGTCGATGCTCAACCACTGAGCCACACCGGCTGGGCTCACATTATGGCTTGTTCTATTCCAACCTGTAGGTTAGTGACCGAATTCTGATCAGGTGCTGGGGAAATAAATAATCAATAAGGACAGCCTCTGTCACCGGGGACTAGAAATGTAGGAAATGCATTTAGGCAAAGGCAGGCCTGGCACTGAGTGAGTGACAGGTCCGGAAGGAGGTCAGAGGTCAGGCACAAGTGCCTGGGACCAGCTGCGGTCCAGAGTCCAGGCAAATGCCCGAGCACCAGCAGTTTCAGGGGCTGCATGAGCAGGTGCCCAGGGGCAGCAGAGTCGTGGCCACTGAGGCCGCTCAGAGCTTCGTGACGGCTCCCGGGGCAGGGGAAGGCTCCTGGGTGACACACGTTGCACAATCTGAAGAATAACCGCCCACACGTGTGCCTCCTGCTGTCTCAGGAGCAGGGCCGGGGAGGACACTAGCTTATTAACTTCTTCATAGAAGAAAACACCTCGTGCGCGTAGAGAAGATGGAAACGCCGCGCTGCGTTCACAAGTCATTAACAGCGGGTGGAGAGATGCGTGGGGGGGGGAGTGATGTTAATTCTAAGGCCCCTGACCTTGAGCTAGTTAATGCTGTTTTGCCCTTCTTCCGAAGCAAGTGCATTAGCATGAAATAGAAAATCGTCTTCATAAAATTTAATGCTTTGAAAAAGAGCCCTGTGCTTCGAATTCGGTTAGAATTTTATAAGCCTGTTTGGGTCTCATTGTTGATAGGAGAAGTGGGGGGGGGGGGGGGCGGCTATAAAATAATCAACAGCTCTGCTTTAGCTGGTGAGCGTGGCCCCGTACCAAGTGCATGAAGGAAGCCTCCCGTGGGTTTCGTCAACGACGCCATGGCCAGGTTCACTCGGAATCTAAAGAGCAGAGATGATTCCTGCATTTTCTCCCCTGGAAGCAGCAGACCTCTCTCCCGGGGCAGGTCTCAGACTTCTGGGGATGAGTGCGTCATCCCCAAGGCCTCCGTTCCACCTCCTAACTGTCCTTCAAATAGACACATTGTTGGGCGGGACAGGGGGAGGGGACGGAGCATATCCTGTCACGTGACAGCACCTGGGACTAGCTCTCCTGCCTCCATCCTCTCAGGGGTGCCCGCAGGTGCGCTCAGAGTGAAAGGACCTCGCCCCTCTGAACGTGGCCCGAAGCAGCTGGGGTCGAACCAGAGCAGGGCAGGTGCTGGGCGGGCTTCCAGTTCCAACAGCCCCGGTGGGAGCCTCCAAAACATCTGGGGAGCAAAGGGGCGGGGAATGTGCATCTGGGTTTCCATGGCGATGGGGGCAGCGGACGTGTGGTTCAGAGATGACACACGAATGCATGAGTGTGCGAGCAGGTGTGCAGACAGACTTCTTTTGTTGTTGCTTACATTCTTTTAAAAATATGTATATATATTTTATTGATTTCAGAGAGGAAGGGAGAGGGGGGAGAGAGAGAAAGAAACATCAATGATGAGAGAGAATCATTGATCGGCTGCCTCCTGCACGCCCCACCCTGGGGATGGAGCCCACAACCTAGGCATGTGCCCTGACGGGGAATCGAACGGTGACCTCCTGGTTCATGGGTCGATGCTTAACCACCGAGCCACACCGGGCGGACTTTGCTTAAATTCTTTATCTTTAAAGATAAAGTCGCGTGGGAGATATGGCTTGATGGAAATTGTTCATACAGAAAAGTGCGTGGGAAGTAGAAAAATTAAGAGAAAATACTTGGATTTCAAATCACATTTTGGTGTCACAGCCTTTCCTTCTCTTCCATCTGACCTGTATCTTTCTTTGGAGAGTGTCAGCTTCACCCATAACATGGAACAGGTGACTTTTCAAGGCGATGAAACAGGAAGACACTAAACAGTTCCCAGAGCAGCGGCGTTGAAGGGGGCGGTGGGGGTGAACACAGCCACATGGCTCCACAGGGGAAAATGCGCCGTGAACAGGGAAAGACGCGCCTGGGTGGCGCAGGGAGAGGCGTCTTGCTGATCCTCACACAGTTCCATAGGAAGTGGGCTCCGTACCTCAGTGGCTCATGCCATGTCCTGCCCCTACAGAGAACATCTGCAGGACACCAGCCGGTGTGGCTCAGTGGTTGAGCATCAAACCCATGAACCAGGAGGTCACGATTCGATCCTCAGTCAGAGCACATGCCCTGGGTGCGGGCTGGATCCCCAGTGTGGGGTGTGCAGGAGGCAGCCGATCAATGAGTCTCTCTCATCATTGATGTTTCTCTCTCTCTCTCCATTTCTCTCTGAAATCAACGAAACTATATATTTTGAAAAAAGATTATGTGCATTTCCTCCCAGTTCTGGAATAGTTTCTAAAATCTTCCCAGTTGGTTGATGTATATAATCACTAACGGTTATAAAACAAGCCCGTGTCTAGCATCCCCATACAACCAGCGGTGCCTGTGCCCCGAACAGCCTTCTAAGAAGGATGCTCATCTGTGTAATGAACAAACACCACCGTGGACACAAAGACTGTTTTGCTACTTAAGCGAATTTTTTAAAAGTGTAATTCCCAGCGTCGAGACCCTAAGCAGTGTTTGCATTACAGACGAGTTCGAGAGGAGCGGCGTCAAAGAGAAAACGCCACCGTCGAGATGTTAACGTATTGATACGTCGCGGTGAGTACGTTTTTCATTTAACGATAGAGTGGGAGCTAATACACTTGTGTAGGGAAACTAATACATTTTTCATTACTTAAATGTGCCGGAGATGGCTCCATAGTTGCTCATGAATTTACATGAGATTCGGCAAAGGACTCGGGACAATTTACACCGTTTTCCCTCCACGGTTCGCCAGCTCGTAAAGAGCAGTGATCAGGGGTTAAGGTATCATTTGTAGAGAGTAGGGAAGTGGTTCTTTTTCTCGGAGATCAACAGTGTCTAGAGGTGCATGTTACACAGAACACGCCTGTTCTCGCTACCCAACTCTCCGAGAATCCGTGTTCCGTTCCTTTCCTGACAAGGGACGGCGCCCGCGCTTCCTCCCTCCTCTCCTTCCTGGAGACTGAGGTCGAGAGTCAGAGACCAAGCGGCGTTCTTTTTTTCTTTTTAAATATATTTTTTACTGATGTCAGAGAGGAAGGGAGAGGGAGAGAGAGAGACAGAAACATCAGTGATGAGAGAGAATCGTGGATCAGCTGCCTCCTGCACGCCCCCCACTGGGTATGGAGCCTACAACCGGGCATGTGCCCCGACTGGGAATGGAACCTGATCTCCTGGTTCATAGGTCAATGCTCCACCACTGAGCCAGGCCGAGGGGGCTCAGTATCCCTTTTGATCTTGGTGACAACTCTTTGGGGAAATACATGATCTCTACCTTTCTACTTTACCTCCACACGTATTTAAGATACTCCTGAGGTGACAGGAATTGAGAAGGACAGAACACTATCTGTAGAAAAATCTGCGGTATTTAAAGATTATGTACGGAATAGATTAATACTAATCCTTGACTCATCCTGTCTAGAATCCTGGTTTTGATCTCAGATTTAGCCGACTCATGAAAACATTTGAGGATGAAAGAAAAGGCATGTGGATCCTTTGAAGGTCATTCCTAGAGGCCGGTTCCTTCCCAGCCGCCCGCGGAGGTAACTGCGATACCGTCATGGCCAGGCCATCGTGGGCCACGTTGTCAAACGTGGACGTTTCATTTAGTCTAATGACATGTTGGCGGTGATGGGACACCTCTACCCATTTCCTGATAATCACTGCATTTTACACTTAAAATAAGGAATGTTATGGCATGTAAATTATGCTTCAAGAAAGGTGCTTAAAATTTCACCTTTTCATCTGGTTCTTTTGCAAAGATTTTGTGTAGGTGGGATTAGGTCCGCCTTCTAGGTTTATGATTATTTTGGGGGTGATACTTCATGAACGTCACTAGGGTCATCCTAAAATCTCAACCGTTTAGTCCAGGAGCGGGCTTTTAAGGATGCCAAGTGTCTGAAGACCTTGAAATCCCTCACCTGCCTCAGAACAGACAGGGCTTTAAGCGCGTACCGATGTGAGGGTGATCCGGGGGAATTTGGACCCAAACAGATGACAGATTCCTTCAGATCATCGCCCACACCTGCAGGCTTAATTAAGCTGAAAGTCACCAACTTCACACAGAATGCTGACGGGTGGCTGGTTCATTAGCTGCTTTTCTCATTGATTAGAAGCTTGTGCACGATCCCCTTACACACGGCTGCAGCGCCTGCCTTGTTTCAGAGCGTAATTAGTATGATAGAGACTGCTGAGCCATGGGGTCCTTGTTTGTGGGACTTAGGAAGCAAAAGCAGAGGATCGTACGGCTAACCGGAAACCGGGACATCCCAAAGCGAAGGCTCAGAGCCGGCGAACGGGACAGGACGGGGGACACGACGGGGCTTCCCTTGTCTCGTAGAGAAGCTGTGAGGGAAGAGCCATCACGGCTTGTCAGGAGCCATCACTTCATTTCCCGGGAATCGTGCTGTCAGCAACCCTTCAAGGCACATGTTTCCATAAATAAGCAGCCGTCAATTTCGGGCATCCGGATTATACTCAGCGCGCTCTGTGGGATTCATTAAAGGGAGCCCGAGGGTTTGTCTCCGCCACCTTAGGCGCGGTGGATCCCGCAGCCTTACCTCTGGTCCCGGCCCTTCCCAGGCTGCAACCATCACTCCCATCCCCCACGTTTAGGGCCGACCAGACCTGCTGATGCCGCTGCCATCTTTCCCGCAAACCCCATCTCAGGAACAATCCGCGCCTCACCTGCAGCTCAGCTGACAGCGCAGAACTCACCCACCTCCTCTCACCGCCACTTCCCACGCCCTCCCTCCACCACACCCGGAGCCTGGCCCTGTGTGGTGCATTTACCACTGCCGCCTCCGTCCCAGCCACCAGCCTCTGCGCCTGGCCAGCAGCCTCCTGGCTGTCTTCTCATCGCTTCCTTAAAACCCTGTCCTCACCCCGGGGGGCCACTCGCTAACCCACACATCGGATGAGACTCCAGTGCAGTCTCCATAGATGCCCGGCTCACCATGGGTCCTTGCTGGGTGTGGCGTCGCATTCTTTAATGGGGAACAGAACCCTGGTTTGCTGTGACCAAAGTCAGAACCCCGAGATGGCCCCGTGGGCTCCCTGTCCCCCCTCCCTGCGCTGCGCCCGATGCCTTCCCACTGCGCGGGGCACCGGGAGCGTCATGTTCACATCTGACGACACAGCCCCCCAGCCTCCGGGCCCCGCCGGCCTCGGCGCCCTCGCCTTCCTGTCCCCGCCGCGCCCCCTCTGGAGGCTCACTGTCACCTGCGGGGCTTTGCCCAGGTGGTCCCCGGGTTCAGGCTACTCCTCCTGGAGCTGCACGTGTGGGCCCCCTGTGTCCAGGTCCCTGTCATTCAGATGTCAGCGGGAAGGTCACTTCCTGCGGGAGGCGGCCCCGGACCCCTGCGGCCGCCACGCGCCTGCGATCGCGGGGACTCTCACTGGCTCCCTCTTGGTTGTTCGTTTCCTGTGGACGCCGCCTGGTTCCCTTCTCTCCTCACGACGGAACGTGCGCTCTTGAGAGCAGGCGCGTCTGCTCTATCCATGGCCAGGCCAGCGGCCGCACACAGCAGGCGCTCATTCTTCATTTGGGGTGGATGGCTGGATGTCTGGAGAGTGTTGGTGGGGTGTGTTCAACGTGTAGGAGAGGCACTCTACGTTGGTTTTCTTTTTCTTTTTTTTTTTTAATATATTTTATTGATTTTTTACAGAGAGGAAGGGAGAGGGATAGAGAGCTAGAAACATCGATGAGAGAGAAACATCGATCAGCTGCCTCCTGCACACCCCCTACTGGGGATGTGCCCGCAACCAAGGTACATGCCCTTGACCGGAATCGAACCTGGGACCCTTGAGTCCGCAGGCTGACGCTCTATCCACGGAGCCAAAATGGTTTCGGCTTGGTTTTCTTTTAAAAGGCACAAATACACAGCTAAAGGGCTGATCCAACTCCTGTCACAGATCCAGTTTCTATTCACCACTAAAGAATGCGATGCCACACTCCCCAAGGTTACATGGTAAACCAGGCAAATATGGGTACGCCACTTGAGTCTCATCCCACGTGTGGGTTATAGAGTAACCCCAATCCTAAGGCAAAAATCAGAGCCAAAATTCCACCCCCCAAATCCCTTTTATTGCTCACAAAGGGCAATGCCCACGGCCTCAGGCGCGCCCCCTGCGGAAGCCAGGGGTGTGAGTGGGAAGCGGGAACAGAGCTGGACAATATGTTCTTGAAGGGAGACGGGCAGAACCTGTCAGCCGACCTCACCCCTCCTCTCCCTTCCCCTTCTCTAAGGGACTCCCACGCCTTCCTGTGCGGCCACGGCACACCCAGAGAGACGGGCCCACCCCAGCCAGCGGCTGAGGAAGGGCGGACCCACAGAAGTGGCCAGGGGCCCGGCGTGGGTGTGGCCGACAAGTGGGGAGACGCGGCCAGGGGCTCCTGGCAACGCTTTCATCGCTAAGGAAATGGGCCAGAAGACAGAGCGCTCCTCCCACCGGGCCACAGTCTGCGCATGAGCTCAGAACCGTGGCGGCTCCTTTAAGGGAAGCTAAGTGGCCACGGTCAGAATGACAGAGCTACTCGGTGGGGACACTGACAAATTCAAACGTAAGCCCAGGTCATGGGTGACGCCACCGCACTTGGATCTGAAGCCAAAGGCTCCTGTTCCAAACCACCAGGCGCCCCTGCGCAATGCCCTAGCCCAGCGCCACGCTCCCGGCCCCAGCGCTTCCTCCGCGCACCCGGGGATGAAATGAGATTGACGGGCGACCTGACAGCCACCTCTCTTATCCAGAGGTCGCTCAGGGCCGCACCCTGGCTGAAATGGCACGGAGATCGCTTATCATGGCCCCGAAATGGCTGATTCGCGTCTGCTCCTTTCATCATAGGGTGCGCGGTTAAACTGGACGGATTAAAGGCCTACACACCGGCTGTCCACGCACTCTGCACCTGTCCTAAAGGCGCCGGAAGTACCTGCGGATTTACTTAAAGAGGAAGGAGAGTGTCGCTTTTTACATGAAGCCCCCGATTCAAAGAATCCAGAATATGCCTTCTGTCTACTTTGCTCTGCCTGCTGCAAGCTGCGGCTTCCTCGCCGATTCCCCCAGCACAACATGTTCCCTACGTTGTGAATCTTATTCACAGATGTCCTCTCTCCACCTCAATCTGCTGCAAGAGCACCTGTGAGTGTGTGAGTGTGTGTATGAGTGTGTGTGTGTGAATGTGACTGTGTGTGTGAGTGTGTGTGTGTGAATGTGTGTGAGTGTGTGTGTGTATGAGTGTGTGTGTGTGAATGTGACTGTGTGTGAATGTGTGTGTGAGTGTGTGTGTATGAGTGTGTGTGTGTATGTGAATGTGTGTGTGAGTGTGTGTGTGTGAATGTGACTGTGTGTGTGAATGTGAGTGTGTGAATGTGTGTGAGTGTGTGTGTGAGTGTATGAGTGTGTGTGTGAATGTGAGTGTGTGAATGTGTGTGTGTGAATGAGTGTGTGTGGGTGTGTGGGTGTGAGTGTGTGTGTGTGAATGTGTATGAGTGTGTGTGTGAATGTGTGTGAATGTGAGTGTGTGAATGTGAGTGTGTATGTGTGAATATGAGTATGTGAATGTGAGAGTGTGTGTGTGTGAATGTGTGTGTATGTGAATGTGAGTGTGTGTGTGAATGTGTGTGTGTGAGTGAGTGTGTGTCTGTGTGTGTGTCTGTGTGTCTGTGTGTGTGTGTGTGAGTATGAGAGTGTGTGTGAATGTGAGTGTGTGAATGTGAGTGTGTGTGTGAGAGTGTGTGTGTGTGAATGTGAGTGTGTGAATGTGAGTGTATGTGTGTGAATGTGAGTGTGTGTGTGTAAGTGTGCGTGTGTGCGTGTATGAGTGAGTGTGAGTGTGTGTGTGTATGTGTGAATGTGAGTGTGTGAATATGAGTGAATGTGAGTGTGAGGGTGTGTGTGTGAGTGAGTGTGAGTGTATGTGTATGTGTATGAGAGTGTGTGTGTGAGTGTATGAGTGTGTGTGTGAGTGTGTGTGAGTGTGTGTGTGTGTATGAGAGTGAGTGTGTGTGTGAGTGTGTGTGTGTGAGTGTGTGTGTTTGTGTGTGAGTGTGTGTGAGTGTGTGTGAGTGTATGAGAGTGAGTGTGTGTGTGAGTGTGTGTGTGTGTGAGTGTGTGTTTGTGTGTGTGTGTGTGAGTGTGTGTGTGAGTGAGTGTGTGAGTGTATGAGAGTGAGTGTGTGTGTGAGTGTATGTGTATGTGTATGAGAGTGTGTGTGTGTGTATGAGTGTGTGTGTGAGTGTGTGTGTGTGTGTGAGTGTGTGTGTGAGTGTGTGTGAGTGTGTGTGTGTGAGTGTGTGTGTTTGTGTGTGAGTGTGTGTGAGTGTGTGTGTGTGTATGAGAGTGTGTGTGTGAGTGTGTGTGTGTGTGAGTGTGTGTGTTTGTGTGTGAGTGTGTGTGAGTGTATGAGAGTGTGTGTGTGAGTGAGTGTGTGTGAGTATTGTGTGGTGTTTTGGTTACATTAAGTTGAAAAGTAGGATTTCCCTGGGAAAACAAACAAACATCAGAGTTTTCTGCCTCTAAATGTGACCTCCTGGGTGTAGTTAACACACGCTTTCGTGGCTGCAGCTTAGCTCTGCTCCATCCCGTGCGGCCTGTGGAGACTGGGCCTCCCACCGTTCACCGCACCGTGGGCTGTGCACTCCAAAGGACCGCTCCTCTGGCGTAAAGATGCGCTTCCACGCTGAATTCCCTGCCGGTTTTGATGGGCAAGGAATTGAGAGGCACAGAACGGGGGACGCCTCAGCAATCCCGGCACATCACAGCCAGGGACGAGAAAACGTGCCCATATTCACAGTCCTTCTGCCGCCTAAGCCGCCCTGCCAGTTCCACTGTCACACCGTTCGCTCAGCTGCCGTAATAGCATGGGGCACCCTACACACTCCCCGAAACCATTCACCCAGCCTTCCTCTCCGGGGGCCCAGGCAGGTGGCATCTCCTTAAAGGAGTGGGCGGGGCTTCCCTCTGGGCTGCTACATTGTTACCACCGAGCCCCTGTCATTGGGGGTCCCCTAAGCTCTGGGTTAATAAGACTCCCACGAACAGCCACAGGGCTGGGCGGACTCCGCCATCCAAGTTCTGAATTTTTTCCTCCTCAGGAAGCGAGAGCTGGAATCTGAATAAAGAAGGGGTTTCAGACTCTTGCTAATGAGTAACTCGGGCCCCAGGCAACACAGCCTCACGCCCCATTCCCAAGGCGCCGCTCTCCTCCCAAACCCCTCAGGACCTTGATCTCCACTGGAGAACCGACCACAGCACGCTCTGGTGCGACGATGCTTACGGCTGCTGTCGTCCCTCTCGGGGGAGAGTTTCTTTGCCTGACTGGCGGGCTTGCTGGCATCACAAGCTTTTAAATTTTTTTTAAAAATATATTTTATTGATATTTCACAGAGAGGAAGGTAGAGGGATAGAGAGCTAGAAACATCGATGAGAGAGAAATATCGATCAGCTGCCTCCTGCACGCCCCCTATTGGGGATGTGCCCGCAACCAAGGTACATGCCCTTGACCGGAATCGAACCCGGGACCCCTCAGTCCGCAGGCCGACGCTCTATCCACTGAGCCAAACCGGTTTTGGCACACGACAAGCTTTTAGCCACGACGGATGCATCTCCTTCTGCAGGAGACGCTGGGACAGAGGCTGCAGAGCCTGCGGGGTCCTCAGGAGACCCTGGGCTGGAACGCCACCCACTCAGAGTGACTGTCCATTGTCTTAGATCCCAGGAGGGTGTGATCCAAACAGCTCAAAGGAAGGAGATACGGGAGAAGGGCCCAGAAGGTGGAATCGCGATGGAGAACAGACCCTGGAGCCTTGGACCCGGCCACGCGCCGGGGAGGGACAGACGGACGGACTGGCTTTGCATTCCTCCTCCGCCAGCCTCTCGGCAGCACCTTGAGAAATGACGTAACCTCTGTGGCCCGACTGTCGCCACCTGTGAACCGGAACCTGCCGCACATGACAGGGCCCAGCCATGCGCCTGGGACCCGACACGCGGGACCCCTCATCTCCAGAGCGGGCAGTGGCTCACGCGCAGTGTGGCTGCAGGCCTTCGGGGCCACGCTGCTGTTTATGTGGATCTGTAACGTGCACTCTACTTTAAACCAGGGTGCCATCACTGATTTGATTTAAAATTTTTTTTATTGATTTCTTTTTTAAAGAGAGAGGGAGAAACATCGGTGTGAGAGTGAAACATCGATCAGCTGCTTCCTGCACGCCCCCTACCAGGGATGGAGCCCACAGCCCGGGCACGTGCTCTGCCCGGGAATCGAACAGGTGACCTCTCGGTGCAAGAGACACTGCTCAGCCCCTGAGCCACGCGGCCAGGGCGCTGATTGCTGAGTGTGCAGAACCTCTGGAACCCTCCACCTGACCCCCCGTGAAGACAAAAACAGGGACGTGCACGCAGAACCCTGACCACGACTCTGGAACAGAGAAAACACGCGCTGCCGCCTGTTATTACCCAGCGCGGGTTCTGCTGTCGAGGGGAACCTGTATTTTTCTTAGACTAGAAATTACTGTAAAAGCTGGAGAAGGAAAGAACAGCCTTGTTGTCCCACCTAAAGATGCCCTTGAGTGGGCACCGTTGTTGGCGTCGGTACAGCTGGAGGAAACGGGTTCAGCTGGAAAACCCAGGGGCTGGGTCTCTGTCCCCCACGCGTGCACACGTGGGGATAGCGCCACAGGAATGCCGTGGCGCCACGCGCACAGATAAACACGTCAACTCATGGAATGGACGTCAGCTCCTGGAACTGACCTGTCGCCGTACCTGGGGGACACGTGTGCCGTTTGCCTGTGGAATCTGGCTGGGGGACACGTGTGCCGTTTGCCTGTGGAATCTGGCTTCCCGGAATTCCAATGAGAGCCACATAGGTTTCCCGATCCTTGTGAATCATGGACTGACGGTGACAAGCACACAGAATCAGGGCAGGAGTGCTGGATCCCTTGCATTTCAAATACTAAGCTAAAAATGTACATGTGACCGTGTACACACACAGGCACACACACGCACACCCTAATGCAATACGAAACGGAGACCCCGAACTGAAATTGGTCCCCGGTCATTCTAATCCGGGGCGACGGGCACGTCAAGAGGAGCGTGTTTGCTTTGATGTGTTTCTCTCTCCTCTGCAGCGTCTCCTCCCTGACCCTGAGCCCGACGCCCCGGCAGAGGCTCAGGGGTTCCGTGCGCCGTTGTCCTCACCGACCACGTCTGCGATGGCACTGGCCGGCTGCCCCGTGACTCGGCTGCAGAAACAAAACTCGGGGCAGAGTCGTGTCTGACCCTGGAGGGAGCGGGAGGGAGGCCCTGCTGGCTGCGGCTCGGAGCGCCTGCTGAATGCAGAGCGTGTCGCCTCCTCGCAGCCCGGGGAGGGGCGGCCGTCAGAGAGAATTGCAAAAATCAATTCTGGAGGCAACTGCAGCCTCATACAAATCTCAGCAGCTGCCGGGAGAGAAGTGATGGGTGCAAAAAAGTCCATTCGGGGAGGGAGGGAGAAGCGCCCCTGGGCTCCTGGGCCGCCTCCTGTGTGAGGGCTGTTCCGGGTGTTTCCGGTCTGTGGGGCCGGCTGGGGACAAACATGCTGTGTTAAGGGACAGATGACAAACACGAGGAGCCCCCCGCAACACCTCAGGCTTGCTAACGCCCCTTTGCTCAGTCAGGGCCCAGCACTGTGAGCAGTGTGTGTGGTGTGCGGTGTGTGTGGGGGGTGTGCAGTGTGAGAGGTGTGAGAGGTGTGAGCGGTGTGTGGTGTGCGGTGTGTGTGGGGTGTGCAGTGTGAGAGGTGTGAGTGGTGTGTGGTGTGTTCGGTGTGTGCAGTGTGAGCATTGTGAGCAGTGTGAGTGGTGTGTGGTGTGTGCAGTGTGAGCAGTGTGAGTGGTGTGTGGTGTGTGGTGTGTGCAGTGTGCATGGTGTGTGGAGTGTGCGGTGTGTGGTGTGTACAGTGTGTGTTGTGTGCAGTGTGTGTTGTGTGCGGTGTGTGGTGTGTGCAGTGTGTGTTGTGTGCAGTGTGTGTTGTGTGCGGTGTGTGGTGTGTGCAGTGTGTGTTGTGTGCAGTGTGTGTTGTGTGCGGTGTGTGCGGTGTGTGGTGTGTGCAGTGTGTGTTGTGTGCAGTGTGTGTTGTGTGCGGTGTGTGGTGTGTGCAGTCTGCAGTATGTGGTGTGTAGTGTGTGGTGTGTGCAGCGTGCAGTATGTGGTGTGTGCAGTGTGTGCGGTGTGCAGTGTGTGGTGTGTGCAGTGTGTGCGGTGTGCAGTGTGTGGTGTGTGCAGTGTGTGCGGTGTGCAGCGTGCAGTATGTGGTGTGTGCAGTGTGTGCAGTGTGCAGCGTGCAGTATGTGGTGTGTAGTGTGTGGTGTGTGCAGTGTGCAGTGTGTGGTGTGTAGTGAGTGCGGTGTGCAGTGTGTGGTGTGTGCCGTGTGCAGTATGTGGTGTGCAGTGTGTGCCGTGTGCAGTGTGTGGTGTGCAGTGTGTGCGGTGTGCAGTGTGTGGTGTGCAGTGTGTGCGGTGTGCAGTGTGCAGTGTGTGGTATGCAGTGTGTGGTGTGCAGTGCGTGTGGTGTGTGTGCATTGTGTGGTGTGTAGTGTGAGCACTGTGTGATGTGTGTGGTGTGCGGTGTGTGCAGTGAGCGGTGTACAGTGTGGTGTGTACAGTGTGAGCACTGTGAGCAGTTTGTGACGTGTGTGGTGTGCAGTGTGCAGTGTGTGGTGTGCAGTGTGCAGTGTGTGGTGTGTGTGGTGTGCAGTGTGTGCGGTGTGCAGTGTGCAGTGTGTGGTATGCAGTGTGTGTGGCGTGCAGTGCGTGTGGTGTGTGTGCATTGTGTGGTGTGTAGTGTGAGCACTGTGTGATGTGTGTGGTGTGTGGAGTGTGCGGTGTGTGCAGTGAGCGGTGTACAGTGTGGTGTGTACAGTGTGAGCACTGTGAGCAGTATGTGACGTGTGTGGTATGCAGTGTGCAGTGTGTGGTGTGTTCAGTGTGCAGTGTGTGCAGTGTGCGGTGTGCAGTATGTGGTGTGTACAGTGTGAGCACTGTGAGCAGTATGTGACGTGTGTGGTATGCAGTGTGCAGTGTGTGGTGTGTTCAGTGTGCAGTGTGTGCAGTGTGCGGTGTGCAGTATGTGGTGTGTACAGTGTGAGCACTGTGATCAGTGTGTGATGTGTGTGGTATGCAGTGTGCAGTGTGTGGTGTGTAGTGTTGGTGTGTGCAGTGTGTGGTGTGTACAGTGTGAGCACTGTGTGATGTGTATGGTATGTGCAGTGAGCGGTGTGTGCAGTGTGTGGTGTGTGTGCAGTGTGCGGTGTGTGCAGTGTGCAGTGTGCGGTGTGTGGTGGGTGCGGTGTGTAGTGTGTGCTTCTGCACTGGGAGGCAGAGATGGGGGCTGAGATGGAGTCCGCTCTGCTGGGTTCTGGCACCTTCTGGCTCCCAGCACCTGCTCAGCCCGCTCTCCTGCCTGTGGATGCTGGTTCCTCCTGTGCACCGTTTCGGGGAACCGCTCGGGGTAGTCACAGGGGCCACAGCTCCTGCTGAGCTTCCTCCACGTGAGGACTCAGGAGACGGGTGGGGTGGGTCTCAGCGCTGTCATTCACGTCACCCACGTAGAGTCTCGGAAGCTCCTGAGGCCTCCCGGAGGGTCACTGCTGCCCCGTGGAGGACAGTCAAGTTCAGGGGCACCGTCCCTCCTCCGCACCCCAGTGGGGTCCGTATCATCTCCCGGCAGAGCTGGCCTGCTGCGCTCTTGGATCTCAGCAGCCTCACGTCCTGGTGACGGGACGGGAAAGGGCAGGGCACCGAGACAGATGTCCTGCGCACGGTAACCAGAGACACGGCTGCAGTCCGACGCGCAGGAAATCCAAGCAGGCTTAACATGCAACCTTCCGGAAGACTCGGCACATTGCGTTTTTGTGTAGGCATTACACCTACAGGAGGGCCTCGCTGCGTGGGGAGGAGGCTGAGTCGTGCTGAGTCGTGCTGAGTCGTGCTGAGTCGTGCTGAAACACATCGCTGTGGGGGCAAATTGTCTGCACCCCATCCCGCCTCCCTCGCCACTTGGAGCAAATTCCTGAGCTTCTCGAACGAAGTCTTCTTCCCTCAAAAATAGGCGCAAAGAAGCCACCTCCCAGGAAGGGCGTGCACTAAAGGAAAGCACACATCCTGTGTGTACACGCACACGCACACGCACACGGACATGGACACACACGTATCTCATGGAGACCGCCCCTGGTCCTCTACTCCACCAGGTAACACCCCCAATGACGGCTGCTTCTGTTAGTAAGACTCGGATGATGACTGTCAACATCACCATCTCTACCTAAATGAAAACATAAAGAGAAGGTCCGTTTCACCAGTCTGCTAAAATTCAATAAATGTGCTCCATGTGCAAGCTCTAATTTGTTTAGCAAATTAATTTGTATGCAAATCAAAATAAGAATTATGTATAATTCAATATGCTTCTCTCCAAGGAGATATGTAAATCAGGATGGTTAGGAGGTCTATTTTAAACATGGAATCGTCTATCTGCAGTCAGATCGCAGGCCCCTTACAATGTCAGCAGTACGTGTTAATGCACCTGCACGCGTATTCATCGATCGCTTTTCACCGCACCCGCCGGAGAAAGGCACGCCCGGCAGTGCTCATGTTCTGCAAAAAGCGTAGACTCTGAGAACGAGGTCATCTCCCCAACTCCCCAAAGGGCAACCCCCCGAGGGCTCCGCGCGTCCTACCCAGTCCCAGGGTGCAGTCACCACGCAGGCGATGCTGGCGCAGTCTCCTGGTTGTGCGGTAAAGCAGGGGTGGGGAACGTCCGGCCCGCGGGCCGTATAAGGCCTGAGGAGTCCTTTGGTCTGGCCCTGCCAAGGCAACCGCAGGTGGGACTCCAAATGCAATAAATCCGGGAGCATTTTCATAGCCACAGAAATTTACATGAAGTGAATGATATTCAGCAAACGAGGCTCTGCATCGCCCAATGGCTCTCGGCAGGAAACAGGTCCCCCACCCCGGCCCTAAAGGATGGACTCTCAGAGGCAAGACTCCCCGGAGACGCTCGCATCCCTGCCTGTTGGGGCACCATGTCGATCCTTGGTCACGTGTGCTCTCGGGTCACTCGTCATAACCGCAGTGTATCCCAGGCGGCCTCTGCCCGGGCCCCTTCACCACGTCACGCATCTGTGACGTCTGGACAAGGCGAGGCCTGACGACGGGCCCTGTTCTCACCACAGTGTCCTCCCTGGCGCCGTCCGCAGGCGCCGTGACTGAGCAAAGTGCGGCATAAAGAAAGCGCTTCCCCGTGGGCTAGTGCTGTCACGGGCCAGGTTCCTGGCATCCCATCCGCGTTATAACAGGACGACACTGAACGCGAGGACCGGCTGTCCTTACTTCTCAGCCTTTGAGCGTCGTTACATCGGATCACGAAGGCAGGAGTCCCGCCCCCGGTCTCCGTCCACACCCGATTCTCACTCGCTCACTGTATGTGTAACCTGGGTCACCACGGCAACAGGCGTTTTCACATCGGAAAACCGACGAAGGTGAGGGGGTCACGTAAAGACGCGATTCCTCTGAACGTGCCAGGCGGGTGCACCCGGTCCGCCGGGCGGATCGCAGCATCCGTTTGGGGCTGGAAGATGCGATGCTTCGCGCCAGCGTTTGCCAAGACGCGGGGTGCATAGCACGGTGTGGGTGAGGCAATTTTCAGACGGTGCAGAGACAAGACCTTAAATCAAACTGCCTCGCGTGAGAATCAATTCACTGTTCTCTCAATGAACGTGCTCTGGGTTCTCCCGATCAGGGGAAAGGGGTCTCGGGTGCCGCCAACGTGTCTAACGTCTGACCGTCTTGTTTTGGGAAGAAATAATCGGGACCCAGCATCAGTCACCTGAGCACAAGCCGGGCTTCAACCGTTCGTCGCTACTATATTTAAAGTTATTTTTAATTTACAGCAAGTGGCATTGCTGTGATAACGTTCCTTTAGGTCAGGGGTCGGCAAACCGCGGCTCACGAGCCACATGCGGCTCTTTGGCCCCTTGAGTGTGGCTCTTCCACAACATACCGCGGCCTGGGCGAGTCTATTTTGAAGAAGTGGCGTTAGAAGAAGTTTAAGTTTAAAAAATGCGGCTCTCAAAAGAATTTTCAATCGTTGTCCTGTTGATATTTGGCTCTGTTGACTAATGAGTTTGCCGACCATGGCTTTAGGTAAACAAACAAACAAACAAAAAAGAGATGATAAAAAATTGAAGTAAATAATAACACAAGGAGGGTAGAGATTGGACCAAATCAGTGACTGGATGTGGGCTCACACTGGCCTAGGACGCCCATGGCCTTGGCTTTGTTCCGTTACTTCCCGTTTGCGGAATCCCGGGTGCTCCGTGGCAGAGCGATGCAGTTAAAGTTATAAATCCAGAAAGTGGAAAGTCAGCAGGATGCTAGATGCCCCGGGTACCTATTATATTAACATCCAAAGAGCTAAAGACCCGAAGTCAAGAGCAGTTTCTTTGCGTGTGTATTTATTTGTATTTTTTATTTTTTAAGTTGTAATAGCCTTTGGTTTCTGCCCAGCTTTACTGAGACACAATGGACATGTAACTTCGTGTTAGTTTACAGTGTCCATCATGGTGATGTGCCCTGTGAACATGTTACAAACCGGTCGTCACAATGAGGGGCGATCACTGAACATCCATTACCACTCAGTTACAGTTCCTTCTTCCACAGTGATTTCAAGTCACTGAACAAAACATACATCTATTTCCTTCCATTTAAATTTCTCACCCCAGGACATGCCTTAGAGCAGGGGTCCTCAAACTTTTTAAACAGCGGGCCAGTTCACTGTCCCTCAGACCGTTGGAGGGTCGGACTATAGTTTTTTTAAAAAAACTATGAACAAATTCCTATGCTCACTGCGGGCCCGGGATGAGTTGGCTGCTAAGCAGGACAGGCAGTGGCACCCGGCGGGCCGGATAAATGTCCTCGGCGGGCCGCATGTGGCCCGCGGGCCGTAGTTTGAGGACGCCTGCCTTAGAGAGAGGAAGGGGAAGGGAGGAGAGAGAGAAAGAGGGAGAGAGAGAGAGAGAGAGAGAGAGAGAGAGAGAGAGGGGGACTGATGTGAGAGAAACATCCATCGGTTGCCCTCTGCATGTATTCTAACCAGGGATCGAGCCCATAAGACAGGCAGGTGCCTGACTGGGACTGAATCTGGCAACCCTTCGGGGCAAAGAGGACGCTCAACCACCCGAGCCACTCTGGCCCGGCTAAACTGGTGTATTTTTTTGTTTATTTACTGAATTGGAGGTCCATTTAGATGAGAGGAGATCATGAACCACTGTGAAGGAACAGCAGACGGCTGCTCCGCTCGCCCCTCGTCTTTAATGCAGCGGGCAGAGCGAGCAGGGGCAAGGGGGTCCTGACGTCTAAGCACAGGCTTCTAATCTGTTTCCAGCGAGGCACAGATTTCCTTAAAACCACGTTTTCGTGCAAATGTCTCACGACGGGGTGGGGGGACAGCCTTCCCAGAGAGGGTGTCCAGGAACTCTGCTGAGAGAAAAACAGGACAAGGGGGTAGGCAGCGGCGGGGGCGGGGGGGTGTGTGTGTGACTCATTTTCACTTGACAATTTGCAGAGATCACTGGCGCGGGCGTGGTTGCCAGTTACGAGGAGTTCGAACTTGTGAGTAAAATTCTGCAGAGAAAGCTGGTGGAGTTCTGGCAAAATCTGTTGACCCAGACAAACAGTGCTGCGTTTTTACGCTTTATTCCTTTACTCCAGAGGTGAATTGTTTTGCTTGGGTTTTATTCTCTGAATGATCTCAGCTCCCGGGCTGGGGGGGGGGGGGCGGGTGGTTGGGGGTTTATTCTGCAGACTCGATTCCGTTAGCGACTGTTACTCTCGCCTCTCAGCGAGGCAAGGGAGACAACACATCCCACATGCCTGCCCGTCGGAATCCACAAATACATCAGCCTGAGTTTTAAACAAATAAATTAAACTTTACTCATCGCACCTCCGAGGGGGGCGGACAGTTGGAGTCTGAGGGAGTGTTTAGAGACAATTTCCTTCGCTTTGCGTCTGTATTTTAAGCTGAGATAAAATTAGACCGAGAAAGCGCAGGACGGCAGGAGGGAGGGGAGGACGCCCCGGGGTCGGGGGGGGGGGGGGAGAGATGATGTGATTCTGAGGACGGGCAGAGGGCATGGTGCCAGCCCACAGGGAGGACAGTGTTGGGGTCCAGGAAAGGGGGCTCCTTGAGAGAAAGCGGGGTCACGGCACTCTGGCTATAAGGTCACTTGGGGAGGCCCCACCCACACAGTGTAATTCGGTTATCGCCACGGGGATGGCGCAATGGTAAGGGAGACGAGTCTCAGCCAGCCCCCCGGCCGGGTCCGCTGTGGGCCTGCCACGGCGGCTCTCCTGAGCACAGAGGGCTAGGGCCCGCGGAAAGGAGCCCCGTATGGCCCTGGGTCCCCCCGGAGGTCACACAGGGCACTGGAGTTTGAGGCAAATTGTTTCCGCCCTCAAGGCTCCCAGCTCCTGAAACCCATGGACTGAATGACAAATATCTTGGTGTTTCCTAGAGCGTAGTAGGTGCTTAGTAAATTGTTGTCAGATGACTATTAATACGTGAAGGAGTGATGTGTAACGTTTTAAGAGGAACCCAAAGCTCTAACTCATCTCCAGAAGAAACAAACCTCTCCCCCACACTGATCTGCCCCCCGTGTCCAAGACGGAGTGGTACTCCCGGTGTAGACGTCCCACCGCTTTTTTATCCGCTCACCTCCTGATGGGCACTCAAGCTTGGCTGCTCTGAATGATGCTGTGATTACTATGGGGGAGGGGCCTACAGTCTTTCGAGTTGTTGTTCTTAATTTCTTCAGATAAATACTCAGAAGTGGAACCACTGGGTCATAACATAGTTCTGTGTTTAATCTCGTGAGGAGCCTTCATTCGGTTTTCCATGGAAGCTACATCAGTTTGTCAAGTACAGCATAGGGAAGATGGCCAACGATACTGTAATAACGAGTTATGGTGCCAACTGGGTACTAGGCTTATTAAGGGGGTCACTTCCCAGTATATAAAATGCCTAATCACTATGCTGTATACCTGAAATTAATATAACATGGAGTGCCAACTGTAATTAAAACATAAAAATATAATAAATAAAGAAAAACAGGAAGGCTCCTGTGTAGAGTTTGTGGTCCCTGGTTCGAACTGATTCAGAAGAAGAATAAGGTCTTTATTTTCCATTATTGTCTGAGACGGCGTCTAGCATTTGTCAAAAGGGAAGAACCTTCCATCCTCCCGTGAACCGCTGATCAAGGCCCTGAAATCACCAGCAGGCCGTTCACGGAGGATCTGGCTTCGACTCTTGGATCCTTGATCTTATTTAGGGAAAGGCGTACTTGAGACCCGCTACTTACGGTAAACATGGCAGACACACACATTTCCCTTGTAAAAATCTCACCGAGACATGGACGCCGGAGGAGGTACAGACAAGGAAGACAACGAGGGCAGAGAAATCCGTTCGGAATTCAGAGTGCCCAGCGCTATGTAAATGAGTGGAATCGAGACAAATAGCAAGAAAACAAAAACATTAATTACAGCTTGCCTCTACCTAAGTGAAGGAAGCATATGGGAAGAGAATATTAATGCCATGTAAAGCAGTTCCCACACAAAACACTCACTGAAACAATCAATGGGCAGGTTCCCCACCCAAAGCTAAGGGAGAGAGGTAGACACAGGTGCGCTTCTTCGGTGGGAACCCCAAGTTTTTCACGGCACCGGGGAGGGGAGGAGCGGCTCCCTGACTTCCTGCCCTTCAACGTCTGGCTACTTATTCACTCAGCACAGTGGGTTCAATCAACACACTGCTGTAACCCAACGCTGAGAGACCGATTCCCCGGGTTGTGCTGGGAGGAGTGGTTTTCCCAGAGTCCTGAGGAGGGGCAGTGGATTGTTTCAGTTGTGATCCAGTTTTGGGAGGGCCAAGGTGCAGGTAAACCCGGAGAAGAGCAGGTGAGGCCCAGCGCCCGGGGCTCACCGCTGGGAAGACTCGGGTTCTGACCAGAGGACCAGAGGATTAACATCTCCACAAGAGGTGGCTACGTGCCCAGACATCAGGATCGGGAGGTCAACGGAGGCCAGAAGTTCAGGATCGGAAGGTCGGGCATGACAAGGGGCGGGGGGAAGGAGAGTTTACATGTAAAAACAGAGGAAGCATGAACGCTAAAAATGTTGAGAATGAATGTGCAACTGTGCACTGCATGGTCAGGTAAACCAGATAGCTACAACCTCCTATCACCTGACGGTCCCAACTCTGGGCTCTGGAGTCCGTCTATCGAGTCTAAATCTTCTTAGTTCTATCACTGACAGGATTGGTGATCTTGGCCGAGTTTCTTAAGTCCTTCGCGCTTCCGTAAAAAGATGGATAGTAACAGTTGTAAAAGTCAAGACAAACAGTCCTAGGAGTCCTGAGGCAATGACATGAGATGAGGGCTTGGTGTGAGGGAGCCATGCACGCTGGGACGGACACGGGGACCCTGGATCACGTAATAATGGCGAATCATTCGCTACACGAAGCTGACCGTCTACACAGCACAGAACCGAGCTAACGGAACGGCGCGAGGGCGGTGGCTGTCTGTCTCCTCGGGTTACATTCCCAGTTCCTCTCAGGGAGCTGGTTCCCTGCAGGGGAGTGACTCAGTGACACCATCTGAGTGAAGGCACGAATCAGGGTAACGGTGATCCCAAAGCCCCTTTCGTTTTACCTTGTAAAGATGCAAATGGGTGGCAGGTATCCCTCCTGGACTCCGCATTCCGAATTCCAAAGCAGGTCAACCACACACCTTCCCACAGCCCTGGAAAGATGCCCGCCTGCCGCAACCAGGACGCCAGCCCCCCCCACCCCCCCACCCCCCGCCTTGCAGGATGCACACCGCTGGAATCCCGAACGGACGCCCCCTGGTGGTCTCACACCTTCCGGAACCCGAGAAAGCCACCGCCGACAGCGTGTTTGAACTCTGGAAAGTCCTGTTTAGGAGCGGACTGTGAGTACAGGGTAAGATCCGCTGTCTCACGCTCTCTGGCTCCTGCTCGCCTAGATGGGCGTCGAAACGAAAAAGAGAGCGTGGGAACCCAGCCATGGAGTGGTGGCAATGAAGATGCGGGAAGAGCTCCCAGACCGACAGCCGCCCCCCACGCGCACCAGCCAGCGCCCGCAGCACCCTTGACTGTGACAACAGTTTCCTTGCCCAGTTCAGCATCTCTGCACTGAGCACCGGGATGAGCGAAATAACAGCTTTCAAACTGAACAATGCTTCGAGTGACTCTAAAAGGACCCGGCAGACGGGCGGAACCTCAACGCCCGGCCTTGGCTACCACACCATGAAAAGAGCCACTCACAGCCCATCAGCAAAAGGGCCTTGAAAGGCAGCGGCCTGGGTTCGCCGAGAGCCGAGCACGCTCGAGATCCCATCGCTGCCATCTGAAGCGACGGCAGGCGTTTGAATTAGTGTGAAATACACTGGCGCTTTTTAAATCAGAAAGTTTAAAAATGACACGCTACCTGCAAGGCACAACGTGAACGATGGTAGGACCAGCAGTTCCCATGGCAACCTCATCTTCAGTTTCCGAGGTCAAAGGAGTTTCGAGTCCAACAACAAGTGAAGAGAATGGCTGCTTCTTTTTAAGTTTCGTTCAACCTTTGATCTGCGGGAAAGAGGAGACACGGCAATGAGATGCAGGAATACTTCTCCTGGGCTCTGCAACGGATGCTGACGTGCATGCAAATAAAACGCACTTGTGCAAACGTGCTATTAGACCATACAGAAGCCTGTCACATTAGACACAGGGGGCGGTGTCTCTCCTGTTCTCTCTGCCAAACACTAGGAGGTGGCGACCCGAGACCAGGCATCCCCAGGAAGAGAAGAGTGACTTCTGATTGGACGTGAACCAACCCCAAAGCAGGGGACCAACTATTTTTTTTTTAAATGTGTTTTTATTGATTTCAGAGAGAGGAAGGGAGAGGGAGAGAGCGATAGAAACATCCATGATGAAAGAGAATCATGGATCGGCTGCCTCTTGCACGCCTCCTACTGGGGATTGGCCGGCAACCCGGGCATGTTCCCTGACGGAGAATTGAACGTGACCTCTTGGTTCATATAGGTCAGTGCTCACCCACTGAGCCACACCGGCCGGGCTCAAAATATCTTATGAGCACGGTGCGAACAAACAAGGCCCAGTGTCCTCAGGTGCCGAGGGTTTGGGACAGGGCCTCAGGTAAACAGGACTTGCTGCCTTTGCGCCCTCCACCCACCCCACCCCCGTCTACACCCCTCACGTTGAAGGAGCACCTCGTGCTCGTCGGACACTTGGGGGGGCCCTGGACCGGCTCTGTCCTCAAGGGCTTCATCGTCTGATTCATAACACAGGTGTGCTCTACGCCACTACGGAGGAAGGAGGGGACTCTCTGGCCGGGGACACGTCACAGAGGAGATGAGTTTCCAGGGGGCAGAGAGAGGAGCAGTGCGTCAGAGAGGCCAGAAATCCAGGACCCACGCCTGGAGCTCTCCGTACAACGGTGGCTGTCGCTGGTTGCAGGCCCTGGCTGGGCACCCACCCCGCCTCCCTCTCACGGGGGTTTCATGGGAAACCACATGGTTCAGTTAATGGAACCCCCCGGAGACTCACAACCTCACCAAATGCTGGATCGTGCCGCTTCTTACACGGTCCCCGTGTGCTAAGGTTGATAGTGAAACTGGACAACCCATGGGTCCGGGCTGCCTGCCACTGTCTGAGCCAATTACGCAGAGACAGGGTTGGGTCAGATGAACCATCATTCCAGTATTGCCGGCAGCATGGGAGGGCAGCAGGTCAGCCACAGAATCCACTCTGCCCCCCACCATAAGCCAGGTGCTTATATGGGGTAGAAGGACACATGTTACAGAGGGAAGCAGGGATTACATGCGTGGGGAGTAGGCAATGTGGGCTGGGGAGGGGCGCCATTGCTTGGGCAACGAGGTTGTTCATCTTTCCATGATAATAGGCACTTCTTGAATGAGATGGACCACGTTCCAAGGTTGACTCCCAGGACCAAGGTTGACTCCCAGGTCCAAGGTTGACTCCCAGGTCCAGGGGTCTTACAACGGCCAGCCAGGTTAGACTGTCCTTTCTTTGACCAACACAAGGCAATCATGGTTAACGGAGCATCATGAATATTTCCCATAACCATAGCTAGTCCCCAGTGTTCTATTTTTGCCTCTAACAACAGTGGCCTGGGGCTCCCTGTCTCACCCCCATGCAAGAGGAGGCTGCTGTGAGTGAGCACAGTCTCCGGGAAAACACGGACCCAGGCAAGCTCGTCCCTCTAGGGCAGTGGTCGGCAAACCGCGGCTCGCGAGCCACATGCGGCTCCCGAGCCGCGGTTTGCCGCTCTGTTGACTAATGAGTTTGCCGACCACTGTCATATACTACCCTTTACCTCTTTGCACACAATATGCCACAATTGCCTCATCCTCACAGCTTCCAACTACACGGTAACATTTAGTCTAGTCCAGTGGTCGGCAAACTCATTAGTCAACAGAGCGGCAAACCGCAGTTTGCTGACCACTGCTCTAGGGCTCTGGGCTGACTTATGGGGCGTGGTCGCTGGGAAGCCAACCGGAAGGGACTCATCCGCAGAGCGCTGGCCTTGAGCCCTCGGGTAGCTCCGCGTCTGAGAAAGCCGATGCGTCTGTGCTGGGAGGGACGGGCCCCTCGGGGCGGCTGCAGGCCTGGGAGGGGGGGGTCTCTAACCGAGGATGTCCCCACCTCTCCTGACACAGGTGGCGACAAGGCCTTTCAGAGGGAAGGGACGCGCGGATCAATGAAATCCATTAACGCCTTCAGCCGATGAGCAGGGTATTCATCATTCATTTTGTGAGGTAAATGTCACCCCACACCCCGGGTGGGTCTACAGCGGTAAGTCGTTCCGTGAAGCAATTAAAAGGAGCTCAGAGGGGGGCCCGGCTCCACAATAAAGATTTAACCGGTGATGCGACATGCGCCCTGTTCGGAGCGGGAGATTTTCCGGGAGCAAGGAATTCCTGAGCCCTCGCCTTCCTTTACACTCAGCGGGGGGGGGGGGGGGGGGGGGGCCCTTCCCGGAGAGAGGGATCGGGGTGCTGACGGCCATCGGTCATCTGTCTCGCGGCTGCGGAAGCAGAGCAGCGGGTGCTCTGAGGGAGCGAAGACGTATGGGTCTCGTGGGGTCTCGTGGGGTCTCGTGGGGCAGGACGCCAAGTTTCCTAATTTCGGTTTTTCTGCCAGAGCCAGAGGGAAGCTGTGGGGGAGCCCAGAGTTATGGCCGTCGGGGATCTCCCCTGGACGGTGCAGAAGGTACTGTGCTCAGCACTAAAGCGGAGGCCGAGCCCGGAGGGAGACCCGTAAATCCTGGGCGGCGGCCGCACGGTGGGCAGGACCTGGCGGCCGCGTCTGGCTGGGCGGGAGATGGATGACCGAGAGCGCTTCGGTCTGTCTTCACCCACTGCTTCCCGGAGCAAAGCCCGGAGCAAAGCCCGCAGCCTCCAGCCTTCTCAGGATGCTGACACCGACCGTCCTGCTCAAGGCCCCGCGTGCACGCTTTCAGACAAGCGTGCCCCGCCCCCCCCCCCCCCCGTCCCCCTTAAGCACCTGGCTTCCAGAACCTGCACCAGGGTCTGATCCTGGGATCGTGGGTTTCAGCATGCCGCTAGGGAAACATCCTGCTGGCACCCACAGAGCTCTAATTCGGTCCCACAAGTAAGTGGGTGCGCTTCCTGTGTGGCAGGAGGGGTGTCGGGAGCTGGGGGTGCAGAGGGAACAGAGTTCACCGTTCACCCGGTGGGAGGGCCTGCCCCACCGGTCCTGGCACACGGGGCAGGGCACGCAATGAGCTTCGGGAGCACCTGGTCCTACGCACACACAGGAACATCACCTGCCGAGCCGTGTGGGTGGGGCAGGCCCGGGGCTGACAGGCGGAGCTGAGCCTTAGAGGATAAACGGGAGAAAGCACAACACACAGGCACGAAGCTGGGAACTTAGAGGGTTCAGGGAGAATGCACAGGGGGGCATGAGCAGGGAGCTCTGCTCAGGATGGAACAGCACAGCAGCCTCGGTCGGGGCCGGGTCCCCACCAGCCTTGGGTGTCGGTTTAAGAGCTTGGACTTGAGTCCAGCTGGCGTGGCTCCGTGATTGAGTGTCGACCTATGAACCAGGAGGTCGTGGTTCAATTCCCGGTCAGGGCACATGCCCGGGTTGCAAGCTCCATCCCCAGTAGCGGGCCTGCAGGAGGCAGCTGATCCATGATTCTCTCTCCTCATTGATGTTTCTATGTCTCTCTCCCTCTCCCTTCTTCTCTGAAGTCAATACAAAACATAAAAAAAAAGAGACAGAGAACTTGGACTTGAGTCTCAAGGTCGAGAGGAGTGGGGGGAATGAGTCACCGTGGGCAGGACCTGGCACAGTGGGTTTCCCCACATAGACCCGCTTTAAATGGAATCCCCGACACACACACTAGGTGCCTGCCCCCTTTGCCTTCTCCTCGGTCCACAGGTTACTGACATCTCATTACCAAGTGCACTCGCCTTAGGAACCCGTCTTTCAAGGGCTCAGGGCAGCGGGATTGAGCGGAGAGCTCTGGACCGGGTCACGGTACCGCGTGCTTTCTTCCTGGTTTGGCCACAAGTTCACTGGCATGGAGAAAGCAGCTGAATTTTTATCAACCTGTTGGCGCATCGGCAGATTGGGGGCCACCACCCTCTTCCTCCCATGTGTGTGAAGGTCAAATGATACAAGCAACACCGCCCCCCCCACTCCACACCAGTAGATTTCAGACTTGATACAAGGATGGAATCTTTGCTTTTTGCATTGATGTTCAATAGGTGTGTGGAGTGTGTGTGGGACAGGGTAGGCAGGCAATAGTTAATACACAGGTGAAAAGATGCCATCAATGAATCTCTTCCGTGGACCTACCTGTGGGCTTTTCCATTTGAACTTCCTGGCGACCCCCAAGTCGAGCACCACTATCCTCTATAAAATTAGAGCCTTGGGAATTAGACTGGGAGAGGCGATGGAGCTTGGCCAAGGTCAAGCATCTAGAAAGCAACAGGGCCAGCATTCGAATCGATGTCTTTGTGCTTCAGGCACTGGGCTCCTTTCCCCACGACGCTGTTATGGGCTGTTGAGTCGGCTCCGACTCCTGGTGACCCTATAAATGAGCGATGTCCTCCGTGTCCCGTCCTCGCAGCCCGGCTCGGCCCCTGCAGGCTCACACCTACGGCTCCTGTAACGGAGCCTGCCCGTCCATGTTGGTCTCGCTCTTGTTCTCCTTCCTCCTGTTGTTCGAGCATCATTGTCTTTTCCAAAGAGCCTGCCTCCCGGGACGCGCCTGAAGTCGGACAGCGTCCGTGTTGTCATTTCTGCCTCCAGGAGGGTTCAGGTTTCACCGGCTCTAGGACCCACTTGCGTGTCTTCCCGATGGTCCATGGCATCCATGGAGCCCTCCTCCAACATGAATCCATTATTTTCGGTCAGCCTAGTTCACTGCCCAAGCTTCACATCCGTACACAGTGATTGGGAACAGGAGGGTGTGGATGGTCTTGGCCTTGGTCTCTGATGATACGTCTTTGCTCTTAATGCTCTTTCCTAATTCTTCCACTGCTGCCCTTCCAAGTCTCTACCTTCTCTTAAAAAAAAATTTTTTTTTATGGATTTCAGAGAGGAAGGGAGACAGAGAGAGAGAGAGAGAAACATCCATGATGAGAGAGGATCATTGATGGGCTGCCTCCTGCACGCCCCACACGGGGGATCGAGCCAGCAACCCAGGCACGTGCCTGGACTGGGAATCGAACTGTGACCTCCTGGTTCATAGGCGGGCACTCAATCCTGGAGCCACACCGGCCGGGCAGTCTTCTCTTGATTTGTTGGCTGAGTCTCCTCTGGAATAGATGACTGAACCGCGACACGCAGAACCTGTGACCATGTGGTTGTCTTCGTATTTTTAAAGTTGCATAGTTTTCTGTGTTCATGCTTTTGACAGGAATGTGAGCAAAACACTGCGTCTTCTTAAAAATATTTTTATTGATTTATAGAGAGCGAGGGGGAGGGAGAAAGAGAGAGAGAAACATGGATGAGAGAGAAACATCATCCATCAGCCGCCTCCTGCACGCCCCCTGCTGGGGACCGAGCCTGCAACCGTGGCATGAGCCCTGATGGGGACGGAACTGGTGACCCCTTGGAAACACTGTCTTTTAAAGCGGGACGAAGTCTGAGGGTGACTGCTCTCTGCTTTCCAGCCTTCTGCTGAAGGGACGCCGGGTGCCAGGGAGCAGAAGTGCAGTGTTCACCGCGCAGAGGACAGCGCGGGGGCGGAGAGGAGGCCCCGTCAGGGGTGGCGCATCCCTGGCGTCCATGCAGACTTCCCGTGTGGCACGCGACTGGGAGTACGCTCTCGCCCTCTCCGTGCAAGGACAGCGAGAACACCGCTTTCTTGCTGGGTCTGTTTAGGATGCAGCCGTTCCTCAGGCTGGAGGTCGAAAAGGGATCGCCCCCAGCTCCCTGCCGAACAGAGGAGAGAGCGTTTTCTAAGCCTGCGATGAACTCTGGAGGGGCGCCGTCAGTCGCGGCGGGGGGGAGCTGTGAACAGAACCGAAAGCAAGAGAGAAGTTCTTCCTGGGAAAGCAGCCTGTCCATCATTCTGATGGAAAATGGCATGCCGTCAAATCTCGGTGCTCAGTCCGTCCACAGACAGGTACTGAATGCCCATTATTCAAATGGGAAGATGCAGAATTTAGATTCAAGGTCAAGGGCTGTGCCCACAAGGGCATGGCGACTCAGCTGGGCAGAGACGACTCCTGACTATTCAAGTTAGTGTTCCTGTCAAGAGCGTTTACACTGAGACCCCTTTAAGGCCCTGATGCCCCCCTCCTTCCGTGGAGGGGCAATATGTGGTGGTTAGGATGTGAGACGTTTCCGTCAGCCCCGCGATGAACCCCGACAGCATAGCCGCAGAGCACACACGTGTAACCACTTTATGGCAATCCCCCCAAACAGGCACGACGCAGGCTCATTAGCACCACACGCAACTGTTGTATGTACCAAATACACAGGGTTCCCTCTTGTTTAGCCATTTCTCAGAGACCCCGTCCTTTCTGCAGAATGTCACCCCCTGATTACTGGGAAAACAAGAACAAACGCCATTCACAGCTGGAGAAGGGAGAGAGCGGGCACCCCCCTCCTTCCCAGTCCTGGGAACCCAATGCTAATTGAGGGGGATCCCCTTTTCTGCTTAGCCCCAGGGCGTCCCTGATCTTCTCCAAGTAGCATGTCAAGTAGACAGGACAGCAACATTATGGTTTGCAAGGAAAACAAAAATGTCCCTGCCTTCCCTCTGGTGGTTGAAAACAAGCTCGTTTAAATCCCAGCTCCACCGTTTATAGCTGTTGACCTTGGGCGAGTCATTTGACCTCGGTTGGCCTTACTTTCCTGTTCAGCAAAGGGACCGTGATGGTGAGGGGCTGCTGGACGGCGTGTAAGGGACACTGTGTCTGACTGGATTCCGCCAGAAGCAGCTGAGCAGGGATGGAGTCGGGGAGCTCGGGAAGGGATAGCGGCTTCCGGGGACAGGTGGCTGCAGGAAGCACACTGCACCCACGGTGGACCCCCGGGCCCCCCCCCACCCCCGGCGTCTGTCCTGAGCGTCACAGGAGGCAGACGGAGAGGATGTGGGAGCAAGGACACGGCTCAGGGACTCCAGCCTCGGCCCCATTTCCGGCTATTGGGAGGGAGACTTTGCAAACCCTGTCGCCTCCCGCACCGGAGCCGGAGAGGAGGTTTAGCAACGCTGTCACGTTTGTGTCCTGCTGCCCACTGGCGAGCTGCCGTGTGCCAATTCCGCTGAACTCCCCCATAAATCACCGTTAATGAAGCGTGGTGCACATCGAGGCAGCAACAGGCATTTTTTAATCACCTAAACTAAAGAAGAGCTTAAGGTTAGCACAACACACTCGAATGCCTAATATATGAGGGGTCGGATTTAAAGTGGCAAGAGCCACACGCCTTGGAGAATCCGCTTGGATGCGTGCCGTGGGGAGTGAAGCCACGAGTCTACTCATCATCGCGCGGCCTGCCGAGCGCGGGCAGGTATCCGCTGGCCTCCGCCTTGGGGTCCGCGTCCTCGGAAGCAGAAACGAGGCCGCAGACAGAAGTGGGCCAGCTATGGGCGGCCATGGAAGGGCGGGCGCCTTCCATAATCCGTCCTTCGCTCACAGATTCTAGTCACTGAAGGGACACATGACCCAGCCGTGAGGGAGGCAAACGCGGGCTACCAGCCCGGGGCTCGTGTTATCCCACCGGGGAGTCAATCCCACGGACGCAGAGGGGCGGGGCAGGAACAACCGGGACGCGCAGCAGGGGAGTCCAGGTGTCCGTGGCCTTCGGATACTGAACTCAGCTCACATCTCGTTGCTTGAACTACGTCAAGCCAATCCCTGACTTGTTTCAAGACAGTTCTCTTATATCTGTATATACTAGAGGCCTGGTGCACAAAATCCGTCCGTGCATGGGTAGGGTCCCTCAGCCCGGCCTGCGCCCTCTCGCAGTCCGGAGCCCTCGGGCGATGTCCCACTGACTCCCCGTGGGGAGCGGGCCTACGCCGGCAGAGGGACGTCCTTAGCCCTCCTGCAGAGGCGGGAGAGGCTCCTGCCCCGGCCGCTGTGCTCGCCAGCCGTGAGCCCGGCTTCTGGCTGAGCGGTGCTCCCCCGGTGGGAGCGCACTGACCACCAGGGGGCAGCTCCTGAGTTGAGCGTCTGCCCCCTGGTGGTCAGTGTGCGTCACAGTGACTGGTTGTTTCACCGTTCGGTTGATTTGCATATTGGATATTTATTAATAGGATATTCATTAATAGGATATTGATTTCAGAGAGGAAGGGAGAGGGAGAGATAGAAACATCAAAGATGAGAGAGAATCACTGATTGGCTGACTCCTGCACGCCCCCGGGGCATATGCCCTTTGACCTGAATTAAACCCGGGACCTTTCAGTCTGCAGGCTGACACTCTATCCCTGGAGCCAAACTGGCTAGGGCCGAACAGTTCTTTTTGATGCTCCACTTTTTGGCCGTACACCGGAGCTATTGCCACCTCTCCTTTGGGAGTTTATGAAGGACATGAGCTAATGCATACAAAACGGTTGGCACCATAAACCAACCTTCACACGGGCTGTCTTATCAGAAGTCTCTCTCACAATCAATAGAGTCTGAGGACATAACGCTGAGGACCTCTCCCACCCCCGGCTGTACGAAATGACGGCATAGGGCCTGCGGTCACAGCCTACCCTCCGCCTGTGGGAAAAGGCAGAGATGGTCCACGTGACAGTTTAGAAAAAGTTCCCCTATTGCCCTCATCATCGATGAGCCGTTATCCATCTAGTTAGTTTAGCAGCTGAAAGAGGCACATGTGACATCTGAGGTCTTTTTTTAGTGAGGCTGATTCAGGGCAAGTCGGGCAAATGCTAGCTGGTGCAGAGAGATCCAGATTTCAGGCCCGGCCTGGAACGCGCAAAGCAGATGGCCCTGTCGCTCTGGGTGTGAAATGAACACAGGCTTGCCATCTCCTTGTAACCGTTCTATTTATGTTCTCACTGAAAATGCCACAGGGCGATCACTTCCAGTTACAAAGTGGCTTCTCCCCGAGAAGCTCCGGGGGACGGTGTGGTAATCCTCCACCCCGATGAGGGTTGGGTTCTATTACAGCAATTTTTAGTCAGGGAAACTGAGGCATAAAAGAATGCAAGGAGTTTACAGTATTTAGTACGTTAAGAAGAAACATGCATCTTTTGTCTAAAGCCAAGGCGGGGGGAAGCAGGCACTTGGCAGCCAGAGACGGAGCCAATTCCTTCGTAACCAAGCGACCAGGGCAGCAGCGCCGGGGGCAGTCAGACTGGCCCCGTGCAGCCTCGGATGTGGTGCGGTGAGGGGGGCATGGTGTTCTTCTGGAGTCTCTTTGCCAACGATGCCCAGACTCAGAGTAACTGAGAAAACATCTGACAGCTGAGTAAGATTCCATAGCCTAACTCAGTGGTCGGCAAACCGCGGCTCGCGAGCCACATGCGGCTCTTTGGCCCCTTGAGTGTGGCTCTTCCACAAAATACCACGGCCTGGGCGAGTCTATGTTGAAGAAGTGGCGTTAGAAGAAGTTTACGTTTAAAAAATTTGGCTCTCAAAAGAAATTTCAATCCTTGTCCTGTTGATATTTGGCTCTGCTGACTAAAGAGTTTGCCGACCACTGGCCTAACTGACCAGTATCTTCAAACGAGTCCAACCAAAGGCAGGGGAGACGAAGGAAGTGTCAGGGCTCACAGGGCAGGGAGGAGAAATGAGTGCTGCTCGCGATGCCGGATTGTGGATTAGCTGCTCCCACAGAAACAGGGCTTTGGCAGAAAACTTGTAAGTTCAGGAAACAGGCCTTTCTTTTTCTTTGCTGTGGCCTTCCACCAATTTATGAGAAGCCCCTGGCAATTAAACCCCAAGATTGCTAGCTCCTCTGGTTCAAACAGTCCCTCTGTGCAAACTGCGGGACAAGATAAGCTACTCTCAAGGCTACATTTTTGCATCCCCCTCCTCCCTGCTGTTTTTAGAACTCAGGGATAATGCCCACCAAGAAGTCTCTAGTTAGTAGAAAATTCCCTTCCCTCCTCCCCTTCAAACAAGCCTCCTTTGAACTCTTCATAAGTTTTGCTCTAAGCATGTTTTACAGGCTTGGGAAAAATACTAATAAGACATCACCCTAGGACATCTGTCAGACTGTCTCTTGGAAAGCAAACACACTGTAACTTTTCAAGACAACTCCCCCTGGTATATGCTCAACTTCAACAGAATTCCCCTCCCTTCATTGTTGCTTAGCAACAGCCTCTGCTTAAAAGAGAAAGCCGCCCTTTATCCCCTGCCCTGTATTGACTAGCAATACACTAGCCTGTTCCTCTCTTGGAAAGTAAAATACACTTCCTCTCTGCATCTCTTCGTTCAGTTGTGATTTCTTTCACAGTCTGAGTCACCGGCCAAACCCTAACAGAACTGGTGACTTTGTGAGAGGTCTGCTCTTTGGTTGACTGCATGGTACCGATGTCAACGTCCCGGTTTCCACGGCTGCCTGATGGTTCTGTGTGAGGTGAGCACCGCGAGAGCAATCCTGAAGGGCAGGTGGGAATGCTGGGCCACTTTCTGTCACTTTCCTAAGTCTCTAATTATTTCAAAATAAAGCTCATGCTTCAGCCATCATTTCCTAGTCTGAGAATCAGACTTCTTCTTTAAATATTTATTGATTTTTAGAGAGAAAGGAAGAGAGAGGGAGAGAGAAACACCGACTGGCTGCCTCCTGCACGCCCCCCCTCCTGGGGATTGAGCCTGCAAAACCCAGGCATGTGCCCTGACCGAGAATCGAACCATTGACCTCTTAGTGCATTGGATGGCGCTCAACCACTGAGGCACACCAGCCGGGCAAGAATCAGACTTAAAAAATTATTTTTGTTTGTTTTTATGCCAGGGGAGCTACATTCCTTGAAATAACTGTGGTGCACATCTTATACCAGCGCAGAGGCCACACTTATGGTTTCCCACATCGTTTCCAGAGCAAATTCAAAATTCATGGGAGTTTGCTCATCGAAGACACAGTGGCCGGAAGAAAAATTATGTGAAAAGAAGAAAGAACAACTGGACGCCAACTGCAGTCTGTATTGTCGATGCTGTTACTTGGTTGCACTCCATTAAAATTGGACTGCTGAGTAGAATGCAGGTATGAAAACCACGCAAGCTTACTCTGCCTTTCTTAATAAAGAAGAAAACAAAGCCGGAACGCTGTACTTCCTGTGAGCTAAAAATACAGCATGCAGGTTTCCCCGAAATTGCTTATTTACTATCGCAGCAAACTCTCTGCAATGAAACGTGAGATCTACGCAAAGACAGGAGGAAATATGAAAATCGGAATAGCTGTAATCCTATGTATTTGTGTGTGTGTGTGTGTATATGTGTGTGTGTGTGTGTGTATGTGTGTGTGTGTGTGTGTGCGTGTGTATTTTTTTATGACATCTAACTTCCTCCTTCAATGAGCGGTCTGGTCATGCCACTGGTAAATGAACATGTTGCAATTCTCTTACCTGTTAGCTTAGACTAGGCTGTTTCAGAGACGTGGCAAAGAACAAAAGGAAGATCTAACAGAAAGCCGATCCCCTGGCTGTTCAAGGCCATGCCCACCCAGTTCAGGCTGTTATTTTATCGCCTGCCAGCCCCTCACTACCTTTCAGCAGCAAGTTTCAAGACGGGTTTTCAAATGTAGAAAATAAAAAGTTGACGTGTGTCCTGACTTCCCTGGCATAGCATTGCAGGCTCGGGCTGTGTCTCAGGTCGCCTCAGGGACCCTCTGCGAGAGGGACACCACATGACTGACTGGGGGACAGAAACTCGAGGGATGGAAGGAACAGCTGTGTTAATATAACCAAGCAGTATTCCAAGGCCCCGCTCAGTGCAAGGCAGACCGACTCTTCCTAAGTGGAAGGAAGCATTCTTGCGTCGACTCTAACTCTGTTCTCCGCCACTGGTTTAATAGAAAACAGGGAAACGGAAAGAAATAATTCCGTTAAGGGCGGCTTCCGGTGATCCGTATTTGCAGAAATAAGAATTTTCTCTATTTCTAAAATTCAGCAGAATTAGCCTAAACCCTGCTTCTCATATGCTTCCCCTCCTCATCTTTTCTGACATGAATCTCCCCAAAACATCTGACAGATACTGTTACTGGTTTTTGGCTCCTCCCCGTTTCTCCCTCTGAGCTGGAAACCATCACATTTGACGTCGGATCCCCCGGGAGAAATTGCTAAACCTCATTAGGCTCATTTTAGAAACCAAAGCTGATATATACACTGAGTGGCCAGATTATTATGATCTCTGAACACATAATAATCTGGCCACTCAGTATATGTATGTGTGTGTATATATATATTAGAGGCCCGGTGCATGAATTCGTGCATGGGTGGGGTCCAGCCATCCTGGCCAGGGGGAGGGGACATGAGCAGTTGGCCAGCCTGCCTGCTGGTCGAACTCCTGGTCGAGGGGACAATTTGCATATTAGCCTTTTATTATATAGGATATACACTGAGTGTATGTATGGCTACTCAGTGTATGTATATATATATTTTTTTTTCTTGTGGTGAGGAATAATGAATACATGGGGTGTTGGCAGTTATTTTAAGGCAGCCCTTTGTCCAGAACTTTTTTTTTTAAAACTCTTTATTGTTGAAAGTATTACATATGTCCCCTCTTTTCCCCCATTGACCCTTTCTAGCCCACACCCACCTCCCATCCCAGGCCTTCACCACCCTATTGTCTGTGTCCATGGGCTACGCATCTATGTCTGTGTCCATGGGCTACGCATCTATGTCTGTGTCCGTGGGCTACGCATCTATGTCTGTGTCCATGGGCTACGCATCTATGTCTGTGTCCGTGGGCTATGCATCTATGTCTGTGTCCATGGGTAATGCATCCATGTCTGTGTCCGTGGGCTACGCATCCATGTCTGTGTCCATGGGTAATGCACCTATGTCTGTGTCCATGGGCTATGCATCTATGTCTGTGTCCATGGGTAATGCATCCATGTCTGTGTCCATGGGCTACGCATCCATGTCTGTGTCTATGGGTTGATCATGTCCCACCCACCCTCACCCCCCCTTCCCTCTGAGATTTCTCAGTCTGTTCCAGGCTTCCATGTCTCTGGATCTATTTTGTTCATTAGATTCCACATGTGAGTGAGATCATGTGATGCTTGTCTTTCTCTGACTGGCTCATTTCATTTAGCATGATACTCTCCAGGTCCCTCAACGCTGTCTCAAAGCGTAAGAGATCCTTCTTTTTTACTGCTGCCTAGTATTCCATGGTGTAAATGTACCACAGCTGTTTTATGCACTCATCTGCTCATGGGCTGTTTCCAGATCTTAACTTTGCTTTCCATGGTCTTGTTCTTGGGAAGGGTGGCCAAACTGATCATAGGAAATGAATTCAACAAAAAAAAGCCGGGAGAACAAAGAGAAATAGCTCCCCCGGTCATCCAAGAGCAATGCCTCACTGTGGGCAGTGTGGGTCCCAGCAGGAGGGAGTGTTCGCTGGGACACAGAACCCCAGCTCACAAGGCCCAGAGATTTCAGTCCTCCGTCCTCTCCCTCCCGTGAGCATCCAGGGTGACGACGACTCTTCTAAAGACAAGTACCACATCGTCTCACTCATGTGGAATCTAATGAACAACATAAACTGATGAACAAATACGTCCAGAGACATGGAAACATGGAATCTCAGAGGGAAGGCGGGGGTGGGTGGATGGGAAGTGATCGACCAAAGACACAGACCATAGGGTGGTGGAGGCCTGGGGTGGGGGTCGGGGATGGGCTAGAGGGGGCCCATGGGGGGAAGAAGGGGACACATGTAATACTTACAACAATAAAGATTAAAAAAAAAAATGATGTGAAAACACGTGGTTCCCAAACACAAGTCAGCTAGCTCATGTGATGTTCAACCCCTCACGTGGTCATCGACCCAGACCTGTAAGATCCGCGCTCTGCCCGAGGTCACCGCCAGAGGACGCGCGGCCTTCCTGTTGGGCACTGGCCGTCTAGGTTGACACCTGCCTCCCGAGGAGGTGGACTGACCCCCAGGAACACGCGGTGAGTGAGGGGCAGAGGCAAGAAGGGAGCTCGTCTCGGCGCCCACTCCCTCCGCCTCCCTCTGAGACTGTCCCGAGCCGCTCCGTTTCCAGCGGCTTCTCCAGCCCCGCTCCCAGTCTCCTGGACGGCCACCCTCCGTCCCACTGGGTCCCCGAGCCGGCCTCCTGCTTCCTCCACTCCTCGGCCTTTTAAGAGGAACTGCCCTCCATTTGCACCTTCCACCCAGGCGTTCCCTGATGCTCACAGGTCTGATTCCCGGAAACGCTGGGGCCGACCCCCTCGCGGCTAGAAGTCCCTGGAGCTCACTGCTGGGTGCAGGGACCGTGCGGCCTGCGCTGTGGCGGGACGGCCTTGGGGAGGCAGAAGCAGACGCCGCCGGAGCTTAAGGACTGTGCTGGGAGCCACTTCTCCTGTCTGTTCTTTCTCTGCGGAAGGTTTGCTGCCGGGAGCACACTGCAGCGTCCCTCTCCTCCCTCCACCTGCTCTCGGTCTGCTCCTGCGCCCTCACCTCCTTTCTCACCTCTCCTCCTTAAGCCAGGTCCAGGACAGGCCTGCTCCGCTCACCTGGCGCTTAGCGGTCCTAACTGCTCCCACACAGCCAGGAGACGAGGCCGGGGCGGGAGGCCACGGGGCTGCTGCCGTCTCCCTCCTGGTCTCACTTCTCTCGTCCTGGACGGTCTGAGCCAGAAGAACCGCTCCCACCCGATCCGACCTGCCGCCGTGTTCAGTCGGCCAATAACAGACGTGTCGGTAAGGCGGCCGAGGGCGCTGGGCCCGGGGACCTCAGACACGAAGAGCTGCGAGGACCCCCGGGCCGTCTCCATCTCAGATGCCTTGTGAAACCCGCGGCAACACCTGGGCAGCACCCTTCGGTGCAGGCTCCTTCTGCAGACCCAAGAGTGGCCATCCCTCCACGGTCCCTCCGCGGTCCCGCCCCAGGTGCTCTCGGAACGAGGTGACAGGGGGTGCGTGGGTGCCACCGTGCGTGCCTCCGCGGGAGTGACGGCGCCTGCCACTCCCTGCCAATTAGCTCGAAACCGAACGCGTCGGAGAGGTGGTGTCAGGTCCCTGAGCACACTGCGTGTGGCAAAGGTAAGAGAGCGAGTCAGGAACAGGGAGCAGTCCTCTAGCTCCGAGCTCACCTCCTGGGGTTCCTGTTTCAGGAGGAAGGAGATGACGCCGGGCGCTGGGGAATTCCATGCCAGCCCTGCCCCCCTCGGGCTCCCTTGTGGGAACAAGGTCTGCTTCTCTTCGCTTTTTTTGTTGTTGTTAACCCTCATCCAAGGATATTTTTCCATTGACTTTTAGAGTGGAAGGGAAGGGGAGAGACAGAGAGAGAAACATCAATGTGAGAGAGACACGAAGAGCTGATTGGCTGCCTTCCGCACAGCCCCAATCAGGGCCGGGGACCCAGCCTGCAACTGAGGTACGTGCCCTTGACCGGAATCGAACCTGGGACCCTTCCGTCGGACGGCTGACGCTCTGGCCACGGGGCCGTGCCGCCAGGGAGAGATCTGCTTCTCTTGACCTGTTTGCAGAACAAGGTTCCCGAGAGGACGCGGAGGAGCTCCGTGGGCCCAGGAGGTGCTGGTGCATCGGTGACCACAAGGCTTCATAGCACTTACCACCCCTCGCTTCACCCCAGAAAGACAGAGGAAGGCGACGTACAACCAACCACGGCTCCGTATCCACGACGCCCTTCACCCACGCCGCCACGTACCTCAGCCAACGTCCAGGTGAGCCCCTTCACAGCTCAAACGAGTCTAAACGGACAAACAAGGGATTTCACACACACAACCCTTACCCGGGTTCAGAGCCCCAGAGGAGAGCGGCACAAAGTGGGGAGATCAGACCCCAAAACAGAGACGGGGGTTCTAGGCCTGGCTGGGGAGTGACTGGAGAAATGCCCTCAGTCTGAGTTTCCTCATCTGCTAAATGGGTACTCTTCACTCGTCACTTGTTGTATCCTTGTTTTTGCACTCGCAGAGATCATCACGGGCATTATCATTAATCACAGGCATTATCATTAACCACTAATATCAAGTGTTTCCTCTCTCGCCACTTTATCCTTTTATCTGCCCCGTTATCAGGCAAAAATACAGGACGTGTGTCGGCCCCGAGAATGAAATAATAAAGCTGGGAAGGGACAGGAGATGTCAGGAAACATCCACTTTTCCTTGGAACAGGCCCTGAGCATGTTGCGACCTGCCATTAGTTATTCAACTGCTGTGTTTATGGAACGGGGCAGGTTATTACGTACACCACGGCATCATGTCTAAAAATACTCATGTTGCCGTAACCGGTTTGGCTCAGTGGATAGAGCGTCGGCCTGCGGACTGAAGGGTCCCGGGTTCGATTCCGGTCAAGGGCATGAACCTTGGTTGCGGGCACATCCCCAGTGGGAGGTGTGCAGGAGGCAGCTGATCGATGTTTCTCTCCCATCGATGTTTCTAACTCTCTAACCCCCTCCCTTCCTCTCTGTTAGAAATCAATAAAATATATTAAAAAATAAATAAATAAAAATACTCATGTTTAGACTTTCTGCAGACAATGGGCACATCACACGGAAACATCCGATCGTTTTCCTAAGACCAGGGCGTCCCTGTGGCTTCAGGCAGCGTGAGCACACCCGGGGACCCGAGGGAAGCAGAGCAGGTGCGGGCCCCCCCCTCGCCCTCCTCTCTCCCCTCCGCCCTCGGGCCACATGATGTTCTTCAGTTGGTTGTCACAAGAGCCATCCGCTCAGTGCCCCTGAGACCCGTGGCTCCGCACTAACCGGTAACCCAGAGGGGTGGCACCGGGCGGCATGATGCAACCCCGTGTAATCCAACTGGGATGCCCGGCGCACTTTAAACGCAGCCACATTCACCCTCCAGCTCATGGCTGGTCACGAAAGGCAATGACCCTAAAGGGAGGCAAAGAGCCCGGCCGGTATGGCCCAGTGGTTGAGCGTCGACCTAGGAACCGGGAGGTCAAGGTTCAGTTCCTGGTCAGGGCACAGGCTTGGGTGGCGGGCTCCATCAGGAGGTAGCTGATGAATGATTCTCTTCATTGATGTGTCTCTCTTTCTCCCTCTCCTTGCTCTCTGAAATCAATTTAAAAAATGAATTTTTTTTTTTGAAAGGAGGCAAAGACACCGAATGGCTAATCATTTATGTTGGCTAATCATTTATGGAGCCAGCCCAGAGCTATCAATGCACACAATGGCACCTTACCTCTTCCTCTGCCTCTTTGCCGTTTACTAGAGGGTCTGCATTGGCTGAAAACTTTCCCTCCGTGCAGTTATTGGATCCAGGAGGGAAAAAGAATGGCTCTGAGTCTGCTCCTAGCTCTGAGCTGCACATGCCATGGGAGCAGTGGAAATTCATGCTCAACAGCGTTTCTGGGTGCAAACTGTCGCCCATTCATTCACAGCCGCGATCGGAAGGAAAAGCACACCCTCTCTCAACGAGTCGCTGAAGTATGCGGACGTTCAGCACCAGGGAGCAAAGCTTGGCAATGTTTCCTTATTAATTTCCTACGTTTTCCCTTACTGAGAAAAAGAAATCACGTTTGTGAAATGAGATCACCTCCTTGATTTCTGCATGGGGCCTACGTGGTGAAGGACAAAAGGTCAAAGTTTGTTTGAACTTCATGGGGGATGTATGCTTCGGGCATTTCCAAATACTTTCGTTCTCAAGATTATTATCATAGATTATCATAGATTATCATAGATGGAGATGAAGGAGAAAATAATAAAGATGTTGAAATAAAAAAAAAACACACACACACCAACACAACAAATTTTGTTTCCAAGACAAGAAATCAGTGCCCATAGACACAGATTCTAAAGACCAAGCGTTATGTTGCAGATATGGGGCACGCCGGGGCTCATGGGAACAGCTAACGCACTCACCTGATAAGGTGCAAAATGTTCAAAAAATTAGAACTCTGATGCCCGAGGTCTAGCAGCAGAATGCAATCTTATCCCTACGACTGTTTTCTGTCCTATGGGTTTATGCTAATGTTAAGGATAAACTGCCACCCTAAATTAGTCCATCTCACTGTTATTCCGTGGGTAATCCTTCTGGAAATAATTACTGGGAATCAACAAAATGTCACAGCCTTTTATCTAGTCTTCAAATAGATAAACATTCTTCTTTGTTTGGAACAGTCACAGGTACTGCGGTATAAATCCCAAAAGCTTAAGGCTACAGGGAAATGAAACATTCACAAAGGGGGAGCAATTACACTGGTGATATTTAGGGTACCTACATTTTCTAGAATATTGCACAGTAACTCAGAGTGTTCCATAACGGTAACATGGAAGCAAAATATGCTTTAACACACGAAAAATAAACTACGTGTATGTATGTCAGAATTAGACGTGCAAAATACACATGCACATGGGTGAAAATGAGGTGTGGAGACACAAAGAGGGACACGGCTTCTTTTTCAGGATTATATTCAACGTCTTTGCTATATTACTCAGTCCTGTTCTAAGAAACAGCAAATTTGGGAACGTAACTAGAACACAGAAAATAAGGAATAGAGCAGCAGTCCTGGAAATTAGCAGCAGCGATGATTCCCCGTCTAAGCCGGAGCATAGATCCAGTCTGTAGACTTTCTTTTTTTTTTTTTTTTTTAAATATATTTTATTGATATTTCACAGAGAGGAAGGGAGAGGGATAGAGAGCTAGAAACATCGATGAGAGAGAAACATCGATCAGCTGCCTCCTGCACACCTCCCACTGGGGATGTGCCCGCAACCAAGGTACATGCCCTTGACCGGAATCGAACCCGGGACCTTTCAGTCCGCAGGCCGACGCTCTATCCACTGAACCAAACCGGTTTCGGCAGTCTGTAGACTTTCAACCTTGAACATAAGTTGGAGCTCAGCTATCACACAAATCTATGTTTTTGTGAAATGAGTAACACTTTTTTTAAATCGAGGAGTCACTGTACATGAAAACGACTTAGAAATAACATAGAAACATGCTTATTGGCAAAGAAAACTCTCCAGATATGTTGCGAAGGAGATTAAGAGCAGCTCACACCGTGTTGGGAGAGAGACAAACCCCATGGCTTACTGGGTGTTCACTAGGGCTGTCTTCACCAAGTACTCAAGCCAAGTTGCTTAAACAAGACCGGACAGGAGACGTCTGGGAGACCCCGTGGCGAGGGCCACGCCTCCTCGAAGGCGCCGCTTCCCTCCTTTGTGGGAGCTCCTGGGTTTTGGGTATCAACCCCAGCCTTCTTGGGGCATCACCTTGTGTGTCTATTTTCTATTACGGCGCCGTCGGACTGGATCGGATGCCATCAGCTTAACCCATCACGCCTGCAGCACAACCCTGTGTCTAAATGGAATCGCATTCGGATGTCCTGGGGCAGTGGTCGGCAAACGCATTCGTCCACAGAGCCAAATATCCACAGGGCAACGATTGAAATTTCTCTGGAGAGCCACATTTTTTAAACTTAAACTTCTTCTAACGCCACTTCTTCAAAACAGACTCGCCCAGGCCATGGTATTTTGTGGAAGAGCCACACTCAAGGGGCCAAAGAGCCGCCTGTGGCTCGCGAGCTGCAGTTTGCCGACCACGGTCCTAGGGGTCAGGACGCCACAATGTGAATTTTGAGAGGACGTAACCTGGCCCATCACATTTACTTACGGAGAGAACACGGTATCGAACGTGGCACGTCGGAGCCAAGGAAGAAGAGGCCTCGTCCCCCCACCTAGAAGAATCCCTGGGGTTTGGTACCTTAAAAGCACACCCACGTCAAGTTTTCTGGGCTCACACTCAGCGCACTGCTCTTGGATGACCTCACCTTTGTGGGGGTCAGCTGCTTTTAGGATTTGCAGCTGAGGATGCTAATTTAAGATTTTCAGCGCAGGGCATTGATTTTTCAGGTCAAGGTCTTCAAAAACAGTGGATTAAATAAAAATGGGTCTCCGTCTATCAAGTCAAATATCACCGCCAGTCACTGGGGAAGTTGCTTAACGATTTTAGCGCCGCGCACCGGAGTCAGCGGACGAAAAACAGCGGGATGAGGCTTAGGCACCGGCAGGAAGGCGTGCATTCAGATAAGCGTCCCACCAGCTGAACTTTGCAGAGCTGAAATCTGCTCATAGATCGGGATGGCTTTGAAAGGTTCCCTGCTATATAAATGCCACCGTGAGGTCTACGTTGGGAGACACAGGTCTGAACTGCTTCATCCCTGCCTGTCTGACCTGCAGTGCGTCTCCTGCCTGCTTTGCCTTGAGGCCCAGGACATGGGCACGTTGTTCTGGGCGGCCCTGGGCGTGGCCGCGAGGGCCTGGTCTCTGCAGGCAGCTTCAGAACCAGGGCTTTGGGGGAGTGACAGCGGTCCCCCCGCTGCCCAGCTCCAGGTGGACCCTCGCTCAGGCCAGTGGCAGTCCTCCAAGTGTGTTCGCAAGAGGCATGTTGCCGGGAGCCATAAAGGCAGAGTTCGGTCTCACTTCCTGGTCAGCCCTACTTCCTGATTGAGTAAGAACAAAGAAAGCCCGCGTGCGCCAAAAAAGCCCACGCGCGACAAGGGGCCAGAAGAACCTCCCACATCAGAATAACCAATCAGCTAGGACAGATACCCAGTCCCCAACCAATCATCCCATGGCAACTCCTTATCCTACCCCTCCCCTCCTGAGTGCTTATATACCGCAACGCTCGAATAAAAAACGAGGCTTGATCAGAACCCTGTCTTGCCTCCGTTCTTCGCGTTCCTTGTTTGTTTCATTCTCTTAGGTGGTTCCTGCGTGCCCTCGTTGTTGCCCGGCGGGCCGGGGCAGCATGTATTCAATGCAAGCTTTCCCGAGAGCGCCCCGTGGACACGCAGGGGCTTTCCCTCCTCGGTGGCACGTTCCAAAGTCAAGAGAAGGAAGGCCACGGAGGCACAGCCACCCCGTGCGGAGGCTCCTCTGTGGATGCCAGCGCAGCGGGGCAGGGCGCGCCCTGGCAACCGCCGTCAGTGTCTCCGCGGTGAAGGGAGGGCGTTCACGGATCCTGCCCGCGGGACCTCCGTCCACGGCGAGGCCAGGGGGCCGCCCTTCCCGTGGTGTCCGCTTCCCCGCCACCTTCCCGGCCACCGTGTGGGCCTGTGCGCATTTATGCAAATCGTAGCGAAAACAGACTTCAGAAGGGTCTGCATTTTCAAAAGAGAAACGCACAGCTGATGGATGTCACAGAGAAGGCACACGAAGAATGTGGGAATGATTCTTTTTTTTTAACACATCGCGGAGCTGTAGTTTCATTGCTAGCTTTACCCAGTGGCCAGATACGTCTGCATTGAACAAGTACAAAAAATCTTTTACATAAATGTTAAAGGCACGCCTTAAAAGGGAAGACCCATTGCATTTTGAAGTTATTTATTACATGTTCTTACAAGCTATCTCTTTTAAAGTATGATACTTTGTCAAACACTGTGTGTAATATGAAGCGAGAATTCTCGTGATCCGTCCGCAAAAGAAGGAAATGGTTTTGCAATGAATAATTTCCACTCCTGTTTTAGTAAATCAAGGAGTTGGCGAGTGGGATCCATGTAAGCTTAGATCCCTTTCCTCCCAGTCACCCACGTACAGAGCAAGAAGTTGCAACGTTATTTGCTTATGAAACTACATTTCCTCCGTAAGTGTTGTCTACTTTGACAACTGGGACTTAAAAAAAAAAATACAGATGCTGAAATGGGTCCTCTTGGGCAGCTGTTGTCCAAGCATGAACATTTCAGCCATCTCCTGGGTTATGTCCTTTACATGTGCCATGAGATCCAGGAAAAACCATCTGACAAACTGCAGAAGCAGCAGCTTCCTTCACTTCTCATGACTCTGAATCGTCAGAACTATCGGACCAGAATATTCTTGGTCTCAGGAAGAAAAGTTTTGGGAGAGAACGTAGGGGGCGGAGGGAGAGGGGAGTGAGGGAGGCGAGGGGCACAGGAGCAGGTCCGGGGCGGTGCTGGGGTTCCGGGCGCGGGTGTGGTTAGTCGAAGGGGTGGGTGAGGAAGTACATGGAGAACGCGCTAAGGGGACCAGCATGCTCGCCTGGCCTGTGCTGACCTGGTTCTTACTGACGTCCTCGTCTGAGCAGCCAGGATGCCCGTTTTAAGACCATTCTTTGAAGAAAGAGTTTGTTTGTTTTGGTGAGTCAAACTATTCATTGAGACACAGTTTATTTTATGGCGTTTTAACGTATTCTCTGTTTAAAAAAACACTGTCTCAGGATTAATACCACTGAAACATACATTGGTTTTAAATCTTCTGTTCAGACCCGTGAGGGTTACTCCTAGGTGTAGGTCTAAACAAAAACTGTCCCCAGGTGTTCACAAGGATATTACTGATGGCAACAGTTAAAACAGCCCCGATGCTCACCAGCCAGCGAATGGACAAATGAGCGGCGGCATAGCCACACACCGCAATAGTCGTTGGCCATGAAAAATGAAGGACCGATACACCCTACAATACAGTACCAGGCGTCCTCAAACTACGGCCCGTGGGCCACATGCGGCCCGCCAAGGACATTTATCCGGCCCGCCGGGTGCCGCTGCCTGTCCTGCTCAGCAGCCGACTCGTCCCGGGCCCGCAGTGCGCATAGGAATTTGTTCATAGTTTTTTTGTTTTTTTTTGAACTATAGTCCGGCCCTCCAACGGTCTGAGGGACAGTGAACTGGCCCCCTGTTTAAAAACTTTGAGGACCCCTGCAACCTTGAGAACGCGATGCCAGGTGAAAGCAGCCAGTCACAAACGGTCATGCGCTCTGTCGGTCCATTTCTGTGAAACATCCACCGAGGCAGAGCGTGGGCGAGTGTCCCGGGGCCGGGAGGGCGGAGGTGTGGGTGGCTGCGGACAGGGGGGGTTTGGCTGGAGACGCTGAATACCGCCATCTAACACTGCGTGTGGGGCTGGGCGCACAGCACTGCGAATAACCCGGAAATGCCGAAATGCCGAGTGGTGCTTTCAAAGCCTTGATCACGTGCACCAGGAATGACTAAGTCAAGGAAGTTCTCTAATCAATATTTAGTTGCGATTTTTTTTTTTTATTCCAGTCTTTTCTGCAACGCCACGTGCTTGCAGTGGGCTTTGTGAAAGAAAGCTCCGTTCCAAAGGGAGAAGTGTGTTTTTTATTTATTTATAGGAAAGGTCTGTTTTGATGAAAATTGGAGCCGTCAGCCGTCCGCCTTAGTATAGACACCGCAAGGACACCTACGTGTCCTCCTATCGTCCGAGGATTCTGGGTGGAGAAGATGGAGACAATCTCTGTAGGAGGTCCGCTCTGCCCCCTCCCAACCTGAAAACCCTCACATTGACCCCGGGTTTCATTACAGGGGGACCTTCTGTAAGTTCAAAGCCACGGTCGCGTCCCTCCTGCTCCCATCCCGGCCGGAGGCATAAATCTTTTCGGAAATGGTCCCTCCGCCCACGCTCCAAGCCGCTCTGACACGTGTCACGGGAAGCCACTTCCATTAAGCTGCAGCTGCGGCTGTGCCTGCATTTGAGGGACTCGGAGAAATTGCTCTATCTGTCTCCATCCCCACGACGGCTGTCATCCCGTCACCGACGCAGGAAAGTCTAGAGATGGGAAGGCCTCTCGCTTTCCCGACGGCTGTCACCACAGGCAGCGGCTTCATACGCAACGTGACGGGGAAATAAACACGGGATGGGAGACGGGAGGATGCGTGTACTGGGAGAGACAAACACACGGCGGTCTCCTTCACCATATTCCGGAATATTCCCTGTGGAGCACACCTGTCCTACCTCCGGTCCCCCCTCCCCTGGCCTGGGATTGCAGAAAAAGCATCTCTCCCAGCCCACACAGTCACAACCTTGTACTGAGCGTGTCTAAGTGACTAACCTGAGACACAGATGTACCGGCTCCATGCAAGACAGGAGGCAAAGCTTTGGGCATAAAATGGTGAAATGTTAAGTGAGACGCACCCTTGAACTTGATGGGCTGATAGGACTGTCGACCAGCATATTCCCTATTCGGGCTTCAGAGAGTAAGACCCGGAGACAACGGTGGGAAGGACGCCCAGGAATGCAACCTGTGGTCCCGAGACAGAGCACGGCTGGTCCTCGCTCTTCCTGCTCGGACGTGACGCAGACCTGAGCTGACATCCCCGGCGCCAATTACAAACTCTGAGTCTCAGCTGGTCCCGTCCTACTGAATGGGACCTGCATCTTCACCACCAACAAGGAACCGGGCCTGGGCCGGCATGGCTCCGTGGCTGAGCATCTCGACCCACGAACCAGGAGGTCACGGTTCGATTCCCGGTCAGGGCACATGCCCGGGTTGCAAGCCCAATCCCCAGTGCGGGCTGGGCAGCGGGTCCACAATTCTCTCTCATCGTTGTTTCTATCTCTCTCCCCCTCTCTGGAATCGATTTTAAAAATTAACAACTTTAAAAAAAGGAAAGGAACTGGAATACACTCTGTACTTACTAAATTAATGGCTAAATGAATTAAAAATTCTGAACATCAGATTCCTCCTGTGAGAGCTATGCTACAGCCTTGCTATTGCTGTGGGGTTAAGAGAGGTGTGATCGACGGATATTTAAGACGTGTCATTTGTTCGCGTCCCTGAGGAACGCACGGTCCCCTTGTTGATGCTGAGTGGGTCTTGGAGAGGCTCCGTCAACCTGACAGGGAGGCGGTCTGCGGCCGAGCGTGAGAAGGTGCCATTTCTAGACCTTTCAGGAGAGCAAGGTGCTCACGTCGTGCTAGCTGGTTCCGCACGGCCCGGGAGACACCTGCCCGCACGGCAGCTGGCCACACGCACATCAGAGCCCTGACTCCCGGCCTGGCTGGTGAAAGGCCCCTGGGTGCTCAGTTTAATGAAGGGAGCGGGACTGGGAGCCTCGGAGCCCGCAGGCCCCCAGCGGTAACGACCCTCCCCCTGGGAGCACCCGGGCGGGGACCACGTCACAGAAGCTCGGGGTGACTCTCCAGGGGAGGACCACACCTGCGTTCCTGCCTCTGAATCAGGTGACCCTGACGCCCACGCGGTTCATCGTGCCCCCGGCCCGGCACTCAGACCCCAGGGAAAGACAGAGCCATCCCTGCTCGGCACGCCCCGCGCCCTGGCTCCATCAGGACCTGGGTGCCGCCTGCGCTGGCCCATGGCCTCTGCGGAGAGAGCCCATCGCCGGGAAGGGACCTAACCAGGCGGGCAGACGCCCCGGCTCAGCACCGACCTCCTCTTTCACATCGAAAGGGCGGCTGCGAGCATTCAGTCGCTGTAACTTTTACTCCCCGGGAATCTTTAACGCCAGGGGCACTCTGCAGCTACAAGCACCTGTTCCAACGCGTCCCAGTGATTCCCTACCTATGACGTCCGCACCATTTCAGGCCACAACCCAGGGAGGGTGGCTGTACCCCAGGCAGGGGACCAACAGAGGCAGGACTAGGGGTCAGACGGGTCTGACTTACCAACTCCATCCTTCAGGCAGGTGGAAAGGGGGCCACCCAAGAAACGAGTGGCCTGCGGGTGGGCAGGGGTCCAGCCTCGCTCCCAGATGTGCAGGGGTGAGGTGCACGGGGCGGCCTGATTACAGAAAGCCGCTGCCAAACCCACACGTAAGACATTTGCCTCAGCCCGGCAGGTGTGTCTCAGAGGTTGAGTGTCAGCCTATGATCAGGAGGTCACGGTTCAATTCCCGGTCAGGGCACATCCCTGGGGTTGCAGGCTCCATCCCCAGTGGGGGGCGTGCAGGAGGCAGCCGATCAATGATTCTCTCTCATCATTGATGTTTCTACCTCTCTCTCCCTCTCCCTTCCTCTCTGAAATCAATTAAAAAATAAAAAAAAAGGACATTTGCCTCAATCGATCTATTTTAGGTCGAGGTAATCCGGGGCTCACAGAACTATCGGGAAGGTTGTTTTGTTTTTGCACGGCCTCTGGCCTACACAGGGCTCACGGAAATGGCCCCCAGAAGGACTTGCAGCTGGAGACACGACCAACAGAGTGGAAGGCCGTGGGCCAGATGCTGCCACGCGTCATCCATTTTAAATGTTGATATTTATTTTCTGAATGTTTGAAAGCTGGAGGAGACATTTACCAGATCCATACCCAGACAGTTAACAGCCTCTGTTGCAAGTTAGTTTGGGGGCTTCTCACTGGTCCGGGAGGGAACATGGGGTTTTACACCATGGGGTGGGCACATTCTCTTCCTAAAGCAGGTGGGGAACGTCCGGCCCGTGGGCTGCGTGAGGCCCTCGGAATCATTGGTCTGGCATGAGGGGTGAGTTAATTAAACGTTTGACCCACTACAGCAGGCCTACGGGTAAGTGGATAATTGTGTACGGCCCTCGAACGATGTTATAAATACCCAAACGGCCCTTGGCAGGAGAAAGGCCCCCACCCCCGACCTAAACCATGGGAAGTGCCTAACGGTCCGTCTGTGCCCTGGTGGAGAGGACCCCGGGGGCCCACGGAGCAAAGCGGGTCAGGATCCCGGCACAGCCCTGTCAGCCCCTAACGTGGCTCCATGGTCCGTGTGCAGTGGTCAGATTTCGGAGCTCAGACCCCACAGCTGTCAGTGTGAGGGTCACCGCCCAGAATTCAACAGAGAAAGGGTTGGCCGGCCCCGAGTCAGTCCGCTGAATAAACTACAATTACAGTTACTGACGCTACCAGCATGTAGCACTTGAATTTAAATTTGGCAGTAACGTCGCCAAACATGACTGATACGGCCGTGGAGAGGGAGGCGCTGATGATTTCCCCCGGTGTTGTACTTCGCTTTTTATGGACACTCCCCGGACCGACATCGAGCCGGCGAGGCACCGTGCTCCCCACTTTGGAGGGCAGAAGAGGTCGGCTGCTCGCGACCTGAGGTGCGCCCGCCTGCTGTCGGCTCTGCACCAGCCCTGGGAGCGGCTGGGGGGAACGGGCAGGGAGCACTGGGCCCAGGCTCAGCACGGACCTGGGTCGCAGGCACCCGAGCAGCTGGGCCCGCCTGGGACGGCTGCTGATCACTCCTCATCTCACACTCACTCATCACATGTCTGCTGTGGCCTCACCTGGTCTCGGGGGTAGGGATGCAGCCATGAGCAAAATGCACAAAAGCCACTGTCCTGATCCGCGTGTGCGGTCTACACGGGCGCACGTCTGTGAGGAAGAGGGACGGCAGCTCCGGAGGGCCCCGGGGGAACTGTCAGAGTGCCATCCAGACTCAGTTTCCTAACTCGACCTTTTGGGTTATTCTGAGATGGAAAACTGTCAGATGCAAACCCAAGAATATTTCTGAAGTGAAATATTTCAGTTAATCACTTTACATGAACATCTTGGATATCATTTCACATGTTATAAAAATAATTTGGGAGAAAATAACACTGTAACCAGTGTACCATCCAGTCATGGCCATGATGCACGCGAAGATGTCAGGGATTTCAGCTTAGATGTATGTACATGTGTGTGCACACGCTCACACACATGCACACATTCACACACACAAACATACACACACTCACACACATACACATATGCACACACACAGGCACACCCACACAAACACACCCACATACACACATGTACACACATACACATACCCACTCACACCCATACACACACTGACACATACACATGCACACACACACACACATAATGACATTGTTGATGCTGGCTGAGGCAGCAGTCGAGAGCCGAAAGCCGTTGTGGCTCAGTGGTTGAGTGTCAATCTATGAACCAGGAGGTCACGGGTTTGATTCCCAGTCAGGGCACATGCCTGGTTTCGGGCTCAATCCCCAGTGTGGGGCGTGCAGGAGGCAGCTGATCCATGATTCTCTCTCATCATTGATGTTTCTGTCTCCCTCTCCCTTCCTCTCTGAGATCAGTTAAAATAGAGTTTTTAAAAAGTGGAGCTAAGGCTTCCTCGGTACCTGCCACTCACAAACGTCAGCCCGGCCTTAGGGCGAAGGTCCTGCTGGCTGGGGGAGCGCCCCTGCCCGGACTTCAGGTCTCAGCGTCACGGAGCCCCGCACACTTCCTGTGCCCAGGAGCACACGCACGAGGAGAGCCTAGGACCCGCGCTGCCTGAGGGCCAGGGCCATCCCTGCCTGCTGGCCTCACCCCAGGCCAGATGTTCCTGCTGGGCTCCCTCCACCCGTCCAGCCCCAGCCCTGGCGACGCCTGTGCCACCCGACAGCCATCTGTTCTGAGTCCTCCTCCCCCTCCCCCCTCGACTGACAGAGTCCATAGAGAACAGACAGGTCCTCACCAGGGGGACACTGGTTCCCTCCCAGCCGCGTGCTCTCCCGCTGGGAGCCATTCACAAACACCGTATTTCACCCCGGAAACCACGGGGTCTTGGGGCTCCCTGGACGGCGCTCAACGAGGGCACCGCGAGTCCCCTTTCCCGTCGTAGGTATGTGTGAGTGTGTGTATGTTTGTGTGCATGTGTGTATGTTTGTGTGAGTGTGTGTATGTTTGTGTGCATGTGTGTATATATGTGTGAGTGTGTGTTTGTGTGCATGTGTGTATGTTTGTGTGAGTGTGTGTGTTTGTGTGCATGTGTGTATGTGTGAGTGTATGTTTGTGTGCATGTGTGTATATATGCGTGAGTGTATGTTTGTGTGCATGTGTGTATGTGTGAGTGTGTGCATGTTTGTGTGCATCTGTGTGTGTGTGTGAGAGTATGTGTGCAGGTGTGACTGTGTGTGCATGTGTGTGCATGTGTTTGAGTGCTTTTCCTTTCGTCCTCATCAGCTCTGGCCCTTGGTGCCCACATTCCATTCCTACGACAGCTCCCTGCCTCGGCTTCAACCCAGGAAGGACAGTGGCCGTGTCAAACCCGGACGAACACGCCACGCCCCTTCTCGCAGGGATGACAGTCTCTCCTTTCATGAAAGCCACCTGCAGACGTTAAAATATTAATTTCTAATCTCACTTTTATGACCAACCCATCCTCCACGGGTAACCAATGCTGTTCGGGTGGAATGCATCTGGAGACACGCGAAAGACACATGAACCCAGATGTGAAGAGATTTCCTTCACTTTTAGAAATGCACCTCACGTCGTAAAACATGGTGCAAACAGAGACTCTAATGTTAAAACGCCGTTCCTCCGAATGAAAAAGGGGACACACCGCTTCTATCCGCAAGTATTTCTAACAGTGGCCCTCCCCTCACCCCCCGCCCGATGCCGGCAGTGTCTCACCTGCGAGCTACGGAAACCCGGGGCAACCTGCCGATTCTCATTTGCCAACCTGCCGCCCGGGACCCGGGGAGGCCTGGCATGAACTGTCCGCGGTGAATGCTAGCCAGACACACGCTCCCTCACACAGACGCACGCACGGATCTCCACAGGCGGCACCTGTACTTACACGGCTCCCGCCGACGGCCCGCTCTCACCACTGGGGGCTCGGACAGTGCTCCGCCACGCCTCGGGCGGGCAGCAGAGCCGGGGTTTAACTTCTGTGCAGCCTCTGGAGGGTCCGCTGCCTCCTGTCACACGATGACCGAGGATGGCGCTCCCACCGCAGCAGCAAGCTCCCACTAGGCCCCCCTGTCTCACCTCAGCAGCTCAGAGCAGAGGAGCAGACAGTCACAGGCAGCGGCCAAGCCCCAGGCCCGGGAGCCGAGGGCGAGAGGGGCCGCTGCTCAGAGCCTGCAAACTGCCCCAGGATCCGCTCCACACACGTCCGGGTGCACGAAGCAGAGGTCTGGGCTCAGCAGCTGCTCATCCCCACAGCCGGGTCCCTGAAGGATGGAGGTGGGGCGGGGGGGGGGAGGGTGCTGGGAGATCAGGGGCCCGTGTTCCCAGCTGGGACCTAGATGCACGCACGAAGCCCGCTCACCAGCGTTAATCAAGGCGCCGCGCTCCGGCTGCTTCCCCAGAGGGTCCACATAACGAGTGCACGGATCAAAGGCGCACAGGGGTCCCAGGACGAATGGGCTGACAAGCAGCTGAGCTGGACAACTGGGGGATCCGCTCAGGAAGGGGAATAAAGTGTCCATGTGTGAAAGGAGGGGGGAAAGAGACGGGTCGTGCAGAAGATGGTTTCAGCTATTTCTACACAAACGATGTCCCTGGGAATAAACTACCTGGAGGGAGAGACCAGGTCCAGCCCGAAGGTGGTGTCGTCATGGTGCCGGTCCCCAGGGCCCAGGGCGTGTGGGCGGAGTCTCCTTAGACCTAAACTGGCTGTTCCGTCTTTCTCCCCTTCTCCCTGAAGCTACAGACAGGGGGCCTTCTCATCCCATGACCATCTCCTGGCAAAATCAAGGTCAAGGCAACCCAAACGGTCCCGGTCGTGACTCTGGCCTTAGGGACTAAGACAACAATGGATCGGCACGTCAGATCCTTTACTCTGTGAGTAGGAAAGTCGCGCAGGCAAAGGACTTAGGATTCTAAGTGCAGGTGCTCCCCGACCTTCCTGCGTCCTCCACCATCCGCTCAACCACCCCAAACCAGACAAGGGGCCTCAGGGAGTTTACTATCGATGCTTAATAGCCCCAATACACAAAGGGAGGTGAAACAGCCAGCATTACACGTTGAAACAATGTGTGCCAATCTTGCGTGAAATGTTGCGCTGGTTCGACACGTTTTTGCAATCCCGTTCCTGCAAGGGAACCTGTCTCTTCATTTCCCTGGGTATTGTTGGGGTTCGGCGAACCGTGCACGGTGACTGGCACGGACCTCGTGTTCGCTATTGTTACCTGGCTCATTCTCACTGATGATCCGAGCACCTACTCTACTTCACGCTGCTCACGTGAGGGTGACAAAAATAGCTTAATTAGACAGCGATTGTGCATCCCAGCCGTGTTAGCAAACACACCGCCGAAGCCAGTGAGAGGAAGAGCAAGTGAAAACAGGGACGTGTTTATTCGGCGGTGCGGCCGGGAGGGAGTTTACTGGTAATTGGTTTTAAGTCCTATTCAGCCTCTGTGCGCCCGGTAATGACTGGAATTCATCTTTGATTCTGGATGGGCGAGAGCCCCTTTGACCCCGTGTGACTTACACTTGTTTCTAATGGTAGGTGATAACGAAGAACTGGAAACTTCTAACTTCCCTCCATGCTTCCGGCATGGCCCTCCGGAGCGAGACATATACGGAGTGGGTTATATAAAAGCCTACGTCTGGGAAATGTCTGACGTATTTTTTCTTTGAAGGTCAAGGCCAGCACCAATGTCAAGATACATAGGGCAAAGAGAGGTAGAAAAAGGCCAAAATGGCACAGCCGTTATGGCTCAGTGATTGAGCCTTGCCCTATAAACCAGGAGGGTAGAGCACATGCCCGGGTTGCAGGCTCAATCTCAGTCGGAGGTGTGCAGGAGACACCCGCTCAATGATTCTCTCCCCTCACTGCTGTTTTCATCTCTCTCTCCCTCTCTGAAATCAATAAAACGATATTTAAAAAAAGAGAAGAAGACCAAAATCATTAATAACGACAAACAACAGCTGCCTCCACAAAGACAGGAGAAGCTGACATATTTCTCCCCCGATCGCATGTCAGACACCAGAGTATTCAGAGAGAGGGTGGCAGACACTGCATGGCAATTGCCAGAACTGCCTCTCGCTGGGGTTCGGAAGAGCCGCAATCTTACCAACTCTCGTCAAGGCTAATGAGAGCCTGGGGAGCGGGGCTCCGAGGTCCCTTTCCGGCTCCGATACATGACTCAGCCAGTTAGATCCAGCTCTGAGCCTCAGCACCCCCAGCCGCACCATGAAAGGCACGGCAACCATTTCCCAACAGGTCGAGGCTCAGTCGATAGTTTTTAACGCTGGAGAATCCACGACACGGAGTCCCCCCGACACGCACACAACGGCTCGTGGCTTCCCCCAGGAAAGGCTCCCACGTCCTCGTTCTCGCCTCCCTCGGCAAAACTCAGAGTCCACAGCGGAGCCCCCGGCATGCCTCCAGCTGAGCGCAGAGGTTCCCGGCGACGGGCGATTCGGAAATCGCTGCCGGGACACCCCACGGAATGAGGCTCGCGGCAGCGGGGATGGGCGTTCCTCTTCCACCAGGAGCGACGGGGCCAGCCATACGGTGACCCAGAGGCGAGCCCGAAGCGTGACCCCGCGAGAGGGAGTGTGTGGTCGTGTCCACCTCTAGGAAGTCATCAGATGCTGTGACCGTGACCCGCCGAGACCAGGGCTGCAGATTGTGCCTCGGTGGGACCACACTGACCTGTACACTCGACTCAAAAAAAAAAAAAAAAAAAAAAAAAAAAGGCAGTCTGCCTCAACATGTACCGACCACTAACGGCTCAGAGATTTGGAGTCACCATGAAACAAGTTTGTTAATTTAAAGTGTGTGTGCATCGCCGAGACCGGTTTGGCTCAGTGGCTAGAGCGTCGGCTTGCGGACTGAAGGGTCCCGGGTTCGATTCCGGTCAAGGGCATGTACCTTGGTTGCGGGCACATCCCCAGTGGGAGGTGTGCAGGAGGCAGCTGATCGATGTTTCTCTCTCATCGATGTTTCTAGCTCTCTATCCCTCTCCCTTCCTCTCTGTAAAAAATCAATAAAATATATTAAAAAAAATAAAATAAAGTGTGTGTGCACGTCCCTGTGCGGGGGTGGGAGGGGGAGGGCAGGGGGAGGGGGAGGACTGCCTTTCTCATCTCCTGCCAAGGCCACGCTCATTGATCATCAGCGTCTCGGGAATGCAGCGCCGTGGACTCCCGGGCTCCGGGGCCAGCAGGTCGTTGGGGCAGGCTGTCCTGTCCTTTCCTGGCATCCCTGCCCTCAGCTGCGGAACGCCCCGTTCAGGCTTCCCCACGTGGGCATCAGAGCTCACCGTCTCTTACACGGACACCGTCTCCCCTTGGGCCTGCGCAGGTGGGACAGGTGAGGGAGGAGGGTCCCCGAGGGAAGACTGGCCAGAGCGGGGAAGCAGGGAGGAATCCAGACACCAGGACGTCACACCTGGAGAGAGGGGGTGTCTGACAGAGTGGGCAGAACCGCCCTACACTCCGTGGAGGGAAATAGGAGGGAGACGCTGCTTCCCTGCTTCTAGGCTTTGAGAAAAATAAAATGTTCCCCCCAAAAGCATCCCCAGATACCGAGGAATAGGCTAATTTTAGAATCCACACGATTCAGAGAGCAAGGCAGAGCTGGGAATCCTCGGTAAGTAAAAAGGTTAGCCCTGGCGGGTGTGCCTCGGTGCTTGGAGCTTTGACCTGTGTGCCAAAGGGTCTCGGTTTGATTCCCAGTCAAGGGCACATCCCTGGGTTGCAGGTTCAATCCCTGGCCCTGGTCAGGGGCGCATACAGGAGGCAACCAATCTATCTCTTGATCTCTCTCTCTCCCTCCTCCTTCCCTCCCTTCTACTCTCTCTAAAAATCAATGGCCCCTAGCCGGTTTGGCTCAGTAGACAGAGCATCGGCCTGTGGACTGAAGGGTCCCAGGGTCAATCCTGGTCAAGGGCATGTACCTGGGTGGCAGGCTCGAACCCCAGCCCTGGTTGGGGCTCGTGCAGGAGGTAGCCACTCAGTGTGTTTCTCTCACATCGATGTCTCCCTCTGTCTCTCCCTCTCCTTTCCACTCTTTCTAAAAATCAATGGAAACATATCCTCAGGTGAGGATTAGCTAAAATAAAATTTAAAAAAATCAACGGAAAAAATATACTTGGGTGAGGATTAACCACAACAAAAGTAAAAGCCTTTTTCAGGGAATCGTTTGTCTAAAATGACATTATTCTACCTCAATTTGTTTAATTTATGGGGTGTAGAAACCCTGTAAGCAAATGACACGTGTAGGGAAGTGGGCCTTTAATCCTAGGAGCCTAACATACCCGGACTCTCCATGCTGTAGCCACACAATCATCTATGACTTTAACGTGTGCGTCCACCCTTATGCTAAGTGACATATCTGGGTCTTGGCAATGCTAACAGTTTGTAACTTTATTTGTGTCGTGGGGGAGGTGCTATTACAAATGCATTCTGAGCAGTGAGCGATGCGGAAGGATGACTATTCAGAGATGCATTGTTTTCTGCTGTGGGCTTGTGCTGTTCTGAGAGTGTACTGTGTGTACTGTGTACACTGTGTCCCCTGCCCCTTCTGTGTGTAGGTAACAATGTGTCCCCTGCCCCTTCTGTGTGTAGGTAACAGTGTGTTCCCTGCCCCTTCTGTGTGTAGGTAACAATGTGTCCCCTGCCCCTTCTGTGTGTAGGTTACACTGTGTCCCCTGCCCCTTCTGTGTGTAGGTAACAGTGTGTCCCCTGACCCTTCTGTGTGTAGGTAACAGTGTGTCCCCTGCCCCTTCTGTGTGTAGGTAACACTGTGTCCCCTGCCCCTTCTGTGTGTAGGTAACAGTGTGTCCCCTGCCCCTTCTGTGTGTAGGTAACACTGTGTCCCCTGCCCCTTCTGTGTGTAGGTAACAATGTGCCCCCTGCCCCTTCTGTGTGTAGGTAACACTGTGTCCCCTGCCCCTTCTGTGTGTAGGTAACACTGTGTCCCCTGCCCCTTCTGTGTGTAGGTAACACTGTGTCCCCTGCCCCTTCTGTGTGTAGGTAACACTGTGTCCCCTGCCCCTTCTGTGTGTAGGTAACAATGTGTCCCCTGCCCGCTTCTGTGTGTAGGTAACACTGTGTCCCCTGCCCCTTCTGTGTGTAGGTAACACTGTGCCCCCTGCCCGCTTCTGTGTGTAGGTAACAGTGTGTCCCTGCCGCTTCTGTGTGTAGGTAACACTGTGTCCCCTGCCCCTTCTGTGTGTAGGTAACAATGTGTCCCCTGCCTGCTTCTGTGTGTAGGTAACAATGTGTCCCCTGCCACTTCTGTGTGTAGGTAACACTGTGTCCCCTGCCCCTTCTGTGTGTAGGTAACACTGTGTCCCCTGCCCCTTCTGGGTGTAGGTAACAGTGTGTCCCCTGCCCCTTCTGTGTGTAGGTAACAATGTGTCCCCTGCCGCTTCTGTGTGTAGGTAATAGTGTGTCCCCTGTCCGCTTCTGTGTGTAGGTAACACTGTGTCCCCTGCCCGCTTCTGTGTGTAGGTTACACTGTGTCCCCTGCCCGCTTCTGTGTGTAGGTAACAGTGTGTCCCTGCCGCTTCTGTGTGTAGGTAACACTGTGTCCCCTGCCCCTTCTGTGTGTAGGTAACAATGTGTCCCCTGCCTGCTTCTGTGTGTAGGTAACAATGTGTCCCCTGCCCCTTCTGTGTGTAGGTAACACTGTGTCCCCTGCCCCTTCTGTGTGTAGGTAACACTGTGTCCCCTGCCCCTTCTGTGTGTAGGTAACAGTGTGTCCCCTGCCCCTTCTGTGTGTAGGTAACAATGTGTCCCCTGCCGCTTCTGTGTGTAGGTAACAGTGTGTCCCCTGCCCCTTCTGTGTGTAGGTAACACTGTGTCCCCTGCCCGCTTCTGTGTGTAGGTTACACTGTGTCCCCTGCCCGCTTCTGTGTGTAGGTAACAGTGTGTCCCCTGCCGCTTCTGTGTGTAGGTTACACTGTGTCCCCTGCCCGCTTCTGTGTGTAGGTAACACTGTGTCCCCTGCCCCTTCTGTGTGTAGGTAACAATGTGTCCCCTGCCCCTTCTGTGTGTAGGTAACACTGTGTCCCCTGCCCCTTCTGTGTGTAGGTAACAATGTGTCCCCTGCCCCTTCTGTGTGTAGGTAACACTGTGTCCCCTGCCCCTTCTGTACTGTGGATCATCTGCAATCTTCCCTGGAACCCTCCGAGGGCGTGGCTCCCCTATGCCCACTTCACACGTGAAGGCAATGAGGAGCAGAGAGGGGGAGTGAGTGGTCTAAGGGTGCACAGCTAACGAACGTCAGGGTTGTTTTTTTTTAATGTGATTGTGCAGAACGTTTGTTTTTCTTTGTTGACAGTTGTTCTCGTTCCAGTCATGTTCCCCAGTGAAAACGGGGCTGTGTTTGCCTTACAGCAAGTCAGTGATCTAAGTGCGTGATTTTTTTACTTTATTTATTTATTTTTTTAAATATATTTTATTGCTTTTTTACAGAGAGGAAGGAAGAGGGATAGAGAGTTAGAAACATCGATGAGAGAGAAACATCGATCAGCTGCCTCTTGCACACCCCCTACTGGGGATGTGCCCGCAACCAAGTTACGTGCCCTTGACCGGAATCGAACCTGGGACCCTCCAGTCCACAAGCCAACGCTCTATCCACTGAGCCAAACCGGTTTTGGCGTGATTTTTTTTTACTTTATTTTATTTTTCCCATCACCGTTTATCTTCTCTTCCACCTCCCTCCCCCCGGCTACCCCCACGCAGGCTGATATAAGAGAAAGCACGTGTATTCAACCTTAACCCTGTTGAGCAGGGTGGATCTCAGCTAACATATCCAATGTAATAACTCTGAATAAGATGACAGAGGAACCAATTTCAACTTCATCATCTTGATTCCCCTCTGCCTAAACTTTTTTTGGGAAAAGACTTCAAACTTGCAGAAAACTTGACAGAGGGGGGCAATGAACCCCCACACGTTCTATCACCTGCAGCTACTGCAAACCGTTTGGTGTTTGCTGTGTGTCTACCCCTCTTCCCTCCTCTGCCCTCCTTCCTTCTCTTTCTCTCCATAATAGTTTTATAAATCATTTTCTAAATCATCTGAGGATAAGGAGTAGACATCATGACACTTTCTCCTTAAATATTTCTTCTAAGGTTCACCAAAAATGTGTTTTTCAGCTTTACTGACAAAGAAAATGAGACAATATTTAAAGTGTACAGTGTGACGCTTCACTAAACGCTTTCCCAGAAAAAAAGTGACTGCCACCTTCCGGAGCACTGCCATTCACCAAGCCCGACACTGACCCGATACAGAACCGCCACACTGGCTTCTGTGTGAGGGTAACACTGTGTCCCCTGCCCCTTCTGTGTGCAGGTAACACTGTGTCCCCTGCCCCTTCTGTGTGTAGGTAACACTGTGTCCCCTGCCCGCTTCTGTGTGTAGGTTACACTGTGTCCCCTGTCCGCTTCTGTGTGTAGGTAACAATGTGCCCCCTGTCCGCTTCTGTGTGTAGGTAACAATGTGCCCCCTGCCGCTTCTGTGTGTAGGTAACAGTGTGTCCCCTGCCCCTTCTGTGTGTAGGTAACAGTGTGTCCCCTGCCCCTTCTGTGTGTAGGTAACACTGTGTCCCCTGCCCCTTCTGTGTGTAGGTAACAGTGTGTCCCCTGCCCCTTCTGTGTGTAGGTAACAGTGTGTCCCCTGCCCCTTCTGTGTGTAGGTAACAATGTGTCCCCTGCCCCTTCTGTGTGTAGGTAACAGTGTGTCCCCTGTCCGCTTCTGTGTGTAGGTAACAGTGTGTCCCCTGCCCCTTCTGTGTGTAGGTAACAGTGTGCCCCCTGCCCCTTCTGTGTGTAGGTAACAATGTGTCCCCTCCCCCTTCTGTGTGTAGGTAACAGTGTGTCCCCTCCCCCTTCTGTGTGTAGGTAACAATGTGCCCCCTGTCCGCTTCTGTGTGTAGGTAACAGTGTGTCCCCTGCCCCTTCTGTGTGTAGGTAACAGTGTGCCCCCTGCCCCTTCTGTGTGTAGGTAACAATGTGTCCCCTCCCCCTTCTGTGTGTAGGTAACAGTGTGTCCCCTCCCCCTTCTGTGTGTAGGTAACAGTGTGTCCCCTGTCCGCTTCTGTGTGTAGGTAACAGTGTGTCCCCTGCCGCTTCTGTGTGTAGGTAACACTGTGTCCCCTGTCCCTTCTGTGTGTAGGTAACACTGTGTCCCCTGCCCCTTCTGTGTGTAGGTAACAATGTGCCCCCTGCCCCTTCTGTGTGTAGGTAACAATGTGTCCCCTCCCCCTTCTGTGTGTAGGTAACAGTGTGTCCCCTGTCCGCTTCTGTGTGTAGGTAACAATGTGTCCCCTGCCCCTTCTGTGTGTAGGTAACACTGTGTCCCCTGCCCCTTCTGTGTGTAGGTAACAGTGTGTCCCCTGCCCCTTCTGTGTGTAGGTAACACTGTGTCCCCTGCCCCTTCTGTGTGTAGGTAACAGTGTGTCCCCTGTCCGCTTCTGTGTGTAGGTAACAGTGTGTCCCCTGTCCGCTTCTGTGTGTAGGTAACAGTGTGTCCCTGCCCCTTCTGTGTGTAGGTAACACTGTGTCCCCTGCCCCTTCTGTGTGTAGGTAACACTGTGTCCCCTGCCCCTTCTGTGTGTAGGTAACAGTGTGTCCCCTGCCCCTTCTGTGTGTAGGTAACAATGTGTCCCCTGCCCCTTCTGTGTGTAGGTAACAGTGTGTCCCCTGTCCGCTTCTGTGTGTAGGTAACAATGTGCCCCCTGCCCCTTCTGTGTGTAGGTAACAATGTGTCCCCTCCCCCTTCTGTGTGTAGGTAACAGTGTGTCCCCTCCCCCTTCTGTGTGTAGGTAACAATGTGCCCCCTGTCCGCTTCTGTGTGTAGGTAACAATGTGTCCCCTGCCCCTTCTGTGTGTAGGTAACAGTGTGTCCCCTGCCGCTTCTGTGTGTAGGTAACACTGTGTCCCCTGTCCCTTCTGTGTGTAGGTAACACTGTGTCCCCTGCCCCTTCTGTGTGTAGGTAACAATGTGCCCCCTGCCCCTTCTGTGTGTAGGTAACAATGTGTCCCCTCCCCCTTCTGTGTGTAGGTAACAGTGTGTCCCCTGTCCGCTTCTGTGTGTAGGTAACAATGTGCCCCCTGCCCCTTCTGTGTGTAGGTAACAGTGTGTCCCCTGCCCCTTCTGTGTGTAGGTAACACTGTGTCCCCTGCCCCTTCTGTGTGTAGGTAACACTGTGTCCCCTGCCCGCTTCTGTGTGTAGGTAACACTGTGTCCCCTGCCCCTTCTGTGTGTAGGTAACACTCTGTCCCCTGCCCCTTCTGTGTGTAGGTAACACTGTGTCCCCTGCCCCTTCTGTGTGTAGGTAACACTGTGTCCCCTGCCCCTTCTGTGTGTAGGTAACACTGTGTCCCCTGCCCCTTCTGTGTGTAGGTAACACTGTGTCCCCTGCCCGCTTCTGTGTGTAGGTTACACTGTGTCCCCTGTCCGCTTCTGTGTGTAGGTAACAATGTGCCCCCTGTCCGCTTCTGTGTGTAGGTAACAATGTGCCCCCTGTCCGCTTCTGTGTGTAGGTAACAATGTGCCCCCTGCCGCTTCTGTGTGTAGGTAACAGTGTGTCCCCTGCCCCTTCTGTGTGTAGGTAACACTGTGTCCCCTGTCCCTTCTGTGTGTAGGTAACACTGTGTCCCCTGCCCCTTCTGTGTGTAGGTAACACTGTGTCCCCTGCCCCTTCTGTGTGTAGGTAACAGTGTGTCCCCTGCCGCTTCTGTGTGTAGGTAACACTGTGCCCCCTGCCCCTTCTGTGTGTAGGTAACAATGTGTCCCCTCCCCCTTCTGTGTGTAGGTAACAGTGTGTCCCCTGCCGCTTCTGTGTGTAGGTAACACTGTGTCCCCTGCCCCTTCTGTGTGTAGGTAACAGTGTGTCCCCTGCCCCTTCTGTGTGTAGGTAACAATGTGTCCCCTGCCCCTTCTGTGTGTAGGTAACACTGTGTCCCCTGCCCCTTCTGTGTGTAGGTAACACTGTGTCCCCTGCCCCTTCTGTGTGTAGGTAACACTGTGTCCCCTGCCCCTTCTGTGTGTAGGTAACACTGTGTCCCCTGCCCCTTCTGTGTGTAGGTAACACTGTGTCCCCTGCCCCTTCTGTGTGTAGGTAACACTGTGTCCCCTGCCCGCTTCTGTGTGTAGGTTACACTGTGTCCCCTGTCCGCTTCTGTGTGTAGGTAACAATGTGCCCCCTGTCCGCTTCTGTGTGTAGGTAACAATGTGCCCCCTGTCCGCTTCTGTGTGTAGGTAACACTGTGTCCCCTGCCCCTTCTGTGTGTAGGTAACACTGTGTCCCCTGCCCCTTCTGTGTGTAGGTAACACTGTGTCCCCTGCCCCTTCTGTGTGTAGGTAACACTGTGTCCCCTGCCCCTTCTGTGTGTAGGTAACACTGTGTCCCCTGCCCGCTTCTGTGTGTAGGTTACACTGTGTCCCCTGTCCGCTTCTGTGTGTAGGTAACAATGTGCCCCCTGTCCGCTTCTGTGTGTAGGTAACAATGTGCCCCCTGTCCGCTTCTGTGTGTAGGTAACAATGTGCCCCCTGCCGCTTCTGTGTGTAGGTAACAGTGTGTCCCCTGCCCCTTCTGTGTGTAGGTAACACTGTGCCCCCTGTCCGCTTCTGTGTGTAGGTAACAATGTGCCCCCTGCCCCTTCTGTGTGTAGGTAACAATGTGCCCCCTGCCGCTTCTGTGTGTAGGTAACACTGTGTCCCCTGCCCCTTCTGTGTGTAGGTAACACTGTGTCCCCTGCCCCTTCTGTGTGTAGGTAACAGTGTGTCCCCTGCCCCTTCTGTGTGTAGGTAACAATGTGTCCCCTGCCCCTTCTGTGTGTAGGTAACAGTGTGTCCCCTGCCGCTTCTGTGTGTAGGTAACACTGTGTCCCCTGTCCCTTCTGTGTGTAGGTAACACTGTGTCCCCTGCCCCTTCTGTGTGTAGGTAACACTGTGTCCCCTGCCCCTTCTGTACTGTGGATCATCTGCAATCTTCCCTGGAACCCTCCGAGGGCGTGGCTCCCCTATGCCCACTTCACACGTGAAGGCAATGAGGAGCAGAGAGGGGGAGTGAGTGGTCTAAGGGTGCACAGCTAACGAACGTCAGGGTTGTTTTTTTTTAATGTGATTGTGCAGAACGTTTGTTTTTCTTTGTTGACAGTTGTTCTCGTTCCAGTCATGTTCCCCAGTGAAAACGGGGCTGTGTTTGCCTTACAGCAAGTCAGTGATCTAAGTGCGTGATTTTTTTACTTTATTTATTTATTTTTTTAAATATATTTTATTGCTTTTTTACAGAGAGGAAGGAAGAGGGATAGAGAGTTAGAAACATCGATGAGAGAGAAACATCGATCAGCTGCCTCTTGCACACCCCCTACTGGGGATGTGCCCGCAACCAAGTTACGTGCCCTTGACCGGAATCGAACCTGGGACCCTCCAGTCCACAAGCCAACGCTCTATCCACTGAGCCAAACCGGTTTTGGCGTGATTTTTTTTTACTTTATTTTATTTTTCCCATCACCGTTTATCTTCTCTTCCACCTCCCTCCCCCCGGCTACCCCCACGCAGGCTGATATAAGAGAAAGCACGTGTATTCAACCTTAACCCTGTTGAGCAGGGTGGATCTCAGCTAACATATCCAATGTAATAACTCTGAATAAGATGACAGAGGAACCAATTTCAACTTCATCATCTTGATTCCCCTCTGCCTAAACTTTTTTTGGGAAAAGACTTCAAACTTGCAGAAAACTTGACAGAGGGGGGCAATGAACCCCCACACGTTCTATCACCTGCAGCTACTGCAAACCGTTTGGTGTTTGCTGTGTGTCTACCCCTCTTCCCTCCTCTGCCCTCCTTCCTTCTCTTTCTCTCCATAATAGTTTTATAAATCATTTTCTAAATCATCTGAGGATAAGGAGTAGACATCATGACACTTTCTCCTTAAATATTTCTTCTAAGGTTCACCAAAAATGTGTTTTTCAGCTTTACTGACAAAGAAAATGAGACAATATTTAAAGTGTACAGTGTGACGCTTCACTAAACGCTTTCCCAGAAAAAAAGTGACTGCCACCTTCCGGAGCACTGCCATTCACCAAGCCCGACACTGACCCGATACAGAACCGCCACACTGGCTTCTGTGTGAGGGTAACACTGTGTCCCCTGCCCCTTCTGTGTGCAGGTAACACTGTGTCCCCTGCCCCTTCTGTGTGTAGGTAACACTGTGTCCCCTGCCCGCTTCTGTGTGTAGGTTACACTGTGTCCCCTGTCCGCTTCTGTGTGTAGGTAACAATGTGCCCCCTGTCCGCTTCTGTGTGTAGGTAACAATGTGCCCCCTGCCGCTTCTGTGTGTAGGTAACAGTGTGTCCCCTGCCCCTTCTGTGTGTAGGTAACAGTGTGTCCCCTGCCCCTTCTGTGTGTAGGTAACACTGTGTCCCCTGCCCCTTCTGTGTGTAGGTAACAGTGTGTCCCCTGCCCCTTCTGTGTGTAGGTAACAGTGTGTCCCCTGCCCCTTCTGTGTGTAGGTAACAATGTGTCCCCTGCCCCTTCTGTGTGTAGGTAACAGTGTGTCCCCTGTCCGCTTCTGTGTGTAGGTAACAGTGTGTCCCCTGCCCCTTCTGTGTGTAGGTAACAGTGTGCCCCCTGCCCCTTCTGTGTGTAGGTAACAATGTGTCCCCTCCCCCTTCTGTGTGTAGGTAACAGTGTGTCCCCTCCCCCTTCTGTGTGTAGGTAACAATGTGCCCCCTGTCCGCTTCTGTGTGTAGGTAACAGTGTGTCCCCTGCCCCTTCTGTGTGTAGGTAACAGTGTGCCCCCTGCCCCTTCTGTGTGTAGGTAACAATGTGTCCCCTCCCCCTTCTGTGTGTAGGTAACAGTGTGTCCCCTCCCCCTTCTGTGTGTAGGTAACAGTGTGTCCCCTGTCCGCTTCTGTGTGTAGGTAACAGTGTGTCCCCTGCCGCTTCTGTGTGTAGGTAACACTGTGTCCCCTGTCCCTTCTGTGTGTAGGTAACACTGTGTCCCCTGCCCCTTCTGTGTGTAGGTAACAATGTGCCCCCTGCCCCTTCTGTGTGTAGGTAACAATGTGTCCCCTCCCCCTTCTGTGTGTAGGTAACAGTGTGTCCCCTGTCCGCTTCTGTGTGTAGGTAACAATGTGTCCCCTGCCCCTTCTGTGTGTAGGTAACACTGTGTCCCCTGCCCCTTCTGTGTGTAGGTAACAGTGTGTCCCCTGCCCCTTCTGTGTGTAGGTAACACTGTGTCCCCTGCCCCTTCTGTGTGTAGGTAACAGTGTGTCCCCTGTCCGCTTCTGTGTGTAGGTAACAGTGTGTCCCCTGTCCGCTTCTGTGTGTAGGTAACAGTGTGTCCCTGCCCCTTCTGTGTGTAGGTAACACTGTGTCCCCTGCCCCTTCTGTGTGTAGGTAACACTGTGTCCCCTGCCCCTTCTGTGTGTAGGTAACAGTGTGTCCCCTGCCCCTTCTGTGTGTAGGTAACAATGTGTCCCCTGCCCCTTCTGTGTGTAGGTAACAGTGTGTCCCCTGTCCGCTTCTGTGTGTAGGTAACAATGTGCCCCCTGCCCCTTCTGTGTGTAGGTAACAATGTGTCCCCTCCCCCTTCTGTGTGTAGGTAACAGTGTGTCCCCTCCCCCTTCTGTGTGTAGGTAACAATGTGCCCCCTGTCCGCTTCTGTGTGTAGGTAACAATGTGTCCCCTGCCCCTTCTGTGTGTAGGTAACAGTGTGTCCCCTGCCGCTTCTGTGTGTAGGTAACACTGTGTCCCCTGTCCCTTCTGTGTGTAGGTAACACTGTGTCCCCTGCCCCTTCTGTGTGTAGGTAACAATGTGCCCCCTGCCCCTTCTGTGTGTAGGTAACAATGTGTCCCCTCCCCCTTCTGTGTGTAGGTAACAGTGTGTCCCCTGTCCGCTTCTGTGTGTAGGTAACAATGTGCCCCCTGCCCCTTCTGTGTGTAGGTAACAGTGTGTCCCCTGCCCCTTCTGTGTGTAGGTAACACTGTGTCCCCTGCCCCTTCTGTGTGTAGGTAACACTGTGTCCCCTGCCCGCTTCTGTGTGTAGGTAACACTGTGTCCCCTGCCCCTTCTGTGTGTAGGTAACACTCTGTCCCCTGCCCCTTCTGTGTGTAGGTAACACTGTGTCCCCTGCCCCTTCTGTGTGTAGGTAACACTGTGTCCCCTGCCCCTTCTGTGTGTAGGTAACACTGTGTCCCCTGCCCCTTCTGTGTGTAGGTAACACTGTGTCCCCTGCCCGCTTCTGTGTGTAGGTTACACTGTGTCCCCTGTCCGCTTCTGTGTGTAGGTAACAATGTGCCCCCTGTCCGCTTCTGTGTGTAGGTAACAATGTGCCCCCTGTCCGCTTCTGTGTGTAGGTAACAATGTGCCCCCTGCCGCTTCTGTGTGTAGGTAACAGTGTGTCCCCTGCCCCTTCTGTGTGTAGGTAACACTGTGTCCCCTGTCCCTTCTGTGTGTAGGTAACACTGTGTCCCCTGCCCCTTCTGTGTGTAGGTAACACTGTGTCCCCTGCCCCTTCTGTGTGTAGGTAACAGTGTGTCCCCTGCCGCTTCTGTGTGTAGGTAACACTGTGCCCCCTGCCCCTTCTGTGTGTAGGTAACAATGTGTCCCCTCCCCCTTCTGTGTGTAGGTAACAGTGTGTCCCCTGCCGCTTCTGTGTGTAGGTAACACTGTGTCCCCTGCCCCTTCTGTGTGTAGGTAACAGTGTGTCCCCTGCCCCTTCTGTGTGTAGGTAACAATGTGTCCCCTGCCCCTTCTGTGTGTAGGTAACACTGTGTCCCCTGCCCCTTCTGTGTGTAGGTAACACTGTGTCCCCTGCCCCTTCTGTGTGTAGGTAACACTGTGTCCCCTGCCCCTTCTGTGTGTAGGTAACACTGTGTCCCCTGCCCCTTCTGTGTGTAGGTAACACTGTGTCCCCTGCCCCTTCTGTGTGTAGGTAACACTGTGTCCCCTGCCCGCTTCTGTGTGTAGGTTACACTGTGTCCCCTGTCCGCTTCTGTGTGTAGGTAACAATGTGCCCCCTGTCCGCTTCTGTGTGTAGGTAACAATGTGCCCCCTGTCCGCTTCTGTGTGTAGGTAACACTGTGTCCCCTGCCCCTTCTGTGTGTAGGTAACACTGTGTCCCCTGCCCCTTCTGTGTGTAGGTAACACTGTGTCCCCTGCCCCTTCTGTGTGTAGGTAACACTGTGTCCCCTGCCCCTTCTGTGTGTAGGTAACACTGTGTCCCCTGCCCGCTTCTGTGTGTAGGTTACACTGTGTCCCCTGTCCGCTTCTGTGTGTAGGTAACAATGTGCCCCCTGTCCGCTTCTGTGTGTAGGTAACAATGTGCCCCCTGTCCGCTTCTGTGTGTAGGTAACAATGTGCCCCCTGCCGCTTCTGTGTGTAGGTAACAGTGTGTCCCCTGCCCCTTCTGTGTGTAGGTAACACTGTGCCCCCTGTCCGCTTCTGTGTGTAGGTAACAATGTGCCCCCTGCCCCTTCTGTGTGTAGGTAACAATGTGCCCCCTGCCGCTTCTGTGTGTAGGTAACACTGTGTCCCCTGCCCCTTCTGTGTGTAGGTAACACTGTGTCCCCTGCCCCTTCTGTGTGTAGGTAACAGTGTGTCCCCTGCCCCTTCTGTGTGTAGGTAACAATGTGTCCCCTGCCCCTTCTGTGTGTAGGTAACAGTGTGTCCCCTGCCGCTTCTGTGTGTAGGTAACACTGTGTCCCCTGTCCCTTCTGTGTGTAGGTAACACTGTGTCCCCTGCCCCTTCTGTGTGTAGGTAACACTGTGTCCCCTGCCCCTTCTGTACTGTGGATCATCTGCAATCTTCCCTGGAACCCTCCGAGGGCGTGGCTCCCCTATGCCCACTTCACACGTGAAGGCAATGAGGAGCAGAGAGGGGGAGTGAGTGGTCTAAGGGTGCACAGCTAACGAACGTCAGGGTTGTTTTTTTTTAATGTGATTGTGCAGAACGTTTGTTTTTCTTTGTTGACAGTTGTTCTCGTTCCAGTCATGTTCCCCAGTGAAAACGGGGCTGTGTTTGCCTTACAGCAAGTCAGTGATCTAAGTGCGTGATTTTTTTACTTTATTTATTTATTTTTTTAAATATATTTTATTGCTTTTTTACAGAGAGGAAGGAAGAGGGATAGAGAGTTAGAAACATCGATGAGAGAGAAACATCGATCAGCTGCCTCTTGCACACCCCCTACTGGGGATGTGCCCGCAACCAAGTTACGTGCCCTTGACCGGAATCGAACCTGGGACCCTCCAGTCCACAAGCCAACGCTCTATCCACTGAGCCAAACCGGTTTTGGCGTGATTTTTTTTTACTTTATTTTATTTTTCCCATCACCGTTTATCTTCTCTTCCACCTCCCTCCCCCCGGCTACCCCCACGCAGGCTGATATAAGAGAAAGCACGTGTATTCAACCTTAACCCTGTTGAGCAGGGTGGATCTCAGCTAACATATCCAATGTAATAACTCTGAATAAGATGACAGAGGAACCAATTTCAACTTCATCATCTTGATTCCCCTCTGCCTAAACTTTTTTTGGGAAAAGACTTCAAACTTGCAGAAAACTTGACAGAGGGGGGCAATGAACCCCCACACGTTCTATCACCTGCAGCTACTGCAAACCGTTTGGTGTTTGCTGTGTGTCTACCCCTCTTCCCTCCTCTGCCCTCCTTCCTTCTCTTTCTCTCCATAATAGTTTTATAAATCATTTTCTAAATCATCTGAGGATAAGGAGTAGACATCATGACACTTTCTCCTTAAATATTTCTTCTAAGGTTCACCAAAAATGTGTTTTTCAGCTTTACTGACAAAGAAAATGAGACAATATTTAAAGTGTACAGTGTGACGCTTCACTAAACGCTTTCCCAGAAAAAAAGTGACTGCCACCTTCCGGAGCACTGCCATTCACCAAGCCCGACACTGACCCGATACAGAACCGCCACACTGGCTTCTGTGTGAGGGTAACACTGTGTCCCCTGCCCCTTCTGTGTGCAGGTAACACTGTGTCCCCTGCCCCTTCTGTGTGTAGGTAACACTGTGTCCCCTGCCCGCTTCTGTGTGTAGGTTACACTGTGTCCCCTGTCCGCTTCTGTGTGTAGGTAACAATGTGCCCCCTGTCCGCTTCTGTGTGTAGGTAACAATGTGCCCCCTGCCGCTTCTGTGTGTAGGTAACAGTGTGTCCCCTGCCCCTTCTGTGTGTAGGTAACAGTGTGTCCCCTGCCCCTTCTGTGTGTAGGTAACACTGTGTCCCCTGCCCCTTCTGTGTGTAGGTAACAGTGTGTCCCCTGCCCCTTCTGTGTGTAGGTAACAGTGTGTCCCCTGCCCCTTCTGTGTGTAGGTAACAATGTGTCCCCTGCCCCTTCTGTGTGTAGGTAACAGTGTGTCCCCTGTCCGCTTCTGTGTGTAGGTAACAGTGTGTCCCCTGCCCCTTCTGTGTGTAGGTAACAGTGTGCCCCCTGCCCCTTCTGTGTGTAGGTAACAATGTGTCCCCTCCCCCTTCTGTGTGTAGGTAACAGTGTGTCCCCTCCCCCTTCTGTGTGTAGGTAACAATGTGCCCCCTGTCCGCTTCTGTGTGTAGGTAACAGTGTGTCCCCTGCCCCTTCTGTGTGTAGGTAACAGTGTGCCCCCTGCCCCTTCTGTGTGTAGGTAACAATGTGTCCCCTCCCCCTTCTGTGTGTAGGTAACAGTGTGTCCCCTCCCCCTTCTGTGTGTAGGTAACAGTGTGTCCCCTGTCCGCTTCTGTGTGTAGGTAACAGTGTGTCCCCTGCCGCTTCTGTGTGTAGGTAACACTGTGTCCCCTGTCCCTTCTGTGTGTAGGTAACACTGTGTCCCCTGCCCCTTCTGTGTGTAGGTAACAATGTGCCCCCTGCCCCTTCTGTGTGTAGGTAACAATGTGTCCCCTCCCCCTTCTGTGTGTAGGTAACAGTGTGTCCCCTGTCCGCTTCTGTGTGTAGGTAACAATGTGTCCCCTGCCCCTTCTGTGTGTAGGTAACACTGTGTCCCCTGCCCCTTCTGTGTGTAGGTAACAGTGTGTCCCCTGCCCCTTCTGTGTGTAGGTAACACTGTGTCCCCTGCCCCTTCTGTGTGTAGGTAACAGTGTGTCCCCTGTCCGCTTCTGTGTGTAGGTAACAGTGTGTCCCCTGTCCGCTTCTGTGTGTAGGTAACAGTGTGTCCCTGCCCCTTCTGTGTGTAGGTAACACTGTGTCCCCTGCCCCTTCTGTGTGTAGGTAACACTGTGTCCCCTGCCCCTTCTGTGTGTAGGTAACAGTGTGTCCCCTGCCCCTTCTGTGTGTAGGTAACAATGTGTCCCCTGCCCCTTCTGTGTGTAGGTAACAGTGTGTCCCCTGTCCGCTTCTGTGTGTAGGTAACAATGTGCCCCCTGCCCCTTCTGTGTGTAGGTAACAATGTGTCCCCTCCCCCTTCTGTGTGTAGGTAACAGTGTGTCCCCTCCCCCTTCTGTGTGTAGGTAACAATGTGCCCCCTGTCCGCTTCTGTGTGTAGGTAACAATGTGTCCCCTGCCCCTTCTGTGTGTAGGTAACAGTGTGTCCCCTGCCGCTTCTGTGTGTAGGTAACACTGTGTCCCCTGTCCCTTCTGTGTGTAGGTAACACTGTGTCCCCTGCCCCTTCTGTGTGTAGGTAACAATGTGCCCCCTGCCCCTTCTGTGTGTAGGTAACAATGTGTCCCCTCCCCCTTCTGTGTGTAGGTAACAGTGTGTCCCCTGTCCGCTTCTGTGTGTAGGTAACAATGTGCCCCCTGCCCCTTCTGTGTGTAGGTAACAGTGTGTCCCCTGCCCCTTCTGTGTGTAGGTAACACTGTGTCCCCTGCCCCTTCTGTGTGTAGGTAACACTGTGTCCCCTGCCCGCTTCTGTGTGTAGGTAACACTGTGTCCCCTGCCCCTTCTGTGTGTAGGTAACACTCTGTCCCCTGCCCCTTCTGTGTGTAGGTAACACTGTGTCCCCTGCCCCTTCTGTGTGTAGGTAACACTGTGTCCCCTGCCCCTTCTGTGTGTAGGTAACACTGTGTCCCCTGCCCCTTCTGTGTGTAGGTAACACTGTGTCCCCTGCCCGCTTCTGTGTGTAGGTTACACTGTGTCCCCTGTCCGCTTCTGTGTGTAGGTAACAATGTGCCCCCTGTCCGCTTCTGTGTGTAGGTAACAATGTGCCCCCTGTCCGCTTCTGTGTGTAGGTAACAATGTGCCCCCTGCCGCTTCTGTGTGTAGGTAACAGTGTGTCCCCTGCCCCTTCTGTGTGTAGGTAACACTGTGTCCCCTGTCCCTTCTGTGTGTAGGTAACACTGTGTCCCCTGCCCCTTCTGTGTGTAGGTAACACTGTGTCCCCTGCCCCTTCTGTGTGTAGGTAACAGTGTGTCCCCTGCCGCTTCTGTGTGTAGGTAACACTGTGCCCCCTGCCCCTTCTGTGTGTAGGTAACAATGTGTCCCCTCCCCCTTCTGTGTGTAGGTAACAGTGTGTCCCCTGCCGCTTCTGTGTGTAGGTAACACTGTGTCCCCTGCCCCTTCTGTGTGTAGGTAACAGTGTGTCCCCTGCCCCTTCTGTGTGTAGGTAACAATGTGTCCCCTGCCCCTTCTGTGTGTAGGTAACACTGTGTCCCCTGCCCCTTCTGTGTGTAGGTAACACTGTGTCCCCTGCCCCTTCTGTGTGTAGGTAACACTGTGTCCCCTGCCCCTTCTGTGTGTAGGTAACACTGTGTCCCCTGCCCCTTCTGTGTGTAGGTAACACTGTGTCCCCTGCCCCTTCTGTGTGTAGGTAACACTGTGTCCCCTGCCCGCTTCTGTGTGTAGGTTACACTGTGTCCCCTGTCCGCTTCTGTGTGTAGGTAACAATGTGCCCCCTGTCCGCTTCTGTGTGTAGGTAACAATGTGCCCCCTGTCCGCTTCTGTGTGTAGGTAACACTGTGTCCCCTGCCCCTTCTGTGTGTAGGTAACACTGTGTCCCCTGCCCCTTCTGTGTGTAGGTAACACTGTGTCCCCTGCCCCTTCTGTGTGTAGGTAACACTGTGTCCCCTGCCCCTTCTGTGTGTAGGTAACACTGTGTCCCCTGCCCGCTTCTGTGTGTAGGTTACACTGTGTCCCCTGTCCGCTTCTGTGTGTAGGTAACAATGTGCCCCCTGTCCGCTTCTGTGTGTAGGTAACAATGTGCCCCCTGTCCGCTTCTGTGTGTAGGTAACAATGTGCCCCCTGCCGCTTCTGTGTGTAGGTAACAGTGTGTCCCCTGCCCCTTCTGTGTGTAGGTAACACTGTGCCCCCTGTCCGCTTCTGTGTGTAGGTAACAATGTGCCCCCTGCCCCTTCTGTGTGTAGGTAACAATGTGCCCCCTGCCGCTTCTGTGTGTAGGTAACACTGTGTCCCCTGCCCCTTCTGTGTGTAGGTAACACTGTGTCCCCTGCCCCTTCTGTGTGTAGGTAACAGTGTGTCCCCTGCCCCTTCTGTGTGTAGGTAACAATGTGTCCCCTGCCCCTTCTGTGTGTAGGTAACAGTGTGTCCCCTGCCGCTTCTGTGTGTAGGTAACACTGTGTCCCCTGTCCCTTCTGTGTGTAGGTAACACTGTGTCCCCTGCCCCTTCTGTGTGTAGGTAACACTGTGTCCCCTGCCCCTTCTGTGTGTAGGTAACAGTGTGTCCCCTGCCGCTTCTGTGTGTAGGTAACACTGTGCCCCCTGCCCCTTCTGTGTGTAGGTAACAATGTGTCCCCTCCCCCTTCTGTGTGTAGGTAACAGTGTGTCCCCTGCCGCTTCTGTGTGTAGGTAACACTGTGTCCCCTGTCCCTTCTGTGTGTAGGTAACACTGTGTCCCCTGCCCCTTCTGTGTGTAGGTAACACTGTGTCCCCTGCCCCTTCTGTGTGTAGGTAACAGTGTGTCCCCTGCCCCTTCTGTGTGTAGGTAACAATGTGTCCCCTGCCCCTTCTGTGTGTAGGTAACAGTGTGTCCCCTGTCCGCTTCTGTGTGTAGGTAACAATGTGGCCCCTGCCCCTTCTGTGTGTAGGTAACAATGTGTCCCCTCCCCCTTCTGTGTGTAGGTAACAGTGTGTCCCCTCCCCCTTCTGTGTGTAGGTAACAATGTGCCCCCTGTCCGCTTCTGTGTGTAGGTAACAGTGTGTCCCCTGCCGCTTCTGTGTGTAGGTAACACTGTGTCCCCTGTCCCTTCTGTGTGTAGGTAACACTGTGTCCCCTGCCCCTTCTGTGTGTAGGTAACACTGTGTCCCCTGCCCCTTCTGTGTGTAGGTAACAGTGTGTCCCCTGCCCCTTCTGTGTGTAGGTAACAATGTGTCCCCTGCCCCTTCTGTGTGTAGGTAACACTGTGTCCCCTGCCCCTTCTGTGTGTAGGTAACAATGTGCCCCCTGCCCCTTCTGTGTGTAGGTAACACTGTGTCCCCTGCCCCTTCTGTGTGTAGGTAACACTGTGTCCCCTGCCCCTTCTGTGTGTAGGTAACAATGTGCCCCCTGCCCCTTCTGTGTGTAGGTAACACTGTGTCCCCTGCCCCTTCTGTGTGTAGGTAACAGTGTGTCCCCTGCCCCTTCTGTGTGTAGGTAACAATGTGCCCCCTGCCCCTTCTGTGTGTAGGTAACACTGTGTCCCCTGCCCCTTCTGTGTGTAGGTAACAATGTACCCCCTGCCCCTTCTGTGTGTAGGTAACAATGTGTCCCCTCCCCCTTCTGTGTGTAGGTAACAGTGTGTCCCCTGTCCGCTTCTGTGTGTAGGTAACAGTGTGTCCCCTGTCCGCTTCTGTGTGTAGGTAACACTGTGTCCCCTGCCCCTTCTGTGTGTAGGTAACAGTGTGTCCCCTGCCCCTTCTGTGTGTAGGTAACACTGTGTCCCCTGCCCCTTCTGTGTGTAGGTAACAGTGTGTCCCCTGTCCGCTTCTGTGTGTAGGTAACAGTGTGTCCCTGCCCCTTCTGTGTGTAGGTAACACTGTGTCCCCTGCCCGCTTCTGTGTGTAGGTAACACTGTGTCCCCTGCCCCTTCTGTGTGTAGGTAACACTGTGTCCCCTGCCCCTTCTGTGTGTAGGTAACACTGTGTCCCCTGCCGCTTCTGTGTGTAGGTAACACTGTGTCCCCTGCCCGCTTCTGTGTGTAGGTAACACTGTGTCCCCTGCCCCTTCTGTGTGTAGGTAACACTCTGTCCCCTGCCCCTTCTGTGTGTAGGTAACACTGTGTCCCCTGCCCCTTCTGTGTGTAGGTAACACTGTGTCCCCTGCCCGCTTCTGTGTGTAGGTAACAGTGTGTCCCCTGCCGCTTCTGTGTGTAGGTAACACTGTGTCCCCTGCTGCTTCTGTGTGTAGGTAACAGTGTGTCCCCTGCCGCTTCTGTGTGTAGGTAACAATGTGTCCCCTGCCCCTTCTGTGTGTAGGTAACACTGTGTCCCCTGCCGCTTCTGTGTGTAGGTAACAGTGTGTCCCCTGCCCCTTCTGTGTGTAGGTAACAATGTGTCCCCTGCTGCTTCTGTGTGTAGGTAACACTCTGTCCCCTGCCGCTTCTGTGTGTAGGTAACAGTGTGTCCCCTGCCCCTTCTGTGTGTAGGTAACAATGTGCCCCCTGCCCCTTCTGTGTGTAGGTAACAATGTGTCCCCTCCCCCTTCTGTGTGTAGGTAACAGTGTGTCCCCTGTCCGCTTCTGTGTGTAGGTAACAATGTGCCCCCTGCCCCTTCTGTGTGTAGGTAACAGTGTGTCCCCTGCCCCTTCTGTGTGTAGGTAACACTGTGTCCCCTGCCCCTTCTGTGTGTAGGTAACACTGTGTCCCCTGCCCGCTTCTGTGTGTAGGTAACACTGTGTCCCCTGCCCCTTCTGTGTGTAGGTAACACTCTGTCCCCTGCCCCTTCTGTGTGTAGGTAACACTGTGTCCCCTGCCCCTTCTGTGTGTAGGTAACACTGTGTCCCCTGCCCCTTCTGTGTGTAGGTAACACTGTGTCCCCTGCCCCTTCTGTGTGTAGGTAACACTGTGTCCCCTGCCCGCTTCTGTGTGTAGGTTACACTGTGTCCCCTGTCCGCTTCTGTGTGTAGGTAACAATGTGCCCCCTGTCCGCTTCTGTGTGTAGGTAACAATGTGCCCCCTGTCCGCTTCTGTGTGTAGGTAACAATGTGCCCCCTGCCGCTTCTGTGTGTAGGTAACAGTGTGTCCCCTGCCCCTTCTGTGTGTAGGTAACACTGTGTCCCCTGTCCCTTCTGTGTGTAGGTAACACTGTGTCCCCTGCCCCTTCTGTGTGTAGGTAACACTGTGTCCCCTGCCCCTTCTGTGTGTAGGTAACAGTGTGTCCCCTGCCGCTTCTGTGTGTAGGTAACACTGTGCCCCCTGCCCCTTCTGTGTGTAGGTAACAATGTGTCCCCTCCCCCTTCTGTGTGTAGGTAACAGTGTGTCCCCTGCCGCTTCTGTGTGTAGGTAACACTGTGTCCCCTGCCCCTTCTGTGTGTAGGTAACAGTGTGTCCCCTGCCCCTTCTGTGTGTAGGTAACAGTGTGTCCCCTGCCCCTTCTGTGTGTAGGTAACACTGTGTCCCCTGCCCCTTCTGTGTGTAGGTAACACTGTGTCCCCTGCCCCTTCTGTGTGTAGGTAACACTGTGTCCCCTGCCCCTTCTGTGTGTAGGTAACACTGTGTCCCCTGCCCCTTCTGTGTGTAGGTAACACTGTGTCCCCTGCCCCTTCTGTGTGTAGGTAACACTGTGTCCCCTGCCCCTTCTGTGTGTAGGTAACACTGTGTCCCCTGCCCGCTTCTGTGTGTAGGTTACACTGTGTCCCCTGTCCGCTTCTGTGTGTAGGTAACAATGTGCCCCCTGTCCGCTTCTGTGTGTAGGTAACAATGTGCCCCCTGTCCGCTTCTGTGTGTAGGTAACACTGTGTCCCCTGCCCCTTCTGTGTGTAGGTAACACTGTGTCCCCTGCCCCTTCTGTGTGTAGGTAACACTGTGTCCCCTGCCCCTTCTGTGTGTAGGTAACACTGTGTCCCCTGCCCCTTCTGTGTGTAGGTAACACTGTGTCCCCTGCCCGCTTCTGTGTGTAGGTTACACTGTGTCCCCTGTCCGCTTCTGTGTGTAGGTAACAATGTGCCCCCTGTCCGCTTCTGTGTGTAGGTAACAATGTGCCCCCTGTCCGCTTCTGTGTGTAGGTAACAATGTGCCCCCTGCCGCTTCTGTGTGTAGGTAACAGTGTGTCCCCTGCCCCTTCTGTGTGTAGGTAACACTGTGCCCCCTGTCCGCTTCTGTGTGTAGGTAACAATGTGCCCCCTGCCCCTTCTGTGTGTAGGTAACAATGTGCCCCCTGCCGCTTCTGTGTGTAGGTAACACTGTGTCCCCTGCCCCTTCTGTGTGTAGGTAACACTGTGTCCCCTGCCCCTTCTGTGTGTAGGTAACAGTGTGTCCCCTGCCCCTTCTGTGTGTAGGTAACAATGTGTCCCCTGCCCCTTCTGTGTGTAGGTAACAGTGTGTCCCCTGCCGCTTCTGTGTGTAGGTAACACTGTGTCCCCTGTCCCTTCTGTGTGTAGGTAACACTGTGTCCCCTGCCCCTTCTGTGTGTAGGTAACACTGTGTCCCCTGCCCCTTCTGTGTGTAGGTAACAGTGTGTCCCCTGCCGCTTCTGTGTGTAGGTAACACTGTGCCCCCTGCCCCTTCTGTGTGTAGGTAACAATGTGTCCCCTCCCCCTTCTGTGTGTAGGTAACAGTGTGTCCCCTGCCGCTTCTGTGTGTAGGTAACACTGTGTCCCCTGTCCCTTCTGTGTGTAGGTAACACTGTGTCCCCTGCCCCTTCTGTGTGTAGGTAACACTGTGTCCCCTGCCCCTTCTGTGTGTAGGTAACAGTGTGTCCCCTGCCCCTTCTGTGTGTAGGTAACAATGTGTCCCCTGCCCCTTCTGTGTGTAGGTAACAGTGTGTCCCCTGTCCGCTTCTGTGTGTAGGTAACAATGTGGCCCCTGCCCCTTCTGTGTGTAGGTAACAATGTGTCCCCTCCCCCTTCTGTGTGTAGGTAACAGTGTGTCCCCTCCCCCTTCTGTGTGTAGGTAACAATGTGCCCCCTGTCCGCTTCTGTGTGTAGGTAACAGTGTGTCCCCTGCCGCTTCTGTGTGTAGGTAACACTGTGTCCCCTGTCCCTTCTGTGTGTAGGTAACACTGTGTCCCCTGCCCCTTCTGTGTGTAGGTAACACTGTGTCCCCTGCCCCTTCTGTGTGTAGGTAACAGTGTGTCCCCTGCCCCTTCTGTGTGTAGGTAACAATGTGTCCCCTGCCCCTTCTGTGTGTAGGTAACACTGTGTCCCCTGCCCCTTCTGTGTGTAGGTAACAATGTGCCCCCTGCCCCTTCTGTGTGTAGGTAACACTGTGTCCCCTGCCCCTTCTGTGTGTAGGTAACACTGTGTCCCCTGCCCCTTCTGTGTGTAGGTAACAATGTGCCCCCTGCCCCTTCTGTGTGTAGGTAACACTGTGTCCCCTGCCCCTTCTGTGTGTAGGTAACAGTGTGTCCCCTGCCCCTTCTGTGTGTAGGTAACAATGTGCCCCCTGCCCCTTCTGTGTGTAGGTAACACTGTGTCCCCTGCCCCTTCTGTGTGTAGGTAACAATGTACCCCCTGCCCCTTCTGTGTGTAGGTAACAATGTGTCCCCTCCCCCTTCTGTGTGTAGGTAACAGTGTGTCCCCTGTCCGCTTCTGTGTGTAGGTAACAGTGTGTCCCCTGTCCGCTTCTGTGTGTAGGTAACACTGTGTCCCCTGCCCCTTCTGTGTGTAGGTAACAGTGTGTCCCCTGCCCCTTCTGTGTGTAGGTAACACTGTGTCCCCTGCCCCTTCTGTGTGTAGGTAACAGTGTGTCCCCTGTCCGCTTCTGTGTGTAGGTAACAGTGTGTCCCTGCCCCTTCTGTGTGTAGGTAACACTGTGTCCCCTGCCCGCTTCTGTGTGTAGGTAACACTGTGTCCCCTGCCCCTTCTGTGTGTAGGTAACACTGTGTCCCCTGCCCCTTCTGTGTGTAGGTAACACTGTGTCCCCTGCCGCTTCTGTGTGTAGGTAACACTGTGTCCCCTGCCCGCTTCTGTGTGTAGGTAACACTGTGTCCCCTGCCCCTTCTGTGTGTAGGTAACACTCTGTCCCCTGCCCCTTCTGTGTGTAGGTAACACTGTGTCCCCTGCCCCTTCTGTGTGTAGGTAACACTGTGTCCCCTGCCCGCTTCTGTGTGTAGGTAACAGTGTGTCCCCTGCCGCTTCTGTGTGTAGGTAACACTGTGTCCCCTGCTGCTTCTGTGTGTAGGTAACAGTGTGTCCCCTGCCGCTTCTGTGTGTAGGTAACAATGTGTCCCCTGCCCCTTCTGTGTGTAGGTAACACTGTGTCCCCTGCCGCTTCTGTGTGTAGGTAACAGTGTGTCCCCTGCCCCTTCTGTGTGTAGGTAACAATGTGTCCCCTGCTGCTTCTGTGTGTAGGTAACACTCTGTCCCCTGCCGCTTCTGTGTGTAGGTAACAGTGTGTCCCCTGCCCCTTCTGTGTGTAGGTAACAATGTGTCCCCTGCCGCTTCTGTGTGTAGGTAACACTCTGTCCCCTGCCGCTTCTGTGTGTAGGTAACAGTGTGTCCCCTGCCCCTTCTGTGTGTAGGTAACAGTGTGTCCCCTTCCGCTTCTTTGTGTAGGTAACACTGTGTCCCCTGCCCCTTCTGTGTGTAGGTAACAGTGTGTCCCCTGCCGCTTCTGTGTGTAGGTAACACTCTGTCCCCTGCCGCTTCTGTGTGTAGGTAACACTGTGTCCCCTGCCCCTTCTGTGTGTAGGTAACAATGTGTCCCAGAGCCTGGCCAGGGGAGCACGGTGTTGCTAGTTGGTCCTGTTAGCGGGCATTAAATTTGATCACCAGATGTCTCTGCTATAAATGTAATAGCATCGTTTTACTCCAGTAACTAGTGAGCAACATTTGAGGAATGCTTCGAGACAGCACACGTCATTTTCTCTAGTAGCCTTTCCCCCGATTATTTTAGTACATCGGGGAAAACCTTGACCCGATCGGTTTTCATGATGATGGTTACAAACTTTCCGCATTCTTAAACCTCGATAACCTGCCGATGTCTTAGCTTAAAGGATCCCTACCACACGCTCAGCCCCGCACACCATCAAGGTGGTGGCGCTGGAGGCCACTGGGGAAGTACTAAGCTGCTCAGGCACAGGACAATGACGAGCAATCCGGGTTTTGGGGAAATGTATCATCGGTTCTAGAAACTGACACGGGAGGGGATGTATGAAAGGAACCACCTCCAGGGTGAGGGCCGAGGGGAACTGTCAGGAGACCGCCCCGACCACTTCCGATTGGACTTGGGGTGAGCGGCGAGACCTCCCCAGATGTAGCGATGCTGATGCTGCAGATCCCGCCGCAGCCGGAGCGGGGCCCTCTCCCTCCGCAGATGCTCTCCACAGCGAGGAGCCCGAGTCCCTCCCAGACAGTTTAAATCGCTCCATTTATTGATCTCTGAACCGTTCCATTTTGATGTAGCATTTTTCAACTGGAAATGAATAAAATATGAAAAGCCCTTTCCAAAACAGAAATCCAGACACATGATCCTGCTGTTTACAACCCTCCCCTGCGGCCCTCTCCGCTCCTGGGCAAAACCCCAACACGACCAATTCCACCAAGGCCTTTCCCCAAGGCCCTCCCTTCCTCCGACGGGGTTTCCCCTTCTCCTTCCTTCCAGGAGAGGCTGCTGCTGTCTCCTTCCACCCAAGCCACCCTCTGCTCTGCCTGCAATGCTGCCCTTCGCCCACCGCCTCCATCCCCAAGCACCCCAGGCGCTCAGAGGCCCTGCTGACTGCCAGCGCTGAAGAGTGAGCATCCTGGAGCCAGACAGGCTGGGCCCTCGAGTCCCACGTCCTGTGTGAGCTGAGGCAGGTTGCTTACTGTCCCTGTGCCTGGCTTTCTAGGAAGCCGGGATAATGGCAGTAACTATCTTTGCCACACAAACTGCCCATCTCCTTACCCCTCGACCCTATCCACCCATCCATCCAATCGTGACTGGTTTAAGGTGACGCGCTTCTGAACCCATTCTGCCCCCAATTCCCACCCCCACGAGAGCTTCTTGGGTTCACGTGCTCCTGGGCACATGCACCGTAACTAGCGGTTCACACAGGCCTTGCTGCTTCTGCCTGTGGCCTCCTCCAGGCAGACATCACGTTCCATTCAATTTTATTTTATTTTATTTTTTTAAAAAACCTTTGCTACTTTTTTAAAAAAATATATTTTATTGATTTTTTACAGAGAGGAAGGGAGAGGGATAGAGAGCTAGAAACATCGATGAGAGAGAAACATCGATCAGCTGCCTCCTGCACACCTCCCACTGGGGATGTGCCCGCAACCAATGTACATGCTCTTGACAGGAATCGAACCCGGGACCCCTCAGTCCGCAGGCCGACGCTCTATCCACTGAGCCAAACCGGTTTCGGCAGGTTCCGTTCAATTTTATTCACCAGCATCTAGCTCAGAGGGAGAGCTCAACATTTCTTTAAAGAGTGAAGGAACGCCCTAGCTGGTCTGGCTCAGTGGATAAAGCGTCGGCCTACAGACCCAAGGGTCCTGGGTTCGATTCCGGTCCAGGGCATGTACCTTGGTTACGGGCTCCTTCCCGGCCTGGGCCCTGGTCGGGGCTCACGCAGGAGGCAACCCATCGACGTGTTTCTCTCACATTGATGTTTCTGTCTTTCCCTCTCTCTTCCACTCTCTCTAAAAATCAATGGAGAAATATCCCCAGCTGAGGATTAACAAAACAAACAAACAAAATTAAGGAACTATTTCTGTGCTGCAGTTACAAAGTCATGTGACAATGTGGGTAATATTGCATATGTATGTGTAACCGATCGATGATGTTTCTCTCTCACGGATGTTTCTATCTCTCTATCTCTCTCCCTCCCTCTCTCAAAAAATCCATAAAAACTTCTTTAAAAAAAACAATGATACAAAAACAGAACAAAAACAATGATAATTAAGCCAAAATTGCCTGTACACACACCAAATGTGATGAGGAATAAGTAGCGCCACGCACTTGTGGTACATTACTGGATGATGTGAGAAAGGTGGGTTTGTAACTAAAGCAGGGGTGGGCAAACTTTTGGACTCGAGGGCCACCATGGGTTCTTAAACTGGACCGGAGGGCCGGAACAAAAGCATGGATGGAGTGTTTGTGTGAACTAATATAAATTCAAAGTAAAGGAGCGGAGGGGAGAGCAAGAGAACCGGATAGAACAGCCGGATCCGGCCCGCGGGCCGTAGTTTGCCCAAAGCTGAAAGGCAAGGCTTGGGTAGCTTTGCTTTGTTTTATATCTGCTACCCAGCATATACACCATGGCAACAACTGGCATTTCCTTGGTAGACAATGGCTTCTATCTTTAAAACCCCAACTTTTCTGAGCAAGTCCACGCACAAATCTATCTCCTACTGCCATCCGGAGGGGGAGGGGCATAAGACCAGTGACGGGATGTGCCCTTCAGCCACGCGCTGGGGTCACCATCTGCTCCCTCTCCGGGCCACATGCTCCAGTGGCGGAACCTTGGACCCAATTTGAAGCCCTTCCGAATAAATTACTCTCCGGGCTGAAGTTTGCTATTCTTTACACCAGAGCCCTATAAATAATGTACTGCACACAACCACTAAAATAAGCAAATGTTTTGAAAAATGTATGCGCCCAGCACACACTTACTGAATAAGTCATACGTGTAAGTGGCTGGATTGACTCCATGTCTAGATGCGACATTTGCATTCTTGGACTCGGAGGTCCGGCAGAGAAGGTTGAAGCATACGGATTGGCAGGGAATGCTCGTTAACGTCCCGAGGGGATGTAGGAAAGGCAATGATTGCTTCCACCTGGGCACTTAGAGACACGCTCTGGGGAGGAAGTGGCGTTTGAAACGTGAACGTGAGAGATCTGCCCGTTTTGGACATCCAGAGATGGCCGTTAAATGTTGATTATGATGTTCAGTGAAATTTCAAATAATCTACGTCAGCTGTTCTGCAATAAGAGAGGCCCTTCTCTAGAAAAATGTCATCTTCCCATTTTGGACACTGTCTGATAACCAGATTCTGTTAAGGACTTAAAGGTACATCTTCCAAGGTAAAAATCTGTATACATATTTACAGATTTATTTTGAAAGAAATCAAGGAATTCACATACTCTCCGATCAAGGTAACATTACTAATGGAAAGATAAGGCATATAAATAATATTTTACACTTTTCCAAGAACGTTTACATTATCTCAACATGAAGAAGCAGTGACGGCTATTATCATCGCCTGTTTTTCAGATAGAAAAGTGAGATACAGAGAAATCAATCCAGTCTCCCAATATATTTCTCAGGGCCTTACTGGGATCATGCGTGTTTATTACAATGCATCCCGAATCCAATGGAATTCGCCTTCTCTTAGCAACGTTCATTCGAAACTTCACTCTAGCCAAATTGGTTTAACCACATGTGGAAGTAAAATCAAAATAATAAAAGCTCCAATGAAAAAGAAACTCATTTCTCACGCACACACAAAAATCCTAAGTAATCCCAAGTTGGTATAGAAATAGTCATCGATTAAGAATACAGGCTCCTTCCATCATTTTCCTCCAATATCCTACCAGTGGTCGGCAAACTGCGGCTCGCGAGCCGCCGTTTGCCCCTCTGTTGACTAATGAGTTTGCCGACCACTGACCTAGACTCTCGATTCCAATAATTACAGGCTGTTGTTGTTCCTTGTGATTAAGCCCCTATCCCAGTGGTCGGCAAACTCATTAGTCAACAGAGCGGCACACCACGGCTTGCGAGCCCCATATGGCTCGCGAGCCGCACTTTGCTGACCACTGTCCTACCCTATTACAGTCACCTTCAAGATCACCGCGTGGTGTGTGGTAGCCGCTGGAGCTCCACATTCCAGGCCGCACGAGGAAGCAGGTGGAGTGGAGGACCAGAAAGCGCAATTCCCGGCTGCATCACTGCCCTTGGAAGAGACTTTTCAGAAGTCCCCTCACATCCTTCTGTTTCCATCTCATTGAAGGACACTTAGTCCCGTGGCCGTATTAGTTGCTAATGTGCTAGCAACTACAGTACTTTATCTGGGCACACTGATACCTAAGTAATACTATTGCTCTGTCATTAAGCAACACAGAAAGAATGGGTATTTGTTGTCAACTAGCAGTTCCTTCCCTCGTCACTACCCAACACTAAGTACTGAAACCATCAATAAAACTGGAATAGCAGCCCTGGCAGGTGTTGCTCAGTGGTTAGAGTATCGGCCCACACACTGAGGAGTGGCAGGTTCCATTCCCAGTCAAGGGCACACACCTGGGTTGCAGGCTGGGGTGTGTGGGAGGCAACCAATTGATGTGTTTCTCTTACATCAATGTCTTCTCTCTCTCTCTCTCTCTCTCTCTCTCTCTCTCTCTCTCTCTCTCTCTCTCTCTCTTTCCCCTTTCCTCCCTTCCTTCCACTCTCTCCAAAAAAAATCAATGGAAAAATATCCTTGGGTGAAGATTAACAAAAATAAACAAAAAACTGTAGTAGCAAAGTTCACTGAACCAGGATTCTGCAGTCTGTAGTTGGAGAGAAGACCTTGATGAGATCTTTGTGTGGATCACTGATTAGTGAGCTTTGGGTCAATGAGGGAGGTGAGAGACTAGGGTGCCGCTCTGGTGTCCTCCAGCTGTGAAGTTTCAGGAGGGCTAAAACGTCACCTCATCACCTCATATCCTGAGGAATGGCATTTTCTGACATGTAAATGTGGCCCACATCCAGGGAATAGTGTAGTCGAGTCTGCAAAAATATTAGAGTACCCCACGGATTCAATTATTCTAGAGTAGATATTCATTAAAAAAAATAGAAGGGGCTGGATCCGTGTGGCTCAGTGGTCAAGCCTCAATCCATGAACTAAGGGATCACTGGTTTGATTCCCGGTGAGGGCACAGGCTTGGGTTGCGGGCTCAATCCCGCAGGAGGCAGCCTATCAATGATTCTCTCTCATCATTGATGTTTTTCTCTCTCTCTCCCTCTCCCTTCTTCTCTGAAATCAATAAAAATATTTTTAAAAATAGAAAATAAAAATCTATAAAAACATTTAAAAAATAGAAGGGAAAAAAAAGAGACAACAATAAAGCTGTTCTCTTGGAAGTTGAGCATGGATGGCAACTTTATCACCTTGGTACCCATAAAAAATAAGATACTCTGTGTTTTGTCTTCTTTCTTTTCTTTCTTTTTTTTTAAAATTTGAGGTGGAGGATGGAAATGCACAATTAAAATGCCTACAATTTAAGGACTTCAAGATACTAACAGTAAAATGTGCAGCTGTTTATAAGAACTACCATTTATGCAAGTAAAATATTCAATCAGTAAAAACAGTCCTTAATGCCCCCAGGGTAATCAATTTTTTTATGTCCCTAGAATTAAATCCGGGTAACTATACAGCCATCAACATCTCTGTGCTGTCTTCCTATAAAACCTGATAGATTGCAAAGCCTACGGAAAATACGATGTGAACCATAAACTGCCGCCACACTTCAGGTTTGTTAATCAGGGTACTACTGGCATGCACTTCTTTCCAAACATTATCAAAGAAGACGGCTAATGCAAGCGCATCTCCTTCGCGCCTCTCCTTCATTTACTGCCGTTTCTTAACATGGAAGGACCCAGGGTGTCATAAAAAGGAATGAAATTGAAAACTAAGTAGAAAATTTAATAATGAGCCAAATGACGAAGACTTTCCTTTTTAATTATTTCACCAAAGAGGAAAAATGTCCTTTTAGAACAGCCGTGGGCAAACTACGGCCCGCGGGCCGGATCCGGCCCGTTCGGCTGTTCTATCCGGCCCGCGGAGCCGAAAGAGCGGAGGGCTCTCTTGCTCTCCCCTCCGCTCCTTTACTTTGAATTTATATTAGTTCACACAAACACTCCATCCATGCTTTTGTTCCGGCCCTCCGGTCCAGTTTAAGAACCCATTGTGGCCTTCGAGTCAAAAAGTTTGCCCACCCCTATTTTAGAACCACATGGCGACCTACGGAACCCTGAAATCTAAGAACGCAGGAGGGAGTGACGGATGCAACTGACATCCTTGTGGGGCGAGGAGGCTCTAACATCCGTCCGGGGACTGCGGGGACCTCCCTCGCTGGACATGGGCGGCTACATGGAACTCTGGAAACTGGGAAGTAACGTCTGTTCCTCTTCGTCTCAGCGGCGCGAGGGAGACCTCCCGCTGCAGGAAGGACGGTGCCCAGCCGCACGGGAAGATGGGGAAGGAACGGCGGGTGTGGGAGCACGGCCTCCTTCCTCAGGGACTCCCTCGATGTCCTTCCAGTGGGGACACGGCCTGAAGGATGCCAGCCCACGGGTTCCTCTGTTCTCCAGGCTGCTGGGGCATGGGAGCAGCCTTCGTCTCCATGGCGACTTCCACCCCATCCCATGGGACCACTCTGCAAGGCTGCAAGATCTCGTGTCCTTTGCTGAGAGGGCAACGATGCTTCTCTACACGTTTCTGATGCTCTCAAGACTGGCAAAAGCTCCCGCACGATCCGTTAAACCGAGCGATCGCAACATTTCACACAGGCAAGAAAAAGATAAGTCAATACACGCTAATGTGGAAAATACTTCAACATAAAAACTCTCAGGAAAAAAAAAACGGCAAAAACAAAGCAAGGCCTGACGCCAGGCAAAGACCGGACGGAGCCGAGCGGCGTCTCCGCAGAGCCGTGCGCTGATGAACGACCTGGAGGCTGTTGTATTATTCATTACTCCTTTTTATCTGCGATTCCAGACGATCTATTATTCAAAATGGAGCCTGCACCCCACTGAAATAACATGCTGTTACTTGCTTTTCTCACTTGTAAGCACTGCTTTCAGTCGCGGCGAAGGGGCAGGCTCTAAGGCGTGGGAATGACTCCGTATCTCCTCCGAGCGCTCCCGGGCCAGCGCCAGGTTCAGGAGTTTCCGCACGTTCCCCTAGCGAACACCGACATGGACGGCTCCCAGCTAAGCCTTCATGGATGAACCTCTTAGGTCAGTGGTCGGCAAACAGAGCCGCGGTTTGCCGCTCTGTTGACCAATGAGTTTGCTGACCACTGGGATAGGGGCTTAATCACAAGGAACAACAACAGCCTGTAATTATTGGAATTGAGAGTCTAGGTCAGTGGTCGGCAAACTCCTTAGTCAACAGAGTGGTAAATCGCGGCTCGCGAGCCGCAGTTTGCCGACCGCTGTCTTAGGTAACTGCCAATAGTTGTGCTTGAACAATAAGTGTGCGGAACGTGCGCTCTGGCCAGTGCCCAAGCAAGTGACTCTGTATCAGGGGAAATTACAGAAGGGCTCACTGCTTTGGGGAGCTCATTGGCAAGGTCCATGCAAAGGAGGCAAAGGGGGAAAAAGCAGGAATTCCTCTGACTCGGCACTACCGACATCCAGGTTGGCTAGCCCCGCACCCAGGGTGCAGCTGAAAAGTCACCGAGTCACAGCTGATACGTTCATGGTCACGAACCAAGGCAGCCTACTGGTGCCGCCATGGTTTCTGCTGGAATTCACGGGCTGCGAAACGCGGCTGTGGTTTCATCCCGACTGTGCCAAACCCTAGTCAATAAGAGCGGAAAGGAGGGCACAGAGAGTGTCTCACGTATTCCTAAAGTGACGGAGGCAGAGGAGAGAGCGCTATCAACGTGGCTTCTAGCCAAAGGCTTTGCAACTTTCTTGAAGCCACAGAGTCTATTGTGTGAATAAGAGGGAAAACTTTCATCAAATGCTAACCCATTTGTTGGTGTGTGTTTGTATCGGCATTATAAATATACACAGATACACAGCATTTCATTTTAGTCTGAAGGAAGCCATCCATGGTAAAGAGTAGCTGAAAACGCTGCCATTACCCGCGGACAGGAAGCTCGTGAGCTTCTGAAAGGCAAGCATCACGTATTTTCCACTCTGAATCCCGTCAACAAATGACTGTTATACAGTAGTGAATGGATGGCTGGATGGCTGGTGGATGGATAAATGGATGGATGAACGGATGGATTGATAAGTGGGTGGATGGATGGATGGATCCATGGGTGGATGGATAGCTAGCTGTGTGGATTCACAGCTACCATCATCCAAGATGATGCAACTGACGTCAGATTTTTGGAAATCCTATTTCCTCATTCTATGAGCATCCATTACGCATCGATACAACCAATCCACACCACAACCCCTCAAAACCATATGAGACAGTTTGTTCAGAAGTTACTAGTTGCTTTTTGCTCAGAAAGAAGTGGAAACACGCATGTTCTCACACGCACAGACTTCCACAGGCTCAGGATGGGAGCTCCGACCCCGCGGACAAGCCCCCTGGGCTTCACCTGCAGTAGCTGCTCCGAAAAGCTACCGCTGAAACCTGGGAAGTGCTTGCTCATTTGTGGAATGAAATGAAGAAGTCTTAAAAGGAACTTGTTTCTTGGGCCATGAAAATAAAAGGCAGAGCAAACGGCACCGGTGGGTAACACTGTTCAAATATTGGTTTCCATCTCTTGTAGAAGGCGAAAGAAATCTACGTTCTTTGGGGTGTTAAACAAACACTCCGGAAATGGTTGGGTCTCCGGAGCCATGGAGTGTTGCCAGAGTAACAGGCGGGTGGATGGAAAGAATGAGCCCGGATCCCAGCCCTGCGGGGGCGGGTGCAGGGGGGAACAGAGGCGTAACCCGGGCTTCTCCTGAGGGCGTGGAGGAGAGAGAGGCCCCTGATGAAGCTGAGCGAGGACGGCACGTGTAAAACGGGATGATCACACAGAACTAAGCGCTACATGGGAACAGACACCGTTGTATCAGGGAACTGACATTCGCTCAGTCCTTATTTTAAAAGAATCCATTTGAGAGCGACTTTACGGCACGCATACATCTATGCAAAGGCGGAGGACGGAGGGGGTCATCCCCCCCCTGACCTTCAGGACAGCCCTGCGTCCAGACGACCTCCGATCTCCAGAGCGCTCGGCCCTCTGAACACAAAAGCATCAGTTATGAGCGCTGCTGACTCCCCGTCAACGCGCTTCCTTCTTCTGTAAGAGGGAAGGGCCTCACACCAGCGCCACTGCATCCCGGTTCATTTTCCCGTCACCGCACGGGGACTTGCTTCCCCCTCTTCAGACTAACAGCACACGGCACCCGAAAGCAGCCTTCCCGGCGGGCGTTTGCCGTAAAACATCTGACGGTGGATCGTGGTCTGCGTGTCCGTGCCCAGGAGGTCCTCCGGAAGCAATTTAAAAATAGATTCTGCGTTTCAGCAAAACCACGCCTTTGTTTTCGGGCGCACTAATAGCCTCCTATTATTAAGCAGCTGTTCCTACTGCGTTTACTGCCGGCCTTCTCGCCTGCGCGGCCAGGGCCCGAGACACCTCGGCGTTTCCTCGCTGCTCCTTTGATGGAGCGCAGCGCCCAGCCTGGAAGCCAGTCCCTCCCGCAGGAGGAGGGCAAACAGCAGCCAGGCCTGGGGTCGGCAAATCACCAGCGACCCCTCCCCCGAAGGCTCGGGCTCCGGGGCGCTTTGCGTGTTTGCTTTAACAGGTTTCGAGAACCAGATCCCCTGTCTCAGGAACTCTGAGGGCTGCCCACAGGGCTCAGGTCTGGAGGACAGGACCCCTGGATTCTGACTGCTTCTGAAGGGGGTTTGCCGCCCAGGAGCCGGGGGACCACGGCGCCCTGAGACTCAGGTCCCCACGTGCAAAGTGGGGTACATTTAGTCTGTTTGTGGGTTTGGTATGAACATGACGTGGGACGACGTCGACGGAGCCCCTATCTCAGAGCTTATGCGTTGGAAGCGTGCGCTTCATCGTCGTATATGTAATGTCATTATAAACAGAAAGCTAACAGTTACTATTCTTACTAGTGGATGTGGGAATACAGCGTGGGAGACCAGATGGTGGGCCCTCTTTCAGGCCCCCCCAAGTTCCTGATGTGCCACTCGTGTCCGAGCCTCCACGTTGGGCCCGGGGTCCCCCGGGATTCTCTGGGACGGCCTTGCCAACAGGCAGGCGCATGTGTAATCAGGGCAGTAACTCCTCAGAAGCCAGCAGCTTCTCCCTCTTGCCTGCCCGAGGAAGCCAGCCGGTGCCAGCCTTGACGTGCATTTTTGCTGAATTTCATCTTATCGGTGCCATTGCAGCCTCCAGGCTGTCAAGACAATTCCACGACCTGGGTCTGGGTTCCGAGCTGTGAGCAATCTCTCCCAGCTGCGCCGTGAGCAGATGCAGGGATGTCTTCCTCCCGCAAAGGGATAAAATGTTGAGGGAACCCAGCCACGGCCAGGCCCCCACGGTCCACCCCTGGAATCTTTCACGCTCAGTGAGATGGATAATAGAGACGAATAAAACGAATACAAACAAATAAAAAGACATTAACCTCCTCTGACGATGCTAAACATTTTTTAGTTTTTTTTTCTAACCGTTTATTGTGGTGTAATTTACAAAGCAGGTTCTTCCTTGTTTGAAGTAACGCCATCCTGCTCCCCACGGCGGCTGCGCCTGTCTGCATTCCCGCCAGCAGCGCACGAGGGCAACCTGTTCTCCACACCCTCCCAGCACTGCTGTTCCTGTCACTTACTAACGACAGCCATCGCGGCAGGTGTGAGGTGATGCGCACTGTGGTTTTAATTTGCCTCTCTGATGACGAGGGGCCGTGAGCACCTTCGCTGATGTCTATTGGCCTTCGGTCTGCACCCTGCGGTGAGGACTGCGGTGAGGGGCGCGGGCCCGTCCTACGCGCTGGTGGCTTCGTGTGGCGCTGGCGTAGTGCACGTCCCGGGTCCCGTGCCCCGTGTGTCCGGCCGCCAGAGCCCACCGCCTGCTTTCGACCTGGCCCACGATGCAGCGTGAACACAGGCACGTCCATTTCCCGTAACACGCTGTGCTCTTTTCCCAACGCCCTGTGGGCCGAACCCAGAGAGAATCAGGTCGGAGAGACACGCCCAAGATTCTGAAACACCCCCGGGTGCTCTCTGTGCTTGGTCACTACGCCCCTCCCCTGTGATCACAGCGACGTCTCTAAGACCTGGTCTACACGGACACAGAACCGTCCTCAGTAGACTCAGTGATTAAAATGCCACGCATCACCCGGCCGGCGTGGCTCAGTGGTTGAGAGTCAAACGATGAACCACGGGGTCACGGTTCATTTCCAGGTCAGGGCACATGCCTGGGGTGTGGGCTCGATCCCCCAGTAGGGGGCGTGCAGGAGGCAGCCGATCCACGATTCTCTCTCATCATGGATGTTTCTCTCTCTCTCTCCCTCTTCCTTCCTCTCTGAAATCAATAAAAATATATATTTTTTAAAATGCCATGTATCTTCCCGATTTCTCACGCCAAAGCGCACTTGATGGAAGAAGAGAAACACTGAAATCGGGGACAAGAAGACTGCCTGTCTCAGTGGGTGACCAGCCCCTAACCTGAGCCAACTCAGTCTCCAGACGGGCGGGGGGGGGGGGGGGGGGGGAGGCAGTCGGGGGGGAAGGTGGGGCCCACAGTGAGAGCCGGGGCCTGGAGCTGCCCCGCCTGGTGCTGACCCTGCTCCCCGTCCCTGCTCCGCCCCCCCCCCCTGCCCCGCCAGGGGTGAACGACCCGGGGCTCCCTCCTGCCTGTGTTGCTATTAACAGAGGCAGACGTGTACCTTATGTGTGATGGCTTTATTTCTGAGTCCACTTCCTTTAGCATGGTGGGGTGTTCTTACAAGAATGCTACTGCCTTTCAGAGGAAGAATGGGTCAGAGTATTACACATACACATAGATATCCGTATATTCCAGATAACAGCTCCAATTACAGAACGCCTCCGTGTAGTAAAAACGTTTGACGTTAATAAAACGAAGCAAAACGCACGGCACGCGGAGTCCCTTCAGTTCCGACCCTCGCTGTAGGTCTTTCGTTTTCGTTCTCACATCAGACAAGCTGCTTAATTGCAGGAGCTATTTCAGGACTAAACCAGCGGCCCTTCCCGGCGCCGCGGAGCGCGTGTGGGTGGCCCCGCGGGTGAGAGCCGCTGCGTGTTCCCTGGAGGGTCAGCCTGTGGGGAGGCAAGGAAACGTGACGGCACCCTGCCACGTGGGACCCCGTGTTTATGAAAGGACACGAGTGTGCGTGTCTGCCCCAGGCACAGAACTCGGGCCTCCCAAGCCTTAGATCAGGGGTCCTCAAACTACAGCCCGTGGGCCACATGTGACCCGCCGAGGACATTTATCCGGCCCGCCGGGTGCCGCTGCCTGTCCTGCTTAGCAGCCGACGCGTCCCGGGCCCGCAGCGCGCACAGGAATTTGTTCATAGTTGTTTTTTTTTTTAAACTATAGTCCGGCCCTCCAACGGTCTGAGGGACAGGGAACTGGCCCCCTGTTTAAAAAGTTTGAGGACCCCTGCAAGCTCACCATTTAGAAACGTACAGTGTACAGGCGAGGGCTTGGTCCCGGAATTTAATTTTGAGTTCTAATCACAGAAAAGGCATTTCTTTTAAAAACAGCAATAGCAGGGGACAGCTCGTTCCATGCTGAACAGGTAAACTAAGACACACAATGGGCCCTGGTCAGTGTTGCTCGGTGGTTAGGGCATCGGTCCACGCACAGAAGGGTCGCGGGTTCGATTCCCAGTCCAGGGCAAGTACCTGGGTTACAGGGTCCATCCCCGGCCCCAGTCAGGGTGCGTGCGGAAGGCAACCCATAGGCGTCTGCCTGCCTGCCTGTCTCCTCCCGCCGCCCCGCTCCCCCCCACTCTCTCTAAAAAGCAGTGGGAGAAATATCCCCGGGAAGGGATTAAACAAACACAAAAGACCAGAGGGAACTGGACTGGCCGGCCGGGGGCGGAGCATGACGAAGCTGGGGGCGGTAAGCACAGGGAGGTCGCATGGACCCCGAGCCTGGCTTCACCCTCCGAGAAGCACAAACCCGAGCCCACAGCCGGGGTGCGGACCTCCCTTCCCAGAGACTGGACAGGAAAGAGGGGGCGTGCGTGGCCAGGTCTGGGAAATGAGGCCGCTCCCACATGCTCCCCTGTCCAGGCCATAAGCTTGGAGTCCCCCATAACCCGGGGGCTCTCCCGGCGGGGCACACGGCCTCCCGCCCCACAGTCCCGCACAGACCAGGGTCCCCACAGAGCCAGGCTTTCCTATTTGAAGAAGTTCCTTCTCGTAAGTCTAGCAGCATCTTGTCATAAAAAGGGACGCGGTTCCATCCACTCAGCCCCCGTCCCGCAGCCTGTGCGCGCCGTCCTCTGAGAGTATGAGCTGGGAGGCCCCCGCCCGCTTTTATTTCAGCCGCGGCACAGGGAAGCGGATTTGGGGTTTACGTGGTAGGCGGTGGTTTCATGTCACCAGCTGACCCTCTCCTTAAAGTGTTATCCGTAGCCTTAAAGTCAAGCGTTTTTAAAAAGTGTCAGCCCATTTAACGGAGAGCTTCCCGTTCCTCCACTTCTTTTTTATTTATGCTATTTTATTTCTCCCATCACCGTTTACCCCCTCTATATCCGCTTCACATCCCCAGCCCCAGTCACGGAACTGCTGCCCGTGTCCATGAATTCTCTGCCCGCTTACTCCTTTGTCTTCTGCATTTGCACGCTCATATGCAATCAGGACATACATGATAACACAGTTACACATGTGTGAGGCTCACAATTCCCTTCCCTAGCAGCACAGAGCAAGGGGGCAGGTCCCCAACACAGCTGGGCCCCAGCGACGGTGATGGGGCTGGTACACACCGGGTGGTGTGTGTGCAAAAAACCGAAATACTTCATAAATAAGCTGATTCCAGGTTAAAATGATACTCTTTTTGCCCTAGCCAGCTTGGCTCAGTGGATAGAGCGTCGGTCTGCAGACTGAAGGGTTGAGGGTTTGATTCCGGTCAAGGGCATATGCCTGGGTTGCAGGCTTGATCCCCAGTAGAGGGTGTGCAGGAGGCAGCTGATCAATGATGCTCTCTCATCATTGATGTTTCTATCTCTCCCTTTCTCTCTGAAATCAATAAAAAATACATTTTTAAAAAATGATACTCTTTTGAACACATGGGTGAAAAATAAAACAGGTTATTAAAATATCACTGGCTTATTTTTTCTTTTTGTTAATGTGGTCATGAAAATACTCGAAAGGGGATGTGTCTGACATTCTATTTCTGCCACGGACACTGAGGAACAGCAGTGCGGGAACCGGGGGCACCGAGGAACAGCAGTGCGGGAACCCGGGGGCACCGAGGAACAGCAGTGCGGGAACCCGGGGGCACCGAGGAACAGCAGTGCGGGAACCCGGGGGCACCGAGGAACAGCAGTGCGGGAACCCGGGGACACCGAGGAACAGCAGTGCGGGAACCCGGGGACACCGAGGAACAGCAGTGCGGGAACCCGGGGGCACCGAGGAACAGCAGTGCGGGAACCCGGGGACACCGAGGAACAGCAGTGCGGGAACCCGGGGGCACCGAGGAACAGCAGTGCGGGAACCCGGGGGCACCGAGGAACAGCAGTGCGGGAACCCGGGGGCACCGAGGAACAGCAGTGCGGGAACCCGGGGGCACCGAGGAACAGCAGTGCGGGAACCCGGGGGCACCGAGGAACAGCAGTGCGGGAACCCGGGGGCACCGAGGAACAGCAGTGCGGGAACCCGGGGGCACCGAGGAACAGCAGTGCGGGAACCCGGGGACACCGAGGAACAGCAGTGCGGGAACCCGGGGACACTGAGGAACAGCAGTGCGGGAACAGGGGGGCACCGAGGAACAACAGTGCGGGAACCCGGGGGCACCGAGGAACAACAGTGCGGGAACCCGGGGACACTGAGGAACAGCAGTGCGGGAACCGGGGGACACTGAGGAACAGCAGTGCGGGAACCCGGGGACACTGAGGAACAACAGTGCGGGAACCCGGGGGGGGGGCACTGAGGAACAGCAGTGCGGGAACCCGGGGGCACTGAGGAACAACAGTGCGGGAACCCGGGGACACTGAGGAACAGCAGTGCGGGAACCGGGGGACACTGAGGAACAGCAGTGCGGGAACCCGGGGACACTGAGGAACAACAGTGCGGGAACCCGGGGGGGGGGGGCACTGAGGAACAGCAGTGCGGGAACCCGGGGACGCTGAGGAACAGCAGTGCGGGAACCGGGGGACACTGAGGAACAGCAGTGCGGGAACCTGGGTGTGGCTGTGTACAGGTAACCACACAGGCTCATGGGGGTCAGGTTAGAATGACATTGAATGGACCTTGGAGAGGGAGGAGACCCAGCAGTGATACCCACTGGCCTGGAGTAGGGCCACGGGCTTTCCACGAACACTCTACGTGACCATAAGGCCACGTCCACGCTGCTCTTTACACCAAGGAGTGGGCTGAGAATGACACTAGCGTTCCCACTGCACGAAAGCCACGGGTGATGGAACCAGATTCAAACGCAGGTCCATCCGACCCTAGAACCCGGGTCTTTAACCTGTGGGAGGAAGCCGGTCAATAAAGCCCGCTTCTGGTTTATCGCCACAAAGCAATGCCCGTGCCCGCCCACGGCTCTCTCCACCTGCCACGGATGCGATGCCCACCTGCCTCCTCAGACAGATGTTTCCCCGGAACTCCGGCTTCACACGGGTCTGCCGCCCTCTGAATCGGCTCCCATCCACCCCATCGCCTGAGAGGTCGGATCCCAGATTTTATTTCTGCCAGGTGTGTGCACGCCACGTGCCTCAGTTTCCCGAAGGCGGAGACCCCATCTCATTTCTTCTGTGCCTACCACAAAAGCCAGCACCTCGAACACAGACAGACGACTTACTAAATGAAGACACAGGGCCGGGGGTGGGGGGCAGGGAGGGAAAGGCCGGCGTGTAGTTCTATGTTCGATCACCGAGTGACAATAAAGAGCTTCAATAAAACATCGGGAGGAGAAACAGCGAGATTTGCTTCTGCCGGGCATGCAGGTCCCGTCTCTGGAAGCAACGTACATGCTGGACGCCCGCCCGCTCTCCATTAGCCGCAGGTCCGGTTCGCACAGTTGAAGATTTTTGGCTGGAATTCACGGGTAATTACACTTGGAGACGCCTGCTTGCCAGAAACATACGATGCGATATAAAATATTGTTGCTCGGCCTTTTAATTTTGTCCCAACTCGCTGCCGAAGCTGGAACGGAGCGGAGCTGCCGAGAAAAGGCCACTCGGTCTGCAGGCAGGTGCGTTTTCGGGAACAGGCAGTGCCCCAAACAGCGGCTTTCTTCACCCCAATACCACGGCTTCCGAGCGACTGTGGCGGCTGCCTCCGCAGAAGCCCAGCCCGGCCCTCCCCAGCGCGCTGCTCTTACCGTCTCCAAAGGGGCCGCCGTTCTTCCATCCCGAATCTATATTTTTTAATATTTTTTATTGTTGGTAGTATTGCAGATGTCTCCCATTTCGCCCTTTATTCCCCTCGTCCCGCCCAGGTCTGCACCACCCCATCGCCCGTGTCCATGGCCTGTGCCTATAAGTGTGTAAGTTGTTTGGTTTATCTCTCCTGTGCCCCCAGCCCCACACCAAGGTATGTCCGTCTGTCCCATGCCCCCTGCTTCTACACACACCGACGTGGGCTGCACTGTGACCGTGGGGAGCCCCGAGGGGCCTGCTGGCACGGCTGCTCCTACCCGCCCGAGGCCCCGAGACAGGCAACAGTGCAGGGGACTCGCGGTGCTGACAAAGGCACGCTCCCCAGGCATGCGCTGAGGGCTGGGTGCCCCCTCGGGGGGAGCACCTGCACGTCTCTCCAGGTGAGCAGGTGGCAGAGCAGCCAGCAGGGCCCGCGGCGGGGGCAGCGGCTAGAACACGACTGACACAGGAGCCTGGACCGCACTCTGTCGTGGGGCCGGCCTGTGCACTGTAGGTGCCAGCAGCGTTCCCGGGCTTGGCCCACTAGATCCCAGGACTGCTGTGGGCAGAGGGCTCACCTGGGGTCACCCCGGGCAGAGGGCTCACCTGGGGCACCCCGGGCAGAGGGCTCACCTGGGGCACCCCGGGCAGAGGGCTCACCTGGGGTCGCCCCGGGCAGAGGGCTCACCTGGGGCACCCCGGGCAGAGGGCTCAGCTGGGGTCACCCCGGGTAGAGGGCTCACCTGGGGTCACCCCAGGCAGAGGGCTCACCTGGGGTCACCCCGGGCAGAGGGCTCACCTGGGGCACCCCGGGCAGAGGGCTCACCTGGGGCACCCCGGGCAGAGGGCTCACCTGGGGTCGCCCCGGGCAGAGGGCTCACCTGGGGCACCCCGGGCAGAGGGCTCAGCTGGGGTCACCCCGGGTAGAGGGCTCACCTGGGGTCACCCCGGGCAGAGGGCTCACCTGGGGTCACCCCGGGCAGAGGGCTCACCTGGGGCACCCCGGGCAGAGGGCTCACCTGGGGCACCCCGGGCAGAGGGCTCACCTGGGATCACCCCGGGTAAAGGGCTCACCTGGGATCACCCCGGGCAGAGGGCTCACCTGGGATCACCCCGGGCAGAGGGCTCAGCTGGGGTCACCCCGGGTAAAGGGCTCACCTGGGGTCACCCCGGGCAGAGGGCTCACCTGGGGTCACCCCGGGCAGAGGGCTCACCTGGGGCACCCCGGGCAGAGGGCTCACCTGGGGCACCCCGGGCAGAGGGCTCAGCTGGGGTCACCCCGGGTAGAGGGCTCACCTGGGGTCGCCCCGGGCAGAGGGCTCAGCTGGGGTCACCCCGGGTAAAGGGCTCACCTGGGGTCACCCCGGGCAGAGGGCTCACCTGGGGTCACCCCGGGCAGAGGGCTCACCTGGGGCACCCCGGGCAGAGGGCTCACCTGGGGCACCCCGGGCAGAGGGTTCACCTGGGGTCGCCCCGGGCAGAGGGCTCAGCTGGGGTCACCCCGGGTAAAGGGCTCACCTGGGGTCACCCCGGGCAGAGGGCTCACCTGGGGTCGCCCCGGGCAGAGGGCTCAGCTGGGGTCACCCCGGGTAAAGGGCTCACCTGGGGTCACCCCGGGCAGAGGGCTCACCTGGGGCACCCCGGGCAGAGGGCTCACCTGGGGCACCCCAGGCAGAGGGCTCACCTGGGGTCACCCCGGGCAGAGGGCTCACCTGGGGTCGCCCCGGGCAGAGGGCTCACCTGGGGCACCCCGGGCAGAGGGCTCACCTGGGCTCACCCCGGGCAGAGGGCTCACCTGGGGTCACCCCGGGCAGAGGGCTCACCTGGGGCACCCCAGGCAGAGGGCTCAGAGGGCTCACCTGGGGCACCCCGGGCAGAGGGCTCAGAGGGCTCACCTGGGGCACCCCGGGCAGAGGGCTCACCTGGGGCACCCCGGGCAGAGGGCTCAGAGGGCTCACCTGCGATCACCCCGGGCAGAGGGCTCACCTGGGGTCGCCCAGGGCAGAGGGCTCACCTGGGGTCGCCCCGGGCAGAGGGCTCATCTGGGGCACCCCGGGCAGAGGGCTCACCTGGGGCACCCCGGGCAGAGGGCTCACCTGGGGTCGCCCCGGGCAGAGGGCTCACCTGGGGCACCCCGGGCAGAGGGCTCAGCTGGGGTCACCCCGGGTAGAGGGCTCACCTGGGGTCACCCCGGGCAGAGGGCTCACCTGGGGTCACCCCGGGCAGAGGGCTCACCTGGGGCACCCCGGGCAGAGGGCTCACCTGGGGCACCCCGGGCAGAGGGCTCACCTGGGGTCGCCCCGGGCAGAGGGCTCACCTGGGGCACCCCGGGCAGAGGGCTCAGCTGGGGTCACCCCGGGTAAAGGGCTCACCTGGGGTCACCCCGGGCAGAGGGCTCACCTGGGGTCACCCCGGGCAGAGGGCTCACCTGGGGCACCCCGGGCAGAGGGCTCACCTGGGGCACCCCGGGCAGAGGGCTCAGCTGGGGTCACCCCGGGTAGAGGGCTCACCTGGGGTCGCCCCGGGCAGAGGGCTCAGCTGGGGTCACCCCGGGTAAAGGGCTCACCTGGGGTCACCCCGGGCAGAGGGCTCACCTGGGGTCACCCCGGGCAGAGGGCTCACCTGGGGCACCCCGGGCAGAGGGCTCACCTGGGGCACCCCGGGCAGAGGGTTCACCTGGGGTCGCCCCGGGCAGAGGGCTCAGCTGGGGTCACCCCGGGTAAAGGGCTCACCTGGGGTCACCCCGGGCAGAGGGCTCACCTGGGGTCGCCCCGGGCAGAGGGCTCAGCTGGGGTCACCCCGGGTAGAGGGCTCACCTGGGGTCACCCCGGGCAGAGGGCTCACCTGGGGCACCCCGGGCAGAGGGCTCACCTGGGGCACCCCAGGCAGAGGGCTCACCTGGGGTCACCCCGGGCAGAGGGCTCACCTGGGGTCGCCCCGGGCAGAGGGCTCACCTGGGGCACCCCAGGCAGAGGGCTCACCTGGGGTCGCCCCAGGCAGAGGGCTCACCTGGGGTCGCCCCGGGCAGAGGGCTCACCTGGGGCACCCCGGGCAGAGGGCTCACCTGGGCTCACCCCGGGCAGAGGGCTCACCTGGGGTCACCCCGGGCAGAGGGCTCACCTGGGGCACCCCAGGCAGAGGGCTCAGAGGGCTCACCTGGGGCACCCCGGGCAGAGGGCTCAGAGGGCTCACCTGGGGCACCCCGGGCAGAGGGCTCACCTGGGGCACCCCGGGCAGAGGGCTCAGAGGGCTCACCTGCGATCACCCCGGGCAGAGGGCTCACCTGGGGTCGCCCAGGGCAGAGGGCTCACCTGGGGTCGCCCCGGGCAGAGGGCTCACCTGGGGCACCCCGGGCAGAGGGCTCACCTGGGATCACCCCGGGTAAAGGGCTCACCTGGGATCACCCCGGGCAGAGGGCTCACCTGGGATCACCCCGGGCAGAGGGCTCAGCTGGGGTCACCTGGGGCACCCCGGGCAGAGGGCTCACCTGGGGTCGCCCAGGGCAGAGGGCTCACCTGGGGCACCCCGGGCAGAGGGCTCACCTGGGGTCGCCCCGGGCAGAGGGCTCACCTGGGGCACCCCGGGCAGAGGGCTCACCTGGGATCACCCCGGGTAAAGGGCTCACCTGGGATCACCCCGGGCAGAGGGCTCACCTGGGATCACCCCGGGCAGAGGGCTCAGCTGGGGTCACCTGGGGCACCCCGGGCAGAGGGCTCACCTGGGGTCGCCCTGGGCAGAGGGCTCACCTGGGGTCGCCCCGGGCAGAGGGCTCATCTGGGGTCGCCCCGGGCAGAGGGCTCACCTGGGGTCGCCCCGGGCAGAGGGCTCACCTGGGGCACCCCGGGCAGAGGGCTCACCTGGGGTCACCCCGGGCAGAGGGCTCACCTGGGGTCGCCCCGGGCAGAGGGCTCAGCTGGGGTCACCCCGGGTAAAGGGCTCACCTGGGGTCACCCCGGGCAGAGGGCTCACCTGGGGCACCCCGGGCAGAGGGCTCACCTGGGGCACCCCAGGCAGAGGGCTCACCTGGGGTCACCCCGGGCAGAGGGCTCACCTGGGGTCGCCCCGGGCAGAGGGCTCACCTGGGGCACCCCGGGCAGAGGGCTCACCTGGGCTCACCCCGGGCAGAGGGCTCACCTGGGGTCACCCCGGGCAGAGGGCTCACCTGGGGCACCCCAGGCAGAGGGCTCAGAGGGCTCACCTGGGGCACCCCGGGCAGAGGGCTCAGAGGGCTCACCTGGGGCACCCCGGGCAGAGGGCTCACCTGGGGCACCCCGGGCAGAGGGCTCAGAGGGCTCACCTGCGATCACCCCGGGCAGAGGGCTCACCTGGGGTCGCCCAGGGCAGAGGGCTCACCTGGGGTCGCCCCGGGCAGAGGGCTCATCTGGGGCACCCCGGGCAGAGGGCTCACCTGGGGCACCCCGGGCAGAGGGCTCACCTGGGGTCGCCCCGGGCAGAGGGCTCACCTGGGGCACCCCGGGCAGAGGGCTCAGCTGGGGTCACCCCGGGTAGAGGGCTCACCTGGGGTCACCCCGGGCAGAGGGCTCACCTGGGGTCACCCCGGGCAGAGGGCTCACCTGGGGCACCCCGGGCAGAGGGCTCACCTGGGGCACCCCGGGCAGAGGGCTCACCTGGGGTCGCCCCGGGCAGAGGGCTCACCTGGGGCACCCCGGGCAGAGGGCTCAGCTGGGGTCACCCCGGGTAAAGGGCTCACCTGGGGTCACCCCGGGCAGAGGGCTCACCTGGGGTCACCCCGGGCAGAGGGCTCACCTGGGGCACCCCGGGCAGAGGGCTCACCTGGGGCACCCCGGGCAGAGGGCTCAGCTGGGGTCACCCCGGGTAGAGGGCTCACCTGGGGTCGCCCCGGGCAGAGGGCTCAGCTGGGGTCACCCCGGGTAAAGGGCTCACCTGGGGTCACCCCGGGCAGAGGGCTCACCTGGGGTCACCCCGGGCAGAGGGCTCACCTGGGGCACCCCGGGCAGAGGGCTCACCTGGGGCACCCCGGGCAGAGGGTTCACCTGGGGTCGCCCCGGGCAGAGGGCTCAGCTGGGGTCACCCCGGGTAAAGGGCTCACCTGGGGTCACCCCGGGCAGAGGGCTCACCTGGGGTCGCCCCGGGCAGAGGGCTCAGCTGGGGTCACCCCGGGTAGAGGGCTCACCTGGGGTCACCCCGGGCAGAGGGCTCACCTGGGGCACCCCGGGCAGAGGGCTCACCTGGGGCACCCCGGGCAGAGGGCTCACCTGGGGTCACCCCGGGCAGAGGGCTCACCTGGGGTCGCCCCGGGCAGAGGGCTCACCTGGGGCACCCCAGGCAGAGGGCTCACCTGGGGTCGCCCCAGGCAGAGGGCTCACCTGGGGTCGCCCCGGGCAGAGGGCTCACCTGGGGCACCCCGGGCAGAGGGCTCACCTGGGCTCACCCCGGGCAGAGGGCTCACCTGGGGTCACCCCGGGCAGAGGGCTCACCTGGGGCACCCCAGGCAGAGGGCTCAGAGGGCTCACCTGGGGCACCCCGGGCAGAGGGCTCAGAGGGCTCACCTGGGGCACCCCGGGCAGAGGGCTCACCTGGGGCACCCCGGGCAGAGGGCTCAGAGGGCTCACCTGCGATCACCCCGGGCAGAGGGCTCACCTGGGGTCGCCCAGGGCAGAGGGCTCACCTGGGGTCGCCCCGGGCAGAGGGCTCACCTGGGGCACCCCGGGCAGAGGGCTCACCTGGGATCACCCCGGGTAAAGGGCTCACCTGGGATCACCCCGGGCAGAGGGCTCACCTGGGATCACCCCGGGCAGAGGGCTCAGCTGGGGTCACCTGGGGCACCCCGGGCAGAGGGCTCACCTGGGGTCGCCCAGGGCAGAGGGCTCACCTGGGGCACCCCGGGCAGAGGGCTCACCTGGGGTCGCCCCGGGCAGAGGGCTCACCTGGGGCACCCCGGGCAGAGGGCTCACCTGGGATCACCCCGGGTAAAGGGCTCACCTGGGATCACCCCGGGCAGAGGGCTCACCTGGGATCACCCCGGGCAGAGGGCTCAGCTGGGGTCACCTGGGGCACCCCGGGCAGAGGGCTCACCTGGGGTCGCCCTGGGCAGAGGGCTCACCTGGGGTCGCCCCGGGCAGAGGGCTCATCTGGGGTCGCCCCGGGCAGAGGGCTCACCTGGGGTCGCCCCGGGCTTAGGGCTCACCTGGGGTCGCCCCGGGCAGAGGGCTCACCTGGGGTCACCCCGGGCAGAGGGCTCACCTGGGGTTGCCCCGGGCAGAGGGCTCACCTGGGGTCACCCCGGGTAAAGGGCTCACCTCACTTTCTGTATCGACAGGGAGAAGAGGGTCATGCACACATTGGCTAGGACGGCAGCCGCCTCCCAAGGGAGTAAATGTGGGTGATTTTCATAAACACGGGGTATCCACTGACCAATCTGAGCTGCAAGGGGAACATCTGACTCTGACATAGTGTCAGTTAAGAAAGAATATGCTGCCCCACACGTGTGCATATGTACATACCACATACACACATCACACTAACACACAACACATACACACACCACACACATATATACACAAAGCACACATACAACACACACTCTCATATGCACACACACACCACACACACACACCCACACACATCACACACACACACACCATATCACACACACACACACACTCTCCACACATACACCCCCCCAACACTCCACACATACACTCCCCACACTCCCCCCCACACACACACACACACAGGGTGGTATGCGAGGCACACCAGGTGGAGAGAGAGAATCATACACTCAGGTGCAGACGGAAGATCCAACGTGACATTAGTCACCAACAAGAAGCCGTGCTTGGGGTGATCCGACCGCAAGGCCGACGCCCTGCATTCCAGCCCGCCAGGTGTGCACGAGCACGGGGGCCTCCTCTGCATTTTCCCATCACACACGCCAGCACAACGGCAGCCAAGGAGAATCTCCGCCTATAACAACAATCGTAATAAAAGCCATATTGGGGGAGCCTTGCTCTCTATGGAAAGATCCCAGAGACATTTGTGGGCGCTGACCTGAGGGAGAACCCCATTCCTGATCAGCTCCATGGAAACATGCAGTTTCCACAAGCCTTGCGCGCCCCCCCCACCGCGCCCCCCCCCCCCCCCCCCCCCCCCGTGATCAGTGCTAGCATTCTAGGAGCTGGAGGAGCAGATAAGGCCTCACTGACATCTGCCGACTGCCTCGAGGCATCCAAGCTCAGTGCCCCACCAGGTTCTCAGGGACCCGGTTCTAAGGAGAAGCTGCTTTGCCTAACATTATGGGTCTGTCACATACAAGAAAAATAGGCACCTCACAGTCACGAAGAACCCATCTCACTTCTTGAAAGTGCATTTCATTTTATTGGTTAAAATGAACTTATATTAGTACAAAGATGAAGTCACACATTCTAACTTCACTGCTTGGCTTAATTCACAGCCGCTCGGTGAGATTAAAACGTGGTCAGATGCTAGGAACGCACGCACGTCCCCCAGGTAGCAAATGACACTGACCCAGTCCTCAGACCCAGGACTGCACAGAGACCCCGCTTTCCAATGCCAGTCCAGCACTGTCAGCCATAAAAAAAAAAAATCATTGATTTTTAGAGAGAGAGGAAGGGAGCGGGAGTGAGAGAGAGAGAAACATCGACGAGAGCGAAACATCGATTGGCTGCCTCCTGCAGGCCCCTTACTAGGGATCGAGCCCACAAGCAGGGCATGTGCCCTACCCCAGACTTGAACCGGTGACCTTTCGGTGCATGGACAACGCTCAACCAATTGAGCCACACCGGCCGGGGCATTTCCAACTGGTTTTGTCTCAGGGCACACATAAACAAACGCATGACTGAAGCGCTGCGGCAAACCAAGAGATGTATTTCTTGCCGACCTGACAAGATAAACGAGATGTAATTGAGACTCATTCACACTGGACAGCTATGGTGTTGGCTGCTGTGATTTTTTTATTTCACAGCCTAAGGGCAAAGCGGCCAGTGCCCCGGCTACGAATGTCTGTCCGCCTGGCCGCCCCGCAAATGTGCTGGCTCTGCAGCCGGGCCCTGTCGGCCGTGGATTCCCTGAGGCTGGAGGCGGACATGCGGTCTGAGCAGGTGTCTCTCAGAAACAAGTGCAAAGCAGACCTGCTTCTCAGTGTAGCGGGAGGTGGTCCCCAGCCCCAGCAGCTGACAGTGATGCACCCCGGACAGCAATGGGAAAGCCCGGGTGGTCCGAGCTCTTGGCACCTTCCCGAGTCCGGAGATGGCTAACAAACTGGATTTCAGACTTGGGGTGCAAACGTATCTTAGGAGGATGGCAGTGGGCCACGCCAGGCCCGATGAACCCCAGGGAACACGGGAGGTCTGCATCCAGGCTGAGAAAACCCCTCGCAGGAGCCGGTGTGCGGGATGGGGTCCTGATCTGAGACATGCACTCGGCAGTGTGCGTGCAGTGCAGGCGTGGCTCAGCCTCTGGCCTGCTGGGCACATCGAGGTCTAGAGAAGCGAGGACGGAGCGGCGTGGAGCTCGATGAGGCTCTGAGCCTCACTGGGCCGGAGCTCACCAGGGGCAGGTACTTAGCAACACCCATAATGTCCTTTTCCAGAAAAGAAAAGTCACAATAGAACTTGTATGTATTTCCTTACTGCTTGGATTTCTAACCTTGCGTAGTACTGCGATTTAATTTTATTTTTTAACGGCAGCAGAGACATTCTGGGATGGGGATGTGAAGCTTAGGTTATTTTTTTTTTCATCATTTGATTTTAGTATATAATTTTTGTTATTAAGAAATAAAACTAGTAAATACTATTTTAAAAAAATACCTAAATGCCTATTAAACATAAGCAAACTATAAACAGTGGTAATCCTATATGATAAGACCCTAATATGCAATTCGACCGAACGGCGGAATGACCGGTTGCTATGATACGCACTGACCACCAGGGGGAAGGTGCTCAACGCAGGAGCTGCCCCCTGGTGGTCAGTGCACTCCCACAGGGGATCGCCGCTCAGCCAGAAGCTGGGCTCACGGCTGGTGAGCGGAGCAGCGGTGGTGGCAGGAGTCCCTCCCACCTCTGCAGCAGTGCTAAGGACCCCTCAGGGGATGTCTGACTCCAGAACATTGCGAGGGGTCCCGGATTATAAGAGGGCGTGGGCTGGGCTGAGGGGACCCCCCCCCCCCCCAGTGCACAAATGTCTTGCACCGGGCCTCTAGTAAAGTTTCGATAGTAAAGAACACATTGGGCAGAAATGTACCTCGCTACGCACACCGTTGATTAAAACCCCGCATTTACCTGTCCGTACCTCCGCCCGCCCCTGCAGCACTGACAGCACAGTGACACTTAACAGTGACAGTCCTCCTGCCTGCCCTCCTGCCAGAGCAGGCGGAGCACAGGTGACGGAGAGGCTTCTGGTGACGAAGCAAGCGCGTCTCTCCGTCTCCCCTTGAGAAACAGACCCAGGAAGGAGGCGAAGGGCCCCTTCCCCTGCTCTGCCCGTCCCCTCTCCTGCGCTTTCGACCCTTCCTCTATGGACCTTGTCCTCTCGGGATGGGGTCACCTGGAGGCCTGCCTTCCCGCGAGTGGCCGGAACAGCTCACTGCCGTGTTGTCCTGCCTCCGGAACATCGCTGACCCCAAATGAAGAGGGACGATTGTTCCACAGCAAGCGCAGGTCCTTTCTGGCTGAGGGGACGTCCCCTAGGCCAGCAAACAACTCCTGAGCTGGCCTCTTCCTGGCCAGCCTCACGCTCACCCTCTCCAGCCGGCCGGCCGCAAGCAGGGGCCGCCACGCGCCTGGACCGGCTCCGTCTCCGTCTCCGGTGAAGTGTGCTTGAGCGCGTGTCAGCCCCTGCGTTTAGTTCTTTCTCAGCAAACGCACTCAAGGCTCTGCTTTTCTCTCCGTTTCCGAAGGGCACGTGGCATCTCTCAATACGCGGCCGACCCTCAGAGTCCTGGGGTCACAGCTGCGTGCTCATCTCAGTCCAGGATAAAGGGGATCGGATCAAAACGTTCCTAAAACGCTCAGCCACCCTGGCATGCTTAATGAGAACCACATCGGTACGCAGGTTAACTTGGAGTGGAGGTGAGAGCATCAGCGGAGCAGAAACCAGCGTGTAGATTTCGGGATTAGAAGGACCAGTACGAGAACCCCGCGCTTATTCTACAGGGCGGTTTAGATAGACCCGCTCAGGACCCGGCACACAGAAACGCTTGAAAATAAAGCGCTTGGGTATTTCCCATATTCAGTCCGTGACAGTGGGATTTTCTTTTCCGAATAACTTCTAGATTTCAATTAGAATTTATAAACATATTTTCATCTTTGTTCGTGTCCAGTCAAATCACGCTAATGATTTTGCATATTAAACAACCTGTAATGCACCCCGTTTATTTATTGCCGCGGTGGCTATTTTACAACATCGACCTTCAAGGGAGACATATTAATCTATTTCTCGCATGCACTGTGAATAGTCCCAATTTAATTCTCTATCATCTAATGCATGGTCAAGTGAATATACTATAAACCTTTCAGGACCCACATCCCTTAGTTCTTTTTGTTTTTTTAATGAACGCCAAGTGTGTGATCAATTTCTCAGCTCTGCCTCTGTGAGCCCCAGTTCCCTCATCTCTAACATGACTAGACTTACTGGGGGGGGGGGGGCGGGGGAGAAGCCCACTTCATAAGTTATATAAACGTCTAATCACTATGCTGTGTGCCTGAAATTAATATGATGCTATATGCCAACTGCGATTAAAACACAAACTTAAAAATATAAAATATACCTGATTGTAATTTGCCTCATTGTTTTTAAAAATTATGTCTTACGGAGGTGAAAGTGTTTTATGCTGCAGTTAACACTTTTGGGGGATTTTTGCTCTTCTCTTGAATTTTATTTTCGCTACTTTGAGTTTTATGTGTTTGAGTTGCAGCGGCAAATGAATGAACATCTTTCTCCTCAAAATATTTTGAAATAGTATCTGTGTTTGGAATCGACACGAAAGCTCCCTGTCAGTATCAGATTCGTTGGAAAACTTCCAGACAGTTTTTGATGCCATAACGTGATGATTCTGACTTGATTGCAGTTTTTTTCCCCTTAGTGACTTAATCACATAATTACAAGCCAGTAGGTTATTTTATGCAAAAAGATTGTTCCACAAATTGGGTCGCTGCCATTCATCACCATGGTTTCTTCTCTAAACCTATCAGATCTTACAATGTGTTAACACCCGCCTTGGTGGGTACTATTTTATTTCACGCACATGAACGTTGGGAATAATTGCAAAGGCCTAATCAGGAAAAAAAAAAAAAAAAAACAAACCTCAAATATTAATTGTAAGGTGCAGCCGTGAATATCTGCGGAGACCAAGACGTGGACGGCCAGCAGGACAGGGAGCAGCCAGGCTTTACCAGCCCCAGAGAAGACAGCGATGCTTGTTTGTTCTAACGTCTCTTCCCGAGCGGCGATGCCCAGGGCCCCTCCCGGCCCCGCGTCGCTGGGCTGTGACCGGACCTTGGCCCTGGGATGGAGACACAGGCCATCTGCTTGGAGTTTGTCCCCCAGATGCCCGAGCCTTGGCCCCCGTCCCCGCCCAACTCCCACAAGTCCATGAAGAACCATGATTGGTTCAGGAGGGGTCGCCGCCTGCCCATCAGAAATGACAAATACCAATTCAGTGGGGAAAAATAAGACTGAAATACGGACGCATTGGAGTTTTAGGAACCTCTGCCCATGCCCACCCCCTGCCCCCGTGTGTTCTGGGCGAGGGCACGGGAACAACAGGCTGTGACGGTGACTGTAGAGGAGCCGATTGGCGCTCCGTATCACTGGGCTGCGGTCACGCCAGACTCCGTCCCTGCCCCTAGAATTCTCCCCAGAGCCACCAAGGGCACCCAGGACGGGCGTCACAGCAAGAGCGTGAATTCAGGGGACGCAGGCACAGGCAGGGACACGGTGCGCTCACGGTGACAAGGTTTGCACAGCTGGTGTCAAAGGTGTGCTCAGACCGGCTGCCTGCCGAGCACCTCATCTCACTGAGGACACAGGGGCAGGTGACAGGGCAGGGGCCAGGGCAGGAGCTAGGGCAGGTGACAGGGCAGGGGCCGGGGTAGGGGCCAGGGCAGGTGACGGGGCAGGGGCCAGGGCAGGTGATAGGGCAGGTGACAGGGCAGGGCCAGGGCAGGTGACAGGGCAGGGGCCAGGGCAGGTGACGGGGCAGGGGCCAGGGCAGGTGACAGGGCAGGGGCCAGGGCAGGTGACAGGGTAAGGGGACAGGTCAGGGGCCAGGGCAGGGGTCAGGGTAAGGGGACAGGGCAGGTGACAGGCAGGGGACAGGTCAGGGGCCAGGACAGGTGACAGGGTAAGGGGACAGGTCAGGGGCCAGGGCAGGGGTCAGGGTAAGGGGACAGGGCAGGTGACAGGGCAGGTGACAGGTCAGGTGACAGGTCAGGGGCCAGGGCAGGTGACAGGGTAAGGGCTCAGGTCAGGGGCCAGGGCAGGGGTCAGGGTAAGGGGACAGGGCAGGTGACAGGGCAGGTGACAGGGCAGGGGCCAGGGCAGGGTCAGGGCAGGGCCAGGGCAGGGGCCAGGGCAGGTGACAGGGCAGGTGACAGGGTAAGGGGACAGGGCAGGGGCCAGGGCCAGGGCAGGGCCAGGGCAGGGGCCAGGGCAGGTGACAGGGCAGGTGACAGGGTACGGGGACAGGGTAAGGGGCCAGGGCAGGGGCCAGGGCAGGGCCAGGGCAGGGCCAGGGCAGGTGACAGGGTAAGGGGACAGGGCAGGGGACAGGGTAAGGGGCCAGGGCAGGGGACAGCCCAGCAGGGCCCGAGCAGAAGCCTCCGGCTCCGGCCCTGAGTCGGGACTCCCTTACATCGCTGTGGCTTCCACCGTGCTGGCGGGCTTTTGCCCCCGTCCCTGCCGGTGTCACCTGACTGGCAGGCCACCTACAGTGAAGACCTTGACTCGGGATAACTGGGAGAACCAGGGACCCATAATGCCCTTCTCCCTGGACACCGGTGTCTTAGGGAGATTTGATTCTTGCCCCAATTCCTGGTTGGGAGGGAGGTAAACGGGTGAACAGTTACAGAAGTGTCTGGCACACTGCTGTGGAGACCTAAAGCCATGGACAGGTTTTTCTATTGACTCAAGGGATTTACTGAAGACCGCAGGCACATTACATAGACAGGGTGTCCCAAAAACGCATACACAAACAGTTTTGCTAGCTCAAATGATGTTTCTTTCCATTCAGACTTAACCCATTGGAATTAATGGTTATTCAAAGTGTGTATACATTTTTGGGGACACCCTGTATAATCAGGATATGGTAATTAAAGGGGGAAAAATGGAACACTTTATTTTAAAAAACTCAGAAAAAAATACACATAATAAAGAAAATATATTGCATCAAAACAGACATTTTAAAACTACTGTGAGGATACAAAGATTTATATAATTGCAGTCAACTAATTATTATGAAAAAATCAACACTGATAAAAGAAAAAAGAGTAATTCATAGATATTAGTATATAAAAACAGTAATATTAGTACACAACAAATTAGTATTCAATAAATGTGTTTATGGTAAACACATAAATAAGTATAGGTCGTTTGGTACAAAGAGAATACTGACTTCAACCCTTTGGGGTTAATTTTAAATAAAGACCCTAAAATCAAAAATCCTATATAATAAAAGCCTAATATGCAAGTTGTCCCCTCGGGCAGTCATTCTGGGAGTTTGACTGCTCGCTATGATGTCCACTGACCACCAGGGGGCAGTGCGGAACATGGCAGCAGGTGGCAGCAGAGGGGCTGCTGGCCCCGATGGGCCCAGCGAGAGCGGGACTGTGGTGGGATGGTGGAGCAGGTGAGCAGGCAATGCCAGGCCAAGGTGGGTGCCAGGTGGGACTGCAGGGCTGCGAGGCTGGGGGTGTGAGCTGGGGCCCGATCTCCGCAGGCCACCCCGAGGGACCCCACTCCATGCATGGATTTGTGCATCGGGCCTCTAGTGTTTTAATATTCAAAGTACCTCATTCTCGCTAATTCCAAATCATAATGAACCCAAAATGCATGAGCCTGGCTGCTGATGCCCCAGATTGTCTAATCCTACAGAAGACATTAACAGAAGCTCTAAAAATGTAATTAAATTTTAGAGTGCTGGTGATGTCACCATAAGGCCCATATAAGCTATTATCTACATTAATAAAAATTAAATTTAGACAATATCCATATCTGGGTAATACTGTCCCCGATTTCAAGGTCATTGGTATTTCATTAGTTAAGGATATTTCTTCTCTAGTCTCATAAATTAGATTGATTAATCATGGAGGGAAATCCAAATCCCTTCTCTTATTCTCCACATTCTCCTCTCTTTGTGGGCAGAGCTAACTGGGGGTCCCTCCACCCTCCGACTTCTCCAGGTAAGAAAGGGGGCCCTCATGGTCCCCACCTCACTCCAACTGTGTGCCGGGCTCAGCAGCCAGTTCAGGGAGGGAGGGAGAGGCAGGAGGAGCAGTGGGTGATGGGCTGCAGGAGAGGGGGAGCTGAACTCGAGCGAAAGGAACTGGGGAGAGGAAGGGGAGATACTTGGCCTGAATAAACCCAGCCCTGGAGCCAAAACCGGTTTGGCTCAGTGGATAGAGCGTCGGCCTGTGGACTGAAAGGTCCCGGGTTCGATTCCGGTCAAGGGCATGTACCTTGGTTGCGGGCACGTCCCCAGTAAGGGGTGTGCAGGAGGCAGCTGATCGATGTTTCTTTCTCATCGATGTTTCTAGCTCTCTATCCCTCTCCCTTCCTCTCTGTAAAAAAATCAATAAAAAATATATTAAAAAAAAAAAAACCCAGCCCTGGAAGAGAGAGGCCGGTTAAATGGGACAGCCACAAACTTCTCCAGAGCCCTGACGGCTCAGGGAGCGGCCGACAGGTTCTGAATTAAAGTCCCATCAGTGTCACGTGTGTGCCTTTCTTTGCACACACGTCATGCCTCACTGTGGCCTGCACGTGGCGGTCCTGCTGGGCACATGGATGAACACAGGCCTGTGGATGGCAGGGACACAGGGGGGCATGCACAGGAAAAGGGACCTTCCACCAGAAGAACATTCCCTTCCCTGGCTAACGCCCACCTTCCCACTGACCTCCCCAAGATCACGGGCAGGTGGGGATGGGCATCGCTGAACTGAACGCAAATGACAGAGATATGGACTTAAGAACCCAAATGTCAGAGCAGGAGCGCGTTTTTCATCCGTTCGTCTCCCCTTCCAGCCACTGAGTGTCCGGCTGAGTGTCTCCCACATTTGTGTTACATTCCACAACCATAAGATTTTACTTCTGAGCTTATTCTGTGGGCCTGTTATAGAAGTCAGTCACAACCCCTGTATTTTTGAAATCTACACCTAGTATCTTTAAATCAAGTAGATTTCCAAGAGATGTCAATAGTACTAGTTAAAACTATTTTGAAATAAATTCCAATCTTTGTCTCAGTTACTCTCATAATGGCCTTGATTTTGCTTCCACTTCCCAGTCGATCAAGAACAGAATATTTATGCTCATGTTCCTATAAGAACGGCCATGTTTATACTTTCAGGTCGTCACACCTGGACGGCTGGGGCCCGGGAATGCTCAGGTTCTCCTCCACCCGGCAGGGAGAGGGTGTGTTCCCAGCCCCAACACACAGATCTCGACCCAGGGTCCTCGGAAGGGGGCCTAACCAAGCTGTGGTCATTGTCCATCCTCCCAACCCATGGCTTGGGGCAGCTGCTGTCTAATCCTCTGACCTTTCTCTGACCTCTGAGCTGGGGAATCTGGCTTAATGTGATCCTTTAAGATTATTATCTGATGGAAATCCAAGTAGGCTTAAGTGGACGCTCAATCATGCTCAAGCTGTCAAGCCAAACAGATGCTTTGCCTGGAGAAAGGAGGAGAAAGCACACAGCCTTCACGGCGCAGGACTCAGGACATTCTAATTATGCAGACGCTACAAATTTTAAACTTATTTTGTCAAGGGATGCAAGTGTAATGCAGATAGCTCTATGTAACTCTCATGTTAGAAAAGCAAAGTGAAACAAACTAGCTTAAAGGTTTGTCTTTCATAGAGTCACTCAAATAAAAGAGCAACAGGGTTGGAGGGCCACCTAATGCATTTGTCTGACAGACCATCCATCCATCCATCCATCCATCCATCCATCCATCCATCCTCCCATCCCATCCATCCATCCATCCATCCATCCATCCACTCATTCATCCATCCATCTAACCATCCACTCATCCACCCACCCATCCACTCATCCATCCATCCATCCATCCATCCATCCATCCATCCATCCATCCACCCAGCCATCCACCCAGCCATCCACTCATTCATCCATCCATCCTTTCAGTCATTCATCCATCCACCCATCCACCCATCCACCCAACCATCCATCCATCCATCCATCCATCCATCCATCCATCCATCCACACCCATCCATTCACCCATCCATCCATCAGCGCAACTGGATCCGGGTGTAGGTGGGGGGCCTTTTTCCTGCCAAGGGCCATTTGGGTATTTATAACATCACTAGAGGCCCAAAGCACGAAATTCATGCAAGGGGCTCGGCCCTCGCAGCTGCTATGGCTTGCCTCAGCCCTCCCAGGCCCAGCTTCATCCGGAAGGTTGTCCGGAAGGTCGTTTGGCTGTCCAGTCTAATTAGCATATTACGCTTTTATTATTATAGATTCTCAGGCCATACAAAATTATCAACTTAAAAGTTAGGTGGCTATATTTGGTCAAACATTTAATTAACTCACCCCTAATGCCTTGGCAAGGCCCAACCAAATGATTTCTCGGGCCTTATACGGCCCTCAGGCCCGATGTTCCCCACCCCTGATGTAATAGAATAAAACTAATCAAGCTGAATACTACCATTATAGTGCATGTCCTTTTAGAGCTCACTCATAAAACTTTGGAGATAACCATGTTTGTGTGAGCACACACACGCGTGTGCATGTGTGTGTGTGTATGTAGTGGGCGGTAAATGACAAGTTAATGGTAATTCAATATTTAAAGAATGTGAGATAAAAGAAATAATCAGAGAAAACAAATGAAAAGTTAGCAATTCTGCTTCCATCCTAGAGATATCTTGAGATTCATTCAGCAAGATGCTTTGTGGATAAGAAGATAATTCTCCATATTGACTAAGACCTGGATTTTCTTTATTTCTACCATCATTTCATTTCCTGGGTTTTATCTGCTTAAATCTTTATGGTCCACAAGCTACTTTATTTTTTTGGTTAGGTTTTTGCAGTTCCAGACAATTGTAAAAGGATGACCACTTGATGAAGTTCTTCCTGAACCTTCGGTTAAAATTTGACATAAGTATAATAGAAATAGAGGGCAAATAATAATAATAGTAATACTTATTAATAATAATGATACTAATAAATGGCACAGGAAATGCACACTTTCACAAGGCTGCCGGGAGACCTGACTTAAAGATATACTAAATTCCTACCTTATGGGACCTCAACATGCGTTTTCATCATAAATTGATTTTGAAATCCGTGGTTGAGCGTTGACCTAGGAACCAGGAGGTCACAGTTTGATTCCTGGTCAGGGCACATGCCTGTGTTGTGGGCTCAGTCCCCAGTGGGGGGCGTGCAGCAGGCAGCCAATAGATGATTCTCTCTCTTCATTAATATTTCTACCTCTTTCTCTCCCTCTCCCTCTCCCTTCCTCTCTGAAATCAATAAAATATATATTTTTTTAAAAAACTGATTTTCCTCTTCATACATAGGCACATTTCCTGCTGTTTCTTCAAGTGGTCTAGTAAAGACTAGCTCAGGAAACATTCGTTATGGGGAAGAGGAAAAAGGCAAGACAGGAGAGGGGATGATATTGGTAAGAGCCAGTTCCAAATACAGGTTAGTCAGAAATGAAAATAAAGCATTCTTTATTAAAAACATTGATTCCATAGCATTTTCTGTGTAAAAGTTCACTTTACACGACGCCTTCCTTCAAACACTTGCTGGCAATTTCTCAGCGGCCATCAGCACCCTGCCGGCCCCGCCCCCTCCCTCCAGGCAATTACTCGCAATTAGCCACACTCTCTCTGCACCTGCAGCAGCCACATCTGAATGCCACAGCTGACTCCACGGCAGGAGTGGAAATCACACTGGAATGGAAAATCTCGCCTAATACCTGATTTATTACCTGCTCGTCTCCGGGATGGAGTCTGCGAAAGAGGAGGCCCCGGGGGTTACACTTTGTCGGTTTGTTAGACTATTTCTCCATGAAGAAGAGTCTCTTTGGGGACAGAGAATATCGGGGAACATGGCTGCATTTCATTTGGGCCCTAATGTAAGCGATGCGGCGTCAAGGAGACCACACAGGCCTGGGAGGCGGAGGCCGCTCCTCCCTGGGTGAATCTCACCTGAATACAGGCGCTTGGGGACGCGTGTCCTATTCCACTCGCCGCGGTGACAGGCTTCGTAGGGCCTGCCTGGGATTTAGCAAATGTCTCACTCATTTCCTTAGTAACTACTAAGTGCACAAGACAGCAACTCGTTCTACTTCAACAGTGAAGTCCCTGCCTAAGGAAACCGAAGACCATCTGAGTGACCAGTCCGTGAGGTGCCAGCAGGTACACTGCATCGCAGGGCACTGGCCCAATCCTGAACGGGTCTTCAAGCCCAGGGCCTGCAGTTAGCCACCTCGCCTCCCTTTCTATCTGTTGGATGGATGGATGGATGGATGGACGGACGGATGGATGAATGGATTGATGGATGGATGGACGGACGGACGGACGGATGGATGGACGGACGGATTGATGGATGGATGGATGGATGGACGGACGGACGGACGGATGGACGGACGGACGGATGGATTGATGGATGGATGGATGGACGGACGGACGAACGGACGGATGGATGGATGGACAGATGGATGGATGGATACATAAAAACATACACTTTAGAATGTTTGGCCATGGAATGCAGAGCCTTCCTATCACTCACAGACACTCACACAGACATCAGTGCCCGCGGCTGGGGAGGAAAGACAGGCCTTGAGAATCATGGGTGATTTACAAACGAACCGCTCCGGTGTTTACCAGCGCTGCTGTATCTCATTGAACGATAGCCAGGACAACACAGAGTCGCGTGTACTGGGATTTAAAGATACAGGAATGAGTTTCAAGTCTCAAACAGGAAACTGAAAGGGAGCCGGCCGCTGGGCAAATGTGACCGCAGGGCAAGCATGACTGCAAATACCGGGTGCTCCTGGCGAGAACAGAAGCTGCTCTGGTCAGACGGCGCTGCGCTCTTGGCTCCGCCTTCTCAGTCTCTCTACTCGCCGCCGCGGGCTTCTGCTGCCACGGACACTTCCAAAGGCTGAGACTGAAGGTTACTTCCTAAGGAGCTGCTTTTCAAGCAGTAGACTGTTGTGCTAAAGAGCATGTGAACTTACAGGTGGGTGTGAACACACACACGCATTCACACTCACATGCACAGTCACATGCGCACATACACTCACACACATGCACACACACACACACACACACACACACACCATCACTTCTGGTGTGAGGACAAGTCAGGTGACTACAACTGAGCCTGAGGCAGGACACGCATCTCCTCCATGGCTCCTTCAATCACGCTCAACCTGCATCACCCCTGACAGAGGAAATGGAAGAGGGAGGAGCGCTGGGCTTTATGAACACCCCATCTATATATATAAAAAGCCAGCGCCACCCCATGGGCCCGCAGCCCCTACCCCACCTGGCCCCACCCCAGATCGGTGCCCCCCCAACCCTGATCAGGGGCAGGGCCGGCCAGCCAACTGCCTGTGGCCACTCCCCACAGCTGGCCCCGACCCCAATGGGCCCCCACCACCCAGATTGGCCCATGGCCCCTCCTCCCAGTCAGCTGAGCCCCCAATTGGCCCCCACGACCCCATTCAGGGGTGGGGCCTGCCTGCCCACCGCCCACAGACCCTCCCCCGAGCTGGCCCAGCCCTGATCGGGCTGATCGGATCTTGGATTGGGGTGGGCTGGCCGGCCAACCTCCTGCTGTCTCCTCCTCACAATAGCCCCGGCTCCGATCCGCCCCGATTGGGGCCAGGCCGGCAGGACCCCACCAGTGCACGAATTTGTAATGAAAACAGTGAATCAGCAAGGCAGGGGTCTGCCAAGTCACCAGAGCAAACTGCAGTGTGTGTCCCAACAACCCAGAGAGTCCCCTAGAACCTAGGCTGGCCCAGCCCCACCGCTGACTCAGCAGGTGTAGGGTCAGGCCTGGCCCAGCCCCACCTCTGACTCAGCAGGTGCAGGGTCATGTCTGGCCCAGCCCCACCTCTGACTCAGCAGGTGCAGGGTCAGGCCTGGCCCAGCCCCACCGCTGACTCAGCAGGTGCAGGGTCAGGCCTGGCCCAGCCCCACCTCTGACTCAGCAGGTGTATGGTCAGGCCTGGCCCAGCCCCACCTCTGACTCAGCAGGTGCAGGGTCATGTCTGGCCCAGCCCCACCTCTGACTCAGCAGGTGCAGGGTCAGGCCTGGCCCAGCCCCACCGCTGACTCAGCAGGTGCAGGGTCAGGCCTGGCCCAGCCCCACCGCTGACTCAGCAGGTGCAGGGTCAGGCCTGGCCCAGCCCCACCGCTGACTCAGCAGGTGTATGGTCAGGCCTGGCCCAGCCCCACCTCTGACTCAGCAGGTGCAGGGTCAGGCCTGGCCCAGCCCCACCTCTGACTCAGCAGGTGCAGGGTCAGGCCTGGCCCAGCCCCACCTCTGACTCAGCAGTTGCAGATGAGCTGCTGGTCTGGAGCAGGCTGCCAGGGTCCCCGCTCTCAAGTCTAAGGCCCTACACCGAGAAGACAGTGAATCAATTTTTGGGGCTGGGCTACAATTACGTTTCCCTGGAAGAGGGGCAGGCACACTCCCACCTCCTCCCAGAAACGTGTGTGTGAGCCTCTGCTGCCTGGGCAACATCTCATGTGATTAAAAAAAAAATTTATTTTAGTGGTTTTAGAGAGAGGGAGAAACGCTGATGTGAGAGAAACATCAGTCGGTTGCCTCCAGCACTCACCCTGATCAGGGATTGAACCCACAACCCAGGCAGGTGCCCTGCTCTGGAATCGAACCAGTGACCTTTGGTGCAAAGGACACACCCAACCAACAGAGCCACAGCCGCTGGGGCACATCTGGTGCAGTCCTCGGGAAGGGGTCCAGGAATACACAGTCCGCCTGGGATGGCCTGTTCGTGCTGCTGTCTCAATGGCCCGCGAAGTAGCAGCCCCTTTCTGTCTAAGAGGCAGAACTGAGGATTCAGTAGCTATTCATTCCATCAGTGAACCTGACCTTGAAAACACCGAGGCAGAGGTCCCCACGTCAGTGAATCGTCAATGTCTTCACATCCCTTTGAGAACACTGTCCTCCCCCAGGGAATCAGGGCTGGTCATCTTCCTTACCTGGCACACCCCCTACTGCCCCTGCTCACCCGGGTACCACCCAGTGCCGAGGAAGCGTCTTAAGAAACGTATGTATTGACTACATAGAGACCTCATTTCTTCTCCCTGTTATTCCTTATTCTGGCAAACAATGTCCAACATAAGTGTGAACAGAAGACACTGTTTGAACCTGCCACCAAAAATAAATAATGTCCTGTGTAATACAAGGCTAATATGCAAATTGACCGACCAGCGGAACGACCGGTCGCTATGACGCGCACTGACCGTGAGGGGGCGGACGTTCAATGCAGGAGCTGCCCGCTGGTGGTCAGTGCACTCCCACAGGCTCAGCCAGAAGCCAGGCCCACGGCTGGTGAGCACAGCGGCAGCCTCTCCTGCCTCTGCAGTAGTGCTGAGGATGTCCGACTGCCGACATCCCCTGAGGGCTCCCGGACTGAGAGATCCACCCCCCCAACCCCACCAAGTGCACGAATGTCATGCACCGGGCCTCTAGTTTAGAAATAAAAGAACAAGAGATCGTGAACAGCTTACAGCCCCGGACACCTTGCAAGGACTGGCGACAGGAATATAGGGTAACGGTAAGCAAGCAGTGAAGCCTTTGACCTTGGGAAGGTCAACTCTAGCATGACCACAGGAGAGGAGAATTTCGGAACGCAAGGGAAGGGGAGCTCTGGCTGGAGGCGCGGCATCGCCCTCCACATTCTCAATGCCACGCAGGTAGCTGTGGATGCTGGGACGGACCTGTGGGTACTCCGAGACTAAGGACCTGGCAGGCCCCGTGGGGTGCTCCTTCGCTGAGGGACGCAGCCTGCGTGGGAAATGAAGCGAGGCCGACCTCCAAGCTGTGCAATAACTTGACCCCAACCACCCTGTGCCCCCCACGGCCCAGATGAATTTCATGAACCTGCAGACACAGGTGCCATGCTCCACGCTCTAGCGTTTCCCAGCAGTTACGAGAAGCCACCTGCATCTCACTTAAAAACAGCTCAGACCCCATGGCAGGGGTTTCTGGCCAGAACGTTTGGGGCGGGCCCGGATGTCTATGTTTAATCAAAACAGACATGATACTTAGGCACATAACTTTTTAAAAAATAAATACTTTTATTGATTTGAGAGAGGAAGGGAGAGGGAGAGAGAGACAGAAACATCAATGATGAGAGGGAATCATTGTCAGCTGCCTCCTGCTCACCCCCCCCCCTCACTGGGGATCAAGCCTGCAACCCGGGCATGTGCCCTGACCGGAAATCGAACTGTGACCTCCTGGTTCATAGGTCAACGCTCAAGCACTGAGCCACACAGGCCGTGCAGGCACGTAACTTTTTTAGAGCTTCCTCACTAAGGATTTTCCTTCTTGCTTTTTCTTTTGCTTTTAAGTGGATTCATTCACCATAATGTGAAGAGCAGTCAGATAACTGGGTCTTTTAACCGATGTTCTTTTGTTTGACTGTTTTATTTTACGGAGCATAAGTAGAGAAGGTTTCTTCCAGAAAACTTTTCTCCTAAAATGTTTCTGTCTCTCTCCCCCTCTCCCTTCCCCTCTAAAATTCAATTAAAACATATTTTTTAAAAAGTTACGTGCCTAAGTATCATGTCTGTTTTCATTAAATGGAATTTAACGTCAGGGTCTGGAAACTCCAAGTCCAACACAGAACAAACTATATGGATTCAGAAGTCCATGGCTTGATTGTTAGCAAGGCTATGAGTCACCGCGCCGTGAAGAGAATTTGGATAACTGCGTCTTTAAACGGACGTTCTTTTATTTACAGCGTTTTATTTTAAGGAGCATAACCGGAGAAGCTTTTCTCCTGGAAACTTGTCTCCTAAAGCACACAGCCGTCCAGCCCTTGCTTCTTTGCGTCTAGTTTTTCTCCAGCTCAAGCGATTTCCAAGAGGGGAAAACGATGAAACTGCCAACTACGCAGATTTCATGATTAGAGTTTGATTTCATGATGAGAGTTTCTCTTTTCCTCACCAGAACGGAGATAAGGATTTCAGTCATTAACAAGTTCCACTCACGAAAAAAGGGAGAAAGCAGAGAAACAAATTAAAAAATGCAGACACATCTAACACGTAATATGTCTCACGCCACAGGCACACGAAATGAACATTTACCCAGCTCACTGGGAAGACGCACGGAGATCGCCTGCCTCCGTGAAAGTTTAGGGAGAAAATGAATTTCTACCTAATGAACACGGAGTTTAACGTCAGGGTCTGTAAACTCCTAGTCCAACATTTTAGTCTTAAATCATAGGGGCGGTGGGGGGGGGGGGGCGGATCTTAAAGAGCATCTAGCCAATCCCACGGTTAGGAAAGTATGGATCTAAGGTTCACTCTCAAGTTAATTTGCGGGGCGGGGGCAAAGCAGGTTTACAGCTGTTCCCATGGAAAATAATGCAACAGCCAAGAAATGACAGCACACGAATACACTGTCTCGCATACTCACAACTCCACACCTACTTCTGCCCTACCCTGAACACTATTTTTTTTTCTGAACTCTATTTATGTACAAACTGACAATTTATGGCTCTATCTATTAACACAATGGGAGAATATGTTTAAAATGAAATATATGAGACATTGAGCTACAGTCTAGAGATGAGAAACCACAGTGAGTGTGTGTGTTTGTGTGTGTGTGTGTGTGTGCGTGTGTGTGTGTGTGTGTAAATCTCTATATATGAAAGCCTAAGCAACCATTCGACCGTTCGCTATGACACGCACTGACCACCAGGGGGCAGACGCTCAACGCACAAGCATGGAAACATGGAACAGACTGATGAATCTCAGAGGGAAGGGGGAAAAGAGAAGGGCGGGAAGAGATTAACCAAAGATTTTATATGCATACTAGAGGCCCAGTGCACAGATTCATGCACTGGTGGGGTCCCTTGGCCTGACCTGTGGGGATCGGGCCAAAACTGGCAATCCGAAATCCCCCTGATTGGGAGAGGGTGCAGGCCAGGCCAACGAATCCGTGCACAGGGCCTCTAGTATATATCCAGCCATGAGCGTTGAAGGGACTCTATTTTTAATATTTCTCTCTGTTATCCTCAGGCTGTGAGGCCAGGAAGGCACCCTTCCAACTCCCTGCGGCCAAACCCCACCAGCAGAGACCCTTGAAAGTGATTCTAGAAAAATTCAATGAGATCACAAAAAGCTTAGAAAACACCAAAGAGTAAATACTAAGATGACATCTCGCCCCTGAACTAGAAATGCTACTCAGCGCCTCATGGGCCTCAGAGGGACACAGGTTAGGGCTTTAACTCGGTGCCAATTCTCAGGGAAGCTGCCCCTCCTGGGGAGCGCTCCCTAGAGCTGTGTTTCACCTCCCGCCCCCCTGGTACTGGGCACGTGGCGTCCCCTGCTCACTGTGGGCAGTCAGGAACCAGGGACAGTGTTTATTTAATCTGGGAGTCCACAGCCCTGACCGGAGCTCCTGCCTGGTCCCCACAGGTGTGCACCCCATAAGACACTGGTTGAAGGAACGATGTCGCAATGTCCGGCTGAAAACACTGGCCCTGGGGTGAAGTGATACTTGGCTCCAGTCCCTGCTCTCAGAGCATTCAATTCCGCTCAAACTGATTCAATTCAGCCTCACCCACCAGGCATTCACTAGGGTCCGGCCTTTGCCTGCAATGGAGACCTAAATGGATTTGGGGCCGAGTTATCTGTTCAATCGCCTTAACACTTTGCTTTGCCAATAAAGGTACCTTTTAGGGTGACAGCCAAAAATGACTTCCAAGGGGGTGGAAACTGTAGCAATGCCCCTCGCTTCTTTGGGGGGAAGCAAATGAGAGTAAGTAGATATAAGCTGTGTTCTCTAGAATTCTGTAGAGTAGAGGTTGCACCAGGCATCTGTTTATATACCGGCCTCTCTGAGCCACTGGCTCGTTTCTCCTAAGTGAGCACACCCCGAGGACTCCACGGGAGGGCACAGCTCAAGGACTCGCTGGAGGGCTGAGGGAGCAGCCACTCAGATGAGTCCCTGGTCTCTTGAATGCCAAGCCTCAGCTTAGTGCCACCTCCTGAGAAAGACCTTCCCGAATGTCCCCACGGACCTAGGCCTTCTCTTTAGTCCAGCCGTGGGCAAACTACGGCCCGCGGGCCGGATCCGGCTGTTCTATCTGGTTCTCTTGCTCTCCCCTCCGCTCCTTTACTTTGAATTTATATTAGTTCACACAAACACTCCATCCATGCTTTTGTTCCGGCCCTCCGGTCCAGTTTAAGAACCCATTGTGGCCCTCGAGTCAAACAGTTTGCCCACCCCTGCTTTAGTCCCTAGTCTAGCACCCTGATAGTTCCATTCCCATCATTCACCACTATCTGTGACTCATCATTACTTCTTTTTAAATCTTTATTATTGAAGGCATTACATACATCCCCCTTTTCCCCCCATTGACCTCTTCTAGCCTCCCTGCTCCCCCAAACCCCAGACCTTCACGACCCCATTGTCTGTGTCCATGGGTTATCCATCCATGCACACAAGTTCTTTGGTTGATCTCTTCCTACCCAGCCACCCTCCCCCACCTTCCCTCCGAGGTTCGACAGTCTGTTCATTCTTCTGTGTCTCTGGATCTATTTTGTTCCTCAGTTTATTTTGTTCATTAGATTCCACCTATGAGTGAGATCATGTGATACTCGTCTTTCTCTGACTGGCTTATTTCACTCAGCATAATACTCTCCAGGTCCCTCCGCGCTGTCTCAAAGAGTTAGAGATCCTTGTTTTTTTACTGCTGCAGAGTATTCCATGGTATAAATGTACCACAGCTTTTTGATCCACTCATCTGCTGATGGGCACTTGGGCTGTTTCCAGATCTTAGCTATTGTAAATCGTGCTGCTATGAACATAGGGGAGCTTACATTCTTTCTGATGGGTGGTTCAGGTTTCTTAGGATATATTCCTAGAAGTGGGACCACTGGGTCATCTGGCAATTCAGTTTTTAATTTTTTGAGGAAACTCCATACTGTTTCATCGTTACTTCTTGGTCTGTTTCTTCCCATCGGATATGCGCTCACAGATAAGGACCACGCTGGCTTTCCGCCGTATCCTGTACACACAGCTCGCTCCACATGGCGTTAGTGGGTGCAGCCATGAGCACATGGCGACAGGAGGAAGAAAGGAGGAGAGAGGGATGGGACAGCTCGCTCAGGTGACACTGGCTACGGCCTGGGCAGCGACAGATGCCCACTTGCTCAAACAATGCCGATGCCAGCGAGCTGGAGGCCCCTGGGGAAATGAGGATACAGCAGTTTCGATACACTCGGCTCATGGCGGGGACGGCTGCAGGGGCTCAGTTCTCTGGAGGCTTTGCTGTTTGCAGAGGCCAAGGGGACAGACGGGACAACCGGGGCTGTTTTCACAAGAAATGCCCTCCACCCTCCAGTGGACATGTTCCTTCTCCTGCCTCCGTCTTTAGCATTTAGTGTTGTTTGACTTCATCAATAGCCTCCTTGCTTAGTCAGGCCCGATTTGGGCTTCAGATAGCGGCACAAAAATTCCATCCTCAGGAAGCCTTCCGTAACCCCATCACCATACCCTTTTCTCACTCCCCATCTTTCCCGGACATCGTAATAAATGTGCGCGTTTATCACTGTCATCCATTGCTAAACCCCTGAGCTCAGGGCTGGCGGTGTGGCTCTGTTCTCTGCCCTACCCCCAGAACGTGCACCATACATATGTGTCAGCGCCATTCGGTATGGCTCCTCCTGTCTGTTTCCTGGATTTTCTTCCTTAAAACATCCATTAGAAACAACTGCACACAATTCCATGTCATGCATGACTTCATGAGGCTAAGGAAGGCAACAGTGTATGTATCAATGTTCCCTTTATCATACACTTCACAGAGGAAGACGCCGCTGGTCAAACTTCCGCTCAGCACGTTCGTGGGGATAAAGAGGCGTTGATGCTTTTCTTTTTTTTAACAAGAGCATCGTCACATGCACATCGTCCTGCATGTAGCTTTTGTCAGGGACACGCACAACCTTTCCTATCAGAACCTATCCATCCGCCTGGTGATGTCACATGGGCCTCCCCCGTGGAAACGCACGCAGGCTCTCTGCGGGTTTTTTGGGTGACGACATTGCAACGAATACCCCTGAGAGTATCCGCTGCCCAACAACATGTGTCTTGTTTTTGCATGACGGAGTCTTACACAAATTTCTTTAAATGCCAGGGGAATAGTGTGCCGCGCCTGCACAGCCAGGTTCGGTGAGCCTGAGAGGGGGCGGTGAAGGATTGAGAAAAGACAGAGAATAAAGCTGGGTCTGCTTGGGACGCTGCCCTCCCTGATGGAGAGACAGCGCCACAGCCTACACGCTGAGTCTTTATTTTATAGCCAGATTCCAGGAGGCACAGTAAGGGCGTGGTCAAGATGTTTACAACGTTCTCGAGGGTTTCGAATCTACTCAATTACATGCACCTGATCAAGCTTTGTTTCCTTGCCGCACCGCCCACAGCCTGTATCCCTCAGCCACGTGGGACCACAGGTTGGGACCGTAACCTGTCCAAACACTGTAGCCGCCCTCCACAGAAGAGTTTTGTTTCCTAGAGGTGTACCACGTTCTGCACGGGATGCCCAGCTTATTTCACTAAATCGTCAAAATCCAAAGGGGGTGGGGGGTACGGGAGACGCTCGGCGCCGCCAGTCAGTACTAATTTTCATCAGCGGCCAGGAAAGCCGGCGGGTTGCTGAGAGGGTGCAATTCATTCGAGTGCATCTGTCTTCAGCAGCCCGTGCCCCAGGTGACAGGAGCCTCCTCGGGCAAAAGCATATAAATGCGGAAATAACAGCAGGTGGAGTGATGCAAATGAGCTCGCCCTTGCCCAGGCTGCCTGGGTATCCTTCCCACCCAGCTCCAGCGATTGTTTGCAATTAGAAAGCACCTCCGGGGAGGGCAGGCTAATGGAATAAATGTTTTATAATTTGCTCCCAGTAACAACGGAATAGCAAACAAAAATATTATTCATAAAAAGTGACCTCCCAATTATAAGAGCCTAAATGATTCCTTTTATGAGACTTTTGACAGGAAGCAAAAATCAAATGGTAGGAAAACAGCAAGGATTGTTCTCACGCTAATATAAAACAATAAATCTGGCGCCAATCAATGAGTCCACGCAACGCAACGTATGAATGGTGAAAGGTCCCGAGGACAGTTTTGTAAAGGAAAAAACACCCTCTAAGCCAGGGGTGGGCAAACTTTTTGACTCGAGGGCCACAATGGGTTCTTAAACTGGACCGGAGGGCCGGAACAAAAGCATGGATGGAGTGTTTGTGTGAACTAATATAAATTCAAAGTAAAGGAGCGGAGGGGAGAGCAAGAGAACCGGACAGAACAGCCGGATCCGGCCCGCGGGCTCTAAGCAATGATTTTTGGGGAGACAACGCTCCCACACTTGACATATCCCTGCAGCCATCCAATGACCATCCAAGTCATCCAACTTTCCATTTTAAATTGACAGACAGGGGAGCTGTATTAGCAAAACCAGAATAAATTTTTAATTAAGATCACTTCTCTTTCGAGGAGAAATGAAAGGCACACTTAGTCATGCGTGCTTGTTCGTTTCGGGCAGAGAGTTCGGGGGGCAGTTTGCAGAACGGGAAGGTGTGCACCGCGCCTTTCCGCACGAGGGACCCGTGTGCAGGATGGAGACGTGGTCGGAGCGACATGACCGAGGTCCGTCGAACGCCCCCCCTCGCCCCCCCCGCCCCGCCCCCCTGGCGGCACATGGAACTCTGATGAATCAACGGAGGCGCCCTCCCCTCGGCAGCGGACCGGCCTCCTTTGCATTTGACACTTGACCGCCCTTAGGAGTCTGTTGTCAAAAATCGTCCATTTGGAAAAGAAAAAAAAATACAAAACCATGTCAGAAAAGGCTAAAAGCGGTGAGGCTTTCCTGAGGGCTCAGCCGCTCGAGCCCTCGGGGCCATCGCTTCCAGGATCCGGCTGTTCTGCGAGATCAATTATTTATCAGTTTGGTCATCTGTTCATTACAGCGGGAGTTCATCCCGAGGTCACTTCACTGAGAACCAGGGCGCCCCTTCCGGGAGGGCACAGGCTCTCCGTGGGCATGGAGGCTCAGCGGGGCCTGGGACCCGGGGCGGGCATCCCCAGTGTCCTGGGAGTCACAGCTGCTCCCCCGACGGGCCCCACCCCCCCACACAAGAAAACACCCACTTTGAAACCACATCCTTTCAGACCCTTTACATCGAAAGATCTCCACACTGCCCGGCCGGTGTGGCTCAGTGGTTGGGCCTCGACCTATGAACTAGGAGGTCAGAGTTCAATTCCTGGTCAGGGCACACGCCCGGGTTGCGGGCTCAATGCCCAGTGTGGGGTGTGCAGGAGGCAGCTCATCAATGATTCTCTCTCATCGTTGATGTTTCTATCTCCCTCTCTTCCTCTCTGAAATCAATAAATATTTTTTTAAAAGTTACTGTGGCAATGGTCTAAATACATTCCTCCAGGATTCTGAAGTATTTGAGGACACGTAGAGGTTCACAAAATGCTAAAGTAAGTCCCTGTGCCCCTTTCAGAGTGGAAATGCCCGCGCCCTGTAAGAGGGGGGAACTGGCAGTGGAGACCACCGGCACATGAGGGCTGTGGGTGCTCAGGGCTCGGGCCACATCGCAGCTTATTTCACATTCTCAGCAAAGTGTCCCCACGCGCACTCAGCGCCCACGACCCACGCTCAGCGCCCACGACCCACGCTCAGTGCCCACACTCAGCGCCCACGGCCCACGCTCAGCGCCCACGGCCCACGCTCAGCACCCACGACCCACGCTCAGTGCCCACACTCAGCGCCCACGGCCCACGCTCAGCGCCCACGGCCCACGCTCAGCGCCCACGACCCACGCTCAGCGCCCACGGCCCACGCTCAGCGCCCACGGCCCACGCTCAGTGCCCACGACCCACGCTCAGCGCCCACGGCCCACACTCAGTGCCCACGGCCCACACTCAGCGCCCGGAGGACTTGCTCTCCCACTGCGGTGTGCCTGTGTTTCTCACCAGAGAGAGGGAGGAGGAGGGCAGAGCGGGTCTGATGAAAGCACGGGCACCTCGGGCCAGTCCAGGACAGGCCAACGCCCCGTGGAACGGGCTGCGTGTCACAGGGAGGAGGTCGGTCTTCAGACCGCAGGTTCTGGTAAAGGAGCACAGCTGGCTCGGGAATACGCCAGGACGCCCGAAAGCCGGACTCCTTTACTCCGTGAGTCACACGCTCTTCCTCGGGGCAGTGGCGCGAGGAAGCAGGAGACTCGGCACTCGGGACATCCACGCAGGGAGCCCCTGGCCCGTGCGACGCCCCCCCTCACCCCCCCGGCCGGTCTACCCTCACAGCTCTGACCGGGGAGGACGGGGCTACCTACCCACCGCCCCTGCGGCCGTTCTGCACACTCAGAACACATTCCCCTCTCCTGGGGGGCGGAGGCCCCTACGAGCTCCGTTTAAAGGCAGGGCCAGTGAAGAGCTGTCCCCGTGGCCACAGAGCCAGCGTGTGGCGGGTCAGGGTACCAGGTGCCCTAAGCTGGAGTCTCCGGTTCCGTCTGAGATCGACGCCTTCTGAAGGATACGGGGCCTGGGTGGGGGATGACCTCAGGAAGGAATCAGCTCCTGAGCTATGGAGAAGTTCTCTTTCATCCCATACAACCAGTAACTGCTTCTTATATTGTTGATTTCTCTTCCCACGAGATGGTCCCCTCTGGAAGCACAGGACTCTGGGATCTCGTTCGTCTCTTAAAAGCCCCAAAGCATGCGACCCAGTGCTTCTCCCACGTCCGCGGGTTGATGCCCACCTCCACGGGCACGCACCCGCGGTTAGGACTGTCCGAGTCCAGCGATGCCCGCGCAGGCTGCTAGTTTGTTAAGCGGCTTCCACGGCTGGTCCTGACGGAGGGGAGCGGGGGAGCCCCGAACCCTAAGGAGACGACGCCAGCACAACCGAGAGCATCGTGTCACAGACCGGGTGACAGGGGACAAGGCCACCAGCAGCAGGTGAGCGTCCCAGGGCTCGCCAAGCTTACACAGCCCACAGCAGTCACGTGGTTAGTAAAGAGCGAGAAGGAAAAGCCAGGGGCCTCGGCCCTGCCGACCATCAGGGCGAAGTGCTGGTCACACAGAAGGAAAAGTGCACCGGGCAGGACTGCCCCTGCCTCACACCCAGGCCCGGACCAGGGAGAGTGTGATGTGGCTGACCCCCTGCCGCCTCGCTTACGGATGGCCATTTCATCCCCGTCGTCCTGGAAGGCGATATGGCTTCACAGAAGCGCCTGGCAGCGTCCCACACCTGGCTGAGCCCCGTGAAACGGCATCGTCACAAAGCTGACCCGTGGACCGCGATTCTCTAAAGTCCACAGAGGGGACCAGGAGGCCGCACTCCATGGCTCTCTCATTCAGGGAGCAGGAGACGGATGTGGGGACGACTTTACAAGCCTCTAAAAGCCAACACAACCAGTGCCTTCCAGACCAACCTGCTCCTGGGAGGGTCACCCACACGGAGGGCGAAGGACAGGGCATGACAGACAGGGGGCGCCCTCCGCGTGGATGTGAGACCAAGTGGACGTTTCACATGGATGTTGACTTCAGGGGCAGACTTTTAAGGAGACTGAGAAGTCAGAACACCTCGCCCGCGGGATAAAAATAGGGGCGCTCTTAAAGTGAGCTACCAAAATAGAATGTGATTAAACCTCCAATCGCATTATACTTAACACACTGGAAGCAAAGATTTAGAGGAAGGAGAAATCTTGAAATCCTGGGAAATTTTTTCAGCAACATTCACTTGGCATTTATCATTCTCCTTTGCGTGTTTTTCTTTTGATGTACGAATACATTATTGCCGGTTTTAAATAGGTTTCTTGAACCTATATTTCTAAGTCGAACTGATCTGAGGTGTTGGGGTTTGCTTTGGTGCTGTTTTTTTGGCTAATCTTTGCATTCATGTAAGGATGGCATTATAAAAATAACTTTTATGACTTCCTTCTCTCTCCTTACTCTAGCGAAAATTAAGTATCAAAAAAAAAATCTATCCTTTAAAGGTCTTGGTGTGACAAATTTTTGAAAATGTTATTGATTTCTCCTATAGTTAATGGTTTGCCTGGGTTTATTTTTTTTTAAATATACTATAAATATGATCTTTCATTTATGATTATATAAATAATTTATAATCACTATAAAACTGATAGGATGACAAAGAAAAGTTTTAATGATTTGAATTCCCAGCGGAAGAGACGTACCCATTAATATTTTAGCGGGAATCGCTTCATATATTTACTTAATGCATAGAGACCATGCTTCTGGCAGTCTTTTGATGTCACTGTCCTTTCCCATCTCCTAGGCTGTCTCATTTGCTGAGACATGTTTATGTGGGACATCAGCAAGGCCCTGGGGTCGCTGATGCAGAAGAAACAACGTAGCACCTGAAAGATCCCCCTCCCTGGCCCCCCCGCCACTCAAACTACCGGGCTGGCATCTCTGTAGGTGAAAGGCATGGGCCTTCTGCCCAACAGCCAAGCTACCGTGTTAGAAACACCTGAACTCTCAGGCACCAGGAAGGTCTTCCGCCTGCCCTCTCCCAGCCGCGTCCACAGGCCCCTGGCTCCTAAGCTGGGGGCGCCTCCCCACTCCTGTTCATGTTGAGAGGGAGGCTTAGGACCCGGTCATCCCTGGTCCCCAATTAACGGTACTGATGTAGATTCTGGGTGTCAGTGTAGCAATTAGGCTAAAAAAAATAGAGTTAGTGCCCAAATTATGAAATATTTAACTAAAAAAATCCATCACGTATAGGTTAATCAGAAAAATAATTAACTTCACCTTCTTACATGCAGACCTTTACACAGAAATCTTTAGAGAATGAGAACGCTGTTATGAAGATTTTACTGGTCAGAGCTAGGATGACACCTGGATGACCCACCAGAGGGGTGCCTCCATGTCCCACCTAAAGCGTTCGTCTAGTATCGCGGGCTTCGTGTTTCCGGAGGGAGATGTAGCTTTTTGTTCGTTATTCTTGGAAGTAATAACTGGGAAGAGGGAGAGAGCGGTCCCAGGCAGTGAAATTACTCTCTCTCTCTCTCTCTCTCTCGAGCTGGGTGGCGGTTACATGAGTATATCTACTGAGCTATACACTTAAGACTTCAGTGCCGAGTGTGTAAACTATATCTACATTGAAACGCGGGAAATGTGCTTCCAAAGGCAACAACCACAGAACCAAAGGAAAAGAGGCAGAAAATAATGAAATCTACATGACATACACAGAGAAAGAAATTCAATGCTTTTCCCAGTGACGTATGTCTCCCATAATAGCGGAAAGGAAGGGAGGGAAGGACAGGAGGGAGGGAGGGGGAAGAAAGAAAAAAGACAAGAAAGCAATTAGTCCAGTAAATTAAAACAACAACAACAATAAGCAAAACACAGCAACCACAGAGCATCGTGGAACTCTGTTAGAAAATGAAATTCCCTTTGCCCTGGCTGGGTGGCTTGGTTGGCTGGAGCATCGCCCTGTCCACCAAAAAGGCTGTGGTTCGTTTCCCATTCGGGGCTCGTGCGGGAGGCAACCCATCGAAGTTCCTCTCTCACATGGACAGTCCTCTCTCTCTCTCTCTCTCTCTCTCTCTCTCTCATCAGTGAACATATCCTCGAGTGAGTATTAAATTTTTTAAAAAAGTAAAAGAAAACGTCTTTTTGAAAAGCCACTTCAAAAAACTAAATAGGGCAGTCATCAGTCATCTCAGCTGCAATGCCCGCTTATTTATATGTCAATAGTCTGTCTTCCCCAACGAACGTTATCTGATCAGGATTCCATGGATCAGACTCCAGGCAGTGTTCAGGGTCGCCCTGGGTAAATGAAATGGCCCAGGACTTCGGAAGAAACAGGAATGTGTCATGAACGTAGTCTGTGAGTGGACTAAGAACAACCAAGCATGGGACTAGCTGCCGGGCCAACGCATCCTATCTAATAAAGAGGGAATATGCTAATTGACCATCACTCTGTCACAAAGATGGCTGCATCCACAGCTGAGTCCAAGTTCCCTTAAGGAGCAATCAGCAGAGACCTAAGCTACACCCTCCCCCGCCCCCGTAGGGCTTGACAGGGGACTTCAGGCTGCCCCCCCCCCACCCCGGCACCAGGCCGGGGGATCTCAGGGCGCACCCCCCACTCCAGCACCAGGTCAGGGGACCTGAGGCTGCGACCCCTGCCTGGCAGGGCTTGACAGGGGACCTCAGGCCATGCTCCCCACCCAGTGGGGCTTGACGGGGGACCTAAGGTGCACCCCCAGTGCTGGGTCAGGGGAACTCAGGCTGTGGCCCCTGCCAGTGGGGCTTGATGGGGGACCTGAGGCTGTGCCCCCCTCCCAGTGGGGCTTGATGGGGGACCTCAGGCCATGCCCCGCACCCAGCAGGGCTTGACAGGGGATCTCAGGCTGTGTCCCCCACCTGGCAGGGCTTGACGGGGGACCTCAGGGCATGCCCCCACCCCATCTGGGGGACCTCAGGCCATGCCCCCCATCCTGGAGCCAGGACAGGGGACCTGAGGCGGGGCTTGACAAGGGTGGGACTGGCCAGGTCTGGATCTAAGCCAATGTGGGGGGGGGGGTGCGGCTGGGTCTGGGTCTCACGTGATTTTGAGGCGCATGTGGGTGGGTGTGACTTGACTCTGGGTCCCCCTTTTAATGTGCACGAATTTTGTGCACCGAGCCACTAGTTTTAAATATGTTTTCATTGATTTCAGAGAGGAAGGGAGAGGGAGAGAGAGAGAATCAACGATGAGAGAGAATCTTGGATCGGCTGCCTCCTGCACGCCCTACACTGGGGATCGAGCCCACAACCTGGGCATGTGCCCTGACCTGGAACCGAACCGTGACCTCCTGGTTCCTAGGTTGATGCTCAACCACGGAGCCACGCCGGCCGGGCAGGGACACCTCATTTTTAAATGTAAAGTCGGGCTGAGATCAGACATCGCACCTGGGGCAGGCGGTGCTTATTGGGGACACAGGCGGTTGGAGAAGCAGCATGATGGCGGGTGAGGAGTGGTGCTGACACTGCGGCTCCCACACTGGGTACAGGAGTGTGCGCTCTGCCTGACCAGATGCACAGCCGGGCTGACCGCTCTGTGCAAATCAAGGGGAGGAAATGCATCCCTCGGCTTCCTCCCAGGAACGAGCTGACCCGCCCGAGGTGCTGATGCCTCAGGAAAGGACATGCATCCCACAGCAGTAACACTGCAAACCTATCTGAACCTGACTGGCCGTGTTGATGCCTTTTCCGCAACCTCACCTGGCTTTCGGCAGCGTCGTGAGCCTGGGCCCCTCCATGCAGCTGGCTCTGTCGTACACGAGGTTATGAGACACAATAGGAGGAGAGGAGAATAAAACCGTTATCTTCCAACATCCTCCGAGAGGGTGAGAGTGGAGGATTAGCACTTTACAGCTGTCAAGAGAAGGATTAATTTTAAATCTTTTCTATTTCCGCCACCAGACGTGGTGGAGCTGTACGAATAAAAGGCCATTGTCTTCACTCATTAATTTCAAGAGATTGTTAGGAGATGGGGATCTTTTGGAGTTATTATGCCTCTGAAACGATCTTTATCTGGAAACAACGACGCGCCGCGAATACGTGGTTCTCCCGTAACTGTAAATGTTGTCGGAAGGATGGATGCGAGACAGGCGGGCCATACAGATTCACGGCCACGTGAGGGCCGGCTATCTTTCTCCACATACGAGATAGCATTTTATAAAAACAACAACCACAGCTTAAGTTAGATAAAAAGGAATGTGTAAGTGAGTCTCCCCGATCCCTGTTTATCCTCATGAGCCCACATGGGCTATTTACTCTAACCTTCCCTGCTGACATCTTCGTCAGGGGATCCAACGAAATCCCTCCCGGGTGTGGCAACAGCTGGATCCTGATGAAGCCACACCAGTGACCTGTTTCTGTAGAGACGACCAGCTCAGAGGTCACGACACAAGTGCCAATGTCCCTACAGGCATGTGATGCATGTACATAATCTTAAATCAGATAAAAATACATATTTTGTAAATACGTAAAAATGCATAAAAACAAATATGAAAATAAATATTTTAAACATACATGCATACATTCATAAGTGCATCTATATGAATAGTGTATAGATAGATAATATATGTTTATTTCAATAACATATAGACATCACCATACAAGCTCATGACTGAAATTCATATCGAATACAGTCTATGTTTGCAAAAATGACATAAAAGATTGAAATAAGATCTGGAAATAAGTGTTAGTTAAAAGGTTACAATTTTATAGTTATGAACTTGTTTCTTATATATTTGAAATTATATGCAACCATTATAGAAGTATTGAAAATATATCTCAAAATTTTCACAACTGAAATAAAAAAAGGGACCAATGTAAAGACAAACAATGCTAAATACCCAAAGCAATCTTAAGTAAAAGAGAACAAGGTTGAAGGTATCACGCTCCGTGATATCAAGCTATACTACAAAGCCACCGTAATCAAAACAGCACGGGACTGCCACAAACACAGACACACAGGTCCATGGAACAGAACAGAGAGCCTAGAAATTAACCTGTACTTGATCAGTTAATCTATGACGAAGGAGGCGGGAATGGACAGCGGGGACGTGACAGCATCGTCAATAACTGTGGCAGGAAAACGGGACGGACACATGCAAGAACGCAAAGTGGGCCTTCGCACATTAGGTACAAAAATATACTCCACGTGGAGTAAAGCCTTCAATGCAGGACCTGAGAACATAACAACCTGCACGGGACCACAGGAAGCAAACTCTTGGACATCAGTCTTCCGATACGTTTCTGGACGTGTATCCTCTGTCAAGGACCACAAAAGGGAAAATAAACAAGTGCAAGTGCATCAAACTGAAAGGCTTTGGCACAGCAAAGGAAACCATCAACAAAAGGAAGGGCAACCTTCTGAATGGGAGGAAATATCTGCAAACAACAAACCTGAAGGGGGGCTAATATCCAAAATACATAAAGAGCTCATACAATGGAACATAACACACACACACACACACACACACACACGCCTTCAATTAAAAGATGGGCAGAGGACAGAATGGATACATACCACCTCACGCCTGTCAGAATGGCTATCATCAATACAGCCACAAACAAGTGTTGGTGAGGATGTGGAGAAAAGAGAAACCCCAGACACTGTAGCGACTATGGAAACAGTCGGAAGCTTCCTCGAAAATTTAAGATTGAACTACGATAAGACTCAGTCATTCCATTTCTGGGTATTTACCCTAGGAAAATGAAAACACTAATTTGAAAAGATATATGCACCCCTAGGTTTCCCGCGGAATTACCTACAATAGCCAAGATATGGGAAGAAACCTAGGTGTCATTGATAATGAACAGATAAAGATTGATACAGATAAAGATGTCTCACACACACACACACACACACACACACACACACACACACACACACCCCACACACGAATATTACTCAGGCATAAAAAAGAATGAAATCTTGTCTTTTGCGACAACATGGATGGACCTAGAACAGGGGTGGGCAAACTTTTTGACTCGAGGGCCACAATGGGTTCTTAAACTGGACCGGAGGGCCGGAACAAAAGCATGGATGGAATGTTTGTGTGAACTAATATAAATTCAAAGTAAACATCATTACATAAAAGGGTACGGTCTTTTTTTTTATTTCAATAGTTTTATTCATTTCAAACATTTTAACAAGAAGAATGTGAACACTAATTATTATAATTTGAAACTTCAAAAAATGGAGGAATCATAGCACAATAACAGACCTTATATTGAAGATGGCAAAGGCAAAATAAAATTGCCTAACAAAGGAAAGGTACAAAATTAAACTTAAATATAATAAAATAATTTAAAACTAAAACAAATAGAAAAGAACAAAATGTGTAAACAGTAAATTAAACATTTTCTTTAGTGCAACTTCCAAATTATGCCCGGGACGTAGATGTAGATGGCAATGTAGACTGGGTTGAAAGGTTTCTGGTCTTTAAAACATCAACTTCAGTGGGAACAGTGTTGTTGGTCTCCTTTTTAGCTAATGCTCTGATCCTGTGCTCTCCAGGGGCGTGTCTCCCTACATCACCAGGATAACGTGTCTCTGCATTCCCAGGGTGATGTCGGGGGACGCGTCCGTGGGCATTACAAGGAGCCTCTGGAAGATTGAGAGGTTGTTCCTTCTACTGAATGGGAGGATATAAATCCGCCCACTCAGAAGAAGGAGCTGCGGCCATGTTTCCCGACGTTGCCATGTTAACACTGCTGCTGGTGAAGGAGCGGAGGGGAGAGCAAGAGAACCCTCCGCTCTTTTGGCTCCGCGGGCCGGATAGAACAGCCGAACAGGCTGGATCCAGCCCGCGGGCCGTAGTTTGCCCACGGCTGACCTAGAAAGTATTATGCTAAGTGAAATAAGCCAGACAGAGAAAGATAAATAATGTATTATTCTGCTTATATGTGGAATAAAACAACAACAACAACAAAAACAAATGAAAACAAACCAGTAAAAGACATAGATACAGAGAACAAACCGATGGTTGACAGAGGGGAGGGTGGTGGAGGTTTGGGCAAAAACGGCAAAGGAGATTAATAGATACAAACTTCCAATCATAACCTAAGGAAATCATGTGGATGTAATAATACCGTGCCAGCTTCGTGTGGGGACAGGTGGTCACTTTATAGGGCGCCGGGTCCCTGCTGTGCACCTGAACTGAATATGATGTTGTACGTCAATTATCCTTTAAGAGAGAGATGTTCTGATTAAATAAAATCTACAAGGTAAGTACACTTTTTATTCCCTGGAATTCATGCATTTTAGAAGATGATCCCAAAGCTACAATTTTTTTCCACTTAAATTCTGGGGTCTGAACACAGCCACGGCTCATCTTCCTTCCACGATGATGATGGGAAAGGTTTTCCCATCCTGTGCAGACGAAATCTGACTCCTTAGCTGGGCAGCCGACTTCAATCATCCAAGATCAGCCATCTATGGGCACGAGTAAATCTCGCCCCGAGCTCGGAAAATGACCTCCAAAGCTCAGGATTTTGAAAGTTGGGAGAGTTAAGTCAAGGGCAGGTGGGCCTCCGTGCCCCCGTCTGCCCGGGGAGAAGACCGTTCACACAGGCTCCACGTCTCCTCCAGATGATACCACAGTGGCACTGCCATCTCCGCGTCACAGGCCACTCGGGTGCCACCTGTGCGCTTGGTGCCTGTCCGTAAACATCCTCATCGTGCGGAGGAGCTGAGGTAACACATCGGCAGATTGGCTTGGTTCCCTATTTTTTAAATATATTTTCTTGATTTCAGAGAGGAAGGGAGAGGGAGCGAGAGATAGAAACATCAGTGATGAGAGAGAATCATGGATCAGCTGCCTCCTGCACGCCCCCCACTGGGGATCGAGCCCACAACCCCAGCATGTGCCCTGACAGGTAATCGAACTGTGACCTCCTTCCTGGCTCACAGGTGGAGGCTCAACCACTGATCCAAGCCGGCCAGGCTTGTTCCCTATTATTTCCCACTTTTCCAAGGGAAAAACTGGGACCCTCCGTCTTCACAACATGAACCCCACACCCGTGTGCAGACCCCGAGGACGCCCTCCATCGATCGTCTCTATTTATTACAGAAACTGCTTTCGAAGAGGGACTTCCCCGTCCTTCCATTAGCAAAGTGCTGGCATGACTCGCCCTAAATGAGAATTATCAACGATACCTCTTACGACTTCTTTTCCTAAAGTACTTTTTCCTAATATTTAATTTATCAATCATCTCCCAGAGGTATCAGTCAGAGAGGGAGGAAGGCAGCAGATGGGTTTCTGAGGAGAGAGCGCCAGGCCTGCTGTGTGCGGAGAGCCCTCACGGCGAGAAGGCAAAACAAACCCACCTCCTGAGCCTTCCTGATTGGTCCCGGGGGCCGGGGCGCTCCCAGGTGTCAACACAGAAGCGCCCGGGTCCACACCAGAGACTGAAGAGAACATGTCTACTCAGTGATCTGCTCCGTGACAACGTAGCTTATGGTCAGACTGAACACGGGGCACACGTAGGTGCTCCCTGACTTGAGGTATTTTCTCCCTAAAGAAACCTTTTTCATAGAACCTCCATTCTAATACATTTTAAAATATATTTGTATTGATTATTTTGATTTCAGACAGGAAGGGAGGGGGGAGAGAGGGAGAGAGAGAGAGAGAGAGAGAGAGAGAGAGAGAGAGAGAGAGAGAGAAGCATCAATGATGAAAGAGAATCCTGGGTCGGCTGCCTCCTGCACACCCCACACTGGGGATCGAGCCCACAATGAAGGCATGTGCCCTGATCAGGAATCAAACCATGGCCTCCTGGTTCACGGGTGGACATTCAACGACAGAGCCTCACCAGCAGGGCAGAAATGAAGTCATTTTAAACAAATATGTCACAGTGTTTATCACGTCGGTAGACATGCACAGATACGCACACACTATATACATCACTCACACACACACACACACACACACACACACACACACACACGTGTATTATTAGTGGGATGGCAGTCCACACTGTGGATGCATCACCTGGGGATTATTTCATGAAGGTTTGCCACAGGTCGTAACTAATCACTGAATTTAACCATTTCTGAAATGCTGACTTTTCTTAAAGCGAGTCATTCCCTGGTGGGGATGGGGGCTTCTCCTGACTGCGTTGGTTTGCTATCCATCCGACAGCAGATCTGACATTCTGATGGACGCGCATGCTCAGCTCCCACCTCACACACTATTTCCACCTGCTCGTGACCCCAAAGCATTATCCCACCTGACGGAGGGGGAGGAAGCGAGCCCACCGACGAGGCCAGATGACGCGTGAAAGGAGGAACACTGATACACAGGCGCAGCCCCCCCCCCCCCCCCCCCCGTTCCAGGCCAGTGGTCTTTACACTTGTTCCATTGTATGCGCTTTCTATGTTTTAAGTCATTCTCCCGTAGAGTGAGGTAGATGGATGGCAGTTCTGTTCCCAAAGTTATCAAATCTTGGTTGATCCATAGATCAAGGGGAGTATAAAATGGATTTGCAAAGGAAAAAAGAAAAAAAAAGAAAGACAATCCTAGAAGTATGTCAAATCCCAGCCTAATTCTTTAGATATTCCGTGTTTCTCAGAAGCTGCTTGACAACTGATTAATCTCAATTCTCCCCTCTTTGTTTGGAGCTAAACGGGTTACAAGTAAAAACAAGACCTTTCTTACGGACCTCCTCCCCAGATGCAAATGTTCCTGATGTCTTGTTGAAGACACCTATTGGTGGCTGCCAGCTTCGAATAAAGCACGGACCCAACGCATGAGCGAGCTACCGCAGATGCTTAGCTTTCAGCATCTGCTTCAAACAAAAAAGTCCTAACCTGGGACCCTAGAATCCAGAGGACTGAATTCAAAGCTGTATTTCCTCCTTGATTCACCGGCTACATAGCTTTCCCGACCACTGCTCAGCTCACGAGGAACTTAGGGACTCATGCGACTCTGCGGAGTAATTTGAACATGTTTGCTCAGATGGAGAATCTATCCGACAGGAAGGGTAAGAAACCTCAGCCCTTAGATTGTATATTGGGGGCACAGTCAACTCCCTTTAGATTCAGCTGCTGGGGCTTGGGGGGAACCTGGAGGGAGGGTCCAGCTGTCTGGACCAGGAGTCCCTTGTCTCGATGGGATTGTCAAAGCAAAAGCTCCTCGGAGCCTGTCACAGGCCTGGCCTGGGGACTCGGTGTATTAGACCACGGCCCACACATGCTCTTGGCCCCAAGAGGAACTGTCAGGCGGTGTGTCAAATTCCCAGCCTCGCTCCTTTGAGAAATACTGAACATCCAAGTACTGTTTCGCCAGGAAACAAAACTGCTTTTTATTAAGATATCACATGTCTTGAGTGTTCAGTTAGAGTTTATCCAGCAGCACACAGTGGTCAACAGGCGGCCACAGTGCGGAGGCAGCTTGAACCTCCGCGGAGTCTCAGCCGATGGAAGAGCCAAGTGTCGTGAGCTACAGAAGCGATGGACCGGGGACCCTGACAAAGCCATCGGCCCCGGTGTGCTGTCCTTTCTGCGTGATAATGAAATCCTCCTTTCTTTCTCTCCTTTGCTCCCTCCCCTTGAATTGTCTCCATCGCTCATTCCACTTCAGAAAACTAGAAAAGCCAAAATATCAGAAACCTATTATTATTTTACAGGAGAAAGCAGTTCTAAACCATGATGTAATTTAGGCATGAAAGCATATTCAAGGGAAAACTCTCTTTTGTGGCCTAAACTTCCAGGGCAGTACTCCAAAATAGCCCCTCACTACATGATCCACAAATATCGGAGCAAACTCTGAATGTCACAGCAGAGTCCACCGTGTGACTCAGAGGAAACACGGAGCAGTAGGAAGAACATTATCGAGGAGTCAGGAGAGCCGGTGTCTCCATATGGCCTCCCACTGAGGCCTCTGTGACCTTGAGTGGCCTTGGGGGAACTATCCCCATGTGTGTGATGAGCTGCATGAATCCCCGGGTCCACTTCTCATCCAAAGCATGAGATCCAGTCCTGTTACTGGGATGGGATGCCCTCCAAGGTCTATTTTTTAAAAAAAAATAAATATATTTTTATTGATTTCAGAGAGGGAGAGAGATAGAAACATCAATGATGACAGAATCATTGATCACTGATCAGCTGCCCCCTACACACTCCATACTGGAGATCAAGCCCACAACCCAGGCATGAGCCCTGACTGGGAATGGAACCGTAGTTCCTAGGTCAACACTCAACCACTGAGCTACCCCGGCCAGGCCCCAAGGTCTATTAAGAAGCGATTCTTGATTATGATTTCAGAAAATTTGGAGAATAAACGAACTCTACATACAGGCTGATCAAAGTGAGACTAGCCAGACCATTTCTACTCAGTAGTTGGTATATATGTACCTTAAATGTGAAACAGCTATAAAAATTAAAATTACATGACTACTTCTCGGTGCTACGTCCTGGGCACACTCACTCCTTTCCTACGGAATCCTACACAAGACCTAGAACCGTGGTCGGCAAACTGCGGCTCGTGAGCCACATGCGGCTCTTTGGCCCCTTGAGTGTGGCTCTTCCACAAAATACCACGGCCTGGGCGAGTCTATTATGAAGAAGTGGCGTTAGAAGAAGTTTAAGTTTAAAAAAATTTGGCTCTCCAAAGAAATTTCAATCGTTGTCCTGTTGATATTTGGCTCTGTGGACTAATGAGTTTGCCGACCACTGGCCTAGAATAACGCTCCCCAGGGAGGGCCACTTAAACCAGAGGACGGTGCGCATTCACTTAGAAATAGGCCTTTCGGCTCAGAGCAGCGTTTCCTGTTACATCCGGCACAATCCAGGCTACTCCAATGCAGACACTGCAAATCTCGGGGCGAAGCGATGGCAAGTGAACTCCGCGGCTTACAGGCTCAAAATGTCATCAAATTTTTCATTTTCAACGTTGCGATAGTCATGATTTTTTGCGCCATACATCAGATTCAGTCATGCAGCAAATAGCAGTCTTGATTAATATTTGGGAAACATCGACTTATGACTAGATTTACACGTTCTATCTATTTATTTGGCTTATTGAACCGGAGTGGAGGAGCTGGGCTATCTCAAGCACTTCCCCACGTATCTGCAGAAACCCAAAGAGGCCTCAGGCCTCAGGAGGTGGCTGGTGAACCTGGGATTATTCCATTACCGCCTCATGAAGGATGGGGCGGGGGCGGGGGCGCGTATAATACAAAAAATAGAGAACATTTCAAAATAATATAGGAACACCTTTCTAATTTTGTGACAGTAGAAGTGTTTAAAGTGAGAAAAATATGGCTTGATGGTGGCATTAGTCAGGAAAGTTCTAGAAAGGGTTGAAAGTTCTAGAAAGTTCTAGAAGAAGAGGGGGTGCTCCTTTATAGAGGGCGGGGAACGTGGTTTAGGTGTTTCCTGGGAGAGCCTCACTGCCCTAATGAGTCTGCGTTTGCCTGCCCTCATTAGATCACATTCCATGATGGAGAACCACGCTTCTCCTTGATGTACTTCATAACTAACAAAATCACTCCCATCTATTGATCTGTATGAAGAAAAATGGGAGGTTACTATCTCCAAGTGCGCGTGCACTGCAGGGTGATTATGTGGTGAGCGGGTAATGACAGAAACCATTTTATTGTTACTCTTCATTAAAAATAAATATGCATTTAAAATAAGAAGCACGGTTGCTCTGCGTACAATCCATGTAACTGGCAAAGTCCATTATCGCCCCAAAGTAGAATTAATTGCAGCAATTTTTGGAAAAGTATGAGCCCTGCTGCTATAGTAGGTGGCTGAAGTCATACGTGTATGGAGCATTTACTATCTGCAAGGCAAAGGCTGGGTAGTTTATGTGTGTGGTCTCGTTTGATTCTCTCAATCATCTAATGAGATACGTGGTATTACCGTCTTCAGTTCGGGTTCAGAGGGTCTATGTGATGAGAAAGCAGATAGATTGTTTTCCAAATCAGCTCGCTCTCATCAGAGTCTGAGATCACAAGTGAATCCTGAGACATCCCACATGGAAGCAAATCACCAGACACGAGGACTGTGCTCACAGACAGTACAACGTCCCAAACCTTCGTGAGCACAGCTAGTCCTGAGGAAGAAAGTGGAGGCGGCACAGCGAGTGAGTAGCTTAAAGGGCTTAACGCGGTTGATTGGGCCCCAGGAAATCCAGAGACCAAGCCTGGAGACTAACCCAGGCCAGGCGATAGGAATGCACGTCATTCCCGAGCACCTGACCCGGAGACGGGGCTCCGGCCCGAGGATACCTCCTCCTCCTCCTTCCATAGCTCCTTCTTAGCACAGCGCCTGGCCAGACCAGAGAATGCACTCGATGTGTTGCTTTTTTCCAAAATGCTCCTCGCCTCCTAGGTTCTCATAAATTTTATTGATTTAGTTTTTTAAATATATATTTTTATTGATTTCAGAGAGGAAGGGAGAGGGAGAGGGAAACAGAGACATCAATGATGAGAGAGAATCACTGATCGGCTGCCTCCTGCATGCCCCACACTGGGGATCAACCAGAAACCCAGCCATGTGGCCTGACCTGGAATAGAACTATGACCTCCTGGTTCATAGATCAATGCTCAACCACTGAGCCATGCTGGCCGGGCTCACGGATTTTAAACTTCCCATCTTTCATTGGATTAGCAAAACTGAAAGAAGAAAGAGCTGTCATCGGTGATCAAGTCCAGACCCAATTTCATCTCCAGGGGTTTCAGGGAACTCAGGTTTCGAGAAACACCTCCCACCAGTGAGCTTGGAAACGCTTCCGTGGCAGCGAGAGTTTGTAAAACAATATGGAACCAGAGCACAGTGCGCGCTCCACACAATCTTCCTAAAATGCCCACGGTCAACCCACATCCACAGATTTCCCCCTCCGTGAGAACGCGATGGATCAGCTCCTCACAGAGCAACTCAAGTCAGGAAAATATCATTTTTTTTAAAAAGACAAAGTATCGCTCTCATATGTGGAATCTAATGAGCAGAGGGAAGGCGGGGGTGGGTGGGAGGGAACAGATCAACCAAAGAACGTGTATGCAGGTATGCGTAACCCGTGGACATGGACAATAGAGGGGTGAGGGCAGGGGCGGGAGCAGGCTAGAGGGGGTCAATGGGGGAAGGGGGGGGGACACATGTAATACGTTCAACAATAAAGATTTTTTTTAAAAAAATAACAGCGGCCCTAACCGGTTTGGCTCAGTGGATAGAGCGTCGGCCTGAGGACTGAAGGGTCCCAGGTTCAATTCCGGTCAAGGGCATGTACTTTGGTTGCGGGCACATCCCCAGTTGGGGGTGTGCAGGAGGCAGCTGAATGATCTTTCTCTCTCATCGATGTTTCTAACTCTCTCTCCCTCTCCCTTCCTCTCTGTAAAAAATCAATAAAATATTAAAAAAAAAATAACAGCGGAGGATACTAAAATAGTATCCATGAAACAACCTCGTGCAATTGTCCTTCTAATGCGGAGTTTCCCTGATTGCGCACACAGGAAATAATTTACTTGAAGTAAAAGAGGAATCATTCCATTCTACAGTCGAAGCATCACTTTCTTGCTTTCAGGATGCCCCTTGGACAGGCTTGCTGTTCGCTCAGGCACACCTCACACTTCAGGAGTTTGCCTGGGTTCCACACGCTGCTACTTATTTCTCATCGCCACCTGTCACTCCGCGGCCTCTCCGGCCCAGCACAGAAAGCCACCTCTGCTTTCACTACTTCAGGGGCACACAGGATTCGAGAAAAACTCGAACGCCTCAATTTGTTAGAAATGGTTCAACGGAAGCAGGAGAACTTGAGGCGTTTTTATCTCCCAGGTCCTTTGCCCATGCAGCCATTTACAACGAGCGCATTCACTCTATTTCGGCGCTGTGCTCTAAAATGGAATCTCTCCTAAGTTATCAAACAGAACCGCGGCCGCGGCCGTGGCAGAGCTGCTGACGTTTCTATTAATACATGGAAGTTTGCAGAGATGGAGCAAAGTAATTATCTCTAAGATCACCTCTTAGAATGGCTGAGCTGGTGAAACACACACATTAATTTCAGCCCAGTCACCACAACATAATTTCTACCTTCATAACATTTATTCCTACAGAGCCTCGGACCCAAATCACGGGAGAGATCAGAGTGTGGGTGCAATTTCCTTCTGTAAACCGCCGCCAGAGCAGCGTAGCGTCTGTAGCATCCGCGAGGGGCCCTCCGTCTGGGTGTGATGGAGGGAGAGGTGGAGAGCACACTCTGAAATATTCAGAAATTGCTAAAAAAACAAAAATCATCCTGTACTCGGAATCAGACTAATCTGTGTTGCCAAAAAGGGACAGAATCTAAGCTCACGCAGTTTCCTGCGGCAGGTTTCACATGACACGGCTTTAAAGACAGACCAGGGCGGGCGGGGAGGCCCATCAAGCATCCAAGTGAGGTGTCCCGGGAGCAACCAAAGGCCTCAGACCTGCCTGGTCCCCGCGTCTCCGGGAGCCACGACGCAGCCCAAGAGAAACGCCGTACTCACCGAGCAGATGTCTGCTTTCGGCAAACACTGGACCTGCCCTTCGCGTAACTCGGGTCTTCGGGGCCCCATTTCTCTCCGTCGCTGCCAGAGGCTCCCGAGCCTCAGCCGCGCCCCAGCCCTGCTGCTCAGGCAGCTCCCGGCGTGTCCTGCTGTCTGCGTGGGATCTGAGACGGCTCCGTCCTTCCCTCCAGCCAACCCCTCGCCGCCGCCCGCATCTGCTTCCTCCTGAAGCTCAGATCCACTTGCAGAAAACACCCTCTCGACTCCGTGTTTTATTTCAGGAACTTTCGTGGCTTGATGATTCTACATCCCCCCAACACGGCACAGAGCGCGTGGGAGGAAGGACGTGGCCGGATGTGGCCGTGGCCGCTGCTCCCTGGAGAGACCTGGCCGGTGGCCTCTCTCCTTTGCGTGGTGGGTGCGAGGAGCTAATAATTAATAATTAATAATCCATGCAGCCAAATGACAGCTTAGAAGGAAGCAGCCACTCCGACTTGCTCTCCCCAGCCCTCTGATGTATGTCCAACAGCACGAAGGTGTCTAGGAGCGGTTAATAAAGAAATCGCAGACATAACACCCCGCGTTAAAATTAGTCCGCCGTGGCACAAGCCGGCTGTGGTGGCACCGTGGGAGTTCCATCTCTGTGCATGCAGCTGATGCAAGGGATGACAGTTTTTTAAGTGAGCATCTGGCGAGGGAAGACATCCAGGGAGAAGTACGGGATGCAGGAGGCTGGGGCCCGGCAGTCAACTCAATGTGAGGGCCGCTTTGGACAGAAAGCGAGTGGATGTCACCCCACTGTTTCTAAAAGGTGGCCTTTCGGGGCATTTCTGCGAAGACATTTCAGGTTCAAATCAACCCTATGTTTCATTTACCCCTCAGACCTGAGAGGGGCTCCCTGGAGGACACGGGTCCATGCATGCACTGCGTGCACCTGCGTGTACCTGTGTGCACCTGCGTGTACCTGTGTGCACCTGCGTGTACCTGTGTGCACCTGCATGTACCTGTGTGCACCTGCGTGTACCTGTGTGCACCTGCGTGTATCTGTGTGCACCTGCGTGTACCTGCATGTATCTGTGTGCACCTGCGTGTACCTGTGTGCACCTGCATGTATCTGTGTGCACCTGCGTGTATCTGTGTGCACCTGCGTGTACCTGTGTGCACCTGCGTGTACCTGCATGTATCTGTGTGCATCTGCGTGTACCTGCATGTATCTGTGTGCACCTGTGTGTACCTGTGTGCACCTGCGTGTACCTGTGTGCACCTGCGTGTATCTGTGTGCACCTGCGTGTACCTGTGTGCACCTGCGTGTATCTGTGTGCACCTGCGTGTATCTGTGTGCACCTGCATGTACCTGTGTGCACCTGCGTGTATCTGTGTGCACCTGCGTGTACCTGTGTGCACCTGCGTGTACCTGTGTGCACCTGCGTGTATCTGTGTGCACCTGCGTGTATCTGTGTGCACCTGTGTGTATCTGTGTGCACCTGAGTGTACCTGTGCGTACCTGCATGTATCTGTGTGCACCTGCATGTACCTGAGTGCACCTGCGTGTATCTGTGCACCTGCATGTACCTGTGCGTACCTGCATGTATCTGCGTATACTTGCATGTACCTTTGTGTACCTGTGTGTATCTGTGTGTACCTGCATGTTCCTGTGTGAATGCTCATTCCCACAGACACACAGTAATTCACATATCACAGTTTCTCCAACGCATGGCCCTCCCATGAGCTTAATGGCCTTAAAGACTATTTACTGAGACATATGGTACATGGAGCAGCGGTTTTCAACCTTTCTCATCCTATGGCACATGTCAACTCGTTACTGAAACTCCGGGCACACCAAAAATAAGTTTTTTGCTGATTTGATGGAAAAAAATAAAGTATGATATTTATTCATTCACACCGGATGGCTATTGTGGTGGCGTTGTCATTTTTCAGTTTGACAATCTAAAGGGAAATGGTCAGTGCCCCTGACTGAACAGCCGGGTGTTGCATGTTGTAAACATCCCTGAGGCGCCCCGTGAGCCCTGGCACACGGGGTGAAAATCGCCGACGTGGAGGAGACAGCACAGACCACCCGGCTGTCCCATGGGGAGACCGGCCTTTCATCACTCCCAGGCTTCCTGTCCTCCTTCCTCGTCAGCACCCCGCCTGAAAGGACCGGGGTCTTCTCGGCAGACAGCGCTGCCTGGCGCTGTACCGGGGGCGGGGGGGGGGGGGGGGTGGCGGGGGAGTCCCAGCGTCTCCCTCTGCCTGGGGATTCCCCCACTAGAGCCCCGGGTCCCGGCTCTTCCCGCACCAGCAGGAGGCCCAAGAGCATGGCTTCACCTCCAGGTGCTGCTCCCAACCTCCTCCCTCCCACCACCCAGAGGGTGCACGGCGGGGAGTCCCCTAGTTCTCCACTCCCGCCACTCAGAGGGTGCACGGCGGGGAGTCCCCTAGTTCTCCACTCCCGCCACCCAGAGGGTGCACGGCGGGGCGTCCCCTAGTCCTCCACTCCCTCCACCCAGAGGGTGCACGGCGGGGAGTCCCCTAGTCCTCCCTCCCGCCACTCAGAGGGTGCACGGCGGGGAGTCCCCTAGTTCTCCACTCCCGCCACTCAGAGGGTGCACGGCGGGGAGTCCCCTAGTTCTCCACTCCCGCCACTCAGAGGGTGCACGGCGGGGCGTCCCCTAGTTCTCCCTCCCGCCACTCAGAGGGTGCACGGCGGGGAGTCCCCTAGTCCTCCACTCCCGCCACCCGGAGGATGTACCGCGGGGAGTCGCCTGATGTCACCTCTGCCTCTCTTAGAGCGGAGGATGCTGAGCTTTTATCCCCACGTGCTTCTTGGCTTAAGGCTCGGTCTTCACTGCCGGTTCATAAAGTGGACGGTGAGTCCGTGGTGGGTGGGAAGGAGGTTTTCCGCCCGGGCCCGGGCCTCCGTGGTCTTGGAAGCGGCCTGCAGCGCCGTCCTCCGGCGGGCAGTGCCGAGCAGGTTGGAGTCCGCAGGAGACCTGGTTCCAGGCCGGGCTGCACCCTATCTCTACCATGAAGGCCGAAACGCGTCCAGTACAACTCACTCCAACTACCTGCTGCGTGGTCCACGCCTGGCCCACGTCACCCACAGACGAGAGCACCTACCGAGGGGCTTGACTGCTCCCGTCCACACCCGTGGGCCATCAGAACCCTGGCAGCGGGCACGCGGGCACACGCTGACTCCAGAGCCAGCGACGGCAGGTTTATGATTGGAGGTGGCCTTTCCTTCTCAACCATCCATCTATGGGGGAAGCAGGCATGTCATTGAGCATTGAAAAGGCCATTGGAACATATGTTTTAATCTTCATGCCTTGCTGGGGTCATGCAAATGTCCAATGCAAATGTTGACGTCCAATCAGAATATGGTCCAACGCCATGTTTACCTCACCAGCTGTCCTTCCCAGCCCCTGAAGGCATCCCGTGCAAACCCCAGCGCCCTCCACACGCTACTCATTACAGCATCCATGCAAAGGAGGCTCCGTTTTCTCTGCCTACACACACACACACACGCACACACACACACACACGCACACACACACACGCACGCACACACACACACACACGCACGCACACTTGACGGGGCCTGTGGGTAGTTCCCGGGTTGGCACCGGAAGCCGAGTATGTCCTTGGTTTTGCTCCCCTCTGGCCCAGGCCCTTGAGCATTGAAAAGGCCACTGTAACGTATGTGTTAATCTTCATGCCTTGCTGGGATCATGCAAATGTCCAATGCAAATGTTGACATCCAATCAGAATATGGTCCAACGCCATGTTTACCTCACATTTCGTTGTAGTGTTCCCATTACACCAAAGCTTCCCTGTTCCTTTGGGTCCGTCTTGGCTTCATACCCTGAAGCTGAGAACAACTGGCAGCCCTGTAGGGCTGAGATAACGCAACCGTAAGACATCGGTCGTGAAAGGGGCGAGCGTGGATTTAATCAGGAACGAGGCACCGGATGCTGCTGAGGTCAGCACGCACTCAATGCCCCGAAGGCGCTCTTGTGGAGCGCTCCTTCCCGCCTTTCTGCTTCGGGGCCGGGGGTGGGATGCTGGTCGTTATATTGGAAGGTATGGCGGTCTCCCACCCCCACAAGCAAAGGTGGTCCCAGGACGCCAGCCATGTTTTCGGGTGAGCCCGGGGCCCCCAGGGAGCAGGGCAGGCGGTCAGAATCCAGCCCGTTCCACACGCAGGCTGGCCCCACATTCCAGCCCGGTTACTCAGAATCAGCAAGGAACACCTGTTATTAGAATTCTAAGCCAGATAATAGCCATTATGATTATTATTCTGCTTTGCACCTTTGATTTTGTAACTTAAAAAAAAATGTACTTAAAAAGCAATACATCTTTTGCAGAAGAAAATGGCTTTGTGGAGGTCATGTTATATAAAAGGCATTCGATGGAAAGCTTGGACTTGGCTATTCTCGGAGCAAAAGGTCCCAGTGCAAGGAATAAATACAACATCATTCTTTAGAAATGAATGCGGCTTAATGAAGTCTTAATTGTATGACTGGCATTGTTTGTTGTTGTTTTTTAAACTAGTCTAATTCTACAAACATTATTAACATCAAAAGAAGGAGAAGAAAACAACCTTTGAATTCTATTTAGGTCCTTCATCAATCACTACTACATGGGAAATATTTAACTTGTGTGTTACTCTCACAGTAGGACCTCATAAGCTTTCTGCCTGACCCACAATGATGTCAACAGGAAGAACCACAACCCTTGGGTTTTCATAGCAATTTAGCTTACAGGCAAGTAGAACATTAATGTTACGCCGTGTGTGTTTCTAAGCATATTTAGGGCGCATCAGTGTAAAATTGCTTCTTTGTGGCTCTTCTGTTCTTGGTCATGTATATAGAAACTTTCACTAGATGCATTTTTCTTAAGTTACCATTTTGGTAATTCCACACTGAGAGAAAAGTTGAAAAAAATAATTACAATATAATAATATCTGGAAATTTTTAACCAAACTTATCTATCATTCATCAATAAATGTTCCTAGCATTTAACTCTCCAATCTAAGTACCCTTTGAGGAGAGAAAATCTAAAAAAAAAAAAAAAATGTTTCCTAAAACATATATCGCTTAATTTCCTATTTTATAAAATGAGCTCTACTGACTCCTTTCGGAAGAAAAGCCTTCCCCCAGTCCTAGCAGCACACTTAATTAAGTTGGTACATGGGAACCGGAAGCCATGGAGCTAAGTATCATTTCCGCCACGTTTTCAGGGAAGCTGACACCACGCTTCGGAAACCCCATAGCTGTGTGGCAGCTTTAACATCGATTTGGTCCCCACTTTGTTCTCGGGAAAACTGGTCCTTTGTTTTCTGCCGTCTCAGGACACATGCCGCTCAGGTGTAATCAGGAGAACATGAGAAATAATGAAGAATAATGGAAGTGTGTCCCTCCCAACCAGAACCCCAGCCTCAAGAGAAATAGCAAAACAAAACAAGAAAACTGCTTCCGAAAATGGGCTTTTTGGAGAAGAGCTTGGAAAGGAAAATGACCGTGACTGTCACCCAGCTATCTACCTCCAGGTTTATGATCATTAAACTCTTCACAATGAAGTTATATAATTTTTCAAATATTTTCAGGATTAAGTATTTCTTTTACCTATTGGTAACATAATAACTTTGCCAAATATCTTAGTCAATACAAAAAACCACACACAACTACTTAAAACGAAGGAAGGTATTATTGTGATATTTTTAAAATGTATCTTGGCATCATAGTAAGAAAAACAACAACACATGAATCATGTTTCCTTTTATGAAAAATAAATTCACAGCAACACGGATACTCTAAGCCAATTTTATTTTTAAATGTTCTTTCAACTGTTAACGAAGCTCTGTCTTGAAAATAGCAGAAATAACTCATCAGGACACATATTTTGAAGTGATCTGCAAACTCGTTGTAAAGACAGGAATTCCAGTGACTAGTAGAATCCATTCCTTGGATTACCAACCCATTTTTAAGAGAAGCATACTACTAGCAAGATGATAGACTGTGACCCCACTAAGTAATCTTAATATTACTCCAGCCATTTTTATTATTTTATTTTTTAAATGTAGTATTGACTTTTAGAGAGAGAGGAAAAGAGAGTGGGAGAGAGAGAGAGGAATATCAATATCAGAGCAAAGAAAACCAAGATGGCGGCATAAGGTATACACCTGTACGTGCTGCCTCTCACAACCACACCAAAACTACAACTAAAAGACAAAACGTCTATCACCCAGAACCACAGGAAAGCTGGCTGAGTAGAAGTTCTACAACTAGAAGGAAAGAGAAAAGAGCATTGAGACGTGCACAAGCGCGGAAAAGCTGAGGTACGGAGGCGCGCGAATTGGGCTGGCGTCTGGCGACTGGGTGAGCTGTTTTTTTCAACCCAAAGGGAGACACAAGCTCCCGATTACTCTGAACTCCAGTTTCCGGCCAGACCCTGGGGACCCAGACGTCTACGGGGAGAAGCTGGACTGTCTGCCATTGGGTCAGAAAGTGAGCCTGATTACTCAGAACTCCAGTTTCCAGCCAGACTCTGGGGACCCAGACTCCTACGGGGAGAAGCTGGACTGTCTGCCATTGAGTCGGAAAGTGAGGGTGGCTTTCTTGCAGAGGTGCACGCAGGAATCATTGTTTATTGCACTGGGGCGCAGGACGCAGGGACGGCTAACTGGCAGTCATCGCTGTTTGCCACACCCTAGCCTAGTGACTCCCTGAGACCCCGCCCTGCACAATTTACAAACCCACCCAAGCTCTGCACAGCGGCTTTTGCATATAAATGGCCTGCCCTATCACAGCTTAACCTAACAAACTGCAGCTCTGGTCAGACAGCTCCAAAACCTCCAAATCCCAAGCAAAGAGGAGAAATCTGCAGATCTCGCTGTAGCTCCTGCTGGGTGGCCTCAGACAGTAGCTGACCTGCACCCCATTGGAGTTCCAGAAGCCAGTGTACCTAGTGGTCAGTGTGAGACACCAGATTTCAACTCCTCACATCCATAAGTGACACATTCAAGAGGAGGACTCAGTGAGCACCAAAGCCCCACTGAAACAAGTCCTGCACCATAAGGGTGTCTCCTGCACAGCAGTTCTTCCGTTATAGACACAGCGGGTCCTCACAGCCAATTGGCCTGGAGGTCAATTCCTCCCAGTGTACCAACAGCAATCAAGGATTAACTACAACAAGACTTTGCACTCAGCCCACAAAGGGGTGCACCAAGAGTGTCCACCTCAGGTGAGAGGGGAGGCTGAACCACTGGGCCCTATATGTCACCTACCACAGAAAACCACCCCATCAACACAGGGAAGCAGCCAAAATGCGGAGACAAAGAAACATGTCACGAATGAAAGAAATGGAGGAAAGCAAACTACTGGATATAGAATTCAAAACCACATTTATAAGGTTACTCAAGAATCTTCTAAAAACCTCTGAGGAACTTAGTGAGACCTTTAAGGATCTTAATGAGAATGCCAAAAAAATGGAAAAGGACCAGTCAGAAATTAAGCATACACTGTCTGAAATAAAGAATATACAGAAATTCAACAGTATACCAAAGGACCCCAAGAATCAAACCAAAGATTTGAAATATGAGGAAACAAAAAACACCCAACCAGAAAAACAAAAAGGAAAGAGAATCCAAAAATATGAAGATAGTGTAAGGAGCCTCTGGGACAACTTTAAGCGTACCAACATCTGAATTATTGGGGTGCCAGAAGAAGAGAGAGAGCAAAATATTGAAAATCTATTAGAAAAAATAATGACAGAAAACTTTCCCTACCTGGTGAAAGAAATAGACTTATAAGTCCAGGAAGCGCAGAGAACCCCAAACAAGAGGAATCCAAAGAGGACCACACCAAGACACATCATGATTAAAATGCCAAGGGCAAAAGACAAAGAGAGAATCTTGAAAGCAGCAAGAGAAAAACAGTTAGTTACCTACAAGGGAGCACCCATACGACCGTCAGCTGATTTCTCAACAGAAACTATGCAGGCCAGAAGGGAGTGGCAAGAAATATTCAAAGTGATGAACAGCAAGAACCTACGACCAAGATTACTCTACCCAGCAAAGCTATCATTCAGAACTGAAGGTCAGATAAAGAGCTTCACAGACAAGAAAAAGCTAAAGGAGTTCATCACCACCAAACCAGGATTATATGAAATGCTGAAGGGTATTCTTTAAGAAGAGGAAGAAGAAGAAAAAGGTAAAGATAAAAATTATGAACAACAAAATGACATCAAATACATACCTACCAACAAGTGAATCTAAAAATGAAGTGAATAAAAAATCTGAAGAACAGAATGGACTGGTGAATATAATAGAATCAGGGGCATAGAAAGGGAGTGGACTGACAATTCTCGGGGGGAAGTGGGTGTGAGGGGTGCAGGAAGAGATTGGACAAAAATCTTACACCTATGGATGAAGACAGTGGCGGGGGGTAAGGGCATGGGGTGGGGTGGGGAATCAGGTGGAGAGGAGCTATGGGGGGAAGAAAAAGAGGAACATCTGTCATAATCTGAACAATAAAGATTTATTTAAAAAACTATCAGAGCAAAATATGGATTGACTGCCTCCTGCACGTCCCCCAGCTGGGATTGAGCCCGAACCCCAGGCATGTGCCCCGATCAGGAATCGAACCAGCAACCTCTTGGTGCACGGGATGATGCTCAACCAACTGAGCCACGCCGCCAGGGTAACTATGGACGTTTTAAAAATATTTAAGTCACTTCACTTCATGTGCATTCAATACAAGGGCAGGTTGTGTGAATTTGAATAATTCCTCCCTCAGGGAGGAAAGGGTTTGCTGTGATCTTCTTGAAAATGTTCCTATTCAACTACTTAAGTTGAAACAGAATGGTTCTCATTGTTTATTCCCTAATCCATACCGGAAGTTTACCTGGGTGTCCTTCCTAGTAAGTGCCCAATAGAGATGAGTGGTGGTAGCGATGGCGATGGCGGCATTTGAATTGAGATGACTTGCAACGTGACAATTTTTTGTTACTACATGTGACAGCTGATACTGGACGTCACTGTACAACTTCCAGTCAGCAAGTTCAAAACCCAGTGCTATTTCCTCCCCGTTAGGAATTCTTTCCGGAAATAAAGATGCCAACCAGCCAGCCAGGAGAAGGAAAAGGGTGATGCTCATGGGTGGGCTGCCGATCTGACGTCTAAAAACTCCTTCTTCTAGCCGAAACCGGTTTGGCTCCGTGGATAGAGCGTCGGCCTGCGGACTCGGGGGTCCCAGGTTCGATTCCGGTCAAGGGCATGTACCTTGGTTGCGGGCACATCCCCAGTGGGGGGCGTGCAGGAGGCAGCTGATGGATGTTTCTCTCTCATCGATGTTTCTGGCTCTCTATCCCTCTCCCTTCCTCTCTGTATAAAAAAATCAATAAAATATATTTTTTTAAAAAAATAAAAATAAAAAAAAATAAAAACTCCTTCTTTTCCCTCAGCGACCAGCAGGGAGACCGAGGTCACCCCCGAGCTAATGCCTTCAGTGGAAGCTACATCTCATCTCAAATCCTCGTGGCGATTTCCTCCTACAGGCAAAGCCATTTTTGAATTCTCAATTTATCTTCACCTGCCCTGCATATGGTTTTAGTTCTAACCCTCCCCGAAGAATTTCTGAAAGGGGCGCATAATATTGAATGAATAATTTGCTGAGGTAACATTGCCTTTTTTCTCCTAAAGAGGAAAATACGCACTTAGCCATCATCTTTTAGCTAAAAGCTACTAACAGTAATGGCTTCGCAATTTCCCGACATCGCCTTTGAAATGTCCTAGCTTGAAGCGTGTGGAATGTTCACTGTTCTTATGTACATCTCTAAAAATTTTTGCTAAAAAGGCAAACATCCTTCCCAAGAAATATTTTAAATACAACATGAAGATACTTTGCAAACAATGATTTACATGAATTCCAAGAAGCCAGGATACGGCTAGCTCCACGGACTGGCCAGGGGTGATAAAAGCATTTCTTACTGTCTGAAGTGGTCGCAGTAAATAATCGCGCCGAGCCCTAGCCAGTTTGGCTCAGTGGATAGAGCGACTGCCTGAGGACTGAAAGGTTCAAGGTTCGATTTTGGTCAAGGGCACATGCCCAGGTTGCAGGCTCGATCCCCAGTGGGAGGTGTGCAGGAGGCAGCTGATCCATGATTCTCTCTCCTCATTGATGTTTCTAACCCTCCCTCCCTCTCCCTTCCTCTCGGAAATCAATAAAAATATATTAAAAATAATAATCCTGCTGACAAATTCTGTGACACATGAAAACAAGTAGTACACAGGCCCTTCCTTAAGAAATTCCTGGTCTCATTGATTACCCGGACACAGGGACAAATATACTGTGATGGAACGATGACTAAATTGTATGATCAAGGTACAGTAACAGGCGGTCAGAGCAACGCCAGGTGGGGTGATCAACTCCCTTTTTTTTTCTCTAATAGATTTTTATTGACTTCAGACAGGAGGGGAGAGGGAGAGAGACGGAGCATCACCGCCTCTCTGAAGCCCTCCAGGACTTGCCTGAGCTCTGTGCTCCTCAACTCCTGGCTCTGGCTGGGAACACAGTTGCCATGGCTACCACCTCTCATCTCCACTGGCATTTACCAGGAACGTCACCCAGGGACACTTCCGGTTTGGATCACGGAATAAACAAGAAGAACTACTCTATTTCAACTTAAACAGGTGAATAGGAACATCTGCAAGAAGATCACGGCAAACCGTTTCCCACACGCAGGAGGATTACCGAGGCCTTCACATCGGAGGGGGGCCCCAGCACAGTCCTGGGACGGGGACTCGGTCCACAGCCACCCTTCAGGGCCACCCGGCGTCACGCTGGCGGGCCCTCCTCCGTGCCTTTATCTGTCCTGAGAGTGGGGAGCAGCTTCCCTGGGAGGGGCCTTCTCTGCTCCAGGGAAGGAGGATGGAAAACACACCAACTCTGGAGCTGAGCGCGAGCCGCACCAGCTGCTCACATCTGGTTGCCCCCCCCACCATGGGTGTCAGGCTGGCAGAAAGGGGCGCCGTGAGCATCTGGGCCCGGACCCCGCGATCCACACGTCCAGGCAACCCAGACCCACGGAGGGTTCGCGATGTTCCTCTTTGGTTCCTCTCACGCGTCCCTCGCTTTCTGAGATGCGGACAGGCAACTCTTCGGGACACAGAAGCAGTGACGGGAGACTGGCCAGGAGGAAGGAGGGGGTGGGTGCTCCAGGCCCCGCTGCCCGTCCCCCCACCCCCACCCCATCTCCAGTGAAAGCAGAAGAGGGTCTGAAACTTCCCGGTGCCCCCGGGCGCCTTGGTCACGGGAGAAGCCGAGCAGGCAGGTCACTGAGCACTGAAAAGCCCCGAAGAGAAGAAGCCACTGTAACATGTTTTAATTTCAAAATGGCCCTCCGCCTTCGGTGTTGGGGGGAAAGAAGAAAACATAGATGGGAAAAAAAGGAGAAGCAGCAGCAAGCGGGGGCAAGGTACCGTGACTCCTGACATAGAATGGGAAAGCGTTTGCCTGTAAGTCACGTCTCTAACAGAGAGTAATGGCCCAGACAGTATGTGCAGGTAGCAATTTTTAAAAATTGATTTTAGAAAGTGAGAGAGAGAGAGAGAGAGAGAGAGAGAGAGAGAGAGGACGAAGGAGAGAGACAGAGAGAAACATTGATGTGAAAGACGCACATCTATTGGTTGCCTCCTGCATGCGCTCCAACCAGGGATGGAGCCAGGAACCTGGGCATGGGCCCTGGCAGGGAACCTGCAGCCTGCACGCTTGTGGTGTATGGGAGACGCTCCAAGCAGCTGAGCCACCCGGCCAGGGCTGCAGGTGGCAATTTTCATTTGTGGAAAAGACAGGCCACATAGTGAGAAACATTTGAAACTGTCCACTGCCATCAACTTGCTGATGGATTTCAAATGTCAGGCCTGGTACCCCACCCCCTCTTTGGAGCAGATTTGCACAATGACTCGCTCAGATATCACCGTCCGTGCATATTGTCGGGTGAGCATTTCAGTTTTCGAAGAATGACACTCAATGTGGCGATGACCTAAGTGATGGGAATGTGCTAGAGCAAGTCATAGGCTGTGGCGTAAAACACTACCTCAGATCCAGTGCGGGTCCAGCATTTCAGAAGAGTCATTCATCTTGTTCCCATTTTTTTTATCCGTCGTTCAAGCTGCCACACTCCATTAGTATACAGGGCACGAAGAACGTGATCTTTCTTTCATTTCATCATTAAATAAAAATTTAAACATGCATTTATATTTTCTATATTTATGATAGTTTCGGCATTTGAGACTTTTTAATTTCCTCATGGTCAAGCGTGTTTAATGACTCAAGTATAAATATTTTATAGCCTCCCCTCATTATTTCTCATTAGCAGCAGAGCTGCATTTTATCCAGTGAGGCCCACCCCGGAGGATCCACCAGAAACGAGGGGTGCCTGCCTTCTGCACAGACACGGACAGGTGAGCACAGACACGGACAGGTGAGCGACGCTCACGTGATTACAGACTCACAGAACCCCCCTGTGGCCAGCCCGCAGCTGGTCACAGTACCCACAGCTGACGGGACACCAAAGGGAGACACTCGCTTCTCTCCAGGTGTTCCAGTCTCACTGCTTTCAGCGGCCCTGAGCCAGGTTCCCTGCAGGGCGGGGAGCTACGCGCACACCAACTTCCACCGGGGGCTCCGTCTGGGGCCAGGAGGGCTGGTCCTGGGGTTCCGGCACAGACCAGTTCAGTCCCTGACCAAGGGATGGAGACCGAAACCAGCGTCCAGGGGTCCCCTGCCCTGAGAGCCCTTCTCCTGGGCCTGTCAGAGGTCCCTCGCTTTGTAAAAGCGCCTTCCAGCGGACCTGCAATGAGCTGTGTGAACCTTCCTTCACGAAGAACAGACGCTTCCCTAACGGTGGCCAGGAAACCATTATTATCGCTAAAATGTCCTTCCAGTCAGATCGGGACCCCCCAAAAGATCATTGCTGCTTTTCCAAATTACCCACGAAACGTTTGGACCGTAAGCGGAACGCCATCCTGGTGCCTGTGTTGAGTTTCTAACAATAGTACCTGCTTTACGTGGGTTCGACATTGGGGCCTTAATTAGGCTGACCTTTAAAGAAAGAGCTTTCTAGAACCGGAATTCTTTACCGGACTTCTGCAGGGCACTTCCCGGGCAATCGACCCACCCAGATAGGATGACACAGGCTTTCTCATTTGTGTCGGATGCCAAATACTATGGGTGTCCCCCAAAATGTACACACACTTTGAGTGATCATTAATCCCAATGGGTTAACTCTGAAAAGAAAGACACATCCATCGAGCCATCAGCTGTTAACGCGTGTCTACATGTCTTGGGAACACCCTATATTTTTGTCACTTCCTCTGCCAAACACCACAGTCCTCTTTAGAACCCATCAGCACATTGAAAATGTAATGCATGCTGAGAGCAGGCGAAATGTTGCCTAATGCTAAAAACCATGTTTCTTTTTGGGGGTGAGTGAGGGCGGGGTGGGGGGGACAAAACCCAAAACCTGCTCTGATCAGCACCTTCTAAGCAGAGAATCATTCTGAAGAGTTTGCAGCGTCTGATCCCGACCCATCCTTGTCTAACTCTTCCCTCGGCTTCCAGAGTCTACACACCTTCCTGTGCCTCATTCCACCTGAATCCCCGGGGAAGGAGGAGGGAACCTGGCCTGAGGGGCACCGTGTGTTAACCAGAGATCACCTGTTTCCCATTGTGTGGTCACGCCCTTACGCTTGGGTGTTGCGACAGTGACGTCCTCAGATGGTCAGAGGTGACACAGTCTCACCCTTCAGTTCTATGGGTTTTTCTCCACCAGCGGGGGTGGGGAACATTTGGCCCGCGGGCTGTAGAAGGCCTGCAAAACCATTGGGTCTCGTTTGCTATGTGACTTAGAGCACACCCTCCATGTCACAGTTAACAGGATGCTTTAATCCCCAGGAGGGACGAAGAAGAGTCGTGCGTCGGGAACAAGAATCTTCAGCAAGGACACAGGAAGCGCAGGTGAAAGAAAATGCCAGACCTGAGGAGGACAAAGGGACGCGAGGTACTGTTACCTGTCCTCGCCGCAACCCTTTCTGATCCCCTCGCCGTCTCTTCTCCCAGCCCGACGTAAGCGTCAACCCAGGAACTGCCGTGGGAGCTCTGGGAAGTGGGCAAGTCACACAGTACACAAAACATCGTACTGTAACTTCCGACCCCCAGAGGACAAGGAAGCGGTTTGAAACATGTCTCCAATGCAAAGTTCAATTGGACCATTATTATTACTGTTCTGTGAATTATAAAAATAGTATGTTTGATGCAGAACTAAACATACAGGAGGGAAGAAAGAAAAAGAAAGGAAGGACAGAGGAAGAGAAGGAAAGAGAAAGGGAAAGAAAAGAAAAGCGAGACTTGGCATCGTCATGGCAATGGCCTACATTCACCAGGCAGTTCTCTCTTAAAAATAGTAACAATAGAATTTTTTTTTTCCCTTAACTTTGCTGGAATCACTAATAGGTGCTTCCAATTACCAGAGAACAAGACTCATAGGATCAGATTTTGCATAATTTTTCCTTTCACTTGCAACTTCCCAAACAAAATGCCATACACTGTTCCTGACTTCATTTGCTTCTTAAGCAAGGCCGGCACCGGGACTACTTAACTCCTCCAGGGACTCAACCAGATGAAAAGATCTAGGATGGCTCCATTGTCGAAAAAACGCCGGCGGTCCTGTGGAAATGATCTAACTCAGGCGAACACTGGAGAGTTTAGAAAATGGAAATTCTATTGTCATCACTTTCAAAGATTCCGGCAACACCCCTTCCTCCTGGGACACACTGACACTTGGTGGGGCTGGGAAACAAAGAAAAGCAACAAAACCAGAAAAGCAGCTGCTGCAGTGACTCTGCCAGCTGGAGGGCGTGCTCCAGGTCAGCGGGCTGCTACCCGGGCACCTGCCGATACCCGGACCCACACAGCAGGAAGTGTTTCCGGTTTGTGAAAGATGGTTCAGAGGGTCAGGAAGGCAGGTACAGGCCAACCGGTCTCAGCCTCATGTTCAAAGCCAGGATCGTCTGATTTCCAAATTCCATTCAGTTGAATCTGACCCTGTTACCCACACCGCGCAGGTGAAGAAATCCCGCTGAAATCCAAGCACAGCACCGGGTTACCGGGCGGGGACACCAGGGGGCCCCGTCTGCCATCAATATTCCAGTCCTCATATTAGTGAGAAGCTATTTCTTCAGCCACTTTAAGTGAAACCGCTTTTATTTTGCAAAAGGAAAGACGTGGTTTTGTTGTAGAGTACAGCACGGAATTGCCAGCCTAACTGCTCGGCTCCTCGTGCACGCAGCGGCAGACGCACAAACGTAACTTTCCTTTCTGCGAAGAGGCCTTCACCCATGAACAGGGTGGCTTAGGACGTGATGGAGAGCAAGTTCCTCTCCTGATCGCTGGGGCCGATGATGCTGGGGTGGAGGCGGCCTGGGAGGCGGCCTGGGGCAAGGTAGGAGGTCTCCCACGGTCCCGGCTCCCTCCCCAGTCAGACACCGCAGCGCCCGGTCCCCAGGTGTGGAGGGGGCAGCTGGGAAAACGTGCAGACATCACCGAGTGTTTCCCCGGGGACACCGTCCCTGGCCGGCTACCGATAGAGAACCTGTGTTAAAACGCAGTCTTGGTTCTGCACACCCAGGGGGGGAGGGTGTGCTAGGAGGGCGTATGACGGGTCCACAGCAGCGCGAGAGACACAGACGAAATGCTGCTGAGTTTAAAGAACTTCTTCTGCCTCAAGGATGTGGCATTTCATGCTGCGTTGTCTCACATTAATGCACCGGGGCCACGGTGGGGGGCCTCAGGTGTCTATCCACACGGTAGGCTAACGTATCCAAGCAACAACTCACGCTTTTTGCACGCACACCCTACGACTGGACCAGGCCGAGTTTTCATTCCTCACTCACTGTTATTTCATAAAAGGGACCTTCCCCGACAGTAACGACATCGGGATAAGAAACGATGTCTACAACACTCCAACCCGACTCCAACACAGCAGTTATTACTGAAAACCAGTAAGTCTACATGGCCGATCCCAACGGGGCCGCGAGGAGAAAGTGATGGTGAACGTTTGTCCTGACTCAGTGGCCCTTGCTGACCCCCAGCCCCGAGTTACTCGTGCTCATCGGGAAGCGGGAAGTGCAGAGAGCGGATCGCGGAAAATCTTTTCTTAACTGGTTCTGGAAAGCACTTTTTCTTCCCACAGCAGGTCCGCAAGTTTGTACGACTAATCCATCCGTTTTGATTACAATGGAAACTTCCCTCCATTACCCAAGAGCATGCTAGATTCCAGACGTAAATGAAGAGAATGGTCATCTTGCTATGGTTCATTCCTAGAGATGTTAGAGCAGGGGTGGGCAAACTTTTTGACTCGAGGGCCACAATGGGTTCTTAAACTGGACCGGAGGGCCGGAACAAAAGCATGGATGGAGTGTTTGTGTGAACTAATATAAATTCAAAGTAAAGGAGCGGAGGGGAGAGCAAGAGAACCCTCCGCTCTTTCGGCTCCGCGGGCCGGATAGAACAGCCGAACGGGCCGGATCCGGCCCGCGGGCCGTAGTTTGCCCACGGCTGTAGAGGGTCAGGGGGGAGGAACGACATTTCCTACGCCAGGCACCGGGTCAGGGCCTTTCAGTCGGCCCTCACTTCACCCACGTGACCTTGCGCGTGGACGTGGCCATCTCCTTGGAGGTGCGGATGGAGGCTCCCAGGGGAGCTAGTCCGAGACAGGCTGTTACTCAGACGGCCAGGTGCGCTGCGACAGCACAGTCAACAGAGGGAAACAGTGTCTCCTTTTCACCAAGTATCCCAAAGACAACGTGAATAGAAAAGGTTAGAAGCCTGAAGAACGGTTTCGCCCCAGCAGACGTTCCGCGCTAGATAAGAATGCCGCACGGGGGTAAACAGATGTTCCCCAACCACCGAGCGTGTTACACGGTAGGTTCATAAATCAGGCGCTAAGTGTACAAATCATGTATCTTATTACATAAAAGACGGCAGCTGGAGTGATTTTCAAAACCTCTCGCTGAAATATGATGGGGCCTGTGTTCTTTGAGAAATTGGTTGAATACACAGGAGTTTAAATTCTCAGATGCGGCAGCCCGATAGCAAATACGGCGAGGGTGGGAGATGGTGGCTATGCATGTGCTTACGCGAAGCTGAACTGTACGTTGCAGGATCACATAATTGGAATTATGACTATTTTTGCATCGAGAAAAGACACAGCCCACTCACCGGAAAGGTCCTTAATAAATCTGAATTTTACTCTCATCGGTCCCCCTCAGCCCAAGCGACTCCTCTTGTTGCTGAAAATATACTCCCAGCTGTCAGAATTTTAGTATCAATCAAGCCTCTCTCTGCACCCTGGGCTTCGCGTGGAAAAAGCTTGGCTGACTCACAGATAAATCTGTCTTCCTCCCGTCTGTTTATGTTTACGGTACCTGCTCGAGCCGGGAACCAGACGGTGACAGTGAATTAAGGCCACACAGGCAGTCGTTTTCACGAAACCGCACACAGGAGCTTGCAATCCACAGAATAAACATGCAGGCCCCCGGGGCCGGCAGACTGAGCAGCATCCAGGTTTCATTCCGGCGGCACGGAACCAGGCTGCGTGTGGCACGTTGCGCACGGCAGCCACGTCCTCTCCAAGAAGACCCCAGTGGTCCTGGACGCGGCCACGGCGTCTGCGACAGCGCCGCTCTGAGCACGGGCTGCGCCCCAGCCCGTGAGAAAGAAACCCCGATGCTGAGGCCCACCCGCTCCCTGGAGCGGAGTCTGCCTTTCTAACGGGACTCCCCAGGGCCCTGGGGGCAGAGGAAGTTGGAGGAGAACTGGTCTCGGTGTGAAGTTGTGATAATCAACAGGCCCCCGGCCCTGTGCTGTGCAGACCTGGGATGGCCTTGGCAGTCTTGGAAGTTCTGGTAAAAATATACAGAAGTCTTTTTGTCCTTTTTAAATGTTTTTATGATTTGAGAGAGGAAGGGAGAGAGAGAGAGAGAGAGAGGAACATCCATGATGAGAGAGAAGCATGGATCGGCTGCCTCCTGCACGCCCCCTACTGGGGATCGAGCCCACAACCCGGGCCTGTGCCCTGACCGGGAATCAAACCGTGACCTCCTGGTTCCTAGGTAGACACTCCACCACTGAGCCACGCCGGCCCGGCACAATAGGCAAGTCAGCACTGAGATGTCTCCGAGGAAATGCTTCTGTCACTTAGTGCAGGGCTAGCCGTCAGAGAAGCCCACAGCCAAGGGCAGCAGCGGCCTGCTCCCCCCTTTTCCTCCCATGGTGGGGCTCGGTGCCTGGCCAGTGCTGGTGACCACCCTGCCCTTCCCTCCTCCACAGCTGGAGGTGGCGTCAATGGTGGGGTGCACACTCTGAGCCTCGTACTGAACGGCCTTTGGTAAAGGACTGGCAGGAAGCACCCAGGCACCCAGAGGGGAGCTCCCAGGCAGGAGAAGTGGCGCCCCTGGTGGCGAGTGCTGAGATGACACCTTAACTGGGATAAGCCCTGCTCACCCTAGAGTTTCTCAGTGGTTCTCAGCCTTCCTAATGCCGCGACCCTTTAATACAGTGCCTCGTGTTGTGGTGACCCCCAACCATAAAATTATTTTCGTTGCTACTTCATAACTGTCATGTTGCTGCTGTTATGAATCGTAATGTAAATATCTGTGTTTTCCGATGGTCTTAGGCTCTATAGCAGCGGCTCTCAACCTGTGGGTCTCAACCGCTAGCAGGGTCGCCTAAGACCATCGGAAAACAGATATTTACATTACAATTCATAACAGCAGCAACATTACAGTTATGAAGTAGCAACGAAAATAATGTTATGGTTGGGGGTCACCACAACACGAGGAACTGTGTTAAAGGGTCGCGACATTAGGAAGGTTGAGAACCACTGGTTAGGATCGATGCTCAACACTCAGAGGGCAGTTTGCTGAAGAGGAAAGAAATCCTCTGCCCAGCTTGTGTGGCTCAGTGGTTGAGGGTCATCTGATGCACCAAGAGGTCACCAGTTTGAACTCTGATCAGGGCGTATGCCCCGGTTGTGGGCTCGATCACCTATAGGGGGCGTGCAGGAGGCAGCCTATGGATGTTTCTCTCTCGTCAATGTGTCCAGCCCTCTATCACTCTCCCTCATGCTCTAAAATCGGTAAAAACAAATTTAAAAACTCCTTGGGTTGCTCGCCCAGCCCAGAGCCCTGTCTCTCAGAAGAACCCCCTCCCAGCACCAGGCCGAAGGCAGTCCAGTGTCGCCTCTCCCTGAGAAGTGACACAAGTGGGGTCTTCTCTCTGTAGAATTGCTGATTAGCGTGCAGGAACTACATTAGACCCGGAGCCAGTGGGTCCTGCTAGGACAGGGCTAGGATGACCCGGAGCCGGTGGGTCCTGCTAGGACAGGGCTAGGATGACCCGGAGCCAGTGGGTCCTGGTGGTACAGGCCTAGGATGACCCGGAGCCGGTGGGTCCTGCTAGGACAGGGCTAGGATGACCCGGAGCCAGTGGGTCCTGCTAGGACAGGGCTAGGATGACCCGGAGCCGGTGGGTCCTGCTAGGACAGGGCTAGGATGACCCGGAGCCGGTGGGTCCTGCTAGTACAGGGCTAGGATGACCCGGAGCCGGTGGGTCCTGCTAGGACAGGGCTAGGATGACCCGGAGCCGGTGGGTCCTGCTAATACAGGGCTAGGATGACCCGGAGCCGGTGGGTCCTGCTAATACAGGGCTAGGATGACCCAGAGCCGGTGGGTCCTGCTAGTACAGGCCTAGGATGACCCGGAGCCGGTGGGTCCTGCTAATACAGGGCTAGGATGACCCAGAGCCGGTGGGTCCTGGTGGTACAGGCCTAGGATGACCCAGAGCCGGTGGGTCCTGCTAGGACAGGCCTAGGATGACCCAGAGCCGGTGGGTCCTGCTAGTACAGGGCTAGGATGACCCGGAGCCAGTGGGTCCTGCTAGTACAGGGCTAGGATGACCCGGAGCCGGTGGGTCCTGCTAGGACAGGGCTAGGATGACCCGGAGCCGGTGGGTCCTGCTAGGACAGGGCTAGGATGACCCGGAGCCGGTGGGTCCTGCTAGTACAGGGCTAGGATGACCCAGAGCCGGTGGGTCCTGCTAGTACAGGGCTAGGATGACCCGGAGCCGGTGGGTCCTGCTAATACAGGGCTAGGATGACCCGGAGCCGGTGGGTCCTGCTAATACAGGGCTAGGATGACCCGGAGCCGGTGGGTCCTGCTAGGACAGGGCTAGGATGACCCGGAGCCGGTGGGTCCTGCTAATACAGGGCTAGGATGACCCGGAGCCGGTGGGTCCTGCTAGTACAGGGCTAGGATGACCCGGAGCCGGTGGGTCCTGCTAGGACAGGGCTAGGATGACCCGGAGCCGGTGGGTCCTGCTAGGACAGGGCTAGGATGACCCGGAGCCGGTGGGTCCTGCTAATACAGGGCTAGGATGACCCGGAGCCGGTGGGTCCTGCTAATACAGGGCTAGGATGACCCAGAGCCGGTGGGTCCTGCTAGGACAGGGCTAGGATGACCCGGGAACCAGTGGGTACTGCTAGGACAGGGCTAGGTACCCACTTTTAACTGACTGCCGTACACCTAACCCAAAAAGAAGAATCTGCAAAGCAAAAGGAGACCACATGGCAGACAGAGAGACAAACAGATGCAACAGACCGCACGGTCCCGCCTGCGCACCTGACCTTACTTCCGGCTCTGGCCCGGCGTGGCGGCAGGTCCTGTGAGGTGCCTGGGACTCATCCAGTGAACTGAGTCTTTGCCGGACTAGCTTCGGTTTGGCTCATCGGCTGAATCGATGGGTGATATTAGGCAAAACATCTCTAATTCCTCACGTCTCTATATTTTGAAACTTAAAATGTGAATTCTATTCCATCGAGACACCTTTTCTCCGAGGTCAGAAGTTCGGACAGATGCTGAAGCCACTTGAGAAAAAGGCAGATTTGCACAATTCAAGGTTCTGAGCAGGAGCCGGCGTGGGGGCACCCGGAGGAGTGCTGGCACTTTAAATAGATAATGGAGCCAGCGACACAGCAGGTTCTGTCCCCGGGAGGCCGCCGCCCCCGTGGCATCTGACACAATGTATCCCGCGGACTCCTGCTGCTGCCAGTGCCTCTGTTTTGAGTTTAGAGCCTTTTCATTTGTATTTTCCCCAAATGGCTCCTGTCTGCTTGTCAAGTGGGACTCTCGCCTCGCCGGGAGCCCTGGCTCCTGATAAGAAGCTGGAAGCTGGGCTGGCAGGGCTGCTGGCGGCGCCCGGAACCGGGAAGCAATCCGCGTTCCCCTGCACCCGAGTGTGATGCCAGCAGCGCCAGCCACTGCAGCTCAGCGCCGCTGCCTCCTGGTAGGATCAGGTTCCCCAGCACCGTCCCCAGTCCGTGCCCACCCCGTCTGTGCCCAACCTGGTCCGTGCCCACCCTGGTCCGTGCTCACCCCGGTCCGTGCCCACCCCGGTCCATGCCCACCCCGTCTGTGCCCACCCTGGTCCATGCCCACCACTGTCTGTGCCCACCCCGGTCCGTGTTCACCCCGTCTATGCCCACCACTGTCTGTGCCCACCCCGGTCCGTGTTCACCCCGTCTGTGCCCACCCCGGTCCGTGCCCACCCCAGTCCATGCCCATCCGGTCCATGCCCACCCCGGTCCGTGCCCATCCGGTCCATGCCCACCCCGGTCCGTGCCCATCCGGTCCGTGCCCACCCCGGTCCATGCCCATCCAGTCCGTGCCCACCCTGGTCCGTGCCCACCCTGGTCCGTGCCCACCCCGGTCCGTGCCCATCCGGTCCGTGCCCACCCCGGTCCGTGCCCACCCTGGTCCGTGCCCACCCCGTCCGTGCCCACCCCATCCGTGCCCACCCCGGTCCGTGCCCACCCCGGTCCGTGCCCATCTGGTCCGTGCCCACCCCAGTCCGTGCCCATCCAGTCCGTGCCCACCCTGGTCCATGCCCACCCCGGTCCATGCCCACCCCGGTCCATGCCACACAGGCTGTTCTGACATCACCCGGCAGGTGCTTCTTGACCCCTGCGTGCAGGAGCCCTCATGGGCACTGAAGGGTGAAGAGCACCCACCTCTGCCCACCTGGAGGCTCCGCACGGTGCCTATGGATCCCGGGCCTGGGGTCAAGAAGGAGCTGCGTCTGAACCAGCTCTGCCACAGGTTTACTGAGCACAGTTACACGCCTGAACTTCCAATTCTTTATTCCAACAAACAAACCACAAAAACAACACAGCCGGCTGGGGTGGCTCAGTGGTTGAGCACTGACCTATGAACCAGGAGGTCATTGTTTAGATTCCTGGTCAGGGCACATGCTGGGGCTGCGGGCTCGATCCCCAGTAGGGGGCGTGCAGGAGGCAGCCGATCCATGTTCCTCTCTCATCCCTGGTGTTCCTACCTCTCTCCTTCTCCCTTCCTCTCTCTCTAAAACTCAATGAAAGACTTATTAAACACACACACACACACACACACACACACACACACACACAGAAATGTTGGAAGCTTTCCTTGGGCTCAGATGTAAATATGAGGAGGACACGTGTTTGCGGGTCAGGAAAGTGCCTGGCCTGGCGCCCGCGCTCCGATGGAGCTGTGAGAACCTCGGCGCCCCCACGAGGGAGGCTGCTTCAGGCTCTAACACACGTCCATCCCCGTGTCTGCGTGGCCACGGCAGCGGCAGCCGGCTCCGGGGGAAGGAGGTCCCCCTCGCTTCTGGGACAGTGAGCTTGCGGCCCGACGTGAGGGAGACCCCTGGCATCATGGGAGACGCACAGCCGGGGCGAGGGCACTGCTGTGTGATGAGTCACCGAACATTCCCGAGCCGCTTCCTCCACAGCAGCTGAGGGGTGTGTCCTGGCTTCTCCCGGGGGCTCTGCTCCTGGGTGCTGGGAGCCCGCATTCCTGGCAGCAGCCACACTGGGCGGTTCTCTGTGCAGCACCCGGCACCGAGCTGCCGCCCTCCGTATGTTTGAGGGGAACTCACTCCCGGGACTTAACCACATGGGTCACTGCCTATACATGGCATCGCCACACGGCACTGAGCTGCCGCCCTCCGTATGTTTGAGGGGAACTCACTCCCGGGTCTTAGCCACGTGGGTCACTGCTGATACATGGCATCGCCAGAGTGCAGCAATGAGGGTGCATGCAGGCGTGCTTGCTGGAGGCCATGGCACACGCCGGGCCTGCATTACCCACAGCTGTGCAGGCTCTGCGGCCACAATCCACAGGTGGACGGCCTCCTTTGTTGGGGTTCCCTATCTTTGCCCCACAAAATCGGGTGCCATTTGCCTGCTCTGCTCCCCATCTTTTCTTTGCGTAAAGGATAGTCCCTGAGGAAATACCAAGTATAAGCATCAGTAAAATATGGACCGAGAGCTATTCATCCACAGCTCTTTCTCCGACTAGAAGCTACGAGAAGGCATGAGGAGGCACCGAGGCCCTCGGTGGGAAACAGCTCCCAGGGCCTGAGGCCAGGACCGCCCGCCACGGCCACTGCGTTTCAGTCTTTATTTCGGCATCACGACCGTGGTTGGCTCCTACCGCACCCGTCTCTACCGCCGACGCCTGGCTTTCGTCCGAAACCATGTGCAGGAGGACAGAAGTGTCCCGGGTACTCTGACGTCCCTTTCGTGTCGCTGCCAGCAACCACTGGCGGAGGCTTTATTTTCCTGCCATTGCCCTCCCCCCCCCCCGGAGCGCAGGTGAGGGTGAGAGGGTTATGGGGCAGCTGTGGCCGGCACCTGCTCCAGAGAACCTGCAGGGGCCGCCTCACGTCTCTCCTCTGTCCCCTGCGGCCTGGACCCGGCCTCAGCCCACTCTGCAGACGCTGCGATTCTCTCTCCCCTTTGAGAGCCTCCTTCCTCCTCCAGCCAGGACCCAGGCCGCCTTCCTCTCCCCCTAATCTTCTCTCTCCAAGGGGCTTAAATGGAAAACCACCTCCACCGCTTCTCCAAGGCCCTGCCAGTCCTTGACCTTTGAGACCAGGGCCTGTCTCCCTGGGAAGTGGGTCTGACATTGGGGGAGGGGACTCTGCTCTCATTGCCATGCCCTGCCCCCGCCCGGCTCCCCAGCGGTACCTGGACACCCCTCCCCCACCCCCTCGGATGATATTTCACCCCTTTCAGATACAGATGGCGGCGGCTTCCTTTCAAATCCCCCACGTGCAGCCTCTCCGATTTCTCCAGCCTGGCCGGGTCCCGCTGCTTGTTTCCAGGACTCGGCTCCTCGTATCGCCCCGCAGCTTCCCTCTGAGATGTGGTTCCGCTTCGTACCTGAACGTCCCCACGGAGTAACATCATCTGCGTCCATGTGTCGGGGAGAACGGGACTGAGCTAAGCGTTTGCAAACAGCCCAGCGGTCCCGGAAGCTTGGAGGTTGAGGAAACGTTCTGTACAATCTTTAGACAGATATATATATTTTTTTCTTTAACATTTTTAGGACCACACTGACAGCAATTCATCGGCCTTTGGGTCCTATTGGTCAGTACATCTTTGACAGCGATGCTCGAACCCTGGGAGTCTGTGGCCTGGGGACCACTTTGAAAGGAGAGACTCTACCGAGAATTACAGGCTGTTTAGGGTGATCTATGAAGTTTCTATTCCCGATCACATGTGCGATTGGACGGGCGGCTGTACTAAATGTTCTAAAAACTTTGCTCTGCATTTTGACAAGCTACCATATGTCTTAGTGTAAACACGACAAAGTGAAAACGTGCCCTAATTTCTCTTTTCCTTAGGATAGGAGCAATGGCGCGCGCTTCTGTTGAAAGGCCTTAAGAAGTATCTTAGAGCAATCGACAAACACTTGATTGTAATCTGACCGCTTGAGGCCCTCCTGATAGCAAACCTAATTTCATTCATTCCATCGGCGCCAAGCGACATAACGGTTCTTTACAAGAGGGCTGACCACTTCATTTGTGCCATTATGTAAATTGGAAAGAATTCCAGTAAAAACAGTGGAATAACTAAGCATTAGAATATTGGGATAAAGTAAGTTATTTCCTAAAAACCTGTCCATTCTAAATCTGCTGAGCTTAAAGCAGAAAACTGATTTATCAAAGGCATCCAGTCCCAACTTCTCATTTTCTAGATGAGAAAACGTAGCCCTGTGACATGTAATGATTGCTCTAACATCACACAGTTGGCCAGTATCAAGGTGGAAGGAAACCATGAGCCCTGATATTCAGTCTGTTTTCTCTTCCCTTTAGTTCGTAGGGAGATAAGTCATAGAATTATGAGATCATTGTGGACCATGGGATTTGAACACTCTTTCTTAGAGATTAAAAAAGTTGATGCTGGAAATTTCTGGTGTTGAAAAAGTGGTGGACTTGGCTAATAAGGTAGACCAGCACCCACCTACAAACAGAAAACGAATGAATAAAATACAACTACATTTTAAAAAAATCTGTCAAGCTTAAAATAATGAGAGTGACCTCTGAAGGTGGCTAAGATCACGCAGCACACGTCAGCCTACGGTTCACAGACACGCGAGGCTTTGCTGCAGGACCGGGGCTGTGAGCCAGGGCGTTAATGCCCCATCAGACATTGTACCAGAGGAAAACAGATCAAAACCTCCGAATAAAACAGAGATCCCCTCAATCTATGAAAGGAAACTAGAAAAACTAGGCAACGTGGCCTCAAGAATGAGTATGGAATTTTGCTCTCTGCCTAGGGCTCAAGGTGTCCCCTCCAACAAACTGAGACCAAAAACTTCACCAAGTGAGAGGATCTGACCTAAATGTATACAACTCACGAAATGTAGGAAACGAACAGAGGAACTGCAGTGGGAATGTTTCAAATCCCAGGACATGGATAAACGCACACCCCGGGGCACGCTTCCACAACACAGGGTGCAAGCACCCCCCAGGGAAAGATACCTAACACGGGCTCGCAGGATACAGGGGAGGAGAAGAACCCACCGCAGAAAGGATCAGCTGGCACGGGACACAGAACGTGCAATGGAAGCACCAGAAACACGCGGTTACGAGCGTGGGTAGACAACAAGGGTGTGTGAAGTGACTGCCGATAAAAAGAAATGGGGTCCACAACAAAACAACAGAATATTATGATTAAAAAGAAGAAAAAAAAACACAGAAAAAAACCAACGAAATAGAACTTCTTGGAAAATGGTTATTGAAATTTCTAAAAGCCAATGGACATTTGAGGTTGCCATTAAGTGCTTTTTACAAGTATTCTGGTTCTCCTTTATTTCTGGGAAAATATTAATATCGTATTTCCCTGCCCTCCTTGGAGTCAGCATGACTGTGTGGCTGCCTTTGCCAATGATATGGCACGTGTCCACTTGGGGAAGAAGCTCTCAGACCTAGTCCACAACCCACAGTCCTCTTCCTTTTCCCTCAGGAACTGCGGCATCCTCCAGGGGGTGACCCCGCCCACAGGGGTCCCTGCACCCAACAAGGAGCAGAGCCCCCAGGATACCTTGTGCTGGGCAGGTAACACGAGGGAGAAATAACCTCCGTGGTTCTAGCCCCGGAGAGGTGGGGGGTTGCTAGGACAGCATAAATTAGCTGTCTGGACTGACACACAATGTGAAGTAGCAGAGCCAACAATGATGAAGAACGGATTTAAAAATTGGACTAGGATTTTTTTTTTAATCCTCACCTGAAGATTTCCATGGATCGTTAGAGAAAGAGTAGAAGAAGGGAGGGAGGAGGGACGATGGAAGGGAGGGGGAGAGAGAAAGAGAGAGAGAGGTACATCGATGTGAGAGAGACACGTAGATTGGTTGCCGTCCACCTGCATCCCGAGTGGGGTCTGGGGATGGAACCCGCAACCCAGGTATGTGCCCTTGATTGGGAATCACACCCATTACCCTTCGGTCCACAGGCTGACGCTCTAACCACTGAGAAGCACAGGCCAGGCTGTAGTAGGAATTTAAGAAGTTTGCCCAGAATGCAAAACGGAGATATAAAGGAATAAAAAAAATATGAAATGATCGCTGTAAGTTATGAATAGGAGGAATGAATGGCCCAGGATAGGTGTAATTAGATAGGCAGAAAAGGGCAAACAAGCAAAATGTTTCATGTCAATATTCAAATACATGATGGGTAAGAATTTTTCAAAACGGAAAAAGGGAAATTTGTCTTCTGGTTGAAAATCACCACATGAGAAAAACTACAAAATAAACACATAATTAAACTTATCATAATGAGAATGTGGCAGCCGAAACCGGTTTGGCTCAGTGGATAGAGCGTCGGCCTGTGGACTGAAAGGTCCCAGGTTCGATTCCGGTCAGGGGCATGTGCCTTGGTTGCGGGCACATCCCCAGTGGGAGGTGTGCAGGAGGCAGCTGATCGATGTTCTCTCTCATCGATGTTTCTAATTCTCTATCTCTCTCCCTTCCTCTCTGTAAAAAATTAATAAAATACATTTTTAAAAAAAATGAGAATGTGGCACTCCCATCACGAAGAGAAAACCTTAAAAGCAAACAGAGAAGACAGATCACATAAGAGATTGTCAACTTGCCCAACAGAAGACTAATTAGCTACTGTAACCAAGAACAGAAAACAATATAACCCTATCCGCAAAGTACTGGGGGGAAAACCACTGTCAACTAGAAATTCCAAAGCTAGGTTAACATTATACACGCAAAAAAGCACAAGAAGGGTAATTCATGAAAAACAATATTAAACAGTTTACTATTAAGAGAACATATGGGTATGTTGAGGCAAAGGGACCTGAACTCAAAGGAAGTGAGATGCCAAAAGGAATGATGAACAATAAATTGGTAAATGAGGGGAAAACCTATATGAGTTGAGCCTTGATTATATTAAATATAAAACGAATAATTGCGAACTGTAAGAAAAATCGAGTTGAGCTGAAATACTACGCACACAACAGTAACTTGAAACTCTGAGAGGCAGGATTAGAGTTAAAAGTCTGGAGGTCTGATTGGAGCACGTTATTAAAACTGGGGCACTGCTCAGGTTCCATTTTAAGGGAATCGACTAAAAATGAAAGAGTGAGAGTCCAAAGTAATAGGAAGGGAGAGTGGAATAAAGGAAAATAGGTTAGTCCATTAGCAGGTGGGAACAAGAAATACATGGAAACAGAAAACCAACACAAAATATGCAGAGACACACACAAAAACTACCACAATATATGCAGACCCATAAAACCTGACACAGAGTAAGATGGCAGAGAGAACGCTACAATATTTTGGGATTCAAAATAAGTTCAAACAATTCACATCTCTGGGTAAGAGAGAGAAAATAAACCAGATAAAAAAAAAAACATACCTCGATGCTATTGACAGGAGACCCGCCTACAGTGATATATGAGGGTTGAAGGCCAAGTAGGAGAGAAATCCCAGGCAAATGTTAATAACTAAAGCAGGTATGGCACTCTGCACATCAGGTAAAGTAAATATTAGGTCAAGAATCATTATGGAGGACAAAAAGACTCATCCCATAACGATCGAAGGTCAAGTCGGGAAGTTCAACGGAATCTGATGCCCATGCGTGACCAGTAGCCCAGGTCACATGGGTAGGCAGTGACCCTGACCCTGACCCTCGCTCCTCACCCTGGCCTTCCCTGCCTGGTCTCCACGGGACCTCACACAGTTTGAACACTTCACCTGTTTAGATGTCTCGCTGCTAGAGAGCGGACGGAAAGTTCCGGGCCCTTACGCAATGTATCGGCAGCCCAATCGCCGGATCCTAAGTCAGGGGCCCAGAAACAGTTAGACCCCAATAAATGCCTGTTGAGGAAACCGAGGACCCAAAGGCCACCCACGCGGCCTGCTCCTTCCCTTTGTCCACAGGGATGGCCGGATGGCCGCAAGCAGCCTCGGGGTCACAGGGAGCGGGTCACTCGGCCACCATTTCATAATGAAGATGACAGACATCTGCTTGACGTTACAATGTATCATACACTCCCCGGAATCCCTCAGTGACCCCCCCGTGCCCACACTGTGCTCGCCATTTCAGTCTTCACAGACAAAGCCAAAGGTGAAAGAAGAAATCTCTACTATATTCTGCAGGAAAAGACGCATCAATAATAAAAATGATGGGCGAAGGACATGGACGTTTTCCGGCAGCGGCTCATTGTTTATTGCATTCGGAAAGGCCAGCGCAGACACATTTCAATGTCAGCCACGGAGGTGTTCTCTCAGCTCCAACATCACCCCCACGGTGTGTTAATGCTCCCCTCGGCACAGGTGGTCTCATCTGGGCCGGAGAAGGCTCCGGGGACTGACTGCGGACAAACAGGGAGATTACAAACCCTGCTTGATTTCGGAGAGGAAAGGAGAGCGAGAGAGAGATAGAAGCATCAATGATGAGAGAGAATCATCGATCATCTGCCTCCTGCATGCCCCACACTGGGGGATTGAGCCCACAACCTGAACAGGTGCCCTGTCGGGGAATCTAACCGTGACCTCCTGGTTCATAGGTCGATGCTCAACCCCTGAGCCATGCCAGCCGGGATGCATGTGGTCCTTTATTGTCTGGTTTCTTTCCTTATTTTAGTTTTAAGGCTCATGCAGTTGCAGCATATATCAGCATTCATTTCTTAATCGATTTTAATTGGTTAATAACAAGATGAAAATACAGACAGAAAGAAATGTGACCATCTTATCCCATTTGCTCTACGTGTGTAGGTTGGACTAGACTTTATGGTATTAACAAAGCAACTTTAATTCATGCAAATCCATGTAGCCTGCTAGTCTCCACTTTACAGATTGGGGGGGGGGGGGCACCCTCAAAGAGATTAGTTTATCTTCCCAAATATGGGAGCAAGGATCGGAGCACAGGGCTCTGAAAGCAACGGCCGAACATGTCCACTTAGGTGATGGATATGTGGCAGGACCCCCGCAGTGGCCCACTCAGCCGCTGGACCTGTGACCCCCGGTTCACCAGGGACAGACTCGCAGAAGCCGAGCCAAGCTCGCCGGTCCATCAGTTCCGCCGGCTCTGTCGGGGCAGCCAGGCAGCCAGTCAGAGACCTGATGAAGGAGGCGGCACAAGCATCCCCACCCTCTGATTCCAGGACACGTTCTTCGCCCCAAAAGGAACCCTGGGCCCCGCGGCCGACACGCCCCATCCTTCCCTGCCCTCGGTCCCGGGAGCCACTAACATCTGCAGAGGAAGGCGGCCGCCGCTGGCTTGAGCCTTCTGGCCCACGTGCCGACCCGAGGCCTGAACACCGCGCCTCAGGGCTGGGGGAGCCCCAAGCAGCCGACGCGACGTAGTCCCAAGAGACAGGAGGTGGTCACCGTGTTCAGCCTCTGGGCTGGAGCGGTTTGTTACAGAGCGATACCAACTGGCACAGAAAAATGCCGCTCTCCTCCTCGGCTCACGAGCAACATCGAAGGAATAAGTGAAATCATTTTTTTCTAAATTTTTAAAATTGAGAATGTTAAAGATTATCTTCTCCGAGAGTCAAAATCACACACTAATATTTACTAGTACACCATGCCATCAATCCCTGTACTGAATAACTGATTATTTCTATCTTTTTAAAAAAATATATATATATTTTATTGATTTTTCACAGAGAGGAAGGGAGAGGGACAGAGAGCTAGAAACATCAATGAGAGAGAAACATCGATCAGCTGCCTCCTGCACACCCCCCACTGGGGACGTGCCCACAACCAAGGCACATGCCCCCGACCGGAATCGAACCTGGGACCCCCCAGTCCAGAGGCCGACGCTCTATCCGCTGAGCCAAACCGGCCAGGGCTGAGCATTTCTATCTTGATTGGCAGATAAATTGGCCATCAAGAGATAATTATTGCACCTTTTAAAATAATTCAGCCTTTTCCTGTGTGTGCACCCGTGGAATGAGCTCTTTCTCCACTACGATGCCCAGTTTACCCTAGTCAGCGTGAACAACAGTCAAGGTCCCTTTAAGGACAGATGCTGCTATGGATGAACTGTGTCCCCTTAAGAGCGATGCTGAAATCCTAATTCCCCGACCGCCAATGCGACCTTATTTGGAGAAGGGTCTTTGCAGATGTGTTCACATTGGGACGAGGTCACAGTGGAATAGGGTGGCCCCTAACCCCATGACGGGTGTCCTTATAACAAGAAGGACATTTGGACACAGACACGCAGGGGGACAGGGAGATCTGAGTGATGGAACTTCACACAAGGAACACCGAGAACTGCGAGGACCAGGAGGTGGAGGAGGCCAGAAGGGAGCCCCTTGGCGCCTTCAGGGGGAGCCGGCCGCCTGCACCTCGAGCTCAGACTCTGACCCACGGAACCGTGAGAGAGGAAACCCCTGTGCTCCATAGCACCCAGTTCACGGTGCTTCCTGACAACCGCCTTCGGAAGCCGACAGACACCATTGCACGTTTGCAGATCTGCATCTTTCATTGCGGGAAACAATGTAGACAGATTACTCCTGAAGGTTTCCCCTTTAAGTCCTGAGTATTTGTCGGGCCTCGTTGACTTCATACTTGTGTGAATTTGACTAGTGAAACATCCTCTCCTGTAAAACCATTTGCAAAACTGCAGCCCCATTTACTTCGTTCTCCTTCACTCCCAATACTCTCCATTATGCCAAATTCTGGAGTCTTGAATTCTGAAATTCATCAGAACCACAGAAACACTGCCTTAGGGAGCCCCCCGCAGAGAGACCTGGGAAAGGCCTTCTTTCCCTCCCTCCGGTCAGGGCTCAGTGTCCATGACGTCACTGCCTTCACGAACCGCAGCCTTTCAGAAAACCATCACACATGAGTTCATGGTGGCAATGGGTCCTGAAAAGTTGTTGCTGTTTGTTTCCATAGCAACTAAGCATGCCAATCAGCGGCGAAGGAGGGCTCTTCCCTGTGGGAAGCTTACCTTTCAGGGCAGTTCCTGGGGCCGTGTGCTGTGCAGTGACTGCATGTCAGTGATTCCTGGAAGAACAAAACACACAATTAGTGCCTGTGCGAGTGTAAATGAGCTTACATGTACCAGGTGCATGACTCCTCCCACTTTAGAGCGGACTTAGAGAAAATGGAAAGCGAATGCAGCTGGTGTGGCCTTCGGGCTTGATGAAACCGCTCGGAGGGGCCAGGAGGCCAGGTCCTCCCTGCTCGGCCTCCCTCTGGCCACGTGACGTCGGACAGCTCAGCCCCCAGCCTGTGTTAGTAGACGGGCTCCAGGAGCCCAGGATACCTGGTGGTGTTCAGATTCAGTAAAAAGAGACAATCTCCTCAGAAGGCACTTCACAGAGGGTTTAAAATAATGAAATGGTGAGCAAGGGAGGAGGAGACACCTGTGGTTCTTGGTATGTACATAAATATGGAAAATGAGGGTAACGGTACACAAAACAAACTCTCCCCCAAAATATAGCATTCTATGTTCTCTTAAGGCCACCAAGTTAAACTTTAATTGCAGAATAATTTTGTACCTGAGAGTATTTTCCCCTGAAGCAGTAGTTTTTCCCCTCTCAGGAAAATATACACACAATATTACCAAGAATAAATGCATATATTCATATCTCCATGTTTATGTGTATGTGTGTGTCCTCTAAATGAGTCTCTACTGTACATAACTTTACATCTCAGTAAAGTCATTTTGTCTTGAGATATTTTTATGATTGAAAAGATCATTAATGTAGATGTATATGTAGATTGGCCGCTCAGAAATATCATTAATTATACAAGTCTAGTCTAACTTACATTTACATGTAGCTTTCAGTGAAAACTCTGATTCATTGCTCCTCATTGGAAACACTGCCCAACCACTGTGTTACAAAGTGTTGTTACAAAGTGAAGTGACCGAATGTACATGTTACCCTGTGCTCCTACGTGACCGTGTAGCGTGGGAAGAGATCACTTTTACACACAGGAACCCAGCCACTTAGGGCAGTTAACTTATTTGTAATGCATCCTATATAATAAAAACATAGTAGGCAAATTGTCCCCTCAACTGGGAGTTGTCCGGGAGTTCGACCAGGGGGCAGGGCCAGCTGGGGGAAGGGAGGGAGGCCCCAGCAGTGGCAGGTGGCCGGGGAAAGGGAGGGAGTATCTGGTCAGCAGCTAGGGACCTACCAGTGCACGAATTTCGTGCACTGGGCCTCTAGTATAAAATAAACAGGCACCCCCCGTGTTACCATTCTCTCTTCTCTCTGGTGCACCCCCCCGCCCCTCAGCACCGGGACCCTATCATAGGCCACGGACATGCATTGTGCATAAACCAGTATTACTAGTTCAGAGCAGCGCGCTGTGCCTTTGGTTAAGTGAAAATGAAGGTCGATCGCGTCACTAAGGGTCATAGGACACTTTTCTCTCCTGACAAACAGCCTGGTGACAGAGCAGAGCTGGATGTGGACGATTCCAGAGTTTACAGGACCACAGGTGTCCTTCTTAACCACATCGACAGGTCACTTTCCAAATGGGAATTGGAGATGTTAGCTTGGATAGAACCAAGCCTTCAGAGACCATCTATCACAGCTGTGGGCAAACTACGGCCTGCGGGCCAGATCCGGCTGTTCTATCCGGTTCTCTTGCTCTCCCCTCCGCTCCTTTACTTTGAATTTATATTAGTTCACACAAACACTCCATCCATGCTTTTGTTCCGGCCCTCCGGTCCAGTTTAAGAACCCATTGTGGCCCTCGAGTCAAAAAGTTTGCCCACCCCTGAATTCTGTCACAAGGCTAAACAGAAACCAGGAATCAAGTTAAAAAATAAAATAATGGCGCTGAAAACACAGGCTATTAAAATTACAGTGACCCCATGCAAAGGAAAGGAGTTTTGGAAACCTGATCTAATAGCATGGCCGTTTAGACATCACAGAAGTCGGCATTCTGGATGGCTACTCCGCCCCATCACTCGGGAGAATTTTATTGAAAGCCCTCAGCAGTCCGTGGGGTCAGACTGTCACTGTTTCCATCTAAACCTAAGGAACTGGAGGGTTTTTTTGTTTTGTGTTGTTTTGCTCATCCTCACCTCAAGATATTTTTCCACTGATTTTTAGAGAGAGTAGAAGAGGGGTGGGGAGAGAGAGAGAGAAACATCAATGTGAGAGAAACATCCATCGGTTGCCTCCCGCACACACACCCAACCAGGGCTGGTGATCAAGCCTGCAACCCAGGTTCATGCCCTTGACCGGAATTGAACCTGGGACCTTTCAGTCCACTGGCCGACACTCTTAACCACTGAGCCAAACTGGCCAGGGCTGGAGTTTTAACAAACTCTCCCAGGGCCACGTGGCTCACCCCTGGGCGCGCGCACGCTGACCCCCGATGTACCCGACTCCTTAGCGGGAGCTGTTTTATGGCTCAGCTATCCAGGGTCGTTCCAAACCACGTTTCACAACTGGGGCGATGCTTCGAACAAATACATGTTTATGAGGGAGATAAGAATGAATGTGCCTTGTGAACAGAAATGGGTCCCCTCAGGGCTGTAAGGGGACTGGCTGAGCCAGAAGGGTCCACGTAGCTGGCATTTGCCATTCGGAGAGTCGAGCAACCCAAGGCCTTCCACGTGGATTCATTCCCATTTGTGTCAGACTTCTCCCCTGAGAGGCTAACGGGGCTGGCTCTACAGAAATGAAAATATCTTAAGAACGAGAGCGTACCTAGGATGCTCTAAAAAGGGTCTCGCTGTTGCGACGGCAATGATTCTTAATTATAAGCGCGGTTCCCTTTAGAGCAGGGACACTCCGGGAGTGCTGTGAGATTTGCTCAGAGAGAAAGACCGACAGTCATCAACAGAGAAATGATCAACCGAACACAGACTCCTGCCTCATTATTTCAGAAGCCAGCAGCGCGGACGGTTCCGAGCTCATGGGGATACTGGCGTCGGGACAACCTACGGCAGCCAAACGTGACACAGGAAACTGGCAGTGGGAATCCTCGTGCGATGGCAAATTACCACGAAGCACTGACTGGTGTCTTGTATAAAATGTACGCGCCATTAACCTTAACTACACCCATAAAGCTGCGCGATGGAGGTCAACGACAAGAGCAGGTGTCCACCTGGGACACGGGAAATGCCCATTAACGCTACGGTAACAGGGGACGTAGGTGTTAAACGGGAAAGGTGCGTGAAACCAAGCCTTTCACCCCGGGTGAGACGGGGACCAGGGAGGCTCCACGCGGCCAGGACCCCTGCCCCGTATCACCGAGGACGTTTCCTATAACGTGTGTGTGAACTAGTTTTCTAGTAAAAAAAAAAAAAGTTTTTATCGTTTTTACAGAGAGAGAAGAAGGGAGAGGGAAAGAGAGAGACACTGATCAGCTGTCTCCTACACACACTCTGACGCAGGGGTCCTCAAACGACGGCCCGCGGGCCACATGCGGCCCGCCGAGGACATTGATCCGGCCCGCCGGGTGCCGCTGCCTGTCCTGCTTAGCAGCCGACTCGTCCCGGGCCCGCAGTGCGCATAGGAATTTGTTCATAGTTTTTTTTTTAAAACTATAGTCCGGCCCTCCAACCATCTGAGGGACAGTGAACTGGCCCCGTTTAAAAAGTTTGAGGACCCCTGCTCTGACGGGATTGAGCCTGCAACCGGGGCACGTGCCCTGACCGGGAACTGAACCAGGTACCATTTGGCGCATGGATGACACCCAGCCAACGGAGCCACGTGGCCAGGGCTGACTAGTTTTCTTACCAAGCAGCTCTGTGTACAACGTTAACACATGTCATACGTGTTGAAAGATAGCAAAACATTTCAGAGCTTGAAGGGTCAGGGGAGAAAACTCAGTTCCACGTCTCAGTGGAACCGAATACCCAGAGATGCTGGGCTGCAGACCACGCTCGGTGCCTCCGTCTAACGCTCCCTCCACAATTATATGCCCGCACCCCTCCGGGTTTTTGTTCCCACTGCTTTCTCTTCGCTAACGCACCTTCGTTCTCTGGGGTAAAGATTGGAGAAGACCAACTTTTCAAATAAAATAGAGGTAAAAATGCCAAAAATGTGGATTTTTAAAAAATATATATATTTTATTGATTTTTTACAGAGAGAAAGGGAGAGGGACAGAGAGCTAGAAACATCGATGAGAGAGAAACATCGATCAGCCGCCTCCTGCACACTCCCCACCGGGTATGTGCCCGCAACCAAGGTACATGCCCTTGACCGGAATCGAACCCGGGACCCCTGAGTCCGCAGGCCGACGCTCTATCCACTGAGCCAAACCGGTGAGGGCCAAAAATGTGGATTTTGATGGATACCCAAAATGCTCTTGAAATCTTCCTTGAAATTTGAAAACATTTACTAGTATTTAGTTATTTTTTGTTATTAATATAAATGAAGGCCTTGGAAGAGTTGAACTCTCTTTTTATAAGTCGCCTCTCGTTGAAGAAGCCAAAAAGGATATAGGCTGATTTCAGACCCAAAAATGTGGTTTCTAGGCATTGCTCGCTCAACTTCCTGTCACTCTGGCCTATCTCCGCATACCGCAGAAGTCTAAGATCATAATGGTGCTATTTCTCTTACATGGTACTGGTGAATATGAAGTAATGTACATAAAATGCCTGGGGAAAACAACTATTATTTTTCCCCTTCCACTGAGTCTTCCCTCTTTCTTTTGAGGGAGTATCAACAATTGCAAAGTTTAGGATAGTATGACAGGCAGCGACACGTGGACTTACAAGATTATTTTATGACAACAGAGAGCTTCAGGAGCCTGACCCATGCCACATGCCACAGACAGACAACTTCAACACGCGAAACAAAGCGCTCACCTGCACACTGAGATCGGACATGCCCCCCTCCGCACCCTCAATGAGAACAGAGAATCTGTGGCTCTCCCATCCAGGGAGGGAGTGATTATACAAAAACCTGGGTTAATCTTAGAAATGCTTCAAGGGGGAGAAGTCCAGAGACATCCTGTTCGGGGGAAAGCCCCTGGCGTGTGGAAAGGCACTTTGGTGTAGCTGACCATTCCTGAGGGAGGCAGGTGTGTCTCCAGCCCAGGACAGCTGCTTGCCCAGATCCTATCTGGTGGAGGAGTGACTCCCAGGACGAAGTATCAATATGCTCACCCACCTGCTGTTAACCTATCAGATCACCCCATCCAAGATTAACATTCAAATTAACTTTGACCTCCAGGTAGAGAAATACCAAACAATGGGGAGATGAAGTCCGATGGCAGACGCCTGCCGGAGTTGAGGCACCAGGCAGATGACTTTGCAACAATGGATCTTCTTGGGAGAAAGAGATGCGGCTCCCTGGGTGGCAGAAGCAGGAGCTGAAGCTGAGAGCGAGCACATAGAGCCTTTTAGAGAAATTACTAGCATGCTGTGTTTGGTTTGCTGCCTCCCTCCTTGCATTTTACAAACTGTATCTAAGCATGGACGGTAACAGCCCCAATTCCTTTCACAGCAGCCACGCTGTGTGAGAAAAACGGACAGATTAACCGGGAAAAAGGCTCCCACGTCACCAGAAGCTCTGGCGGCCCTTAGAACAGAGCTGTGGGCAGGAATGCCGGGTGACATACCGTCCGTCAGCCGGTGGGGGACGCCTGTCCTCGGGATCTGGGTGGCGGGGCAGGCGCATCCTGGAACCACCACCTGTCACTCCGGGTGAGGATAAGGATCTGGCCCTGAAAAGTAGGTATTGATTTTCCCGGGTCTTTGGGTCATTATTTTGATGAATCCTCTTGCTGCTACTTCTTCTAACAGACTGCACTCACCACACTAGTCCTCACGTAAATGAATGAGGCTCGGCTCAGTGGAGAGCCAACTGCTTCCCAAATGAGAACCACCGATCACCGAGTTCAGAAAGGCAGACTTCTCTTCTTTACGACTCTCTGCCGGCTCTGGATTCGGCTGGCAACACCATTTGCACAGCATCCTGCAGGGTGTTGGGGAAATATTCACCATGAGGGCCAAACGTGCATATTAAAGAAACAAGTAGGCCTGATTTTACGACACCTATGTCAGAGAAGAGTGACCCAGAGTTCAGACGTCACTCCTAAGGACAGAGGTCATCAGGAAGGGCACGGAGGAGGAAAGACGTCCTGGGAGTGAAACTAGAGGAGATACACGCTGGATCAGCCTCAGTTGAATTTGCATGCGGCTGTCTTTTTTTGAATGATTTATTTCTAAAGTTTTCATTAAATGCACTTGAAAGATAACAATGGCTAAACCTGTGAAAGAGTATGTGCTGTGTGCCCACGGCTGGAAAGGTGTGATATGACATGCAATAGTTTATGCCACGTGTGTGAGTGAATGAATAAAAACCACCTCACAATGGACCACAGCTCCTGCCTGTGTCACAGCATTCCCGTAGGAGAAGGGCTGTCAGGATATTTAGTATAAGCCGGAGTTCTTACGTGTTTATTACAACGATTTAATTACCAGCAACCTATCCTTGGAAACTCTCCTCCAATCATTCAGTGTAAATTGAGTTTCTATAATTTTTCAAGTAAAATAGATGAAGGATGGGAATGTGTCTCAAAAACAGCCTGGAAACGGACGACCTTTTCAAAACTAAAATGACTGTCAAACAGATGAACGCACACAGACTGTTTAATATCTGCTTACTGAAAATTCACCAAAAAAAAAACCCAAAAACTATTGTTATTTTTATCCACCAGTTTCTCATCTTCACCATTAATCATGAGATGTCGAAGTAAAAAAGGAAGCTCTGTGTCATACTGAAACGATAATCACATCTCCAAAGTTAAATGGTTGCTATAACCCACAGTTTGCCAGTCACCCAAGGTAAATACTCATCACTGATAATGCCAATGTGAATCCCGGCCTCCAGGTCTAGATCTACAGACTACTACTCCCTAGGCCTGTGGTCGGCAAACTCATTAGTCAGCAGAGCCAAATATCAACAGGGCAACGACTGAAATTTCTTTGGAGAGCCGAAAACCGACTTCTGCGTATGGGCCACGAAGTTTCAATCGTACTGTACGTGCGCGCCCGCACGTGGTATTTTGTGGAAGAGCCACACTCAAGGGGCCAAAGAGCCGCATGTGGCTCTCGAGCCGCAGTTTGCCGACCCCTGCCCTAGGGCAACTCCGAATTGGCTAAACATAGGCCAGTCCAGGGCAACCCCGCATGGGCTCTGGTCCTCTATTTTAGGGAGCTTCTCCCCTTGTCCTCACAAGGAAGAAGGGATGCGTCTCATTCATAAGGGCACAAATCTCACTCCTGGGGGCCCCACCCGCATGGCCTAATCAACATCCATGTCCCCACTTCCTAATCCATCACCTTGGGGATTGGGTTCAACATATAAGTTTCGGGGGGACACAGACACTCAGACCGTGGATAGCACTGTGCGTGGCCCCAGTTCTTCGGAGGTTCCAGGACCACCCCCGTGCTGGGGTTGGTTCAGCGTGTCCGACTTGGCCCCCGGAGCTCTCAGGCGATGCTGCCGCACAGAGGCCATTTACCAGCTGTGCCTCTATTTCTGGGTTCTGAAGCCATTTTGTTACACAGACTTACACACTGATTACTCATGTGAAGCGGGTGGTCCATGAAAACGGCCGCCCAGGTCTCCCAGAGGGGATCACTATGATACATTTTATAGTTTTTTTGGGGGGAGGCAGGGTATTATTTTGTTTCTTACTATATTTTGTACTTGAGTTAACTTGGATGATTTGTGTTGCTCAAAAAAATCATGCATTTCTTTAACACCTTTAATGTCTTGTGTATTGATGGAGCCCCCTTGTAATTACTGATTACAATGTATGTAACACAATTATAATGACTAATTACCAATCCTGTGTGTGTGTGTGTGTGTGTGCTTTCCTTGTGTTTTTTTTCTGCGTAAGACTTTTGAGTAGTTAATAGTGTCATTTGCCAGTAACCGCTCTTAGATTTACCTATTTCCTGGTTTTGTATCATTTAATAATTTTTTTCACTATTTTCCTGACTCCTATAGCTTTGATTTATTATCTTGCCTAACCTTCCAGGTTGGACATCCGTTTATTTGTAAATGTTACAGGATGGAATTGTATTTAAAGCTATACATTTGCCTGACATACGATGCTGGCCCTGCCCTGTGGACTTGGGCATGTCGTGCATTTATTTTGATGTGCTTTTAACCATGTGTGACTCTAGTGTTTAATTTCAGTTCTTCGTATATCAACGACCACAGCACACTCCGTGACCAACACATCTCCCTCAGATACACATATAAGGAAACATGCAACTACCGACAGCAAAAATCCAGAAGGGCCTCACATACCTGTCTTGGGTCACCTCATCTGAAAACATGGGTTTCTCTGACATTTAGGAAAAAGTCATGCCTTTTTTTCTAAACGTATGCTCCTTGGACTCCTAAGGTGTTTTGTGCTACAAAGCACTCATGTTCCAGAAAGCACAGGATTTGTTATTGGAAAGAAATGACCCATTGGGGTGTTCTTAGCTTTCACAACGGGATCCATGAGGAGCACCGTGCGGACGGCAGGGTGCCCCAGGAGGGATGCGGAATTTCCTGGGCATCCTTGTGACAAACTGGCCGATGACTCAGGGGTCTGTCTCTTCCAGAAAAGCAAGGTTACAGGTCAATGTGAACACCTACACCCAGCCCTTAAAGCCACTTGTTTCTCCCGCATGCTCTCTGTCCAACGCTGGCTGGCAGTGCTCGCTCGCCGTATTTCTTCAGGGGGATGAAAGAGAGTTTCTACTAACATTTCCGAACCCCAACCGCGCGAGGGGAAGTGAGCAACTACACAGTGGTCTGTAAACACTCCACAGCCCACTGGCCAGAGCAATTTGTTCTGCTTCACTTCGGAGGGAGAGTACAACCCTATCTTGCGCCCGGAAAGAGATAACCCCCAGAATATTGCACGAAACGCATTCTTTACTTTTACCTTTAGCTTAAAAATAATCGTGTTTCCTCACAATCTGCAAGCCCTCCATATTTTAAATTGGTTTTCATCATCCTTCAATAAATGCCTACCGAGGGAAGGCACTCCACCAGATACACCCCTTCCTTAGCGCCCCCCAAACGCGCAGCTCGGCAAACGCCTGAGGCTGGCCTGAGAAGTGCTGTTACCCTGAGAGGCAGGACGAAGTGTTTTAAGGAGGAGCTGGGCTGCTCAGAAAACATATTTCTGTTCAACTTACTCTTCGTGCCAGCAATTTCCTAAGTAATCACCTACACGCACAGTTCTCCCACGTGTTACGAACCTGCACCAGCCTCTCTAGACGTGGGAAGGCGGCTGGGTGGACGGCAGGGGAGGTGCAGACACCACCTCCCTGGGCAGCCTGGGGCCCTGGAGACAGCCTGGGACCCGCCGTCCTGCTGCGGGACCAGGAAGAGCATCCAGCAAGTGCTCTCACAGGTGCGCACCTTCCTCTCCGTCTGGCCTTTCCACCACGCCCTCCGCCCTCCTCGGGCTGAAGGGAGGTTGGCGAGAGTCACTCAAAGCATCAAGAGAAAGAAAACCCACGAGTTGTAGCGTCCGGGAAGGGCCTCTCTCTGCCTCCTGTCAAATATGTTTCTGTTTGAGATATTTCTTCAATGGTTCCAAGAAAACAATGAAGCAAATTGAAATCAATATAAGATTGCAAATCAAAACACTGTTCTAAGGCTGACCGAAAGACAGAAGCTCCGGGAGTATTTCACATCGGGGGGGGGGGGGGGGACACCCATCGCTGGCTCAGCCCAGGGGCCTGCTCTCTGAGGGGACTGTGCATCTCTCCCGAGGCTGTGGGGAGGCAGGGCGGGCGGAACCAGGAGCAGGGACCAGCCTTCAGGTAGAAACCCCGTGCATTTCCCCACGCCCAGTCAGACACTGCCGCTATTCCAGGGGGGAATGGGACCTGTGATTTTTATTCGGTCTGCTTCTCTGGCTCTGATATTTCCCTTCTAGCCCACAGGCCTCTGCTGCTATTTTTCATTCTTTAGGAAGGAAAACAAGTGCGAGAAACAGGAGGAGAGAGAGTCAAGAGAGACGTTGTGTTTATAAATCAAATGTGAAAATTTCAAAACACATCGAGGGCTCGGAAAGGCAGGCAGAATGGCCTTCGCCGGCGAGCTAACCAGATCTGCGCACTCGGGCACTGGCAGCGAGAACGGTTTATAGCATTTCAATTGCCATCCTTTATAGCTACTGGGTGATAGAAAACAAGTGGGAGCAGAGAGAGAGCAAGGCCTGTGTGAAGGGGTGCGACACTCATACCCAAAGAGAGTCATGGTGAGTGTAGTTGAATATCCAGGGACACCCCAGGTCTCACGGGTGACGGACAGGCCACCTGGAGACAAGGAGACCACCGTGAAAGGGAGCAGGCCGAGGAGGACCTATGAGGTCAGAGGTTAGCTGCAGCAGGAAAATGAAAAGTAAGGACAGTGTGTGACAAGGCAGAATGTGCTGGAAGGGAAAGTGGGGGTGCAACCCTGGGGCTAGACACGTCTCTCCAGGCGCGTTGTAAATCCCAGGGGACATTGCTTTTAGGAACAGGGAATGGCGGCCCTTCTGCGTTGCTCATCCCCGGACGTGCTGTACGGAGCACGAAATACTGCTTCTAGGGACCCCAGGGCGCCACAGCTCGGCCACAAAGAGCCCTGACCTGTAAAAGGGGGATCATCCAGGGAAAACGTTCCCGGTTATGAAAGAAACAGAGTCAAGATCTGGAACAGCAGACGGCTCTGTGCAAGAAATGAACGTCCCGGCCACAGCAGCCTCTACCTGCGCACGGGGAGCGAAGCATGTCTTCCTTATGGGTCTCCTAATCTCGTTACAACACGAGTCCCACCTCGACGACAAGCTGTGTATTTATGGATAAACAGCTGCATTCGCGTCCCGTTGGCCGGCCCCCTCGTTTCATAGCCTCTTGGATGTTTTTGAAACACGTTCTCAACAGATGACCCCACAGGAACAGTGCTGGCCGGCCCCGGCCCCCACATTACACCGACGAAGGCCCGCGCTTCCTCACTTCCCTTAGATAAACACCCGGGACTGTGGGGCTTTATGGGACACATCGTTTGTTGGGTCGGATGACACAATATGATAGAGTGGACTCTTTGCTGACATTATTTTCCTAATTACCAAGGCCAGCAGTGTTTCATATAAATTATGTTGTGAATCCAAGCGAGAAGATGCTCAGTATCTTGCTCATAAGTGTTAGAACACCCCTCTCCTCCCATGGTCCATCTTTCATCATAATCCATGTCAAGGATCATGTAAAATGCAAAGAAGGACTAATAGAGTCTGGCTTTAAACAGGTTTCACTGAATGTAAATGGCGCAGATTAATAATCCAACTAATATCGTCCACTTAGATAATTATTCATTTTTCTCTAAATACATTATACACCTTAGTACCAGAAGATTCTTAACATCTAATATCATAACAATGTACATAACTGTTACATAAGCCATAAAATAATACATCTCACTTTATGGGATTGATGACATGAACAGATATCCAGATCTGGACTTTTAAAGTAACTATTTTGTAAGATAAATTTTATACCTGAGATCATGGCTCCCAACTCCTAATGGCACTGTGCATCTCACCTATTAATATGTAATCTAGGTTTATAGGAAATCTGAATAAAATTTAGCATGCCACAATCGAATTTCTTTTAAAAAGAAAAACCCCAAAGGTGATACTTTATTGTTATACTAAATATACTTGCCACGCAGTAGTCCGAGGATCCAATCTACTCGGAAAACTTGGTGAAAATACTTTCCCTCTCTTACTGCAACTCAGATAGTGAGACCCTTGAGTTTGGGATTCTGCTGAGGGATGCTGAGGGCAGGTGGAGGTGAGGTCCAGCGCCCCCACCCAGGTCTCCTTGCCAACTACACACACCTCTAGGCTGGATCCCAGGTGCCTCTGGGACTCTGAGACCTGGCCTGGAGCTGTCCTCCGCGTTAGTGCTGAAAGTCAGCTGAGCTGTCCAATATGCCAGGAGCAAAATGCCTCCTGTGGTTGGTTGGCTACCAGTCAGCCTAAGGAGAGGCAGAGGCAGTAGAGAGCTGTAGTTAAAAGAGCATGGATTAACATCCTAGGACTAATACACAGCTGCATAAAATGTACAGCCATGCAGTGAGGTATTTTCACGATAAAAATCGTTGTTATATGTCGCAACATGGATGAATCTTGAAAATATGATGCTGATTGAAAGAAGTCTTTCACAAAGCCCACGCACTCTGATTCCACTGGTATGAAATGTCTAGAATAATCTGCAAATATACAGAAACAGGAAGTAGTTCAGTGCTGGCCTGGCCCTGGGATGGATGACTGGGGAGAAGACAGAGCTTGCTCCTTGAGTACAAGGTTTTCAGGGGGTAGCAATAAAAATATTCTAAAATGGACTGTGGTGATGAATCAATATAATTATTCTTTGCTGCGAATATACTAAAAACCATTAAATTGCACACATTAACAGGTGAACTGAGTGGTAGGTAAATTATATCCCAATAAAACTGCTATCTTTTAATAAGACCCTGGATTTATGGCGTGGCTGTGCCACTGAGGAGCTCTGGAACGATGGGAGGGCTACCTCCATTCACAGGATCTGTACTTCTTAGGGTTGAAGAGTAATTGTTATACTTGGAAGATGGTTAGGACAGTGTCTCCCACAACAAAGATGAGCTTTTGTGAGGCTGACCGGAGCGCCTTCTTCCAGGTGGCTCCTGTGGCTGGCGGCTGCCGCTGTATGGCACACACGTGGCCACAAAAGGGCACGGCACTGTCCTCAAACCCAGCCGCATATTAATTCTCCAATATTAACAAAGCACACACTGTGCGCTTGTCAAGTGCAAATGCAACCCCAGAGGGACTAATACGCTTATGGATGCGATACCCAGGGGACAGGGGACGAGGCAGCCGACTGGTGGGCTCCTTGTCTTCCAACGAGCCGGTGGGTGGAGGGAGGAGCCCTACACGGAGCGAAGCCAATGGCGGCAACTGGAGAGCGAACCTGAGCAAACAGGATAGAATTCCAAGATAAGTGTGGGAGCGACTTCAGGTGAGGTATACCAGTTAGCTCAAACCAACATTTCCCCACAACACTGTTTTATTAAGTTATTCTTAAATGACATGACCAGATCATTCACGGGCTTACAAAGTAGAACTTAACAGTCCATTTCTTCCCCCTGCGTCCCCCACCACATTTCTTTCACAAAGAAAATACTGAAATGAATGAGTTCAATGACGATATAGAATAAACATACACACACTGGTAGGATTCTTGACAAGGGGCTCCAACGATATCCCTCTTGCCGTTACAGATGATGGCTTGATGTTTTAGGCAACTTCTGTCAAGGAGATAACTAATCTGAGGAAACTGGAAGTGACTTTGAACATTTAATTATCAAATAGCTTAGAGATTTATTTTTTTTAACGCCAGCCTGAAATACATAAGAAATAGAAGTGCGTGAGAAGCCAGAAGTGGGCTCAGGCGCCCAGGCTGATGAGAGAGGCCTGTGGGTGTGCACCCCAGACTCCACACTCCTGGGCCCACGACTCTGCATCCTTCCTTCAGTGACCTGCTCCGTCTTGCCGTGATCACAATCTCTGCTCAAGGCTGACGATCAAATTCCTTTCAAATCAAAAGGAATAAAGCACAAGGTGAAGCTGTTAAGAAACCGCTATCAACAAAAAGGTCAAGGCCCCTGGCAGGAGAAAGAAACAAAATTATTCTCTGGTCTGTGATCAGATTCATTCTTGATCCGGAGCAGAACCATTTACAGCCGCAGATTTTTCCTAACTAGCAGTCAGGCATCTGACGAGCTTTCTTAATCCAATCTTCTCTGGCATTGATTGTGTCTCATGAAATACCTCCATGCCAACCAGATTTATAAAAATGCATTTATAATTTAATAAATGGTTAAGACAGATTATTCATGAGCACATCTAAGGCAGACTATAATCATCTAAATTGATATGGATTTTTGTTTTCCTCCCGATTGCAAAAGTAATTAGTGTTTGCTTACAAAGTCCTTTATTCTACAGTAATGGGCACTAAACATACATCCGTATGCATCTGAGATTTCAGCATTACCACTGTAGGGTGAACATTCAATAGCGGGACATTTGGGGGATTTATGTATTTCAATTTGTAATGAAATCAATGAAGGGTCAAGGACATATCAAGGTGGCTTAGCCCAAATCCGGATTCCAGGGCTCATACGGACGTTTTGAAAACGATTATCCACCAAGTTGTTCCCTCCTGCAGGTGAAGCCAGATGCTGTTGGGAAGCCCCCGAATGGGCAAGTCTTCCTGTGATGTTCAGGTTTTTCTGATAAAACGTTCTATTTGAAAAAAAAAAATAAAAGGAGGTTTAGGGACTAAGTAGACCCTGATCCTCTCTCTCCGGGGTAAATGGAAAAAGCGAACAGCTCGAAATGAGACGGTTAGTTCCACCGTCTGGGCTCAGAATCAACACCCACGGGCGGCCATTCCGAGGCCCTGGCTCCGAGGAGGAAGTGTTGCTTCCTATACAAGTTGCACAGGTTTCCACCTCATCCCGCCAGCTGTTTCGGGAGCTCTGCACACGCAGCTCCGCCCTGTGGCTGTCCCCATAGGCTTGCCTCTTCCAGAAGGTCACGCAGTTGGCGTCGTACAGCAGGTGGCCTTTCCGGGTGCTCTCCTTTCACTCAGTCACATGCATTTAGGGTCCTCCACGCCTGTTCCTGGCTTTGCAGCTCCTTTCCTTTTAGTGCTGCGTAGTATTCCACGGTGTGGATGGACCACAGTTTACGATCCAGTCACCGGCTGCAGGACATGCTGGTGGCTTCCAAGTTCTGACAAGGATGGATAAAGCTGCCATGAAAATCCACGTGCTAGGTTTTTCTGTGGGACACATTTTTAAGTCCTTTGGGTAAATGCCAAAGAGCCCGATGGCTGGATTACGAGCTTTTAAAATATGAATGAAAAAGGATTTAGAATTCATTCTCCATTATGTTTCATAAGAGGAAGGGGCAGACAGGGGTACAGAAAGAAGGTTGGGGGCAGGGAAAAGGTGTGTGTGTGGTGGGGGGAAGAACACAGTGTTAATTCCCATTTGTTTCGAGGGCCTTTTGATACATACAGAACGTAATTAGGAAACTACCCTCCCAGAATGCAAGGTTAATTAGATAATTAGTTGAGCAATAGATGAGGTACTGCATATCAAGAAAAAATTAATACACTAATTCTAACTGAGTGATTCTAACTATAGGGACAGAAGCCAGGTCTCAAATACAAAAAAAAAAAAAAATGTGGAGACGAGACTTTATTTTGACGCAGACGATGAAGCCAGCCCTGTCAGAGAAAGCGACCATTGGGCATTTGCCAGTCTGCCACTGTCTTTATATATAAAGTGGGACAGACACATATTTAAAGATGATTTATTGCTAATTACGTCCTCCTTTTAGGATCAGGTCAACACATTCACTTAGCCACTCAACTGCTCACTCAACCAATAGTTACTCAGTGTCCACTGTGTACCAAGCACTGCTCAGCTGCTGCTGACACAGGCCTCACCCGGGGTCAAAATTCCCTGGTTTCATGAAGCTTACATTCATGTACACACAGTCTGGAGACAAAAGTAACACATGAGGAAAGTATACAGTGTGATAGAAGTCAGAAACACTTTGGGGATATGCTGGGTGGGGTTCCGCTGGACAGAGGATAGGTGGGGAGCTGCTGTTTTATATAAGTGGGTGGGGTAGGCTGCACTTAGAAGGTGAGGTGTAATGTGTGTCTTTTCCCCCCACTGTGTTCTTTTTAAAGTGGCAACATACACGCTTAGCAGAATCTTCCACATCTCCTGTAATGTTTGAAGTAATTGTTAACGCATCAAAATATTTAACACCATCTGACAATATTCTACAGTGTGATTTATACAGCTGACTAGATTTCTTTCTGATGGAAATTTCAAAATAACACCAGAGGAGCTGCCTGCCCTGCGTTCTTGTTAGATATAAATTACACAGCATCCTGTGTACTCCGGTAGCTGCAAATAATCTGTTATTTGATACTCCACCTGCGATCTGGAAAACGGGCAAGGACAATGGAAGGCTGGCCCCTGGCATTCACAGCACCTCACACTGACTTTGCAGCACGATTTACATCTTCCCTTTGTCAACAGGAGCTGGGGCGGGGGGGGGGGGGGGGGGCGGGGGGGGCGGCGTGTGAGAATAGTCCTACAAGTGCTCTGAGGCCCTGCTCCTGTTGGGAGGGCACATTTTGGGGCACTTAGCGAGTCTGGGGGACACATCCAAGTTGGGAATCCAGTCCGGGTTCATGTGTCGAACAGCCGAGCCCAGTGACAGGCGGGGGCCCAATTCATCAGGCAGGCGGTGAGGTCGCCCCAGTTCATCTGTCACAGGGAAGCACAGATCCTCCGGTGCCTGTGGGTGGGTGGAGACGCCTACTTATCACACCCCAATTATCCACCTAATTTCCTCTCTGCGTGTAAAATGGGAGTGAGGCACGGATTCTCACCCCGGAGATGAGAGTTTAAGGTTGAAATGTTCCAGGGACTCCTGTCTCCTACGTCCCACACATTTTAACTTTACACAGAATGTCATTTGCATGCACGTGGCGGATGAAGGAGATAAAGGAGTTGCAAAGTACCTTAGAAAGGGCTGAGATTTTCAGACTAGGTGTTTGTTTTCCTCCCAGCCATACGTCTATACGGTAAAGGTACAGCGGAGACAGAAGTGGATAGATCACACAGGAACTACAATCTGATTTGTTTTGTTGTTAATCCTCAACCCGGAATATTTTCCCTTTGAATTTTAGAGAGAGTGGAAGGGAGGGGGAGAGACAGAGAGAGAAACGTGGATGTGAGAGAGACACATCGATTGACTATCTCCCTTACACGCCCCCACCAGGGTTGGGGATGGAGCCTGCAACCAAGGTATGTGCCCTTGACCAGAATCAGACATGGGACCGACATTCTATCCACTGAGCAACACCAGTGGATAATTTAGACAACAAATCCATGTAGAGACTCTGTCTGTGATTGGAAAACAGTTCAGACTGAATTCTTATTACAGAAAGGTGCCACATGAAAGAATCAAATTCCTGCTCTCAATGTAGCTTAAAATTTAGTGGTATCGCCTGGCTGGAGTGGCTGAGTGGTTGACCTATGAACCAGGAGGTCACGGCTCCATTCCCAGTTGGGGCACAAGCCTGGTTTGCAGGCTCCATCCCCAGCGTGGGGCATGCAGGAGGCAGCCGATTGATGATTCTCTCTCATTGCTGATGTTTCTATCTCTCTCCCTCTCCTTCCCACTCTCTGAAATCCATAAAAACCTATTTTTAAATAATTATTCATTGTTGAAAGTATTACTAGATTTTAAACTGTCCAGGCCTCACACATGGACTCCTCTCTCTCCCAGCCCACGACCAGTCCGTGAGGGATTCCTCCGACCGTCGTCCGCTGGGCACATCCGGAGTATGATCACTCCGCATCCCTGCTCCCCGCTCGCCAGCCTGGGAGGCAGCAGGTCCCACAGCACAGGGTACCACTCGGAAGCAGCTGCAGACGGCACGTACGAGAAGCAAAGCCTCCATCCCAGGGACTCCAGGTGGCAGCATCCAGACCAATCAAGAGGTTTTTCAATGTCTGTAAGAAAATCCAGTTCGCTCCAGCGTAGGAAGCAATGGGTTTTCACAGAGCTCTTGAGGAATGTTTGGGGGAGGGGGGGTTGGCAGCAAGGTTGGCGAAGAGGGGACCAGCAGAGAAGGGTTAGAAGACACAGTCCCCCCCCCCCGCCCCAACCCTGCACCTCTGGGCGGTCAAACTGTCACCTTCTCATGAAGTGCATGAGTCGCAGACGGTAGGCGTGCGCGTGTGACAGCCATGGCGTGCAGACGATGCCGCAGAGCCAGAGACAAGGCCTCCTCCTGTCACCTGGACTGCTAGTCAAGCGCCCTTCTCGCCACGCATCGCCCCTGCTCTGGTCTGTGCGCGTCCTGTCAGCGCGCTCACGCCAGCTTCGAGACTGCTGATGGTCTCGAGTGAGCCAACTTCTTCGTTAGGAGAGAAAGGGCTCTTGGCAACAGGCCTCTTCCTAGGAGAGGAGGGTCAGCTAAGCTGCTCTTACAAACACACACCATCAATTCAGAAAAACCGACTTAATCTGTCAGTAAGAGGCAGGGTTGCCTCTCAGGACACGGTTCTTTCCGTGGCTGCTGAGGGAAGTTTCTCTGCCACGGCCACGCCTGGCACCGAGCCGGATGCTCTCTTTCAGACTCGGCCCAGGTCACCCTCAGCCCAGGTCACCCTCAGCCCTGTGCCCTCGAAAGGGGAGAGTCCCTGGCTCCATCGCTGTCTCTGAGACCAGGCGGATCCATGCCAATCAGTGCATTTGGTTTGCAGTTGGGTTCCCTCTCGGAGTCTAAAATAATGAAGTGCATCGCGCCCGGGTTTGCCTGCACTGGGAGAGCCACGGAAATAACTTTCGTCTCTGGTTTCAGCACCGCAGCCCGAAGGCTTGCAACCGACACGCCCCGCCAAGCCAGCTGCCTGAGGAGCCCGCAGCCGCAGCCACAGGCCACCCGCCTTCCTCCCCAACAGAGCTTCCCAGAAGCCCCCACAGATGATGTTTCTAGAACACCTGATAGAGCAACGCCGCTCTTCACCAATGAAGCAGTTTGCATAGGAGGCGTTATTTTTTTTTTAATGTTTTTGCTGATTACAGAGAGAGAAAGGGAGAGAGAGAGAAACATCAACGATGAGAGAGAATCATGGATCAGCTGCCTCCTGCACGCCCCTCACTGGGGATGGAGCCCGCAAACCGGGCTTGTGCCCTGACCGGGAATCGAACCGTGACCTGCTGGTTCATAGGTCCATGCTCGACCACTGAGCATCACTAGCCGGGCAGCGTTATTTTTTTAAAATAGGTTTTTATTGATTTCAGAGAGAAGAAAGGAGGGGGAGAGAGGGGTAGAACCGTCAATGCCGAGAGAGACGTCTACCCTGCAGAAACCGCAGGACACCTGGGGCTCTGGCAGGTTGTTAGAAAGTCTGCAGCGGAGAGAATGGGCAAGAAAAGAACAAAGTGCCTTTAGTTCCCTGAATTATGGGATGCAGAGGAAACTGGAAGGGAAGGGGCCTGGGGAAATTGGTCCAGTCAGGCTCCAGGCGGGCGGCAGGAAGGAAGCATGTTCAGCGTCTCTGCCACGTCACCTTGTGTGCCAGGAGCTGGCAGGGAATGGAGAGCCTAGGACAGGGGAGGCCAGGAACGCACCTGCAATTTCCACATGAAAAGTGAGGGGAGCCGCGCCGGGGACTGGCTCTCGCGGAGAAAAGGCAGAAACGCAGGAGCCGCTGAAGAAAAGGCCAGAATAAGGAGACCTGAGATTTGTGAAGCAAGTGCAAAGGCAGCAGGAGGGAGGGAGGGCTGGGCCAAAATCAGGATGGCAGCGTGTGCGGGCTGATTGGGGGAAACACAGCCACCTTCACCTTGTGTCTCCCCCTCCCCCCCGCTCCTTCCTCCCCCCCGCCTCACCCCCACCCCCCCCACCCCCCCCCGCCCGGGACAGGCAGTGGCTCTGTCTCACCACTTCCGACAATAAGAAGTGGTGCAAATGGAAGAGGAAGGAGCCCAGCCGTGCCCAAGGCACACAAGGGGCCTGGGGGTTAAAGGCCAGAGCAGCCCTCCCCGCTGGGAGGAGCGATGGGGCCAGGCTGTCCAGTCCCACTTGCTCTCTCCCATTCATTTCCGAATCTCTGCAGCTGACTGGGTGGGGCGGGTGCTGAAGCCTCCTCTCCCGATGGTAAATGGAGCATGTTACACCAAGACCGTGGTCGGCAAACCGCAGCTCGCGAGCCACATGCGGGTCTTTGGCCCCTTGAGTGTGGCTCTTCCACAAAATACCACGGCCTGGGCCAGTCTATTTGGAAGAAGTGGCGTTAGAAGAAGTTTCAGTTTAAAAACTGGCTCTCCAAAGAAATGTCAATCGCTGTGCTGTGGATATTGGGCTCTGTGGACTAGTGAGTTTGCCGACCACTGGGACTCTAAGAGAAAACCGGAGGGAACTCCTGATGGAGGAGAAGACGCTCCGTTCTCCCGAAAGCGTTCTCACGGCCCAGCACAGAGCCTTGCACGTCAGTAACATACACATGAGCGGTTTCAAGTTAAAACCTCATCTACACTCACCCACGAGGCTGCCTCCGAGGTCTTTCTCTTTCTTTGTTACTCCTCACCCCAGGATACTTTTTCCATTGCTTTTCAGAATGAGTGGGATGGAGGGGCGGGGGTGGGGGGGAGAGAGAGACACATTGATGTGAGAGAGACACATCCACTGGTTGCCTCCCCCATGCACCCCAACCTCTGGGGATGGAACCTGCCACCCAGGGACGTGCCCTCGACCGGGAATGGAACCCATAACCCTTCGGTGCACAGAGCGACGCTCCAGCCGAGGCCAGGGCTCCAAAGGCTTCTCAGGTTTTCTTTTTTTGTTTTCTTTTTTTTTTAAATATATTTTATTGATTTTTTACAGAGAGGAAGGGAGAGTGATAGAGAGCTAGAAACATCAATGAGAAACATCGATCAGCTGCCTCCTGCACACCTCCTACTGGGGATGTGCCCGCAACCAAGGTACATGCCCTTGACCGGAATCGAACACGGGACCCCTCAGTCCGCAGGCCGACGCTCTATCCACTGAGCCAAACCGGTTTCGGCTCTCAGGTTTTCATTCTGTGAGCAGAGCAGACAATCCAACGTGCTGGCCCTTTACATTTAACGGGACACCTCGTAGGGTCTCAAGTCAACAAAACAAATTTAACATGAACGCTCTAACTCTGAATAATAACTTCCAGTCCCGACATTAAGTGCCACACACCACAAATAAAAATAATATGCAACAAACCATGTGGTAAAAAAATAAATAAATAAAAAATTAGGGATTCTTCAATTTCCAAATGTGGGCATTCATTTATTTTGACAAGTACAATTCTGTTCTAATTATTCATCATATGGTCGTGAACAGGCTGCGGGGTATTTCATCAAGAACTGAGAACTCAACTCTGTGATGGGAAAGCCTATGAACCGGCCACGTGGTGTTAAATATTTGCTTACAAAGATGCAAAAACAGCCCATTTCTAGCTGGAATCGGGAAGAGTGAGCTGTCACACGGCAGTAACAGCAGGTGCCAAGCTGTGTCCAATCTCTGGGCACTGTTTCTGGCGCTTGTCTCGCCCACCGCAGTGGATTCTTTACAGAAAGACGTTTTAATTAGAAATCTGTAAGAATTTTAAGGAGAGGTATGTCCGTGTACAGAATGCAGCTAAATGCAATGTAACGGTTCCTATGGAAGATAACAACGAGTGTCCATGCTTCTAAACTGTTTGTAAACGTTATGCTTCAATGATACTTCCCATACAATGCTACATACATGCGTTTCAGGGGTACAACCTAGTGATGAGTCAACAGTATTAGCTACGCAAAGCTGCCTGATGGGCATGAGACTCATTCAGGGGGTCCCTTTGTAAGGGTCATACATGTCTCATCGCAGTCAATTCTCATTCTCATGATGGCCCATCCTAACCCTGCCTCGAATTTGCAGTGTTGTGAAATTTACCAAACACGCTACTATCCATTACTTCCCTACCCATTACTTCCCTATCCATTACTTTCCTATCCATTACTTCCCTATCCATTACTTCCCTATCCATTACTTTCCTATCCATTACTTCCCTATCCATTACTTCCCTATCCACTACCTTCATTTAACCCAGAGGTTGGCAACCAGGGGGAAACTGTGCTTCCCCTGGGGCGCGGTGAATTTGGCCATCTCTGACGGCATTGTGGCTGTCACCCCTGGGAAGGTGCCACTGGGCAGAGGCCGGGGACGCTGCACCCCTACAAAGCCCAGGGCAGCCAGCGTTGCCTGGCCCAGGGTGTCGGCGGGCTGCAGGCGGAAGCCCCGATTTACCCTGACAGCTACTTTCTCAGGCAGGAGGCAAAACCACCACTCTCTCCGTTTTTGGACAAGAATCCGAGGCCCATCCACTCTCTGAATTATACAGCCAATGCCAAGGACCCGTAGAAACTGCCGGGAAGCACAGTGCCCAAATCAAAACAAAACAAAAAAAATGAAGATAATGGAGTGAGGTTCCCAGAAACACTGGGCAAACACAAAACAGGCCCTGTGGGCGGAAGGGCCGTCTGCAAGCACCCAGGGCAGCGGGGGCGAGACAGAGACCCAGGCCAGCGTCCCAGGTCCCCCAGCCACTCACCAGCAGCTGCAGGACCGGCCACTGCACTGATGTTCCACTCCTCGTAGGGGGTGTGCAAAAGGCAGCTGATCAATGATTCTCTCTCATCATTGATGTTACTATCTCTTTCTCCCTCTCTCAAAAAAAAAAAAAATCAATAAATAAGAACAGATTAAAAAAATACAATCCTATCTAATAAAAGGCTAATATGCAAATCGATCCAACAGCAGAATGACCAGTCGCTATGACGTGCACTGACCACCAGGGGGCAGACACTCAATGCAGGAGTTGCCACCTGGTGGTCAGTGCGCTCCCACAGGGGGAGCACCACTCAGCCAGAAGCCAGGCTCACGGCTGGCGAGTGCAGCGGCGGAGGCGGCAGCACTCGGGATGTCTGACTGCCAGCTTAGGCCCACTCCCCGGGCTCCAGGACTGCGAGAGGGCGTGCAGGTCAGGCTGAGGGACCTCCCTCTCCCCCCCTGTCCCCCCCCCCCCCGCGAGTGCACAAATTTCATACACTGGGCCTCTAATTGTAGAGAGCGGCTACAGTGTTTGGACAGGTTCAAGCCTCGGGCTAATGAGAGGGCATAGTCCTCTCATGGCCACGTGCAAGTCCCAGCATGGAGGGCAGGGCCCTCCCAGCACAATGACAGCCAACAGCTGTAGTTGTAAGCTTGAACCTAAGGTCCGAACACGTGGCCCCACGTGCCTGAGTGATGTGAGCTGACAGAGTTCAGGTGCATGTAATTAAGTAGGATTGAAACTCACGAGAATGTTGTAAACATCTTGACCACACCCCTACTTTGCCTCATGGAATCTGGTTATAAAATAAAGACACGGCTTGTAGTGCATGGCTCTGTCGCTAGCGCTCCATCAGAGAGGACAGCGTCCCACCGAGACCCAGCTTTTATTCTCTTGTCTGTCTTTTCTCAATCCTTCACCGCCCCCACTCAGGTTCGCCCTTGGCCGTGCTGGCGCGGCACATCCAGTAATTATAATAAAATAAAATAATGAGCTCCCCAGTGCAAAAGAGCGCCGTGTCATTCCTGAAGTCCCACCTCCTCCCAGGGATGCAGTCCCGGAGCCTCAGAAGACTGTAAGGACCAACGTAAAGGACAGATGAATAGAACAGGGTCAGAGGTCACACTGAATACCTGCTGTGAGACCAATCACCGTTGTGCAGGAGCTAATATTAATAACCATCATGTGATACATATTTTTCTATTTTTTGAGAATCCCTCTTATGCCAAGCAGTGCCCTGAGGACTATGGAAAAGCAGTAGATGATGATGTGGACATAGCCTCTGCCCTCATCAATCTCACATTTCAATGGGGGAAATGAACAAATCAATATAAGAATAATAAAAAAATCAAAAATAAAAATGTTTTAAAGGTCAGGAAGGCAGGCTAAAACATGAGATGCCTGTTCAGAGTATCAGTAAAGCCAAGGTTAGAGCTTCCAGAAGTGATCTGAGAAACAGGTGGTGTGGACCGAATTGCTAACTAGAGGATCCGTGACCGGGACCTCCAGAGCAGTTACAGGACTAGGGTGGGGTCATGGATGAGGGAACAAAGTGCGGGCAGTGAGCGTCCCACCACCGAGCTGGGAGCCCTCTGCACTGTGTCCTTAGCAATTCTTCACCCTGAGGTACAACACTGCACCCCACGACTGTTGGCCTACTTCTCACTTATTAGGAAGTACCTTTCTAATGCTTACCAAGACTATTTTCAATAATATTCAAGAAAGCTTATTTTTTTAAAGATTTTTCATTGATTTTTAGAGAGAGAGGAAGGGGGAGGGAAAGAGAGAAACATCAACGTGAAAGCCAAACCTCCATTGGCTTCCTCCTGTGAGCTCCCTACAGGTAGGGAATTAAACCTGCAAGCCGGACACATGACTGGGAATCGAACCAGCAACCTTTGGGTGCACAGGACAATGCCCAACCAACGGAGGAGCCACACCTGTCGTGGCTGAAGCTTCTTAAACCAGAATATCAGAAAGTAACAAGACATATGCCAAATATACAGATATAACTGAGAATGTTATATTAATAAGAAATTTTGACCGATGTCACCCCAATATTTTTAATAAAAAGCAAACAAGCAATCAAAAAGAAATAACCAAACTGATTCCACAGAAGAGATTGGTAGTAGAAAGCTGTATTCTCTTTCAGGGAAATAATTTAATAAAAATTAGTGAGTAGAACCCTTTAGCAGTGAATTTATCAAAGCACTAGAGGCCTGGTGCACAACATTCGTGCACGGGGGAGGGGGGGATCCCTCAGCCCGGCCTGTGCCCTTTCGCAGTCCGGGAGTCCTCAGGGGATGTTCCAATGATGGCTTCATGGGGAGTGGGCCTGAGCCGAGAGTAGGACATCCTTAGCGCTGCCGTGGAGGTGGGAGAGGCTCCCGCCACCGCTGCTGCACTCACCAGCTGTCAGCCCAGCTTCTGGCTGAGCGGTGGGAGCCCGCTGACCACCAGGGGCAGCTCCTGCCTTGAGTGTCTGCCCCCTGGTGGTCAGTGTGCATCATAGCAACCAGTCGTTCCACTGTTCAGTCGATTTCCATATTAACCTTTTATTATATAGGACAGAGATAAGAAATTCCAGCCCGGCTGGTGGGGCTCAGTGGTTGAGCATCGACCCATGAACCAGGAAGTCAGGGTTTGATTCCTAGTCAGGTCACATGCTCGTGTTGCTCTCGATCCCTCAGTATGGGGCGTGCCGGAGGCAGATGATCAATGATTCTCTGTCATCATGGATGTTTCTAGCTCTCTCTCCCTTCCTCTCTGAAATCAGTAAAAATATTTTTAAAAAGAAATTTTAGAAGTATGGTATAATCTAAAGGCAGAATATTTCCTGTTGCATTTTTTTCTGTTGACTCAAACGTGATGTTATCACTGACATTTCTGCTCTGAGTTCTCACAAAGACCACAACACCAACCCTTATCAGAAATAAGTGTTTGAAAGAAGATAAATACTTGTATCTAAAATAAAGTCACTGACCATCATAATGGGCAAAAAACCTAGGCAGCAAGAATGACAATCGTTTAAACCAGCCGTGGGCAAACTACGGCCCGCGGGCTGGATCCGGCCCGTTCGGCTGTTCTATCCGGCCCGCGGAACCGAAAGAGCGGAGGGTTCTCTTGCTCTCCCCTCTGCTCCTTTACTTTGAATTTATATTAGTTCACACAAACACTCCATCCGTGCTTTTGTTCCGGCCCTCCAGTCCAGTTTAAGAACCCATTGTGGCCCTTGAGTCAAAAAGTTTGCCCACCCCTGGTTTAAACACTTTTTAAAACATTGACAAATGGACTACATTCTCCCAGAGAACACTGGAGTTCAGGGTTACCCGGTCATCCTGGTCAACTTCCATCAGGAGCAGCTAAACCATTCACTCTAGACTCCAGGGATGCTCTTGGGTCTTAAATGACTTGCCATGGCCATTCTTGTGGCTGACCATAACCATGCAACTACTAAATCCGGGTCTTTTTCTGTGTGTTGCATATATTGCCTGCTATTCTTTTGTGTATTAGGTAAACAGAAGTCTCTTCAGGACAAAAATATAAATGAAAAAAAAAAAAAAAAGCTTAACTGGCAGAAAAGGTTGAAGGCTAATAAGAAAAAAATACCTTGGCAAGCCAAGAAGCAATAAATAGTTTTCAAGACGATCTTGTTTTCTGAAGTCTTTAGACGACAACAATATTGATGACTTCGGGAAGAACAAAATATTCTGCAGTGTTTGCAATCATCGAATGTGATTATCCAGCCAATATGGACCTAAAAGAACGCAGTGTTTGTGGCACCTTAGTTAATGATGTGAGTTATGTCCCAGTGATGGGCTTTTAAATCATTGGCCACATGAGATCTACAGCTTAACCTAGAAAAAGAGGACATATCTGATTATAAGACCTCAGCTGGAAAGTCAAAGGGATGTCTATAATTTGATCAATGATTACAAGCCCGTGCCTTTCACTTTCCAATGAATGCCTTTCAGTTTTTCCCCCCTTTTTCTTGTTGACCTGTATGGAATATAATAAATGGAAATGTATGCATGCATATAAGCATAACCAATGGACACAGACACTATAGGGGGGTGAGGGCATGTGCTGGGGGTGGCTGGGGAGAGGTCAATGGGGGGGGGAAATGAGACCTATGTAATACTATATGTAATACTTTCAACAATAAAGAATTTTTTAAAAAGTAAGAGAAAATAAACAAGGTAATTTTTATTTTTAGTGATATGTAATTCCTGGAAATTCTTAGACACCTGTTTAGAAAATATCAAAATGCTATAAAATAATAAAGCAACGATAAAGTCCCAGAAGACCAAAAGTGTAAGAAAAGTGATTTAACAACGTAAATGTTTTGCTGAAGATCTACTTGGAAAGCCCGTTTCATTTCCAACGGAAATTAACACACTAAGACTCAGCTGTGGGCAAACTACGGCCCGCGGGCCGGATCCGGCTGTTCTATCCGGTTCTCTTGCTCTCCCCTCCGCTCCTTTACTTTGAATTTATATTAGTTCACACAAACACTTCATCCATGCTTTTGTTCCAGCCCTCCGGTCCAGTTTAAGAACCCATTGTGGCCCTCGAGTCAAAAAGTTTGCCCGCCCCTGCTAAGTTATAACAAACTTCATGGAGACTGTTTTTACCATGCAGCCGCTTGGGAGGCAGTGAGTGGATTCACCCCGTTAGAGACCATTGGTTTTAATATCCATAATCCCTTCATTCATTACGTCAATACGTACCTAGCACCTCTCATCAGCCAAGCAGCAACCCTATTCCAGCAAATATGAAGGGATGAGTAGAAACCATCACAGGTAACACTGCCCTACATACAATGCTGATGTGAACTGTGTTAGGTCAAAATTAAGTAAATAAAATTAAATCAATGACACAGAGTTTGATGTACTCATTTTCTGAGTGTTTTTTTTAATGTAATAAATTGGATGAAAAATGAATCTATCAACTTCACCGCTGATTAAAATGGGAATACAGCCTCTCTTTTTAAATATATACTGTATGATATGTTTCATGACATCACTTCAATAAAACCACAGCACCTTTTTCCATGTAACTCCTGGCGTATAATGTACAGAAAAACATGGGACCTGCCTCCATAATATAGTGTGAATTAAAAACATAACTAGCACTCACTCAAATTTCAAACCAGGACAATAGCTATGTTTTTGCCGACATGTCGCCCTTAGGAGCGTCTACCTAGTATTTAATAATTAGGGCTAGGTAAGTAACAAGGACTCGCTTGCTTACTGAGTAAGAATCCCTAAATACAGAAGCAGCAGGGCCCTCTGAGGAAGCAGAGGGAAGGGCAAACCCGTTCTCTCTTCTCATCTGATCACCCGAGTCCCCTCGAGGACGGTGGTCACACAGGGACATATTTCCTGAGGGAGCGTTGGTGAGGGAGCCCCCGGTGTTGACTTCCGATCTTGAGAGAGTGTTCAGAGTCCAGTGTAAACACAGCCAGGAGAACTGGGGAACATGGATCTGACTCAATGACTTTCCCCCGGCCTGCCGCAGGGATGCTTAAAGTGTGCCATGCCTGCCCACTTACTCCGGGGCACAGACCCCTTTTCCCTTAGATTGTCAAACTTAAAAAATGGTAACAGCCAACACAACAATAGCTGTCCAGTGTGAATGAATCAAAATTATTATTTTTTTTGGTCAGATGGGCATAAAAGACATTTTTCGTGTCGCAGGATTTTAGGGATTAGTGTGTGTATGCCCATGTGATGAAAAAGGTTGAAAATCGCTGATCTAACTAGATATTGTTCCATGTATTTGGGACCTTGAGCTTTGCAGCTACTGTTAAAATAGACCTCGGGGACATATTGTGAATGGGTTTTATTAGCATTCCCGGGGCAGACGTTTAGGCTCCTCGGTGGCCAGGCTAACACCACAAGCCATGGGAACTGGTGTGTTACACACTGCTCGTGGCCGAGCCTGTAGACACACAGCACATCCTCCGAGCTGGTCAGGAGGATGGCTTCTTCCCTCCCTTCCTGTCCATGGTGGCCAGTAGGACATTGCTATTTGAAATTCTGGGAATGCTTACATCGGGACACTGTGAGCAGAATTCCTCTCCCTCAGATGGATGGGTAAAATCTGCAATTGCCTTTGCTCATTATTCTTTGGCCATAAGCTCCTCTCCTCCTCCTTTAACTAAACCCAGCACCACATCGGTGACAGGTCCTATTCTAAATGACCGAGCTTGGTCTTGCCCATTGAATATTACGTCTGGGTTCCCGTGACCACCTACTTTTGTCTTCATTGGGGGCCTTGTTTACGATGGTCACATTAGAGTTACAGCAGTTATGTTCTTGGGCGGGGGGGGGGGGGGGGGCGGGTGGGGAGGGGGTGCGGAGAACACTGAGTATGTTTTAAATAGGGTTGTGCGGTCCCACACCAAAAACCTTCGACTGGAATGAATGCCAGTGTAAATTTCTTCATTTCCCACTATTATCAAAGAAGTCCCTCTCACTACACAGCTCTCAGCCATCCATACCTCAGAAGTACACACAGAAATGGTAGGGTAACTCAGTGGTCGGCAAACTCATCAGTCCACGGAGCCAAATATCCACACGACAACGACGGAAATCTCTTTGGAGAGCCACATTTTTTAATCTTAAATTTCTTCTAACGCCACTTCTTCAAAATAGACTCGCCCAGGCCGTGGTATTGTGTGGAAGAGCCACACTCAAGGGGGCAAAGAGCCTCATGTGGCTCGCGAGCTGCAGTTTGCCGACCACGGGGATAACTCATGCCAACTGACCATCAAACTTGTTCTCTGATGAAGGCAAAATTCCAGGACAGCACCCAGGATGCCTCCCCCTGGGGGTGTGCACCTGCCCCTGGGGGTGCACCCCTGGTGTACTCCCTCCCCTGCTGACAAGGTGTGTCAGCGAACTCTGACGGCTTCCCCCAGGTTACTCTTCCTTCTGTGAAGGAGGTGGCCGGAGGGAGGTAAAGGGAGATGTTTTAGGGGGCCCTGACCTACATGGGTAAGGGGCCGGTCTCCCTGCCTGAGGGGGAGCAGGAGGTGAGGGACTGTCCCGCTGCTGAAGCACAGTCGAGCGGCTGTGCTGTAGGAGCAGGGGTCCTCAAACTACGGCCCGCGGGCCACATGCGGCCCGCCGAGGACATTGATCCGGCCCGCCGGGTGCCGCTGCCTCTCTTGCTTAGCAGCCGACTCGTCCCGGGCCCGCAGTGCGCATAGGAATTTGTTCATAGTTTTTTTTTTAAACTATAGTCCGGCCCTTTAACGGTCTGAGGGACAGTGAACTGGCCCCCTGTTTAAAAAGTTTGAGGACCCCTGTTAGAGGGACAGTGTGGTGAGGACCGAGGGCAGGCTCGGTGCTGAGGACAGAGGACAGTGCTGCTGAGGGCAGGGCTCCGAGCCTCGGTCCCAGGGGCCAAAGAAAGCATCCGCCAGCACCCCGAGGGAGCCCTGGAGCAGGTGCAGCCCCCGCGGAGGACACAGCTGACACTGATCCTCCTTAACGAGACCTGAGCAAGGACGCGGCTGAGACCCGCCAACGCCCGGCCCCCGGGACGGCGGGAGAGTGACCGTGGGAGAGTGACCGTGGCTTCTTTCAGCTTCTGTAACCGCGGAGCGTTGTTCCACAGCCCAACCCACAAAAACCCAACGCAGACGCACGCCAACACAGTGAACGTTTCCTACCACGTGGCCCGGCACCGTGCTCAGTCTTACATTTATTGTCCCCTTAAATCTCAAAGCAAATTCCCACGATACATGCTATTATGATACACTAGCGCAGTGGTCGGCAAACTCATTCGTCAACGGAGCCAAATATCAACAGTACAACGACTGAAATTTCTTTGGAGAGCCAAATTTTTTAAACTTAAACTTCTTCTAACGCCACTTCTTCAAAATAGACTCGCCCAGGCCGTGGGATTGTGTGGAAGAGCCACACTCAAGGGGCCAAAGAGCCGCATGTGGCTCGCAAGCCGCAGTTTGCCGACCACGGCAGTAGCGTTGTTAGAAGATAGATACAAAATGCTATTATTATGAAACGCCACTCTATCGGTGAAGAAGTGAACGCTTACGGGGCAAATAGGGTCACACGGGCAGTACGGAGGAGAGAGAGGTGGCCAGCTGGTTCCAATGGCACAGCCCACGGGTTTCACCCCTCGAAGCTCCTCTTCCCACAGAAGGACCCGCGGCCCTGAACCCCCGGCTGGAATCCCATTTGGCTCTGAACCGGTGACGCCATTTAACAGAAACCAGTGCATCTCCCGCCGCACCGTCCATTACCTGAAGACGGTTCCTCCCCTACGTCCTGTCATACCTAAGGTTCCCCGGGCAATGGAACCCCCCTCTCTTTAACTGACCACACAGCCGTGAGTGCAGATGCCGGTGGAAACGTGAAACCACGGGGCCGGTGAGAAGATGCCGGGTTTTGTCACCTGAGCCACCTGCACTCCGTGAGGCCCAAAGCCCTGGGGTGAAGCACAGGTCCCTGGTCAGGGCACAGGCCCGGGTTGTGGACTCGATCCCCAATGGCGGGTGTGCAGGAGGCAGCCCATCCATGATTCTCTCTCATCACTGATGTTTCTCTCCCTCTCCTTTCCTCCCTGAAATCAATAAAAATATATTTTAAAAAGAGACAACTCCCATGCATTTGGGGGCCCCAGGGAGGGAGCACCTTCCCCATCTGCGTCTTCACCACCTGGCTTTCCAGCACCACAAACCCTCCCCCAGTTCAGCGGGTCCCACCCGTGAAGCCACCAGGAAGGCAAACAGGCCACAGAGTGCTGTTTCCCGCTGTCAGGAGAATGCATGTCCGTTCGGCCACGCGACCGCCCTCTCCCTTTATAAACTCGCCAAGTGGCTATTTCCCTGCTGACCGAAGGGGACGCTCCAGCCCTCCCCTGGCGTCCCGGGATGATGGATGGCCGAGGCCCGAGCCACATTTGTTAGGGGAGCAGCCCATGCAAAGCTGGCATGGCTTTGATTGATCATGTTTACCCACGGATACAAATGCCATTGGCCTTCAGGAACAGAACACGTATTCGGGGGAGGAGGGGAGGTGTTGTTTTCTTTTCCTCTCTGAGGATGGCCTTCTCAGACCCCGTCTGCTCGGGCTCACACCGTGGGATGGTGGGGAACCCTGCTTACCAGTGGTTTGTGGGAACAGAATTGATGCCTTTCTTAATGATGTGAGGAGGTCTGAATGGGGTCCCCCTGAGAGCAAGCCCTCCACCTCCCATTTCCTGGCAGGGCTGCCTGGGGTCCGGATCACGTGTGTGTATAACTGAAGCCAGTCTGGGTTAATCAAGCCAAGTGCCTGAGTGTGGCCCTGGATCCAAACATTCACAGCTTTTCTTTCAATGTTGTGAGCGTTTATTAAATGTGCCATGAGATGAAAAAAAATAAATAAATAAAGATGAATTCCATCAGCTCATCCTTCAAGCATTCTCACTGTGTCCCTCTCATGGGCCAGGCACTCTGAGGTCTCGGTTTAGGGCACTCAACAGGTTGGGGTCTGGCCCCTTCCCGACGCATCCCTCCGATCTCACATGTTACCATGCACCTCAAGGATGAGGGAGATGCTTTGAAGATACCCTTTTTTAATGATTTCTTTCCTATTTTTGGCCTGGCGCCGCCTCCCTGTTCAGAACACCACTTTCCTAAAAGCCAAAGGGACGCCACGTGATCCTAAGAGAACAGAGACTTGGTTTTATTTCTCTTTCTGTCCTCAGGCCTGGCATCGCACATGGAGCAGGCAGTGAGTATTCGATGCCTGGATGCATGGATGAGTGAAAGGGTGGAGAAAGGGGGGGAAGACCGGGAGGGTGGAGTGAAAAGTAGCGAAAGAAGAGAGGAGAGGAGAGAAGAATGAGGGTGGCCCCTGGAGTGGACAGGGAGAGGGCGTTCTAGCAGTGACTTTGTCTGCAAATAACAAAGACCCGATTCAAACCAGCTGAGATAAACCCACTGGTTCCCTGGTTCCCACAGACCCAGGCGTGGCTCCATGGAGGGAGGACAAGGTGCGGGAAACAGCCTGCGGAGAGAGAAGCAGGGGCTCAGCCAGGTCTGCGCCCTTGCCCTCCCCCTGCCTCTCTCTGGCCTGGTATCCCCGGGGCTCATTTAGCCTCAAGGAGGGGCATTAGCCACTTTCCCCGACAGACGGCTCCTCACGCTCAATGCCCATCTTCTGATGGTATCTTTGTAAGGCACAGGCCAGGCCTGCTCCTTAGTGAATCCCTCTGTCCAGAGGAATAGGAAACTGGGGAATGGCCAGTGTGGCTCAGTGGTTGAGCATCCACCTATGAACCAGGAGGTCACTGGTTTGATTCCTGGACAGGGCACATGCCCGGGTTGCAGGCTTGATCCCCAGTGTGGGGCGTGCAAGAGGCAGCCGATCAATGATTCTCTCTCATCATGGATGTTTCTTTCTCTCTCTCTCTCTCTCTCTCTCTCTCTCTCTCCCTCTCCCTTCCTCTCTGAAATCAATACAAATATATTTAATTAAAACAAAAAAAGAGATGGTGAAAGTCGGAAGCAGAGCCCATGAGTTGTGATCAAAAGTAACTACAACTCTTTCAAAAGACAGAGCTACAGCATGCAGCGCTACAAGTACACAGCGGTAAGTTACAGCGTTGCATCCTGGTTACAGGTGTCACTTACGTTTTAAATTATGCACAGAGGCCATAGGCATGACATATTAGACCAGTGGTCGGCAAACTCATTAGTCAACAGAGCCAAGTATCAACAGTACAATGATTGGAATTCCTTTTGAGAGCCGAAAACCGACTTCTGCACGTGGGCCACGAAGTTTCAATTGCACTGTACGTGCGTGCCCACACGTGGTATTTTGTGGAAGAGCCACACTCAAGGGGCCAAAGAGCCGCATGTGGCTCGCGAGCCGCAGTTTGCCGACCACTATATTAGACCAACACTGAGTGAAAGAACAGTAAGCTCTCAGAACCAGGCTTGAGAAAAAACATGAGGCATGTCATAACCCGTAACCTTGGCCAAATCGGAGTAAGGTGTGCCTTCTGCCTCAACCCACATCACAGGTGGCATGAGGGTCAAATACACCGCATCGTGAATACACAGGCTCTGAACCCTGGGTGGCCCCTGCAGCCGGCATTTCCGCTGTTGAGAATATCAGTGTTCAGCGGATATCGAGGCGCAGAGAAAGAGGGGTCAAAGGAAGTGTCCGCCGCCCTGTGATTGCTCTCCAAGCCCCTCCAGCTCCTTGGTAACATACATATTACTTAATCCCTTTTTATTTGTATTTATTTTTTAAATATATTTTATTGATTCCAGAGAGGAAGGGAGAGGGAGAGATAGAAACATCAATGATGAGAGAGAATCATTGGTCGGCTGCCTGCTGCACACCCCCCCGCCCCTGGGGATCGAGCCCGCAACCCGGGCATGTGCCCTGCTGGGGAATCGCACAGTGTCCTGGTTCATAGGTCGACAATCAACCCCTGAGCCACACCAGCCAGGCAACGTCCCTCCTTTTTAAGTCGCTGCTCTTCCCATCGCCAACAGGCACCCTCCCTGGTCTCTGGCCTGACACCTAAGGCCATGGCAGCGTATGTAGCTTTCCTGTCTGCCTCGTATTTCTCACCACTTAGGAACATGTTAGGCGTCACGTAACCCTGGTGTGAGATGACTTATTTAAAGGGGCAGAAAGTAAGAGGGTAAGTGAGATCCTCTCTTGGGAAAGGAAGAGGCAGAACGGGCCCACCCACTCCCAATGCTGCTCTTGGGGAAATCAGGCCTGAACCTCCACGACCTTGGCTGGTTCAGTTTTAATTTCAGAAATCGGTTCCATCGAACACACCTGGATGGCTCAGCAAAGCGTGCTTCGCACCACAGCAGGGAGGAGCGGACAGGGTCACGCTGGGGGATGGACACAGACGCTGTGCAGGTCACAAGGCAACCTGCCTCCGAGGAGCACCAGGGAAGGACCCCTTGAGAGCAATGACCTTGAGTGGGGAGATCTGACCGCAGGGCATCTGGACGGCCCGTGAGAAAGGGGGAGTTAAAGTGGACACTGAACGGTAAGTGGGACTGCGACAGGTGAGGGGAGGAGGGGGTGCCCTGGCAAAGGCCACCGAACAAACCGAGGCACAGGGGACATCACATCCTGGGTGACAAGTGGCAGGAACCTGAGACGATGGTCAGAAAAACCCAAAACAACCGTGGGAGCATTTTCAATGTCATCCTTAAAACTATCTCCCCGCCCGGCCAGCATGGCTCAGGGGTTAAGCGTTGACCTATGAACTAGGAGGTCAGGTTTCAAGTCTCCTGGTCGGGGCACATGAATGATTCTCTTTCATCATTGATGTTTCTCTCTCTCTCTCTCTCTCCCTTTCCCTTCCTCTCTGAAATCAATAAAAAAATATATTTAAAACAAAAACAGAAACTACCTCCCCAAGCCCTGGCCTGCTCAGGATTAAAACGCCGGTAATGAAAATGGAACGAATGTGGCAGAATAATTATGTTTACAAGTTTCCTAATTACTGGTACGCTGGCCTCGGAAAATAACTATACCTGGGCGCTCTGTTTCTAGGTCCGTGTAATTTCAATTAGAAACACACAAAGACTATCCATTATTTTAATTGCTTATTTTTAAATATTTCCCTTACAGTGTGTTTATACTCATTTGCATTCTCTGGAGGGAAACAACACGTCTCCACCTTGCCTTTGTCAAGGCCATGCTGACAACCACGCTGTACCATGAAGAGAGGTTTCTGCTAATGACACGTAATCAAGCCCACGCTTCATTAGTCATTAAACGCGCTGTGCGTGTTCAGCAGCGAGGTGGGAATTGCAAAGAAAACAATGGAACTGATTTCAAACTCCAACGACTGTGATTTGTCTCCTAAAACCCGGGGAAGAAAACCGCAGTCCCCGTGAAAAGAAGTAAGATATGCAAAAAAAACATTCCCGTCCCCTTTGGTTTACAGATGTTTAAAATATAGTTTTTAACACCTGTCACTCGGGATGATAACTGGCTTGTGTGTGTGTGTTTTTTAAGTGAAGTTAGTGAGTTAACAGCTTTGCTGTGTGGCAGTACCATCTTCATCCACGTCTTTTCCCTGAACAACAAACAACGAAGTTTTCACACGTGGGCGGAACGCTCTGAAGTTGGCACCTGTAAGATGTTTTTATCTGCAAAAATGACAGTGTTTTAGGTTTACCCTAACAGGTTAAAAGCACGGAACCCCGGAACCTCCGAGTGAGAATGAAGGGCTGAGAGGCCTAGCCCAGTGGTCGGCAAACTCATTCGTCCACAGAGCCCAATATCCACAGTACAACGATGGAAATTTCTTTGGAGAGCCACATTTTTTAAACTTAAACTTCTTCTAACACCACTTCTTCAAAATAGACTCGCCAGGCAGTGGTATTTTGTGGAAGAGCCACACTCAAGGGGCCAAAGAGCCGCATGTGGCTCGCGAGCCGCAGTTTGCCGACCACTGGCCCAGTGGATTCTTTGGCCCGCTTCGCAGGAAGTCTCCGGGCATCCATCAACGGTCTTTTGATTCTGCTGTTGGAATGTCGGATGCAAGTTGACAATAATACAAGCGCGCGCGGGACAGAAAGGGGCCCTCGAGGCAGCGTCCGCCCAGAACTCACGGGGTCTTTCCCTGGTTCATCCGCTTCCGATAAAACAGTAAAATAAAGGAAAGGGAACCGGAAGCGTATCTCGAGCAAATATCTAACCTCCCCGCGTAAGAGATGCCTGAACATCAGAGGTGTTTTTTTTTCCAATGACCGGATTAAAAGATGTGAGGACTTACTATCTAGACTATAAATAAAAAGCGGTTATTTCTCTAATTTCAAACAAAAGGCGCTAAAGTTAGCATTTGTAGATAACACGCTTTTTATCTAAGGAGCTTGGGAGAATCGAGTGAATTATTCAAGTCTAGAATAGGAAACCAGGAAGAAAACAGATATTTTAATGCTCTTCAGCCGGCACCCTGTCCAGGAAGAGAGACGACAGATCAAAGATAACCTTGAACTAACAAGGTTAGGAGGGTTCTTTCAAAACCAGTGGTTTTCAAAAGGAGCCCATCCTGAATTTCCATGTCAGATAGGATGAAAGGGAACGGAGGGGAAGCGGCCTCCTTAGAGAGACCCCCCCCCCCCACCGCCCCATGAATTCAGAAAGGACACAGACCTTGCTGACCAAAGAGTCCACTGGACCTCCCTCCCGTCCTCTCCTCATTGAGTGAATCCCTCCTTCCCGGGAGTCCCCTCAAGCCCCTCCTTAAGAGCACTCTTCCCAACACAAACATGCTAAGCTCTGAAGTCTCGGGTTGTGCAGCATGTAGGGAAAGCATGTTAGGGGAGAAGGAACCGAAGAAGCAGCTGCTGTAGTCCACTATTCATACCCAGGAGGACACGGAGGGGGAGAGGGAGTGAAGTGCCCTGGGTCCGCAGTAGTGAGAGCAAGGCCAGCCCTGGACTGGACTCTGGCCCGCGGGCCGCTCTGCGACGGCTCAGCACCGTACAGCACCCACCCCTTCGCAGCCACTCGACCTTTTCGCTGTGGGACTGGGGGTGCGGGGTCTGTGCACGCATCTCTGTGTAGCTTGGACAGGCATGAATAGAGTGAAGACTTAATTTTCTCCTGATTAATGACTCATTCTTAAGTGGTCAGTAATCCCTGCTAAGTCTGAAGATCTTCTCCATAAATTAAACTCAGTAATGCCACAGGATTATCTGCAATTGGTAATCAAATACAAATCACCTTGTTATCACAGAATGACGGAAGGATAAGTAGCTAAAACAAGTGAGTGGTAATCCCCCAGGATATGATGTTTGCACTAAACCGGAAGAACACACAGAGAATTGTGCAGGAAACACAAAGGCATTCGGTTGCTCAAACAGAAAGGTGATTACTGAGAATTTTTCTATAAAAACCAGAGGCAACTAATGACTAAAAAATGACAACGAATAAAATAAGGCACATGTAGACAAGATTAGGATCTGACAAAGCAAAAATAGAAATTTTATTAAAAAGAAACACCGAAGATTTACAGCCAAAGAAATATCTGAGGGAAAACGAATAAATGCTTTGTGTGTTGTTACTCAGACAAACATTTTAAGATAATTATCTAATTGTCCTATTTTGAAAAACCTAGAATTTTAAACTACATTGGCAAAAGAGATTTAATAATAAAATTCTATTTGCCCATGAGTTTTGTGGGCCACCCACTGCATGAAAAATCACCTGTTATTCCACAGTCTGGCGTAAAACCATTGCTGCTTCTTTCCGTGTGTGTCATTTACATGAGATGGAGCTACAGGTTAATTCCCTCACTCATAAGGCAAAGGAGTCGATAGCAACAGTTAAAACTTTGGTACAATTCCTGGAAGATCATGCAAATTTAGGTATTTTATTAGTGTCTTCTTAAATAAAATGATGGTGCATACCTTGGAATATGGTATTCATCTCCAGTTCAACTGCACCTTACCCTCACTAAGGAGGTGGATTTCAGAATGAAGCATAAACCAGACTTTTTCCCTTAGCTGTGTCCAGTGATGTTGCTAGTCTTAGAGAAAACTGTTTCTTTTTTTTTTTATTTTTTTTTTTTATTGATTTCAGAGAGGAAGGGAGAGGGAGAGATAGAAACATCAATGATGAGAGAGAATCATTGATCGGCTGCCTCCTGCACCCCCCACCCCCCCACCCTCACCACTGGGGATCCAACCTGCAACCCGGGCACGTGCCCTTGACCGGAATCAAACCCGGGACCCTTCAAAGCCACAGGCCAACACTCTATCCACTGAGCCAAACCAGCTAGGGCTGGAGAAAAACCGTTTCCCTGGAGAGTCACGACAGAAAAAGTCTTCCCACTAAATTACGGAGGGTCCAACTTTATCATCTTGCTCTTTAACCTGCGTAATAAGTTACCCTGATGGGCGTGAAAACCGTCACAGTAAATCTCTGAGAAAAGGCTTATCGGCTGATTCATTCCTAAACATCTGAAACGAGAAAGACAATGATATTGGAATACACTCAAATAAGAAAAATTAACTATTTTATCTTCAGATGAAAGTTAAAGCTCTGTCTCACCGGAAATTAAGTTTCCGAGCCCGGCCGGCATGGCTCAGTGGTTGAGCGTCGACCTATGAACCAGGAGGTCGCGGTTGGATTCCTGTTCAGGGCCCGTACCTGGGGATCCCCAGTGCGGGGCGTGCGGGAGGCAGCCGATCAATGATTTTCATCATTGATGTTTCTATCTCTCTCACTCCCACTCTCCCTTCCTTTCTGAAATCAATAAAAATATATTTAAAAGCAAGTTTCCTTCAGACCCTAAAGACCAATGATGGATTATTCGTTCCTTACAATCTATCGGAAAGCAACTGCCTTCTTATCACTTCTTTAAAATCACTGTCACAGGTTTAGATCAGAATAAAAATATTTTTGAAAACCTGGAATCTGACTTTTAAAACTTCGGTCAGATAAATGGTGCAACAATGATCACAATATTAAACAGTCCGAGGGCAGCCCGGTATGACTCCGTGACGGCGAACACTGGTCCTCAGACGCCTCTCTGAGCGCCGTCGCACCGGCCCCTGGCTCCCCGGCACCGCCATCCGCCTCTTCCACTCGCTGAGTACACACATGGGCCTTCCCGTGCCCGTTCCCCCAGCGCCCCCATGGACGCCTCTGGTGTTGGGAGTGAACCGCACCCCACAATTCACCATCTTCACAAGCAGGAAAGACAGGAATTGCACACCTTCCTCTACTCCGGGTCACAGCCCACCCACCAAGCAATCTAGACCCCTTGACCTCACCCACAGCTCCCCATGCCTGCCAGCCACCTGCAGCTGCCATTTCCTGTCACCTGCAGTGACGGCCTTCTCACAGACTCCCCAGCCCCCACCTGAGCCCTCCTCCGATGCCTCAGGTCCTCCCATCAGCCACTGGAGAAAGACCCACGTTCTTTCCTTCCCCCCAGAAACCTCCGTCTCCAGCCTCTGGGGAACATTCCCAGCATTTCGGGGTCCCTACCCACTGCTCCCCGCACCCAGACACGGAGGGAGATTCAGTTCTCGGGAGCTGCCACACTCCTTCCCGCATCGAGGCTTCTGCGGGCACCGTTTCTTCTCGAATGTTCTTTTTTTTTTTTTTTTTTTTTTTTTAAATATATTTTATTGATATTTTACAGAGAGGAAGGGAGAGGGATAGAGAGCTGGAAACATCGATGAGAGAGAAACATCGATCAGCTGCCTCCTGCACACCTCCCACTGGGGATGTGCCCGCAACCAAGGCACATGCCCTTGACCGGAATTGAACCCGGGACCCTTCAGTCCGCAGCCCGACGCTCTATCCACTGAGCCAAACCGGTTTCGACTCGAATGTTCTCTTTACCGCCTCCACTCCTCACTCCCTGGGTCCCCCTTAAACTCCGCTGTCTGAGCGCAGACCCCTCACCCTGAGTGGGACCCTCCTCATCTCTGGGCCTCTGCGCTTCAGGGCACCACCCCAGTGACCACAGCCCCTCCGCACTCTGCACTGAAAGCGGGGGCATCTATGTGTGTACCCCCGTCCCCGGGCCTTTGCAGAGAGCCTGACAACCAACAGACATCGGTGAGGGAAATGAAAGTGAATAAAGGAATAAAAATGGTAGTTTGGGAAGTGATGTATTTCCATTTGCACCAAAGCAGGTCTCACGTTGCAATGCTGAGAAAAAGACTGAAGATGAATCTTGAACCCCAAAGCGAAGGTGGTGTGCCCAATCATGACCCTTAGAAAATGCGAATGCTCTCTGAAGACGAAAACAGAAAGAGTACGGACCCTCTCCCCCCACGTGGGCCAATCAGGAGAGCATCAGGGCTGGATGAATGAGCAGAATACAGCACCCCGCCTTGTAGGCCTGCCCGGGGTGGGGGGGCAGGACCCCCACTCAGACATTAGGCCATGCACTTCCTGCCAGTGATACTTGCTGGGCTCACTGATGAGGAAGCGGGTGAGCAGGGTTGGGGGTCTGGTTGCATAGCAACCAGCAGCAGCAGTCAGAGACCTCGGGCGCTGACACCTGACCGCCTCCTACTAACTTTCAGGGCCTTGGCAGTGACCCAGGTGATGCAACCTGAGAATTCCTGCACCGGGACCATCTCGAAACTTCCTGATGGTTATGCTGCTGCTACCCAGGATTCCCAGGACCGCACACAATGCACACCATGGTCCCTAAGGAAGCCCTCACTTAGCATCCCTCGGAGCACACAGCACCAACCCCAGGTCCAGAGCTCACTCCGCTGGGTTAACGCGCTCAGCTCCCCACCAGCCAGCACGCACTTTTCCGTGTCTCAGCCTGTTTTAGGGACGCATCCCCTGTAAGGAGACTGCGCCCGAAGGCGGAGGGCCCCGCGTGGTTATCCTCCAGCACCAGGCACTGCCTCTCTGTGCTCACGGAAAACGGGTGGCAGGTGGGTGAGGGCGACAGACAATACGGGAATGAGCCCAGGAACGTGCCCAGTACGCGATGCTCTGGTGGTGTCTGAATCATCAACATTCAAAATCTAGCGCGAGCATCTTATTGATGACTCGTCCTCCGGTCGGCATGGCAACAGTTACGACGTCCTGTGTGCATCAGAGGGACCGTATAGCTCCTCTTATTGACAAGCGGCTCTGTGACTGGCAGCAGAAAATTGTATTTTTTTAAGCAGATATAATTTTTTAAGATGATAAAAGCGAGGATAGGAATTAATTTTGAAAAGGGAGGAAAATGAAACAATACAAAATCGGCCTAACTTCCTCAAATTTCTAAGAGATGTCTTGTCAATAGTCGCTGCAGCGTGCTAAGAAAAAGCACTGAGCGTTCCCCATCCTAGGCGCACCGAAGCCTCCTCTTCTGTGACCTCACCAAGTCACCGTCCAGACTAGCCCACGGCCCCATCTACGTCGCGTCCTGGTCACCCCAGTGTGCAGACTCCCTCGGGTAAACGTACAAGCTGATGACAGGGCACCGTTACGTCTCATGCTGTTTATTGCTCCCCATCGTCCTTCCACTCCAGCTCCAGTCAAAGGCAAGCGGAGAACAGAAAAACAAACCCTTTTCCTTTCTGAAATGTACAGACGCAACCCGTCTCCTCAGCCACCCGCTTCTTCTGTCAGTGCTGAGTGAATTCTGAGCCAGCACATCGCATCAGCACCACAGACACACCGAGATGAATGAGAGAACTCCGTTTTCCCAAATAGCTGTGGCCTTTTTCCCAAGCCAACATAAACTCCGAGCAAGCACAGCTATAGATTTGGTCAGAGCGTCAAGCCACAAGCAAGTCAAGTATCTGGCCTCCGCTTAGCGTCAGCGGGAGTCTTTCTGTAACTGAGGCGGCGCCGAGAAGGCAGCCGGGGCCTCTGCAGACAGATGGAGCTGCTGGCTCAGCGGGAGGAGCAGATAGAGCAAACCAAGGTTCTGTGAGGACCGCACGGAGGAACTGCCCCGCTTCCATGGAGTGACCGCTGGAAACCGAGACAAAAGCTACTGAGGACAGAGATGATCAGCAATGCATCTGCCGGCCCGGCTCAGGGGCTGAGCATCGACCTATGAACCAGGAGGTCACGGTTCGATTCCTGGTCAGGGCACATGCCCGGGTTGCGGGTTCGATCCCCAGTGGGGGGCGTGCAGGAGGCAGCTGATCCATGATTCTCTCTCATCATGGATGTTTCTATCTCACGCTCCCTCTCCCTTCCTCTCTGAAATCAGTAAAAATAATTTATTTTTTAAAAAATGCATCTGCCTCTTGTTCAAGAAAATCGTTTTCCTTAGTCCTAACTCCAGTAGCATCACCAGTCTTGTCAGTTTCCTAAAAGGACATTTAGTGAATTTTCACCGAAGACTGATCAGCATAAAATCCCGTCAATGGTTCCTGGGCCAGTGTCTGGACTGAAGGCCTAGCCATAGAAGTTCTTCTTTTTTTTTTTTTTAAATATATATATATATATTTTTAAATATATTTTATTGATTTTTTACAGAGAGGAAGAGAGAGGGATAGAGAGTTAGAAACATCGATGAGAGAGAAACATCGATCAACTGCCTCCTGCACACCTCCTACTGGGGATGTGCCCGCAACCGAGGTACATGCCCTTGACTGGAATCAAACCTGGGACCTTTCAGTCCGCAGGCCAACGCTCTATCCACTGAGCCAAACCGGTCAGGGCAATAGAAGTTCTTTATAGGAATGGGGAAGCAGAGAAACTCTACAGCTGACGGAGGTGGTGAGTCCCGGCTACCGGCAGGGAAGCCTGCCCTCTGCACGCATATCTATGACTGGTTTTCTTACCAGGTGGCTGTTCCTCCGAAAGCTAAAAGCTACCTGGCAAGTCACCACCTGAAAGCAAGGAACACCTGCTGGATGCCTTACGGGATCCTGGAATGGTGACGAGATGCTGCCAACGCCAGTTAGACGAGGCAGGCTTCCTTCCCCTCAGGATGTCTTGGTTTGCTTCCCTTCTACCTCTTGCTGTGCATTTCCCTTCTGGTTCAAACAGGCCATGGATCGTTCTGAGACAGGAGAACCCATGGGGTTCAAATCAGGGAGTCCTGATTTTCCCAGTGGGTTTCTTAGAAAAGTCATTTCTCTCCTGAGCTTCTTCATGGACCGCATGAGAGGGGAGAGCAGGTGACCTTCAAGTCTCTGTAGGAGACAGATGCGCGCGATGATTTCCAGGGCGGCTCTATCATCCTGCTGCTCTGGTAAGAGGCTTACGGCAGAGTCCCCTGAAGTAACCGGGTCTCCCACGCCGCGTCACTGGAGACAATGCTTAAGCCGAGCATCGCAGGCCGACTGTCTGCGCCTCATTCTGAAACGCCACCTCTAGGGCAGTCAATGCATGTAGCCATGAGGGAGAAGGCGGAATCTATCACAAGACTAAAAAAAAAAGGGGGGGAGGCAGACACTTCTTCATAGACCACTTAAGGGGTTATGCAGAGGCCACGAGGTGACGTTATGAAGTATGTTCCTTGCTGAGAATGCCACCTACTGACAATAAAATACTCAATATTCATATGCTTTTATTGAGTGGAGAGTCAAGAGTGGATTTCGGCCCTGGATCAGTTAAGAATGTGGGATGTAAAAATAAGAGCCCATCAATTCTTAGCATCCCTCTGGGTGTCTGCGGGGATGTGTTTAATAACTGTCATATCTCCAAACACTTCGGTCTGACCCCCATTTCGTTTAAAAATACAACAGTGGCCTGAGTCGCCAGCCAGGCTTGCATGCTTTTGATGCTGCAAGCCGACTTGGCGTGCAAACAGGTTCCCTCCCATAAAAGGTGCTCACACCGCCCCAGAGAGGAGAAGAGGGCGCTTCATAAAAGGAGAACGTATCTGCAGGTTCAGGAAGCCCCTATGTCTCCTCAGCTCAATTTTTCTGATGACTTTCTACCCACAAAGTCATCTCATTGAAAACTCGCTAATCCCCTGCAAGAGCTGTCTGGAGACCAGGAAGGTGATAGGAGATATGAAAAGTCTAGATCTCAATTATAATGAAAAACAAGTAAGACAAAAGTTATTTTCACACTTCATGCTTTCCATTGATGGAAGTTGCAAAGATCACGTTTTCCACCGTGTTGATAGCGTGTGAAGTAACAGACATTCACATACATCTTTGGTGGGCAAATCCATTGGCACAGAATCTGTGGGAGGTTATTTGCCGATATCTTTAAAACATAAAAAGCACCTTTTAAGCTCAAAAATGCCTCCTCTGTGAATGTGACTCCAAAGGCAAGGGAAGGAAAGGCAAAAATAAATGAGTGGGACTATATCAAACTAAAACGCTTCTGTACAGCCAAAGAAACAGACAACAAAACCAACCAAATAAGAGATATTTGCAAACATCAGCTCCGACAAGGGGTTAATATACGAAATATATAAAGAACTCATAGCCGAAACCGGTTTGGCTCAGTGGATAGAGCGTCGGCCTGCGGACTCAAGGGTCCCGGGTTCGATTCCGGTCAAGGGCATGTACATTGGTTGCGGGCACATCCCTGATGGGAGGTGTGCAGGAGGCAGCTGATCGATGTTTCTCTCTCATCGATGTTTCTAGCTCTCTATCCCTCTCCCTTCCTCTCTGTAAAATATCAATAAAATATATTTTTAAAAAAAGTTAAAAAAAAAAAAAAAGAACTCATACAACTCAACACCAAACAGACAGACAATCCATTTAAAAAATGGGCAGAGGACTGAACAGCTACTTCTCCCAAGAAGACATATATATGGCCGACAGACACATGGAAAGATGTTTAACTTCACTAGCTATTAGGGAAATGCAAATCAAAACTACAATAAGATACCATCTCCCACCTGTTAAAATGGCTATTATCAACAACATAGGTAATCACCCGTGTTGGAGAGATGGGGAAGAAAATGGAACCCTCATTCACTGCTGGTGGGAATGTAAACTGGGACAGCCACTAAGGAAAACAGTCTGGCAGTTCCTAAAAAAGTTAAGAATAGAGTTACCACATGACACAGCAATCCCTCCTTCAGGGTATCTACCTGAAAAACCATAAAACGTTTATTTGCAAAGATATATGCACCCCTATGTCCACTGCAGCGCTGTTCATGGTGGCCAAGACACGGAGACAACCCAAGTGTCCTTCAGTAGAGAACTGGGTGAAGAGGATGTGGCACACATATACTATGGAATACTACTCCGCCCTAAGAAAAGATGAAACACTGCCATTTGCGACGAAGATGGACATTGAGAATACCACGCTAAGTGAGATATGTCAGTCGGAAAACCCTAAGAACCATATGACTTCACTCATATGTGGGATATAAAACTGGAACTCGTAGTAAAGGAGGCCAAACATATGGTGACAGAACATTATTTGACTTTGGGCGGTGAGCACACAATGCAATATACAGATCATATATCATAGAAATGTCCACTGGAAACCTACATGATCCCATCAACCAATGTCACCTTAATAAATTTAAATTAAAAATACATAAACAAACATAACATTGAATTTTTTTTTAAAAAATGCCTCCTCTAGATATAGTATGTAGTCCAGGGCAATGGTCGGCAAACTGTGGCTCGCGAGCCACATGCGGCTCTTTGGCCCCTTGAGTGTGGCTCTTCCACAAAATACCACGGCCTGGGCGGATCTGTTTTGAAGAAGTGGCGTTAGAAGAAGTTTAAGTTTAAAAAATTTGGCCCTCCAAAGAAATTTCAATCGTTATCCTGTTGCTATTTGGCTCTGTTGACTAATGAGTTTGCCGACCACTGGTCTAGGGATACATCGTCATGGGGGTACTTGTTACTGGTTGTAAAGGCTACTTAAATAGGATTGTTGGGTGGATAAAATAAAACAATGCATGGGAAGTGTATAGAACAAAACCTGCACTGCAGGAGGCTTGAGGTAGCACTTAGCACTGATAAAGCTTAGCGGTGGGTCAGGTCGTGTCATTGTGTTATTTTTAGACAATAATGATACGGGCACATTACGCAACATTGCAAAGTTTCAGGCACCTGGAGGAGAGTCATAGTCGTTATGGCAAAAAAAAAAAAAAAAATAAGCACGTGTTCACCCGACGAATTTTACATCTAGAACATGGTATTTAAATGCTCTCTTGTAAGCCTGGCCAACTGGGGAACATTCTTTGTAGAAATGTATAATTCATGTATAATGATATCTGTTAATTTCCCAGGAATGTATTATATGGAATTAACACATGTCTAAAAGACTAGGGGAAACTATGAAAATCCTTGTAATCTGTATCAACGTTGTTATAACTTTATTAGGACATAATTGAGTGGAAGGGTAGTTTCAATATTCTCTGGCTTTTTCTTCTCTTTCTGTAGTTACTGGCATTCTAGCCATCATCCACCATTCATTTAAGCTGACTGACAAAAAGGGGGAAAGGTGGAGTTAAAGCACATTCATTTGACATTAACCCCAAATCACCTGTCTGCGGCTCCGGAGCCCGGGATGCCGCGGAGGCGCATTTGTCCAATTACAGCGGCGATTTTCGCTCCGCGTCCTCTAATTTCGTCCCAATCACCGAGTCATGTTTATGCATCTCCTCGCACGGGCATGCTGCTTCCTGGGAGAATTCTCCAGCCCAGAAACTCTTTATCAGATGATTGACTATCAAACAGTGAGATGACTCACCCTCGCCGTCAGGTTAAAAACATGAAAAGACATTTACATACCAACATAAGAGGAGATCAACTGAATGACAAAATACGGGGGCTGGAGGGGAATGAATGAGGAAACCGCCTTCCTTTTCTGCCATAAAACAAGTCCGGTGGCACTTTAAGAGAAATATTCTTTGTTCAAAGCTCAGTGTGACTTCACCCATTATTTCAAATCAGTTAAACCTGAAAAGAGTGAAAATTAAGTGAGTTATCGCCTGTTAAATGTGTGTACACATTTTGGGGGGACACCCGATACTGTGTGTTTATCATCCTAGACACTGAAGGTACAGAAGACACAGGCGCTGCCCTGGGGGTGGCGTCTAGATCAGCGGTTGCCAACCTTTCGGACCCCACGGACCACCAGGGGTCCGCGGACCGCCGGTTGGTGACCGCTGTCTAGACCACTGTCTATTGCTGTGTCTCAGGAAGTCCAGAGAGTGGCCATTTCAAGTACCCAGGTAACTAGGTGCACCTTAGGCCTTTACTCGTATTTACACCGAGTAGCTAACCGCAGCCTCGGTCTTTGTAAGGATCCACTCAAGGAGTCGAAACATTGGTGCAAACCAATGCGGCTTATCTGGCGTGTTACGTTTCATCAGCCTTTTAACACTGCATTTCAGGAAGCTCGTGAGGAAACGGAGTCCCTCTCCTACCCGGTTAGGAGGAGACAAAGTCCCCTGGGAGCTGGCCCTTCCTCCGAATCCATTTCTTAATAACACACAAAGCCCATCCTGGCTCCATCCTAATACACCACCATTCACCTCGACCCTCTAATTCAGCAGGGGAGGGGAGCTCAAACTGATAAAACACATCAAAACCGTCATCCTCCTCCCATAAACCTGGCTGGAGAGCTCTCACTTGGAAGAGCCATAGCTTTGCCAATTTATTTTTTACAAAAAATGAATGAGCAGCAAGAATTTCCACAGACAGGTCCCACAGGCAGAGTCTACAAGACCACCGGGGAGAGCTCTCCAGATGAAAGCTGCACCGCTTTGTATCACAGCAGAGAAAAGCAGGGCTCAAGCAGACACGGAAAATGACCCCACCTACCAAAGTGGAGCGGCTGGGAATGAACAGGCGGGTCAGGGGTCATGCACCTGAGCGGCTGCTTTAACATCCATCATCCATCAACCCAACCGGATTAACACCTATTCATGGATGATAACAGAAGATATGACCCCATGTACAAAAAACTTACCAAGCTGTTTCTAATAGGTCTACATTCTCGTCACACAGATTACAAGTTGTTATAAAGACTGTCTTCAAAACCCAGCTCCAGACAAGAAAATCACTACATCATCAGAGCCTCAGGGTGCTGATCTGTAAAATGGGGCTAATTTCATCTGCACAGCACTCTTATTAGAGGTAGGAGAAACAATGTCTTATTAGTACATATCACAGCCTTATTACTACAACTGATGTCATATATCCCTTATGGGCCGGGGCCGAGGTCTGTGGACCTTTTTGTAAAGGGCCAACAATAAATATTTTCAGCCTCGAGGGCATGAACTCTGTCTCAGAATGACTCGGCTCTATTGTCACCAAGTAGAGTACACAGTATTGAGCCAGACAGGGGCCGCCGTGCGCCAATAAAGCTTCGTTTGTGGACACTGAAGTTTGAATGTCGATAAGTGTCATTAGGTATTATTACTCTCTTGATTTTCCCCCAAACATATAAAAGTATAAAGGCTATTCTTAGTTAGCGAGCAGCACAGAAAGAAGTGGAAAACCACATTTGACCAATGGCTGTAGGCTGCCAACCCCTCGACTAGGGAAATCTAACCCACATTTATGTAAACTGGTATACGATGAATCAGTTCATTTGTTTTTGAAAGAAAATCACTTGTAACAGATTGAGAATGCTTCTCTCTGTCTCTGTCTCTCTCTGTCTCTCTCTCTCTCTCTCTCTCTCTCTCTCTCTATATATATATATATATATATATATATATATACACACACACACTAGTGGCCCAGTGCACGAAATTCATGCACATTAAAAGGGAATTAATTAGAGGAAATATTTTAATATTGCTATTTGCCCTTTCTCTATAATAGAAGTGTCAGAGATGAAAGAAAATTAGTAAAATGTATGAGTCTGGGGCACACCATGGGACCCAGAGTCAAGTCTCTGCCCACCCGCATGTGCCTCGAAATCATGTGAGACCCAGACCTGGCCGGCCCCACCCCCATCAAGCCCCACAGGGTGGGGGGCGCAGCCTCAGGTCCCCCGACCCCGGCGTGAGGGCGCAAGGGCATGACGACCACTTGCATATTAACTCTTCATTATATAAGATATAATAATAATAATAAAAGCATAGTATGCTAATTAGACTGGACAGCCGAAAGACCTTCCAGACTTCATTCCGGACATCCTTCTGGATGAAACTGTTGTGGTGGGGGTCGAGGCAGAGGTGGTTAGGGGCGAGCAGGCAAGCAGGTGAGCAGTTAGGGGAGATCAGGCAGGCAGGCAGAGGTGGTTAGGGGCGATCAGGCAGGCAGGCGAGTGGTTAGGGGTGATCAGGTAGACAGGCAGGAACTAGCATTTAGGAACCAGCAGTCCCGGATTGCGAGATGGATGTCCGACTGCCAGTTTAGGCCCAATCTCTGCGGGATTGCACCTAAACTGGCAGTCGGACATACTTTGAGGGGTCCCAGATAACAAGAGGGTGCAGGCTGGGCTGACGGGACCCACCCCCCATGCATGAATTTTGTGCACCGGGCCTCTAGTATACATATAAATGTATTTTTATTTAACAAGTTTTGTTGAACACTTTGGGAAAAAATAAGTACTGTTTTCACTATTTAAACACCTTCCATTCTGCACACATTTTTTTTTAAATATGTTTTTATTGCTTTCAGAGAGAGAGGAAGGGAGAGGGAGAAAGAGAATCATCCCTGGGGATTGAGCCTGCAACGTGGGCATGTGCCCTGAGTGGAAACCCAACAGGAGACCTCTCAGAGCATGGGGTGATGCCCAACCACTGCGCCACACTGGCCAGGGCTATTTTGCACACCCTTTAGCAGTGATTTATCTCTAATGTAAAAAGTCCAACTACGGAACGTAAAATCACTGCAAACACGTTTTTTTAGCGTGCTTGTCAAACATACTGCTTATTTTCCTTACTAAATCAACTGTGGTTTGTGAGACAAATAAATGAATCCAACAATACGAGATGAAAGAACACTTTCAATAAATAGATCATTATTTACTATTTAATCTCCTCTCTGCCTCTGACTTAAAAACAGCTGCCAGGAAGAGGTACAAACACCATCTCTCACCAGTTACATAATGTTAATTATCCTGGAATTACCCTACAAATAAAATCTTAATCACATGGGCACTCTTGTCCGTGTCCTTGATGCTCACAGACTCCCACTCCATCCAGCCTGAGCTACGGGATTAAATCGGGGTGAGCGGGACAGGAAGGCGGACTGAAGTTGGTGCAAGAGTCAGGGCCCAGCAGCTCGGCTGACTCGGCACAGGGGAGCAGTCTCTTCGTCCTTGTGTATCTTACGCTTTCCATGCTGGATTATACCAAACGGAACCAAGACAGTGACTGTCCGGTCAGCTGGGCTGGGACGATCACAGACGGACAAGGGCTCCCACGTGCTTTGAGGTTCCTGTTAGATGCTCTCAGGATATCAACTTAAAGAGTTTGGAGCTATCAATCAAGCATTTCTAAGCTATCTCTATTTTACCATCCACCGGCTTCCTAATTACAATGAAAAGGGAACACATACGATGCAGAGAAATCTGCAAATCCACAAAACAGGTTTCCTATTTGTTTCGGAGGCATCGCATCACAGTGGCCCCCAGACAATGAAAACAACATCAACCTCCCCACGGACACAGACGTCTTCGCATAGTCAAGTGCACAGACGATAATGGAAGCCAGCAGAGAAAAGGGGTCAAGAGTACACGCTATCGAGCCAGACTGGCCGGTTTTGTGAGCTCAGCCATGTATGCCGCTGCGTGATCTTAGATAACTCACTCACCATCCTGTGCCGGGTCTCTTTGTGTCTGCCCTGGAAGTGAGGATCACAGCTACCAAGACGTGTCAGAAGAATTACAATAGTTCACATGCATGAAGCTTTCCTAACATGGTCTGACACAAAGGAAGAATTCTGTAAATGTTTGTTAAACAGAGCAGTGGCTAAGATAATTATTCGTTATGGAATAATACTCTGTTTTATGATTTCCTTATAATACTTGTATTTTCATAGGTCACTACCAAGTGGCTCTTTTTACGTCTTCCTGAGAAAAAGACGATCGAAAGAACTTAATGGCCCACTCCAGATAAAGGTTTGCCAAGAACTGAGGTGAAGTGGAACCTGAGGCTTGGCTGCCTCAGATCCCACCGCCGTCTGACATCGTTAATGAAACCAAGGCACAGGGCAAGAGGCACGTGTTTCTAAAGCAGCTGACGGTGAAGGTGGAGGCTTTCACCGGCAGCGGGAGGTCGGACTCCGGCAGTAACCCTGAGGACCTGCCGCCTCCCTGGCTCCTGCTCTGAATAGGACGTGGTCCCTTGGTCCTGTGCTTCCTTCTCTTACAAATATGCCGAGGACCTACTGTGCCCACACTCCCGGGTCCTCGTCCATGACTTTGACCAGATCCTTGACGGAGCCCCACCTAACATCACACCCCTTTGCTAACTACCGGAGGGGACGTCACGGTGGAGAAAAGGCAGCCCAAACCTTCTTGGACACTCCAATCTATCTGGGGAAACACAAGAGAGCAACGAGAAAGAAGACAGCAATAGAGGGTAGAGGCGGGGAATGCTGCCGGAGGGAGACTAGACTGGGAGTGGTGGACACACAGTACAGTGTACAGATGAGGTACTGTAGAACTGTACCCCTGGAACCTCTATAACCTTATTAACCAACGCCACTCCATTACATTCAATAAAAAAATAATAATAATAAATAAAAGAGAAGATAATAGCAACACAAAAATGACACAACAAGGAAGTCAGAACTGAAAAGCGAGCATGGGTGTGTTCACCCGCACGTTAACCCACGTGGGGCCTGCACCCTGCCGGCGCCCAGCGAGACTCCCCAGTCTGGAAGACATTATCTCGCCATCCAGAGCCTCGGGGTCTACGGAGCCAGGTCAGGTCCACAGTCAGAGGCAAAGCCACGTGCGAATCCAGGTCTTCACTCACATCCGCGGTGTAAAACACAGCACTCCGTCCCCAGAGAAGAGAGAGACCCACGGGATTGGAGCACACAGGGACACCCCAGAGAGAGGCTGGGCCCGGGGCATGAGGCCTGTCAGACGGGGCGGGGCGCGCTGCTGCAGAGAGAGGTCACCACTGCTAACGGGGCAATGCTGGTGGCTCAGAGAGGCAAGGAACAGTTCAGGCCAACGGTTTTACAGCGTGTTGGGGAGGAGGCCTTCGTGGACGGACAGAAAGAGAAAATCATTAGCCAGTACTCGGCATTTCCTTCCGGCTGTGCAAAAGGTGAGGAGGTGCCTGGCGGCTCAAGCAATTGCCTTGAGCATCACCAAGCTGTCACCTCCAGCACCCCTCATGCCAATCAGTCCTTTGTTATTTTGAGACTCTGATGTGACCTACAGACTCAGTCCATCAGGTTCACTTAGGACGGTGGTTCCCAACGAGAAGATACGGGGGAACCAACAAGCTTTGATTTGAGCTCTGCTTTCATGGAAGCAGGATTGAGGGGAGCCAAGGAACAAGACAAGAGAGCAAGATAGTCAGTCTGGACCGAATGTCTGTGCCCCCCAATTTCACCTGGTGAAGCCCTGACCCCCAATTTCATGGCATTTGTGGGAGGGGCACCCGTGATGGGATTAGTGTCGCTGTGGGAAGAGAAAGAGCCCGGAGCGCTCCCTTGCAGACGTGTGAGGACACGGAGGAGGGGGCCGTCTGCAAGCGCAAGCCAAGAGGGTCCCACTAGGAGCCCCATCTGCAGGGACCTTGGCCTTGGCGCCTCCATCCCCGAGAAGTCACTGTCTGCTGGTGGAGCAGCCAGTCGATGGCGCTTTGTTGTGGCCGCTGAGCTGGGACGACAGGACAGACCGGGGCGGGGGTGGGGGGTGGGGGGAGCATTATGAGTGACGGCATGGGACGAGAAATGAGAAATGAGTGGTTGCATTTATCCAAAAGCAAGTGGTGACCCACCAGTCTCCTCACTTACCTCCTGTCCCCGTGGTGAAAGCCACACTGCGGGCAGGCGGAAGGAAGGGGACAGAGGGCCTGAGAGGAGTTCGATGTGGGAAGGCACTTACCCGGGGGAGGAGATAGAAGGGTGGCATGAATTCGGCAGAGCGAATCCTGTTACGATTTTAAGGTCTAAATCTTTTGCGGGGGGGAAATGCCATCTTTTATTGGGGAATATTTGATGGCTGGAGATCCGGCTCCCAACAACCATAAAAAATGATGCTTACATGAATCTGAACTGTGAATAATAATCCTGGGTCGAGTAAATAAACAACGCTGTTATAAATGACTGTGCTGTAATTAAAACAAAAACAAAGCCATCTCTTTATGGTCTTTTATGGTTGATGGGGGCCAACCTGAGAGACTATTCCGAGACAGTGCGCTGGAACACGGGCAGGGGGAGCCACAAAGGCCTGAGAGAGGCGCCTGAACAGGCACTTAACCGGCCGCTGGGGAAACGCAACGCCATCCACCGAAAAGGAGCACAACGGCCCGCAAGACCCGGCGTGGCCCACACCGTGGCCTCCGACAAAACCAAGCCAAGTACGCCTTTCCGTGCCAGCCGACGAAGGCACACACGAAAGCGCATTTAAAGAAAAGAAATAAAGTTTAATTCACCGGGAGAATGTGCCACTCGTCCGTGTCCAGGACTCTTCTGCCTCACTGGGGCAGGGGTCCTCAGACTTTTTAAACAGGGGGCCAGTTCCCTGTCCCTCAGACCGTTGGAGGGCCGGACTATAGTTTAAAAAAAAAAAAAACTATGAACAAATTCCTATGTGCACTGAGGGCCCGGGACGCGTCGGCTGCTAAGCAGGACAGGCAGCGGCACCCGGCGGGCCGGATCAATGTCCTCGGCGGGCCGCATGTGGCCCGCGGGCCGTAGTTTGAGGATGCCTCACTGGGGTCTGGAGCTGGAAACAATCTAGCCGTCTCCGTGCGTTTTGGGGCCACACAGAAGGCAGAAGGTGAAACCAGGCTACACAGCTGCCCCCCCCACCCTTCCCCGCCCCGTAGGACCTGGTGGGAACAGAAATCTCGACTCTTCTTCCCAGTGGCTGTTCCCTGACGTATAACCAGGTACATGGCAGCACACGCCAAGCCCCGCATCCAGGCCTTGAACGGGAGAACACCGGCCTCCAGAAACGAGTGGAGCACTGGCGCTCCTGGGTCGGGGAGACCTGTGTAATCCCAGGGGGCGCTGAGCCCAAAGCCTGCTCGTGTCTCTGAACATTAACACCTGAGAAGCCAGCACCTCCACCAGATGCTCCTCACCACCCACGTGTGACACCACGCTTCCCACGGCCCTATATATAGAAAGCAGATGTCACCTCTCGGTCCTAACCGATAAGCAAAATTGGGTTGCTCTGGGCCCTCGAGAAGCCACTCCTAGCGGGAGGACAAGGCGAAGGACCACGTCCAGGACGGGAGAGCGGGGAGGAGCCTGGTACCTGGGATGGCCCTTCGCCGTGGTGCCCACGCCATTTCCTCTGCCTTCCCATCCACAGGGGTCCTCAAACTACGGCCCGCGGACCACATGCGGCCCGCCGAGGACATTGATCTGGCCCGCCGGGTGCCGCTGCCTGTCCTGCTTAGCAGCCGACTCATCCCGGGCCCGCAGTGCGCATAGGAATTTGTTCAGTTTTTTTTTTTTTTAAATATATTTTATTGATTTTTTACAGAGAGGAAGCGAGAGGGATAGTGAGAAACATCGATCAGCTGCCTCCTGCACACCCCCTGCTGGGGATGTGCCCGCAACCAAGGTACATGCCCTTGACTGAAATCGAACCTGGGACCCTTCAGTCTGCAGGCCGACGCTCCATCCACTGAGCCAAACCGGTCAGGGCTCAGTTTTTTTTTAAACTATAGTCCGGCCCTCCAACGGTCTGAGGGACAGTGAACTGGCCCCCTGTTTAAAAAGTTTGAGGACCCCTGCATCAGAGGAAAGCACTCCTTCGTTTCATTCTCTAAGCACGTGTCAGATTTATAGGGGATGGAAGGCGCTGGAGAGATGGCACTTACGCAGCGATATGCCATCAACTATTTAAGCCAGTTTACCCATCAGTGAATTTCTACGTGTGTCCCAAAACAGGCATTAGACTGATCTTTGAAAAGAAAGTTATAAAACACTATATACATGTTAGCAATTTCTTTTTAAAAAATATACACACCCCATACTGTTTGATGCTAAAACACACTTTGATGAAGTTTCAAAGTCTCCGAAACAGCGTATGGCATAAAACTGAGTTGCACATTCTCAGTCTTGTATTCTCGTCTGCCCTTGACCCCGCCATGGAAAACTTACCAACCGGATGGTGTCTCCTCCTAACTGTGGCCACACGCCAACCCCCTTCATGTCCAAGGTCATTCTGCAATTCTGCTCCCGAGAAGCCCCCTCCTGACCATGGCGGTCTTCGCCTCCTGGGAACTCCGCCAAGATTCCCGAGACACACTGCCCATCCCACCGCACGGGACAGTGCCCATCCACGTCCTCAGCCCCCAGAAGCCACTCTTCCCTCCCGGGCAGCCACGACATTCCTATCACCAACCTGTCACCACCCCATCATCTTTCAATTTGTCTTCACACGTGTATTTGGCTATTTGTCCATTACCGGTCTCCCCTACAGACTTTAGGTTCCATGAGTGGGACACCTTTATTTGATTTGCTTACTGTTTTCTTTCTATACCCAACACCCAGTGGGCACTTGAGTATTTACTCAGTAGGTATGTGCCTGTGTATCTCTACCTCTGGGTGGATGTGAAAAGCTAGTAATAGTTCCAGGACAACCTACTCTTCTTCCTCCTGGTTCACAGGTTGACGCTCAACCACCCAGCCACACCGGCCGGGCCATCGGGAAAGCTTTTACCCTAGTCATTCTCAACTTGTGTAGGCACCATAACTGGCATTTAAACAAAGCAAATGCCAAGTCATTTCTTAACATCACTGTCCCAGTAGCGATGATAATACCATCGAAAGGAAAACTAAATATGGCTCCTAACTTCCTTCAGTAAAGACCCAATCCATGAAGACGTCCTTGCGGGGGGAAAGAAGGGCTCATTCATTATTTAAAGTACACTGGCACAAATGTATATCGATTTCTAGGTTTTATAATGAAATTTGCTCGATGTGGTTTTCTTCACAAATGAAATGGACATTGACCGGCATGATTGCATATTGACAGTAAAATCATCTTAGACCAGAGCCTCTGTGGACACGGTCAGGGAGGATCAGGCGTGATGGGCGGGCTCTTTCAGAAGCTGGCAGCGTTAGCTCGGTCCCCAGCCTTGACCTTTCCCTGTTGTTCAGAAAGAGGAGCTATTATTACTCCTCTTCTTCTTCGCTACCTCAAAGCAGTCCTGTTTCAAGAACTTGCTGGGGAAGGAGGAAAGAGGGTCCATGGAGGACAGGCATGTCAGAAGGGCTGACATCTACGCAACAAATCCAGGGGGAATGTTCTCACCTGCTGGTAACAACAGCGGCCGGCGGGGAAACAGAACGGAGGGGTGGACCTCTCGCCTGGGTGTTCACCGCCTCCCACTCTAAGCGCAACGTAACGAAACGAAACGTGTGCATTGTTTGCCATGCCCCACGATGCCACCTTCATTTCTCGGAACTGCCCAGCCGACCTTCCTGTGGTTCTTTGCATGGGACCCACCGTCTCATCCGCTCATTACAGAAGCTTATCTAATCAACAGCCAGCTTGCTGAGGACCGTGAACATGTCACCTTGTCTACTCTTAGTGTCTCTTCTCACTAGGAGACTCCAGGCGGAGGAATGCAGGGCTGAGTGGAAAACTCCGCGAGCGTCCTCGTCCCCGGGTCCCTGCACTGCAGAAGCCTCTTGAGAACAAGGCAAGAGTAACCCCTGCCCTTCGGGGCTGAGAACCAGGGGAGGACCTGGCCAGGTTGCAGCGGAGGCCCAATGTTCCCGGAAAAAGGTCTCCAGGCTGGGGCAGGAACCCCACGGAAGCCAGTGACTACGAGCACCTGTGTTTTCATCGCAGTCTTTCCGAACCAGAAAAAAAAAGACAAATAGTTATACTTAGGAATTTAAAATCTCTTTATTATTAAATAATACACTGGATAAGAGATTACTAATGCCCTGGCCGGGTGGCTCAGTTGGTTAGAGCTTCATGCCGATACACCAAGGTTGAGGGTTCCTTCCCTGTCAGGGCACATGCAAGAAGCAACCAACGAATGCATGAGTAAGTGGAACAACAAATCGATGTTTCTCTCTCTCTCTTCCTCTCTCGCTCTCTAAAAATCAAAAAATAAAAAGTTGCCCGCCTGGCGTGGCTCAGTGGTTGAACGTCGACCTATGTACTAGTGTGAATCAGGAGGTCGCAATTCAATTCCCAGTGAGGACAGATGCCCGGGTTGTGTGCTCCATCCCCAGTGGGGGGTGTACAGGAGGCAGCTGATCAGTGATTCTTTCTCATCAATGATGTTTCTGTCTCCCTTCCTCTCTGAAATCAATAAAAACATATTTAAAAAATAAATAAAAAGTTTAAAAAGTAACTATAATAAGAAGGCTAAAAGGCTGGTATAACTCAACAGGCCCTAAAAAGAGACAATACTAAAAATCTTACAAAAGTTAATTCATTTTATATGACCTTTTCTCATAAAAAAAAAAAATCATGATTTGAAAAAAACAAGCAGTGACTATTTGATTAAGCACAACCTAAGTATACAACCTCCATCTACCTGCTACATACAAATAAATACTTAAGTACAAATGAAATTGTATCTTCAGTGAGTTTCAAATAAATAGATTTCACAGGGCTCTCCGCTGACAAATATGAGACATTTATATGTTATTAGGACCAGAAACCCTGCCCTAACTCAGCTTTCTCCACTACCCACTCAATAAATGACTCTTTCAAGAGGTTCTTCGAGAGCTGACAAGGCCGATTTCCTCTGACCGGGCCGACGGACCCGACAGGGTGCCCGGCACCCTTTAAGGATCCAGAAACAAAATTAGCCCACACAAATGGTTTGTGTGCCCTAATCAGAAAGGAGGGAAAGGGTTTAAAAGCAATGGTTTGTTTTCAGTTTCACGTTGTTCATTTAAAGACTGTGCTGACGTGTTGGGAAGCATGTGTGGAGTCTTAAAAGTCATTCAGAATCAGTTTGCTTAACCAGCAACACAGCGGAGACACACCAATGTGCGAAAGGCCGTGAAGACTCTGTGAACAAATCCCATGGCTGGGAAGACACAGTGTACCTGTTGTTGGGATCGGAAGACAGGCTCCTGTTCTTTTTCTGAGCGGTTGCATATGATTCCATGAAATGTGTACATTAACAACATCAAAGGAATTAATTCATTGCTAAGATTTGAAGGTGCTGGACGTTTGGGAATAATTTTAAAGATGTATGCAATTTTTTTTGCAGAGTAATGAATATGTTAAGAAATATGAATTTTACTGAACCTATTATTAAAGTTTGTACCTCGGAGATCTTGAAAGGTAACTGCCTGTCTGCATTTTCAAGTATTGGCAAGTGCTCCTCCGGGGATTTCAACATGAATGAATACCAAACCTCAAATATGAGTGATAAAATAGGATTTAACATAACATTTAACAATTTTGAAAATACAATATGTCTGTTACGTTTGACTATATAGATTTAAAATACACACATACTAGCCACATACAGATATGCTGAAACTGCAATAGGAAAGAACAATTCGGGGAGACCTTGTTTTATACACGGAGTACATAAAGCTATTATATATACTGAGTACATAAATTCTATTGGTCAGTGCACCCATTGGTCTTCGGGCTTCGCATCCCTGAGCTTGTCATTTCAGGTCATGGGTTAGTTCCCTTACCTGTGTCAACAGGTCATGCCTGCTGTCCATTCATTGGCCAAGAAAAGGAGCAGGTGACCTGAACTGGACAATCACAGGGCACGGATTGGGCCACGTCACCTGTGGTTGGAGCTTTCGAAGGCTTAGCTGTCCTGCGGCTTTTTCTTTTCTCCCCGCAACGTGACTGCCTGGGGTAGAGAGCTGACTCGGTACCTGATCCCTCTACCTGGGCACAGGAATGCAGCCACCCAGGAATGCAGCTGAGCTGCCAACCAGGCCAAGCGCAGAGGCCGTGGCTCAGGGAAAATGAGTCCTTCGTGCGGACTCATATATGACATGTCAATACCACATATATGACATGTCAATACCACATCGGCCCTCATATATGACATGTCAATACCACATATATGACACGTCAATACCACATCGGCCCAAGCCCAGGTGAACACCAGGGGCTCCAGTCTGCTTTCTTTTCTTTCCCTTATTCCTCCGTGTCACTCGGAAATATGACAGGAAGGAGCCGGGTCTCAGACAAGCAGACCGTGGGTATTATGCGCACGCGTAGGCCTCATACCCGACAGCATGCAGATCTCAGGTCTCACTCTGGGCGTGCCATCTTGCACGCAATGGCACCAGTGACACGGGAGGAAGTGACACAGTCTCCCTAGAGGGCGAGGACCAAGTAGCCCTTCTGTCATCACTGAGTCCAAGTCCTTTCATTTTCTGCATCAGAAACGTCCAAGACAAGAAGACCATGAACGGACCCTCTCCCGGTCCTGGGTAGGGAGCACTCGGCAGCGGGGCCCGCGTGCTGTTTAGGTGGAAGAAAGGCGCAGTTAATTTCAGTGGTTAACATGATCAGCGTTATGGCCGCACAGGATGCCAATGCAATGTAAGAATGGACATTTTATTCTAGGTGAGCCATTTTAGGGGACTCTCACTGCTACACCTGAGATCCTCACAGTGGCTCCTGGCTTAGGGGAAGGAACTAAGCTGACATAAATTAGGAACTTGTCTTACTAAAACAGTGGTTCTCAACCTCTCTAATGCCGCGACCCTTTAATACAGTTCCTCATGTGGTGGTAACCCCCAACCATAAGATTATTTTCGTTGCTACTTCATAACTGTAATTTTGCTACTGTTATGAATCGTAATGTAAATATCCGTGTTTTCTGATGGTCTTAGGCGACCCTGCTAGCGACCCACAGGTTGAGAACCACTAGCAGGGTCGCCTAAGACTATCCGAAAACACAGATATTTACATTACAATTCATAACTGTAGCAAAATGACAGTTATGAAGTAGCAACGAAAATAATCTTATGGTTGGGGGTCACCACCACATGAGGAACTGTATTAAAGGGTCGCGGCATTAGAAAGGTTGAGAACCACTGTACTAAAAGGACCTAGGTGCTAGACAATTACGTAAATTAACTTTCATAGACATGAATGCACATAAGTATATGTTTTAACTATATTTACATTAGGTCCTCAGACCTGGTTTACCTTACAGCTAAAGTCTGTCCCTTTACCAGCCCCACCCAAGCCTCCCCCGAGCCCCTGGCCTCTCTTTCCTCTCCCTCTGCCTCTGTGAGCTTGACTTTATTCCTTTAGATTCCACAGATGAATGATTCCATGCAGTGTCTGTCTTTTTCAGGCTGGCTCATCTCACTGGGCACAATGCCCTCAGGGTCCAGCTAGGTTGGGCAAATGGCAGGATTCCTCCTTCCCATGGCTGCATGCTAGCCCATTATACATTCTACATATGCACAGATTACATACATGGATGCCTTCGGTATTTTCCTGCCTCATTGCTCTGGCTTGGACTTCCAGGCCGAACAGAACTGCCAAGAGTGGACATTCCCAGCCCGGCCGGCGTGGCTCAGTGCTTGAGCATTGACCTGTGAACCAGGAGGTCACAGTTCCATTCCCAGTCAAGAGTACATGCCCGGGTTGTGGGCTCGGTCCCTGGTGTGGAGCGTGCAGGGGGTAGCCGATCAATGATTCTCTCTCCTCATTGATGTTTCTCTCTCTCTCCCTCTCTTCCTCTCTCTGTCCCTCCCTCCCTCCCTCCCTCCCTCTCTAAAATCAATAAAAAATATATTTTAAAAAAAAGAGTGTATATATCCCTGTCTCGTTCCTGACCTTAGAGGAAAAGCTTTCAGCAGTTCACGGGTGAGTAGGAGGTCAGCTGTAGGTTTGCCGCATATGGTCTGTTAGCCATATCCCCTGTACCCAGTTTGTTGAGGGTATATATAATATATATTAAACATATGCATTCAAATATGCATATACTTTAATATTAAATTGTGCTTGTTACCAAAAATGACACCGTCCTTCTCAAGTTCAATAAGCGAGTAATAAACTGGGAAACAAGCCGTTCTGCAGGGCAGGAACATTTAAAGTCCACCTCCACCCCAGCCTAGACAGACGACCGTGACCGTGAGTGAATTACTTAGCTTCCCTGGGCCTTGGACTTCCCTGGTCTCCACGCGGAAGGGGGCTGATCTGCAGGGAGGTGCAGACACTGCAGGCTGGCTGTGAAGTACACACCGCCCAAGACTGGGAAAACCCAAACCCAGTAACTTCCAACACTCCCGTCAGGTTTCACATCCAATGAACTGACCTTTCAGCATCAACATCCCTGCACTGACGCTGAATCTCAAGCGGCTGCCCAGGCCACAGAGGCTGTTCCGACCAATGATGGAATTAGAATAAACACGTCTCACTCCATCCCATGATTTTCCCCAGGAAAGCGTCAAGCAACGGCACCTTCAACAGATCGCTCTGCTGCTTTGAATAAAAACCAGGAGCCTGCAGTCAGGCAGCCTTGGGAATCTACCCCATCTCTCTCCACCAGAAACTGTCGGGAGCTGCATGCATCCTTCAGAAAGACTCGCTTAATGCCGACTGAGGCTGGAAAGGAAACGGAAACTGCTCCTTAAAGGGGAAAAGCCCCTTTTCCTTCCACAGGCGAGAGAAATGTCTGTGGGAAAGTTGTTCCAACAGCTGACTCCACTCTATGGCGTAAGAGGTTTGTTCTTCTTGTTGGAGACACTGAAAACAGCCCACCTGTGAGATTCAAGCTATTTTAATATATTTTATGGTCTATATGGGGGCACAGAGGAGGTGGAGAAGGACTGGGCTGGAGAGAGAACTAAGACTTTTTTAAATAAAGGAAATCACACATTTGTCAGCTTTAGCATTTTATCATGAATGTGGCTCGGGTGTGTCTGGTGGGTTCTCTCACACAATGTATCAAGGCAGAGAAACGTCTGCAACTTTTAAGTGATAAAGACTGAAAATGAAAAAATTCTCCTTTTCTTGCCAGCGGCATATGGCAGCTGAGGGATTCTCAGCTTCACCCCCTCCTAGCACCTCACAGTTGGGGACCTGAGGCTGCCTGCTGGCCCTGCCACTGGACTCGGTAAGCAGATCTTCAATCAAGACCAACTAGGGGGTGAGGACCAACCAGGTGATGAAGACCAATAACTAGGTGATGAGGACCAACCAGGTGATGAGGACCAACCAGGTGAGGACCAACGAGGTGATGAGGACCAACAACAAGGTGATGAGGACCAACAACTAGGTGATGGGGACCAACTAGGTGATGGGGACCAACTAGATGATGAGGACCAACTAGGTGATGAGGAACAACTAGGTGATGAGGAACAACTAGGTGATGAGGAACAACTAGGTGATGGGGACCAACTAGGTGATGAGGAACAACTAGGTGATGAGGAACAACTAGGTGATGAGGAACAACAACTAGGTGATGGGGACCAACTAGGTGATGGGGACCAACAACTAGGTGATGAGGAACAACTAGGTGATGAGGAACAACAACTAGGTGATGGGGACCAACCAGGTGATGGGGACCAACCAGGTGATGGGGACCAACCAGGTGATGGGGACCAACCAGGTGATGAGGACCAACTAGGTGATGGGGACCAACTAGGTGATGGGGACCAACTAGGTGATGAGGAACAACAACTAGGTGATGAGGAACAACAAATAGGTGATGGGGACCAACTAGGTGATGAGGACCAACTAGGTGATGGGGACCAACTAGGTGATGGGGACCAACTAGGTGATGGGGACCAACTAGGTGATGAGGACCAACAACTAGGTGATGGGGACCAACCAGGTGATGGGGACCAACCAGGTGATGGGGACCAACCAGGTGATGGGGACCAACTAGGTGATGAGGAACAACAACTAGGTGATGGGGAACAACTAGGTGATGGGGAACAACTAGGTGATGAGGACCAACTAGGTGATGAGGTCCAACTAGGTGATGAGGAACAACAACTAGGTGATGAGGAACAACAACGAGGTGATGAGGACCAACGAGGTAATGAGGACCAACTAGGTGATGAGGACCAAACCAGCTCCAAAGACAAAATGAATCTTTTGACAACTGGTTATTTTTAGCAATATTTTGACAAGAGTTTAAATAGTCAATGTCTGGAGAAAGAACTGGATGCCATTAGCCACTCTGCCAATCCTCTGTATTTCCAGTTCTGCTTTTTAAAAAAAATATACCTTTATTGTTGAAAGTATTACAGATGTCTCCCTCTTTCCCATTGACTCCCTCCACCCTCCCAAAGAACCTACATGCATATATGCATAACTCACAGACAGACAATAGTACCCTGAAGGCCTGGGCAAGGGGCAGTTCTGCATCTTTAAATACATTTTTATTTATAGATTTCAGAGAGGAAGGGAGAGGGAGAGAGAAAGAGACATCAATGGTAACAGAGAACCATTGATCAGCTGCCTCCTGCACACCCCCTACTGGGGATCGAGCCCGCAACCCAGGCATGTGCCCTGACCAGGAATTGAACCATGACCTCCTGGTTCTTAGGTCGACCTCAACCACTGAGCCAAGCCGGGCAGGACAATTCTGCATTTGTCATTCGCCTCTTGTTTACTGGTATCTGGACTGTTGGTTAAGTGATTCTCTGCCAGCTAATGTCTGCATTCACCTAGCCATTGATTACTGCAAATGCCTGCCTTGAATATTTACTGCTGGTTAAGTGCTCTAAACTTACCAGCATGATCTTCCCAGTTAAGGACTCACTGAAGCCATTTTGAGGTTTTTTTTTTAACCTCTCTTGCATTGTAGGGAGTGTTCCTGGAGCTGATTACAGGGAAGGAAGGGTTCCTTGTTTTCTGTGTTTTGAGGCATAACTTCCAGGAGGGGGTGCCCTGTTCCGGGGGAGGGTGCGAACAGGAGCCTGGTGCATAGCATGGCCTGGGGTGGGTGCTCCATGCCGGGGAGAGGCCTGGCCTTTCCATGTGCCTCTGCTCGCTTTCCAGCTGTCTGAGCTGTCCTCTTAGCATTCCTCAGGGTAAAAAGGTGGCACCCCCCCACCCCCCAGAGTCTCGTGTTCGCCCACCCACTGCTTTGTGCTTAAAATAAAAGCTTACTTTGTAACTCACTGCAGATGAATTTTATAGCAGGTGTTTCTGCAACACAATTTAAAAATGTGGCTGCAATAGTGTCAAAAGACACAAAATCGTTCAAATGTTTCCTGCTACTCTACCGACACCCCCCCGCCCAGCCCGTGCCCCGCTACTGCCCAGAGTGCCGAGTTCACAACGCAGCACCCCCTCAGAGCTGGGACAGGAGAGGACCCCTCGAGGAGAGGACTGTGGGGATTTACTGTCTTCACCCGACAGACCCTGTAAAACCGAGGCATCGACAACACTTGGTCTTGGTGTGGAATTCCAAACCCCCATCCTGGTGTCATCAGCGTGACATCAGCAGGTCATCACCAGAACCCTGTCCGTGGGTGGACGGGTTTCGGGGTTTCTCAGCCCAGGCACTCCGGCCCCGGGAGGCCAGATGACTCTTGGTTGAGGGACTGCCCCATGCAATGTGGGGTGTTCAGCATCAGCCCTGATCCCTGCCCGCCGGACGGCAGAAGCATCAACTCTGCACACAGCTGTGACAGTAAACGTGTCTCCAGGCATGGCCACCTGTCCGGGGCAGCGGGAAGGGGGTGCCCTGGGTGGGGTCACTGATGGGTCTACAGATCTGACCCTCTGAGAGGCTGGCCATTAAAAATGTTTACATGACTCTGTCAAGTTTATAAAGACGTTGACCCCTCCCTTTACTTCACCTCCAGAAAGAAACCATCAGCAATCTTACCTCTACCTTACATCAACCCCAAAGCCTGCCGCCCACCTCGCTTTCTCCTACCACCACCCAGACCGGAGCTGTGATGCTTGGGTGGGTGCAGTAAGGTCCTGTCTGGGATCCCTAACCCTCCATTCCCTCTCAAACCATTCTCCCCACACGGCAGGAATACCGTGCACACACGTCAAATCATAAGGGTGCCCTACAGAACCTCAGTGCGTTGAAAAACTCCAAGCCACTCACCCCGCCAAGCTCTCTGGTGAGGGGCGAATCGCCGTGCCTCCTCTGCTCTGGGGGGCTCGGGGGCGCTCCCCACTGCCCGGGCCTGACTACCCCGCTGCCAGGAACGCCCTTGGCCTGACCTTCATGGCTTGTCCCTGCAGACCGCAGCTAAACCACCTACCTAACCTAAAGTAACAGCAAACACATTCCCTGTTTGAACTCCCGTGGACAAGGCTTTTCACTGGGTCTTGATTATTTACATGCTGTCCTGTACCACCTTCTCCAAGGCGTGCGAGGCCGAGGCCAGCAGGGGGTCCGACCTACCCCTGACTGTCTTATTCACCGAGGAAGTCCCGTGCGCAGTAGCACTCAATGGAAGTGTGTTGAAGAAAAGTATTATTTAGTGACTAACAGTCATAGAGTCAGAACCAGAATCCAGATGGCTCTTCCATTATGCTAAAAACAGTAATTTCAAAGATATCATTAACAAAAATGTTTATAACAGAAATATGGGGAGGGGGGAGGGTAGGAGGGGAGAAGATGAGTGAGGTGGAGCCTGTGTAGTGGAAAAGCTCATGTTCTAGGGGCAGTCACACATACCCACACACATGCACACGCTGCACACATGTGTATACTCGTGCACATGCCAATGCATGCACATATGTGGGTGGGTGTGCACATGTGCACATGCATGCACGTGTGAGAGATGCCAAAGCAGTGGTTTGGACATGGGAGATGGGGAGCTTGTGGAAGCCGGCACTGAGGAGGGGAGCTTCACTGGCACCTCCCAGAAAGCCCGGGGCCACACGTAAGCCAGCACCCCGCCGGCCGCCAGCACGCCTGACTCACAAGGCCAGGTAAGGGGGACTCAGGCCATGAGCTGGTCACCCCGCCCCTGTGCAGCAGGCACGCTGACCTCCCTGACCACGGGCCGCGTGACCGAGAGGCTCCTTTCTCGCCTGGTGAAAGGATGACGCAGCTGCCCCGCCACCTCCGTGCCCGCTCAGAACAAAGCGGTCCTCTGCACTGCGTGTCCCCACGGGCCCTCGGCCGGGAGAGGTGAGCAGCCACTCCCACATGGGAGGACAGGAACCCAGTCTCTTTTGCGACCAGCATAATTTGACAACTTGAAATTTGTGACAGTAATGACGGAAGTGATAAGAGCTGGTTTCCAAATAAAGTGTGAGGAGGGGCCTGGAGAAAGAGCTCTGAGATTGGGACCGGAATGAAGCAATTGCGCTCGCTCCCTCCTCGGCGACCCCGATGGTGGGGAGGGACAGCCTTCCATTCCCGCCACTGGACGCTCTTTCTTCTTGACAACTCCCGGTTCCCACCCGGCTCCGGGGTCCACAGGGGTTCACGCATTTGGACATTTGGAAATGAACATTTCCTGGGACTTGATTAGAAGGAGCATGTTTCGATTTTGCTGTGATTTACCTGTATGATCTCACACCTGTAAGGTACACTACAGTGGAGTTAGAAAAAAAATCATCATAATACAGACACGTTCACATTCTGCATGCTCGAACGAAACACCAGCCCAACACAAACTGGCAAACTGACCACAGCTCGAATTGCAAGTTATTCCGTGCAACGTTAACAATGCATCCTCCAAAGGCATTTTTTGAGCTATGATATTAGAAACATATAATTTACGTGGTAATAAAACTGAGAGCAACCAAGTTAACAGGAAAATCTTAAATTTCCCAATACTAACAGGAGCATAATTCGGACGACAAATACATCCACCTCGCGGTCCGACGCGTTCTTGCAGATCAGATCCGGGGTTCGGCGTGACCTTGTGCTAACCAAGCACCCCCGTGGCGGAACCGAGCCGCCTGCCGTGCTGTTCCCCGGAGAGGAAGCAGGCATTGTGGAACATCTTCTATTTCAATCTGGTGTACCGATCAGCTTCCGTCCTCCCACAAGACCGGTACTCCTTACTTACGATAACGGTAATAAAACAGAAACCGTATGTCAGAAACCTTAAGTTCAAATCCAGGTCCGCCCATGGTGAGATGTACTACACGAGACACTGACACAACGTCCTGGCCTCCCACTTCCCACCTCGAAAATGCAGCTCAGGATGCCGCCCTGTGGCGCCGATGAGACGGTGACCAGACACGAGGGCACAAGGCAGAGACCGCCACCCTGGCCCACGCCAGGCGCCCCATGACCTCTCCGTGCAGAAGGAGCGACAAGGGAACGGCAGCAATTAAACCTGGGCCGACACCTGCCCATCCGCGCGCAAGTGCTTGGAGGAGAGCAAAGCCAAGGCGGCCGCATCTGTGTGGCCGTCACGGAGCCCCGCCTCCGTTACTGCCCAACGCGCCCCGGAGCGGGCGGTGCTGGGCTACGAGGCACACCTGCTGGATCTCAGAGAAGCGGGACGCGTGTTTAGGATGAGATGACAATGCATTACAACAAATACTGTGTAACTCATTGATGTTTACACTAAGTATCTTGGAATTAATGGTTGTTTTAAATCAAATGTACTAGCCTCCAGCTGGTGTGGCTCAGCAGATACAGGGTTGGCCTGCGGACGGAAGGGTCCTGGGTTCCATTCTGGTCAAGGGCACATGCCCGGGTTGTGGGCTCAATCCCCAGTGGAGGGCGTGCAGGAGGCAGCCGATCAATGATTCTCTCTCATCATTGATGTTTCTCTCTCTCTCTCCTTTTCCCTTCTTCTCTGAAATAAATTAAATATATATGTGTGTGTGTGTGTGTGTGTGTGTGTGTGCGTGTATACATATATATATACATATATATACATATATATACATATATATATATAAAATAAATGAACCAGAAAAATTAGTTTTACCTGCTCCTTGCTGCTTCTCATGTGGCTACCAGAAAAATTTAAATTGCATGTGTGACTCACAAGATCTTTCTCATGGACAGTGGTGGGACATACAGCTGTTCTTTTTTTTCTGATTTTATATTTCTTTTCCTTTTTTTAAAAAAAAATCTTTATTGTTGAAAGTATTACATATGTCCCCCTTTTCCCCCCATTGATGCCTGGTAGTCCCCTCCATGCCCCCCCAACCACCCCACCCCCCACCCCAGGCCTTCACCACCTATTGTCTGTGTCCATGGGTTATGCATATATGCATACAAGGGCTTTGGTTGATCTCTTTAATGGATGTTTGAATAAACGAAGTTGAGAGGTGCTTTCAGAATTATGCATGCAGTCTGCCCCACACTAAACAAGGCCTTTGAAAACGAGAACACACACTGGCAGGAGTAAGTGAATATTAAAAGTTTTGAAGGGAGAATAATGTGCGAAAACAAACGTCCCGTGTACGATGGCTAAGGGAGATCCTGGAGACGAAAATCCCCAGTGTCCTCCATGACATGCACAGTGTGTACTCCAATAGGGTGACATTTCCTGTTCCAGGTGCAACAGAGAAGGCCTTCCCCCATGCCCAAGCTGAGGGTTCTCATCAGCACTTCACTGGATGTGCAGGAATTCCATTAACGAAATCTGTGTCTGCTCCTTACCAGGCTGGGGTATTACGGGCAAGTCAGCACGATAGCTCTCCTTTATCCATGGGAGAGAAGAAGGGGAGGCAACCTTTCTCATTCTCCAAAAACCACTTAGCCCCTGGATAATTTCTGTTTGGCCAGAAATATCTTCATCATGTGAGTGCTGAGTAAGGGACAGATAACTGTGCAATTACATGATAATTACTCCTGATGTGATTACCGTGCCCGTGTGGCCTTGTGAGTGAGCGGTCATCAGGTGCTTCCTGGTGAATTGCAAGGTAACTGATATCAGGACATTTATAACTGCCATGACCAGGGCTACTAGGGGAAGGTGCGTGCCTCAGGAAGGTGAGGCGGGTGCAGGGGGGGCGGGGGGCAGGACACCAGCTGGAGAGGGACGTCGCAGAATCGGGAAGATTGGATCATAAATCTACTTGTCTCAGCTCCAAGCTAACGGATGCTCTGTGCCCGCTGCGGGCGAATTCTTGGTCCTATTTCGTTCACTATCTGCACAGCCTATCTGGGCTCAGCCTACCAATGGGGATTTTCTTTGTCTACGCTCCATCTGTGCTGTGGTCTGAGCTGTGCACTTCCAGGCATCTCAGAAACAAATCCCACTTTCAGAGCCGGAAGATGCATTCACAGGGTGTGCGCACAAAAAGGGCTGCGGGCCACGAGGGGGGCGAAGTGTCCAAAGATGGCACAGACAGGGCGTGAGAGCTGAGTACCTTCAGATCGCCTCATTTCCGGCCTAGGACTGCTTTGGGCTGGTGCTCCACACCCTAATTTCCTTGTGTAGGACCTTCCCAATGTTGCCAAATTTACACACCGACCCGCTATTAATAATTGCTGCAAGTCTAACCTCGGTCTTCATTTTAATCTCATCCTAAACACGAACACCTGCAAATCCGTTTGATGGAAAGATGCTGATCACCTCTTCCTAAACTGCACTAAAATCATTGTGCATTTTCCTAGACACCACTTCCCGGGAGCCCTGTGCTGCCTCCGACGCCCCCGAGGGCCGCCATTCCGTCATTCTTTAAGGAGATAAAGAGGCAATGGCCCCCGCACTCCAGAGAACACACACACAAGCAAGAAAAGGACGAGCACCTATGTGAGGAGCCACGCGTTACATACCAGCTCCGTGCGAGACGCGTGTTACCGCCTGGCCCCGGGGGTGAGGTCGCCTCTCCGAGTGGACACGCCTCTTTGAGTGGACACGCCTCTCCGAGTGGACACGCCTCTCCGAGTGGACACGCCCCTCCGAGTGGACACGCCTCTCCGAGTGGACACGCCTCTCCGAGTGGACACGCCCCTCCGAGTGGACACGCCCCTCCGAGTGGACACGCCCCTCCGAGTGGACACGCCTCTTTGAGTGGACCCGCCTCTCCGAGTGGACACGCCTCTTTGAGTGGACACGCCCCTCCGAGTGGACACGCCTCTCAGAGTGGACACGCCTCTCTGAGTGGACACGCCTCTCCGAGTGGACACGCCTCTCCGAGTGGACACGCCTCTCCGAGTGGACACGCCTCTCAGAGTGGACACGCCTCTTTGAGTGGACACACCTCTCCGAGTGGACACGCCCCTCCGAGTGGACACGCCTCTCCGAGTGGACACGCCTCTCCGAGTGGACACGCCTCTCAGAGTGGACACGCCCCTCCGAGTGGACACGCCCCTCCGAGTGGACACGCCTCTCCGAGTGGACACGCCTGGGCAGATGCGCTCTCTGCGGGCTGCAGGAAACCACGCCATCCATCGAAGTGGCACATCCTGCCATGGCCCCGCTGGTCCCAGACAGACATTCCTGGGTCACGTGAGCAGCAACGAGCTCTCGGTGGAGGGAGGAGATGAGCTGGGCTTGACAAATGTCACGTGTGGACATAAAGGCAGAGAATGCAAACAATGGAGTCAGGCTGAACGGGGGAAATCATGAGTGATGGTTACATCTGCCGTATGGACTGAGCCCGGCTGGGGTGCCGGTGTGATCAAACGTGAGTCATGATGCTGCTGGGAAAGTATTTCGTGGACCTGATTACCATCTATAATCAACTGAATTTACAAAGAAGATCACTTCACAATACAATACTTTAGAACAGGTGACCACCACCCAGCCTTCCGCCTCTCGCAACACACAGCATGCATATGTATAGGACGGATACCACAGACTGATGTTCAATGATAAAAAAAGTTTAAATTACAATTTAGTAACATGCCCTTCACGCGCTACTAGAACTTTTCCAGAGACAAATTAGGTAGCTCTGCATCTGACTAGACCAGGGGTGGGGAATGTCGGCCCGCGGGCCGTAGAAGGCCTGCGAAATCATCCGGTCTGGCCCTGCCAAAGCATTAGGGGTGAGTTAATGAAATGTTTGACCCAACAGAGGATGTTAATTTTTGAGTTGATAATTCTGTATGGCCCACAATTGATGATATAAATATCCAAATGGCCCTTGGCAGGAAAAAGGTTCCCCACCTCTGGACTAGACCATGATTTATCAAGCAACTTTATTAATATGAGCATAAGAAATTAGAGAGACAGACAGCAAAGCAAAGCAAGAGACAGGTTGGGGTGAGCTTTGAAGTTCAATAACGAAGAAAAAGAGAGGCAGATTTCCTGATGTGCAAACCACTTAACCAGCCAGGCAGGTGGCCCAAGGTTAAACTCAAGGTGGTCAAGGTTTGTCAAAGGATTACACGAACCGTTTAAAAAATAAAAAGTCAGGCTGAGTCAAACTCACCGTATTGTTCCAATGAAGAAAGGCCGCAGTGGGACAAGCGTAATCCATTTAAACACTGCTTTAAAAATATAATAGGGTATTGTTCTGGCTGCTTACAGATCTCCTGTTTCACAAATCACCTGCCAAGAAGGCCTCACTCACACAGCAGCTGGTCAGCCACTGTCAGAGAGGCGGTTAGGGGGGCTCAGAAAAGCTCAACGGACAATCAGCTTAATATGAAACCCACAGGGCAGGGTCCCAAACCGACCTTCTGACCCTTGTGTCCCCCCGCCTCGAGGCACCTGCCCTGTTTCCCAGGCTCAGGTGAGACCATGGCCTCATCACACAAAAAACATCATAAAGGAACTCAGACGGGTCAGGACGGGAGGAGATGGAGCCCCTAACCAACTAGCATTCCCTTCTGATTAACGGGGAACATCCATAGGGAGGGAGGAGTCAGGGGCACAGACGCGGCAGGCTTTGGGGAATGTAGAAAATTACTGTGTTCTTGGAAAAATGCAGAAACATGTTCACACTCATGCTAGTGATGGGTTTGAACTAGGAGCGAAGGTCCTAGGAACGATCCTGGTTAAAACATCGGTACTAGCCCAGCCGGTGAGGCTCAGTGGTTGAGCGTCGACCTCTGAACCAGGAGGTCACGCTAATAAGGACGTGTCCAATGTTCCCATGGAAAAGTAGAGGGAAACCTGAGGCACAGTGGGCGGCCCGGAGGTCCTTGCCAGGAGGTGGCATCCACCCTGAGACCTGAGGGATGGCTGGGAACTACGTGTGTGTGTGTGTGTGTGTGTGTGTGTGTGTGTGTGTGTGTGTGTGTGTTTCAGGGCAAACACACCATGTGTGCAAGGACTCTGAGCAGCCAAGAGCAAGGACTGGTTGAGGACACAGAAAGGCCAGCGTGACCTCACAGACAGCACCAGGGCAGGAGAATCTGGAGGGCAAGCCTGGCCCCGATCACCTGGAGTCTCGGACCGGGGTCTGCAGACCCTTCCAGATTACACTGCCGTAAGGACTCACCAGCCATCACAACCTCGCAGACACACACTCACTTAGACGTCATCTTCAATGAAGTCCAGGAAGAAAGAGCTGCATCCTGTGGAGAATGCGGGGTACCCCGTTATCACGAGTCCTGGGGCCCACGTCTCCGCTCGCACAAACCTTCCCTGCCAGGTACCCTCTGCCTCGCACGCCCTGAGGCACCAGGCCTCCTGGCCCCGGCCAGATGAGCCCACACTCAGCGGGTGATGGCCAGGTGACCACACAGAGCCTGCAGGGCCGCCCAGGAATCAGAGTGCGGGCAGGTAGGCCGTGGAAGAGGGAGAGGTGGGGAGGCCAGGTCTAAAATGAGCTCTCTGCACATATCGAGAGGCTCACCTATAAGGCTCACTGTAGTACAACCCCCAGCTTTCTCTGCAAACACATCTTTCAGGGGGAAATAGTTAAATAGAAATGACCAGCGAGATGCAACGTCTAACACATGCAAACACATACATTCTAACAGGTGTGTGGCCGAGAAAGCCACAGGTGACAGGTGACGGCGGAGATTTGGTTACTGTCAGATTCAAGATGGTGTGTGTGTGTGTGTGTGTGTGTGTGTGTTTTGTTTTTTGCCATTTAACAACTCTATTTACCGTTTTTTTTCCCTCTGAGCGGTCCCCTATCAACAGAAAGAGATTCTAGAGATTTCATTTCCTCCTACTCCTGCCTCATTCCCGGCCCCCACAGTGGATGACTAAATGGCTTCTCTGTATTGTTGGTTAAATTTGACTCTTCCCACGAATTGGGGTGGTTCCCATGGGAACCCCTGGATGTGGCAGAGGAGCCAAGCAGATCGGAGGCAGTCGTTTGAGTCTCGGCTGGAAGCACCGTCAGCAAACTCTTCATCAGAGCAACTCTCTGGGGCACGCGACCCCAACGTCCAAGGACCGAAGCCTGTCTCGTTGCTGATCCCAAGTAAAGATGGAGGAACTTTTTCCACTCCAAGAAAAGTCACTTTGCCTGCAGACTCAGAGAACACGTTACACCAGAAACTATCTAAGGGCCCCCGAGCAAAACCATCTGGTGGTTCTGGGTGGAATGGACCAAAATTCCATTCTGAAAATGGCAGGATATAGATTTTAATAAATTAACCAACATGACATCACACTGCCTCCAACAGGCATTATTCACAAAGATAAGGGACAGCTGGAAATAAATTATAAAAAATAATTCTCAGGCGCTTTAGTTCTTTTTAAAAATATATATTTTTATTGACTTCAAAGAGAAAGGGAGAGGGAGAGAGCGATAGAAACATCCATGATGAGAGAGAATCATGGATGGGCTGCCTCTTGCACGCCCCACCCTGAGGATTGAGCCTGCACCTGGGGCCTGTGCCCTGACCGGGAATCGAAGTGTGGCTTCCCGGTTCCTAGGTTGATGCTCAGCCACGCCGGCCGGGCCCAGGTGCTTTAGTTCCTTAGCCAGCCGTGGGCAAACTACGGCCCGCGGGCCGGATCCGGCCCATTCGGCTGTTCTATCCAGCCTGCGGAGCCGAAAGAGCACAGGGTTCTCTTGCTCTCCCCTCCGCTCCTTTACTTTGAATTTATATTAGTTCACACAAACACTCCATCCATGCTTTTGTTCCGGCCCTCCTGTCCAGTTTAAGAACCCATTGTGGCTCTCGAGTCAAAAAGTTTGCCCACCCCTGCCTTAGGCTCTGCTTTGCTGGGGAGTGTAGGTGCCACGGGCGAGGTCAGCCTGTTGGTACCTACAATGACTAGAACACTGTGCTCTATGTGCAGGTGGTAGTACATAATGTGCATACATCCGCCTAATCGATACCGTCTTCGTTTTAATCCTGCCTCTGTCCCCTGACTTAGCAATGAAAGAAACGAACAAAAGGCTATCTCCACTCCCCCTCCAACGGGCACCGGGCTGACGGGTTTGCTGACAACCATGGGGAGCTCCTCTGTGGTCCCTGCACCAGACTGGGTCAGGCCCAGGGGTATGGCCAGTATGACCATGTGAACCACTCAGGGCCACTAAGGAAGCTGCCATTTCATTAAACGCTGGGAAAATCTTACTGATTGGGGAAGCCCATGGCACCAACTTAGACAAAGGGGAGCGTGACTCTTCTTGAAAACCATGCCCTTCGCTGGATGAAACCCCATGAGACCTGCAGCAGCAGCATCGGCAGAGCTGCTGTCTGAGGGCATCGCGGAGCTACGGGGATTCCAGCAGCGAGTGTTCCCTGGGGCCGGGGCAGTGCCGTGCTCTGGTACGAGGTCACCATCCCCAGCATATCATCCCAAAGGCGCTTTCAGGCGTGCCGTGATGGTGACCATGGGCCTCCGCAGTATGCGTCCGTCTCCATGAGATACTGGATGGTCATGGGACACCCCTGTCCACGTGGCCCTCCCCAGCACACACTGTTCATGTGTCCCTCCCCAGCACACACCTGTCCATGTGTACCTTCACGGGACACACCTACCCACGTGTCCCTCCACGGGACACACCTGTCCATGTGTCCCTCCCCAGCACATACCTGTCCACGTGTCCCTCCACGGGACACACCTGTCCACATGTCCCTCCCCAGCACACACCTGTCCATGTGTTCCTCCCCACCACACACCTGTCCATGTGTCCCTCCGTGGGACACACCTGTCCATGTGTCCCTCCCCAGCACACACCTGTCCATGTGTCCCTCCACGGGACACACCTGTCCACATGTCCCTCCCCAGCGCACACCTGTCCATGTGTTCCTCCCCAGCACACACCTGTCCACGTGTCCCTCCCCAGCACACACCTATCCACATGTCCCTCCACGGGACACACCTGTCCACATGTCCCTCCCCAGCACATACCTGTCCACGTGGCCCTCCCCAGCACACACTGTTCACGTGGCCCTCCCCACCACACACCTGTCCACGTGTCCCTCCGTGGGACACACCTGTCCATGTGTCCCTCCCCAGCACACACCTGTCCACGTGTCCCTCCACGGGACACACCTGTCCACATGTCCCTCCCCGGCACACACCTGTCCATGTGTTCCTCCCCACCACACACCTGTCCATGTGTCCCTCCCCAGCACACACCTATCCACGTGTCCCTCCACGGGACACACCTGTCCACATGTCCCTCCCCAGCACACACCTGTCCACATGGCCCTCCCCAGCACACACATGTCCACGTGTCCCTCCCCAGCACACACCTGTCCATGTGTCCCTCCCCAGCACATACCTGTCCACGTGTCCCTCCCCGGGACACACCTGTCCACGTGGCCCTCCCCAGCACACACATGTCCACGTGTCCCTCCCCAGCACACACCTGTCCACGTGTCCCTCCCCAGCACACACCTGTCCACGTGTCCCTCCCCAGCACACACCTGTCCACATGTCCCTCCCCAGCACATACCTGTCCACGTGGCCCTCCCCAGCACACACCCGTCCACGTGGCCCTCTCCAGCACACACCTGTCCACGTGTTCCTCCACGGGACACACCTGTCCACGTGTCTCTCCCCAGCACACACCTGTCCACGTGTCCCTCCTCAGAAAACACCTGTCCACGTGGCCCTCCCCAGCACACACTGTCCACGTGTCCCTCTCCAGCACACACCTGTCCACGTGTCCCTCCACGGGACACACCTGTCCACATGTCCCTCCCCAGCACATACCTGTCCATGTGTCCTTCCCCACCACACCCCTGTCCACGTGTCCCTCCCCGGGCTATGGGCTATCACGGCAGCTGCCCTCACTGGAGTTCTCCGTGGGCATAGGAACAGCCAGTGGAGGCCGTACACCACGCAGAACATAATCGAATCGCTCTACTGTCCCGGGACTTTCGCCATCTTATGTCCTTGGTGCTGCTCGGCCACATGAGGGAGCCTGAAGGCCACCCACAGGCAGACAGCACACGTCTCAAACGGTGTGACATCTAATAGGTGACCCCAAAGCGTAACACAATGAGACCTGCCTGGTTTGCTCTGGATTACAAAAACAAACCTCTTGGATTAGAGCAGAATCAATAAAGTATGCCCCACCCAACCCAACTACCGAAGATGGCCGGCATTTAGTGCTCCGACGGCAATGAGAGGGTTAGCAGACTCACCGAGCAGACGCCAGGAGGGGTGTGACGTTTAATTGGCATCCAGAGGTAATCAGCTAAATGGTAAAAGGTATTAAATATCCATTTCACAGAAAATTGCATTTGTCCTTGACTTTTGCTTCTCTCTGATCCACGTTATTAACACATCATAATACAATATAAATGCCACACATTGGAACTGTCCCAAAGCGTCTAGTTATGGGGAAGGAGCGACATTAACATTCGCCGACTCATTTAATCTCACCATCATCTGATAATTATTAAGTGCATTTATCAGGCCTCCAAAGATTGGCACAAAGGGGATAATTTTACCCACGAGCACAGCCCAAGACACAGTGGACGCTCAAAGCCATAGGTGCAGAAGAGCGGTTAGTCCGACCACCCTTCTTCTGAACTACCTACGGGGGTAAAATCTTACACGGATCAGCCGAATGGGAGCCATGAAGACTTCCACCTGAGACAGACTGTACCTGCTTGGGGTGGGGAGAGAGAAGACCCAGCCATCCTGCAGAGTGAGGTCAGTCAGACAGAGAAGGACAAATACTGGGGGGTCTCACTCGTATGTGGGGTCTAAGAGGCAGACTCAGCCCCGGCCCGGGCGAGGCCAAGTACCTCAGTTGCTGGTTTGATCCCGGGGGCTCTGGTTGCCCGGGCACCTGTGGGAGGCAACCAACCAATGTTTCTTTCTCTCTCTCTCTCCCCCCCCCCCGCCCCGACTCTCTCTCTTTCTTTCTCTCCCCCCGCCACCCCCATCCTCCTACCTCCCTTCCACTCTCTCTAAAAATCAGTGGAAAAATATCCTCAAGTGACAATTAACAAATAATAATGATTTTAAAAATAACCATAAAGGACAAACTGGGAAACGGCCTGGGAAGCTGGGATGGTGGTTACAGGGCTGGGGTGGGCGTGGGGTGGGGGACGGGAGATGTTGGGCATAAAGCACACAGACTTCCCCTTAGAAGATGAAAAGCCGGGGGTCCCGGCACAGCTCTGTGGTTACAGCTAATAACACTGCCTATACACTTGGAAAGGGCAGAGAGGAGATCCTACATGTTCTCACCACAGAAGGGATTGGTAACTGTGTGACGGCTAAGGCCACAGGGGCGATCATTTTGCTGTACATAAGCGTAACAAGCCAACACGTTGTATACCTTAAACTTACAGTCTTATATGTCAACTAGAGGCCCGATGCGCAAAATTCCTACAAGGGGCTCGGCCCCCTGCCACCACAGCGGCCGCCTCTGCCTCAGCCCCCGCCGCGGCAGCCACGTCCGGTTTAATTAGCATATTACACTTTTATTATTTTAGATGGCATCTCAGTTAACCTGGAAAGAAAATACAAAATTGGCAGATCCTATTTTTTTCAAGAAATTTGATTACATTATTTCAAACGTGTTTGCATGGAGCAACAAAACGAACATGTCTGCAGAAAAAAACGTGAGAAAAAGGATAAGGAGGAAATTAATTAAGAAATAAAGGGAGGCTGTCGAATTCCCACCACAGCCGACTCACGCTCCCGCCTCCTCGCTGCTGCGACTCCGAGGCTTGCATTGCAGTGACCGTGTGAAGCAGGATGGCAAGCACCTGGTCCTTCAAACTGATAACCCACATCCTTCCATCGTTACCTACTGCGTTCTGTGGATGGAAGCAGGCTTTCCAGTCACTGACACCCAGAGTGCACTGGGGAAGGTGCAGCTGAGTCTGCGGGTGGCAGCTCCGAGTACAAACACCAGCTCTACTGCCCCATTGATGTATGGGGGACACTTTAAGCTTCTTCCTCTTTTTTTAACCAAGGAAGCAATGTTACCCTTTCCACTTCTAAGACTTATACTCTCACAAATCACTATCACAACTCTTCGCAAATACAACTCTCTAAAATATGAAAAAACGCCTTAAAGAAAGCATTCACGGAGAGAGTGTGTGCATTTTGTTAAACTCGCCGAAACACCAACCTACAGGCATGGAGGCCTACGGTGAGGGTGTCCACAGGCCCACAGGACGGGCGGGAAGGCTGACCACCATCGAGTGCCTGGCCACCGATCCGCCTGGGGAAAGTTTCGAATGCTCTCCCGTGCGCCTGTGGCTGATCCTCTCGTCGTCAGGGGAACAGAAGACAGCCCAAACTGGAAAACCCAAACGGAGATGTACTGATTTACACAACCAGGTCTGGGACTGCCCCAGCTTCAGGGCCAGCTTCATCCAGGAGCATAAACGACAGGGCCTCCCTTCAGGATGGGAAGGAAGTGGCCAGCGACCTGGAATGACCCCCTCGGACCTCCAAATACACAAGTAAAGGAAGAAGAGTCTTAGGATGAGCGGGTAACCTGCCGCCTCATGGAAGTCAGGGCGGGCCTCCCCCTGCTCAACTGTCCAGTACGTGAAGGAGGACCAGGGAGTGTCTCCTTCCTCCTGTGGACCCGCTCCTCCCAAGAGGTCAAGTGTTTTGAATCCCACCAGCTGGCCCTCACAGGGTCACCTTCCATCAGACAGGAAGAGGCGGACTCACAGAGAAGAAAGGCTGGCTTTCTAAGACACATACTCAGTCTTCACAGGAAAATCATAAGAACACAATAAGGCTGTAAATCTAATTCTGGAAAGTGACTTTTAATAAATCAAAAGATTGTGAAAGGACCTAGCTAGTAATACATTTTAAAAGGAACGGAACCCTAAATTGAATAATTCATGAACTGAGGCACACAAGTAATTTCCTAAAGTTCCCCAACAACAATTCAGGCTGCACTCCACATATATTTACTTTGCATCATTAGAATATAAAATTCTCATCCTCAAGGGCTTTCATTTGTCCATTTTCTGTGAACAGAAAAATCAGAAAATATTAAGGATAATGTAACTGCATCAAATTTTCCTTTAAGTAAAATCTATGTACAGCTAGGAAAAATACAGAAATCAGACTTTTTTAGAGCAACGGAGAAACACCGAGTTATCCTCTTTCGAGGACAGATCAACACTAGAATATGTGATTTCCTCTTTATTACACTTTAAAGAACATTATCTTCATCCAGGCCCCTTGGCGGGCAACAGTCATGAAATGCGCAGGGACTGAATCTGATGAGACAATGACACGTAAGAAATCTGAAGAATTTCAGGGAAAACTGACTCCATGGAAAATGCCCTTTGATTCCAAACAACTAGAATACAGAGAAGACTATCCAGGTCCCCTCCCTTTTGTTTTTTCTCTAGAGAGAAAAGGACTGAATATAAACAAAGCTAGAATTAAAAACAGAAATTGGCCCTGCTGTGCGGAATCAGGAGCCACGAGAAGTTCTAATTGTCATAACAATCAAGATCTGTTACGTTGGAAAATTCCATCCAATCTGAAAAAATAAATACGAATATAAAAGGTGGACTTCTTTAAACTGCTGCTGGACAGGGCAGAGGACCACCACGTGGCCCAGCCAGCATTCTCTGCTTGTGCCCTGGGAGCACCCGAGGATCGCTATGACGTCACAATGGCAGATGATGATGAAACCTCTGAGGCTACTGGAGGAAAAGGCCCTGGGGGTGGGATTATGGAAAGAACGATAACCAGACAGCTGTTCAGAAATTCCTCCATCTGAGGAATTTCACACATTATCTCCCTTCTCATTCAAAACAAGCCTGTTTTGGGGTATGGACTGCTGGACAGAAAACCATCCAGAAATGTCACGTTTCCGTGGGTCGCCGTTCCGCATATTCTGTGGGTCCTGGCTCAACCGGGCGTGTCCCTTCGAGTCGCCATGCAATTGTCGTCAGGGGGCATTTGAGGCTGGTGTTGCCTGGCGGCTGAGCAGGCTTTGGAGGCCGTCCACACACTCGGCATGAACTCTGGTGGGACGGTGAGCAGCAGCTGACCAGGATCGCCCCTTCTCCACGTGGCCAGCTCCGGCGTCCTCAGCACCCGGGTCAGACGGCCAACCTGCAGTTGGCTTCTCCCAGAGAGACTGGCACAGCAGATGTTCAGTTTCCATGAAATTTTCAGAGCATCTTATTGTTACCTCAGCAGGCACCCATCCAGGGAAAACCAGGCCTGTTCTAAGAAATTGAGATCCAAGTCCAGACACACGCTCCGCATCTGTACATGGGAGTGAAGGAGACCGGATGCCATGGGCAGGTGGTCACTTCTGAGGCTTTCTACAAACGCGTTCCTTGCCCACCCGGCACCAGCAATCCCACTGGTTTCTGGGTCCGCGAAGGGAGCCGCGGTCCTCCTGCTCGGTCCTCCTGCTCTCGTTGCCAACAGCTGCCCAAGCCCCAAACAGCTGCAAACGATGTCGTTACCACAAGAAAAGGCAGCTTTTGTGGTATTTAAAAATAATACTAAAATCTTTAATCTGGAGAAATTCAAGGTTATATAAAGTTCGTAGAATTTTGTTTTGTCTTCCTGAATAATTTTTGAGGGCTTCAATGTCCTGGTATATGTGATGAATTGGCAAAGAAGGCATTTCCCAAATATCTGTCCACAGGAGGTTATGGGGTGTACTTTTCCGAAGCTCCATAGGGTATATTTGGACAGTGATTCTGTCAGACATCGTCATCAATCTATTGACCTAGGGATGCTATGAAGGCAAAATCCCGCCATCTGGGAAGGGCTCTGGTGACGGGGACTCGCTCCACGGCGGGACATCCTGGGCATTTTGGACCATTCGGCTCGGCTGCCTCCCTGTGGTTTCCTTTCGTGGCTGTGCAAACTCAAATCCCATCACGGAGCCCTGGAAAGCCTTTCCGACGTGAAGGCCCCTCGCTCCGAATTCCCACCACGACACGCTAAGCATCCCGAGTTCTCCCTGGTTCAGGATGTCATCGCCGTCCACACTGACCTGATGAAATGACGCATGCTCGCAGGAGTCCTGCCACACCGACCTGAAAGCGCATGCTCGGAGAACTCCAGCCACACTGACCCTATTGCGCATGCCCGCGGGAGCTCCACCCACACTGACCTGACTGCACATGCTCGCGGGAGCTCAGTGAGTGGCGAGATCACAGAGTAATCGCGGGAGAACAGAATTCTCGCTGGTGCCCACGTGGCTCAGCCCCTCCCCGCCTCGGAGACCTTGGCAAGTCAGCTGACCGACCCTAAGCCTCACCCTCCTCCTCATAATCGTCCTCGTGAGGTTTGTGAGCACGTTACCTTTAAAACGCTGATGTTGCCACATGCATATCAGCTGCTAGTACCACTACCTCCGCGTGGGAAAGCGGGGCTTTCTCTCGGCCGCTCTCCTACAGCAGGATTCACAGGTGGTCAGCAGGAACTGCGTGGCTCAGGTTGTGATCAGCGGGGAAGAGGGGCGCGCAGACAGGACAGGGACCCGGCAGAGGATTAAAAATGAGCCACGGATTATCTGCCAGCAGATAAAGGCCCACTGCACAGTGGTTACCCAGAGGCTCCATCTTCGTCTTCCCGGTAGTAACGTGTCCCTTTCCTTTAAGGGTTTCAGGTACACACAGTCTGCAGCGCCTTCAATTTGAACGAGAAATGGGATGTGCAAATCAACACTGAGGACCACAGAGATGCCGGCTTCCCCTGCTCTACTGGAAGGAGCGGCGCTCCGGGCAGCACCCAGCTCAGTGCGGAGGTATTTCCCACTCCTGGTCCGGGCCACGCAGCCGAGCTCGCTTTGGACTGCACTGGTGGAGCCTGCAATCTCTCCACTGGGTGCATGACCCCGCCTGCCCTGTGGCGCCTCCTACACACGATGATGAATGTGGCTGCCTTTAGCCCCAGCCTCCGGCATCTTCCAGGTCAAGAATTCCTGGCACTGAGCAGCTGAGTGAACTTGGCATAGATTTCCAACGTGGATTCTGATCCTCCCATAATTGGTGGGTTTGTGGGGAACTCCTGGCAGAAGTGTAAAGAGTGAAGAGGCGCAAATTATCTCGGGCAATTTCTTGGATATGTTAGGGCTGTCCTTGATTCCCAGCAATCAATCACAAAGAGAATAGAGGGAACGGATGAGATGCAATCAGGGTGCCTGTTCTGGAAGGAGGAGGGGGCATCCCACAGTTAAATCGGCCTGAATGCCCCACTGCTTAAGCACCGCATTGCTCCCTTCCCCCTCTCGCCACTTAATTTTATCAAATATGTTTTTATGTATTATATTTTTTTAATCCTCACCGGAGGACCTGAGGTTATTTTTCCATTGATTTTTAGAGAGAGTGGAATAGAGAGGGAAAGACAGAGAGAAATATCGACGTGAGAGAAACACATCGATTGGTTGCCTCCTGCACACGTCTGGACCAGGGCCAGGGCCGGGCAAAAGCCTGCAACCACGTACGTGCCCTTTGTCAGAATTGAACCTGGACCCTTTGGTCCACAGACTGATGCTCTATCCACTGAGCCAAACTGGCTAGGGTAGTGGTCGGCAAACTGCAGCTCGAGAGCCACATGCTTGCCGCTCTGACGAATGAGTTTGCCGACCACTGGGCTAGGGCAAATACGGAGTTCTGGCTTAAATTTTAAAAAGTAAAGTAGGCATCCAGCGGGCTCTGAGAATGACTCAAAGAATGACTCACAGAGCAGAGTCACTTCTGCAAGTCCCCTGACTACCGGTAACTTTAGCCACACACGCGGGGCCACATGGCACAGGGCAGGGGACCACAGGGCCGCTCGCGGTCTATCTGGTGGCCCCTAGGAAGGACACTGCCCCCCCAAACTGAGGAGAAGGTGACTTAACCAATCCAGTCCACCCATGAAAAAGAGCAAACAATTCATTGCGAAAGGGGAAAAAAAAAAAAAGCAACAATGGACACAAATTAGAAAGCCAGAGCGAGTAGATGAATCGTATTAACTGGGCAGCAGTGAGCTAGGGATGGTTCTAACCAGGTAAACGTCACAGGAGATCCGACGTCACTTCCGGCCCTGCCACTTCCGGTCTGACTGCACCTGAGTTGTGCAGCTTCCCCAGAATCCCCACTGAGCCTCCCATTGGAGGCTTCTCTCTTCCTCATGGCTGTTCGCCACCTGCTGAGCACCCCTCATTATGCCCCGGAACCTCTGTCTCCATTTTCTTCAATGAAAGGAGGCCACGGCACATGAAAAAGTCAGGAAGACTCCTGATGAGTTTTCTCCAGGTTTAAAGCTATATTCTCCCCGCGCCCCTGCCACACTGCGCTCAGTTTTATACATTAAATTAACCTAAATTATCATTTCATTCCAAACAAGCATGCGCTAAGGCGCTAACACAGTCAAGGATAAGACTACAGGACTGCCAGTGAGTTGTCGTAGTTAATGATTGGACAAAAAATACTGAATAAATGTTTCTTAATCATAACGCATGCATCTACCAGAAACCCAGATCTCTGCTTGCTGTTGGCCAGAAAGTATAAGAAAAGGTGTCAGATAAAGGAACCAAAAGCATTCACTCGCAGGTTTACGGGGTTTGTTGACTCGGTGAACCGTGGGGCCACTGAAATGTGCCAGGAACTGAGGTCACAGACAGGAAAACGGTCCCCTCCTTGCGTCATGGGGATACGGATGAGGAAACATCGCAAGGCACCATGGAGACCACTGCTTTTTCATTTCCCACCCTTCCTATAAGAGCCTGCGGGCTGACCAGGTAGGGGTTAGTGGCCTGTGACACACCCGTCTATTGCGGACACTGCGTGTCTCAGACATTCCACAGTCAAGGGAGGCTTGGAATAAGATAGAATAAGAGACACTGCGGAAGACGCCTGGTAACGGTCACAATCTAACCTACCCCTCGGGGGAATCCTAACCATGGGAGGCTTTTAAAGATTAAAACACACAAAACCGGAGAGGCTGAGAAGTCTCGATAGAAACTTACACAGACCAAGGCTTTGGGAAATGTCTGGCTTCCGAGAGAGGAGAACCCTCCATGGACAACAAAGTCATCTTAACCTACAAGTCCCAGACTGAGCTGCACACAAGTTGAGCTTCCAGGCCTGGTTAACGCAAGAGGGAATGAGACTGATGCAGACGGCTCTCCTCTGGCCCAGCACGCCCCCCTCCAAACCGTCAGTGGGTGTGAAATTGTCCCCACTTCTCCTGGCCCAGGATACGCTGCTGACCTACCCGCACGTGGTCCCCTCACCTTCATCCTGGGTGGGGGCCTCCCAGGGGAATTCTCTCGCTCAGTCCTCACGCTTTGCTAGTCCGGGGTTTCATCTCTGGCTTATTTGTCTTTGTGGAACTGTTAAAGGGGCTTTCCTGGATTCTTAGCTTTGACTAACCCACATCTTAAATTCTTTTAATTTGTATGTTCTTAAAAACCCACGGGGCCTAATCAAGAAGAATAAAATCGCCCATGTAGGTTCTTCACGCTCTTACTACACACGTCAACTCCACTTGGAGTCGGGTGACCCTGGCCCTGCCGAGACGTCGGCTGCCTGGTGGTCCCGAGCGCAGTCCGGGTGTCCGTGGTGCAGGATGAGAGCTGTGCATCTGAAATGTTAACTCTCTCTCTCAGCCCCGAAACACAAACTCATTTCTAAGGAAATGTCCGGTGATAAATCATCCCACGTCAGAGACTAATTACAGCCCGTGTAGCGCTAGGAAACCAAGCCTCTCAGTAAATCTTGTGAGGTGTCAGTATAGGTCCAGGCAGACGGTCAGGGCTCAACACTGTTAGTGTGAACTTCCCGTACCTGAGCACGGGTTCCCAAGATCAGCTAGGTCACCCTTGGGCGCCAAATCCTGAGGCCGCCCACACTAAGAACACGTGTTCTTGGCTTCCTCCACCTACTGTACGAGTTCAAAGAGCAGTTTGGGCTGTCTGGACATGCATGGTCTTTCGTACGTACGGCACCTACTGCCTCCTAAGGTGACCAGCATGCTAGTGCCTTGGAGCCAGATGAGCCTTCCAGCTGGAGAGGATGGAGTCACAGCCGTCACAACCTGCACACGAATGTCCCGTGCAAGCTGCCACGCCCAGTGTGTGGTCACGTGTAAGACTTTCGGAGACCACTCACGTTGGTGGATGATGGAATGAATTTCTGCTGACCAGTAAGGGCCACTGAACAGATTCAAAGGTTATGAAGACCCTGTTTGTACACTGTGACCATTTCTATGAAGGGTGATCTGGAAATATCTATGGAAGTTACATAGGCAGCCCAGCCAGTGCGGCTCAGTGGTTGAGCACCTATGAACCAGGAGGTCAGGGTTTGATTCCCGGTCAGGGCACACGCCCGGGTTGCGCGCTTGATCCCCAGTGTGGGGTCTGCAGGAGGCAGCCGATCAATGATTTTCTCTCATCATTGATATTTCAGTCTCTTCCTCTCACTTCCTATGTGAAATCAAAAAAATATATTAAAAAAAAAAAGTTACAAATGCAAAGTGCTCTACTGTTTACTGTGAGATTCCAGCTCTGCTTTTTGGAATTTATTCTACAGAGAGACTCACCTATGTTGACAAAAATAATGTTTCCAGTGGCAAAGGCCCGTAGGTAACATTAAATGATGTGAGCAGGGTTCTTGCCGCATGGCCTTGACCTTGGCATGGTCGCTGCAGGAAAGAGAGCTGTGGACAGAGCGATGAGGACTGACATCCAAGACCCCTCTTCAGGGGAGGGCAGGGCCTCCCGTGCTGTCGCTTTCATAGCAAATGTTCAGATTTCTTTTTAACGGAAGAAGCATCTCCACATATATGTGCTCATATACGGGAAGTTCTCTGGAAAGAGAAATAATAACAACATGGCCTCCAGGAGGCAGAGCTGGGGAAGGTGATGGAGAGGTTGCTGAGTTTGGACCAGACACCCTTTACACGATTAAAATGCACGCTCACAGACATATAACCTTTACGGAAAATTAATTAAAAATACAAGGGGTTGTAAAGACAAACTGGAATGGAAAGTTCAGGCACTACCCAGGGAAATTAAACAACATCAGCAGCCAGTCCGAATCAATCAGGGTCTCGGTCCGACTTCTTCACGCCCAGCTCGCTCCTCTCTTAAAGGATATGGATAATTACCTTAACTCTTCCTTTCAACAACGCGGCGGGCGGGGCTGTACACTGGAATCTGACAAGCTAGGGAATGGAAGCTCTGCACGTTCCAAGCTGGACCTTTGCTTAAATGCTTCCGTGAAGGGCACGGGTTCTACAGGGCCCGATTCCACACGCAGAGCCAGGCATGGGCACGGTGATCACCACACCCTGCACGGCACCCTTCAGGGAGGGGGTGAGTGCTACACTGACAATTCCACATGTCCACGCAGACCTGGGCGTGGGCGACATGTTCACCATACCAGGGCTGTACTGGCTTGTTAGCCTCCAATAAGGACTTGAGAGGGGAAAAAGGAAGAAAAATAGACCCAGAGACACAGAAGCATGGAAGAGACTGTCATACCTCAGAGGGAAGGCAGGAGAGGTGGGTGGATGGGAAGAGATCAACCAAAGAACTTGAATGCATAGATGCCCATGGACACAGACGATAGGGTGGTGAAGGCCACGGGCAGGGGGTGGGGGTGGGCTAGAGGAGGTCAATGGGGGGGTAAAGGGTGACATATGTAATAATTTCAACAATAAAGATTTTAAAATGATATAAAAATTTATAAGTTATATACATTTACTACTATAACAAAAAGTAATAAGAAGTAAAAAGAAAAAGGAAGAAAGGGAAAGAGAGGGCAGGGCTGGAGAGGGGAAGGGGGAAGAGATAGTCATTAAAATTCACAAATCAGTCAGTCTAGAGCTTCAAGTGGCTGGAGATACAGAGGTGGCCTCTCCCCGCATGGAGAGCCCCCCAACCCACCACAGGAGCCTGAGATGCAAGCTCTGGACGGGTATCCACGAGCTAGCCTTACGATCCACGTTCACGCCGGTCATGCTCATACTAAAAGTAATGTACTTGTTAGTGTCTCGGAGTCCCACCAGTGCCTTAAACAATGAAGTCACACCTATTAAACCCAGGCCTTCACCACACTGGGTTTAACTGGGAAAGTGTGAAGCGGAGGGCTCCGGTTTACACTCTCAAACTGGAATCTACCAACTCGAACCTCATCCAGTGATGGCTTCCCTACCCCAGCTCTATTCACAGCCTCCCCTCCCCAGGCCTCCTCTCCGGCTCAGTCTGACCAATGACAGTGCAGTAGCTTACACATGACCCCCGCTCGCTGAGAGTCAAGCTCTTCCTGCCCTCCTTCTCCTTGGTGTGCCAAGTTCTTTGCTGGGATCTTTCTTCCCTGGTTATGTGTATGGGTTCCCTTGTTCTCTCTCACCTTCCCCGTCTCAAAATTTACGTTCAGCAAGAAGCAGTGCTTCCTTGGGGATCTACAGTAGGTCCTTTCTAATAATTTCCATCTCAGTACCTTCCTTCTCTCCTTCGGAGCACATACTTCAGGTTATAATTATTTGTATATTTTAATATTTATCTTTATCATTGAAAGTATTACAGATGTCCATTCCCTCCTCTCTCATTGACCTCCTCTACCCTGCACCCTCCCCCCTCCCCAGGCCTTCACCACACTATTGTCTGTGTTCAGGGGATTTTGCATATATGCATACAAGTTCTTTTGTATTTTAAGTATTGATTGTTTACTTTTTCCAGTCTCCTCACCAGTCACTAATCCCCATCAAGGCCAGGGCCACATCTACCTTATCCCTCCCCACCGCAGCTCCTCTTGTGGAACTCCTTATCTGAAGGGAAATGGATGCACAGAGAGAATTCTAGATGGGTACTCCATTGGAATGTTTCCAAATGATCCCACTCTGCCTAGAACACCAAAGCCACACCTGGACGCTGAAAGACCACAAATGTGCAGCTTGCCACAAACTCCCCATGGGACTTCCTGAGTCCCATTCACTCTGTCCGGCATTTCTAAAATGGCCTGATGCGTAAGGAGACGTCACCCAAGTTGGAGCTGGTAGAAATTGGTACCATCCGCAGCTCATCACTCTGCTAAGTCCGCTGGCAACTCTGTGGACAAGGATGTCCAAGTAAAGTTCCTTGAAGAACAATGGGAGGGCCTTCTTGAAATAGGGAGAACGAGGAACCCGATGTAGTGGGTCCTGGGTTCTCTGGAGAAGCAGACGGATAGAGGGTGTGTGTGGGTATGGGGGGCTTATCTTCGAGAATTCCCTCTTCCTCTGAGCAGTCCATCTTTTTTTTTTTTTTAATATATTTTATTGATTTTTTACAGAGAGGAAAGGAGAGGGATAGAGAGTTAGAAACATCGATGAGAGAGAAACATCGATCAGCTGCCTCCTGCACACCCCCTACTGGGGATGTGCCCGCAACCAAGGTACATGCCCTTGACCGGAATCGAACCTGGGACCCTTTAGTCCGCAGGCCGACGCTCTAACCACTGAGCCAAACGGGTTAGGGCAGTCCATCTTTTTTTTAGGACCTTCAACTGATTGCATGTGGCCCACCCACATTGCAGACCTTTACTCTAAGTCTCCTGACTTAAGTGTTAATCTCACCTAAGAAATACCTTCACAGCAGACATAACATCATCCAGTGCTTGGCCACATTTTTGAACTGCGGCCTACCCAAGGTGACAGGGAAGATTAGCCACTGTACTTGATTAAAAAGATCCTTTGTTGTCACTTACATGTTACTCAGTGTATCTTCTCTGTCAGAACGAAGGACATGCAGCTGAAACTCTTTTTAAATGTCAAGATGCTGCAGAAGCTGCACTTGGTAAAGGCAACATCAGGTTCCAAGTGATGGATACACATGCATTTGGACCCAGAAATAAATCCCCATTCCCCAGTTTTACGGCCCACAGTCGGAGTCATTCTTTTCCCTTTGTTTAAATTTGTGGCCAGAGGAACAAATATCTATCAATCTCAATATTTTTTACATGCTTAGCAATACTTGGAAACCAATCTGCATGAAAAATATATTTACACAGTGAATTCCGAGTATTCAAGTACACCCAGAATAATGACTATAACATGTAATTTACATACACAAATTACCAATCGACTCTAACGCTAAAAATTCTGTTTCCATTCAGACACCGATGTTGGTATGAAAATTTTTCTGTTTTGAAATAGTTGTTAACATTTGGCATGCCTCCCCGAGCCCCTATAACTCATGAAGATTTGCAGTCCTTACAGGAAAATGTAGTTCTGAGAGTTGTGTGTACAAGCGTAGGTTTTGAACCACATGCTGATCATTACACATAAAAAATCGCTACCTTAGCAAGGACCTGAGCTGGTTAAAAGCTCAGGTGGGCATACAGGGGCCTGACATAGGTCCTGTCACTGACTCGCCCGTGTGCCGCAATCTCCCTAATGCTCAGCTCTCTCCCTGAGGACCTAGGGGTCTTCACAGTGCCTAGCTCGTAGGACAGTTACAGGTTTAAATGAGATAATACAATGGAAGCAGTTAGCAAGGTGCCTGGTTCATTGTAAGTGTTTGACTAGCATTACTAATGATGATTCAAATTTACTTAGAAAACCCATATATATTTTTTTCTCATAGAATGTCCCCAATGGTTGGAAGTATTTCTTCCTAAAAAGAAGTTTCTATTATAATCAGGAAAAAAAAAAAAGATATTTGAAAACCTATTCTAAAAAAAAAATTGGACATAAGACATATGTAGATTGACAGGTCTGAAGCCATGAAACACTGAGCAACAAGGAATACATTGGGATTAAATTTCCCAAAATATCCAAAGACCATCCCACTCCATCCTTGCTCTTAAACCATCTATGCTGCACTCATGCAATCACCGGGGAAGCTTTAAAACACTGTGTTTTCCCAAACCATCCTCACCTGGGACCCAGTGCGTGCCATGAGCAGCCAGGGCTGAGGGCCACGGGCAGCAGGTGTTTTGGTGGGCACTGGGGTGGGGGGTGGTGTTTTAGTTGCTACAGCCTGAATATCTCTGTCTCCCCAAAACTCACATGCTGAAACTTAATCCCCAAGGTGAGGGTAAATGGAGGCGGGGCCCCTAGGGGATGATGAGATCAGGAAGGTGGAACCCTAGCCAATGGGACCTAGTGCCATTCTCTAAACCTGCCCCTCCTCATGACCCCAGGCCACTGTGTGCACCACATTCTTTTTCTCAAGCGTTCTTTCCAAACCCAACCTGCAAACCCTGCCCATCTTTCCACTTTACTTCCATTATCAAGTCTTCCCCATAACCCCTAGGCACCTACCACCATAACATCCCCCATCACACTGTAATCCTGGGATTTCTTTCCACACGTAGCAAAGAGCTCCCTGAGAGCACATTGAACATGGCTTTTCCCGAATCTATCCTCAAAGTTGGTCACAGAGGAACTCACTAAAGGCTGATCAGTTACCTTGATAGTAAGATGACAGAATCATACTGGAGGTTCCTGAGATCAGTCCAAGCAAGAATGGCTTGAGATACCCCACCAACATGGGCTATGAGGGGATAGTGTTCCCCAAAATGCAAATACTTCCCTGCAATGATTCTGCAGCATTGTGTGCCCCATTCATGTGACCATATTCTACTGGAATTTCTAAAAATTAAGTATATTTTATCTACACCACTAGATTCTGATCACCCTTTGGCCAAACTGTACTGTACCTGTCTTTAAGTCTGTATATTACAACCTTGACACAAAATTAAGAACGTTGATTAGATGTGGCCTTGTCGCAGGGAACCAATTAGTTCAGTTAGTTAAGAATATGATGTGAACCAACTCCTATCAATCTTTAAAGTGAATATGAATCCCCTGAGAAAATGAGCATCCTGATACAGTAGGTCTGGGGTGGGGGAATACCAAACTCAGGGTCAGTTGCCTGCTGCTTCAAAAGCCAGTACTTGGAATGATGAAGGAAAGACGGTTTATTCAGGTGCCAGCAACCTGAGAAGATGGTTGACTCCCACCCCAAAGAGTATCTCAACACTTCAGTGCAGGCAGGGGTTTTTATCAGGAGGGAGAGGGGAAGCAGAACAAAGAAATTAGCGGGAGAAGGGTTGAAAGGTCTCTTCTTGTAAGTCAGCACAGTCCATTCTGCTGATTATCTTGGAACTGGTCAAGCAGAGGTCTGATTTTTATGGTTGAGAGTCAGCAAGTATCCTGGTACTGGAACATCCAGTTGTTGAGATCAGACTCCTCCCCAAAAGCTAGTTCCTGGAACTCTTACACAAATATGCTACTTATCCATGGGTTTCATGTTAGGTAACAATTCATATTCTATAAAAACACTTTTAACAGTCACAATATTAAAAGGATAGAGGGGTGGGTTATAGGACAATGTCCTGCATTTCTCCCAAGCTCCCAGGAAAGGCCAATCTGGAGATGAAAATGACGTGAAGGTCCTTGGCAAATCTCCTACGTCACTGATAATCCTGTTTTGAACGACAGACTGCCGACCTCAGCCCTGCTGGAATGGACTTTCTTAGTCAAGGAGAAGTAGGGAACCTAACATCAAGGATCCATAGCCAACTCAAATAATTCCCACTGATGGATAATGTGTTATATTCTTTTCAGATATACGGGGACAGCCCCTCCACTCCCTTTAGTTACTCAGCCCAGGTTAATTGTGGAAATTGGGGGATGTGAATTCCATCCGTGTACCTATGTTTCTGTGGCTCTAACAAGCCTATGAAGGCAGACTTGGTGGGATTTCAAACAAACCTCCCCCTGAAAGTATTCACTGGGACTTGAACAGGTATGTGGCCTGGTGACCAGGGAATCACTTAGAAACTGTAGTATGCAGTGCACCTTGGCCATAATCTAATGGCAGAGAATGCTGGGCTTTAATGGTGAGAAGCCCACAATCAGACCGATTTCTCTGAGAGAATCACAGGTTAGATTCTATACGGTCTAAATAAGTGGATGGAGGTCAGTCATGAACTAAGATTCTCCTGGGAGTCAGCTTGGTAGGTAGCAGGGGAAACTGTAAATCACAATGGAAAACAGTAAATAAGTTCTTATTGTATGTGTTAGATAGAAATACAGAAAGAAATATCAGAGTAACTAAGACATCTAAGTCAGGAGGTTAAATGATGAACTATAAACAAAACACTAAGTGTTATTTGACTTCCATAAACAAACAGGAAGCCTACACGGGAAGGAGGGAGAGAAACATTCACTTAAAGGTTATACAAATGCACGGGAGTAAAGTAGCGTGAACCTCTTTCTCTTCAGACGTGTCAGCTTCCCTGGCGGCGCACGTATTAACAACACGCCAGTCCTCACTGTGGCGCTCGCCAAGCTGCAAGATTCACAGCACCATGAGAATGCTCTTAGGAGTCAACACGAATGCACCCCTTGGCGCTGCATTCCAAATTTTAACAATGTGTCCACCTTTTTTACATTGCATTCTCCCTTGGTTAAAAGCAATGCACTTAGATTCCTGCTCTGTAGTATGTGGGCGCTCCCCCACTCCCCACCACACCCCCAGGTCTGCAGGACAGGCTGCCGCTGAACGAGGAGGAATGCACAGAATTCGCTATTTCCTTCTTGCTAATAAGGAAGATTCCTGACCGCAGCCAAAACCATGTCTCCAAGGGAGACCTCACATAGCGCCACCTGCATCGAAGGCTCTCTAATCCTGACCCTAGGACGAGGACAGCATTGCTGCCACGCCACCCGGGGAGCGGGCCTGTCTCCCCGCAGATGAAGTCACCCGGATGGGGCATTTTAAAAGAATGGCATTTCACTTATTTCTTCAACCACGCAAGTATCAGGCTGAATGAGGCATCAGGAGAATAAGACCGGAATGGTAAGTTCGGCTATTTTAGGAATGGTCTAATTGCGTCCTAGGCAGCAGGCTGAGTGTCTACACAGCCCTGCAGGGACCCCCACCCCCACCCCCCCCGCTCCCCCTCACTGCAGAATGAGGAAAGTGACGCTGAGAGAGGTAAAGGCCCTATTCTGACCCAAGAGCCGGTGGCGGTGGAACCAGCATTGGAACGGCCCGTCTTCGGGGTGTTTTACCTCGCACATCACAAACAGCACCTGCGCCCATGCGGACTGGCTCCCGTCCTAAAACTCGGATCTTGGGACTTGCGGAAACCATCACATTACGTTCCTTTTCTTAACAGTTACCCTTCAGGTATTGATGGGAAGAGCTACATTAGAAGAAATTACTCAAGTATGTAAATACTCATTAACTCCTAAGAACAAAAAAACTGCTGCTTTGAATAACAGAAATGATTTTTTTTTCCAAAGTACTCAACTCTGTTACAGTCCATACAATTGGTGACCGCTGCTCCGAAGGTTTCCTTAAACCAGCGACAGCCAACCTATCAGACCTCGCAGACCACCCGTGGTCCATGGCCCACCGGTTGGTGACCACTGGACTAGGATCTACTGGCACTCGCTACTAATAAAAGAACTGAGTAGCATTTGCGGAAGCATGGATCCACAATAACCTGGTTTCCACGTGCACACGTGTCCCCTCAACGGTACCTACAGGGTCCCAGTGATTGATGCTCAGAAAGAAAAAACGGAAGGGAAGCTACTAGGAATCCTTTAAATTCCTCTTTATTGCTGAACGTATTAGATGTCCCCTTTTTTCCCACTGACCCCTTCCTCCTCACTGCTGTCCTCTCCCCAGGCCTTCACCCCACTATTGCCTGTGTCCCAGGGTTGTGCATATATGCATATGAGTTATTTGGTTGATCTTCTTCCCTCCCCACCCCCTTCATTCGGAGATTCGTCAGTCGGCTCCATGTTCCCATGTCTCTGGACCTATTCTGTGTGTCAGTTTATTGTGTTCATTAGATTCCACTATGAGGGAGATCGTGTGATACTAGGAATTTTAGGTTAGAATTCAGGGGTGGACAAACTTTTTGACTTGAGGGCCACAATGGGTTCTTAAACTGGACTGGAGGGCCGGAACAAAAGCATGGATGGAGTGTTTGTGTGAACTAATATAAATTCAAAGTAAAGGAGCGGAGGGGAGAGCAAGAGAACCGGATAGAACAGCCGGATCCGGCCCGCGGGCCGTAGTTTGCCCACGGCTGGGTTAGATTCTAGTAGCTGGTGGACGAGACCTCGGAATGTGCTGAAGACAAGAGAAAGGCACTTGAGTGGCCAGCAAAGAGCAGGTGCTCAGGGGGCAGCCTTTCGGGACATTTGCTGCTCAGCGTGTAAGACCGCACCCTCCGTCGCCCCACACAGAAAGCTTCGGGACCGTGATTCTGCCACCAAGTGAACCACAAACACCGGTGACAATGTCAGCAAGGCAGTGTGGCCGCTTCTACTGCAGGGCGGCCCACTCGACCTCTCGGTCCCTCCCGCAGGAGACGGGAGGAGAAACGGGCCGTGAAGGGGGTGGGAAAGGTCCATGAGACCCTCCTCCACCACGAGGGAGCCCTCAGAACCCCCCTCAAAACACACTCACACGACTCAAGGCGGTGTGAGTGGCCGTGGGCTTGCCTTGCAGGTCCACAGACAGGAAGGAGCAGAGAGTCCACGTGGCCAGTTCACAGGAGCAAGGGACAGAGCAAACGGTCACTGAGAGATGGGCTACTGTCCCACTGCCCCTTGGAATGTTGGCTGTTGGAACAAGTGAACACGCATCTGCGGGCACCATGTCCTGTGTGCACTGCAACCATTACAGCTCAGGGCTGACTCGCGGGCTGGCAGAGGGGCCGCTGCCCACAGCACCTGGCGAGGGAGGCCCCACCAACTTCACCCACAGGCTTCCCACCCGGCCACGGGGAGGGTGGAGAGTACATATGCTCTAGATCAGGCGTCCTCAAACTACGGCCCGCGGGCCACACGCGGCCCGCCGAGGACATGTATCCGGCCCGCCGGGTGCCGCTGCCTGTCCTGCTTAGCAGCCAACTCATCCCGGGCCCGCAGTGCGCATAGGAATTTGTTCATAGTTGGTTTTTTTTTTAAACTATAGTCCGGCCCTCCAACGGTCTGAGGGACAGGGAACTGGCCCCTGTGTAAAAAGTTTGAGGACCCCTGCTCTAGATCCTACGTGGCCCATGCTCCCGCCCAAGCCACTACCCTAAGCTCATCATGACGACCCTGTATCAGGTGGAAGGAAATCATACTCCCTACTGGTTTCAAGGGGGAAAGAGTATATTTACATTTAAATATTAACAACTATTGTTAAAGACAAACCTCTATTTCAGTTGCTTAGTTCCAAGAATTGGAGATAACGTGCTTGTATTGTAACTTTTCCCAGGAATGAGCAACATTACGTCAGTAGCATGACCTCTCTGAGGATGTGCCGCCGCTGATTAAACACAGTAGAAGCAGTGGGTGGGCTCCCGATTCATCCCCGAATCCTGCGCAGTCTGGAATCAATAGCCGGCTAACAGCTATTGAGGCACCAACGACCAACATAGTCATCTCTGCCTCTGAGAGCTGAAGAGCTGTCCTGATCCTGATGATGATACTGAGTTTGGGCGGCTCCGATGATGGCCGTGGGCCTGGGACCGGGCCTCACAAAGCATATGTGGGGGGCTGGGTCATGCCATCTTTTCTGATTGATTTTCTTCTCCTCCTAACCGGACCTGCCTCAGCGTAAGCACACTCCACTGGCCACCTCTGTCCTCCCCGGAAATTTCCAGGACAAGCCGACAAGGCACAGGCGGCGTGAACGGCCAGGCCAGGGCTTGTACGTGCACAGCCCTGCAGGGTACAAGTATTTTACACACAGGAGTTCAGCCCCAAGGTGAGGAGGACATGGTATCGGTGACAACAAAGGAGTGCTCTGTGCGCGTTTCTGAAACCTCAAGATGGTTACGGAATCGGCGGTACTTCTGCGTCCTACCCTCATTTCCTCGGGAGGCCGAGTCCCGTCCCAGAATCGCACCATTTTGATTTCGTTCGTTGTGAAAATCAGGTATTCTGAGGGTTCTGAGCGGAAATTACCCTGCTCACATACGGAAAATAATTTCTTTTTCCAAAACATAAAAATTGTTGATTCTGGCTTTTAATAAGCGAAAAGAACCCCTGAAACCTTGTCTAAAAAGTCACCAATCTTACAGCCAGCTCTTGCCTTCTCAAGTTTTCAACACCAGAAGCACCTTTTAAAGCAGGGGTGGGCAAACTTTTTGACTCGAGGGCCACAATGGGTTCTTAGACTGGACCGGAGGGCCGGAACAAAAGCATGGATGGAGTGTTTGTGTGAACTAATATAAATTCAAAGTAAAGGAGCGGAGGGGAGAGCGAGAGAACCGGATAGGACAGCCGGATCCGGCCCGCGGGCCATAGTTTGCCCGTGGCTGTTTTAAAGTGTTTCCTCTCCCCGCTGCTGCCCCGTTTGTCCGCCATCACCAGCTCCAGGTGACGTGCATGCTCCCTGCACAGGTGTTGGGGGCAGAAAGTGGATTTTTGGTGCCCACCCTGTTTCAGGCGAGAGTTACTGTTAAGGGTGTCAGGGGGCACTCAGGACCATCTCAGAACCAGTGCCCGCACCACCTGATTTCATGGATGTGCCCAGCTAAGTGATCGGATGTATAGCGTCTTCTAATGATCTGAACAGCCCGACGAACTGCTCGGCGTCCCTTTACTTGGCTGATGGTACTGAAACCCGGGCAAGGCCGGTAACGTACCATCACACACAGTTCATGACGACTACGGGCTGAACTCAGATCTGGAAGGATCTGGCTGACTTCCAGTTTCAAGCCCTTGCCCCCCTCGGGGACCCGCACGGTGCTGACAGGTGAAACAACTTACAGAAGGGAGGGAGCGACCGTCTGTCCAGGACTTCCCAGGTTTTCTCACCGAATGCCCAGCATCTGGGGGCCCGCTCCGTCTCAGGGACACTAGTAGGATCGGTCCCCTTCGTGGCGGGTGCTACGTCAGGGGTGTGGAACACCACCCATCAGGGGTGCATACGGAGATGGTCACCACACCCACAGCCCCAGTGGTACCGAGAGAGGCTTAACCCAGAGACGTGGCATCGAGCCTCGCAGGAACCGTGTGAGCAAAGGTGCAAAGAAAACCTCACAACAGGTTCCCCGACGGGGAACCAGCCTGGCGTGGCGGGTGCTGTGGGCCTGAGAAGGGGACACCCTAGGGGGTCCCGGGTCAGCCTCCTAGAGGGGGCTGGTCACGTCCCCTCTCAGCTCTGCAGGGAGGGAGGCATTGCAGGAATGACAGCGGGATGCCACACACTTCGGCACGGGACCTTTGCTTCATTCTAAGGGCATGGCATTGCTGTGAGGGACACAGGCAACGGGCACGTTGGACGAGTTCAGGAAAAATCAGAAAACTAGATTTCCGCCCTGGCCGGGTGGCTCAGTTGGTTGGAGTGTCATCCTGATATGCCAAGGTTGTGGGTTCGATCCCCGGTCAGGGCACATAGAAGAATCAAACAATGAATGCGTCAATAAGTGGAACAACAAATCGATGTTTCTCTTTCTCTCTCTTGTTCTCTCTAAAATCAATTGAGAGAGAGAGAGAGAGAGAGAGAGAGAGAGAGAGAGACAGACAGACAAACTGGACAATTTGCTCATCAGAATGAAAAACCCCGTGTGGGTGGTGGGGGCAGTGGGGGGGCAGGGGTGTGTGTGTGTGTGTCCTGGGTTCTGACCCAGATAAACCCACATCATATCACTGAATTCACTGCAGCACATTTTAGATTCGATGCGGTTTATGTTTTTTCCTTGGGATTTTTAAATTCTCCAACCTTTTCACACAGACAGAAAGAAGAGCGCTCCAGTGGCTACAGCAAGAAAGGACGGAAGCAAGAGCTAAAAAGCGGCAGAGTGAGGCTGCTAAGAAATCAACTGGGCACATCTCTAGTGACAGGAAGGCCCCTGGGCAGGTACCGTCTGAGAGCCTGGCTCAAGCCTGGCCGGCCACTTCCCGGCTCTGCTGAGCCCGTGACTTCCCTTCCCTCAGCCGGTTCCCCTCCTCTATCCGGCATACCTGTCTGGGAGGGCAAAGTGCGCGGAAAAGTACTTCGAGCAGTGAGCACTGTGCGTGTATTAGCCTCTTTTCCTTATGTCCGTCCGGGTGTTTCCATCAGGAAAAGGGGTGGGGAAGGAGGGGAGTGACATGCAGTGAACATGGAGGAGACCTCACACATAATAACTGCGCGTCGGAGAACGCACCCCGCCTTCCTCACCGTGAGTCCTGGAAATGGGGTGAAAACTAGAGATCCGACGACTCGGGTCTGGGCACGGACCTTCCTCAGGTCTGTCTCCTTCCCATGCTTGATGGGGACGAGCAGGGGACGAGCAGCGGGCGCTGTGCGGATGGAGGTGCAGCTGGGTGAAGGCTGGGTCTCCAACCCCACCTGGAGGAGTGCTGTCAGCATCACCCACCTGGGCCTTCACACCAAATACATTTACTTCTCACCTGACTTTGTGGATTCGCCTGTTGCAGCTGTTAACCTGCCCAACCTAACACCGCCCAGCTCTGTACCTCACACAGACGCAGCCCACGTGTGCAGCTGAGGAAAGGGGGGCTCACGGGAGTTATCAGGTGATCTCGTCCGCCATCACGACTGTAGCAGGTGGCAGGGCCTCATCCGGGTCTGGGCCTCCCCCATCGGCACATGAGCCCATTGGTTACAGGGCTCAGGTCCCGGGCTGTTCTGCAGTAGACACAGCACCAGGGGTGCACACACAGTATCAGGGGTGCACACACAGTATCAGGGGAGCACACACAGGACCAGGGGTGCACACACAGCGCCAGGGCTGCACACACAGCGCCAGGGCTGCACACACAGCGCCAGGGGTGCGCACACAGCGCCAGGGCTGCACACACAGTGCCAGGGGTGCACACACAGTGCCGGGGGTGCACACACAGTATCAGGGGTGCACACACAGGACCAGGGCTGCACACACAGCGCCAGGGGTGCAGACACAGCGCCAGGGGTGCACACACAGTATCAGGGGTGCACACACAGGACCAGGGGTGCGCACACAGTATCAGGGGTGCACACACAGCACCAGGGGTGCACACACAGCGCCAGGGGTGCACACACAGCGCCAGGGGTGCACACACAGTGCCAGGGGTGCACACACAGTGCCGGGGGTGCACACACAGCGCCAGGGGTGCACACACAGCACCAGGGGTGCACACACAGTGCCGGGGGTGCACACACAGTGCCGGGGGTGCACACACAGCGCCAGGGGTGCACACACAGCGCCAGGGGTGCACACACAGTGCCGGGGGTGCACACACAGTGCCGGGGGTGCACACACAGCGCCGGGGGTGCACACACAGCGCCAGGGGTGCACACACAGCGCCAGGGCTGCACACACAGTGCCGGGGGTGCACACACAGTGCCGGGGGTGCACACACAGCGCCAGGGGTGCACACACAGTACCAGGGGTGCACACACAGTACCAGGGGTGCACACACAGCGCCAGGGGTGCACACACAGCGCCAGGGGTGCAGACACAGCGCCAGGGGTGCACACACAGTATCAGGGGTGCACACACAGCACCGGGGGTGCACACACAGTGCCGGGGGTGCACACACAGCGCCAGGGGTGCAGACACAGCGCCAGGGGTGCACACACAGTATCAGGGGTGCACACACAGTACCAGGGGTGCACACACAGCGCCAGGGGTGCGCACACAGTACCGGGGGTGCACACACAGTATCAGGGGTGCGCACACAGTATCAGGGGTGCGCACACAGTATCAGGGGTGCACACACAGTGCCGGGGGTGCACACAGTGCCAGGGGTGCACACACAGTGCCGGGGGTGCACACAGTACCGGGGGTGCTGCATGGCAGAGGTGAGAACAGAGCACCAGAGGTGCAGACACAGCTAAATGGCAGGGCCAAAGGGGCCGAGAGGAAGGTAAACAGTCCCACACCCTCAGCGATCCCTAAGGTGGGGCGGACACCCCAGGGCCTGCCCGAGCCGATCCGCTGGAATACAGAAAGTCAGCATTGGAACTGCAGTTTCATAACCTTCCCTTTACCTATCCCTCAGTTTCCTTCCTGTGTTTTAGAAGCAGTCTCTCGACATACCAGGATATGGGTATAATGTACAAACAACCCTGGTGATGTACGGTCGAATGTTCTTCTGACAGTACACCATCAAAATAATACGGAGACCAGCAAGTCTAGTTAATAAATCGGGTCTCGGTCACCAGACTGAACCGCCGGGCTCCTGGAAATAAAGACCGCGAACCTCTCAGCATCTGCCTGCGTAGGCTTCTCGCTGCTGACCGTGGGAAATAGCTTCACTCTATTTAAATCACATACAAGCCTGTTGTCACAAAAGATGAAATGCTTTAGATAAAAAAGAGAGATTGAGACTAACGTATACCATGCCTATGTCTTGGAACATAGGGTCCAACAGGTTAAAACCTTTCTCGGACAAAGTTGGCAGAAAAGTCAGAACTACAGTGGGGGTGGGGGGCGGGTAGGTTCTGCTGAGAAGCTAATTATTCAGGTATTCAGATTACCGTTCCTTTTTTAAAAATATATTTTTCTTGATTTCAGAGAGAAAGGGAGAGGGAGATAGAAACATCAATGATAAGAGAACCACTGATTGGCTGCCTCCTGCACACCCCCTACTGGGGATCAAGTCTGCAACCTGGGCATATGCCCTGGCTGGGAATTGAACCGTGACCTCCTGGTTCATAGGTCGATGCTCAACCACTGAGTGACACTGGCTGGGCTACCTTTAGTTTTTAAGACCTAAACTGAAGGAACGGATATCCTGTGCACCTTTCAGAAGAAAAATTCCAGCTGAAATATTTAGTGGGTAGAGAGGGTAGATTCGAGGACCTACTTCTGAATAAAGAGGAGAGAGAGCTAGTAAAAATAGATGGATGGTTACAAATCCAACGTCACTGGAAAGGCCTGTTCACTATCAGGGCTCAGGACCCCCCGCCCCCCAAAATGAAGCCACCACGGAAATAGGTGCAGAACTGACCACTCTCCCCCATACAGGAACTGGAGACTGGGCCCCTACAGGCTGCAATCCAGCCAATCTGCGCCTACTAAACCTCCACGTGGCTCTGACCTGCCCCTTAAACAAGTCATTGCGCAGGTAGCCTGGGCCCCTCCTTGAAAAAGGCCCGTTTCCCCAGCCTGGCGCCTACCTGGCAGGGTCCAGACTGGAAAACAACAGGTTGACGCCCCTCCTCCCCGAGCCCGGGCAGCAGCGAAGCGGGTTTATACAAACAGACAGAAATCAATAGCGTTTTCCAAGGCGGCCACAATAAAACCGCCATGGAACCCGTTTCTGAGCCTCAGGAATCTTCCGTACCCAGGCCCCGCGGAGCTGCACACCCGTCTTGAATGAGAAAAAGATGAGGCATAAAGTTAGGGGGAATGTGAATTCTCTCAGGAACGCCGCGGAAATCATCTCCAAGGGCTGCCTCCCTAGCTCGAGGTTCTTTTTCTCCCACGGGGCAGACGGAACCAAGTTGCCCATCAGCCCAGAGGAGGTGCCAGGAGACACCGGCCTGGTGGACGCCCCGGGCCCCTCCCTTCCCTAAGCGGCCTGCACCTTCAACCTCAGAGGCACCAGAGAAGGGACTGTGCCTGGACACATCCAGTCCCCGTCACAGCAAAGAGCACAGAGGTCTCATGAAATTCAAAGCCATGGTTCTCAGCAAGCATTGTCCCCAGCCAGGCGGATCCCAGCAGGAAAACTAGAGAAAGTTCCGGGAGCATTGCTCCTCCCCAGCCCCTCCCTGCAAACGAGCCCCCACTCCCCTGGCTCCCCCGTGCACGCAGACCCCCACTCCTGGGTCGTCGCCCCCACTCCCCCTGCACTCTCTGGGCCTCCTGTGCGCTGCAGATGTGGAGACCCTACAGCCAGCAGCGTCCCCAGCAGCCTGTCTCCTCCTCGCGGATAGCTATGCTGGTGCCCATGTTTTCAGGCACAGGACACCCCAAGTGGCTCAGGGAGACCTGGCGCCCCCGTCTGCGACCCTCCTTGTTCACACCCGTCACAGCCAGAAAATACAGACAGGAAGCGCAGAGGGGACACGCGAGCCGCAGACCCTGCTCCCAGGGCACCAGAGGCTGGGTGCCAGCGGGGAGCCCGGCTCGTCCAAGGAGTGGGGGTCTCGCGGGAGGAGCCAGGAGGACCCCGCCTCCAAAAGACTGCAAATGCCCCCCGAAGTGGCCGGAAATGAACAGCACCCCCCCCCCCCCCACACACACACACACACCTCCCTAGGAAGAGCGGGTTGCAGGGACGCGCCACTGAGCAGGGACCAGGCGGGTGGCTGGTACGCGGGGCGTCCCCAAAGCTGGGTGTTCCGACACCGCGGTCCCCAGGGCTCCGCTACCTTAGTCCCAAGTCCCCGGCCCCGCAGCCCAAGTTTGCCGTCCACATTCGCGTGGCCAGGCGCCCACAGGGGCACCCGCAGGAAGGCTCGCCCGGGTGCAGGGCCGACCCCAAGGTCCCCGTGGCAGGACGGCCCTGCGCCCCCAGCGGGGTGGCGCTTCGCAGCCCAACAAACTTACTTCCTGCCTGAGGAGCAGTGGGGGACCGCGGGGCAGTGGGCCCGGCCTCCTCCGGGTTCGGGTCCGGGTCCGGCGACACTAGAGCCTGGAGCCCCGCTGCACCGCGGCCCCCAGGACCTGCCCTGTCCCCAAACCCAGAGCCGGCCACACGCAACTGGCGCCCCACTCACCTCAGCACCTGCGCGGCGCCGCCACAGCCCAGGCGCGGGCACCGGGCACCCGGCACCGTCTGTGGGCCAGCGGGGAGGCGAGCGCTGCCCACTCGCCACCAATCCGGGTGGAACCCGGGCTCCGTGTGGGGCCGTGCTCCCTCCTCCGGGCTCTCGCGGCGGCTGGGAAAACCTGGCGCTGCAGCTCCGGCTGTCGGCTCCTGGTCTGGAGGAGGGGCGCCTGGGGAGGGGCGCGCAGGAGGGACACGCGCAAGGGAGGGTGGCGCGAAGGAGGCGGGCACGCGCAGGGACTGGAGGGAGCGCCAGGGAAGGGGGTGAGCAGAAGGGAAGGGGTGCGTTCAGGGGATGGGAGCGCGCCCAGAGGAAGCGGGAGCGCGCAGAAGGTAAAGGGACACATGGAGGGGAGGCAGAGCGCGGCGGAGGGAGGCGCGCAGAGGGAGGCGGGGGCGCGCGGAGGCCTGAGCATGCTCGGTGCGCGGCCAGAGTCGGAGCAGCCCGGGCACACCTGCTGGTCCGGCCGGGAGGAGACCCCGAGGCCCGGAGCACAGAACTGGGAAAGGAGCCCCGCCTGAGCCCCACACACCCGAAGACGGCCTCCTGGGTTCCCAGGCCCGGTGTAGACACGTGCTGTGCTGCTTAGCGACTGGGAGGCTGCCAGCGCGATGCCGCTTCCTTTACAGCCCGCGTATGGGGGCCCAAGGAGGCGCGACATGCCCGCGTCCCCAAACCTCAGGCCTCGGGGAGACGCGGGACTGGAGGACCTCTAAGGCGCCCTCGCCAGGGAAACCAGTCTGCTGGGGGCCCAGAGTTGTCCCCAAACCAGTCTGCTGGGGGTGGAGGGGCTATGGAGAACTTGGGAAGCCGGAAGAGGGGGCTTTGGGAAGGTTCTACCTGCCTGTCCCCAGGCGGAGGACACTGGCCAGACAGGCGGTGTCCCCACCGCGAGTCTCACCATACAGGGGGCTTGCAGCTGGGTTTGGGGTGGGGGCACTGCCGCCAGGAACCAGAGCCAGGGTCAGTTTTCGGTGTGCGCGCGCATTAGGGAGGCTTTGTTGTTCAAACGCATGTGCTTTTTGGACAGTGACTTTACCATGGTCCTTGAACAGTATGGTCTCCCGTTTTCCCGCGGAAATGGCTCTCCTCACCCGGCTCCAACCTCAGGGCAGTGGTAGAGATGGGCCCAGTGCCCCGCCCATCCCTCAAGCGCCCCAGCAGGGAGGGTGGCCTACGGGGTCGGGGGTCGGGGTGGAAGCTGCGGGGAGCCGGTCTGCAGTGAGCTCCCAGTCCCCGGCCGGCCGGGCTCCCCGCTGGCAGAGGCCCTGGGCTGTGGGGACCCCGCCTCCCGCCCGCTCAGAGCCCTGATCCTTCAGCCCCGAACACAGCGTCCTCCCCATTCCAGGGCCACGCAGACCTACCCTGCCATCTCCGTGCTACCGAAAGGCGAGAGCAGGAAAACTATTTTTAAACCACTTCGGTAAGCAAACACCCAACTCCCACAAACGTAAACAGCCACCTTGCTCACTCCGCGTTTTCTGTTCGAATTCCCAGTGAGGAAGTGGGCAAATTCAGACGTGGTGGTAGGCGGAGCTGTGGTCCGAGGTTTCACCGCTGAACGCCTTCCCTGTCGCTGAGGTTCAAGCTCTGCGAGGGAGCTTTTGGTCGTCCCCTCCCCCGCCCCCCAAGGTTCCTTGATTGGTTAAACCTGGAGAGAGCGGCTAAGCACCTTCCCCTTGGAGTCTCTCTTAGAAGCACTTTTGCAAAACTGCAATGTTGGTGAGGCTGTTGTTTCTCATGGTAAATAACTAGTTAGGATGAACTGTCTCCACTCTGAAGGCTTTTTTTTTTTTTTTTGCTTTTCTGCCAGAAACATGACATATAATGTAATCTTTTTGAGATTATTTTTCTGCACCGAGTCAAATTAAACATAAAAATGCACGATTTTCAGTAAAAATATGTAACCAAAAAATGTCTGGCCAGAAGATATCAGGGAAAAAAAAAAGCCTTCCTATACATGCATAGTCTTCACATGTTCAGGTAAAAAGTGATATTTTAGACTCAACATAAAATTTTAAAGAGAAAAGGGGGCTGTCACATTCTCCCAAAGAGACTGCGCATTGAAGACAATGTTGTGTTCTGAAGATTTCAGCCCAAGTCCCTTAGCGGTGTTTCTAAATTTCAAATGCGAACATTTATTTTTATTCTTCCCTTTAGCCCTTCCTCTGTGTCCTCTTGCTGGGGGTGCATTCTGGTCGGAGCTGGGAAACCATGACTCAGACCTAGCCTCGGCGGCCAGTTCACCTGCAGTCAGGGTCAGGCATCCGGGGGGTGTTGAGGGGACATCCGTCACATCAGGGACACACTGACCAGCACCTCAGCTTGACCACCACTCCCAATGCTTCCCAAGAACAGCTGCTATTTAAAAGGCGACCACCACCGAAACCGGTTTGGCTCAGTGGATAGAGCATCGGCCTGCGGACCGATGGGTCCCAGGTTCGATTCCGGTCAAGGGCATGTACCTTGGTTGCGGGCACATCCCCAGTGGGAGGTGTGTGGGAGGCAGCTGATGGATGTTTCTCTCTCATCGATGTTTCTAACTCTCTATCCCTCTCCCTTCCTCTCTGTAAAATATCAATAAAATATATTTTTAAAAAAAAAAAACAAACAAATAAATAAATAAATAAAAGGCGACCACCAATCCAGTCCCTTTTTTCCATCCCACAGGGAGGGGTGCGGCTCAGCTGCCTCCTCCCTGAAGCTCCTGGACTGGGGAGTGTTCCCAGGAGAGCCAGCCTCCCAGGTGTGTCCCTGCATATCTGGACCCTGGCAGGGTCCCAGTTCCTGGCTCAGGGAAGCTGTCACTGGGATTCTCGGGGGCAGGGAGGGGATGCTCCATGGAGTGCATGAATGCTGCCGCAGCAAGTTCAGTGCCACTGGCCTGTGTCTGACCCCGTATCCCTGCGGGGATGAACCACTGCTTCTCCCAGGATCTGAAAATCGTCACCATGGCGAAGCCGTGGAGAGTCCCCCTGCCCATTTAGCTCAGGTAGCATGTAAGCAGAGAGCCGCAATCGCTGCCCCCCTCTACTTCCCCCATAATTATTTGCACACATATGTGAAGTTTACTTTCAATACAGGAGCCTCTATGTGGACACAAGGTCACCTCTTACACTGATTACATCCATTTGAATGAGGTCTGATAACTCTTAAGGGAAATCAACACTGGAAATGCTTTTGACGTTTTGGAGACATGGGCGGAATGCATCATCAGGTCACACTCAGCAGGCAACAGCCCTGACAAGTCCAGGAACGACCTCTCTGTCCACTCTCCTTCCACCTCCCACACACCTGAGCATCGCAGGAAACTGCCACGTCGGATCTGATGCAATGAAAGGACACTCAGACCCCGCCCTCTTTGTTCTAAAGCAGTGGTCGGCACACTGCGGCTCGCGAGCCACATGCGGCTCTTTGGCCCCTTGAGTGTGGCTCTTCCACAAAATGCCACGGCCTGGGCGAGTCTGTTTTGAAGAAGTGGCGTTAGAAGAAGTTTAAGTTTAAAAAATGTGGCTCTCCAAAGAAATTTCAATCGTTGTCCTGTTGATATCTGGCTCTGTTGACTAATGAGTTTGCCCACCACTGTTCTAAAGGACTCGGGCAGGATCAGGTGCAAGTGCCAATCAGGTAAAACATACCTGAGGTCGATCATATTGTTTGTTTCCAATGTATTAGGTGCCTGGATAGATCTCCAGGTATAAAGCACCACTTGCATCCTATCCCAGTCCTTAAAACTAGCTGTGGATACGCTGTGATCACGTGGATAATACTGTAATCAGGTGGACAGAGCAGGCTGTTTAAAGGACTGTGTCCTGAGGAGCCTGGGTTCAGCACAGCAGGCCAGCCTCAGGAAGCGGCTCAGCTGCGGCCTGCAGACCAGCCTTCCGGGCTCCCTCCCAGGCAGTATGTTAAGTGACTGATAGATGGCAGATCTTAAAAATAAGGACATCGGAATAATAAAAGCCTCATAGTGGGTTAAGGGCAATTAGCGCACAAAAGCACAGTTAATTGCCAGGAAGGCTGTGACAGGGCTGAGGCTACAGTCAAAGTAAAGGAGAAGCCTGATTCCCACCAACACCCCCAAACTAGACTCTTTACAAATGCAGCTGTGAGCCCCCCCAAACCCCTGAACTGAAGCTACTGAAGTGGTAATGGGAATCCCTCAGCCCTGCCGACCAGATCCCCAATAAACAGCCTTGCTGACAAGATCCCCGATAAACAGCACAAAACTTTGAAAAATGTGGCACCAAACAGACTGCAAACACGAGAATTCGTTACATGAGAGGTCAGACAGTCTTCCACTGAGAAAGGGGACAGCTCTGAGGGTTCACCGCTCTGTGTGTGTCCACAAATGACCGACCGCAAAAATGCCACACACATGGATGGCAAATACATTGTAGCAAGTAGGCAAATTCGCAAATATGGAATCTGTGAATAAAGGAGCCGTCTATGCCAAATATCTTCTCTAAATGACTGGCCACATGGTCCAAATGCTGTAACCATTGATGAGAAACCTCACTGAGAAGGAAGCCGGGCAGCCAGAAGGGGGAGCTCTCAGGCCCTGCGACAATTTAGGATCCCAACCAGAAGAACTATAAGTGACACAGTATCACTTAAATACATATATATATATATATATAGTGACCCAGTGCACGAAATTCGTGCACATTAAAAGGGGATTAATTAGAGGAAATAATTTAATATTGCTTTTGCCCTTTCTCTATAACAGAAGTGTCAGAGATGAAAGAAAATTAGTAAAGTGTATATGAAAACCTTCCTCCTGTCAGAGTCTGGGGCTCACCACGGGACCCAGAGTTAAGTCTCCGCCCACCCACATGCACCTCAAAATCGCGTGAGACCCAGACCTGGCCACCCCCGCCCCCCTGCATTGGGCTAGATCCAGACCCAGCCAGTCCCACCCTTGTCAAGCCCTGCCAGGTAGGGGGCATAACCTCAGGTCCCCTGGCCCCGAGCCAGGGCATGGGGCGTGGCCTGAGGTCCCCCGTCAAGCCCTGCCGGGTGGGGGAGCACAGCCTGAGGTCTCCCAACCCAGCACTGGGTTTGCACCTTGAGCTCCCCTGTCAAGCCCAGCCAGGCAGGGGGGCACAGCCTCAGGTCCCCTGGCCCGGTGCTGGGGTGGGGGGTGTGGCCTGAGGTGCCCCATCAAGCCCCGCTGGGCGGGGTGGCATGGCCTCAGGTCTCCTGGCCTGATGCCAGAGCAGGGAGTGTGGGGGAGGTCCCCTGTCAAGCCCTGCTGGGTGGGGGATGTGGCCTGAGGTCTCCTGTCAAGCCCCACGGGGGTGGGGGAGGGCATAGCCTCAGGTCCCTGCTGATTGCTCGTTAAGGCTCCTTATGGGAACTTGGCCTCAGCTGTGGGTGCAGCCATCTTTGTGACGGAGTGATGGTTAATTAGCATATCCCCTCTTTATTAGATAAGATATATATATATGGAAGAAAAAGGGAGTGAGATAGAAACATCAATGATAAGAGAGACTCACTGATTCTCTGCCTCCTGCATGCCCCCTACTGGGGATCAAGCCCCGAAACCTGGGCATGTGCCCTGACCTGGAATCGAACTGTGACCTCCTGGTTCATAGGTCAATGCTCAATCACTGAGCCACACGGACCAGGCAGAGTAAGTGGTTTGTGTATGACTCCTTTAAGAATATTGTTAAAAAATCAGAATTGAGATCTCAGTCCATAAAAGGCAGTTTTATGAGATGGCCCAATGATCCATGTTTTCTGGTATTCCTGCCCTTATTTGATTCCTTTCCTTCTAACTCTTAGCTAAACTGGTTGGGTTATTATTATTGATTCACTGAAATGATGGGTGTCACTTTCAAGATCAGGTTACACAAACACCTTGGCTTCCATCTTGGGGGTCCTCTTTCTCTGAGATCTACAGAAAGGTCAACATGGCAGAGAACCCAGGCTGGCCAGCATTGGTTGGCAGGTTTTGAGGCAGATGTTGAGACTTTAACGGTTGTGGGCAAGCCAGAAAGCAGACCCCCATCCCCAGTACAGTCTCAGGATGATGGAATCACCGGACAACAGCCTGACGTGGACTCAATGAGCGACCTTTAGCCAGAAGCACTCCCACAAAGAAGACTTGGATTCCAGACCAACAACAACATTGAACAGTTAGTTTTTTAGTTTAAGCCCCTATGTCTTGTTGTGATTTGTTCCATAGCAACAGATGGGTAATGACCCTGGAGACGCTCTGATTGGGTAGGTCTGGGATGCACGTGATTCAGATTCCACTGGTGTAAACCCTGGTATTTGGAGATGAAAGAGCTACAGAGAAACTGGAGTTCATCAAATCATATATTTTTTTCAGTTTTTCCTGAACAATGGATATTATATTCACATAAGTACAATTGCATGCTTTCGAGAATATTTTCAGGTGGTACATGTTATTTTGATATCATTTTCTTCACTTATGATGTGTCCTGAAATTTTTTGCCTATCCCTAAGTAGTTTTCTATGCCCTAATTTTAAAAAGCTGCTTAATATTCCATTTTAGATACTATAATTTCATCAATTTGACTCAATTGTTGAACATTTAAATTGTGTGTCTTCTACCATGTTTAACAACACTTTGATAACTGTATTGAAACTAAGTTATATACACATCCTTTGTCATTTCCTTAGAATAAATTCCTAGGAGTTGAGCTAGCAGGTGACAAACTTCTGTGATTTTGCTCATTCTAAATTATTAGATTCTTTTGTTTTGTTCTGTTTTATTTTGTTTTTTAAATATATTTTATTGATTTTTTTACAGAGAGGAAGGGAGAAGGATAGAGAGTTAGAAACATCGATGAGAGAGAACCATCGATCGGCTGCCTCCTGCACACCCCTCACTGGGGATGTGTCCGCAACCAAGGTACATGCCCTTGACCGGAATCGAACCTGGGACCCTTCAGTCCGCAGGCCGACACTCTATCCACTGAGCCACACCTGTTAGGGCCTAAGTTATTAGATTCTTTTGGTAGCTATTCATGATGTCCAATAGTTAAAGGTACGTAAGAGCTCTAGATCTTATTCTCAACACCCTCACAAGAACGTGGTAAGTTGTAGTAAGAGTCAAGGCAAAATTCTGCACATGTAAGAACACAGCAAGCAGGCATTTAAAAAAAAACATCAAATCACACTGTAAGCTCAATAAAGTCCAACTTTCCCACAGGCTCTCCAATAGCCTTTGAATGGAAGACTCACTGGAGGTAAATGCAACACCACTGCTGGGGCAGGACTCCGTCAGCATCCTAATTAGAGTCAGGCAGCAGATCTGAAAATTAGTGCTCAGCAGAGAAATGATGGCAGCCACACATAGAGGGCGCCATTCCTGGGACTCCAGGCCACCAGGCTCATCAGACTCTCAAATCTTCTGCTTCAGCAAAACTTACTGCACTATTTCCCCTCAAGTCCCTATTTGAGCACCGTGTTTTCACTAGTGAGTAATCACTGCTACCTCCAATTAGACCAATTAACAAAGCTTTTCTCATTGATCTTAAATAAAGTTAATGGAATCTCATGTGGGTTGCTGATCAAGGCTTAACGATGCTAAGTACCCACCTCTGGAAAATTTTTCTTGATTAGGGAACTACGCATATTAACCAACCAGAGTACGAGGGTAGGGGAACACGAACACACACACACACACACACACACACACACACACGGCCATCGGCTGTACATCACACTATTCTAACATTTTTAAATAAATTGAACACAATATGGCAATGTTGTGCACCTTTTAATATGATGTTTATTCATTTTGCCAACTTTTTTGTCAATGCACTCTCTCATCAGTAGTCTATTTTCTCGGTGCCTTGCATACTTGCTGAGTAACGTCATTTTACTTCTATCTTTTCTAACTTGTGGACATAAAGAGTGTCTCTTTTCCTTTGTTCTCAGGGAGGTTAAACTTTTACCCATGTTTGTTATGTGCATTTTATAAAATGCCACCTGTGTTCTTGGTTCACTGGCTGCAGTGTACATCTCCAGCCTAGAAATTCATCTAAATTCTTGGTATATTTAAGATGATAAAATTGTCATCTGTTGCAAATATTTCTTTGTTTGCTTTCTAACTTTAGAAATACACATATATTTTACGTTCTCATATTCTCAGATTTATTACTTTTTCCTTATATTTCTATCTTTTTTTCCAGCTATGTTTAGATATAACCTATAATAATAAAAGCATAATATGCTAATTAGACCGATGTCCTTCCGGACGCCCTTACAGACGAAGCTGGGGCTGCAAGGGAAGCCTGGGTCCCGGGTGCCGGAGGGAAGCCGGTGCCAGCAGCTGGGGGAAGGAAGGCCTACTCTTGCACGAATTTTGTGCATCGGGCCTCTATTGACATATAACATCCCATCAGTTTAAAGTATATAAATCTGATGGATAGATGTATTATGAAATGTTTACCACAAGATTAATTAGCAAATCCTTCACCTTACATAATTACCAGTTTTAAAAGCTGTTGCTATAGTGAGAACTTTTAAGATTCACTCCTTTACCAACTTTCAATTATGCAATACAGTATTGTTAGCTCGACACCACACTACTTACTAGGTCCCTGGAGCTTAGCCCTCTCACATTTGACCTGACGATGTACATGCCCCCCAACCGAGACAAGGGTTCCACTTTCTCCACATCCTCCCGGCATTCGTCATCCCTTGTCTTTTCGATGGTGGCCATTCTAACAGGTATGAGGTCATCTCTCCTCGTGGTTTTTATTTGCATTTCTCTGATGATTATGATGTTGTGTATCTGTTTATCTATCTGTTGCCCATTTGAAGTCTTCTTTGGGAAAATAGTTATTCAGTTCCTCTGCCAACTATTGTTATACTATTTTTCTATTTCTCGCTTCAGATATACTAAGTATATTTAGGTGCCTTAATGTTGAGTTATATATAATTACTGTATCCTCTTGACATATTCACCCCCTTTATCCTATCTAATAAAAGAGTAATGTGCAAATTGACCATCATTCCCACACACAAGATGGCTGCCTCTATGTGATTAAAGATGGCTGCCCCCATGTGGGCACAAGATGGCCACCACAAGATGTCCAGCAGGGGAGGGCAGTTGGGAGAGACCAGGCCTGCAAGGGAGGGCAGTTGGGAGCGATCAAGCCTGCAGGGGAGGGCAGTTAGGGGTGTCCAGGCTGGCAGAGGAGGGAAGTTGCGGGTGACTGGGCCTGCAGGGAAGGGCAGTTGGGGGGGAACCCAGGCCTGCAGGGGAGGGCAGTTAGGGGCAATCAGGCTGGCAGGGGAGCAGTTAGGCATCAATCAGGCTGGCAGGGAGTGGTTAGGGGGTGATCAGGCTGGCAGGCAGAAGCAGTTAGGGGCAATCAGGAAGGCAGGCAGGCGAGCAGTTGGGAGCCAGCAGTCCTGGATTGTGAGAGGGATCCCAGATTGCAGATGGTGCAGGCTGAGCTGAGGGACACACACCCCCGTGCACGAATTTTGTGCACCGGGCCTCTAGTATTATATAATTACCCACTTTTTATTGTGACAGTTTTTGTCTAAGGACAGATATTCCCTGTTTCTCTTGATTTCCATTGGTGTGGAATTGTTCATCCCTTCACTTGGAGTCTCTGTGTGTCTTAATCTGCAGTCTTGGTCTTGTTTTTTCATTTGGCCACTCCAAATGACTTTCGATCATATAATTTAATCCATTAATATTTAAAGTAATTATCAACAGGTAAGCATTTATTATGCCATACGTTAATTGTTTTCTGGCCCTGGTAGTTCCTCTCTTGCTGTCTTCCTCTGTGATTCGATGATATTCCAGAGTTGGATGCTGTACTTCCCTTCTCTTTACCATGTTGGCATACACTGCAGGGTTAGGGTTTGCTTTGTGGTGACCCTGATACTCACATAAAACATCTTATGGAAATAACTAACGGGAGCATGACTAAGGAAGGCATGATGAGAACGTTGCCTTAAAGAGACAATAACAATAAAGAGACAGAAATAGAAAAAAGAAATAAATGGAATCATTTCTGGAGTTGTAAAGGGTACTAACGGAAATAAGATCTGAACAGGAAAGTTCAGAGCAGCATTATTTATAGCCAGAAAGTGGGAACAGCCCAAAAGCCTATCGAATAATGAGTAAGTAAACCAACTGTGGTGTACAACTGAACATACGTGACCATGGAGAGGAATAAAGTAATGATATATGATTCCAACATGAATGAACTTCAAAAACATGCTAAATGTTAAAAAGAGAGAGAGAACTCATGGACATTGGACAACTGTGTAGCAGGCGTCCTCAAACTACGGCCCGTGGGCCACATGCGGCCCAACGAGGACATTTATCCGGCCCTTCAGGTGCCGCTGCCTGTCCTGCTTAGCAACCGACTCGTCCCGGGCCCGCAGTGCGCATAGGAATTTGTTCATAGTTTTTTTTTTTAAACTATAGTCCGGCCCTCCAACGGTCTGAGGGACAGTGAACTGGCCCCCTGTTTAAAAAGTTTGAGGACCCCTGGTAGTGATTGGAGCCAGGTAGGAGGAGAAGGGGGGAGGTGGACGAGGGCATAGAAGGGATAAATGATGAGGAAAAAACGGCATAAAATAAATAAACAGATAAATATAAAGACACTGTCACAAAGACCACGCATGTTATATGACTCCATTCTTATGAAATGTCCAGACCGGACTCTACAGAGACAAAGATTAGTGGGTGGTTAGGGCGGGGGGTGGGAGGGGAGGATAAGAGGCTGATAGTTAAAGAATACAGCTCACTTTTTCAGGGTGATGAGAAGATTATCAAATTGATGTTGGTGATATTTGCACAACTCTGTGAATATACAAAAAAACAAATGTATGGGATATAGATATTTCAACAAAGTTACCAACCCTCCTCCCCCCTTCTATTTTCACCTCAGGGGAACATATCTAACCACCCATATAGTCTCCTGCCATATTTATGTTTTTATTTAAAAACGTTTATCCTTAATTCACCTGGCATTAATTGAAGTTTATAGGTGATTTTTATTTTTTTAACTATTTTATTTTTGCTTATTAAATGATGAATCCATTGTTCCAACATCATTGTATGCAGCAGTTTAGCCAGAATGTTATCAACTCTACTTTTTGTAAAAGAAATAGGTTGTCTTTTTAATTAGGTGGGGGAAATGCTCATTAAAAGAACACAGTGAAGATGCTAAAGAAAATATCTTCAAGATAAGAGCACTTGGCTGGAAACATTTTGTTCAAAGATCTCGCTTTGAGAGAGAGTAAGTATGAAATAAAAGGTGACTAACCCTTGGAAAAGAAGAAGCTTCCCAACAAGTTGAGAGTCTAACTTCTCTCCAGAGAGTCCCTGTCACTAGGGGAGCAGCAGGGTGGAGAGGGGCAGGCAGGGGAGGGTGGGGAGGGGAAGGGAGAGGGAGGCAGGGCAGCTGAAAAGGAGGTAGGAGAGGGGAGGGAGAGCTGGGGGTGGGGGAGGGCTCAGCACTGAGGACTTTGCTGATAAACCAAAAATACCACCAAGCATGCATGTCCTATCTCTCTAATAAGTCTGCTTTCAACAATCTAAAATGTTCGTTTATTTTCTCAATAAAATATGAAATGTATTTAAATATATATATAACTTGTTCATTATCTTCTTGGAGACATATATCAGTATCATTCTTCTTATTTTATATATATTTAAACATTTGTTAGGACAAGTAAACCTTTTGATTATTCTTTCACTATAGTTTCTTGGCTATTTTTGTTAGTCGATTCTTCTGAACCAACAGGAAACTGATTTGGTCAGGTTAAACATGTCCTAACTGCTCACCATCAGTGTGTATTGTTCTGTTTAAGGCATGTTACTTGAAATTTGTAGAGTTGAGTTTTATGTTTTTAATTCCAGTCTGATTATCTTTTGAGTGGTTTTCCCATTTAAATTAAATGTAATTATGGGTATATTTTATTTAAATTCCCCACATTATTATATGTCCTGCCTGCTCCATATCCTTTCCTTCCTCCTCTTGGATTAATTGTTTTCATCAACCAATTTTCCCCTCTATTAGTTTGATATTCACCCGCCCTTTTAGTTTCTTTAGGAAGTTACCTGAGAGATTACAAGTGTATCCTTGACCTATTAAATTTAATATGTCTTGGAAATTCTCCAGTAATTCATGCACCTTAGGACGTATGAGCTCCATGCACGCCTCCGCACCTACTGCGATTAGGGTTGAGATTTTTATGTCTCTCTCTCTTTCTACTCGTTGTCTACATAGATCTCTATGGTACCTGCTAAGGCACTGCCTCTGCTGTTGCTATGTAGTCAGCACTCACTGATGTTCACCCACATATTCACCCCTTGAGTTCCCCCCTGACCTTTCCTGCAACTCGCCTTTTATCTGGATTCGTCTAGAATGCCCCGTATTGGGCATCTGCTATTAATGAATGAGCTCTTCCATGTCTTGGTCTCAAATGTCTGCGTTTCTCCTTTGCCTGTCCAAAGCATAGGCTGCACTTGGGGCTGTGTGAGCGACTCTTTAAAAAAACATTTCTGAAACCCAAGGGCTTGAAACAACACTCTTGTTTGGCTCTGACGCGGAGCGCCAGCCAATTGGAAGGCGTTCTCTCTGGATCCTGCCAGCTTTCTGTGACTAAACCCTGGCAGTGCGACTGGGGACTGCGGCTCCCGGTGCCTTCCTGCCCACGTTTCCTGACACAGGCCCGGCTGCCCGGCTGCCCGGCCTCTCTCTCCAGGAGCCGGGCCGGGGCTGCCTGGCTCTCGTGCACTGAGGCTGCTTGGCCTCCTACGGCCTTGGCTGGAACGCCCAAAGTGTCATTTCTGCTCCATGTTTTGGGCAAAGCAACAAGACAAGTCCTTGTCCGAAGTGGTGAAGAAGTGAGTGCCCTCTCTCACTGTAAGAAATGGGAAAGTGACACACACAGCGTGCGGGTCCTGTGTGTGTGGGTGTGCGTGGCTCTCACCTGCCCCGGATGACACAGGGCAGCCCTGCCCGCCTCAGGGATGCTCACGGCCTTTCCACTGCAAACCTCTCCCGGTTCCCATGTTCATGATTGACTATATTGGCACCTTGCTTTTAGATATTAATTTCTGTATCCGTTACCTATTGGTGCTTAATAAACGGCCCCCAACGTTTAATTCCTTAAAACAACAAGCAATCGATTCGCTCCTGGTTCTGTGGGTCAGCCATGTGGGCTGGACCAAGCTGGTCCCCTGGAGTGACTAACGCCGCTGCCGGCACCCGACCAACCACCTGGGCACGGGCGGCCCCTCTCACCTGGGAACAGGTGGCCATCAGTCTGCTGGTCGGTGCTGGCTGTCCCCGGGCCTCGCTCCTCCTGGAATCTTTCATCCGGGGGACCAGGAGGGGGGCTCGCCCCAGCTCTGCACAGAGATCAACAGCCTCCTGAGGTCTGTGCTCAGAAACCCCACCTCACAACTTCTTCCGCCGTCTTCCTACCTACATGCGTGAGGAGGCCGATTTCGGTTCGGTGGGGGGGAGCAGTAAACACACCCCACTTCCTGGCGGCTGGAGCCACGGGTCCCGCTGCAAAATGCCTGTCACTCAGGACGGAAGGGTTTCAGCCACTGTTTCTTTTCAATCTACCTTATCATTGGAAGAAGGTTTTGAGCCTGTGGCTCAGCATCTTTTTAAGCTTTATAAACCTCAGGCAGCCTGTCTTCAAACATCGCCTTGCCTGATTCTTTCCACAGCCCCCTTTGGAGGCAGTGACCCATGTTGATGGGCTCCTAGGCTACTGCATTTCCTGACCCTCCTCCGTGTTTTTCTTTCCTCCTGGCTCCCACCAACCCCCGGGCACACTTCCTCCGGACCCGTATTTGAGCTCCCTGGCTGTGTCTCCAGCTGCATCTCATCGCCTTCCCACTCATCCAGTGAACCTTGTGACGCAAATGTGTTTTCCACTCCAGCACATGCTCCACGTTCCCAATCTTGCCTTCCGGACGGGAGGCATCGTGGCGATTCGGAAGTCTAGCCTGCAGCTGTGTTACCTGGATCTCCCAGGAATCAGACCCTAGGTCTCCGGTGGCCCTCCGTGGCTTTTTTATCCTACGGTCTGCCCCCTCCTGGGCTGAGTCTTTTCCACTCAATAGGAGGCATTTCCTGCGAGGAGCTGCAGAAATAACGTGCGGCCCCGAGGACATGGTTTTCTCCCTGAGTATGTATGCTTGGTTTCAGCAGGTGTCTCGAATCAGAGGCAATCTCCAACGGGGATTATCCCACTGTGGGATCCAAGGCCGGCGCTGCTTCCCCCAGGAGCTCTCCCTGGTCTTGATCCATAGCATGAGAGATTTGAGGCGGTCCTTTGCTGGGAGGCCAGACTCCCCTGATCCCGTTAGGCTGTTCTAAATGCTGATCGTGTTCTCTGACCTCAGCCCTCCCCCCCCCAGACGAGGGGTGGATTGGAAGGAGCACCCCAGTCCATGTGCACCTCCCTGCCATCCTCCTCCTTAGACACTTTTGCTGCCTTGTCTGCTCTCTGCAGCCCGAAAGCAGATTTTTAGAAATACTCGCAATTTGTTATCAGTGGGAGAGGTTCCGAATTACCTAGTCCACCCTCAATACAAGTGCCTGTCCTGGCGGCTGCTACTCCTACCCGGTTTTACTGATTAGGGGCTTAACAATGTTCACTCATCTAATAAGTGAAAGATTGAGGGAAATTGACATGTTTACAGTTTGAGGCTTTCCAAGTCAGTGGTGCTCAATTACTTGGCAATTATATATGGTTATAAAGAAGAAAGGAGAAAGCAACATCTGCCAAGAACTTTATTCTGATAATTCAGTTCAATTAATATCTATTAAGCACTTATTATGTGCTAAGCAGCCAACAGAGTGAGGGGAAGCGGTGACACAGACACAGCAGCATAAAGAGAGCCTCTCTCAGTCCTCAGCCTAGTGGCTGGGAAGCTGTTACTAGAATTCATGATCTAGGCAGCCGTTAGTGGTAGTTCCATTTAGTATGTGACATGTAGGAGTCATTATTTTGGCCCGGATGCCAATTCTGTAGAAGAAACATACATTTATACCCAGACCTAACTTCCCATCGGGATGGGCTGTGGGGAGGGTCCTGAACCTATAGTAGGGCCTATATGTGGTCAGGGTCCCTGCGTCAGACGGGGGCCTCCACGCGTGGTCAGGGTCCCTGCGTCGGACCGGGGGCCTCCACGCGTGGTCAGGGTCCCTGCGTCGGACCGGGGGCCTCCACACGTGGTCAGGGTCCCTGCGTCGGACCGGGGGCCTCCACGCGTGGTCAGGGTCCCTGCGTCGGACCGGGGGCCTCCACGCGTGGTCAGGGTCCCTGCGTCAGACCGGGGGCCTCCACGCGTGGTCAGGGTCCCTGCGTCAGACCGGGGGCCTCCACGCGTGGTCAGGGTCCCTGCGTCAGACCGGGGGCCTCCACGCGTGGTCAGGGTCCCTGCGTCGGACCGCATGGGGCAGCTGTGAAGCAGACGTCCGGGTCCAGCCCATGTGAAAACACATAAATCTCCTTCCGTAAGGCCGCTGGGCTGCAAATGTGCGCAGGCGATTTCCACGCATTAAATGTGGGCGCCTGCTGCCTCAAATCGGTACGTGTGCTTTACGTCTCGTACGACGAGCTCTTACAACGTATTCATTTTTTCTTGGACATTTCACCTTTTCTCAGGACTTCAATTGCCATCTGTATTCAGATAAATACCAAATCCTGACGTCAATCTGAACCTCCCTCCTGAGAGCCGGACCCAAACGCCCACGTGCCTCTGAACACACCCGAGGGGACCTCCCACCAGGAGGCAGGAACGTGACACCCACCGACACGCTCACTGTCTTGCGGACTCGCTCCTGTGTGTTCGCCCTCCTCCTGTCGCCCCGAGTGAAGTGCAGCACGGCCCATCCGCTGCCCAAGCCACAGAGGTCATCGCCTCGGTTCCTCTCTACTCCGCTGCCTCGCTCAGTATTTTGATGAAAGTGAGAGTCAGGTTCAGTGGATTTCAGCAGTATGCCCAATGTCTTCCCTGCCCAGTTCCTTCCCCGCCCAGTTCCTTCCCCGCCCAACGTCTTCCCTGCCCAACTTCTTCTCTGCCCAATGTCTTCCCTGCCCAGTTCCTTCCCCGCCCAGTTCCTTCCCCGCCCAATCCCTTCCCTGCCCAGTTCCTTCCCTGTCCAATCCCTTCCCTGCCCAATCCCTTCCCCGCCCAATCCCTTCCCTGCCCAACTTCTTCTCTGCCCAATCCCTTCCCCGCCCAATCCCTTCCCTGCCCAATCCCTTCCCCGCCCAATCCCTTCCCCGCCCAGTCCCTTCCCCGTCCAATCCCTTCCCCGTCCAATCCCTTCCCTGCCCAATCCCTTCCCCGCCCAATCCCTTCCCCGCCCAATCCCTTCCCTGCCCAATCCCTTCCCCGCCCAGTTCCTTCCCCTCCCAATCCCTTCCCCGCCCAGTCCCTTCCCCGCCCAGTCCCTTCCCCGTCCAATCCCTTCCCTGTCCAATCCCTTCCCTGCCCAATCCCTTCCCCGCCCAATCCCTTCCCCGCCCAATCCCTTCCCCGCCCAGTTCCTTCCCCGCCCAATCCCTTCCCCGCCCAATCCCTTCCCCGCCCAAATCCTTCCCCGCCCAATCCCTTCCCCGTCCAATCCCTTCCCCGTCCAATCCCTTCCCCGCCCAATCCCTTCCCCGCCCAATCCCTTCCCCGCCCAGTCCCTTCCCCGCCCAACGTCTTCCCTGTCCAATTCCTTCCCCGCCCAGTTCCTTCCCCGCCCAGTTCCTTCCCCGCCCAATCCCTTCCCCGCCCAATCCCTTCCCCGCCCAGTCCCTTCCCCGCCCAATCCCTTCCCCGCCCAATCCCTTCCCCGCCCAACGTCTTCCCTGCCCAACTTCTTCTCTGCCCAATTCCTTCCCTGCCCAATTCCTTCCCCGCCCAATTCCTTCCCCGCCCAATTCCTTCCCCGCCCAATCCCTTCCCCGCCCAATGTCTTCCCCGCCCAGTCCCTTCCCCGCCCAATCCCTTCCCCGCCCAACTTCTTCTCTGCCCAATCCCTTCCCTGCCCAACTTCTTCTCTGCCCAATCCCTTCCCCGCCCAATCCCTTCCCCGCCCAGTCCCTTCCCCGCCCAATCCCTTCCCCGCCCAACTTCTTCTCTGCCCAATCCCTTCCCCGCCCAATCCCTTCCCTGCCCAATCCCTTCCCTGCCCAATCCCTTCCCTGCCCAATCCCTTCCCCGCCCAATTCCTTCCCTGCCCAATTCCTTCCCTGCCCAATCCCTTCCCTGTCCACTCTCAACACGGGCTTTAGGCTTCTCTTGGCTGGGTGTTAGAACCCACTAAACACACATGCACACATGTATACCTGCGCACACACACACACACATGCATGCACACACAAATACACACTCACAAGAACGTATACACACAGCATACATGCACAAGCACACACACACACATACACCCACATACACATACTTGTATGAACAAACTGATTAGGGGCTTAACAATTTCTTAAGCAACACTGCACACATGCACAAACACGTACATGCACACACACAACACGTGCACAAGCACACACACACACACATGTGCATGCCTCCTCTCAGCTGTCAGCTTTAGGGCTCCTATATCTGTGACCGTTGACTTGGAATCACCTAGCACAATGGTTAAAAATTCATATACCTGGGCCCTAGCACGTACCTATTAAATTTTAGTGATGGAAATGGAGTTGGAATGTTTTAAAAATAAATCTCTCCGACAGTTATCCTGCAAATACTAGTGTAAGCTTGAGCGCCTCTGCTTAGAGAGCAGACGATTTCCCTCAAGACGCGCAGAGGGTTGAATGCAGGAAACGGAGGGATGGGCCTCCCAGGGCTCTCAGGTGGGAGAGGAAGTGGGGAGACACCACAACCCACACCCTCCCGCGGGGAGGAGGTGACAAACTCAAGAGAGGAGGCTGAGGGGTGACCTCCAACCCAGCACTCGGCGCTGCTCCCTCTTTTCCATGGACGTCATTTTAGGAAATAGGAAAGTTGTTTTTGCAAATGAGCATTTGGTAGTGATATCAGAAGCCACCCACTATCACTCTTCATGTAAAACTCATAGCTCACTCATGTGTGTTGTAAAAACAAAAGGAACTTGGCCATTTACTTAAGCATGTTATGTCCACGCTCTCCTACCGAAGGAGGCTCTGTCACCGCAGCGGTGGGTGGCTGCGCTGGTGTCACCGAGGCAGGCTGATCGCAGGCCCCTGAAAGGTTCCACTTAGAGAACGAGGAGAAATTCTCACCTCGATTCACATCGCAAATGGTCTGTCTGGAAACAAAGGGAGCAGACACTTGCTTCACTTCATTATCTCGCTCTGAGCGGAGGCTGTGGTTTAAAAAAGGCAGTAATGGTTTCTTTCCAATTATTAAAGATATGTGTTTTAGAAAGGGGATGTTTAAATGCCTTATTAAAACTTTTTCCAAATATCTTGCATAAACAGAAATAAAGTTTCAAACTCGGGAAAAAGAGCAGCCTCGGAAGACTTAGGGTCTCAGGAGACATTCCCTCCACATGTCCCTGAAAACCTGTGACAACGGTGCCACGGATGACAGGGCAGACGCCACGTGCGGACAGAGGGCCGGGCTGGGGCTGGGGCGCTCCGTGTCCCCCCACACCCCAGCAGGAGCCCAGCCCTCCCTCTGAGTCCTAGTTCTCCCCTTCTCTGCGAGGCCAGACATGTTTATTCTGTGCTGTCCATGGTGGATTCTGTCCTTTTTAAGTTTGTCATTTTCTTTAAAGAGGCTGAGCTTTTCGGCTGGGAAGTCAGTTCCGGTCACTTTGGTCACACTGACACTCTCTTGTGAGCTCGGCGCGATGCGTTTCCTCCCGCTCGCCATCCACGCTAGGCGACGCTGTTTGGCCTCGATGCCTCCTTGCTTTTATTTTTTTATTTTATTTTTATTTTTAAATATATTTTATTGATATTTTACAGAGAGGAAGGGAGAGGGATAGAGAGTTAGAAACATCGATGAGAGAGAAACATCGATCAGCTGCCTCCTGCACACCTCCTCCTGTGGATGTGCCCGCAACCAAGGTACATGCCCTTGACCGGAATCGAACCCGGGACCCTTCAGTCCGCAGGCCGACGCTCTATCCACTGAGCCAAACCTGTTAGGGCGCTTCCTTGCTTTTCAGTGGCAGACCTTTGGGGTTCCGACGGGAAGTTCAATATTTGTACCAAACACCTTTAACTTAACGATATTTGACGCAAACCTGCATCTCCCTTGCACTCAGCTTCTGCCGAAATCTCTGGTTAGACATTTAACTGTCCACGTGGTCATTTACGATTGGAAATATTTTTCCCTGCACCTTTGCAGTTTAGGACTCAGCCAAGAATATAAGGTAGATCTGCACTGGCGTTTGGGATATGTCCATCCCTGGAGGAGGATTTTGGGGTGTTCCCCTCGGCCTCAGGCGCCTGAACTCCCCACCCCTGACTCCAGCCCCTTTGCCAGAGTGAACGGGCTGTGAGCTCAGGGAGAGCTCAGCTCAGCGCGGGGCTCACTCCGGCCACTCCCTTCTTCACGGACTGCCCGCTGGTCTCTGACGGGAAAGTAACTGGTGTCGGACACTCGGTCCCTAAGCGATGCAGAAGCCGCCCTGTCGTTATCCCAGAACCCTGTCTGCCAACCCTTCCCTCAGCCAGCGTGCCCCGGTTTCTACCCCTGTTTCCCCGAAAATAAGACAGTGTCTTATATTAATTTTTGCTTCCAAAGACGCGCTAGGTCTTATTTTCGGAGGATGTTTTATTTTCGGGGAAACACGGTACATCTGTGACTCTCCGGGGTGTGGCCGCTTGCCTTTCTTTCTTTCGTGCCGGTGACTTGGAGCCTCTGATGGCTTTTCCTTGCTCTGGAAGGGATTGGTGCTCTGGGGACACAGCAAGCACAGGCTGCCGCTTTCACCCGCCAGGCCTCTAGGCGAGAGGAAGAGGTGCTGGCGCCCCGCTCCGGGCTCTCACGGGGCGCAGAGGGGGTTAAGCAGAGGTCTCATGTGACTCGGGGGGGAAGGAAGGAGCTCACTGGGGGAATGGTTTGACTTTGACAAGATTAAGCAAGAGGGCCCTGCACTAGCAATGCTCATGGCTTCTTGCAATCATGGGAAATGTATGTCGCAGCACTCGGTACCTCCAGAATACAGCGTGCACACTCGTATTCCAGAGACAAAGACGTGCCTCTGCCTCACCCTGGAGAACTTCTCCGATCGTCGGTGTCAGGAGGCTCGGGGGCCGCAACCTCAGGAGGAAGAACAGGGAGGAGCCGAGTGCGTCTGAACTGGGAGTGTTATAAATAGCCCCGCCATGCAGCCCGCCGGCACCAGCTCCCAGCGACAATTTACAGACTCCCAATCACAGGCAGCCTGAATATGAATAAGTAAAGTGTCCAAGTAATAGCTTTACAATTTTCCCTAAAAAGAAGCTGATTTCTTTCTTTCAAAGGCCTGTAGATCTGATTTCCCAAATTCTCAGTTCCAAACGGGGACGTCTGTGGTTCTGTGTCCCCATCCGGCAGGTTAAAACGTTCTGCGTCAGGGGGCTGTCACCCCACGGCTGCCGAGCAGCGGCTGTCGCTGTGTGAGGCCGTCCGTCGGCGGCGGGGGACCTGCCTAGCCGCGGGGGCTGCGCGTGGAGCCGTCTCCACGCAGCGCCCCAGGCCCAGCGGCGAGCTCCTAGCACCTTCTGGAGATCTGAGAATTAAAACATGTCCAGCCTCCAAACACTTTACGATGAACCATCAAGACATGAATAAATGAATCTGTGTTTAAATCCCTGCATGACGTGTATTGTCAGCTTCACAGTCCACACCCCCTCACCCCCCCCTTCACCCCCCCGCCCCCGTCGGAGGGCCGGTGTGCGTTAGACCTCCCCAGTGTGCGCATCCTGAACACGCACGGGCATCGGAGCAATCACGGCTCCCCATTCAGGGAGTGACTCCGCCTCACAACTTCACAAAGGATCACAATAACTAGATCATTGCTTCTTACTGTGCAACGTGGGTTCATTCAACGACCGATCGCATCTTCCGGGAGGAGGCCTGGAAACGGGCTTCTCCGGGGCCCGGCTACCTTGGCGGGGGGTCAGGACGGGCAGGTGCAAAGCACGGTGGTCGGCGTTCTTTCAGCCTCTTCAGGCTCCTAACCGTGACCTCATCTGCACCAGGAACGCAGCCTGGATGCCACACGACAAGCAGTTTGTGTCACGATTAGGAGCAGGAACGGCAGTTCTAACAGTAACGGCTGTATACGCTGGGGAACAGTTTGGTATGGAAGCAAAAACAGCTTCTGAGAGATTTTCAACTTGGTCCTCAAAAGCCTGACCTTAACATTAAAGAAACGGAGGGAAGGGAACCTCTTGGCTGTGCTGAGAAGACATGTGAAATGTGCACACATGCGTGTCCTCTGCTCAGCACGCACAGCTCCTCCACGCGGCAGCTTCCTGCCCCCTGCTAGTCCCTAGACACGTCTCATTTGTTATTCATAAGCCTTCACCTGCTACTTTACCATTGGTTACTCTTCCTTGTCTGTAATTGCCTCAGAAATGCTTTCAAATGAAACTTCTTCACTGATCTCTATTCTTTCTGCGATCACTCTCTGCGGTCAAGGTGAGTCCACGTCACCCGGGTCCTCACTGTTCGGTGCTGAACAAGCACATTTCACCGTGGCCCTGACCGACCTGGAGTCCTGCTGCTCCAGGGAACCCCCGGGCCTCAGAGTGATGGCCAGCAGTGCTCTCGGGGGCACACAGGTGTGTCCCCTCCCCTCCCCGCAGCTCACAGGGACCAGGTGGAGGTGTGTCCCCACCCCTCCCTGCAGCTCACAGGGACCATGTGGAGGTGTCCCTTCCCCTCCCTCCCTGTAGCTCACAGGGACCAGGTGGAAGTGAGCACCAGGGAGTATACCACCGGGGACCATCGGACCTGTCCGATGAGGCTAGGTGGTCACTGGGGGCAGGAAGCAGCCGCACCAAGGGGTCCTGGCCTCTGTGCTTTGAAAGCTGACTGTGCAGACATTTGACGGCAGCAAGTTTGCCCACCTGCCTCCTATGGGAGGCGCAGGAGGTGCAGTGGTTAATGCAGACAGAATTGCGTACGTTTGTGCTTAAAGGCTCCGAGTTCCAGAAGTTCCTGCACACACTTGGCCCCGAGCCCTGAAACTCAGCCAAGACCTCTGCCAGGATGTGCTGGTGGATGGAAGCAGGGGTGGGGCGGGTTCAGTCTTTGTGGGTCTGATGTACCTGAGCACCCCCCAACCCCCCTTTAAGCCAATGAGCACCTCCCATTTCCAGGGCCACAGGCCAGTTTCAGGGCAGGGACACCAAGGAGGCCCCTGAGTCTCCCGCAGACATTGAACCAGGGCTCTGAGGGAGAATCTCCCTGCACTTTTCAGAGCTTAGGGACCCTGTCCTCCCAGCTCAGGAAATAACCCACCTGCGGGCCTGCTGGCACGGGGCCGAAGTGGCCACCGCGGAGGGCGAAGGGAAAGCAGAAATAAATGAGGTCTTTGTTACACGGCAGCCAGCTTGGGCCAGCGGGCCTGCAGTCCGTCCAGCTACTTATGCCATTAACTACCCGATTGTTTCATCCTTTTTGAAGGAGACATTCTTTGATTTATAATCAATAGCTTCCTAACGTTTCATCTGCTTGGCCAGGACTCGGATTAAATTGAGTCCTTTGTCAGATAGGTGTCCAAAGTCTGAGCCCGTAATAATCACCCGCGTGTTTCTTTTCTGTTATCTCATATCCTGTCTCCTGAACCCCAGAGTATCGCTGTGTTTGCCAATAAAGATGCCTGGAGGGTGTAAGTATTGGGTAGTACTTTTTCAATTCCAAGTGACAGAAAATAAAAGTAAATTAACTTAAACAAAAAAGGGAAATCTATGACTCAACTCACTGAAAATCGCAGGGAACATTTGAGTTAGAGATTCAGATAATATTGCAGGTCACACCCCTGGCTCTGTGCTCCGCGAAGCCGCATTCTGTCTCCACCAGGGCCAGATGGCGCCCGCGCCCGGGGCCTACGTCCTTCTGCCACAAGTTCAGCCGGAAAGGAAGCACATTTCGCTTTGACTAATTTGGAACATAAATCTCAGCCCTGGTCTCTCTGACCGGGGTTCGGTAGCCTCCCATCTGGGACACAGTGGCCACAGCGAAGAGTATACAACCTGTCCTCTCAGAGGCCGGCGCTGATGTGAAATCCTGCCTGAGGTTGGAGACTGGGTGCCTCACCGAAGGACAGCCGGGCACGCTGGCCCCAGGCCAGGTGGGATAGATGGGAGACGGAAGACAGCACATGCTCACTGCACTGAGTAAGCAAAAGCCAGACCTAAGCATGTGGAAGTATGTTCATAGGCATTAGGCTTCTACTCACACACCTTTAGACAGAGGTGACACCTGAGATCCGACCTGCTGAGAAGGGAAAGCTATGCTTCCAGGCTCCTGGAAGCAGCGGTGACAGAGCCAAGACCGGGACTCGGGCTCCTGTGTCTTAGAGAATGCCTTTCTGGTGCTCCCGGAATTACAGGAGGAGCGTGGCTCTCTCCTCCACGAAACCGGGAGGACCTGTGGGAGCAGGTACACTCACAGGACCTGTGAGAACAGAAAGAAGACCCTCATTAAAGAACACAATTATAGGAGCGTGGACCCTGGAGCCAGACAGACTCTCAGCCTCAGTTCCTCCCTCTGATAAATGGGAATACGCTTACTGAGGGGTGTAATCAGATGTTAAATGCCCTTGAAATAAGTACAAGTACAGAGGCTGGCATGGAAGAGATCCTATCACGACTCTCTCTGTATTGTGTTCTTTAATGGGGTTCTTTTTCTGTCCCCACAGATCATGTGAGTGATACTGCCTGGTTTCTTGGAGGGGAGAGACATCTTTTCTGTATATCCTGCCCTGACATCTTCAACATGTTCTCAGACAGCTCCCAAAGGGTTGTTGCTAGAACACACAGTGCCCCTCAGTCCAGGGGTGGGTTTTATCCAGAAGGCCAGTAGTCCCAGAGACAAGAAATGGCCAGTTTACACAATCCACAGGGCTCTGGGGGTGTCTGTGCCCAATGTCAGCATAGGCGACCTCTGACACCTTCCCTGACCTCTGACACATCCCCTGACCTCTGACACGTCCCCTGACCTCTGACACCTTCCCTGACCTCTGACACATCCCCTGACCTCTGACACATCCCCTGACCTCTGACACCTTCCCTGACCTCTGACACCTTCCCTGACCTCTGACACGTCCCCTGACCACACTGACCTCTGACACATCCCCTGACCTCCTGCTGGGGCATCCTCACCTGTAAATGAAGACAAGTTCCCACTATCCCCACAGAGCTACTGGGGTGTTTACACAAGACTCCACGTGTGAAACGGTTTAGTAAACTGCGAAGCACGCAAACTCTAAGATACACACGCACCTATGCCATACATTTAGTAAACCTGATGGATAGGATATTTTTAGGTTGCCATGCATCTGCCATTGTTTAGTAAACTGCAAAGCATGCAAACTGTAAGGTACACACCGCTGTTTAATATGCCAGCACCGAGGAGGGAGAACAAGAGGCAACTGCCATGTTTGTTCTGACTGGAGGACTTAATTAGTTCAAAGTATGAATGCGTTTTAGTGTTTCTCCTCTTCCCTCGTTCCCACATGAACGGATGAAACCTAGACAGAAAAGGACTCTCTTTTCTTCCCCCCTCTCTGTCCCTTTTACATTCGAAAGAATTCCCTCTTCTCGGTAATTCACAACCGTGGTGAAAACTGGAGTCTCGCAGGAGCTTTAATAAATCCTGAAGCGCAGCTGTCACTCAGATCAAGGAGGTGGCATATCCATGGCTGGGACCCTGGGGTCGGTGCCTCAACACCAGGGATGCAGGAGCAGCAGCGCCAGGTCCCCTGGCAGAGGCCCCGCCCCTTCCCGCTGCCCCCACTCAGCATCCCGGCTTCGCCAGGAGATGACCAGGACTAGATGCTCTTTCCCCGGGGGGATTCTGAGGTTTAATTCTAACAAGCAAACATCAAAGGCAGGTATCCACTGCCTCTTCTACGACAAGGTCTTATTTCAATTTTCTAATGTCTGTAGTGAGAAATAAAAGGAATAGCAAACCTTCCTCGATGTTTTCTGTGCACCCCGTGGAAACTCTCCTCACATTCCTGAAAACCGCATTTGCACCTCCCTGGGTGTATTTCCGGGGGTTGTGTGGCGGCTCAGCGGCTCCAGCGCGCCAGTCACACTTTCCAAATAAGAAATGCCACCCTTGCCTCGCGGGCCTCTTCCCTCCTAAAAGTTTCACCTGAAATCACATCTTTTAAAGTCACCTTTGCTGTCTTTTATGGTGCGGACCATCAATGGCAAGGAAGAGAAACCATGGTAAGGGAAATCAGGCCTGCGACCCGGTGAGCAGGCGCACAGACACCGGGGTGAAGGGCTCGCTCCTGGGCTCTCCTCTTCTAAATGCAACTCAACGGGTGCCAACCCAGCGCCCACCGGAAGCACCGACCAGGAGATCTGAAGGCCCGTGCACAGGGAGGGTTTCCCAAACCGATCGAGGGGAAGAGCTGTATTGCAACAACATGGGACGGAGATGCGCAGTGGGAACTTGCTGAGATCACTCACGCAGCTTGGAATTCAAATTCCCGCCTTTGCTGCCCAGGGTGTTCCTGAGAAAGGCCTGCCTCTGCCCGAGGTCTCCGATCTCAACAAACAGCTGGAGCATCAGGCCTATCCGCTCCCTGGGTTTAGGGCTTGATCAGAGTAATGGATGAGCCCAGACTGTGTTTCTCTTTAAAAACAAAACCATTGTTGAAAGTATTGCAAACTAGTATGTTCTCTCCTCCCCCCGGCCCCCTCCCGCCACATTGATCCTTTCTTTACGGTGACTAGAATAAAATAAAAAGAGAAAATTGTCAAAGATGGGTATTGAAAGATTATTGTATGTAAGGACAATGAACACCATAGATGCTATTTCAACTTATTTGCTTCAGGATGGCCGGGTGGTGGAAGAAACAGCCACACAGAGCGGAGAGGAACCAGCGTGTCCTTGGAGGGAGGGTAGAGGAGGGTAAGGTGCTGCTCTGAGCTTCCCCTGGTGTCTTTCACTTGATGCGTTTTTAGCCCCTGGACAGGAAGGCAATGGGAGATGCCTTTCCTACGTCTGGTCACAACGTCCCCAGTGAACCTCCCACCCAGGCTCAAGGACTGATGCTGACATGACCAGATGAGGAGGAGGAAACGGGCCCAGCAGCACCCGGGAACCCACCAGCAGCACCCGGAACCCCACCAGCAGCACCCGGGACCCCACCAGCAGCACCCGGGACCCCACCAGGAGCACCCGGGACCCCACCAGCAGCACCCGGGACCCCACCAGGAGCACCCGGGACCCCACCAGCAGCACCCGGGACCCCACCAGGAGCACCCGGGACCCCACCAGCAGCATCTGGACCCCACCAGCAGCACCCGGGCCCCACCAGCAGCACCCGGGACCCCACCAGGAGCACCCGGGACCCCACCAGCAGCATCTAGACCCCACCAGCTGCATCCAGGACCCCACCAGCAGCACCCAGGACCCCACTAGCAGCACCCAGGACCCCACCAGCAGCATCTGGACCCCACCAGCAGCACCCGGGACCCCACCAGGAGCACCCGGGACTCCACCAGCAGCACCCGGGACCCCACCAACTGTACCCAGGACCCCATCAACTATAGCTGGGACCCCACCAACTGTACCTGGGACCCCACCAGCAGCATCTAGACCCCACCAGCTGCATCCAGGACCCCACTAGCAGCACCCAGGACCCCACTAGCAGCACCCAGGACCCCACCAGGAGCACCCGGGACCCCACCAGCACCAACTGCACCTGGGACCCCAACAGCACCAACTGCACCCGGGACCCCACCAGCAGCACCCGGGACCCCACCAGCAGCACCCGGGACCCCACCAGGAGCACCCGGGACCCCACCAGCAGCACCCGGGACCCCACCAGGAGCACCCGGGACCCCACCAGCAGCACCCGGGACCCCACCAGCAGCACCCGGGACCCCACCAGGAGCACCCGGGACCCCACCAGCAGCATCTGGACCCCACCAGCAGCACCCGGGACCCCACCAGCAGCACCCGGGACCCCACCAGCAGCACCCTGGACCCCACCAACTATACCCGGGACCCCACCAACTGTACCCGGGACCCCACCAACTATACCCGGGACCCCACCAACTGTACCCGGGACCCCACCAACTATACCCGGGACCCCACCAACTGTACCCGGGACCCCACCAACTATACCCGGGACCCCACCAACTGTACCTGGGACCCCACCAACTATACCCGGGACCCCACCAACTGTACCCGGGACCCCACCAACTGTACCTGGGACCCCACCAACTGTACCTGGGACCCTACCAACTGTACCTGGGCCCCACCAGCAGCACCCGGGCCCCACCAGCAGCACCCGGGCCCCACCAGCAGCACCTGGGACCCCACCAGCAGTACCTGTGGCCCCATCAACAGAGGGGGAACCGAGGGAGGAAGGCATGTTGGCCCCAATGATTCTCACAGAGAAGATGCTCCTAAAAATAAGTGGATGGATGGATGGATGGACGGATGGACGGATGGATGGATGGATGGACGGACGGACGGATGGATGGATGGATGGGTGGATGGATGGACGGACGGACGGACGGACGGATGGATGGATGGACGGATGGACGGATGGGTGGATGGATGGATGGATGGACGGACAGACGGACGGACGGATGGGTGGATGGATGGATGGATGGATGGACGGACGGACGGATGGATGGATGGATGGATGGACGGACGGACGGACGGATGGATGGACGGATGGATGGGTGGATGGATGGATGGATGGATGGATGGACGGACGGATGGACGGATGGATGGATGGATGGATGGATGGATGGACGGATGGATGGATGGATAGGCTGATGGAACAAAGACTCACTGACGAACTCCTCGCACCCCTTCCCCTTGGACCTGGCCCAGCATTACAAGGATGTGACTGAGAATAATTAGAGTTTCATTTTAGCCTCCCCTCGCATGTGGAAGCTTAATTCTTGAAATAATTATAGTATATACATTTTGCCATAAATAAAATATGTCTAAATAGCTTCATAAATAATTAAATAGCGACTCCACAAATCCCACCTGTGCTGTCCAGGGGGCAAGGTTTGATGGCAGGAGCATTTTCTTAGCATCGAGTACACCATTAGAGCACATGATTTACACACATGCAGCCTCGTTCTCAGGCCTCCTCAGAGGGGCGCCCAGGGGTCTTCACCAAACACAGCTTGCTCCTCCCTGGGTCGGGGAACAGAGCCGGGAGCGACCCTGCTGCGGGGATAAAGGAAATGACAGCAGAATATCTTCCTTCCTCGGTGAATCAGGGATTGCACAAGGACGCAGTGAAGTCAGGGATTAAGGACAACCCCGTCCTTCGGGAATCAGCTGTGTCAACTCCAAAGCGAACGGATTGGACTTAATGGCATCTCTTTTCCAGTTTGAAACATCTGTGATTATGCATCATCGTAATTATGATAGCAACATGTTTTCCTTTTCAGTTCCACAGGGATACACACGTGTTCTAATCATCATGCTCCCTTCCTTCATGTAGTGTTACATGTATGAGGGGAGGTCTACATAGAAGGAGAAACCATCTGAGAAGGAAACAGTCCTGGGGGGAAGGACGGCATGCGAAGCGTTTGGCTATTTCTCCTGAGAAGACTTGGTATTGAAGCTAACATCTGAAGACTTAAAGACTTGATGCAATCGGTTCACTTAGTGGGGGAAAGAAGCAACACTGATGAGTGGCTGGAGCCTCTGACGCAGGTGAGTCTGACGTCAGGGATGAGAAGCTAGTACAGGAGAGAAAGAAAGGAGAAAGCTCTACTGACACACGTTTTACTTGGAGACCGTGGGACAAGGCAGAACGCAGTGGTGAGGACACACTAATCCTTAGGACACTGAGTCTACAGTTCTGTGGCCACTGCATTTTCCATTTCAGGAAGGACGATGGTTTCTCTCTACTTTCACACACCAGGAAAACATTAAAATATGACAGGGCTTAGTACTTCAAGTAGCCTGAGAAAAGACCATTGTCCTGAAAAGTGATGCTATAAACAAGTTCAAGCAGAATGGAAATCCCCGCCCCGCCCTGCCCCCGCCAGATTCACAGATCTACTTAGAAGGTCCTATAGTGTTTCTCTAATGATGGGCAGCTCCGCTGGGCGGGCTGTCCAAGAACCAGAGGAGCAGGGAAGACACCCCTTACTCAGTTTCTCTTTCCCCTAACATACATGTTACACATGGAAGAAAATACAATTAAACTCACAAACATCATGCCCTATCATACATGTTGCATAGGACACACATCACAAATTAAATTGTAGGTTCATGAGCTCAAAGTTTTACCAGACAAAACTGCTAGAACCAGAAGGAGAAGTGGAGACGCACTAGCGGTGATGACTCACTCTCTCGACAGACTGAGTGGACAAGCTGCAGGCGTGGTGACCCAGACCACATAACCAAGAAGTGTGATTGAGACTTTATCCTGAAAACTACAACCACAGTATATGAGAATTCATACATTTTATTTCACTTAATGATATTTATATTCAAATTTCAACTTTGCTTTAAATTTTCAGGAGGACAAAAGCTGTGTCAAGTGTTGATTTCTTTTCTTCTCACATCATCTGTCCAGCGACACCGTGGGTGACACAGCATGCTGTTCTCTGCTTCGCAGTTCACTCTCCCAGCAAGATTATAATGAGGGTCATTTTTGAAAATTAATTTGGAGGCATCCCAAGATTTTCATAAGTTTCCTCGAGGGCCTCTCTGGACCCTTTGGTTCATAAGCATTCTTGTTTGAATTGTCTGCTGTGCCCCTGTCCACAATGACTTTCTTGTCACTCAAAAAAACATATTTTCACTAGAGGTCTGGTGCACGGCATTCGTGCACTGGGGTCGGGGGGGCATTCCCTCAGCCCGGCTGTGCCCTTTTGTAGTCCAGGACCCCTTGGGGGATATCTGCCTGCTGGCTTAGGCTAGCTCCCCACTATTGCTGCTGTGCTTGCCAGCCATGAGCCCCGCTTCTGGCTGAGCGGCTCTCCCGCTGTGGGAGCACACTGACCACCAGGGGGCAGCTCCTGCATTGAGCATCTGCCCCCTGGTGGTCAGTGTGCATCATAGCAACCTTTCATTCTGCCATTCAATTTGCATATTAGCCTTTTATTATATAGGATTGATTTCAGAAAGGAAGGAGAGGGAGAGATAGAAACATCAATGATGAGAGATAATCATTGATTGGCTGCCTCCTGCATGCCCCAAAACCCGGGCATGTGCCCTGACTGGGAATTGAACTGTGCTGTGATCTCCTGGTTCATAGGTCAAAGCTCAACCACTGAACCAGTCTGGCAGGGGCAACTTTCTCATCATCGTTAACTGCTCTGACCCTCCTCTACCTCACATGCAGGACTGGAGATATCACAGCAAAGGAGAAGGAGGAGAAGTGGGAGAATCCTGTGTTTAACGGAACACTCACCCAAAAGTGACTGAGTTTTAAATAATAGGTGACCGATACCCTTTGAATTAACGAGTGTAATTATTTTCAGTAATCCATTGAAATGGGAATTCATGAGCTATGTTGAGGCCAGTAATGACAGATGAAGTTATGTATTTTCCGACCAATGTTTTCTTTATAAATTTCAATATCACCACATTTTAATTTGACCCAGCAAATCTCCATCTAGGAATTTATCCAAGAGAAATATATGCTCACACAAATAAGCAAAGATTTGTATATAAGAATATTAATGATAGCTTTTCATTTTATGGTAAAAAGCTGGAAATAATCCAGATGGCCAAGAGTAGGGATTTGTGAGAATGAACTATGGTTCATTTCTCATACATACACTGGAATGGTATTTAGTGGTCAAACATAGAGGCTCAGGAATCTGAAAGTTGAGGGACTTTACTGAAATTTAATTACGATGGTTAGGCAGCTGGTGATGAGAATGTAAAAGTTGAATGACAAGTTCTCATAGCATTTAACTTACCCTTGGTCTGCTTTATAAGGCAAATTGTTCACTATTACATAAAGGAATGCATAGGACTATACACATGTAAGTTTTCATTATGTTTAGGATGCTCTGTTTAGACAAGGCTTCTTTAAAATATGTACTGTATAAAGGAGTCGTTATTTTAAAGAGACAGACCTATTTGAAATATTTATTGCAGCTTGAAAATTCTGTGAACACAGAGATAGAACTCCTCTAGTTACTGCTTCATTGTTTTGAATTCTGGAGCGAACAATATTAAGATGTTTTTTCTACCTCATAGGGCTGCGGCGAGATATATGTTGGCTTTATATAACTGAATTACAAGTAAATCCCCTTGTGTTTGGGGAATAAGGGGCTCTGCTTAATTAAATATCCCATTTTACTCAGTTATCACATAAACCATTCACAGTTCCAACTTTAAAGTATTTCAAAAATCAAAAACAAATGCAATAAAAACAAAAACTGAAATAGAACATAATGTACTTTTGATTTATGTTTATAATCTCATGGTGTTTCAGAGTCATGGGAAAATACTGTCAGATGGCAACCTGAGGGACATGGCACACAGACTGGAGTCCCAGAGCTGCTTTCCTTCCCGCGGCTGCCTTAGCAGCTAAACGCCCGCGGTGCCATGGAGGCAGCACAGGGGTCACTCTCATAGCCTGGAGGCGGGCCCGTCCCAGATCAAGGGCAGGTCTATTGGTTCCCTGGTGAGGGCTCTCTTCCTGGCTTGCAGAGGACTGCCTTCTCTCTAAGTCTTTACAGAGTCGGGGAGAGGGAGAGAGGGAGACAGAGAGAGATGACTCAACTCTGGCTTCTCTTCCTCCTCTTAGAAGGATGCTAAGCTCAGGATGGAAGTCCCACCTCCATGCCCTCATCTAAACTTTACCTCCCAGAGGCCCCACCTCCAAATATGCCACATGAGGGGTCAGGGCCTCAATCTGTGAATTCTGGGAGGTCACCATCTGTCAGATCTACTAACTCTAAAAGGAGGGACGTAAGCCTAGAGAGAGAACAGACTTACCAGCCTAGAACCACACCCAGGGATCGGCAGAGCCCGGCTGGGTCCCCGGCTCCTGAATCCTGGTCAGCAATGGCCCAGAGCCCTTAGTCCCACTCAGCACACACCTCCCTCTCCTCCCCGTTACAGTCGCTGTCTACAGGTCAGACCCATCGCCAGGTTGTGAGCTCCCAGAATCGGCCCTCCACAGCCACAGCGTCTAACGACTGAGCATCCATGTATGAACTACTTTATTCTTCATAAAATCGGGTTGTGGGTTCAGGACGGTGGCTGTGTTTCTGAATATTCTAGTCCCTATACATTCAAATGTGCAGAAATGCCCTGCAGTACTTAGCGATATGTTTCCTCCCATTACTGCTGTACTGCAATCTAATGCAGCCTTTATGTTAAGTGAACGTGGGCCCTAGCTTTATTATACATCACACGTGCCTACTCTCCACGTGCTGTCACCAGCGTCATCGCGACGAGATGGGCCTCTCTCCTGAGCCTCTGGCTGTGTTATTTTTCACTGGGTTCCCGGCCCGTGGGAGGCATAGGGAACATGACTGTGCCATCAGCCAGGTCTCTAGGTTACTCCCAGGCCATGTGGTTTACATGCAAGAAGTTGCTTTAACCCGCCATGTATGATCCATATTTGAACGTGGTGATGCATGGAAATAGCAGGTGCAAACACGGCGGTCTGTGGCCTGTGCCGGCCAGTGGGTCCGCAGCTCTGCAGCTGGGGCTTCCTGGACCAAAAATAACAGCCCGAGCAATGCAGGCTGCAGCCTCGGCACATCCGAGCCAGTCCACCTGCAGACACCCGCTCCTCACCACCCATCCCGATGGCTAAAAGGCTCTTCATTCGCAAACAGCCACTGACTGTTCTGACCCAGACATGCTGGTGAGGACAGAGCGTCCACGTGAGCTCTCAGACACTTGTGTGCCTGCGTGCATGCATGCATGTGTGTGCATGTGCATGCATGCGTGTGTACGTGTGTAGAAGAGCAGATAGTAAACAGATCGGCTAGTCCTTGGGGCAGTCTTTGGCACTCAACATAAAATATTTTTTTTAATATATTTTATTGATTTTTTACAGAGAGGAAGGGAGAGGGATAGAGAGTTAGAAACATCGATGAGAGAGAAACATCGATCAGCTGCCTCCTGCACACTCCCTACTGGGGATGTGCCCGCAACCAAGGTACATGCCCTTGACCGGAATCGAACCTGGGACCCTTCAGTCCCCAGGCCGACGCTCTATCCACTGAGCCAAACCGGTTTTGGCAACATAAAATATTTTTAATAAGGCTTTGGATGGCAAGTGTGGCTGAAATAAGACCTTGTGCAAGGTAAGAATATTAATTAGTTTATTAATTAGGTGCCTCTCTGGAGTACAAAGGGCTGTTTCCTATAATAAGTGTTTTGTTTGCTCCGATTGTTGATCAGCTGAGCTCGTCCAGGTGTATCGGCGAAATCGTTTGTGGGAGGAAGCCGGAGGCAGCCAGGCCAGAGGTGACTTCTGGGCACGTGCTGACGTGTGGAGAGCAGAGGATGTCGGGGTCCCGGCAGAGCCATGCTCCGGAAGCAGAGTCATGGCCTGAGCTCCGGCTCCCTTGCGGGCCAGCTCGTGGGCAGGACCCTCAGAGCCACGGCTGCATCATTTACCAAGTCTGATGGTGACAATCTCTCCTTCAGATCGTTTCCAAGGGTCCCCGCGAGGTCAGGTGCACCATGTCACTGAAAACTCAAAGCAATCTACAAGGTGGTTTATTTCTCTGTGAACCACATACATAGAAACCTGCAAACCCCAGTGGCTGCACCCAAGCGTTCTGCTTGGCCTCAGGTGAACTCCCAGCAGCTCTGTCCCACTGTGACTCCAACTCACGCTGCTTTGATTTTGTAATGTCACCATTTCAATGCATCCCCAGAGCCTGCTGGGCATCACCCGGCCGGCCTATTCGTGGGGGCAGAGATGTGGGGCACAGGGGTGAGGGGCAGTCAGCACCTCAGCCAGACCGCTGGCCTGGTCATTAGAACAGTCCCTCTGCATCTCTTATTCCTGCTAATGATACCACCAGGCTCATGACCACCTGCCCTGAAACCTACAGTCAGCCTAATGTCTCCTTCTCCCCACTCTGCACATCGCTCCAATCAGTTTCCAGGGACATCCCCGCCACACAAGGCCTTCCCCATCCCAGCCTTCCCTCTGTCCTGCTGCCACACTCAGCCAGCCCAGGCCCTCGCTCCCTCCGCACTCCCTCCCCCACCCCGTCCATGGCACCCACCGCCCAAGGGTCACCTTCCTAGTCTCTGACCACAGCCTCAGACTCCAGACAGATCCAACCTCCTTCCTTTTCCTTTTAAATACATGGAACCACTGCACACACGCAGTTGGTTTTATTATAGAAGCAACACGTGGTTGAAACGTAACCAGAACACCACAGAACAAGAAGCAAAACGCTCCCCTCCCTCCAGCCCAGGGCACCGTGCACTCAGTGCTGTTCTTGGGCGGGGCTGTCATTAGAACTCAGGACGTCCAGCTGCAGGTCCTTCCCCGATGGAAGAGCAGGTAACACAATGGCCATGACCTGCCCAGGGAAATGGGAGTACACTGGAGCACTCAGTCCTCTCACCTACCTTTTAATTTTTATTAGTCTTATTACTGTCTTCTTTTTCCTGTTTTCCGGGCTCATGTGATTTAAACTCTGTTCTATAACTACAGTTAAGCCCTCAGTTCTTTGACTATAGTTTCACTGAAACATTTCAGGGAAAACTCCAGGATTTAAAACATTAGGTTGTAAATTATGTCACCTCAGAATCAGTAGTGTGGTTAGGAATCTGCAGAGGGAAAGGAGCAGGAGCGAAAAAAGAGGCGGTCGGGGGCTGACAAGGGCCCTCCCCAGAGCCTCTGCCACCGGGGTGGGTGGTAAGACCCACGCACACGCCGCCCCGCACACGCCGCCGCCTTGGCAGGTGCCCTCGGCTTCCTCTGGATTCCGAGAGTCTCTCACCAGAACAGAGACCACAGACTCACTCGTTCCCCGAACACCGTCGCCATGAGCTGTGGATGTTTATTATAACCACCCTGTACCCACCGATGGGAAAAAAGCGAGTCTCTCCATCAGTCTTATTCTTTATCCCATCCCAGAGGGCCCCCTTTGCTTTCTCCCCGCTCCCTAAGCCACCACCAGTGAGCTTCACGTAGTCCCTTTTGCCTCCTCCTTTGATTCTAAAATAAGCAGCCAAACCGCCATTCTTCGGAGCATTTTCTCCCTCCGCTGAGATGTCCCTTCCTGGCAATTGTCATCGGCTTGGGTCAAATAAACTCATAAGCATTCTCTGCAGGTCTGCATATTTCTTACATCGACCACAGGCACAACTCCTTCTGATTTGCATCAGATTTTCTCTCCCTTCACTTGCAAACGTTTTGATGGGCAGCCCGTGGCTAAATGGATGCTTCAAAACTGCCTGGAAGTTGCTGCAGAGGGAACCAGTGCACAGGCTTTTCCCCCACCCATCTCCTCCACAACATGGCCCCAGCAGTCCTAGCAGCAACTCCTCCCCAAGCCCCGCCTCCTCCCCAAACCCCGCCTCCTCCCCAAGCCCCGCCTCCTCCCAAGCCCCGCCTCCTCCCCAGTCCAAGGCTCAGCTGCTGCCACTGGGCCAGCCCCTTCCTCACACCCATCCTCTCCCTGCCTCCATGACTTTTTGCATCTCAGCCCCTCAATTGTTGCAAATTCATCCATTTTTCTGGGGATCCTCCTTTCATCTTCCATGGAGGTCTGAGACCATGGCATGAGTGGAAGGCCTTTCTTACAGTTTGGTGTCAGCCACAGCACACACACGGTATTAGATCATAGTGATGGAATCTGTGCAAATCTTGTGTTTGTCCTCAGGCTCCACCCCATTTCTCACGTAAAAAATATGTGAATGGGTGTCAATAAGAATCAACCATAGCAGCAATTCTAGTCCTAACAGCCGCACTTGAACTTCGCCTGTGTCCTTTGGGCTGGGACTCAGCAGCTTCTTTAGCACTGACGGCTGGGTGCCGTGTTCCTGGACTGCTGCCAGCACCGGGTGGTCTGCCGTTGGTGGGATTGCAGACTGGTGCAGCCCCTGTGGAAAACAGCATGGAGTTTCCTCAAAAAATTAAAAAATAGAACTATCATCTGACATGGCAATTGCACTTCCAGATACTTATCTGAAGAAATCCAAAACACGAATTCAAAAAGACATGTGCACCCCCATGTTCACTGCGGCATCATTTACAATACCCACGATATGGAAGCAACCCAAGTGCCCACCAACAGACGAGTGGATAAAAAAGTTGTGGTACATCTATACAATGGACTGCTACTCAGCCACAAAAAAGAATGCCATCCTGCCATTTGCAACGACAAGGATGGACCTAGAGGATATTATGCGGAGTGCAGTCAGTCAGACAGAGAAAGACAAGCACCATGTAACTTCACTTCCATATGGGATGAAAAAAGTAAAACAAAAAACAAAACAGAAACAAACGTATAGGTACAGAGAACTAACCGGTGGTTGCCAGATGGGAGGGGAGTTGGGACTGGGTGAAAATGGTGAAGGGAGGGAGAAGCATAAGTCAGCTGTTATGAAAACAGCCACGGGGTGTAAAGTAGGGCACAGGGAATATAGCCAATCACACGGTAATAAGTGTGTGGTGTCAGATGGGCACTCGACTTACGGGGTGATTATTTCGTACGTTATATAAGCGCCTAATTGCCCAGTTGTACACCTGGAGCTAATATGATATTGTACATCAACTGTAATTGAGAAATTTAAAAGCATTAAAAATAAGGGTTGATTCTGACGATGTGTCTCCGAGGCAGAGCTGACGGCTCCCTGAAGTTCTCATTTCCAAGGCTGCATTAGAATCATGTGATGAGTGTGTCAAAGATGCCGACTCCCAGATCCCAAGCCCGTTTACCCTGATTAAGGTAACACACGAGGAGGCCTGCGAGTGGACATGGCTAACAAGCCCGTCTCGGATGTCAGACAGGGGCCTGCAGCGGCGCTGGGAGGTTAATGCCGCTGGTATAATCACCACTTACTGGGTCACCTAAATGTGCTAGGACACCACCAATCTGCAGAGGGCGGCTCTGAGGTCGGCACTCTTGCTAATGATACCCATAAAGCAATGGGGTCATAGAGAGCATGTGGTAAACAGTACGCCTGTGCAGTTAGCAGGTGGGAAGGGGGTGTGTGAGCCGAGCACCACACCCCAACTCTGCCCCTCCCACCACCTCCCCTGCCTTCTGGGCCACGCCCCAATTCCCACCCCGGTCCGTGCGGGTCATCATCCCTCTGTTATTGATAGACTGTCAAGCGGATGTGAAATTTTGAAACCACCACATGTGACCTCACTTGTGCAGGCCTAGCCGCTCGTGTCCTGAGTTCGCTGACGGCGCCCCAGGATTGTTAAACTGCGATGCGGACAGAATCACAAGAGCTGCTTTCATTCTCTTCATCCCGAGCAGCCAGGCCCCTGCCAGGCTCAGGAGTCTGAGTGAGAAAGGGCACCACCTCCTCTGGGTGATCCAACTGGATCCTGCTGGGCGGGGCTGGGGGACTAAGGGGAAGTGTCTTAGTTAGAGGGGTGCACCCCCAAGTCTGGGGCTGGGAGATGGAGCTCAGGTTGGACCCAAGTCCTGATTCGTGCCCTGGACCACAGGGCCTTGTTCAGGATAGGGCCTGGGCCCTGGGCCCTGGGCCCTGCAGGCTACAGCGTTCACCATGGCTGCATTAAGGATTCCCCTCAAAGTCCTGCTCTGGAAGCTCTCCCATAAAGTCCTAGGAACACTAACTCGGGTGGAAAATAGGGTGTTAGCAACATACAAACATGCTTTCCTGAGATTCCCGCTCTGTGGACGCTGACACAGAAAGGCGCGCGTGTGTGGGAGCAGTGAGACCCACCCGGGGCGTAATTTGTCTTGGTCTGGTGCCAGTGGGCCGGCGGTATTCAGAGCGATGGAACTAATGAGACTGGCGCCCCTGAGGCTGCTGGCGGCTGGGGGAGGCCCCGCCTGGGATTCATGTTATGATCCTCACGTCCTGCATGGGTGTCTCCCCCCGCCCCCCAGCCCCATTTCATGTACTTTTCACACACCAACCACGGATCGTTCCCATCAGAGCTCAGAGAAGCAAACCCTGAAATGAGCTGTGAGTTTCAGGAGAAATACCCAAACCTCCTCGCTGGTGGACAGCCAGGCTGTCTCAGGAGGCCTGCTGGTCACACAGAGGCGCCTCCTCTGATGCCGTCCAGAAGCCCAGGCCCTTTCCACCCCATTTGTGTTTCTGGGATTTTTTCTGCCCCATCTGTTTGTCTTCTGCGGAGCAATCACGGCAAATAGAAACCCGGGAGCTGAGGGCAGGGGGGCCTGACGACAACCCGACCGGCATGAGGATACACTTTCTGAGCACCTCCGACTCTTACTCGGCATTTAATATTGCCTCTGAGTTATTTGCACTGTTTGCATGAGGGGGAATTTACTTACAGCAAGAAAGTCTGACATGTTCAGAAATCATCTGAGTTGAGATCCTTAAATGTGTGTGTATGTGAGTGTGAGTGTGTGCGGTTGATAGCTGTGAGGCATGATTTTTGGTCATTAAAAATGGGGGTTTCCAAATTCTTCTAATAAATGTCAAGATCATAACATAAATCCCGGGAGAGGGACTTGAACTTCCCTACTTGAATATGCAAACGTGGATTCCGATGTGCATTTCAGGAAAGCAGACAGTGCGGAATTTGATTGAAACGTTAGCCTCCTTCCAGGCAGCTGGAAGTGATAAGATCTAGAAGATGTATTTAAAAGTGGGGGAGAAGGTTCCTGGCCGACGTGGCTCAGTGGCTGAGTGTCAACCTATGAACCAGGAGGTCATGGTTCAATTCCCAGTCAAGGCACATGCCCGGGTTGTGGGCTCAATCCCTAATGTGGGGTGTGCAGGAGGCAGCCAGCCGATCAATGATCCTCTCTCATCATTGGTATTTCTCTCTCTCTCTCCTTCTCCCTTCCTCTCTGAAATCAGTTATAAATAAATTAAAATAAATAAGTAAAAGGGGTGGGGGTGATGGCCACACTCTCTTGCCTTGACTTTCATTTGACTTGTTTCATGGACACATACGGACATGGAGTCTTCCAGGCTGGAGTCTGAGCTCATGGCCGTGGTTTGCCTGGACGTCCGCCAAAGGGCAGGGCAGCTTTTATGACTTGTCTCCACCCAAGGGGGCCCTGTGAGCAGCATGAGAAATGCACACGCCCCTGTCATTATGGGCTAGTGGAGGACTCCATTGTGCCCAACCCCCGCTGAAGGCCACAGGTAGCAGTGAGCCCTCCTTAATCAGACCTGGGTCATCGCCTCCAATCACTGCTCCGGGCCCAGGGGATGGCTGGCACTGGGCACCTGCTCAGGGTGACACAGAACAGAGCTGCTCCCAGGAGGCCTGTCTGGGAGGTGACAGGAGGGCCCTGCAGGAGGGACAGGTGCCTCCAGCTTTAACCCGTGGGCCATCAAACATTCATATTCAGATGAGGTCAGGCTGGGATGTCCCGCCACTTAATTCCGTGTTTCCCATAACCTCCTTCCCATGCCCCTCTGCCAGCCTCTGCACCTCATGTCGTGGGGTCTGAGACTCGTGACTCCTAGGGACGCTGCAGGGAGTGGGAGCAAGGCTGTCCTGTTTCACCTGAGACAGGAGACATGTCATGTCTCATCAGGATCTGGCAACACCGGATACATGATTCGGGCATAACTTCCAGGCAGGCTGGGCGAGCCAGGAGACCGCGTGGAGTTATTGGGGCACACTACCAGGTTACTGGTTCATAATTCGGATTTTGTAATCAAAGAAAACACGATAATTTCAAGAGAAACATCAAAAGTGCTTTATTCAAATAATGTCCATCGCTAGCTACACATTGCCCCATCTTTCAGGCAATTTGTGGATACCGTCCCAATAGAACTTTTCTTGTTTTGAGGCAAACCATTCAGAGACCCAATTTTCCACTTCTTCATGCATTTTGAAGTGCTGCTCAGAAAGTGCATGTGCCATCGATTGGAACAAGTGGCAATCTGAAGGAGCAAGGTCTGGTGAATATGGTGGGTGGGTTAATACTTCCCAGGCAAGATCTTTTATAGTGTCTTTAACTGGTTTTGAAGTGTGTGATGGTGTGTTATGAAGCAAAATAACTTCGCTGTGTCTTCTGGCCCATTCTGGTCGTTTTACGATCAAAGCATGGTTCAAATTGGTTATTTGTTGTCGGCAGCGATCAGTATTAATGGTTTCACCTGGTTTTAGAAGCTCATAATACACCACACCTTCCTGATCCCACCAAACGCAGAGCATTGTCTTCTTTCTGAAGCGATTTGGCCTTGCAGTTGATGTTGATGGTTGACCTGGATCAACCCATGATTTTGTGCATTTGGGATTCTCAAAATAAATCCACTTTTCATTGCCAGTCACAATTCATTTGATGCAAAAAAGACTTTCTTTCGTGCTGTTGAAGCAACATTTTACTGATGACTTTTCGGTTTTCCATTTGTCTTTCGTTCAGTTGATGTGGCACCCATTTTCCTTCCTTTAAAATCTTTCCCATTGCTTGTAAATGATCAGAAATTGTTTTCTGAGCAACGTTTAATCTTTCTGCAAGTTGTTTTTGAGTTTGAAATGCATCTTCATCCAATAATGCTTGTAATTGTTGGTCTTCAAATTGTTTTGGTTGACCTGGACGTTCTTTGTCTTTCACATTGAAATCATCACTTTTAAAGCGTTTAAACAGCGTTCACGAGCATCTTGAGATGGAGCATGTTCACCATAAGCTTCTGGAATTATACGATAACTTTTTCTTCAAAATAAAGTAATGAATTAAAACTTCCTGCAAATGCTCTTTTTTTGGCACGAAGTTCGACATTTTTAAGCGTAAAAATATCTATGATGTTCACACCTTCAGCAAATTTGACATATGAAGTTTTGAAGCTTGCTGTCAATACAGCAAAATAGCATACATATCAAATCGCATATATATCAACATGTGTGTAACTACATCTATTGAAAAAAATCCGCATTATTAACCGGTACACCTGGTAAGTACCCCACTACAAGGACCCCGCCAAAGCCTGCGGTTTTCATACCAAAGTAGGGAAAAACAGTTTAAAAAAGGGAAGAGACTGGCTTTGCCACCAGCGGAAGTTGGCTTTCAGAAGCTGTGTTCTCCTGGCGAGGCCTGAAGAGCTGAGAGAGCGCGGGCAACTGAGGTCATTTCTGTGCTCGATGGAGCAATAGGCCCAGGCTCACCGTGGAGGTCAGACTCCACTCCCTGGCTCACCGTGGAGTGCAGACCCCATTGCCCTGGGCTCACCTTGGAGGTCTGCCCCCACGAGGCTGCTTTCTTACACCAACACCAGAGCTGGACCAGTGCTGAGAGCTTAAGCTCCAGAGACTAACAGCTCAGCTTCCAAAGCTGCCTCGCCACCCTGCTGGCTGCTGCATTCACCCGGCCGTGACCTAGTGACATAACTTGGCAGCGAGACTCACTTGTGACCGGTCGAGATACCTGCTTGGCCATAGCTATAGGCCCGAGGACCCTTTTTGCATATCCTAATTATGTCTAATGAGCCAACGTCACCACTCCGCCTGCGCGTGGACATCAGGGCGGGCCGTGCAGGGGAGAGGGCCCTGCCGGGGAATGGAACAGCTGTGAGCGGAGCCATCGGTGACAAGGTTTCAGAAGGCGCCACAAGCCAGCTTCTCTGTGTCACTGGAAGCAGCAACTTATTCACTTATTTATGGGCGAAGCGGTGATACCAATTAAGCAAAAATGGTTCCAAATGCTAAGAATACATCCTCTAATGTAAAAGCGAATGAGCATTTATGGCCTTTAAAGTGTGTGAGGACGGTGCACTCCACGCTGACTAATGGCCCTCCTATTAATATTGATGGCCGCGGGATGTCACTGCCCATTAGGCGGTCTTTGCCTTAGAGCACGCCCAAGAAATGACAGCAGGCGCCCTCTGCAAACCACGGACATGGACACGCATCCAGGTTGGAAAAAGACGGTGCAGAGGGGCAAAGTCTAATGACAGGAGTGTCATAGGACTGGCCAGCTGGCAGGTGTTTCTGCAGGGATGTTAGCAATAAGAACTGGGGGTGGAATAAACACGTCAACAAACAGACTGTGGGAGGAGCCTATAGGATTGAGAGCAGGAGATCCCGGCGCAAAGGTAGGGATTTCGGCTAGTTGTTCCAGCCCTGAGTCGGCTCCCAGCAGCTGAGTGCTGATGGGGTAACAAGTGGGCTGGGGGGACCTTATAAAACCCTTAACTCCACTGAGGATGTGAAGAAGAAAGAGTTCAGCCTTCTGATCATGGATTAACTTCCTGTACCCTTTGGAGACTGCTCTCAATATGTCTGCGGACTGAAGAGTCGTGAATAGCTGTGTGCCGGATAACACCCGTGAAAGTCACGCCAACTCAGCACACCCACGGCCCACGTTACCCATGGCTGCGAACACAAGGCCACCAGCAAGGTCATGGCGAACAAAGATCTGTTAGCTGGATGGGGAACACTATGAACTTTCAAGAACTGCTCAGCTTGAGATTTACACAGGATGGGGCCCTCGTGCCCTTAATAAAGAGGATATAGGTCCCTGGCTGCGTTCACCACATCGCAGAGGTCACGGACCGATAAATCGCGAGCGTCATCACAGTGGCCACGCACCTGGCCCGGCTCAGCACCTGGGCCGCATCACTGATGCAGAGGGTGACTGCGGGGCAGGAAGGGGACTGTTTAGGGATAATTACAAGCAAGTGTGTGTTTATTCAGCAGGGCACGCATGAACCGCTTGCTCTTGTTTTCACTTCGATAATGAGGCTGGCCCCAAAATGGCCTTTGCAGGGTTCCTGTGAGGACATACACTTAATTACACTGCACACAAATGAGTTAATTATAAATAATATCACATCCTGAGACCTAGCCATGGTTTTGCGATGAACTGAAAGTTCCTATTCTGATGCTTTTTTCTTTCCAAGCGGAAACAAATATTAATTTTCTCAGAGCATGGACCTTGAGCAGACTGTGAAGGTGAAACAATGGTCGTCAAGAGTGCTCGGGCTGGGTCCCCACCAGGACACAGCATCTCAGACATCCGGTCAGTGCGAAACTGTTTCTGTTCTTTCCTTGCCTTCCCTGTTCCTGACTTCCAGCTGACCTAAGAATCTAAGCGAGATCAGGGTAACGCTCCATTAACGGGAAGGGGGGCAGCTCATGTGGGTGACTCCTTCCTCTGAGGGTTAAGATTTGCTGTGTTTTTTAAGTAGAAAGCAAGGTCGAGCTCCCACGTGTAACTGATAGACTTGTCCAGTGAGTCAGGGAGTTGGGGGACCACACAGTGGGTGGGTCCTGAGTAGTAAGTCCCATCTCTGACATGAATGAATTGCTGCAGGTCTCACTGATGTCGGTTACCAAGGGGACTGCAAACTCAGTGCCATTTTTAAAGTCCAGAAGCTGCGCCCCGGCCCACGTGGCTCAGCTGGTTGGGCACCATCCTGTGCACTGAGAGGCTGCAGGTTCGATTTCCAGTCAGGGCACGGGCCTGGATCGTGGGCTGTATCGCTTTAAGGGGCGTGCCGGGGCAGTCGATTGGTGTTTTGCTTTCACATCGATGTTTCTCTCTTCCTCTCTCATTAAAAATCAATATAAATATATTTAAAAATAAAACAAATTTTCAGCACTTGCTAGGGAGACTATCTCCCCTTCTCATTTTATCCTGTGCCATTTTCTTTTAGGGTTTCTCCACATGTCACTTCAGTCTCAGCAGAGGGCTGGTGGACCCCACAAGGTTTGTGTTATTTTCTTTCATACGTGGCTTCGTATGTAGACCAGACATGGCTCCCCTAGTCACACACCTGTGTCTGATGAAAAGTTACATGTTGCTGTGAGAAGGGGAGCGGAAGAGCTAGCACGGTCGAAGGCTGGGGAGTCTGTAGGAAAGTCTACGCACCAGGCAGCGGGGACCCGCTCTGCTGTACGCTGTGCTGCCTCTTTGTCCCCTTTATTCCAAGAGGTCACAGTTCAGTTCCCAGTCGGGGTACATGCCAGGGTTGCGGGCTCGATCCCCAGTGTGGGGTGTGCAGGATTCTCTCTCATCATTGATTCTCTCTCATCATGGATGTTTCTAGCTTGCTCTCCCTCTCCCTTCCTCTCTCTCTCAAAGAAATCAACACATTTTAAAAATGGCTTTAGGAGAACTGTAAACCCCCGAATTGTTTTCAAATGAAGGGCCTTCCTGTTTTTCCTTTCAGTCGACCTGAGCCCCAGTCCGGGTCCCGGACACCCTCAGCACAGCCCTGGGCGGGGTGCCCGAGCAGGTGGCTCTTACAGTCACAGCACACACAGCCTGCCGCTGCCCAGGGCTGCCGTGGCTCCGGGGTACACACTCGCTGACGCCACTGAAGCCCAGCCTCCCGCTGGAAGAAACATGGAGGAAATGTCAGGAGCATAAAGAACAACATTTTCCTAATACAGGGAAGATCCATAAGTATGCTTATGAGATGTGTGTATTTATATGCACCGGCGCCAGACTGTACCCTGCACCCCAGCGCACAGCACTGTCTGCCAGGAGAGACTCCATACATGTCTGTCGAAGGAATAAATAAGCAGAATAGCGCTATTTTGGCATTCCTGGAGTTCTGCCACGGAGCCGGTAGGTATGCAAATGTGTCTACCATGAACTATTTTAGCTGCTCCTGTAATTAACGCATGCTGGATGCACTTTGAAGAGACACTTAATATTGAATGTTCTTTATGATAAATAGTGTTTTCACAAGGTAGTGATATATTTGAAAACATAACAAAACCGTACCTACGGGACAGTCTCCGAGATAAATCCAACAAGTTCAATGGGACATGCGGACGCTCTGCTCCCCGAAGCCCAGCATAAGATATGCGGATGGGCACAGGCGATAGGGTACCTTTCAGAAGAAAAGTCTGGGTGTTTAGCTCAGTATTGGCAGAGCCAATTAGCTTTCTGTGTTTAAAAAGAAAAAGAGATTCCGAGTGTGAATGTGTCTGAGGGGTCAATGGCATCGAACGTGAGAACCCGGTACCTGAGAGATCTAAACACGCCACCCGAGACCACGGCGTGCGTGGTGCTGGTGGTGCCGGTGACGGTGGTGACAGCCATTGTCTGCGATCCCTCTCCCTTGCTCCGTGTTCCTTCCTGCAGAGTCAGGGAATGGCAGGCATCATAATCAGGCTTCTTGTTGATGAGATCCTGGGAGATGAGCTCCAGATGAATTTCATCTGTCTAATGCAGGTTTGACGGCGAAGGCATTATGAAAACTGCCACCGGTGCAGGGCCACTCGGAGAAGACGTGGCATGAAAACAGGGAGCCCCCTGCCTGCTCTGCCAGGGCCGCCCTGTGAGGACAGGACGGCCCGGCTGCGCGGGTACCGCCCGGCTTTCCGACTTCAATTAACCTCGCTTACCCAGGGAGCCACAGAGAAAGAGACGCGCGTTAATATCTGTTGCAAAGACACATCTCAGAGTCATTAAGTGCACATTAATAACGCAGGGAATGTATAATTTTGTAGGTGACAGATACTATTTTTACAGCTGCTCTTCAGAGGGAGAATAAGTTTCTCTTCATTAAAGACTAATGACTGACATTACATTTAAGTGTTCACATTAGATATGCTTCTTTGAATTTAATGATGGGGCAATGAGGCCTCTAATTAAATACTCAAAAATCTCCACAGGGAGAAACAAAACAAATTTATCTGCAATTTCAAAAAATAATGGAATCCATCTGTTACATAATAAAATTGTAAAATTTCAAATATTTAGGCATATTACCACTGTACCTCTGAAAGCTTAGCTCTTGATATTCTGAATTATTGGCATAACAAAGCGAGCAACATAGTAATGTGTGTTTCATTGTATGTTTGTTTTGTTTACACACCTTTAATACTCACTATATGGAGTGGCGAGGAGTTCCCTACAACCCTTAGATTACTTACTGAATTACTCTTATGGTCGAAATACCCCACAGTAGCAGCAAATATTTAAGCAATAATTGAAAGAAAAAAAAATGATTATAAGATTAAAGACTGCTATCTAGAACTTGGATTCTAACCAGTTTCCTAAATCATGTGATCTTCCTGAATTCTTTTACCCCCAATTTAGACCACAATGTGTCCATTTACCCTCTGCCAGAACTCATTATATATTTATTAAAAATGGAAAATGTTATTAAAGCTATTAACATTTTAAAAATTTAAGAACAGAAGTAGAATAACATGACTGGATCTTCATAATAAGCCACACTTAGATAAAATAATTTCTTCCCCAGACTCTGTTATTGAAATGGTTTGATAGTTTCTGGAAAACCCAGAAAGGCGGTCGTTGGTGAGGATAACTGGACTCTGGGAAATCAAGACATCGCTGGGATACTCTCTGAACTCTCAGATTTGCTCTTAGCTCCTACTATTGTCGAGGTTTGGCTCATGGGCATCATTTTGACAAACATCAAAGCAGAACAAAGCAAAATGTCACTTCTCTAAAAGGGAGAGGATTAAAATGCCGTGAAGGCACGGGGAAGAGAAACTGACGCCCTCCAAGTCCATGCTGATAGAGCTGTAACAACATCTCCCATCAGGCACGGGCCCCGGCGATGGGGGAGCAGGCGCAATTAGAGGAGCCTGCACGTGGGTGCCGGGAGCTGCTGTGCGGCTGCTAATTGTGTGGTTATGCTTACATGTTGCATGGAACTGGAGTCTGTCATCAGGAGCTGCTTTGACAGTTTTACTGAGAATTCCTGCTTGAAACAGAGCAGAGACTGGAGGCATTTTTCGCAGCCCAACACAAGAGTGCGGGAAAACATACTTCCCCCCGAGACAAGTTGGGGAAAATGATTCCTGAAGATGTCATAATTTGGGGGCCATGGTGATCCATTCGGAAGAATTTTATAGGCTCGTGCCTGCGTGAATAGGAAAGAATTATCCTGGAATATTCTGATGATGAGGGAGGCAAACAAAGGGAGGATGACCTAAGAGGGAGGTTTCTTCCCCCTCCTCCCTCTTCTTGCCTTTTCTTCCCTTTTGTTTTCCTTTCCTTTCTCCCCTTCCTTCCTTTTGCTTTTTAAAGTCAGGTTTACTGCTCATTCTCTTATGTTCATTTACCAAGCACCAGACACTGTACGCTCTGAAGGTTAAGTAATGAACAAAAGCCATACAGTCCCCAACTTAGGCATCTGAAACACTATCGCTAAAACTAATATTTGACCAGTCACTTCTTCAAAGTTTGCAACACTCATTTTTTATATTTTAAGGGTCAAGAGGTGATCTATAATAATAAAAGCGTAATATGCTAATCAGACTGGATGTTCTTCTGGACGACCTTTCGGACGAAGCTGGGGCTGGGAGGGAAGCCGGGGTGCCGGCAGCGGGGGGCAGGAGGGCCTACTCCTGCATGGATTTCGTGCATCGGGCCTCCAGTACTGTGAGAACAGGAGTGACTTATAATATCGACAGATACAGCATTCGCTCCCTTACTATCGAAAATAAAGTAACTAAACCAATTCCCATTTTAGATTCAGGATCAAATCTATTTCTACATAGTTTTTACCCAAGGTCATGTGAAGAAACCGGGGTCACTCAGGTACTGCATGTAGCAAAGGGCAGATCGACATAGAAGGTGTAGCCTACATCATGTTTAGAATGTGTTTGCTAAAATTGTACGGAGAGATCCATAATGCAGAACCAGAACTGATCTGGACAGTGGACAGTGGGTCCGTGTGTGTTAAATGCTGACCCCTGCTGGCCGGGAGGGGTGGTGCCATGTAATGCTCCCCAGGGGCCTGCATGGAAAAAACCACAGGGATGGCCTCTTCTGATGCCACTCCAGCCAGTGAGGGGGGGCGCCTTCTGGGTCAGGGGGGACGTTAGGCCCATGTGGTCCCTAACGGTACTGCAGAGTTGGGGAGCAGCAGCTCCTTACCCCCTGGGGAGGGGGAGCACTGGGTGCCCGGTACAGTCTGGGAGGCATGGGGAGCCCTCCACCTTTGCTGGTGAGGGTGTGCGTGGAGCTGCAGATTCTTCCCTGGTGTTTGGCTGCAGTAGGACAGATATCGTGTAACAGTTCTCGGTCTTGCGGACAGCCCTTCCCTGTCCTCTGGGTTTGAGGAGGCTTTAATTTGTGTTGTATTTGCCTCACTTCTTCTCATTTCCAGGTGTGGCCTCTCTGCCTGGAGAAGTCTGGGCCTTTTGAGGCAAAAAGAAAACTCAGCTCCCTGTCCTGCTGCCCTTGGGTCCGGAGGTCCCAGCCGGTCTGGCCTGTCTTCTCTCCAGCCCTTCGAGTCTCTTTTGTTTATCATGTAATTAGCAGGATATTAATTGTGCACAGTGGAAGGAACAGGGACATGCAGGCCTGTTCTTTCTTCCTGAAAGTGAGTTTCTTTAAAAAAACAGTAACTCGCCGAAACCGGTTTGGCTCAGTGGATAGAGCGTCGGCCTGCGGACTGAAAGGTCCCGGGTTCGATTCCGGTCAGGGGCATGTACCTTAGTTGCGGGCACATCCCCAGTGGGAGGTGTGCAGGAGGCAGCTGATCGATGTTTCTCTCTCATCGATGTTTCTAGCTCTCTATCCCTCTCCCTTCCTCTCTGTGAAATATCAATAAAATATATTAAAAAAAAACCAAAAAACAAAACAGTAACTATTCTAGTTGCAACTGGGAGACAAAATGGGATATATTAATATATTAGCCTTTTCTAATATACATTTGAAGATATATTTAAAAAGTAATAGTATATCCATCTATTCGTGTTTTTTAAAGGTATTGTTCTACAAGGTTTGTTAAGCCTCTTTATCGCTTCGATCTGTAGCTGTGTGTGTGTGTGCGCAAGTGTGTGCGTGTGTGTGTGTATTGTGTGCACCCTCATATCTCCCTTATTATTATTCTTCCTGCACAGAATTGTTCAAAAGTATCCAGGTGAATGTCCTGATACCTCCAGAAAGAGTAACACTTTAGTTTTATTACACGGACCATGAATCCTTTTATAGCTTCTCTTCTCTTATCACACTGATTTTCTATGTCATTTCTCTTTGGGCACACGGAAGGTACATTCCCAATGAAATAATGCCGACTACATTCTCCAGTCACCCTTCATATAATTTGCAGTTCCTTTTCTAATTATATCTATTTTTTCCTACCATATTGTTTGCCTCTAATTGTCTAGTTTATTCTGGTTAAAATCAAGGCGTTGCTCTGGCCTAAGAGAAACGTGGAAATGAAAGGAGACGCTGGGCAAGCACATGGTGGTTGTGCACAGGGAAGGGGTGAACGCAGCCGGGCCTGTCCTGCCGGCTCTGCGTCTCTGCCTCGAGGCTGCCTGGCCAGGTTCACTGGCCCACCGTCCCTCTCCACATCCACACAGCTGCTTTCACACCACGGCAGCCAAGGTGAGTGGTTACAGCCGAGACCCATGGAACCTACACCTGAAATATTTACCACCTGCTCCTTCTTCACAGGAGGAGTTGGCAGGTCCCTGCTTTGATAATTTTAATTGATAAGATCTTAGAGAAATAAAGTGAAGAAATGCCATTCCATTGTTTCTGAAGGCTCCCGGATGCTCACGTATGGTAACAGAATTAGTGTTAGGAGGAGAACGTCAGACTGATGCGATTACGTGTGTGTGTGTGGGGGGGGGGTCTTAGCCGCAGCCCATACAGGAGACCAGAGGAGACTGTCTTCTCAGCACTTTGCTTCAGCTTTTGTGGAACATCTCCTCTTGGGCTCCTTCCGGTCTGGCAGTCCTTCACGTCTATCAGTCATTGCACGTAGTGCCAGAAAGTCAGGGCGCTATCTCAGTCCTCTTCCAAGGCAGCTGTACCCCTACAACGACTTCATGTAACATGTGCTCCGGTGAGAACGCCCGCATCGCTAGCCCACACTTCCCTTTTCAGCCCTGGCTCATGTCATTGCTCCCTAGGCTTCGCCACACGATGGGCTTTAAGGCAGGAAGACTGAACAGGCTGCAGACTGAGCTCCAAGCCCCGAGCTCCTGGCTCTCTGCTCTCTGCCTGGTGCAGGCCCCACGGGCTGGCACACGGGGCGGGCCAAAGACTAAGGGTCATCTCTGTCTCGGGCTCGTCAGGTTCGTGCTTCCGTTCCGGTCATGGTATCGATGTTTGTGTGTCTGAGTATGGCTTGGGTGTCCATCCCTGAGTGTTTCTTCTTTGACTCTTCTGGAAAATTCACAACAATGATCTCTTCAAGGACTTTCTTCTTCTTTCTCTACTTCCCTTTTTGGATCTCTACTTATTCTAGTCTCCTTGTTGTTGTCATAGTTTCCATTTCATAGTCTCTCTTTGATCCATCTTGTAGTTCAAGGTCCTTTCTTCTACAACATGTAAGCTGCTGTGTAAAGATCATAAAGTTTTTAGAGCTGTGTTTTTCCTTTGAGAAGTGAATAACCAAGCTTATTGGTGCTCATCTTCCAGGACCCAGACCAGACGCTTTTCCCTGAAGAAGCCTTCTCTGACCTTTACTATATTTCGGGTTTCTCCATTCCATGTACTCAAATGGTTATGTTTCTTTTCTTCAGTCTGGGATTCTTTGACCACTAGTGTGATCATCGGTTTAATAAACAACCATTAGCACCCCCCACAACTTTATGCCCCTTCAGAGCAGAGGAGAACCCTGTTCTAATTCATGATCGACCCCGAAATCCAGCCCCCATGAAGTCTGACCAATGTGTTAGGGAGTCCTTTGATTATGTCTCATTGGTTGAGGGAAGATTCCTCTTGTATTGAGTAACTGTTATTGGTTGTGCATAGTCTTAACTATATGAAAACTAAATATATTAAATCTAAAGCATATTTGATTCTGAGTTTGGCCAAGCCAACCATTTGGAAAAAATATCCATGTTATTTCACGTGACCCCTGACATCACTTGAATTAAAAAGAAAGAAAGAAAAAGAAATGGAGAAACTAAGAGTGCTATTTAATGAGAAAATTTAGAAGAGAAGACTCACCCCATTAGACAGAACCTAAATATATTATCACATAGATATAGCAATGGATTCACGACCATCTGTTCTGCCATCTAGAGCTAATTAAAAAAAACACACACAACTCGGAGCAATTAAGAAACAACCATCAGCCTACAGTCTGACTCAAGAATGATTTGACAATAAAAACTATAGGAATTACAAATACACTGAATTAGGAAGTACCTAAGTAAAAGTTGTTTTTTGTTTTAATTTAAGAGAGGAAGGGAGAGGGAGAGAGATGAGAGAGAATCATTGATGGGCTGCCTCCTGCATGGCCCTCACTGGGGATTGAGCCTGCAACCCAGACATGTGCCCTGACCATGGATCGAACCGTGACACCCTGGTTCACAGGTCGATGCTCAACCACCAAGCTACGCCAGCCAGGCAAAGTTACAACTCATTAGAGTGCTGTGGAAAGTGGGGAGCATGGAGCACGGGTACTAATGGGAACATCACCGAGGCCGTGGTTACCTGCAGCACCCTAGTCCATGATGAGTATACCTGCCTAGTTGAGCTCAGCATGTGATTCTAATCGTCTTAGAAAAACTCCCAACACACTTCTGGACTATTACATACCAGCCTAGGTAACTGAAAAGTAGAAAAGCACTTATGCTGGAGACCTGATTTTCATTCCTGGAATAATAATACTCAATAGATCCATGGTGATTTTTTAAAATGAATGAACAGAGTTGCTGAAACTTCTATTGATGCTGTGTGTCTGGCTTTTCATTCAGTGCAATATTTTTCCATCTGTTCCATGCACTTATTACCTAAAGTCTCACAAGATATTTTGTGTTTTGCATACATGCATAATTTCTAAAACCTGGGAGTGAATAAAGCAGGTGGGATTAGCCTGACTTGACAGATGAAGAAATTGAGACTTTGATGAGATAAGGTGAATGTTGCATACATGGATCGTAATTTCATCATGACTCTTAAGTCCACTAGCCTTCCTACTGCATTGCCCTTTTTCTATTTATCAGATAATTAGCATGCTTATACACACTTAATATTATTCATTGGAGTAATATTATGGAAAGACTTTTTTTTCTGAAGAACAAATGGCAGTAAGTCCTCCAACCAACCAGGAGAGAGCTGAGCTCTGCTTCCACAAACTGCTGAGGTGATAACCACGTGGTTTCCACATAAATCACATCGTCTGAGGGCAGAGTCTACGGCGTAGAAAAAGGGAGTCATGCATGTCGGAGGCTGCAGTGTATGGAAGCAAACAGGAAAAGTCTAACCTCCAACCCTTTCCTGATCCTCCCCAACACGACTGCCCCTCCTTAGCCTGCACCCACGGGGGCAGTGCCCAGGGCTCTGGGAGGTTTGAGAGCCTCCTGGGAAAACTATGTACAATTTCCTGTAGAACCACCAGCTTGGGAGAATCCTATCTAATAAAGAGGGAATATGCTAATTGAACCTCTCGCCGTTGCAAAGATGGTGGTGCCCACAGCCAATAAGGAGGAAGGAGGGAATATGCTAATTGACTGCTCCGCCCTCAAATGTGGTGACACCCACAGCCAATAAGGTGGGAATATGCTAACTGACTGCCCTGCCCTGAAAGATGGCAGTGCCCACAGCCACAGGATGGCGGCTCCCAGTCCCCTCAGCCCCACTGGAGCAGCAGGCATGCGGCAAGGCCGGGCCTGCCCCAGGTGGACCTGGCCACTCTACGCGCCTGCCTCCAGAGTCTCCCAGTCCCCTCAGCTTCCCAGGGCTGGCCCAAGGTGCAGGCAAGCCTCAGATGTTGGCTGCCCAGCCAGCTGCCAGGGCCACCCAAGGCTCAGGTAACCAGGGCCAGTCGAGGCTTGCGCTTCTGGCAGTGGCAGCAGCAGAGATGTGATGGGGCATCACCTTCCTTTGATCACTGGGTCACCTCCTGCCCCTGAGGGCTCCCAGACTGTGAGAGGGGGCAGGCCAGGCTGAGGGATCCCCCCTTCAGTGAATGAATTTTCATGCACTGGGCCTCTAGACTGTAAATCGTATGGAAGATGACTTATCATTGCAATGGAACCACGTGTTGTGACATCATAAAGGGATAAGGCAAAAATTCATCATCTAATAGTAGTCATACAAACTCTTACCTTCATAATTAAGTACACAAAAATACCAAGTTTGGGCCAATGTGACACTAGGCTGTGAACATGCAAAATAAACTAAAATCAACGCAGAACTATACTTTTAGGAGCTCATCAAGGAGTTAGCGTAATTCCTTTTGTTTAGTATCTGACCCTGAAAACAAAAAGCACTGTTAGGGCTCAGATCAACCTGAATGGGAAAAACCAACCGTGATGTTCTCAGCTCTGTGTTTGTAACTAAACCACAGGCTTCCATCTGGCTTGGTGTCCCTGGGCCGTCTCCAAAAGCTCCTGTCTAGTGTACCTATTAAGACACAGGAAAGCTCACCACATCACCCTAAATAAAGACTGACAGACAACCTATTGCTAGAAAATGAGCGGAACTTCCACTAACTGCTGAGCTGATGGAACCAGACACAAGGAGAAATGGTGCTCCGAGAAAGAGAGAGCCTCACACCCAGGAAGACGGGAAGATGTCTTCCCGAGTCTCCTCTCTCTCTTTCTTACACAGGCTGCTCTCTGTATCTAATCTCTAGGATCCCAGCCAGCCAATCGCCCTTTTTCTGTGTGGCTGCTGCTTTTATAGGTAATCTCAGGAATGTCTCGGTCTCCTTCCTCAGAAACACATGCTGGCGTGGAGGCCGGGTTCTGAGCAGGGCTGTGTCCTGAAGAACACAGCTCGGAGGAGCAGCGCAGGGTGGCTCCGGGCAGAGGCTGGGGAGGATCCACACAGTGGATGCTCCCCTGTGGTCTTGATCTAGAGGTGAGAACTCCAGGGTGTGGGATGAAAGGCACCCTCTTACTTTCAACAGAGAGGACCCTGGGAGCTAGGCTGGGAACTGTGCACGTCAATTCACCTTGCACATACAGATCTGAGAAGATGATTAGCTATTTCATCAAGTGGACAGCGGCTGGGGCCAAGGGCAGGCTGCTAACTGGTGAGCTCTGTACCCAGGAGAGATCTCCATTCCTACCAGGAGGAAAACCAAACAACATGGGCCCTGTGAAATCCTAGCCGCCCTTCAGAGAGGGGAAACAGCGTATCCCTATGAAGGCTCATTTAGAGAACATTTTAAAAAATGGTTTGTCCAAGAAACCAGAAGAATGTTAAAATATTTCAGCTGGAATCAAACCCCGATATGCAAGAGAAGTGATCTGTGTGCAGAGCTGAGAAGCTAGTACTGGCAGTAAATGGGATCCAGTATAAAACGGGGGCTGGACTGGAAATAAAACAAGATGTGACACAGAGACCAAAGCTGGGAGGTGAAGGAGCGAATCAAAATAAAAGACAGCAAACTGAAGTGTGAAGACACTTAAAATTTGCCTCCGAAGCAGTAAAGAAAAGAACTGAGTCACATTCGCACGAGGGCAGTTCCGTCAAGGACAGAACCCATGCACCCCAGGGGTCCCACAAGGTAACAGAGACTCTGAGAAAGTCCCATCGCTAGTGATGCATTAGCCTTAGTAACCTAGTAGCATATGCATCCCTCCTGTGTTTGTGGTGATGCTGATGTAAACAAAACCACTTTGCTGCCAGTCACATAAAAGAGCAGCACCTACAATTATCCTATCTAATAATAGAATAATATGCAAATTGACAGTCACTCCAACACACAAGATGGCTGCCCATGTGGTCAAAGATGACTGCCCCCATGTGGACACAAGATGGCCACCATAAGATGGCCAGCAGGGGAGGGCAGTGGGGAGGGACCAGGCCTGCAAGGGAGGGCAGTTGGGGGCAAACAGGCTGGCAGGGGAGCTGTTAGGCATCAATCAGGCTGGAAGGGGAGTGGTTAGGGGGTGATCAGGATGGCAGGCAGAAGTGGTTAGGGGCAATCCGGAAGGTAGGCAGGTGAGCAGTTGGGAGCCAGCAGTCCTGGATTGTGAGAGGGATCCCAGATTGGACAGGGTGCAGGCTGGGCTGAGGGACACACACCCCCGTGCACGAATATCATGCACCGGGCCTCTAGTGTACACATAATACTTGATAATGAAAATAACTGTTACTCCTTTACGTATTTACTACACTGTACTTTTTATTATTATTTTAGAATTGATCCTTTCTACTTATATATATAAATGTTTGTTTTAAAACGGTAACCACGTTAGCTGGCATCACCTGGTACACCTCCTGTTTCCTCTACAATTTACACCTTGTTGCACTCCACCATTTAACCAGAGAAAGGCCACAGTTAGCACTCAATGCTAATTACATGATGAATGGACATAATACACTATTTATTGTAGCTACCTCTGGCGTCTGACTTTTGATTGAAGGAGCCTCCTAAATGTTAGGTAACCACCTGAAGACTGTATTTCTCATTTGGGTAACTCTAAACACACACACACACACACACACACACACACAGTCTATGTTTAAGTAAGTTAACATTCAGAGAGTTAATCAATCAGAAGGCACAGTGATTCAAATAAGGCTGCATTATGCATTATGACAAGTAGTTTGAACTCTAACGAACACCTTACTTGCAGTCATAGCTCTCTCTCTCTTGTCTTGCTTTTTGGAAAGTACCTGGATGTTGGCAGCCAGCAATTAGTTATGTTAAAGCCTAAAACTTCCATCTTCAATTGATCTCCCTGTTTCTGAGGATGATCATTTATAAAATCATAAAGCAATTCCTATAATTTATCTAATGAATTTTCTTGCTGAACTCTGATTTAGCTTAACACAGTAGAATATTATGTAGCATAATTTAGTTAAAACCAAAACAAATTTTAACAACTCCATAAACTAGGCAAACATGAAAATTTGCCCAGAAAATATAATTTAGTTCATTCAGTTTACTTCAGTGTTTGAAGGGAAAGCGCTCTCTGTGGAAGAAATGTTTGGGGAGCAAATTCTGAAGTTTCTTATTAGACCCTATGAATTCCTGACCCCATAAACATTAAACGCTTCATAGCTTCCACAGTTTGATCGACAGCATCTCTGCCAAGCTTTTATGAACAGACTATTGAATTCAGCGTTAGTAACTCTGTATGCAATGCGAAGCAAGCTTTAAAGAAATTCATTCTACTTTCAGAATGGAATTATGCCTGAGTGTGACCTTCAGCTGTCCTTCTGCGTAGTTCTGTATCCTTAGGAACTTCCCCCGGGCTTCCTAACTTTTGAGATATTTCCAATCAATATTAGTGGCAACTTACACTTGATGATGGCTTACTTGAGGAAGTTGCCCTTATTTATTATTTGGTTTCACTCAAAATCACTACAGATTAGCAAACTGAGGTCCAAGGAATAGTCAAAGGCCCCATGGCTGGAAAGTGGGGGATCTAGGAATGGAGCAAATAGAATGTTCCAGAACCTGTGCATCTGAAGCTGTTTTATATTGACCTTGATATATGCTGAATCACATTCTTAGGCAGAGTCTTGTTTTTACTACATCCCATTAATTACTGAACTAAGAGTAGGTTTGCAGGAGTTGAGAGATTGAATGGGTTTACATTTGAGTAGAATGGTGCAAACCCTCACTGGCTGGGAAGATGAGGTGATTTCACAATTATATATATATATATAATTATACACACACACACACACACACACACACACACACATTGTATATATATATATGTATTGATAGATATAGATAGATAGATAGAGATATACTAGTGGCCTGGTGCATGAAATTCGTGTACATTAAAAGGGAATTAATTAGAGGAAATATTTGAATATTGCTATTTGCCCTTTATAATAGAAGTGTCAGAGATGAAAGAAAATTAGTAAAATGTATATGAAAATCTCCCTCCTGTCAGAGTCTGGGGTGCACCGCAGGACCTAGAGTCAAGTCCCTGCCCACCACCCGCATGCGCTTCTAAAACGCTGGAGACCCAGACCCGGCTGGCCACACACTTGTCAAGCCCATCCGGGTCGGGGGCACAGCCTCAGGTCCCCCAGCCTGGCGCTGGGCAGGGGGTTGCAGCCTCAGGTCCCCCAGCCTGGCACCGGGTCGGGGGCACAGTCTCAGATCCCCTGTCAAGCCCCACCGGGCAGGGGGCGCAGCCTCAGGTCCCCCAGCCCAGCGCTGGGGCTGTGGGCATGGCCTGAGGTCCCCCATCAAGCCCTGACAGGCGAGGGGCGCAGCCTGAGGTCCCCCATCAAGCCCCACCGGGCAAGGGGCACGGCCTGAGGTCCCTCTCAGGTCCTTGCCCCGGCCAGGCGCCATGTAGCCTCAGGTTCCTGCTGTTCAGTCGTGATGTTAGGGCATCCTGCCTACTTTGCATATTCCTCTATTATATAGATAGATGTATAGATCTCAGAGAGGAAGGAGAGGGGAGAGGGAGATAGAAACATCTATGATGACAGAGAATCATGGATTGACTGCCTCCTACACGCCCCACACTGGGGATCAAGCCTGCAACCCAGGCATGTGCCCTGACTGGGAACTGAACCATGACCTCCTGGTTCATAGGCTGATGCTCAACCACTGAGCCATGCTGGCCGGGCTGATTTCACAATTTTGAATACAGAGTGAACAGCGTTGACTTTGCTTAGTGTGCTTCCTCCTACCTTCCTCCTGCAGATTCGGGCAAACTGTGGCAACCATTTTCATCTCTCATCTGGCCTTGGGTTCCACAGGTGGGGCATCCCAGCATCCCTGTGTGATTAGAACACAATTACTCCCCAGTGACTTAAACAGAGTAACAGCTGACAGTCCTTCAGTGTAGAGCAGTGGTCGCCAACCTTTCGGACCTCACGGACCACCAGCGGTCCGTGGACTACCTGTTGGCATCCGCTGGTCTAGAGCTCTACGTCCAAATGGCTGTTACTTCTGGGCATTTCTTAATGAGCAGATGAGCACCATTTTTAAGGGGCTAAGGTTACAGCAGGGCAGCCAGGACCTGTACTCTATGCTGGAGTCAGAACCCGGCTCGTTCAGTAGGTGGCGCCCTTCCCTTCTACTGCACATCTTAAAAGGAAGCCCTGACATAACATTGGGGATTCTGCTACTGGTGCCATTTTCCAGGGACAACTGTCTAATACTCAAATATTTGTCTTTATTCTTTTCCCTTAATAACATTACTAAATTCTAAAAAGTAGCCCATTTACTAAATTGTCTCTAAAATCCAACCAAAATTATTGACCCTATACTTCTCTCTAGTTTATACCATCACAAAAAAATATATGACATGTTCCACCTCCAAGTAGCTATTTCAGTTATTAAATACTTAATAACATATGTTGAGAGCATCTGGATAGAAAATGTAATTGCAATAACATCGAATTCCCAAATGAGGACTGCACAATTTTCTTTCTGAGCCTTTCCATTTTGCACATCATGAATGACCATCTCTCACTTTTGAGTTCCACAAGAATAATATCTTGGATAACAGCCATCACTATTAATTAAGAGCCACCTATCCACTGTGTTCTGCATGCCTGGACAGGAGATTTTTACGCAGTCACCTATGACGTCTTGCCTGTTGGTGAACTTTATACATTTGCTGGGTCCGTGGGAGCTTGTTACAGTGCACACTTAGGCTCCACCCACTGCCCACCCCTCCTGAACTCCTGGCATCAGGAGTCTGCACAACAGGCTGCCAGAGTCTGAGGGGCCCTGCGGTGGTTTCAGGAGGCCAATCAGCACGAACTGGGGAAACACGGTGGAGGGGCCCTTCTCCACGAGGTGTTACACCCTTTGTCTTGTTTGCAAGTGAAGACTGGGATCTGGGATGAACCTGCAATACCCCACGTGCTTCTTTTTTTTTTTTTTTAAATATATTTTATTGATTTTTTACAGAGAGGAAGGGAGAGGGATAGAGAGTTAGAAACATCGATGAGAGAGACATCGATCAGCTGCCTCCTGCACACCTCCCACTGGGGATGTGCCCACAGCCAAGGTACATGCCCTTGACCGGAATCGAACCTGGGACCTTTGAGTCCGCAGGCTGATGCTCTATCCACTGAGCCAAACCGGTTAGGGCCCCACATGCTTCTAATCCCTGTTTCTAAGCGAGTGAATATATGAATCACTTCCTTTTCAACTCCTAAGTAGATACGTGACTTTGATGTGTATAAAACAAGGGATTTTATCATGTTTTGAATATAAAGCTTTTTTCCTTTTTTGTAAAAGATTCCACTTTGAAGCCCATGACTTTAGAATATGTCAATAATCTACAGAGGTAAATGAGGATGATCTGAACAATTACTCATCATTTCTGTGGTGAAAATGAAACCATTTTATTTGCCACATTCAACTTAACCAAACAAGTCCATCAAAATTTACAAATTTACTGAACAATAAGTGCATTGGATAATTGAACAAAAATATGTTTGATTCTAAGTCTTTCAAATACGGTAGAATTAATTTAGAAATAATGACAGTACATGGACAGGTACTGCTTCCATGTTGGGATGAAGTCAAGTCACTAAGGGCAGATTTATGGAGGATTTGATATGCCACGGGATGGTTTCAGATACTGAGAAGAACGGACCTGGGCTTAGTTTTTCTCCTCTAGGATAATTCCTTCTTGTAACCTGGTATGCAGAGCTCTCAGAGATGTTTGATCATTTCCACCTGAGGTAGAGCCAAAGATCTTGGGAGCTTTACAGTGAAAAATGGGCTCAGGGGCAGCCCAAAACTAAAGAACAAGAAAAATTGCTGTAAATTTGTTGCTGGCAACATGTAGGCATCTTCTTTCAGATCCCACTGAGAGAGGAATGTGTGCTTACACATGTTTTGAATATAAATTAAGCCTACAGAGGTAAATATAGCCTAGTATTTTTATTATGCTTACCTTGATAGTATATTAGATGATATTAAAATAGCACACATTCACAGACTATACAGTAAAGTGTCTCCACCCGATAAAACTTGGGAAGGGAGATGATGCCATGACATGTACACCTGATCCAGACACCAGGCTCAATTAATTTTTGTTTGAACTGCAATGTATTATATGTCTGACAGTATAGTTACCGGGCAATGGCATGCTGAAAGTCATTAGTGATAACATGTAGCACTACTCATTGTGGGATTAATCTAAGCTCCATAAACAACTAAATCGATGATGGTGAATTTATAACTTCATATATAATGAAGCAAGAGTAGCAGAGAAGGAAAGCGCCCACTAACTGGGGACAGCATTAACAGCATAATGACAACAACGTCTCCTTCAGAATGGATGGAATTCCAGCTTTTCTTGTTCAAAATGTGGCCAAAGCTCTTAACACCATACGAAATGAGTCTTCAATAATAAGCTCAAGCTATGCTGATTTAATGTTTTTATTTTTCATACAGTTGAATCCACTATTATTTTATGTTGCTTTCAGGTGTGCACCGAGTTTTTAGACAGTCATATAACTTATACAGTGATCCTCCAATAAGACTAGTACCCACCAGGCACCATACACAGTTATTACAATACCAGAGGCCCGGTGCATGAAGATTCGTGCAAGAATGGGCCTTCCTTCCCCTGGCTGCCAGCACCGCCTTCACTTCGGCCCGGAGCTGCCTTTCCGCCTTCCCAAGCTGCCCAGAGGCCCAGGGCAGCTGGGGTGGTGTGGAGCATCTGCATCATCGCCATGGTGACGACGCAAGCGTCCCGCCCTGCCCCTGGCAGCTCGGTGCCTGTGTATGCAAATCAACCCACCGTCTTTGTTGGGTTAATTTGCATACTCACTCCTGATTGGCTGGTGGGTGTCGTGAAGGTACGGTCAATTTGCATCTTACTCTTTTATTAGTGTAGATTATTGATTATATTCCCTATGCTGTACTTTACTTTCTGCTATTGTTCTGTAACTACCAATCTTCACTTCTCAACCCCTTCATCGTTTTTTACTCAGCCCTCCACCCTGCAACCCCTCTGGCAACCATCAGCTGTTCTCTGTGTCTATGAGTCTGTTTCTGTTTTGTTTCTTCATGTATTTTGTTCTTTCAAGTCCACATACAAGTGACATCATATGGCATTTGCCTTTTTCTGTTTGACTTATTTCACTTAGCATAATACCTTCTAGGTCCATCCATGCTGTCACAAAGATTTCATTCTTTTTTATGGTGGAGTAATAGTCCACTGTATATAGGCACCCCAGCTTTTTTATCCAGTTACCTATTGATGGACACCTAGGATGCTTCCAGGTTTTGGCTATTATAAATAACTAGAGGCCTGGTGCACGAAATTCGTGCAATGGGGGGGGGGTTGTCCCTCAGCCCAGCCTGCACCCTCTCCAATCTGGGACCCCTCGAGGGATGTCCTAGGATCGGGCCTAAACAGGCAGTTGGACATCCCTCTCACAATCCAGGACTGCTGGCTCCCAACTGCTCGCCTGCCTGCCTTCCTGATTGCCCCTAACCGCTTCTGCCTGCCAGCCTGATCACCCCCTAACCACTCCTCTGCTAGCCTGATTGATGCCTAACTGCTCCCCTGCCAGCCCAATTGCCCCTAACTGCCCTTCCTACAGGCCTGGTCACCCCTAACTGCCCTCCCCTGCAGGCCTGGTCCCTCCCAACTGCCCTCCCCTGCTGGCCATCTTGTGGCAGCCATCTTGTGTCCACATGGGGAAAGGATCTTTGACCACATAAGGGCAGCCATCTTGTGTGTTGGAGTGATGGTCAATTTGCATATTACTCTTTTATTAGATAGAGGCCTGGTGCACGGGTGGGGGCCAGCTGGTTTGCCCTGAAGGGTGTCCCGGATCAGGGTGGGGGTTCCCTTGGGGCATGGGGTGGCCTGGGAGAGGGGCCTGTGGTGGTTTGCAGGCCGGCCACACCCTCAGGTGACCCAAGCTGAGGCCCTGGTATCTGGGATTTATTTATCTTCTATAATTGAAACTTTGTAGCCTTGAGCAGAGCCAAGCCTCCTGCTTGCTCTGTGGCCACAGCCATTTTTGTTGGGATTTACTTATCTTCTATAATTGAAACTTTGTAGACTTAAGCAGAGGCCAAGGCAGGCCAGGGCTGCGGAAGCTTGGCTTCCTCCATCACCGGGGGCAACTCAAGCCTCCTGCTCTCTCCAGCTCCGTGGCTGCTGCCATTTTTGTTGGGATTTATCTATCTTCTATAATTGAAACTTTGTAGCCTTGAGTGTAGGCCTGGGCCTGCCAGGGTGTGCAGAAAGCTTGGCTTCCTCCATTGCCGGAGAAACCCAAGCCTCTTGCTTGCTCCGTGGCTGCAGCCATCTTGGTTGGGTTTATTTGCATACTTGCTCATGATTGGCTGGTGGGCATGGCTTGTGGGTACAGTGGAGTGATGGTTAATTTGCATATTACTCTTTTATTAGATAGGATGTTGCAATGAACACAGCAGTACAGCAAAGTTGATTTTAGTTTAAGAATACCAACTCTTAGTTTGATTGAGGAGTGCATCAGGCTACTGGTAAGAACCTCTGAGTGGCGCTGCGCCAAGGTGAGAGTCAGTGCAATTACACAGCACTTTCCCTACAGAACCGAGGGGAGACCGACACCTTGCTTCCGTGCAGAGCTCACTAAGAGGACGGCGCCTTTTAGAACCATCTCTATCGAGGGAGATGCGATGTGAACTCTAAAATTAAGACCCGCCAGAATTACATAACGCTGATGACAGTAGGAAGCAGTAGGGAGGGTGTCTTCAGGCAGCATATGAATCGGATCAATGATGGCAGAGCTACTGCACCTGAATAAGAGTTCAGACCAAAGAAAAGTCAGTTCATTCTGAGAGGTGAGGGCTTGAAATGGGCCTGAACCACCTGAACCACCCGGAAAGGAAAGGAGGGAGGAAGAAGCCTGATGGGTAAATATTATCAATCAATGTGCAAAGGTCAAGGCATATCCAACTACAAATATAAACTATTTATCTTCAAACTTGAAAAATATGGAGGAAATATTAATGATAGATACTTAGAGTGACAGGGGTGAGTCTTGAATTACAAAGTTACATTATCTAGAAACAAGCATCATGCTTTCAATGATTTTGGATCCTATCTACATGAAAACTTCTCATATGTTCATAGGATGGTGGAAAAGTTTTCTCAAGGTTGTCCAAGAGAGCTTTTCATTATAAATAAACATGCCCCTTTCTGTGCAATGGGTTAATATTCTCCCACACTCCTCAATTTACTTAAACGTACAAACATTTTGGTTTCCTGAGAGATTGGATTTTGGCTTTCCTAAAGATTGTCATCCCAGTCACATGTCAATGCTTTTTTGGGGGGGAGGGGAAGGGTAGTGTTCGAATAGAAGACTACATGATATTCCCCTATAATTTAATCACTGCTTTGCTCTGGTTTTCTTCCTGAAATGACTCATTTTTCTGTTACATGTTTTTTTGAATGGATTCAGTGACTAGGCTTATGCAAAGAAAGCTTAAGAAATAAAGCATCTAAAAGGAAGAAGAAACTCTCCCGTCCCTTCGGAAGTGAAGCGAAGCCTTGTTTTCTATGCTGTCACCTAATTGTGCTCAGGCCATTTCTTTTTTCTTAATGAGAAATGGTGGCTACAGGGTACCCACAGGTGGGTGTCACCTGGTTACTGGACCAAGAAGCAACAACAAATGCATAAGCAGAGCTGGAGCAAGATATTTAAGTGGAGTGTCAGCATATGACAAAATAAAAGCCGGAGCCGCAGCGCGGGAAGTTGCTAAGGCAGGCGTGCAGTGTGAGGTGGCAGCGAATAAAGGGAGGATTCCTGGTTGTGTTTCTAGCGAAACAGGTACTCGGTGAAGTTCAGGGCATCGTTACCAATTTGACCTCCCCTGGAGGGAGTACTGAATTGGTCATTACAGAATTCCTTATGGAAAAAACAGACTTGGAAAATACACAGTTTAGACATAGCACAGGGTGACGGTTTCAGAGATTTGCGTGTTGAGGAGAAAGGCTGAGGAAGTGGATCAGATCCTCACAGGAAAACAGTAACTTCGTGATGATTTAATTACGCAGTTGTACGGGAACGGGGCTGGATTAATAACATTGATCTTCAGATCATATTCACACGGGGACAGAGCAGAGCTGCTGAGAAGGAGGAAAAGACACATCCCAGTATATTAAAGAAGAGAGTGGAGAGTGTCTAGGTTTAGACACAGTGCCGTTTATAAGATAACGGCTTTGGAACAATCCCAGCTGCTCAATGTGACCATCACACCGATTGAACACAGTATGAACGATGTATTCAAATAAGCCGGAGCGTCCCACTGCAGACGGAGGCTCCTCAGCTTAATCCAACTCGCATCTCCCACCAAGACCGCTGCCTCGGCGATGTGATTTCAGTCGCAAGGGACCTGGATTTATTATTTCACTGATACCCGGCTACATTCAAATAGTCATTAACTTAAAGGGAATGGAAGGTGTGACAACGGGTTATCCCATGTGTGCTGATTTATTTTCAATTTCCAACAGTTCTTCAGTGATGGCGAGATCCCGGGGTGCCAGGGGCTGGCTTGAAGACGGAACGCCGGGTTCCTGGGAGACAGTAGGTGCTCAGTCAACGCGTGTTGACCTGCTCACGGCTCTGGATCGCCGCTTTCGCTCCTACATCACGGAAGCGCTGGGAGACCGAAGGGAGGGCACGGCCGTGTTCCTTCCGCAGTCTGCACCCCCAGACAGTTAGCTAACGAGCGGCGGGCTCGCAGGTGCTCCGCAGAGTGTTAAGCATACATATGGCTTCAGGGACACACGATTTACATTCTGAAACTCTGTTTCCTGAGAGGAACTGAGCTGCAGCCACGGCGGTGCTGGGAACCACCCCATCGTTAAAACCCCTACGCTGGGACCCGAGCTCGCCTTACTCCTCTCTGCAGCGTTTCCCTCCTTCTTCCCGCATCGTCACAGCTGCTACTCACAGCAAGGGCTTCTAATCCTGCCTAATTGGAACAACGGCATTACAGAATGCTCCAGAAAGGTCACACTCCAGCAAGCTGGCCCTGTGACATGCTCATCTACTTGAAGAATGGAGATGTAGCATTAAATAATCTTTGTGCATCCCTAAAAGGGAAACAATCTTAAACATGATTACACACCAACTTTCCTTGACCAACAGAATTATTTTCCCAAGATTCACCTAAACCAGAAGACCGGATGGAGGAAGAAAATAGCCCACAGTGGGTTATTTGCCAAGGCTCCTGGCACACTTGTCTTACCGAGGTTGGTGTACTTACCTCTATTTTCATGGACAGAATGAAACAACTGTAAAAGATTCGGTGGAAATTTTAATCAATGAATGTCCAGAGGGAATATTCTCATTTGAGCAAATTGTCTGCTCTCTCAGCTTGATTCAACATGCAGACACAGTGAAGCATCCATCTTCTATAAAAACTGCTGTTTGAAATTTTAACCCTGCTATTTTGGCTTCTGTGAACGCTTGCTTGCTTAAATAATAAGGAAAATGAGACTACTCCCATTCCAGAGAGGCCGTGGATATGCCCCAGACCAGCGGTCGGCAAACTCATTAGTCAACAGAGCCAAATATCAACCGTACAACGATTGAAATTTCTTTTGAGAGCCAAATTTTTTAAACTTAAACTATATAGGTAGGTACATTGTTGTTAACTTAATTAGGGTACTCCTAAGCTGGCCTTTGCTAAAAACTCAAGGGGCCAAAGAGCCGCATGTGGCTCGCGAGCCACAGTTTGCCGACCACTGCCCCAGACAGAGTTGTCAGTGCTGACACCAGGCCAGGTCTTGAGATACGGTCTCATGGCCCCTTCCCAGCACGTAGGCCTTCTTTCCCAGAAGGCCCGAAAGTCTCATTCCAAATTTGGGAGACAAAAGAGCTAGGAAAAGTATAAATAGAAAAGGTTTCCTCCATGTGGGGGGGAAATGGGGGGTGCCCAGAATTTGAAAGGCACATTTGTCTCTGGCCCTGCGCTTCATAAAATGTAACTCCCTTTCTCTAAGCATGGCTTGGATTTTTTCTGGTCTTCTGTAACAACAGAGCTTAATTCACTACTGGTTCACAAGAAATTTTTAACGAAGACAGTCCTGGCCAGGTGGACCCGTTGGTTGGAGCATTGTCCCTGCCCCAAAAGGTTGTGGATTCAAATCCCAGTCAGGGCACATACCCGGGTTGCGGGTTTGATCCCTTTCACATCAATGTTTCTCTCTCTTTCTCCTTCTCCCTCTCTCTCCCTTCCTCTCTTTCTAAAATCAATTAAAAAAAATCCTTGGGTGAGGACAGATGAGGATAGGAATGATGTTCCACGCTGTGGGTGACTCTGGATCCCTGACGCAAGGAGTCCCGATGCCGCAGCCCTGGGGCCGCAAGGAGTCCCAGGACGCTCTTCCCCCTTCAACGCCTGTGCCCGCTGCTCCCATGAACCAACGTACAACACTCCTCCTCTCTGCTTACTTCTTGGTTTTACTTTGCTCTCTCCTGCTTTGTTTTCAAGCACAGGTAACACATAAATAGGTGCTTATCTCAAAATATTTGAATAATATGCCGATACAAAAGCAGTGAAAGCCCCCACCCCCTCCTCACTCTGGAGGTGGCCATTTATCTGGATGGCGCGAGTCTCCCGGGCCCTCACGGCTCTGATGCTCAGCTGCAAGGACAGACTTACTCACATGGACAAAGGTCTGTTTATTTTTTTAATTTCTTCCTTTTTACACAAACAGGATTGCAGGAGAACGTACGCTCCACAAGAGCAAGGCTGTGTTCGTTCTTTGATACAGTCACTGGTGCACAGTAGACACTCTTTAACTACCAGTATTTGTCAGGTGAGTATAACTTGCTTTTTCAACTTAATGACATATCTTGGTGACTGTCCCACATCAGGGCACGGATGCAGGTGCGCCTCGTTTCTTTTCACACGTGTGACAGGGCTCCGCGGTGTGGGCATGGCACTCTGCAGCCTAGTTCTTATTTAGAAGCTCAGCGTCTCCTCGGGGGACCCCTTCTCTACCAAGTGAGCTCACCCTGGACCTCCGAGTGCTGTTGCCTCATCCCTCACGCAGAGTCCCTCAGGAATGAGGCCTGAACGTGTCTGCCTTCGATCACTGTTTCTAAAGGGCAGAGATATCACCTCTTCTGTGACAAAAAGCTAAAACAGAGAACCTAACAGACATTTAAACCGAGCAAAGCGACCTGCCACACCCCTGCGCAGTGGGTGAGTGGCTGATGTCTGGAATGCAGCTGTACCTGGGACGTGTCTGGTGGGAAGGGTACAGACGATGAGTGACTGTCACTTTTTAATCAAATGCCTCGGGTTAAGTCGACTGCACTTGCTGACCTGCCTGCAGACCTGGAACAAGGTGGACAGAAAACCGGAACTGACTCTTTAAAACGCTATTCACTGGGAACGCTAATTAGGGCTCTCCATGGCCCACGTTCCTCACTTAGGAAAGTGGACAAGAAGACGGGGACTTTTTCAGAGGCTAAGAGCTGGCCTTGAGGTTGTAACCTGCTTACTGAACAGTTTAAGACACCTCAAATGACGCTCAACCCTACCTGCTAAAATGTGCAGAAATCAGCACTTTAGCTCAGTTTGTATTCAAATTAAACAGAAAGCAGGGCGATGAAACTGGAGAAAGTGTGGGACTTTCCTACGGAGACATGCCGATTAAGCTAAGCAACTACTTTTTATCCCCGGATGAGCTTAAATAATGACATCTCCAACCAAAACCAATATTTTTATCTCCAGGTAAGAGATTGCTTTTGTCTAGTAATCTCAAAATACTGCCTTGGTTGTAATTGTTTTCTTGACATAAAAATGATGGAGAATAAGCCAATAAAATTTGTTGCTGAAAAAGGAAAAACTTTAAATTAGGCCCCGGCTTTCAGGAGAATAGAACCATATGGTACATTTAATTATAAGTTGAGGAGATGTTGGAGATTTTAATTTAAGTGTTTTACTTACAACAGCAGCTCGACTCTTCTGCCCAGATGTGTAACGTCAGCCTCAGCACCGATGCAGAAAAACCACCCTCCAGCAGGGGAAAGCCCCACGGAGGAGCCTGGACTTGCGTGGCAGCGCCCGGGAACTCTGCCTCCCCGGCCCGCGCACAATTGTGCGGCTTGGCTTGCTGCATCTGCTTTGCATTTTGGACACAGGAAATTGCTTTGGGCTCTGGCGTCAGAGCCTGGGTAACAATGTTTGCGTTGCCTTGTCATTTATTAACTCATCAACCACTCAATGATAGTGAGGGCCTAGCAGGGGTCCTCAAACTACGGCCCGCGGGCCACATGCGGCCCGCCGAGGACATGTATCCGGCCCGCCGGGTGCCGCTGCCTGTCCTGCTTAGCAGCCGACGCGTCCCGGGCCCGCAGTGCGCATAGGAATTTGTTCATAGTTTTTTTTTTTAAACTATAGTCCGGCCCTCCAACGGTCTGAGGGACAGTGACCTGGCCCCCTGTTTAAAAAGTTTGAGGATCCCTGTCTGTGTGCCAGGTACCAGGACGGCCCTGGGTACGGAATGGTGAGCAAAACCCGGCAAGATGCCGGTATTCTTCATTACTAGGAACTGATTAGCTTTGGTAAGTTGCTATCATCTCTGAGCCTTATCTTCTTTTCTCTAAAACGGTAAAAACGAATTACTGTGGTTTAAACAGGGTGAGGACACGTGAAGAAATGGCATGTGCGTGTCGCAGATCAGACACTGAAACATGCCAGCTGTGTGCCCTCCCCTCCCTCGCCCTCTCCTTGAACACACACGAGACCCCTGGCCCACTAAGCTCCCTCCTCAGAAAAGCCCGCTCTGCCAACGACTTGAGGGAGCTGTGGGGTCTGCACAGAGGAGCAAACGGCCACTCACTCCCTGACCCCGAGCCTCCTGGGGTCAGCTCCCCTGCACGGAGTTCAGGCGGGGATGTGCCTGCAGGTGGGAGAGTTATTATTTTATTCCCGTGCCTCCTTCGTCTAGGGCTGGGCGGGGAACCGGGTCCTTGCGAGGGGGACACCCTCATGGTCGCTGGCCAGGTTAACCACACAGCACTGCGCTGTTCGCATCATTAACTAATGACCAGGACAGTCGGTGGTGACAGCGGGAGCGGGAACACTTCGGTTTAGAGGGACGCTGCTTGGGACATGCACAGTTGGTGTCTGGGGAGGAATAGGGAGAACGGCAGGGATCTGGGAGAGAGGAATGGATGGCTGATTAGAGCAGCTTCGTGGCCTGGGGAGGAGGGAGAGGGTGTGCATCGTGTTAACATGTACAAACACGATTTCCAGAGGCGCAGGGAGGCAGTTCTCGGGGGTCAGGGGGGCAGCAGGACCTGCCACCAGGTTTCAGAAGCAGGCTCGCCGTGCCTGTCACTGAGGGGAGCCAGGAAGGGAGGGGGGGACACTTCCTGACCGGGAGAGGGGATAAGCAGGACATACAGCGAGAGACCAGCGTAGGAGGCGTGGTGTGTGGGAACAAAGTCAGGAAATACCCTTTTTTTTTTTTTTTTTTTTTTGTAAACCTCACCCAAGGATATTTTTCCATTGATTTTTAGAGAGAGGGGAGGAGAGAGGGAGAGACAGAGAGAAACATCGATGTGAGAGAAACACATTGACTGGTTGCCTCCCGCATGCGCCCCAACCAGGGCCTGGGCTGGTGAGAAGCCTGCAACCGAGGTACATGCCCTTGACCTGAATCGAACCCGGGACCCTTTGGTCCGCAGGCTGACGCTCTATCCACTGAGCCAAACCGGCCAGGGCAGGTAATACTTTGAAAGTGGAAATTAAGCATCCGGAAGAGCGTTTTTCTTATTCATGAGAACAGGCTATTTCCCAGAACTTGGGCAGCAGATACCATGTATCTCTAAGTCCTGGTTAACCATGGATTTCATAACCGCCAGACAAAACGTCCTTTTGCATTTTTCATGACTTTCAAACTCATCGGAGCAGGTCCTGCTGTGTGGCAGACGGGGGCGGCCAGGCCGTGGTGTGGGCTATGCAGCTGTGCTGGGCTGATGCAGAGCAGGGGAGGGCACACCCAGGACGTGCCCCAGGACCCAGGAGAGCTCCCTGGGACCCGCTGACTCCCTGGGGGCCCCAGTCACCACTGCTCTGGGTCCTATCATCCAGACTCAACGCACAGAAAACCCTGGCCCCGCCCGGAGGTGTGGGTCAGGCGTGTGGACGGGCCCCAGCCCGTGCTGGTCCCTGCACGGGTTTTGGGGCCTCCGGTGGGGAGTCTCAAAGGCTGGGCGACCGGAAGGCTCAGCACAGGAGTCTGTCCAGGCACCCTCACTCGTGCCTGGGTGTGGGGACTGGCTGTCTGTGACGGGCTCAGCGGGACTGTGGCCAGAACACCACGTACAGCCCTCGTCAGGTGGCCGCTCTGTGTGGGCTCGTTGGGGTTTCTATTGCACTGACCACACGGTACGTTCCGTCACGTCAGAGACCTGAGTTTGCTTTATTCTCACTTGTGTTCATGTGTCCTAACTGCCTGAAACACAGCCTTTCATTGGTGAATACATATTTACTAGCTGAATCAGTGCATCAACAGGACAGCCAGGCGTGCGCTCGGAGTCACCCTGTCCCCTTACAAGACCGGAAAGAAGTCTTCAAGTCCCGGTCCTGCCTCTGAAGGGAGTAGCTGGTAAGTCTGACCTTGGCCTCCTCCGTCCAGAGCTACTAACTTCCCTGCTCACGCCCACATCCTAAGTCACGTTAGAATCTTGACTTTGGAAATTAAACTCAGCAGCAAGGGTATACATGTCTTCTTCCCTTAAAAGAACTGTGTTTGGATAGACTAGTGGTCGGCAAACTCATTAGTCAACAGAGCGGCAAACGGTGGCTCGCGAGCCGCAGTTTGCCAACTACTGGGATAGAAGTTTCTTATGATGGAAGTGGTAGTTAAAAAATGAAATCCTGCCCAGTCTTAATAGTTATCAAAGCAATCATGTATCTCAGCTGTGATGTGTGACCTGGCCCCAAACAGCCTGAGAAATTTCCGCCAGCAGCCACGTGCCTGAGAAAATGCGTAGGGCCCTTGCTTTCTCCTGGATCTTACTGACGGCCATATGTGTGCTGTTATGAGGCACGGTGTCTGAGATGTGAAAAGCCTAACTTATCTCCCTGGGCCCGTGCAGAAAGAAAACTGACCACCTCCCCACCCCCACCCCCATTGCCAAGGCTCCCTGGAGCCACATGTCTAGAAGGCAGCCGATAAAAATGAAGAGAACGCCACACACCCTGCCTCGATGCACCTGTCTCTTCTTTCAAGTTCCATGTCTGTTTTGTTGTCTGCAAAGCAGCTCACTGCAGCGGCCCTTGTTTCAACACAGGAGGGAGACGGGGCTCTGTGAAGGCTTCAGCGGACTCAGAGGGCCACCCACAGCGTGTGGCGTGGCGTGGCGTGGCGTGGCGTGGGAACGCCCTGGTGGAAAACAGACCAGTTCCTAAGAGAACCAGGTCACAGCTCCTCATTTGTTTCTATTAAATCCTCTCTAGTGACAAATTAGAATCCACTCCTTTATTTGAGGAAAAAAAGTAAAAATCAGAGGTAAAATATATGTTCCAACCATCACTTAGAAAGCTTAACTGACTCCTAACTACCTCTCTACCTTCCATTAAGGCGCTCAGCATTATATCTTGAATTGACCACATTGAAATAAAAGTTAATTGAATGTAAAAAGTCTCTCCCACATGACCGTGTATGTTCTGGGCTGCTGTGAAGCCATAGCCTCGCTCCATGCCTGCACTTAACATGTTCAAGGAGCCTTAGCCAAGTGCATGAGTGATGCATGTCTGTAAAAAATAGTACCAACACCCTCATCCTGGCCTGTTTATCCTCTTCCAACTTTGTTTCTATATAAAATTGGAGAAATGAAAATGAGAGGCTTGCAGAATATTCAGAGCATCCTCAGGTATTCTGAGACCCTGCACTGGTGTTTAACACCATTGCACAGACTAGGCACAAGGGTGGCAACGTTGTACCCCCAAATCCAAGTGGCTATGTATTAACACCCAGATCACCCAAGAGATCTCCTTCCTTACATCCTGGCTCTAACTCCACTGAAGGTGAAAAATCACATTAATTTTTCAATAAAATGGTTCCTTTAACTTTTACTATCACCGAAATTGTCTTGCATGCTTTCTCTGACCTCTTTCTTAGACATTCAGCCTTGAAAATAAGTAGGATGTGTGGCAGACCTAGTCAAAAGGGAAGTGAGAAATTGGGACAAGTCAGGATGCGGTAATTAATCACACCAGTAATTAATCATGCCACCTCGGGCACTGCTTCCAAATTGGGCTAAAGATAAGAATCACCTGGAGCATTCGCAGACGACAGAGAGAAAGCAAGAGTGCCGGCTGCAGCTGAGACCCACTGAGTGTGGACGGCCAGGGTCTATTTAATCTGCACCCTTCGTGGCTCCCGGGAGCCTCAGCTCAGGGTGAGCCTGTCCAGGTTCCGAGAACCGTGCAGGGCCCAGCACACACAGGGCAGACGATCCAGGCAGGGAGTCGGCCAGAGTGGCAGGCACCCGGGTCGAAGAAAACAGCCCCTTGAGTCAGAACAGTCAGCTCTTTTCTCACAAGAATTGGTCGCCTCTGTTGCTCGCTGTCCAATACCTGCAAACAGTCGCACGTTCCTTCTCTGTGTATGCCTTGTCCTGGTGGTAGTGTGAAGGGATGTGACTGAACCCCTGGAGGGAGGCTGTCCTCCAGCAGATCAAGGGCGAAGTATGAATGGAAGGAAGGGTCCTGTAGCTCAATGGCAAGTCCCAGACAGGACACGGTCCCAGAGAAACAAACAAACAAACAAATGTTTACACTTAGACAGGTGAACACAACTCTGACTCGTGCCTGGGAACAGCATCAGCATGGCCCCATTTCTGGAGCTCCCGGGGGGGGGGTCGAGGGGGTCATGGGGAGGGGCAGGGCGGGAGACAGGGCTTTGGTCTCAGGAACCCCAGTATCTGAACTGAACGGTGTGCTTGGCGTGGTGCAGCGGTGGGGTCAGCCCTGGGTTTGACAGAGGCTTTTCAGTGTCCTGGGCACACAGGACGGTCCCCTTCCCAGCAGGACATGCTTGCCACAGCTGAGGACCAAGAGGCACCAGCTCTGAACGGCCAGCGCCCGTGGCCGGGACGTGGTGGATCTGCCCTCAGTGGCTGACACAGTGACACAGGTGGTCTGCTTTTGTTACGAGAGAGGAAGACCCGAGTAATAAGCTGACCCCGTAGTGTACTGACAGACAACCGTTTTGCTTAATGGGAATTTACAATGAAGAGACAGTCAAGGAGAAAGGCCCCGATCCCCCACATCAAAGAACCGCTCAAGTCAAACAGAACCTCCAAGACGGAAGCGCCCTAATTAGCATGGTCCTTATTAATTGTAGACTTCAGAGGCTTTTCTTCTCAAAGTCGAGGAGCCCTGCTGAGGACCGATCTTGTTATGCACACCTTTGCCTCGCTGCCCCTGGGGAGGACACACTTCCACTCTGATCTGCTGGCTAAAGGCGCTACATAAACGAGCATTTGAAACCGTTGGCTCCTGCACCACTTCCTTTGTCTTTGAGTGAGTGACAGGAGCAAAACAACGAGGTTCACACGTCTTGGCCCTCTGGTTGTGGGGGTTCCCTGTGCCGTGTCCCCTACCCCCCGATCCAGGCACACGGGGGAGAAATGAGGGGTGCTGGCACGGTGCCTAGTTGGGCACATGGGGCTTTTACATGCCCGGCAGGGGTGTGCCAGCAGCACCACCGGTGCGTAGGAATGGGTTGTGCCACCATGTTCCTTCCTGATGGGGGTTGTTTAGCTCCATTTTTTAAAATCCTCACCTGAGGATATGTTTATTATGCTTATTGATTTTAAAGAGAGGAAAGGGAAGAGAGGGAGAGGGAGGGGGGAGAGAGAGAGAGAGAGAGAGAGAGACATTGATCGGATGTCCCCTGCATGCATCCTGACTGCAGATGGAACCCACAACCTAGGTACGTGTCCTGACTGGGAATGGAACCAGCAACCTTTGGGTGCAAAGGATGAGGCTCCAAGCGAGTCACCTGGCCAGGGCGAAGTTTACCTTCTTGCTGAACACAAGAGATGCATGTTCTGGGGGGGCTTACATTGGGTTTGCTGGGACTCAGGTGAGCGTCACCATAATATAGAGATGACCAGCATGGTGCTGACAGCCAGTGAGCAGGTGTGAGCTCAGGTGTGGACCAAGGATGCACAATGGGGGTGGGGGGCACAACCCAGGGAGCAGAGGGCATCCAGGACCTTTGGGGACACCTACTTTTTAAAAAAATATATTTTTAATTAATTTCAGAGAAGAAAGGAGAGGGAGATAGATCGAAACATCAATGATGAGAGAGAATCATTGATTGGCAGCCACCTGCATTCCCCACACTGAGGATGGAGACCACAACCCAGGCATGTGCCCTGACCAGGAATCGAACCATGACCTCCTGGTTCATAGGTCGACGCTCCACTACTGAGCCACGCCGGCCAGGCTGGGGACGCCTACTTTTAAAGGGATAGTTGAAAGGTCTAAAAACTGTCATGGGTGGTCTATTTCTTTCCTTCTGATGTGACATGTCATGTATGCTGAAGTAGAGTAAATATGGCTGTTTATCAATACACAGAAAAGCATCATGTGTCATCATTAAAGTTCTTAATTAATTTTTCTGGTTATTTTGCCACATGTGTACACTTTTAAATTAGCTATCCAAGTCTCTCATCTGAAAATGACCTGACATTCCAGGGAAAATTGTGGCTGGATTTCCAGGGCACACTGGCTCGAGATGAAAAAATATCTCCACAACAGAGAAAAGATAGATTTGAAATCAACCTCATTTGCTCAAGGAAAAAACTAGCCGGGCGGACACCACATTTGCCTGTGCCTTTGTCAGAGGGTCTCCCGAGGGGACAGCCGCACGAGGAAGCAGGCGTTTCATCCGGACACACCCCCCAGGCTGTCATGGGCCCAGCAACTGGAAACCGCCCCCCAGAGGGCTCCGCTGTGGTCCCCCCTGGCCCTGCCCCCGTGGGGATGATGCCCAGAGATTGTTCTGGAGCCAGAGCCACTTCTCTGGTTTCCACAGCAGACACAGAGAACCTCTCCGGCCGCGCGTGAATGCTAATTTCGGAGCACATCTGTTTCCCTTCAGGAGTTAACTTTGAAAAGTAACCTTTCAGCAGATGAAAGGGAGCCGGGAACCTCATTTTCTGGCGGAATCTTGTTTCTCTTCCTCTCTGGAGACAGCTGTACCTGGGAGCTGTCTGGTTCGCTTTAAATGAGAGCTACTTGTTTCACTTAAAAAATAAGAAAGGGAAAAACAAAGTGGTTTGTAAGCAGCGACACAACTTGAGCAGGTTTTCTTTTCATCTGTGCCAATTAGTTGACCCCGGGAGTCTAAGGTTCCTATTCCTTGGGAAAAAAGAAAAAATCTGCACCTAACTACCTACTCTCCAGACAGCGTAAATCTCAGCCTCATTCTCTAAACCCAACTGTCGGTTGTGTTCGCCACTTTGCTTCCCAACATGTGTACTTTCTCACGGAACGCTGAAGAGCAAAAAAGGACGGCGGACGTCGTGAATGTCGCGTATGGAAGGGGCCTCTATGTGGTGTGCTGTTAACCACCGTGGCCCGGGCACCCTAAAGCCATCCCTTGGGCTCTCTTCCCCCATGACTTACAGGGGCTAGCACCCTAAAGCCATCCCTTGGGCTCTCTTCCCCCATGACTTACAGGGGCTAGCACCCTAAAGCCATCCCTTGGGCTCTCTTCCCCCATGACTTAAAGGGGCTAGCACCCTAAAGCCATCCCTTGGGCTCTCTTCCCCCATGACTTAAAGGGGCTAGCACCCTAAAGCCATCCCTTGGGCTCTCTTCCCCCATGACTTACAGGGGCTAGCACCCTAAAGCCATCCCTTGGCTCTCTTCCCCCATGACTTAAAGGTGCTATTGACAACTATCTCAACAAAGTGATTTCCGCGCAATGAGTACATTCAGATCAGCTGATTCAGCAGATCCTAACGGATCTGGTTTACAATTCCCCTCCCTCCCCATGTGTGCTCGAAGTACTTTGGGGTCGCTGGGACAACGCTAGGCTTTGTTTCTGAGCTTGTTCTCCCAGAGAAAGCTCCCTCCAGCCCACAGGGCAAAAAAGGGGTTGCTGACTTCGGCTCCTTCCCCAGGACATTCCAGACTCATGGTCACAGGGGTGTGGCCCTGAGGTGTTTTGTTTGTGTAACTGGAAATAATAGTACCATTTGTTCTTATGAACAATAACACTGTTCCCCTCTCCTCCCCCTTCCCTCCTTCTCTCCTTCCCTTCTTGGAGGCAGCCAGGTGTGGGCCCAGGGGAGGAGGTATCAGATGGGGCAGCACCATCTCGTGTCAAGGCTCATGGGCAGAGGGTGTCCCAGCTGAGTAGCAGCCTGTAGGGTCAGGGGCAGACTGCATACCGGGGTTGAGCAAAATGAATATAAATGTGCCTGGCCGGCATGGCTCAGTGGTTGAGCATCGACCTATGAACCAGGAGGTCACAGTTTGATTCCTGGGTCAGGGCACATGCCCAGGTTGCAGGCTCCATCCCTAGTGTGGGGCATGCAGGAGGCAGCCGATCAATGATTCTGTCATAATTGATGTTTCTATCTCTCTCTCCCTCTTCCTTCCTCTCTGAAATAAATAAAACTATATTTAAAATGTTTTTTAAAGAAATGTAAATAAATACATGTCCTGGAAGACACTGGGATTCAGAGGTAAGTCACTGATGGCCCAGGAGGCCCCTGAATCCGCCTGTTGCTATGGACACACACACCTGCAGTGGCCTGTGGACATCCTTCTGACCCGACCTGAGAACAAAGTACTTGCTCATAGTTACGATACTCATCAAACACAGGAGAAATGGATGAACATACTGAGAACTTCCACCAGAGACAGAAAATGTAAGGAAGTGTAAACAGAAGAGCTGACGAATATGGTAACAAGGGTTCGACACAGACTGGATGAAGCAGAAGAAAGGATCTGTGGTCTGGAATGCACCCAGACAGAGAAGCAATAATCTCAGGATTCCTTCCTGATGCAAGTATGGTTCAAACTCCACAAACCAACGAATGTGAGAACATTAAGTCAACGATTGAAGCATAAGGCCATCTCAACAGATGCAAAGCGTTTGACAAACTCAACATCCATTTATGATAAAAACTCTCAACAAAATGGATCTAGAATGTACTTCAACATAATAAAGGCCATAAAGGACAAGGTCACAGCTAACATCACACTTGGTGGTGAAAAGCTGAAAGATCTTCTTCCCCGCAGATCAGGAACAAGACAAAGATGCCCCCATTCACCGCTTGTACTCAGCAGAGTATGGGAAGTCCTAAATACAAGGCATCCAAATTGGAAAGAAAGAAGTGAAACTGTCACTGTTTGTTAACAACATGACTTTACAGATGACCCCAAACTCTGATGTGCACAGACATCACGACCTCAACCACAGTGCACAGCTGTCACCTGCAGAAGCCCTGACCCTTTCGTCCGGATGGGGCTCAGGGAGGTGCCCTTTCACCAGCACGTGCGGGCAGGTAGCACTGCTAGCCCTCGTGGTCGTCACTATTAGACATCACCACTAACTTTGAACAGCTATTTGCCATGATCTCGTTGAATCCTTACAGCAATCCTATGGACGAGGTACCATTATTCCATTTCACAGGTGAGCCACCTGAGACTTAGGGAAATGCATGACTTCCTTTCGGCCACATAGCAAGAGGCAGGTGCAGACGCTCACCTGGTTCTGTTCCACAGGAAGCCAGCCCAGTGCAGGCCGCCACCTTCATGACTCCAGGAGGCAGCGCTGTGGACAAGGGAATGCCTCGTGGCAGGCAGAGCAGTGGGCTGGCTGGCTGCAGTGACCAGCCTCAGACAGGCGGAGGCTCGGTGCCCATCTTCCCATCTTTAGCCCAAGGGTCTGTCTATCGCTGCTTAGTGAGCATGCTCACGTGAGGGTCATAAAAACAGAAAAGTCACTGATGGAAACCCCAAAATAAATTGCAGGAGGAGAGTATCAAATGACAAGTAAATGTTAGCTACAGTAAAACAAAAGTAAAGGGACATTTTATTTGAACACCAGATGCCACCAACATATTTTCATCCTTTGTCAACACTCAGAAAAAGTCCCTCTTCAACCCACTGTGGTATGGGAAAGAAAAGGCCTGCGAGAAACAGGGTCCACCACCCATAGCGACCGGAGCCGGGACTGCCTCCTCCATGGTCCAACCTTACGGAACCGGGCCACATGGATTTCTACGTGCAGCTTGCCCCGTCTCACGTATGCTTGTGACCACAAGCCAAGTCCGGTCCAGAGCTGGAGTGGTGAGGAGCACATGATGGGAAATTCATTATTTGTGGTCTTTTTCTCTGTTTCTTGAAACACAACTTCACACAAATCCGTGCCCCTCCTGGCCTGTCCTCCAGCCCCTCCTGGCAAGGAGCCATCACTCTTACCTCCTAATGAGTCAGAGGCCTTGTCTTCAGGGAAGCCGGCAGCTTTCAAGTCCGTGGGTTTTGTACTTCAGTCGCGATGCCACGAGCTGAACATGTGCACGGACTGCCGAAAGCAGCTCCCGATGGAGCTTCTGAAGTTAGTGGTGGGGATGCCACGCACTCGGCCGGCGGCCAAGCCCTCTCCCTCAAACACCCTCAAGGTGGGAGTCTGCTTTGAACGCCTCAGAAGCACATGAAGCCTGGCATTTTCTCCAGACATCATTTCTCAAAACCCAGGATCACCTGCAGTATGTGTTAAAAGGGAAGCTTCTCAGGCTCCTGCCCACAAGCTATGGTTCCTGGGAAATTTTGCATTTTCTTTAAAAATATATTTTATTGATTTTTTACAGAGAGGAAGAGAGAGGGATAGAGAGTTAGAAACAACGATGAGAGAGAAACATCGATCAGCTGCCTCTTGCACACCCCCTACTGGGGATGTACCCGCAACCAAGGTACATGCCCTTGACCGGAATCGAACCCGGGACCCTTCAGTCCGCAGGCCGACGCTCTATCCACTGAGCCAAACCAGTCAGGGCAAATTTTGCATTTTTTAAGGCATGCTCACATTTAGCTCCCCTGCCCTCACCGTTGATGCGTATTACTAACAATGCTTTCCGTGAGCAGCTGAAGGCAGCCACCAGGACACCGGGTCTCTCTGTCTTAAGACTCCACATTATGACAACAACATCAGCAACAAGTTGCAAGTCTTTCCATTGCACACTACAGACCAGACACCTGTGTGTTAGGTGCCATGTAGGCCACTGGACTGTACGATGCTACTATCCACAGAGCAATTTCCTTTCTCATTTATAGATGAGAAAACTGACACTGAGAGATCGTCGTGGTCTGTCCACTGTCTCAGAACCAATTCCAAGGACAGCTCACATCTGGACCGAGGACTTCATGGCTTCCATAACCACGGTCTCAAATGCCATATTCCGTGTAAACAATTCACTTTTAAAAGCACGTAGCAATTTATTAATTAAAATGGGTCTTGTGAATAAGAAGAAATTTATACACAATCTCCCCAGTTCCTGCTAATAGATGGTCTCTGACCCAGGTTTCTGACACTGAGCTGCTTCTGAATCCCCAGGAATTTCCTGGGTGATCTGTAAGAGCACCTTTTGTTGTAATGAGGTGACTCTTGGCGGGCTCCTCGGTGGGGACTGGTCACCAGAAAGACCAAGCCCTGGTCAGAAGCTTGGGACTTTCAGCAGCCCCACCCCATCCTCCAGGGAGGCACAGGGGCTGGGTTCGGCTGGGTAATGATCACACCCACGTGACGACACCTCCATAAACTCCTCATCTATGAAGTTCAGAGCACTCCCAGGTGGTAAGCATCTATGTGCAATGAGGGTGCCCACCCATGTCCCTGGGACGGAAGCTCCCGTGCTCGGGACCCTCCACACCTCACACCGCTTCCATTGGCTGCTCACCTGCCTCCTCTGTCCTGTCCTTTATTGTATAATGAACTGGTGAATGTAAGCTGTGTCTCCCTGCGCTCCATCCACATACCTGTTCCAGCAAATGAACCTGTGGAGGGGTTGTGGGAACCTCGATTTGTAGTCGAGTTGGATAGGAGGATGGGTGGCCTGCAGACCTGCTACTTACAAAGGGCATCTGAAGTGGGGGCAGCCTGGGCGGAGCCAGCTCCAGGCTGTCATGTTGGAACTGCTCACTGTGGACAACCCACTCGTCTGGTATCAGAAGTGTGAGCGTAGGAGCTGAGAGTGAAGGAGAAACTGATTTTTCCTTAGCTGGCCTTTCCATTCATCTCCACTTGACTGTCCTAAGAACCGAAGATTTAGGGTAGGTATCATTATCCCATCTGGCAGAGAGCTTTCTCAGCCCCACAGCCAGGCACTGGTTCTGCTGAGACCAGGCCCCCAGATCCCCACTGCACTGACATCTGGTTATCTGTGTCACCCATGGCTACAGGCAGACATTTCTCCTGTCTGCACCCAGCAGCATGGCGCTCCCTTAGTGCTGGCTGGCGCTGAGCTGCGAGGAAAGCCTGTGGGGGGATGGTGAGGACGCCTTGTTCACAGTAGGTGGGGCGGGTCCCTGCTGCAGAAGGGCAGCTAGAGAAACCTAAGGAGGCATGGCTCAGGTTGGACTGCTGTGCCGTCTGCCTCCCCTGTCCCCAGAGACGAGTCCCCTTTCACCTGCGAAGGTGGAGCTGGTAACACCGATCTGACAGTAAACTTGGGGCGATCTGAGCCCCTGTCTCCTCCACCACTTCCCGAGCTCACGCTGCTTCCTTCCTCCCTGGGGACCCCAGAGGCTCGTGAGGGAGGGGCGCCGTACAAGCTCCACCTGTGATAATTGAGCGTTACCTGGAATGTATGAAAAGGGCTCCTCCATCATTTTAGCTCATTACTCCTTAGCAGCCCTGTGGTAAATCAGCACTGAAGTCATCAGGTGGATGTTATTAGAGCTATTAATACCAATAATAACAATACGTTCAATGCTCTTGTCATTTGGGCAAATGGCTGAAATGATGACTGTCGATCTATAAGCTGGAAAAAAATGGTTTCAATCCTATTCAGACTCCAGTGTCTTAAGGTGCTGGGGGTTTTCTGCAGGAGATCAGCTTCACACGCAAAGAACCAGGTCAGGTTCCCCAGGTGACCACTACCAGACACGCCACAGCCCAGGCATAAGGAACCATACAATACCAGCATCACCTTATACCAGGGTCCCCTGTCACAGGGAGACAGAATGAAGATCTATACTGGATACTACTTAATACAAGCTTCCCGTGACAAGGGAAAGTATTTACGAATAGTCAGTTACAAATGCACACCCACTGTCCACAAAGGTGCGTGGCATTTACAGACGTGAAAACAAGCGTGCCCAGGCACCCACAGGGCACACACCTGGCCAGGTCCTCTGACTGCAGATGCAGACTCACTGAGAGTGTGGGAACCACAGAAGGTCTATCAATATCAACCTCATGGTCACGAATCTAATACAGCTGACAAGATGCCTAATTACATGCCCCAAATATGGAGTGTTTATAAAGCAAAACTAATGGCTCCAAATAAATATGAAGTCACAGAAAGCAGTTAATCTCTTTATAAATTTGCATGAATAGCAAACTTTATAATAATAACAAATTTTATATATATAGCAAATCTAAATTTTAAAGGACCTTAAAATTTATCTTACTCAATGATCCAAATAATTGCATGTTTTGTTATTATACTATTCAGGGCATATATATATATATATATATATATATATATATATATATATATATGAGAGGCCCGGTGCAAGGAATTCATGTATTGGGGGGGGGGGAGGGTGTGTCCCTCAACCCAGCCTGCACCTTCTCCAATCTGGGACATCCCTCTCACAATCCAGGACTGCTGGCTCCCAACTGCTCGCCTGCCTGCCTTCCTGATTGCCCCTGCTTCTGCCTGCCAGCCTGATCACCCCCTAACCACTCCCCTGCCAGCCTCATTGATGCTTAACTGCTACCCTGCCAGCCTGATTGCCCCTAACTGCCCTCCCCTGCAGGCCTGGGTCCCCCCAAAGCACCCTTCCCTGCAGGCCCGGTCGCCTCCCACTTCCCTCCTCTGCTGGCCTGGTCACCCCTAACTGCCCTCCCCTGCAGGCTTGATCGCCCCCAACTGCCCTCCCTTGCAGGCCTGGTCCCTCCCAACTGCCCTCCCCTGCTGGCCTGATCGCCCACAACTGCCCTCCCTTGCAGGCCTGGTCTCTCCCAACTGCCCTCCCCTGCTGGCCATCTTGTGGTGGCCATCTTGTGTCCACATGGGGGCAGCCATCTTTGACCACATGGGGGCAGCCATCTTGTGTGTTGGAGTGATGGTCAATTTGCATATTACTCTTTTATTAGATAGGATACACATGTATATATATAGATATGTAGATATATAGATGTATATGTATGTGTATAGATACATACATATGTGTATATATATCTGTGTGTATATATACACATACACATATAAGATTGTATATGTATGTATTTTTTTCTCATTTGATGCATATCGCATAGCATATAAAATTATCCTAATTTTACCAATAAACAAATTGAGACTAAAAACATGCATTATCTGGCCATCGTCCACACCACTCACAGATATGGTTGGAGGAGCGAACTGGAAGAGAGGACTGAGCGTTTCCCCGTGACGGTGCTGGGTGCTCTGCGGCTGTTTTATTTAATGCTCATGGCACCGGAGCTGGGGAGGGGGGAGCTTACTGGCTGTCCCCACTCACAGGATATGGATCCAGCTCCAGAGAAGAGAACTAACTACCAAGGGCAACACAGTGAGTTAACAGGGAGGGAGGAGATGCAAACCCAGTGTTTATGACTATAAGATGAGCTGCAGTAATAACTCAACATGCATATGGATATTCTGTACTCTACTTACAAGTGAAAAATCTACATTCTCAGAGGGGAGTCTTAGTGATAGAGGAGTAAAATATTGTATTTGGGAAGAGGACTGTGTTATAGTGGTTTGGTGAGGGAAAACTATGTACAATCAGTGTTTTTGAAAATCACTTAAAAATCTTAGTTCTAAACATTTAGCAGAAAATATATGTCATCCAATCAATTCTGATTTGTAAAACCTGTCAGCAAAAAAAAAGAAAAAATTCATAAGCACTCTAGATATCATAAGTAGCAATAGATATTTAGAAGAATTTCTTCATACGTAAATAATTTACAAGATAGTTGAATAAATTTGGCTGTACACCTGAATGTGTGATGAGAAAATTTTGTTAATTTAGAAGTTGAACTCATGCAGTCCCAACTTTTTAATACAAAATCAAAAAGCATCTAGGATAATTTGCATCTGAATCCCTGCTGTAGCATTTCAGTTATTTACTTAGCTAAATAGAGCACAGTGTGAAATCATTTATTGGAATTTAACTATAGCAACCATTTACATATCATCATGTAATTTCTCTATATTTTCTTTCTAGCATTAGTTCACTATTCTAATGACTCAGCTTAAAATATTTTTCTCAATTTGATTAAATTACTGAAGATAATACTACAATCCTTTTTTTAGTCAAAATTTGCTTTCTTAGACATCTAATATGGATTTGATATATCTATCTATATATATTTATATGGATATATATTTGGAGATATCTATCTATATATACACATCAATATGAGTATGGACATACATATATATTTATATATATGGTTATAAATCTATCTTATCTATCTATCAAGATCTTGGCCATCAGGCCATTTCTTTTTACAAGATATGAAAATCACTGGAGATCTGTATCTATCTATCTATCTATCTATCTATCTATCTATCTATCCATCCATCTATCCATTCATCCTCTTCCTTCCTATCATGTGGCCTAGCATTCCCTAAGAACCACACCAGTAAAAATGAAATTCTTCCTTAAGGAAGGAAAAGAGCATGTCATTTCCTTGAGCAATATTTTGTTTTGATTTGAGTAAATGTACAATTCAAACCCTAAGCTGTCACGACTTTAGACAAGTGGTGAAAATGGTATAATTGTATAACTAAGTCATATCTCTATTCTGCTTGAAATAAAATAGTATGAATAATCACCATTATCTTTCTTGAAGGTGTAGGCAAAGACAGCCATTTTTCTTTTTATTTCATAAGCATACACACATCTGTTGTGTTAAATAAGTTGTATGAAAAGTTTCACCTACTAAAACATGGACTAGTTCTTAGACTTCTGAGAAAATCCAATAACCTCTTGCTCACAAAACTTTATTATATATACTGTATACATTCTAGAGGTCCAGTGCACCAATTCATGCATGGGTGGGGTTCCTCGGCCTGGCCAGCGATAGAGGCATTTCATCCATCCCAATAAATACAGCTCGTTCATTCATTTGTACATTCGTTCATATATACATACATTATTCCTTCAGCAAATAGTTACAATGCAAATCTGGGGGTCAGTCACTATTCCATTCAGTGAAGATAGTGAACAAATAGAAAAGGCCATGGGCCCAGAGGATTCATGTTCTAGAGTGAGGAGACAGAAAGGAATAAAACTCAACAAGCAGAATCAAGGCTTGATGATGATGCTAGGAGCCTTAGCGGAAAAGGGCCATGCAAGTGTTAGCCCCAAATAATTTCCAGTGCAGAAATCAGAGCCGATGAACATCCCCTCTTCTAGAAAGCAGAGTGACACCGAGGAATGAGGATCTGATTGGGCCTCCGAAGTCCATCTCGCTTAGTCCCCTGCTCTCCAGGACAGAGAGAGCTATACTCACCTAATGGTTGGGGTGGTGATTCTGTGATTTGCCTTAGAAGCCTTACCTTTAAAACTTCTAGCTGCTTCCTGAAAACAAAGTCCTTCCTTCAGCCTGATTTAAAACTCCTGCGCTAGCTCAAGACCAAACTCTCACACCCTAAATGAGGGACGCGTGGTCTCCGCTCATGGTCTACAGCCGACGGGCGATTTCATATGACACTGTCTCCCACCCAACATTCATCAAGCAAATGAACTGACTGAGACCGAGAGAGCAGAGGTGACTTTGCCCGGAGCCATGGGAGTATTCCACGGCCGTCAGAGCAGAACGCAGGTGTGTGCTCCTCATTCCAAAGCGCGCCTGTCAACCCAAAACCATGGGCAGAAACTTTACTGTGAGTGACATTTGCAAGGGGAGATTCCAGGGAAGGGGGACAATAGGTCACCTGTAAATCCTGCAGCAGGATTGGCCCTCTGACCCAGGCAGCACTGCTCGTGTCACTACCTGGGGTCTGGGTGTGACAGACAATCCATAGCGAAGCTTACAGTTGTCCAGGGCACACAGGGCGCTGAAGCAGCACTGGGCATGCGCTTCGTCCGCAGTCAGGCCCCAAGCCTACGATTCCTGGGAGATGCTTGCCTCACGCTAGCATGGGGGCTGTGTCTCAACCAAATAATACCATTTCCCAGCTAAAATTCTCATCAAAATCCCTTTTAAATGCAGTGAGACCTTATCCCCCAAAGCTATGCCCCCACGTCTTCTCATACACATGCATTTCCAAAACCACTGGCGTTTCTTTCAGCTGTGACCCTGCTCAAAAGATCTCCTTAGTCAAAGGGCTTTTTGTAATTTCAAACAGTGTATGTTCTGACATATTCGTACCTGGGCAAGATTTCTGCTAGTTATGAACATGTTTTTCCTCATTATTTGCTGAACGTGTGTAATTGCACATCACAGAGCTGACCCAATGATAACAGAAGCAGAAGGAAAAACAGCCAATAGATGTTGCAGAAATGACACCGGTTCTCCACACACATTAATTTTGCATCGGCTCACGGGTGGGCGAGGCATGCCCCATTTGCTCCTGCTGCTGTTACCTTTTCCTATCCCCACATGTGAGATTAATGGGGATTGTGTTTGTTAACATTTGACAAATGTCAAAACATAGCTCCTCGCACCCTGCCAGGGCCTCTCTGATTTTCAGCCTATTCACTCTCCTCTCTGCGTGCATCTTCCAGACCTGATCTCTGTGGGAGTCGGATGTATTCACCAGGGTTCTGCAGAATAATGAAACGGAGCCCGGTAATGAGAGTGCCACCCCTGGTGTCAGGTCCTTTATGAGCTCCACAAGCACTCGGGTTCCACACCTGAGCCTTGGGAATGATCAGGGGGCCTTGGCGCCCACAGACACCTACTCTTTCATAAACGCCCTCTTCCGAAAACGTCCCTCTCTTTTGAGGGGAAGAAATTTCTTCCCATTTTTTTAAATAAATCTTTATTGTTCAGATTATTACAATTTTTCCTCTTTTTTCCCCCCATAGCTCCCCTCCACCCGGTTCCCACCCCACCCTCTGCCCTTACCCCCCCTTCCCCCCCCACACACTGTCCTCATCCACAGGTGTACGATTATTGTCCATTCTCTTCCTGCACCCCCACACCCCTTTTCCCACGAGAATTGTCAGACCACTCCCTTTCTATGCCCCTGATTCTATTATATTCACCAGTTTATTCTGTTCATCAGATTTTTTATTCACTTGATTTTTAGATTCACTTGTTGATAGGTATGTATTTGTTTTCATAATTTTTATCTTTACCTTTTTCTTCTTCTTCCTCTTCTTAAAGAATACCTTTCAGCATCCTATCTAATAAAAGAGTAATATGCAAATTGACCATCACACCAAGACACAAGATGGCCACCCTCATGTGGTCAAAGATGGCTGCCCCCATGTGGACACAAGATGGCCACCACAAGAAGGCCTCCACAAGATGGTCTGCAGGGGAGAGCAGTTGTGGGAAGTTAGGGCTGACCAGGCCAGCAGAGGAGGGCAGTTGGGGGAGACCAGGTCAGCAGGGGAGGGCAGTTGGGGGGAGGCAGGCCTACAGGGGAGAGCAGTTGGGGGGGACCAGGCCTGCAGTGGAGGGCAGTTGGGTGGGGGAACCAGGCCTGCAGTGGAGAACAGTTGGGGGAACCCAGGCCTGCAGGGGAGGGCAGTTGTGGGTGATCAGGCCAACAGGGAGGACCATTAGGGGTGACCAAGCCAGCAGAGGAGGGCAGTTGGGGGAGACCAGGTCAGCAGGGGAGGGCAGTTGGGGGGAGGCAGGCCTACAGGGGAGAGCAGTTGGGGGGGACCAGGCCTGCAGTGGAGGGCAGTTGGGTGGGGGAACCAGGCCTGCAGTGGAGAACAGTTGGGGGAACCCAGGCCTGCAGGGGAGGGCAGTTGTGGGTGATCAGGCCAACAGGGAGGACCATTAGGGGTGACCAAGCCAGCAGAGGAGGGCAGTTGGGGGAGACCAAGCCAGCAGGGGAGGGCAGTTGGGGGGAACCAGGCATGCATGGGAGGGCAGTTGTGGGAAACCAGGCCAGCAGGGGAGGGCACTTGGAGGGGACTAGGCCTGCAGGGGAGGGCAGTTGGGAGCCAGCAGTCCTGGATTGTGAGAGGGATGTCCGACCGCCCGTTTAGGCCCGATCCCACTCAGGCCTAAACGAGCAGTTGGACATCCCTCAAAGGGTCCCAGATTGGAGAGGGCGTAGGCTGGGCTGAGGGCCACCCCCCCATGCACGAATTTCGTGCACCGGGCCTCTAGTTTCATATAACACTGGTTTGGCGGTGATGAACTCCTTTAGCTTTTTCTTATCTGTGAAGCTCTTTATCTGACCTTCAATTCTGAATGATAGCTTTGCTGGGTAGAGTAATCTTGGTTGTAGGTTCTTGCTATTCATCACTTTGAATATTTCTTGCCACTCCCTTCTGGCCTGCATAGTTTCTGTTGAGAAATCAGCTGACAATCTTATGGGTGCTCCCTTATAGGTAACTAGCTGTTTTTCTCTTGCTGCTTTTAATATTCTTTCTTTGTCTTTTGCTCTTGGCATTTTAATTATGATGTGTCTTGGTGTGGTCCTCTTTGGATTCCTTTTGTTTGGGGTTCTCTGTGCTTCCTGGACTTGTAAGTCTATTTCTTTCACCAGGTGGGGGAAGTTTTCTGTCATTATTTCTTCAAATAAGTTTTCAGTATCTTGCTCTCTCTCTTCTTCTAGCACCCCCATAATTCGGATGTTGGTATGCTTGAAGTTGTCCCAGAGGCTCCTTACACTATCTTCATATATTTGGATTCTTTTTTCTTTTTGCTTTTCTGGTTGAGTGTTTTTTGCTTCTTCGTATTTCAAATCTTTGACTTGATTCTTGCGATCCTCTAGTCTGCTGTTGGATCTCTGTATATTATTTTTTATTTCAGTCAGTGTATGCTTAATTTCTAGTTGGTCCTTTTTCATATCCTCGAGGGTCTCGCTAAATTTATTGGCCTTTTCTAGAAAATTCTTGAAAAACCTTACAACCATGGTTTTGAACTCTACATCTAGTCATTTGCTTTCCTCCATTTCTTCCATTTGTGACCTGTTTCTTTGTCTCCACATTTTGGCTTCTTCCCTGAGTTGATAGAGTGGCTTTGTGTGCTAGGTGTCCTATAGGGCCCAGTGGCTCAGCCTCCCCAGTTACCTGAGGTGGACACTCTTGGTGCACCCCTTTGTGGACTGTGTGCACAGTCTCGTTGTAGTTAAGCCTTGATTGTTGTTGATATCACTGGGAAGAATTGACCTCCAGGCCAATTGGCTGTGAGGATCAGCTGTGTCTACGCTGGGAGAACTTCTGTGCTGGAGACACCTTTATGAGACAAGACTTGCAAAAGCCTCTGTGCTCAGCTTGGATGGGGCGGAGTCTCAGGGTGGAGCAAACAGCGATGGCTTCCCGTCAGCCCTGCTCTAAGAGGCCCTTGGGTCTCAGTGTCCCGTGGTAATCGCTGCAAGCACCTCTGAGAGAAAGCCACCCTCGAGTTTTACCCGCTGCCAGACACTCCAGTTTCTCCCCGAATGAGTCTGGGTCCCCAGAGTCTTGCCCGGAACTGGAGTTCAGAGCAGTCAAGAGCTTTTGTCTCCCTCCCGATTTAGAAAGCCAGCCGTGCACTCAGTTGCCAGCTCTCTCCACACGCACGCACGCCTCGGTACCTCTGGACTTTACTTTTGCAGTTCCTGTGAGTCTCAGTGTGCTTTTCTCTTTCCTTCTAGTTGTAGAATTTCCACCCAGCCAGCCTTCCTGTGGTTCTGGATGATGTCCATTTTGCCTTTTAATTGTAGTTTTGAAATTGTTCTGCGAGGCAGCAGTTTAGGTGTTTATCTATGCCGCCATCTTGGTTTCTCCCATCTCTTCCCCGTTTTATTGTGACATCCATCACTGTATAAGCTTAAGATGTAGAACACGACTGTTTGATTTAAACATATTGTAAAATGATTATAATAGTTCAGCTAACATCTGTATTCTCATGTAGATACAGTAAAAAGAAAGATAAAAAGGAAAATTCTCCTGATGAGAACTGTTAAAATTAACTTTCTTAATGATCATTCTATGAACTACACAGCAGTGCTAGTGTAGTCATCATGTAGACTCTATCAAGAGTACTTAGTTAGCCCCAGCTGGTTTAGCTCAGTGGATAGAGCGTCGGCCTGCGGATTGAAGGCTCCCAGGTTCGATTCTGGTCAAGGGCACATGCTTGGGTTATGGGCTCGATCCCCAGTAGGGGGTGTGCAGGAAGCAGCCGATCAATGATTCTCTCTCATAATTGATGTTTCTATTAAAAAAAAAAAAGAGTACGTATTTATATCTTACAACTGCAAGTTTGTGCTTTTTGGTTGCCCTCCCCCAATTCTCCCTCCCCCCACCCTCTGCCTCTGGGAACTGCAAGTCTGATCTCTTTTTCTATGAGTTATTTTTGTATTTGCTTTTTTAAAATTTAGATTTCATATGTAAGTGAGATCTTCCAGTGTTTGTCTTTCTCTGTCTGACATATTTTACTTAGCATAATGCCTTCAAGGTCCACCTGTTTTGTTGCAAATGGTAGGATTTCCTCAATATTTATGGCTGAGAAATATCCCATTGTATGCATATTCCACCACTTCTTTATGCCTTCAGCCAGTGATGAACTCTTAGGCAGGTCCTGTGTCTTGGCTGTTGTAAATGATGCAGCTGTGAACGTGGAGGTGCAGATATCTTTTTGAGTTAGTGTTTTCATTTCCTTTGGATCTATTCCCAGAAGTGTAATGGTGGGATCATATGTTAGTTCTATTCTAAATATTTTGAAGAGCCTTCAAACTGTTTTCCACCGCCGCTGCATGAATCCCACCAGCACTGCACAGGGTCTCTTTTCTACACAGCCTTGTCAGCATCTTTTGTCTCATTTTTGATGAGGGCCATTCTATAACAGGCATGAGGTGAGTTCTCATTGTGGTTTTAATTTGCATTGTCCTCATAATGCTGGCTTCATAAAATGAGTTTGGAAGTGTTCCATCCTCTTTATTTTGCTGAGAGAGGCTGAGGAGGACTGGTGTTAATTCTTCTTCAAACGTTTGGTGAGATTTACCAGAGAAGCATCTGGTCCTGAGCTCTCCCTCAGAGGAAGGGTTTCTTTCATTGCTGACTCAATATCCTTCCTAGGAATTGATCTGCTCAGACTTTTTCCTCCTGATGCAGTCTTGGTGAGTTGTATGTTTCTAGGCACTTGTCCATGTTCCCTAGATTGTCCAGCTGGTTGGCAGAAAGTTGCTCAGAGTAGCCTCTTATGATCCTTTGAATTCCTGACGTAACCACTGTGGTTTCTCCTTTTTCACTGACTGCTGATTTGGTCTACCCTAGGAAACATGTCACGTGTACTTAAGAATGTGCACTCTGCTGTTGTGCAACAGAGTGATTTGCATATGTTTGTGAGGTTCCTTTGGTCTATGGCATTGCTCACATCCCTCTTATTCCCTGTCTGTTCTCTCCATTGCTGAGTGTGGTGTTAACTTCCCTTTATCCCTTCAGATCTGGTAGTTTGGGCTTTATATCTTTAGGTGTTCCGATGCTGGGCACATAAATATTTGCAACTGTTATATCTCTGTGCTGCATGGACCCCTTTATTCTTACAGAATGACCATCTTTATTGCTTTTTACTATTTTTAGTTTAAAGTCTATTTCGTCTGATACAAGTATATCTGTCCTTGCTCTCTTGGTCACTGTTTGTTTGAAACGTCTTTTCCATCCCTTCACTCTCAGTCTGTGTGTCTTTAAGGCTAGAGTGAGTCTCTTATAGGCAGCATATTGTTGGACTTTTAAAAAAAACCATTCAGCCATTCCATAGCTTTTAATTGGAGAATTTAATATGTTTACATTTAAAGTAATTATTGATAGATAAGGACTAAATGTAGCTATTTTGTTCATTATTTACTGGTTATTCTGTAGAGTCACTGTTCTTTGTTTCTTGTCCTGCTATCCATGAGTCTTTGTGTATATGTGCATGTGTTTGTGTGTGTGTGTGTGTGTGTGTGTGTGTGTGTGTGTGTGTGTGTATGTTTTGATGTCTTTGGTTTCAGCAGGCATTGGCTTCTTTGGCATGTTCTTTTATGGAATTACCACAGAAGCCATCTACATCCTGAAATTCCTCACAGACATTCCATCTAACAGACACGGCTGTAATCATGTGCTTGTTATGAATGTGGAATTTCATCAGACTTATCTGATGGTGGATAATGATGTCATATTTTGACTAAGATCTGAATTAATTTTATATCTTGGGGAAGTTCACTATCGTGGGCATCTTGGCAAAGCCAGAGATCATTGGTCTCTCTGTTGCAAGAACCTCAACATATTGGATAGTCCAGCCATGTAGACACACACCTGTTCTAAAATTGGACTTATCATCTTTGAACTGAAAAACAGAGGCAGTAGAGAACCCATTCTGATGGCCAATGGCACCCTCCCGGGCAGTCATGTCCCATTTCCAGGGGGCCTTTCAGTGGATGTGAAGTGTAAGCTGGGAAGCCCAGTATTCAGTGAAAACACTGTCCTCGTTTAAACAGTCCCATGGCATGATGGCCCTTACTTCACCAACATTTCTTGTTCCTGCCCAGCTTTTGAAGTTTGTGAATTTGCTAATATTATTTTGATACATCCATATTCTGCTTAAATCATCCAAGTTTGTTTCTATTGTTTGCAATTTGGAGCCCGGACTGCTATTACTACACCGTGCAACACACATTAGTGGGTAATTACGCATCTTATGCCTTGTTGATAATTTAACTCCCTACAGGGAGTTGATCATTTCCTACATTCAAAAGAATCTTTAGTGAATCAAAAAAATTAACAGTTGTCTTACTTTATGACATTCTATGCTTCTATTTTCATTTTGATTCCAATGCGAAGACACCAGGCTTTAGAGTTAGTGATGCACTGTGGGTTGAGGATGTCGTTTTAAAGATTTATAATTTGGTCTCACCTTCTTCATGTCATTCTTTACTGAGCTAAACTGTCAAATGAGATGTCAAACTTGGCACCACAGTATCTGCAACTACCAAGATTAAACAACCACAAATTTTGGTTTATAATGAGAACATCACCCTGGAGAAATGTTGTGTGTAACCCGAAGAGAAGACCTGAGGCGAGACTGAGCCTTCAGGGTGTCGTCCCCAAGTTTGCTCTGTGTTCACTGAGGGTCAGAATTCTTGCTGCCTGACGAGAGACTTGGACTTCCGAGCATTTCATTCTGAAATGAGGAGTGGCGAGAATACCCGTCCATCCTTCCCCTGTCACATCGGCAGCAAGACTCGTCCTTCACGTTTCCCGCTGCTTCCCACCGCACACAGGAAGCAATGTTCTGGTGATTAAGCCTCAATATCATTATAAAAGCCAAATGAATAATCATTGTGTTAATGAACTTTATCTCAGAAAAGATTAGTTTTTTAATGTTAAGCCTCTTTCAATATGAAAGAGAAAATGTGTTTCAGTTCCATTTAATCAACCAGAGATGTTCCTAATCTGTACAATTTCATACCCTGTCTGCACACAGGCCTGGGGATCTGCCCACAGTGGCTTCCCTGATGCTGTCTGACCACTTTGTAAGCCACCTCTTCCCTCCCTCTCTCTCCCTCCCTTCCCCTCTCTCTCTCCCCCTCCCTCCCTCCCTTCCTCTCTCTCTCTGTCACACACACACACACACACACACACACACACACACACACGCCTCCAAGAACAGAGCCATAGACTGTTCCAGGAATTAGATTTGTTGCTGATGAGCCACCATGGCTCACGAATTAGTAATGACAATTAAATACCCGAGAAACAAATTTTGCCACTTAAAAGAAGTTTGGAGTGTTTCTTTAGGAAAAAAGATACAAATGACATTTTAAAAATGATCTATTGATTAGAGAGAGAGATTTGTTGTTCACGTATCCATTGGTAGCTGCTTGCAGGTGCCTGACCGAGGACTGAACCTGCAACCTTGGTTTATCAGGAAGATGCTCTAACGAACTGAGCAACCTGGCCAGGGCCAAATTATATCTTGAAAAGTGGTTTTATGAGCTTCGGGTCTTGAGCTGCATTCTGAGGACCAGTGTCTTTTCAAATACAGATACTCCCTTCAGTACAACAAAATGCCTTTTGCTAGACAACAACAGGATATTCTTGTCCTTTGACTATGAACCTCAAATATCTGTATTCTTTCTTTCTGTGTCTTATAGATTCCTAAGAAAATCCCGTAGACATAAAATAAGTGGCAACCACTGCTATGATCATCCCATTTCTCTCTCCCTTTTGGTGCCTTTGTCCTGCATGCTAATATAAAAAAATGCCAGATAAGGTTCATGTTGTATATGAGCTCATAACTCAAAATGGACCCTTTCAATCAGGGCAAAATCCAGTAAGAAATGTCTAGCGGAAGTGTCTAGCCTACAACCCTACTAACTGCAACTTGCCAATTCCCGCCGTGTCATGGGCCAGGGGTAGAGAAGGCATGCACATTAAAAAAAAAAAAATCTATACTGTAGACCAGTGTTTTTCAAAGCGTGGTGTGTAGCATCATTTTCCAGCCGTGGGCAAACTACAGCCCGCGGGCTGGATCCGGCTGTTCTATCCGGTTCTCTTGCTCTCCCCTCTGCTCCTTTACTTTGAATTTATATTAGTTCACACAAACACTCCATCCATGCTTTTGTTCCGGCCCTCCGGTCCAGTTTAAGAACCCATTGTGGCCCTCGAGTCAAAAAGTTTGCCCACCCCTGTGACGATACATGAGCAAATGTAATTTTAAATATGTATTAGAAAACATATATTGCGATCATATTATAATGTGATTTCATGCATTAGTTTTACCACAGCAGAGGCTAAATCAAAGTGAATCACCGAAACTGAATCAGAAAGGTTACCGAGTAAATCACAGCACAGAGTCTAATGCTGGTTTGGCAAAATGCCGATGTTCGGATGTGAATGAACGAAGGCAGAGAAGCCTCTGTAACCTCAGGGGGGTCCCGTTTCTGAGGGGAGGCCACAGAAACAGTGCAGAACCTGTGTCCACATCCGGGTTCTCCCAGAGCAGACCTGACCCAGGATGTGAATGTGGCCGTTTGTGTGGAGGTGATTCCAGAGGGTGCAGGGAGGGAGTAGGAGGAGGGGCCTGGGAGGGGGACAGCCAGGCCAGGGTGGCAACTCCAGCCCAGGCACACTGGGGTGCTCGGACAAAGGCTGTAGACCAGGACTGTCCCACGGCTGGGCAGGGAAGCTGGCTGTTTACCCACAACTTCCCATCTGTCCTTGGTTGATGAGTGCTCAGGGGACTTAGTCCTCTGGCATTTCTGTCCTGCCCCGAAGGGACCGGCTCTGGCAGAGATTCGGGAACCATTGGTGCTGAGGGACCCCGGCTCTGGCCTCCAGTACAGGCAGAAGAGAGGGACGTGCCCTGGCATCCTCAGCCACAGCCCGGGCTCAAAGGCTAAGAATTGATTTAGGTGGTTTTTAGATGACCAGTGATGCAGGGTTTATTTCCCAGGGTGTTTTTTTTTTCCAATTGCATTCTCATTCTAGAAAAATTATTCATCCCAATATAGCATAAAGGAGGTAAATATATGAACCAACCTATCTACGGTACAACTAAATTAGATCGACAAGAATCTAACCCTATTCATTTTGCATTTTATATTGTAAACAGTGTTTGAGAAATTGGGAGGTGATGAGTTAATACTCATGTTCGAGATGACTATAAATATTTCCACATCATAGGCTAATATTTAATTCCCAAAATCAGGAACAAGCAGCAAAATAGATATTGGTACAGGAACAGAAGGAAGATGGGCAGCTACTGTAGTTCCTAATGCATCGTGCCCGAGGGGGCTCACAGGTCCTCCCTTCCTCAGGAACCCCCTGACCACAAAACACTTGTTTTCTTCTTTCTGTCCAAGCCCCTGAGCCGTGTGCCCCGGCTGCGCCCAGTCCTCTTACAGCAGCTTCTCAGAGCAGCTGCCATCCCCAACTGTGAACCCTGCCCTGGCCGGGACCTGTGCCCTCACCACGTCTGTCCTCTGGAACATCCCCCCATCTATTTTTATCCGCAGCCTCGCTGGCAATAAGTAAAAGCTGTGCCTGGAAGCGGTAGGGCTTCAGAAAAGTAAATACTAACTGGGATCTGAGTGCCACTCACAGATGCTCAGGGGACAGAATTAAAGTGAACGTACTATTTGGAGTCAGTTAATTGGACCTGACTCTAACTGGGGCAGGAAGGGGAGCTGGAGTAAGGCGGTCATGGAAGGCCCCCTTTAAAATTCGCCCTATCCTGCACCACGGGGCCTCCAATCTGCCTTTAGGAGGAGCTGTGACAGGAGGAGAGGGCCGGGTTAGAGACAGTTACGTGGCTCCCTGGTGAGGCTTTGCAGGGCCCCCCACTGCTGATCAGCACTGGAGGCCTAACCCTATTCAGGGGCACATGATTTTCGCTCCCGCCCAGCCCAGCAGTTTGGAAAGGCAGTCCGGATATGCTCCCCCTCTGAGGCCCCGGTGCTGAGATGCGCCCTGGGAACAGTTTGCTCCAGTTTCCACAGCACCGTTCTTCTTGCAGAAGGTAAAATGGGAGTTAATTAATTAAAAAGTACTAGACAACGGCCACGTGATCACAGGTCCAAGAGGAACGCAGCCGTCTTCACTGAGCACCCAGGGATGCAGACCGGGGAAGCTCGCTGCTGAAAACTAGAATCCATACAGAGGAACACGCTCACGCTGGTCAATTATTTCTTATCCTTTTCTCCTTAATCTTTTTGTTTTTGTTAATCCTCATCCAAGGTATTTTCCCCATTGATTTCCAGAGAGAGTGGAAGGGAAGGAAGGGAGGGAGATAGAGAGAGAGAGACATTGATGTGAGAGAGACGCATCAATGGGTTGCCTTCTGCAGGTGTCCGGACCGGGGCCAAGGACCGAACCTGCAACCCAGGTACATGCCCTTGACTGGGAAACGAACCCTGAACCTTTGGTGCATAGGCTGACACTCTATCAGGCGTCCTCAAACTATGGCCCGCGGGCCACATGCGGCCCGCCGAGGACATTGATCCAGCCCGCCGGGTGCCGCTGCCTGTCCTGCTTAGCAGCTGACTCGTCCTGGGCCCGCAGTGCGCATAGGAATTTGTTCATAGTTTGTTTTTTTTTAAACTATAGTCCGGCCCTCCAACGGTCTGAGGGACAGTGAACTGGCCCCCTGTTTAAAAAGTTTGATGACCCCTGAATGCTGAGCCACACCATTCAGGGCCTTTTCTCCTTAATCGTTGAATCTGTCCCCAAGGCCTGACAATCGTTATGATTTTAATCAACAACAATAAACTTTAAAGGAATCTTGTCCATTCAGCAGCTCTCAAATAGGAAGGCGCTTACTTGAATAAGGTGGTTCTGGTTTGAGAGTCTGCACAGTTAACCATCATTTACACTGCTTCTCATAAACGTCTATGAGCTTTCGCCATGTGACTGGAGAAAATGCGTAACGAACCCGTCTGTTACCCTATATGCGACCTGCTTCTGAGCTGACGGTACCATCTCCATCCCCTGAGCTGAGGGTACCATCTGTAGCTCCTGAGCTGAGGGTACCATCTCCATCCCCTGAGCTGAGGGTACCATCTCCATCCCCTGAGCTGAGGGTACCATCTCCATCCCCTGAGCTGAGGGTACCATTCCATCCCCTAAGCTGACGGTACCATCTCCATCCCCTGAGCTGACAGTACCATCTCCATCCCCTGAGCTGATGGTACCATCTCCATCCCCTGAGCTGAGGGTACCATCTCCATCCCCTGAGCTGATGGTACCATCTCCATCCCCTGAGCTGAGGGTACCATCTCCATCCCCTGAGCTGAGGGTACCATCTCCATCCCCTGAGCTGACGGTACCATCTCCATCCCCTGAGCTGAGGGTACCATCTCCATCCCCTGAGCTGAGGGTACCATCTCCATCCCCTGAGCTGACGGTACCATCTCCATCCCCTGAGCTGACGGTACCATCTCCATCTCCTGAGCTGACGGTACCATCTCCATCCCCTGAGCTGACGGTACCATCTCCATCCCCTGAGCTGAGGGTACCATCTCCATCCCCTGAGCTGAGGGTACCATCTCCATCCCCTGAGCTGAGGGTACCATCTCCATCCCCTGAGCTGAGGGTACCATCTCCATCCCCTGAGCTGACGGTACCATCTCCATCCCCTGAGCTGAGGGTACCATCTCCATCCCCTGAGCTGAGGGTACCATCTCCATCCCCTGAGCTGACGGTACCATCTCCATCCCCTGAGCTGAGGGTACCATCTCCATCCCCTGAGCTGAGGGTACCATCTCCATCCCCTGAGCTGAGGGTACCATCTCCATCCCCTGAGCTGACGGTACCATCTCCATCCCCTGAGCTGAGGGTACCATCTCCATCCCCTGAGCTGAGGGTACCATCTCCATCCCCTGAGCTGAGGGTACCATCTCCATCCCCTGAGCTGACGGTACCATCTCCATCCCCTGAGCTGAGGGTACCATCTCCATCCCCTGAGCTGAGGGTACCATCTCCATCCCCTGAGCTGACGGTACCATCTCCATCCCCTGAGCTGAGGGTACCATCTCCATCCCCTGAGCTGAGGGTACCATCTCCATCCCCTGAGCTGAGGGTACCATCTCCAGCTCCTGAGCTGGGGCTGAGTGAGGTCACCTCTGCCTTCCAGGCGTCCACTCTTACCTACTCTCTGTGTACATCTCTCCTTTCACTAGTTACCTGACCTGGGGAATAGGGATGGTGAAACCCATACGCAATGCAACTGAAGCGTTTCCTGCCGTTCAAAACAAGCTCCTGAAGGGCCCTTTTGAAAGGAAGAAAGCTATAATTTGGAACCATTTCTCTGTTTCCACATGAAGAAGGAAGGGCTGTCTCCCTCAGGGGCCCCAGGGAGGGAACATTCGCCAGCAGCCAGAGGGAGGGTGTTAAGGAGAGAATCGTGTCTGAAAACCATTAGGAACAGAATACAAGAACTTCATTTCTCCTTTATGAATTGCAGGGAGATGGATTCAGAAAACAAACCCAAGCCAGCATTTGTCACTGAAAAGCCTTCCATTTGCTTGACAAAAAATAAAAATAAAATACAATGTGGTCATTGTCTTGTGGCTTGAGTGGTTTTTCCTGGGATGGACAGGAACTCATTTGCTTTATCTGCTGAGGCTCATCGCTGGGGCCCTGGGCTGGGATTATCCTTTAGTTCTATCTGATTATGGCTCAGTTGTGCGTGATTATACTGCCATTCAGATCCGCAGTGAGGATGGCGGAGAGAATCAGCAAAATGTTAAAGAGAGCTCATTCTAAGAACCGCTTCCTGCCTCCTATTGGGGGACGCCAAGGCATCACCCACACAATTATGAGCAAGCCCTATCCATACTGCACGTTTCCCCTCAAAGTGCCCTGTTTTTTCCTGTTGAAATAACGCCAAGTGGCTTAGTGTCGCCTGAGTAAATATTATATACTTCCCAGGTTGGCTGGAAAACAGTTTGGGAATTAGCTCTTGATCCATCAACGGCAACAAGGACACGGCAGCTTCTGAAAGGTCTGCTAACGTGCCCCCGCGAGCAGCCCCGAAGTCAGTCATTTTCTACTGAAGGTTGATTAATGGGGAAGGAGAGCTCGCCCTAAAACAGAATGTCAACAGTTCACACAGCGCCGTGTAGCCAGGTCAGCTGTAAAAGGCTTGCTCTGTGCACACTCCAAAGCGAGTCATTCACTCACTCATTCATTCTATTTTTTTCAAACCACTTCCTGCGGAAGGGATGGGGAGTACAAAATAGACGGATGCCCTCTCTACCTTGAGAAGTTTGCACTGTAGACTGACAGGCAAAGCTATCTCAGATGCATTTCACGCTTACTTGGTGATATGCTGGAGGCTATCTAAAGCCTCTTCCCCCCCAAAAATATATTTTTATTTATTTCAGAGAAGAAGGGAGGGGAGAGAGAGATTGAAACACCCATGATGAGAGAGAATCATTGATCGGCTGCCTCATGCACGCCCCACACTGGGGATCGAGCCCGCAACCTGGGCATGTGCCCTGATGGGGAAGGGAACCATGATCTCCTGGTTCATAGGTTGACGCTTAACTACTGAGCCACACTGGCTGGGCTTTAGTGCTTCTTAAGTCAATGGTTTTTTAATCTCTCTTGACCCAGAGGGAAGAGAAGGGATAAGGAAAATTTTTGAATCAATAAATTATCAGTAAGAACCCCCCTCCAAATTCTCACTTCCATTAGATTATGTATATTCCCAGAGTTGGATTGAGAGAATTCTGTATGAAGTTGTAGACAAAAAAGGGATGGGGGCTTGGGGAACTGGGTGAAGGCATTAGGCAACCCCCCCCCCAAAAAAAAAACCCAAAAAACTCATAGACACAGACATCTGTGTGGTGATCACCAGAGGGAAAGGGGGGAAGGGGAGGTGGAAGAGGGTAAACGTGTGGGTAAACGGTGATGGGAGGGGAGCAGACAGTGGGTGGTAAACACACAATACAAGATTACAGATGATGTATTATGGAACCGTATACCTGAAATCTGTAACTCTTATGAACCAATGTCACCCCAATAAAGTCAATGGAAATGTTTTTAAAGGGCTTCTATGGAAATCAGCTCTCAGGGCGGTCTGATCATAAATGCCTTACTGTGCAGGTCCTGGGGGGCACTCATGCCCCTGGCATATGACTTTTAGTAAAAGGTTTATCTTTGCCTTAAGCAAGCCCTGTCCATTGTTTCTGTGCATCGAGGTGAACACACCTTTGAAACTGTCCCTTTCAGACCCCTGCAGCAAAAACACCCTCACGGAGCTCACAACCTCAGTAACTCCCCTGTAATCTAACCCTCACCTTGCTTCTCCAGCCTCCCCCAACCTTTCTTCAATTCCCTCCCTAATTCCAAGTGCATAAAAGAAGCTGCCAGCTGTCATTCCAAGCAGCATTTTTTCTCAGTTTGTTGAGATCTTGTTTCTAGGAGTGTCATCAGTTTGGCTCAGATGAATTTTTATAAAAACCTTCTACAGGTTTGGACAATCTTCCGTCAACAGGGTGACAGTTGGTTAGTGGTAGGACCCAGAGGAGGAGAACTGCACCCCAATTTCCCTTAGCTGTCTTTGTAAGTGGTGGTGGGGGGCAGTGAGGGTAACAGATGAAGGAAACATCAAGTGAACTTGGAGTCTGCAAAGGCCCGCTCCCCCACACTGCAGACCTTGTGGCAGCATGGTTTTCCTTCTTCCCCAGGGGACTCTGGAGCAGAGAGTAGAAATGGCTGTGCTGTTTCTAGGACAGTGGGCTCTGGACCCCTCACCAGGTTCCCCAGGTCCCCAGAATCGCATCCCCATGTGCCCATGAATGACAGGGACATGTTGAAGGACTTAGAATGCTCAACTTATTTCCCCGTGACCCCTGGGGACCCTGGAGCTAACTACAGGGTTTCCGTCCTGGGCAGTCACAACACCGTCAGCAGAGACCTGCACTGGGCTTTTCAACAAAACAAAAACATAAACTTGATTTTGGGGGGGTTGTTAACTACCCAGTATCCCCCCTCCCTGCAAAGGAGAGGCTGCTAGTTCTGCTGCTGCACTGGGATGGCCTGGGTCCCTCCGGCAAGCCCTGGCTATTTTGTTGTCTAATGGTCCTGTGAGGGAGGCGGGTTCAGAAATTGACTCCAGGCTGCCATTGACCTTGAATCTCCCGCTGCTTCCCTGCTCATGAAAGTAATTAAATTATTTTATGTGTGAATGTTTTTTTAGTGACTCACTCCCCCAAAAACTGAAAGCACCTTGAGAGGAAAAATGATGGCTACCTGTCCACCACTCTCTCTAGACCAAGCTGAGTGCCTGGTACACAGTGAACAGTCAATAGCTGTTGAGTGAATGAATAGACACGTCACATCCACACAAACATAAGGCTTATTCCTAGTTACAATGGGAAGAGCCCCCGCGGGGGGTTAGGTGTTCTGGAATAACCCTGATCTAGTTGCTCATCATGTGTGACCTTGACAAGCCATAACCTTTTCAGGGCCTCGGGTTCTTTTTCTGCAGAATGAAAGGTTTAAATTAATTCAGGGATTTGTGACCTGTGCTCTGGGGACAGGAGACGTATGCAGTGATAGGCTTAGGACCTCTTTCTCTAGCTCAATTAGAACAAGACTAATTTAATAACTTCAATATTAGGCTTAACATTTGAAGAGTGTCTCTGTGGTTTACACACACATTCACAAGTGTGCACACGCACACACAAACACACACTATCCTCAGGGAGAATGTCCCCAGGTATCCTCACACCTTTCTGAGACAGACACGCCTGTCTGGAACCACAAAGAACATATGGTGTTTCTCTCCATCTTAACTTTGTATTCAGTGGTTAAGAACCGGAAAGTATTTTTAAGGATCTAGATTGTTTCGATTCTTAAATTTCCTACCAGGAATTGGTAGGAAAGGAGTTATATCAGAGGTATTGCAACAGTAAGTTGGTTATCGCTCTAGAAACCTCATGTATGTATTCTCCTAATCAAAAAAAATATAGATATTCTCCTAAGTGTTCGTAGTGTGTTTGTATGAGGCATGCTGAGATTTCTCAAAGTACTTAACATGTACCAGATATTGCACTAATAAGTTTAAAAAAACGAATAAAATGCAGCAACACTATGAAGCAGACATATTGTCATTCTGGTTTTCATTTCTTCAATCGAAGTGTTTATTGAGCATCTAATATATCCTGACTACACTCAACGGCATAGCAACAGGCAGCAAAGTAAAGACACACAGGGTCCCTGCGCGAAGGTGAGGAAGGGGTGGTGGGGACAGAAAACCATCAGAAAAATAAATTTTGATACGCTCTGAGTCCATGTCTCACCACTCTTACTAAAGATTTCCACACATCTCTGAAGAAAACAAGAGGATGATGGAATACAGAGTGAGAGGGTGGGGTGAGAAGAGAAGCTACATTTGAGGGAGTTCTCATGGACAGAGAACACTGGAGCTGAGAGCTATGGCACGTAGAGTAACCGTCCTGGAGAGAACACATAATTGAGAGCCCAGGGCAGGAAGAACTTGGCATTTCAGAGAACAGAAAGAATGGAGAAACTGAGGCACACAGCCTCTATAAAGAAGCGCCACCAAGGATGGCTCCCCTCAGAAACGGGCTTAGCAGCTGTACAAAACAGACCAGGGGTCTTCTCTGGATGAGAAGCTGAGCGGTTTCGGGGACAGTGTGAATGTATTTAGTGGCCTGTACTCAGTGACTCTGGAGAACACCACAGCAGTAGGATCTGTAGCCATCACTTGCCTTGCATATTCCCATTAAGAAAAGTCCTGTAATATCCCCCTTCCTGCCAATTCCCTGGCTTCTGGTGAGCTGAGGTGCCTTCAGGCAAGGATGCAGCCAGGTAATTGGAACTGCAAATTGATAACAATGAGATCTTTGAACTTGAAGAGCAGCAAGCCGTGACTGTAATTGACAATAGGGCCGACATAATTGATGTCTGCAACTTGAGGGAGAAGGCAGCAGAAACAGAGGGAAAAGGCTGGGACTGTATTTGCCAGCATAATAACAATTAGCAACACTATTCATCGAGAAAACAGCATTATAAACCTGGGCATCGACCACGAATTTGTAAGTCTAATTCTTACTATCTGTCAGGAAGATAAAGCCCCAGGGGCCAGGAATGTGCCCTGGGAGGGTCCCTGCAGGGCAGCATGAAGTGGCGCTTGCTTTGAAGAGGTCTCAAAAGCACCTAATTTGAAACAGGCACATTTCTACAATGGGGGACTTAGACCCCAGTTTCCCTGCATTTGTTCCCATAGTTCTTTTCCATTTTCAGGCCCCAAGGGTTTCATGGGTCCCAGGCTCATATCAGATTCTATTATTACCCAAATGTGAAAAATGCCACATGAAATAAACATGGTCTAAGTCCCGTTTGCTGATTGGTTTTGTGTGTGTGTGTGTTTGTAACTGAGGAATGCTAAATAAACATGGTCTAAGTCCTGTTTGCTGATTGGTTTTGTGTGTGTGTGTGTGTTTCTAACTGAGGAATGCTAAATAAACATGGTCTAAGTCCTGTTTGCTGATTGGTTTTTTGTGTGTGTGTGTGTGTGTGTGTCTGACTGAGGAATGCAGGTAATAAAGACAGGTAAAAGGGCCGCCTTCATTACCCTCAGGCCACCATCGTTTCGGTGGGTCATAAATGATTATCATTTCATCCCCCTCCCTAGACCTATCAAACTTTGGAACTAAAATTCTGATGTAAACAAAACGTTCAGGTCCTTGAGATAAATGAATTTCCTATCTTAGAAACTTAAAAACTGAGTACTAATAATTTCCAATGTCTTCAAAATATTTGAGTCAAAAGTTGATAGGTGATTCATCAGAATAAGGTAGTCTAATCATTCTCACTAGGTTCCCTCATTTATTTACCTGTTACAAATACATTTATATTAAAGATAGCAGCACAATTCACCATAGCTAAGATTTGGAAACAGCCTAAGTGCCCATCAGCAGATGAGTGGATTAAAAATGGTGGTACATCTACACAATGGAATACTACGCTGCAATAAAAAAGAAGGAATTCCTGCCATTTGCAACAGCATGGATGGACCTGGAGAGCATTATGCTAAGCGAAATAAGGCAGTCAGAGAAAGATAAATATCACATGATCTCACTCATTTATGGAATATAATGAACAATATAAAGTGATGAACAAAAACAGATCCAGAGACAGAGAAGCATCGATCAGACCATCAAACCTCAGAGGGAAGGTAGGCGAGGGTGGGGGTAAGGAGGAGAGATCAACCAAAGGACTTGTATGCACGCATATAAGCCTAACCAATGGACACAGACACCAGGGGGGTGAGGGCATGAGGGGGGGGTGGGGGAGACAATGGGAAGATAAGGACACATATGTAATACCTTAATCAATAAAGAAAAAAATAAAAAAGGAAAAAATAGAATCAATTTTGCATAAAGCAGAGATAACCTAGAGAAAAGTAAGCGGTATAATTTTACCAGTAACGAAAGCCTCATTTCCCTTTTTGGACTGAGTCCATTTGTTTCTTAGGTATATTTTCAGAATTCACGCTTATGTTGTGCACTATCACACAGATGCAGGCGCGCGTCTTCCCTTTGAAGACCGCATTGGAGGTGCATATCTTAAAATAAATCAAGCTAAGATAGAACTTTTGTTATCAGTGTGTAGTTGTGTAGTAGTAAATTGCAGTGAATGGGGCTGGATTTATTTCTGCTTTAGAGATTTATTGGTGTTTTCTTCATGGCTTGATATACGAGCAATCATTTTAAATGCCCCGTTGGCTCTTGAAAAGCAGGAACAGTGCTTACAAAGGATTTAGGGTTTGAAATACAGCTATACATAAACGATCGCCTGTTAATATAGTACTCAGACCCTCTTCGGTTTACCTGCCGAATCCAAGATTATAGAAACGTTTTTCAATTAAATTTGTGATTCTGCCTATTTCTCTTTAAATAGTTGAGTGTGTGTTTTAAGTATTTAAATCCTAGGTTAAATGCTCCAAGGGTTACGGCTATTTCTGCTTTCTGTGTCTGTGGCTTGTGTTTCAGTGTCTGTGCACCATACATATGGCACATATACATATATTAATGCTATCCTCTTTGTTTCTTACATCTCTCAGGGACTGACAGGAAGTATTAAACATTCTGAATACAGTTCTCTCTCTCTTTGTACCTCTAAGCAGTTACATACACTGAGTGGCCAGATTATTATGATCTCTGAATGCATAATAATCTGGCCACTCAGTGTGTGTGTGTGTGTGTGTGTGTGTGTGTGTGTGTGTGTGTGTGTGTATTGGATGCCCGGTGCATGAATTCGTGCATGGGTGGGGTCCAGCCAGCTTGGCCAGGGGGAGGGGACATGGGTGGTTGGCTGGCCTGCCTGCTGGTCGAACTCCTGGTCGAGGGGACAATTTGCATATTAGCCTTTTATTATATAGGCTATATACTGAGTGGCCAGATTATTATGTGTTCAGAGATCATAATAATCTGGCCACTCAGTGTATTTACACAGGTTACCACTTCCAGTCTGTGGACTGTATGTGACCTAACAAACAGTGCCCTTAAAGCTCATTGTAGACCCTACTCTCATATTTTCATGGAATCCTCACTTTAATTGCACTTTTTAATGCATTTAGGTTGTTGCAAGTATATAGTTATGTGTATATACTCAAACTGTATCCAAGATTTATTTATTTATTTATCTACTTATTTATTTATGTTAATCCTCACCTGAAGACATATTTTCCATTGATTTTTAGAGAGAGTGGAAGGGAAGGAGGGAGAGACAGAGAAACATCGATTTGTTGTTCCACTTAAACATGCATTCCTTGGTTGCTTCTTGCACGTGCCCCAATCGGGGATCGAAACCACAACCTTGGCGCATCCCGTTTCTCCCCTCCCCAGACAGAACGGCTCGGCGGCTCCGCTCTGCTGCATCCCCCCGATGTTGGCACAGACTTATCAGAGCACATGCAACACATACCCTGCTGTGCCCACAGGCTCCACCCTATCAGACCAGTGACTCACGGGATATGTGGCCGATGGGGTTTGTCCTGGCATCACCTGCATTTAGCATAACGCTCGGCACCGAGGGAGTGCTGCTCAGGAAGGTTTGTAGAATGAATGACTGGACATGTAACTGCCATCACTGGGAGAACACTGATCAGGAAGTCCTGAAACTAGGATTAATCAGCTGGGAAACTTACTATTTGGCTATGTGTGTGCCTTGTGACCTCACTGTACATGGAGGGGATTTGGTTAAGTAACTAATAAATTCCCCTCCAGCACTGAAACGTCAGGACTCTCTCAATTCATTTCTCCAACCACCAATATTTCTTCTGGGTAATAAGGTAGTTCTGGGTAGAAATTTAACAAAAAGTTAAGTCTCTAAAGGAAACAAAACTCTAAAAATACAGCTTTTACAATATACAAGGCACATAATAAATAAATCTCATTTGTTCTCCAAAACAACCCAACCATGTAAAGTTATTACCCTCATTTTATTTGTTTTTTTATCGATTGATTTTAGAGAAAGATAGGAAGGAAGAGAGAAACACTGTTTTGTTGTTCCCTCATTTATGCATTCATTGGTTGATTCTCCTATGTGCCCTGACCTAAGACTGAACCCACAACCTTGGTGTATCAGGGTGATGCTCTAACCAACCGAGGTACCAGGCAGGGCCGGTTACCCTCATTTTAGAGATAAACTGAGCCAGCGAGAGGCTACGTGATGTGCCCGAATTCACACACGACCTGGTATTTAAACTGGGCAGACCGACTCTTGATTCTGCGCTCCTAACTAGAATGCTATGTTGCCTCTCATTGTCCTGGCAAGCTGGATGCCACTCAAGTACAGATTGCATTTTCCAATAAAGGTCATTCTTGCTTGCTCAGAGTAGGTGCTCACTATATGTACATTTATTAAATTAATGCATGAGCCTGCGGCGTTTACTTGACCAAGGTGTGGCTATAGCAGGCACACTGTGCACACACTCTGTAATTATAACAGAGACTCTCTTATTGGCTTCCGTGACCTTTCCCGTGTTTGTGTACAGCGAATACTAAAATGCAATTAAGATCTTTGTCAAGCACCAAAAGCAGCACTTAAGGAGGACAAAAATGTACAAACTCAAATATTTTCCAAGTTCTTCCATTTGAGCTCAACAATGCCACAAATAAGAGCATTATTTCTAAAACACCGTGGTAATAATGCTTCCTGCGGGTTAGTATAAAGAATCTATCTCAGCAATAAAATTGCAAATGCACTAAGCAGGTATAATACCCTACCTGTGTTCAATGCTATCCGAACCTAGCAGTGTTCAAATCTGAACAGAAATTTAGATGTTGGGATTATTTTTACCACACAGCTTTTCCTTTTTAAAAATAGGATTTTAAAAAATCTTCTAATGGTGGGTACAACCTTTCTGAAATCTTGATATGCGTAGTTTAAGATGAAAGGTGTCATACGTTCGCTATATAGATTATAGAACCACGGACAAGGAGAAGAGTGGAGACCTGTAACCCACCCTCAAAAATAACCTGGCAACATTTGGGTGTATCTCCTTGTCTTGTGTAGGTAGGGGTGTGTGTGTGTGTGTGTGTGTGTGTGTGTGTGTGTGTGTGTGAGAGAGAGAGAGAGAGAGAGAGAGAGAGAGAGAGAGAGAGAGAGAGAGGGAGTTGAGTGTATTGCAATATGCAGGTGAGGATGTGAGGCGATGACAGTGAAGATCCAAGACCAAATGTAGTGTCTCCCACGCCCTCACCCATTAAGGAGTCTCCCCGTGTGGTGAAGTCCCTACTAAGTATTTTTGAACTCCAGCATTTGCTAGATTCTTCCACAGTCTCAGCTTGCCAGTTTTAAAAGCAACGTGTTCAATGCTGCTGGTCCTACAGTCTGACAGCCCTGTGTGAGCGTAGCCATGTCGGTGCCCAGAGCTGCTTCCTGGGGCTGAGCTCCACGCAAACTCAGGAAGGCTGCTCCTCACCCCGCTCCCCACTTGCCCTGCAGCCCGTGTTGTCACCTGGGCAGACGGTCTGGGGGCCCCTCCCCTCCTTGACTCACAGGCACTCGGAGAGACGCCCCCTCAGGTTCTGCCTCTAACTGCCCCGTGTACAGAGATCCCAAGTAAACACAACGAAATGAGCCAGATGAGGGGCCGGGGCCTAACACATCAATTTTGTTTCCTCTACTCTTTTCTGTCTTCAGCCTGCACTGGGACCCACCATGCAAAATCATGAATAGTCAGCCATTTGGTTCAGACAAAAGTCAGAATCAGCAATTTCACACGCTTTAACCTACCCACTAAGCCAGGGGTGGGCAAACTTTTTGACTCGAGGGCCACAATGGGTTCTTAAACTGGACCGGAGGGCCGGAACAAAAGCATGGATGGAGTGTTTGTGTGAACTAATATAAATTCAAAGTAAAGGAGCGGAGGGGAGAGCAAGAGAACCCTCCGCTCTTTCGGCTCCGCGGGCCGGATAGAACAGCCAAACGGGCTGGATCCGGCCCGCGGGCCATCGTTTGCCCACGGCTGCTCTAAGCCCTTCTCCAATTTAAACCAGAACCCCAAAGCCCATGGCGGACTCCTGATCTATTTTAGCTAGACAGGACCACACCCGGAGACCACGTTGCCTTCCTCCTCTGGCATCTGGGAGGCCTGCACACAACACTGATGTCCCTTGCACCCTGCTCAGTTGCTCAGGGGATCCTGTATTTATTCTGGGTCTGTCTGTTCCACGTCAGATGTCCCTGTGAGTCTCAGGCTCTCATGTCAGCATGTGAGGCCCTGATCCGAGGACTCACACACGCCCTCACGCAGTGGCTGGCCCCACATCTCTCCCAGCTTTAAAACTACCTGATTCTAATGAGCATACACAGCCTCGATGTAAAGTTTTCAAAGTCGCTTATGCATGCATACAATTCCAGTTCCCTTCTGGGGTATTTCTGGACAAATCTTGACTTGGTGCTTGTTGTGGTTATAAAACTACTTTAAGTGCGTGTGTCACACGTGGACATGTGCCTTTTTTAAGGTGATCCTGGAGGGCAGAAACCCCGTCCTGAATTCTGTATTCCTCATTGCATCCAGCAATAGGACTCATTAAGTACTCGTCAAACTTGACTTAATTCATGGTAAGTAAATAGATCCTGTCTTCCCAGTACTAGTAAACCTTCTCACATGAAACATGAGCTGTAAATTGAAAGACTCATTGCTTTGAGCTTTCAGACACCAAAGGTACTAAATAGTACCCCAGTGCTTAAAGGTGCCGGTTACAGCCTCCTAGTCTGAAAGGATTCTTGTGGTTTCCAGACAATAAAAACAATAACAATAAAAAAGAAGAGATAATACATAATATGTCATTTTATGTTGCACTATGAGAAAAAAAAGCTGCTAATTAAACTATGACATGCAATTGACTGTAAGAGGTATTTGATTTGCGAGATATAAACATGTCAAAAACATGTGTTAGAATTGACAAATTACTGAAGTAATACGTAATGATAAGGACATCAACAATGCTAATATTACCATAACTCTTACTGTGTGTTAAGTATATTATAAGAAGTGCCTTACATGAATGACCTCCTTTATACCACGCGGTTGATGCTATTATTTCTATTTCAGGAACATAAAATGCAGTCTTGGGGAAAAAGCAGCAATTTTCCCAGGACTGCATGTCTTTCCAGCAGCAGCAGATCCAGGAGGGGAACTCATCCATCAGCCTCCACAAGGTGACCTTTTATAATCTAATCTAGGTGCCGAGTAGTTCTTTCAACCTCACAAAGTATGTATAAGCATTCACCAATATATCTGTATTTTATAAACTGGAGAGGGTCTTATAAATTGTAAAGCACCTTACAGAGAAGAATTTTTATTTCCCCAAATTACAATTCCTTTGACTAGTTTAATTCAAGTGTCAACATCACCTAGGGACAAGTAGAACTAGTTGGGGCAATGTTTTTCCAACAATTTGTGATAAAGAACCACTAAAAATTAGTCCATTGGGCCCTGGTAATTTTACAAATATGGACTCTGGTTAGCACCCCACACACTGATGAATTGGAATGAAATCCCTGGAGTGTCTTAGCCTACTCGTTCTTTCATACTCATGGCTTGTCATTTTTCTGTTACTCAATTGGCTTGTTTTCTTTCATTCTTTTTAACAAGGAGCCAGGGGGGTGCGGTATTAACTATGGGGTGAAGTTGAAGTGTTGTAGGATTCCCTGAGCAAATCTTCCTGTGATGCCAAAACTGGTTTGGCTCAGTGGATAGAGTGTCGGCCTGTGGACTGAAGGGTCCCGGGTTCGATTCCGGTCAAGGGCATGTACGTTGGTTGCGGGCACATCCCCAGTAGGGGGTGTGCAGGAGGCAGCTGATCGATGTTTCTCTCTCATCGATGTTTCTAACTCTCTATCCCTCTCCCTTCCTCTCTGTAAAAAATCAATAAAATATATTTAAAAAAAAATATCTTCCTGTGATTGTTAATCAAGTGATGTATGAAAGGTTTACATCAGGGCTTCTACACAGATGAAAAGAAAGTTCTGGAGTTTCCCATCCTCAGAGACACGATATGTAATTGGTGCACTGTACTAGAAGAGCTCACAATTAGATCTCATGGTTGCTGATCAAGGACTTGGGTTTTGTCTGTGAATCAAAGACTGCTCCAGGGAGTAGAGGACACATTTGTCCTGTCAGTGCCCAGGGATCTGGGGCTGAAGGCTTAGTCTCCCTCTCCTGGTGTGCAGTCCTCAGCGCTCCCACAGTGAGTCACTTCCAAAAGAGAGGGAGGACCCCAAACCCTTGACTTTTCAGCCTCTTAGCTGCTCTTGAGGAGTTAAACGGGTCAAAATGAAGAACCACGTGACTGTAAGGAGTCAACAGGTCTCCTACGTGAATCCCTGAGGTCAGTCATCATCAAAACCAAGGCGGCAGACTCTCATCCGGCCGGTACGCCTCCATCACATACAGTTCCTGCCAACCTCGCAAGGTGTGTATGAGCATCCACCAATATATCTGTATTTTATAACTTGTAGAGGGTCTTGTAAATTGCAAAGCACCTTACAGATAAGAATTTTTATTCCCCCAAAGACAATTCCTTTGACTAGTTTAATTCCAATGTCAACATCACCTAGGGACAAGTAGAACTAGTTAGGGCAATGTTTCTCAAACAATGATAAAGAATCAAAAAAATTAGTCCATTGTGTACTAAATTTATAAATATAGAAAATTATGTAAAATAAATACATAAAATACAAATTCCAATTATTTGTGATTAAATTCAACAGGCACAAAATTAATGTATCAAATTGCTATAGAAGTTTCTAAAACCTCCCTCCCATTTCGTATTGATTTCCCTGTACTTGGGCATTAACCCCTGGCGACCAGCACTGGACCTCACTGAGTAGCAGTGGACGAGGGCCCCGCACATGCCCACGGCAGGATGGCAGGGCTCCCCGCACCGCGCCTGCTTGCTCACCACTGTTTCACGGTGTCACACTCCCCGCATCCACACCACCCAGACTCTATCTTGCTGCTCCCCTTTATTTTTTTGTATGTGTATTTTTTGTATTGAAATATAATTTTAGATTTTTTCTACTTCATAAAAAAATATGTAGTATGTTTATCAGACTATTTATAATTACCTTTCCCTATGAAATATTTTATATTCATTATTATTTTAGTATTCACTGATATATTACATACAGTTATCGATATGTGACCTTGTATATATGAATAATTTTGTTAGGAACATTTTATATTCCATTTTTTCATATTTATTTGTATATATTATATATAAATATATATTTCTTTTTCCATATCTGCAGTCATCCCAGCATGTATTTTCAAAAGCACTGTGAAACATTATAGAATCATTGCCCTGTGTTTATGCACGATCATTTTGCTACCTAACTAAACTGATTAGTGGTATTGTAGACTTCACTGATTAATAGTTAAAGAAAGTCTTCATCTTTTTGATTTATTCACTTTTAAAGTGAGAGCAATACTTTCTATCTTAAAGATAATAATTTGGAAGTGATATAACAATAGTACAAGTAGTCAATTGAATAAGAAAATAACCACTTGAAGTACAGTCCACAATGCAATTGTACTGGTTTTATTTTCAACAGCACAGTTGCAAAAAACTAACAACAAACGTTCCCTCTGAATAACATAGAAAATCACAAAAATTATATGTTTATAACAAGATTCCGAGTGTGAGGTTGGTATCTTAGTAGCATCAAATAAATGCAGACAATTGAACTTTACCCAGTAATATCATTTTTCCCTAAGAATACTGCAGTTCCAGAAAATGGAAGTTTTATAAAGCGCTGTAAAGTTCTATACTCAGAGGGAAAATGACATACTCTGAATTACAAACAGAAGGGTACATATTAACTGCAAGATCAAATCAGTAACCAGTCTTTGAAATAAACTGTAAAGCTGAGCAGCCTTAAACATGCCCACGTGGCCACAATGTCCCTGTCCTCGCTGGCCATGGCAGCCGAGCCCAGGTAAGTAAGGGATGTGGTGTTTTGTCCCATCATCAGGTCAGATTGTGGCGGGAAGAAAAGACCAGTGACCTGGGCGGGAGAGGAGAACTCGGTGATAAACATATCAGCTGTGTGAACCTGGGGAGCCGTCCTCCGGTGTTCATGTGACCAACTCTGAAATCATGTGCATACGGAGGATGAACCTTCACATGTCACCTCGTGTGGCATTTTCACACGGAATGTATCTTTTTAAAACAGATAGCAGACTTGTTGCTAAATCTCCAAACCTAGGAAAACTTTTGCTCTGGTGAAGAATGTTGTATTTTACAAAACTCTTGTAAAAGAGTTTTATCTCACTAGATTTTGTATTTTACAAAATATATTTTATCTCTCTAGATTAACAAGCCAGGGAGCTGGGAAGGCACGAGATAATTATCAGTTGACATGTATCTGTGAGCAACATGATCCACCCTACCTTATGACGGGCCCAAATCCAGGCAGAATGCAACCCTTGATCATGGAGTTCTGGTGTTTTGGTGAGAATTTAATTTGGTCAAACAGTGCACTACAAAGGGAACCTATATTCATATCCCACAGCCTCGTCTGTATTCTAACTACCGTTCACAGATCACAACTCTCAGTGGGGATAACCATGCAAGGACGTTCAGGAGGGATGGAATGACGCCTTGCTGTGTGCACTGCTGGAGGTTCCATCAGAGGCTCCAGCTCCCGGGAGGGGAGGGAACTCTGTCACGTGGGGAGATAATGATGACGGGGAAGGGGCTCTCACTGCCTCCCAATACCATGCATGCCAGAGTCTCACTCACAGGAAACTGAGCCTGCACCCATTCTGCACGGAATCTGCCTCCTGACCCACTTACTGGAGAGCCAGGATCCGACCCAGGAGGGGAGGGGCCTTCTTCGCAGGTACACCATTCATACCGCGGGTGACCCTCTCCTACTTTTTTTTTTTTTTTAATATATTTTATTGATATTTTACAGAGAGGAAGGGAGAGGGACAGAGAGTTAGAAACATCGATGAGAGAGAAACATCGATCAGCTGCCTCCTGCAAAACCCCCACTGGGGATTTGCCTGCAACCAAGGTACATGCCCTTGACCGGAATCGAACCTGGGACCTTTCAGTCCGCAGGCCGACGCTCTATCCACTGAGCCAAACCGGTTTTGGCACCCTCTCCTACTTTTTACGTTAATTACTTATTGATCCATTAGCCTGGCAGTCGGGACTTTGCACCAGCCTGTGGGTCCGATCGAGTGTGCACTCCAGCAATTTCTTCCTCTGCAGCGATTTCTGCCACTGAGAACATGTTCAACATCACATCAACGCAGTGTCCACAAGGAGCAACCAGGGAAGCCCTCAGGGGCCAGGCTGGGACGCAGAACCCCAGGGAGCGCCGTGGACAGTGGGAGCCATGGCAGAGAACAAGGCAGGCCGCGGTTCTGGGAGCAGCTGCATGGAAGGCAGTGGCCCGGGCCCAGTCCGAGGCACTGGAGCGGTAGGGCTACCGTCACCTCCTCTCCTCCGGCCATCTTCCTCTGTCTCATTTCATGGCCTAAAATAAACCCTCAGGGCACATTTTGAGGTGAGTCCCTCAGGCACGATCTGACCAGCTACGCCATAAAGATTACATTTGCCAAATACAATCAAGCAAATGATTAGGCCAGAATTCCACTCAATGTTAGGGAGGTCTCTCATGTTTCATTGCATAGTGTGGTTATCTATGATTTATAACCTTCCATTTCTCACTCAGAGAAAGTTGCATGTATTCCAATAAACCTTGATTTTTGGAAGCACAGCTCAATCAGCGTTATTTACAACAGACAACACCACCTGTGGGACACCGTGCATTTCACCTTATCTTCCCGGCATAATAAATGATTTATCAAGAACACTGTAAAGGGGAAGAAAACACATTTGGATTATGATAACCTGTGTATAAACCGGGGTTAGCCGGGACACAGGGACACCCAGCCGATTCCATATGCGAGAATTGCCTCCACCCCAGCAGTGACAGTGGTAACCAACTCCCTTCAGCAACATTCCTTGGCCCTGGCTCCACCCCTTGCTATCAACTCAATGGGCCTTGATGATCCATCACCATGGAAACATCACCTGTGGGAATCTGAGACCCACCTAACTCAACTCCTTCACTGTGTTCAAAGGAGGAAGGACTATAACTGTGGGCTTAGGGTGACAGATTACCCAAGGTCATTATATTTCACATAGGATATGATCTAGAACTCGAGTGACTGTCAAAACCCTCCCTTCTACTCTGAGGATCAGGCGCCTAGACAGACAAAGTATCCCAGTGCATTTGGCTAATCATTATCCTATATAATAAAAGGCTAATATGCAAGTTGTCTCCTCTACCGGGAGTTCAACTGGGAGTTGGACCAGGGGGCGGGGCCAGCCAGCCAACTGCCCAGCTGGCCCCACCCCCGATTGCCCCATCCCCACCCAACAGGGGCAGGCCAGCTGGACCCCACCCGTGCACAAATTCGTGCACCGGGCCTCTAGTATTAACAATAAGAGCTGTTTCCTGAGTTCTTATTTCTGTGCTGGGAGTCTGGTATTGAGTCTCTAAGCACTGTTTTTTTTTTTTTAGTTTTTTAAAATATATTTTATTGATTTTTTACAGAGAGGAAGGGAGAGAGTTAGAAACATGGATGAGAGAGAAACATCGATCAGCTGCCTCCTGCACACCCCCTACTGAGGATGTGCCCGCAACCAAGGTACATGCCCTTGACCAGAATCGAACCTGGGACCCTTCAGTCCTCAGGCCTACGCTCTATCCACTGAGCCAACCCGGTTAGGACTCTAAGCACTGGTTTTGTTGGTTCAAAGCACCCTGTGTTTTGGGACTGGTTCCCACTGGCTGTGCAGAGCTGACAGGCTTCCCCCTTCCCAAGTCCTCATTTTCTGACTATATATTGGCAGCTTGGTAGCGGGAAATCGGCCGCGGTGAGAGTATCACAGGAGGGAAGTTGACAGATGCCAAATTTTCTCAAGTTTTTGGTTTAACACCACACCCTATAACCTTTGTTAGTACATATTACTATGTCTATTTTACCAGTGAAGTCATTACGTCATAAAGAGGTTAAGTGTCAGGTATTCTGCCACAGCCAGCATAGTCAGCATGTAAACTCAGGCTGGGGTTTGGATCCGGTCCGTTGACGCTGAACCCAGTTCTCCCCAGTATGTGGGTCCATGACTGAGGCTGCTCACACGCTCAAGCAGGGTCAGCCACTGTGAATAAGTCACAGTTCTTCATAAATCCAACCAAACATTTCCCTTCCCTAATGTTTTGGATATACTGAATTTGTAAAATGCAAATAGCCAGTTATCTTAGTAGAGTTTTTGCATAATCAAACAGTTATTTCCAACACAGTGTGTGTGTGTGTGTTTAAATGGGTGACAGCTGTTGGGATAAAGCCATGGTCGGCAAACTGCGGCTCGCGAGCCACATGCGGCTCTTTGGCCCCTTGAGTGTGGCTCTTCCACAAAACACCACGGCCTGGGTGAGTCTATTTTGAAGAAGTGGCGTTAGAAGAAGTTTAAGTTTAAAAAATGTGGCTCTCAAAAGAAATTTCAATCGTTGTCCTGTTGATATTTGGCTCTGTTGACTAATGAGTTTGCCGGCCACTGGGATAAAGTATTAACGCCTTTGGCTCTTAGTGATACTGACGCTCAATACTGATCCTTTAACATTCACATCTCAATGACAAATTCAGCAGGGACCACAGGGATGGAATGACAGGAAGCGGGGAGAAGTGGGGAAGGAATTTTAAAACTTACCAAGACATAAGGAACATCTGGAAAAAAGCATGTTGAGATCACGTTTAGAAATCATCCTGGTTCTTCCTCCACCAGACTGTCCCCAGCAAAATGCCTCGTAGTCCCTCTCTGCACAAGGGCTACCCTTCCATACCATCTTTATGGGGTCGGAACACTTTCTGAACTTGCGCCACTTTACAGGTTTGACTGCTTGTCTTGACTCTCTAATCTGCTGTTATGGAAACGACAGATGTCAAAAGGCTGTTTGCTGTGACCCACGGGGAGAAGCAGCCTCAGGAAGAAAACTCTGAAAGCCTCAGAGCAAACGGAACACAAATGTGGACTCTGCGTTTAAAAATCAAAGCAAAGTTTTTGCTTGGCTGTGCTTTGATTTTCAACCCACTTCTCCCGCGTGGACACTTCATTCTCTGGTTTGTGAAGGTCTGTGAAACTCATTTGCAGTTGTTTACTCTACACTTGTGAACGAAATAAGTCAATGAGATCATTTCTTGCTTGCACACCAGGAAGAGTGGAAGCATTTTGATAGAACAGATCAGTCTAATAGAAATAAAGCAAACCAGTTATTTGGAATAATGGGCAGGCTAAATGATTGCTTAAAATACCTGCATTTGATCAATATATTTTCATTCTTTTGTGAGTATAGACATGTTACAACGATCAACTCTTTATCCAGTGAGAATCTATTGTCCTGAAATGTTTAAAGATCAAATGAATTGCTACAATGTCAATATACGCTTTAAAAATGAAAACTAGGACACACCACTATAAAAATGTGTTCCTGTGCATAAGTACATGTATTCCTTCTCATCTTAGGGTTTAAGCACAGCTCCCAACTTGCCATTGTCTGGCTTTGCTTAGTCCTTTCTAAGTGAAAACGCTGCCCATCGGCCTGACTGACAGGAGGCGTGAGTGGAGGAGGACTAAGGGGGCAGAGGCAACAGGGGACACTTCCTGGGACAATGTTTGCTGGACGCCCTTCGGAAGGTGAATCCTGACTTGTCAGTCTTTGTAGCAGGTCCCACCCAAGGAACCGCATGACAGGTGTGGCTGCCTCTAACCTGGCAGCTAGGGTGGTTGACAGAAACACACAGCCAATGACGCCTCCTGTGAACGCCACCCTGGTGGGGACCACATCCAGATGAGGCAGTAAGGCACTCCTGGAACCTGCATGTAATGGTTCACAACACAAGCTTGTGTGATTGGATTTAGCAAATCCTAACTTTCTCAGGAAAATGGGGATGGGCGGAATATGACACAGAATGTGGTTGCAGAGAAGACACTGAGATTACATATGTGGATGGATTTGTGAATTAAGAATGTATTTTTAGAACATTTGTCATGTCACATGTATTTTTCCTTCCATTGTTTCTGGCAGCATCTCTGAAATATATCCATGCTTCGCTTGGAGAAGACCAGTTATAGTAGGTGTTAAAAATGAACATTGAACACAGGTGATTTTTTCCAACCTTGGATCTTCCTCATGCAAATTCAATGGTTATTTCTTGAAATGGAATTATTTCTGCCTTATTGTGAACTTCTGGCAGCATTACCTTAGGCGGTACGAAATTATTTCTAGATAATTAAAGTATTCTATTATTTAACCGCATCCTGTTACTGCTCCCTTTGCTGAAACAATGTTCCGTGGTCGCGTTCTCTGCAATTCTCCAGGTGATGCTTAAAATTGCATCTCTGCATATTTCATATTTTTCTCTGATTGAATTTCTCACCGCTAAGTAGTGGGTCCCTATATAACTCCTACTTCTCTTTCTTAGCAACAGTCAACTCCAAATAGGTCCATAAATGTTGCGGCTCATGATAGGATGAACTTGATCAGCAGCGATACTTAGGTATGTTGTGCTATTCAGACGTTGTTCCACACGAATTAAAGGGCCCAAAACATGCCAGGAAAACTACCCCAAACCATAACACTGCCCCCACCAGCTTGAAGGGTTGTACTCATGCATGTGGGGTGCATGCTTTCATGCTGTTTCCGCCAAATTCTCACTCTGCCATCTGCATGATGCAACTGGAAATGTGATTCATCGGACCACATGACTTTCTTCCAATGCTCGACTGTCCAATCCTTGTGTTCCTGTGAGAATTGGAGACGTTTTATCTTGGTAACTGCAGACAGCAAAGGTGTTCAAACAGGCCTTCGGCTTCCATATCCCATTAGATGCAGTGTACGGCTAATTTGCCTACAAACGTCAGGTGGTCATAATAATCTGGCCACTCAGTGTAGTTTCCACTTGCTTTCAAAGTGATATAAGTCAGCCCCTCTTTCCCCCCTCTTCACTGAGGTTATTCTATACATTTTAATAGAGTTAGATTTTTTTTATCACCATTTACATTCCATCTTGGAGTTCTCTGATCTAAATATTTTTTTTCTTTAAATGTGACTCTCTGCTGTAAAATTCTATTGATGTCTGATAAAGGAATAAGGTCATATAATCACCCATATAGCCTCATCCAGAATAAATGAACTGCCCTAAAAATATATTCTGTTTAACCTACCGCACTCCCCCCTCTCTTCGTAACTCAGCCAACCCCGTGTGTTTTCTTTGTCTATGTTTTTCTCCCCAAAACTCATATAAATTGAACTATACAGTATGCAGCTTTCCAGACTGAACTCTTCACTTTGCAGAGCACATTCACCCACTTTTTTGCTGCCTTGTTGGTTTACTCCATTGTACGGAAAAGCTAGTCTGCTTGTGCATTCTCCCATTGAAAGAAGTCTTGTTCCCCCCCTAGTTTTGGATGCTTATGAATAAAGCTGCTATTACTGTATGCAGATTTTTTTGTGTGGACATAACTTTTCAAATCAGTGGGGTGAATACATAGGAGGGGGATTGTTGGCTTGTACGGTAAGATGATTTTAGCTCTGTGAGAAAACGTCAAACCATCTTCCAAATTCGCCGCACCATTTACATCCCCACCAGTAATGACTGGAAGTTCCTCTTGCTCTGCAGGATTGCTGACAATTGCTGTTGTCAGCTTTTTGGATTTTAGCCATTCTAAAAGGTGCGCGTGGCATATCATGGCTTTAAATTGCATTTCTCTAAAGACAAAAGATATTACGCATGTGTTTCTTTTAAATAGACATTTCAAAGAACAGCTTTAGGTTCAGAGCACAACTGAGTGGCAAGCACAGAGTTCCCACACACCCCTGCCAGCCATGTGTATGGTCAGCCCCACTACCAGGTACCCCTGCTGTAACTGAGGAACTCACACTGACATGTCATCATCACACTGACATGGGCCGGATGCTCGTCACCCCTGCCACCAGAAACTCCATCTGACAGTATTAGGAGATGAAGTCATGGGAATGGAACCCCAGGAAGGGATGAGGACTGGATCCTCCTCACAAGAGGGAGAGACAGCTCTCACCTTTCCTCCATGTGAGCCCATGGCAGGAAGATGCCACCTGCGATAAGGAGGCGCTCCCACACACCTCCTCTGCCTGCATCTCAGTTGTGGGCATGCAAGGGGACAGAGCTGTGAGAGACAAATCTCCTGCTTACACCACCCAGTCCACGGGGTTTTGGTACGGCAGCCCCCACTGACCAAGACACACTCCAAGTCCATAGTGTGCAATCGGGTTCACTCCTGGTGTTACGTATCTTTTAATATTCTTATTTGCATCTGTCTTTCGTTTTTTTCTTTTCTTTTTTTGAAAGAACAGTTTATTGATTTTTAGAGATAGAGGAAGGGAAAGGGAGAGAGACAGAAACATGGATGTGAGAGCAAAATATCTCTGGGTTGCCTCCTGCACGCCTCACACCAGGGATGGAGCCAGCATGTGCCCTGGCCTTATCAGAACCAGCAACCTCCTGGTGCCTGGACAACGCTCAACCACTGAGCCACACTGGCCAGGGCTGATCTGTCTTTCTTTTCTGGTGAGGTGTCTTGTTCACATCTTTTGCCTGTTTTAAAAACTGGATTGTGTGTTTTCTTATTTTTGAATTTTAAGAGTTCTTTTTATATTTTGAAAACAAGTTCATTATCAGGTAGGTGATTTGTAAATATTTTTCACATTGTCTTTCATTTTTTAATAGTCTTTTTCATGGAGCAAACGTTTTTAATTTTAATACAGTCCAAATGATCACTTGTTTCTTATATGAATCATGATTTGGGTATTGATCTAAAACAGCCTTGGGCAAACTACGGCCCACGGGCCGGATCCGGCTGTTCTATCCGGTTCTCTTGCTCTCCCCTCAGCTCCTTTACTTTGAATTTATATTAGTTCACACAAACACTCCATCCATGCTTTTGTTCCGGCCCTCCGGTCCAGTTTAAGAACCCATTGTGGCCCTCGAGTCAAAAAGTTTGCCCACCCCTGATCTAAAATGTATCACTAAACCCAAGGTTATGGAGATTTTTCCCCTATGTTTTACTTTTGAAGTTTTATAATTTTGCATTTTATATTTAAATCTATGATCTATTTTGGAGTTAATTTGTGTCTAAGGTACATGGTCTGGGTATGAAGTTTTTTTTCTCTCCTTATAGACATCTAATTGTCCCAGCAGCATTTTCTGAAAAGAATATCCTTTCTCAGTTAAATTACCTTGTGTCTCCGTCAAAAACCAAGTCTATATTTATACGGTCTATTTGTGGCCTCTCCTTTTGTTTAATTTATCTGTGTGTCTATTCTTTCACCAATAGCATGCTGTCATTGCTACTGTGGCGGATAATTTATGAAGTTGGGTAGCCTGAATCTTCCACCTGTGTTGTTTATCTTCAGTATTGTTCTGCCTATTCCAGGTTCTTTGCCTTCCCATATAATTTTAGAACCAATGTTTTTCCAAATCTTGTGAGTTTATTTTTTTTACATAGAGAATAATGTCATCTGCAAATAGAGAAAGTTTTATCCCCTGCTTCTGAATCTGTGTCACTTCTATTTATTTTTCTTATCTTATTGGACTATCTGAAAATTCTACTATGACGTTGAGTAAGACTGGTGAGTGAGGACATAGTTGGCTTGTTTCCAGTTATTGGAAAAGTCTTCATTCTCTCACCATTAAGTGTGATGTTGTTAGTTGTCAGCCTTTAATATATAGTTTTTATTAGCCTTAAGGAAGTTCCCTCCTGTATTAGTCAGGATCTCCTGAGAAACATGACAACTAGCATGTGTGCGTGTGTGTGTGTGTGTGTGTGTGTGTGTGTGTGTAGAAAGAGAGAGAGAGAAAGAAACACAGAGAGAGAGAGCGGGAGAGAGAGGGAGAGAGAGGAAAAGAGAGAGAGAGAGAGAGGGAGGTGAGAGGGAGGGAGAGAAAGAGACATTTCAAGGAACTGACTCGTGGTTATGGAGGCTAGTAAGTCCCAGGTCTGCAGGACAGGCTGGGAGGCTGGAGACGCAGTGTGGAACTGATGTTGCAGGTCAAGGTTGAAGGGCAGGTCAGTCTTTGTTCTATTCGGGCCTTTAACTGATTAGACGAGGCCCACCACCTTAGGAAGAACAACCTGTTTTACTCAAGACCCACCGATTTAAATGTCAATCTCATCTAAGAACCACCCTTACAGAAACATCTGATGACACCACGGCTAGTACCATTCTCATCTTACAGATGAGGACACTGAAGTTGAGAGGTTCTGTGTGACCAGCTAAATGACATGCAGACAGGAATGGGCAGAGCCAGAATTCCAGAGGAGAGCACTTTAACAACTCCTGCTCTGAGCGCTAACATGGCCTCCCTTCACTATCTGGACAAACATCCGGAGGACGATGCATGATTTAGAGGCACCCATTCATGCTGAATCTTAGGTATCAAGCCTGACAGGGCATGATGGAACAGGAAAAACACAACAAAACAAAACAAGAAACAAACACCCAAGGGCTTGGAATCTGACGAACCTCATCTCTGATACAGGGAGAATGACCGAATAGATAACCTAAAGGACCGTCGGACCTTTGGGGTAGAATAGCCAGAACCCTCCGAGCTGGCCACACTTCGGTGTACTGGCTTCCTAGTGCTCATGTAGTACATTACAGCACAGTTATGGCTGACAACAGCACCCTTTTCTATGTAACACCGTATCCTGAGGTGTGTGTCTGTGCAGATCTCACTGGGTTAAAATCAGGATGATACAGGGCTGGTTCCCATCTAGAGCCTCCAGAAGACAATCTGCCTTCTGGACATTCCTTGCCTCGTGGCCCCGAACCTCCATAATCAAAGTCAGCCAGCTTGCACGTCTCTGACCATTTCCACAGTCCCATCTCCCTCTGACGTCAGTGGGAAATGGTCTGTGATTTTAAGGACCCTGTGATTATATGGGTCCAAGTGGGCAATCCGGGTAGTCCTCCACATCAAGGTCCTTAATTTATTTTTTTTGTTAATTCTCACCGAGGATATTTTCCATGAGTGTTAGATAAGAGTGGAAGAGAGGGGCGAGACAGAGAGAGGGAGACATTGAAGTGAGAGGGACACACTGACTGGTTGCCTCTGGGATGGAGCCTGCAACCAAGGTATCAAGGCACGTGCCCTTGATTGGAATCAAACCCGGGACCCTTGATTCTGATTCCTACAGGCTGACACCCCATCCACTGCACCGAACCTGCCAGGGCAAGGCCCTTAATTGAAATCCATCTGCACAGTACGTGCTGCCACAGGGCTGAACATATCCATGGCCTCTGGCATACGACATGGACGTCTTTGGGGAGCCATTTTCCTGCCTTCCTCAGGGTATAAAGCATGTGATCTCGTAAATACAGACTAAGATGAGCACAAACTAGAGGATAAATACAGGAACCATCGCAAAGACCAACCTTGGACTAAGATACTTTTCTAAACAGCAAAGAGAGCAGTTTTCAATTCTGTCCACATTTCTCCTCTTACAGCTGTGAAATCTTTCCCTGACCTGGAGCTTGACCAAGCCTTCTTTTCTCTTCTTCCCTTCGAGGTGCCAGTGATGTGAAGAGCAGGAACAGGCACAAAGACACCGTGGGCCCCATCTTTCCTGCACCATTCCCCCTGGGAAGCCGTGTCTCTTGGAGAGGGGAGGTATGTGTCAGGTGGTCATTTGGGGAATAAACAGTCTTCCAGGATGTAGAAGGAGCAAGATTCTGTGGATACTTTTATCTGGTTCAGATCAATGATAAACATCATATTCTTCTTCAAACACACCTTTTCCCAGTATTCACCCCTGCATGACCATCCCCAACCGATTATAATAGGGTGTCCCCAAAATGTATACACACTTTGAATAATTATTCATTCCAATGAGTTAAATATGAAATAAAATAAACATCAAGTGACCTATCAGCTCTCTGTCTGTTCACCTACCTATCTAGCTACCTACATTTAACCTTGAAGAAAAAGGAGAAAGAACTGTCACTGGAAATGGCTACTAGGGTCTACAAGCTCACGTGTTTTAAGCTATGAGTAAAACTAACAACAGAACCCCCCAAGGAGTTTACCTGGTAAAGAGTGGTGTTCAGTTCAGAAAGGCCTCTGAGGGACTCTAAAGTACCAGACACCCTTAAAGACACTTAAATGCATTCTCGCCAAGCCACCCTCTATTAAAAAATGAATTGCCAACATTTAGGGACTTTGTGTGAAATACGAATGGACCCACTCAATTTATCATCCCCGCATAAACTGTCATGCTGTCACAGGAGCAGGAATAGCCGACTGCTGATATCAAAGGCTGACCAAGGGTCCAGCTTAGAGCTCCCAGGGAGGGGCCCATTTTGGCAGCTGAGTGTACGCAGGCAGCACAAGTTTGTTATAACAGTGTCAGTGAGTGCTTAATCCAAAAAGCCTACTTGGACAAAGGAGAGAAAAGCTCATGAAAGCATGTCCATGGAAATATCCTAATATTGCCAGTACATGCACAGCCACTGGTCAGGATCCAGATGGGTCTTCTCCCCCTCTGAATGTGATAGTCCTCCCCTCGGAGCAGGTTGGCTCAGTTGCTGGGAGCCTAGAGATGAGGCCAATGATGAGAGAGTTCGCCTAACATAAGAGAAAAAATAAGTTCTATCAAGACAGTCTATTTTCAAAACCCTGCCCAGTGACTTCTCTGAGGCCTATCATTATGGGGTGAGAGAAAACAGCCTCGTAAAGGAAGAAATTAAGACTACTATGTTTTGCCCGGCCAGCGTGGCTTAGTGGTTGAGCGTTGATCTATGAACCAGGAGGTCACGGTTCAATTCCCAGTCAGGGCACATGCCCGGGTTGTGGGCTCGATCTCCAGTGTGGGGTGTGCAGGAGGCAGCCGATCAATGATTCTCTCACATCATTGATGTTTCTATCTCTCTCTCCCTCTCCCTCTCCCTTCCTGTCTCTGAAATCAATAAAAATATATATTTTTTAATGTGCACTGTTGTTCCTAAAATTCTCCACCACACCCTAACAGGGTTGCTGGTGTGTGCAGTCGCGGATCTGCCTTTTGTTCATTCAGTAAGAGGGAAGGGCGCGGGGGAGGACAGAATAAAGATCCCGGAGTCCCCAGTGTGAACATTAGGCCGCCTCCAGTTTGCCTTGAGTTCCTTCGGCTCAGCGTGCAGAGAGGTGGCAGGTGCTGGCACTCCTCCTGCTTCTGTGTCTCTAGAAAACGCTGGCTTCTCCTCATGGGAGCCCCTTCCAGCTGGTGACACAGTCGGTCAAGTCAAAATAAGACGAAACCGATGTGAGCGAGCAACTTAGCTCGTCAGGGCAGGAGGCCCGCCTCCGATGAAGACTCGCCCGCGCAAGGTAGCGCGTTCTCACATCCGGGAAGCAGGGACACAGCCCGTGAGCGCCGAGCCTCAGACAGCCTTGGTTTGCACGCTGACTCCATTTATCCATGACCTTTCTCCAAGGGCATGCCATCTGCTGGAACCTAGGCTTTCTCCTAAGGAAACGGGTGATAATCATACTTTCCCGGGATGGAAACTGTAATGGAAATGAAGTGCTCGGCATGATTCCGGCGTGTGTTGTGGTATGTGCTGAATACGTTCTACTGTATTGTTGCCTCAAATCTTACAGTTCCCAGAGTCTCTGCTCCAAAACGCCACCTCTGCTTGGCTACCGCAGCACCTCTAAAACTCGACAAATCTAAAGTGAATTTGCCAGCTCTTCTCCGTCAGCTCAACCTCTTCCTAAATTTGTTTCCATTATCTTCCCAAAGGCCCGCATCAGGTAGGACTATCTGTGTCTGTGTCTCTGCCACGTTGGCTTTTTATATCGATGAGCCAATCAGAGCGGGTGTGCAGCTCCTCTGTGGACACACAGCAGTAAGAGACAGGGCGCTGGTCACGGGTCCGAGTGCAGAGCTGTTTTTCTCCTGGGCTGCAGGTTCCTGTACTTTCCAAGCTGCATAATGGCAGAAAGTCATCTACCAAAGATATCCTTTCACCGTGAGTTAATGTCAATGGGATTTACATGTATTTTTCATCCCTTTTGTACTGACACAGCTTCCAACCTAACAAAATCTATCCCATGGCCTTATCATAAAAGATGCTTTACAATAAGAACCGCATAACCATTCATTTTAGAACACGAAGTAAACTCAACGCCGGTACCTACAGAGTAAATTGATGTTTGTGCTAATGCTTTGCTTTTGTAACTTTTCGGGGGTGAACCTAAAGGTTACACTTTAATGCAGCGGTGTGCTAACCAAAATCTACAAGTAAACAGCACAGTCCTGAGTGGCCCACGTCAAATCTCTTAAACTACAGGCGGTTTTCTTCCCCAACATCTTGGCATTTCCCACATGAATTTCCCTTCTACTCAAAGAAATCAGATGCAGTGATGTCAGAAATTCACCAGTCATTGGGCACATGGACAGGAAGCTGGGGCTTACACAGACACCACAAGACATATACGCGCACGCACATGCACACACACACACACACACACACACACACGCCTCCATTTAATGCTCGGAAACTGACGGAAAATAATAGGCTCTATATCACTCATAGTGACTGTGGATTGTTCTTTGTGAAATCAATGTTTAAGTGTTCGGGAGGAAGCCGCTCCATCCAAGGACTAAATTAGAATTTTGAATTGCATGCGGCTAAACTGATATGGTGGTTCTTGTGTTTAGTTAATTAAAAGGGGTTGTTTGTTTTGTTTTTCCAGTAAAGCATAAAGCTGCAAGGGTAAGAGTCTTCTGAAAGAAATCCTGGCTGTGCCAGATCCTGGATGGTACAGACAAACAATTCTGGGTTGAAAAGACGGAACGCTCATTGTGGACATGGAAGGATGGCTTACCAAGCCCTCTGGTTCCTGCTCCGTCTCATTTCTTCGGGATCTGCTCTCAAAGACCCATGCTGATCCCTGAGCGCAAATCCCGCTTCTCTCCCCAGAGCTCCCTCTCTCCTCCTGGGCCAATTCCCCTCTTTCATCCACTCATCCGACAACATTTCTCAAGACAGTCTATGGGTCAGGCGCACTTCTCTGTGTGAGGGACGCAGGCCTGAACACACAGGCCCTGTCCTTGATCCCCCGTTACTACTGCCCCTCCCACCGCTTTGCTTTCAATGAACTTACCCTTCCAGGTCCTGCCCCGGGCCTTCCCCTTTTTGCTCAGACCTGTCCACTGTCCTATCATGACTCCATTTTGCCCGTGTGCTGCCAACCCCCAGAAGTACATCTACATGCCAACCATCTCTCTATAGCAGCCGTGGGCAAACTACGGCCCGCGGGCTGGATCCGGCTGTTCTATCCGGTTCGCTTGCTCTCCCCTCCGCTCCTTTACTTTGAATTTATATTAGTTCACACAAACACTCCATCCATGCTTTTGTTCCAGCCCTCCGGTCCAGTTTAAGAACCCATTGTGGCCCTCGAGTCAAAAAGTTTGCCCACCCCTGCCCTATAGTCTGCACCCCACAGTGATGCCACTTCTGGGTACACCAGCACACTCATCACCTGGCAGATCTCAACTGAACTGAGCCTTGCCTGAACAGTGTCTTCTGGTGTCTTCCCAGATGCTCACATGTGGGAGAACGCTGTCTCATCGGCCGTGGCCGGGCCTTGGGCATGGTTTTGGTTCTACATGGGCAACGGCTCTCAGCTTCCTTCTCACTCTCTAGCCTCAGTTTCATCATCACTGATGCAAACATTCCCAGAGTGGCTTTCGTGTCCAAAAACTATTCATTTCCTCCGGCCAGTCCATTCCTCAGCACGCTGCATGGCAACTGTGGTCCCCCGGGCAGACTTCCCCTGACGTTCAGTTGCTTCTTGTCACCTTGAATCAACGCCTGGCCTTCCGGTGAGGACTTTCTGGGACGGGCTCTTGGCTAGTTTTTCTCACAACTTCCATTGCCGCAGTCTGGGGACACGCGACTATCTTCCTGTCATTCCCACAGGAGCCAGGTGTTCTCGTTTTCCTCGTGACCAGTGCCTGGGATGCCATAGTTCCTCCCTTCTCCATGGGGATCACCCTTTTGTTCTCTAGATAAAGTCATCTTCTATTTCTTTTACGGTTTCCTTGTGTAACCCACATGATAGCCATCTTGGAATAGTGTGGGATGAGGATTGAAGTTTGTTTCTTTCCAAATGATTTGCCCATCACTCCACCTTACTGTACTTACCCAATCTTTCTATGGCTGGCTTTACAGGCTGCATTTTATCGGTTTGCTGTTTTTACAAATATTTTTGCCAACTCTCTATATACTGAGCTGTATAGTGACATAGATACTGGAATGCTTGGCTATGGTATATTTATAATACATGTTAATGTCTGATAAGGCAGATCTTCGCACCTCACCTTTATAAAGGGAAATAAATCCCTTGTCTGTGCTACAGATTTCTCCAGATGAACTTTATAGCCGTTTTGGTCTGGAATGAGCCATCAACCCTCAGCATTTCAGACTCATAACTGCTGGCTCAGTGCCCGAGAGTGGGTCCACGTGCATGATCCCCGTCAGGTATGACTGTGACAACTGACCAAGTGCCATTCTGTTAATTTTCAATAAAAATATATAGTTGGAGATTGGAATACCCAACCTTCTTTGATCAGCAGATTCTCTTCCTGGTGTAAGTCCATTATTTTCAGTAAGAAATTCTCTTCTTAATTACTCAAACGCCATTAACCTCATCCTCTCCTTTTAAATAGCTCTCCGTGAGAAGGTAAATTATAACGGGCTTTCAGAAATGTTGGCAACTACTGCCTGGTGTTCACAGTACCGTCAATCTTCCTGAATGAGGAAAACGGAGGGAAAGTGGGCTGACCGAGTCCCTGCCCAGGGACGAGTGGGGGGCATTTATTGACCATTTGTGTGGTTAATCACTTCCATTTCAAGTGCGTAAGTTCTTCTGTGTTGTAAGAATTAAAAGCCAAGGTTGCTTAAAGGAGAAAAAAAGGGGGGAGATGCCCAGAGGTGGGCTGCAGGTGAAGCTATTTCCATCCCCGCTCAGTAAAGCACATGATCTCCAACTGTTCAGGGAATACAGGCACCATGAATTTTTTTGTGAAAACACAGGCCCAGAAATCAGAGGCTTTTCACACCCGGCACTTTGAGCTGCCAAAGCAAAAATAGCCACAAAGAAACACACTCGTCCTTTCATTATTGCCAGAGTCCAGCTTTGAAGGGAAAACGTTAGGAAATTCCAAGGGCTTCTCAGTGACATTACCACAGGGCGCTGGAGTAGAAGGTGGACAGTGTCCCTGTGGAAACGGGGTCCCTGTTTAGGGTCCTCTCAGGGACACATCTAACCCTGCTCCGTTAAACTCCATCGCCCCTGGCATAGCACATTGCACATTGCACCTGGCAGAGCCACACCAGCTGGGCAGCGGTGCACATTTTTAAAAAGCATTATAAGCAGGGGTTCCTTTTAGGTCTTAAGGCACAGAACGTACTAAGATTTTAAGTAAAGTTATCTCTTTGGTTCAGGTCACAGTCATTTGTTCACTCCATCATTCATTAAGTCACGTGTGACGGAAGCCCTCACTGAGTGCCATGTGCCATGCTGGTCGCTGGGAATATGAGAATAAATGAATCCTTTCCTCTGGAGTCTTATTTTGGTCCTCATTTGAAAATGGTGATTAGTTTTGCTTCTGTTTTCCTGTTTATTACTTTAAATGCTATTATCATTTGGTGACTGGCAATTTATATATCAATATATCTATACAGATATATCTTGTACATATATTTTCCCTTTTTACACCTTCCAGCCATATTTTGGACTAAGAGGGCAGTGCCATCGGACATGGCTTGTTCGTTTTCAAAAAATATATTTTTATTTATTTCAGAGAGGAAAGGAGAAGGAGAGAGAGAAACATCAATGATGAGAGAGAATCATGGATCAGCTGCCTCCTGCACACCCCCTAGTGGGGATCGAGCCTGCAACCCGGGCATGTGCCCTTGACTGGAATTGAACCTGGGACCTTCAGTCCACAGGCTGAAGCTCTATCCACTGAGACAAACCCGCTAGAGCCATGGCTTGGTTTTTCAGAGGAGTGTAGGCCCTTCCCTCCTAAACTGGATCCGTTGTTAAACTGCTCTTGCTTTATCTCACTTTTATTTCTTTTTAATTGTCTTTTGAATAGACTGCAGTCCAGTGGGTTTGTAAACTGGCCTCCATCCCTCTGAGTTCATAAAAGGACTGTGCCCTCCTTGCAGGCCTAACCCTCCTCTGTGATCACAGGCGATGAACCCATACAACTTATTAGGCAGAAAAGACCTCACACACCTGAAAACACTGTGCCGCTCGAAACCTGGACTCGACCTCCTCTGCCCATTAGCTGATGAGATTTGGAGTTGTTTATTTTACTGGGGTCATTAGTAGGACTTGGAGCCATCTGGGGTCCGCAGTGAGCCCCCTGGGGCAGGGAGGGCATTCAGGCCTCTGACCCAGCGGTGAAGTGTGAGCTCGGAGCTGCTTCCACCTGAGTGTGCCGTGCTGTAGAGCCCACAACTTCCAGATGATTCTGGGGATCGAGGAGCATCTGCAGAACCTGCCGTGATTTACGGAGCCTTTCAAGCTCGTGCTTCACGGAATAAGCAGGCGGAGGGCACGCGTCCCCCGCTGGGACACACACTCATCACAGCGAGCCTGCGTTCCCCGTGCTGCTGGCTCTGTGCTCCTTCCCCAGCATGGGAAAGAAAAACTGCCTGCGATGCACTAATGTACCTGGTGACCCAATTCTGTTCCGCAGGTAGATATTGGTGCTTCTTTTAAATGGCCCATAGATGCAGTGTTTGCCAAACAAATTTAGAAGTTAACTTGACCTCTGAGACAACGGTCTGCAACAGCAGCAGGGGAAAATGAAGAGGATGCTATGGCTCCTTCAATGTTGCTTTACCTGTAACATTAAGGGAAGCAAATGGAGCAATTAGAAGAGATACAGGGCGCTGGCTGTTTTCTGAAAGAAGGTCTGATAAAAATATTTGTAAGCAAAGGTTTATATGGTACAGAAATAGCCTACAGATCTAAAAAAAAAAAATCACCACACAACATGTATGATAGTTGTAAAAATCCTAAGCTGCCTTATAGAAATGGGGCTAGACATAGAGAGTCTTGGGGACCACTTAGGACATAGGTAGACGGGGAAGGAGCCTGAGTGTGGAAGGACCCACCCCCCTCACGCAGCCAAGGAGGAAGGACAAGTCTCCTCACCACCTTGTTCCTGGTTCCAAGGTTAAGAATCCCAAAGCTGACATCCAGCATGTGTCAAAGTAAGCTATTTGTGTTATTTATACAACAACACTAACGCCCGCCTCTTGAGTAGACACGTGGTTATGAAGGGAAAGGCATCCACATCGCCAACCTTAGGGATGAATCAGAAAGGATTTCCTGGTCACACAAGTGGCTGTAACGCACACACTGGAACTATGGCCCCAACAGGCAGCCTGGACGGGAGTAGGGGACCCCAGATGGCTCCAAGTCCACTAATGAGCCCAGTGAAATAAACAACCCCAAATCTCATCAGCTAATGGGCAGGGGAGGTCGAGTCCAGGTTTCGGAGCGGCACAGTGTTTTCAGGTGTTTGAGGTCTTTTCTGCCCAATAAGTTGTGTGGGTTTATCGTCTGTGATCACAGAGGAGGGTTAGGCCTGCAAGGAGGGCACAGTCCTTTTATGAACTCAGAGGGACGGGAGGCCAGTTTACAAACCCACTGGACTGCCGCCGGGGTTCTGTGGTCCCAGGGCCCCATGGCAGCTCACACCTGCTGCTGCCACACATCAGCTCCTGCCTAATCATGTACAGCTTCCGTCTGCAGCTCCTGGGGACGTATCTGGAGCTCCCTGAGTGGGTAAAGAGCCCCAGACCGTATTAAATTATTTTCTGAGTGTTGTTAACAGGGGTGAGATAGCCACAATTAAGTTAAGCTGGCTCAGCCAGCGGTGGGCCTGCTATGATGAACTCTCCGACTTCTCTGGAATTAATAAATTCAATAGCACAAGCTCAATATTCAGGAGAAAATGTATTTCCCCCCCAGACATGGAGAAATGAAAATTTCACAAAGGAAACCAGTGAAACTCTGGCCTCGATTTCAAACACAAGTCTGGATGTTGGGTACTGTTAAGTCCTGTACGTAACTTTGTGAAGTTTTGTACCTTGTGAAATAGTAGGAGGGTGTAACACCATAACCCACTCCATTGGCCACAGTGTATGAGTAAGACACCATTTTATGAACACTAAGGAGGGGTGAAAAATTAAGTGGCCCATATGTCAACCAACCAAAATGGGTATGCAATTGATGACTTGGTTTAGAAACAATTGTGACAAGTAGACCCCAGAAATATCACATGGGGAGAAGGTAAGGTATGAGGCACAATGAGAGGAAAGGGTGAGATGAGACAATCGACAAGGCAGCGTTGCCAGCCAACCTGGCTCATGTGAATGAATCCAGAGTCCTTGAATGTGGTCCATTTAGTTTACCTTCTGCAAACCTAGAATCTGTCCGAAGCTCTTCTGTGCTGTGTATTCATAGCCAATCTAAGTAACTCCACTGTGCTCTGATCTAGGGGGACTAATCTCCTCCAATGAATACAACTCAAGTAAAATATATGTAAACTGGAGATCATTGCAAACACACATCTGTTTTAAGTCTGTATGTTTTTTTTTTTTTTTTTTACTTTTTTTTTAAATAAATCTTTATTCAGATTATTACAATTGTTTCTCCTTTTTCCCCCCATAGCACCCCTCCACCCGGTTCCCACCCCACCTTCTGCCCTTACCTCCCCCCCCCAACTGTCTTCATCCATAGGTGTATGATTTTTGTCCAGTCTCTTCCTGAACCCTCCATACCCCTTTCCCCCTGAGAATTATCAGTCCACTCCCTTTCTATGCCCCTGATTCTATTATATTCACCAGATTATTCTGTTCCTCAGGTTTTTAATTCACTTGATTTTTAGGTTCACTTGTTGATAGATATGTATTTGTTGTTCATAATTTTTATCTTTACTTTTTCTTCTTCCTCTTCTTTAAGAATACCTTTCAGCATTTCATATAATACTGGTTTGGTGGTGATGAACTCCTTTAGCTTTTTCTTATCTGTGAAGCTCTTTATCTGCCCTTCAATTCTGAATGATAGCTTTGCTGGGTAGAGTAATCTTGGTTGTAGGTTTTTGCTATTCATCACATTGAAAATTTCTTGCCACTCCCGTCTGGCCTGCATAGTTTCTGTTGAGAAATCAGCTGACAGTCGTATGGGTGCTCCCTTGTAGGTAATTAACTGTTTTTCTCTTGCTGCTTTTAATATTCTCTCTTTGTCTTTTGCTCTTGGCATTTTAATTATGATGTGTCTTGGTGTGGTCCTCTTTGGATTCCTTTTGTTTGGGCTTCTGTGAGCTTCCTGGACTTGTAAGTCTATTTCTTTCACCAGGTGGGGGAAGTTTTCAGTCATTATTTCTTCAAATAGGTTTTCAGTATCTTGCTCTCTCTCTTCTTCTGGTACCCCCATAATTCTGATGTTGGTACGCTTGAAGTTGTCCCAGAGTCTTCTTACACTATCTTCAACTTTTTGGATTTTTCTTTTTTCTTTTTGCTTTTTCGGTTGAGTGATTTTTGCTTCTTTGTATTTCAGTTCTTTGACTTGATTCTTGCGTTCCTCTAGTCTGTTTTTGGGTCTCTGTATAATATTTTTTATTTCAGTCAGTGTATGTTTAATTTCTAGTTGGTCCTTTTTCATATCTTCGAGGGTCTCGTTATATTTATCGGCCTTTTCTAGGATATTCTTGAAAAGCCTTATAACCGTGGTTTTGAATTCTATATCCAGTCGTTTGTTTTCCTCCATTTCTTTTGTTTGTGATCTGTTTCTTTGACCCCGCATTTTCACTGCTTCCCTGAGTTGGTAGGGTAAATTTGTGTGCTAGGTTTCCTATGGCCCAGTGGGTCAGCCTCCCCAGTTAACCTGAGGTGGACACTCTTGGTGCACCCCTTTGTGGACTGTGTGTACAGCCTTGTTGTAATTAAGTCTTGATTGTTGTTGGTATCACTGGGAGGAATTGACCTCCAGGCCAGTTGGCTGTAAGGATCAGCTGTGTCTATGCTGGGAGAAGTTCGGTGCTGGAGACAGCCTTATAGGATTAGACTTGCCAAATTGCAATAGCCACTGTGCTCAGCTTGGATGGGGTGGAGTCTCAGGGCGGAGCAGACAGTCTTGGCTTCCCGTCAGCCTTGCCCTTGCGCGCACTCGTAGACCTCTGCCTTCCCCAGCTCCCAAGTCTCCGCCCGAGAGTCCAGACTCCCCCCACAAGAGCGTGGGTCCCCAGGGGCTCGCCTGGAACTGGGGTTCAGTGCAGTCAGAACTGGGGCTCAGTGCAGTCAGGATCCTCTGACTCCCTTCCACTAGGGAAAGCCTGTGGCAACCTCCACTGCCTTTGTGCGCACTGGCACGCGTGCTCCTTCAGACCTCTGCCTTCCCCGGCTTCTGAGACTCCGCCCGAGAGTCCAGACTCCCCCCACAAGAGCGTGGGTCCCCAGGGGCTCGCCTGGAACCGGGGTTCAGTGCAGTCAGAACTGGGGCCCAGTGCAGTCAGGAGCCTCCGACTCCCTTCCACTAGGGAAAGCCTGTGGCAACCTCCGCAGCCTTTGTGCGCACTGGCATGCGTGCTCCTTCAGACCTCTGCCTTCCCTGGCTCCTGAGTCTCCGCCCGAGAGTCCAGACTCCCCCCGTAAGAGCGTGGGTCCCCAGAGGCTCGCCCGGAACTGGGGTTCAGTGCAGTCAGAACTGAGGTTCAGTGCAGTCGGGGGCTTCCTTCCCCCTTCCACCAGAGAAAGTCATCCAGGCTCTCAGCCGCCCTTCCTCTCTGCGTGCACAAAGACACTTTGCCGTACCTCCAATTCTCTGTGAGCTTTTCTCTTTCCTTCTAGTTGTAGAATTTTCACTCAGCCAGCTTTCCTGTGGTTCTGGATGGTGTCCGTTCTGTCTTTTAGTTGTAGTTTTGAAATTGTTGTGCGAGGCAGCAGTTTAGGTGCTTACCTATGCCGCCATCTTGATTTCTCCCTTAAGTCTGTATGTTATTAAGGATACTCTTTTATATGTTTATCTTCTATGAGAGTATATATTTCCAGATGGCTAAGGCCACTTTTTAAAAATCTATGTATAACATTTGCTAACACTAAAAATGGGCTGAAATGATCAAACCTATCTCTTAAAGCATGGCTATGTTTCTTGGAATTCCATGTGTAATGAAGACGTAAGAGATTACTGACAGATTTCAGCTTTGATGTTTTTCTGACAAAATAATCTTTTAATTAATATTGCTTCATAACTACTTAAGGTTTGAAGTGGAAACTAAATAAGAAAGATGAATAAAATAGTACTTAAAACAAATACACATGTATCTAAATGCCATAGCCCCATTCTAAGTATCACAGTACATCACACCACGACACTTTCTCGTCCCCCCATCCCACATCAAGGTATGTCAACCTGTTCCATGCCTCCATCCTTTGGGTCTTATTTTGTCGATCAATTCATTTTGTTCAGTAGATCCCGCAAATAAGTGAGATCATGTGATACTTGTCTTTCTCTGACTGCCTTATTTTGATTAGCATAATATTTCTCCAGGTCCCTCCATGCTGTCTCAAAGGGTAAGAGTTCCTTGTTTTTTACTGCTGCGTAGTATTTCATGGGGTAAATGTCCCACAGCTTTATTATCCACTCACCCACTGCTGGGCACTTGAGCTGTTTCCAAATCTTAGCTATTGTAAATGACTCTGCTATTAACATAGGGGTGCATACATTCTTGGTGTTTTGGGATTTTCAGGATATATTCCTGGAAGTAGAATCACTGGGTCAAACGGAATTTTGTCCCTTCCAAGGCTCCATCTCCAAAACAGTCCCATTGGGGGTTATGGTTTCCACGCATGACTTTGGGTGGAGGAGGGGATCAGTGCTCACTCCCCTCCCCACACACAGTCACATAAACGTCCCACCCATGTTTGCCAGGCACTGAGCCCCAGGACCCTGTGCTGCTGAATGAAGGTGGGAGAGGCCTGAGCCCCCCTCCTTCCTCCACAAAGTCAGAGCTGGGGTGGGGGCGGAGGAGGGTGGGGGGGGGTGGAGGAGGATGTCTGAGGCAGAGGCCCATGGAGTTACAGCTGCTCACTTAGTCCTTCAGAGCCAAGCACACCAGGACGCGCTATTTCTCGGGATCTCTGAGAAACAGGCAGGTGCATTACAATGACATGCCTGAAACAGGACGTACCCAGAAAGAATAACTCAGCAAGCTGCACTGACACCATGCCAGTGAGCCGCTCTCTTTCCCGGCTCCAATGGCTGCATGTTTGGAGAAGACCAACAGGAGGTTCTATATTTAGTAATGGTACACTCAGTACAAGGTAATAAACTCAGAATTATTCTTTTTGATCTAGGGTAATTTCAGTAAAGCAGCACATTATAATTACAGACAACCTGTAGTGTTGTTATAGTTTAGAAAACTGTTCTTATTTTTTTTTAAATCCCATATAATTGTCGTTTTTATTTTAGAACAAGAAAATTCCTCCCCCCGCCCCCTTCCATGAAGAGCCTGTGCAGGTATGACAGCTCCTGTGGGCTTCTTCCCGATGGTCCCTGTTTTCACACTTCCATCCACCTTGGCTTCTCCACATGACCGCACACAGGCCTGGGGTCCCACAAGCTACGCACGCCTAGGGCACAAACGGGGATCCAGGAAGAGGAAACGTGGGTGCAGGAGTGTAACTGGCACAGGACTGCCAGAGTACGTCCTGAACGGGGCAAAGAAGGAGGCCATGTTTGAATGACTGATTTACAGAACCAATGTTATTCCAGGATGAGGAAGGTGGCTGACAAGGCTACATAAACCATGAGCCACATGAGAAGGCACGGGTGGAGGGGAAGTAAGCGAAGCAAACAAAGAGGAGGAGAGGAAATGAAATGAGACTCAGCAAATGGCATATTATGCTGATCTCTGCATCCGCTCGGCAGGCAGGTCTGGGCTCCGCTCCCCGGCAGCCTCCCTGGAGAGGGGGACACACGGCCTCCTGGTGCACTGTCTCCATGAGATAAACCAAGCCGGTGCATCGCTCAGGAGAGTGTAATTATTCTCGGTGCTAGAATTAGAAAATTCTTTTATGGGTCCTCATAAAGGAGGCAATGTATGACTTGGCAACATCCTGTTAATAACTCATTCAACAGCCTCCATCCCAGCTAGAATATGCACCAGAAAGCCCGCTGAGGAGAGCTCCCTGCTTTTTCAGGGCGCCGAAGGCACAGCTTTTAGATGTCTGACCTGGTTTAAAGACACTGCCCCACCATAAGTATTAATAGCACCAAAAGCTCTCCAAAATGCCTCTTTAGGATAACAGGATATATGCCTATTCTAGTTAAAAATGTTTTTTATGGCAAGATTTATGTGACATTTGCCAAGTCACCTAACTTTTTGAGACGTTGAACTGTTCATGTGTAGCATGATGGTAGAAAGAATATGGCCATTTACATTTGTTCTCAGTGCATTACTTTGCTAGGGCTGACGTGACCAAGGGCCACAGACTGGGTGAATTAATGCCAGAAACCGACTTTCTCACAGTTCTGGGCCTGGAAGTCTGACATCAGGTTTCTCCGAGGCCTCTCCTTGTGTGTAGATGGCTGTCTTTCCACCGTGTCTGCACATGGTCTGTCCTCTGCTTGTCTATATGGTCCAATCCCCTCTCTCATTGCACGCCCAGTCAGAATGAATTAGGGCCGTACATGGACCTCAGTGTCCCTCAGTCACCCCGACAGACCCTGTCTCCAAAGGCAACCACATTCTTTAGGTCCTGGGGCTTTGCACCTCAACAGAGGATTTGGGGGAGAAACAATTCAGTCCAGAACACCCAGCATCCATACTGAAGGTTTTACATCAACTTCCGGGGGAGCGATCACAGTGAAGTTCTTGGCCTCCTGGTCCTCACCAGGCTGACGAGTTCCAGTGGTCTCCGCCCATACTCTGAACAGTCAGGTGATGGGACAGCTCCATCCGTGTAGGATGCTGGCCTAGTGTCACAGGCCAGGCTGCGGTTCTGCCTCCACTCCATCACGTTGCAGGGACCCTCCCACACGCCTGTCTGATCCATAGAGACTCCTCCCGCCCCACGTACCTTGCTCACCTTTATCTCCAAGCACGTGTTTCCCTTTGGTTTAAAACTCTCCCCACGACCACAGAAACCCTCCACCTGTTTCACATGCAGGATTCAAAGCTTCCCTGACTCACCCTTCATAATTAGCTGACCTTACCTCTGCCCTGTTCTGTGATTAGCTGTGCCTTGTAATGTCCTTACCAGCCTGCAATTCCGGGAGATGAGAGAAACATTATGTCTCTCTTAGTTTTACATCTCCCTTCTCTGATCCAGGCCGACCCCCAACTTTTCTCCCTAACCCTGGATGAGTGTCACAGTGTTTAGTGCCCGGGGTCATGCCCGGTGTATGGGTGTGCTGGGTGTTAAATAAATGAAGAGACCACGAGCAGGCATTTGCTTTGTGAGACGAGCCCTGTGCTCTCCACGCGAGCAGGCCTTTCCCGGCTCTGGAGAAAGGGGGCTTTCCTCCACCTGGCGCTGTCCTCATTCCCCCCCATCACTTCCCACCTCAGTGCAGCTGTCACATGACCAGCCGCCTGGCTTTAAACAGTACCTGCTAAGTCACCCGCCTGGTGTCTTTGTCCAGAGCACTTATTCCCACTGGGACGTACTTGTTGACATCTATACACATTAATGAGGGCAGGACACTCTCCTTGATAGGTCCCCATGATCTAAAACAGCACATTGTATAGGTTGTCAAAAACGACTGATAAAGGAATGAGAGAAGCTTACATTTCATGTTATGTAGCTCAAAAAAGATGATATATAAGCTTCTCTCTTCCCTTCATTTTAATGAAAAATATGTGATGACAGTAGCAATGGCATATATTTTTTTCAATTAATGAAGACCATGTCCATTCTAACAAAATAAAAAAAGAGACTACTTTCTGGAACGTGCATTCTAACACTCTGAGAAATGACTCATGGACATGGAATAACTGCCTGCTGCGGTGTGTGTGTGTGTGTGTGTGTGTGTGTGTGTGTGTGTGTGTGATATTAAAGAGTGCTTATGCACCCAAAATATAAGCAATAAAAGAGAAAACAGATAAAACAGACTTAATCAAAATCTGAAACTTGATGCATCAAAGGACACTATCCAAGAATTGAAAGACAGCATGTGAATGGGGAAAAATATTAGCAAATTATATATCTGATAAGTTTCCAGAACATATAAGAGCCCTTGTAACTCAACAATGAGAATACAACCCAATTAGGAAATGAGCAAAGAGCTTAAATAGACATTTCTCAAAGAAAATATGCAAATGGCTAACATGAAAGATGCTCAACATCATGAGTCCTCAGGGAAGCCAAGTCAAAACATCACAGATATACCACTCCACATTCCCGGATGGCGATAACAATAATACAATAAAAATGACAACAGCTGTTGGCTGAGATAGTTACACACTGGAAGTCCCATACATTGCTGATGGGAATATAAAATGGTTCCCCAAAGAGTTAAATATAGAATGACACATGACCTCATGAATCTAAGGTACACAGCCAAGAATTGAAAAAAGACGAACAACTACATGTACTTGCATGTTTTAGCAACAACTTCAAACTTACAAAAATGTAAAAACAACTCCAATGCCATTCATGGGTGGAGCTCAAACACATCAAGGTTAGTGAAAGAAACCAGACACCGAAGGTCACATATCATGTGACTCCATTAATATGCAGTATGGAGGATAGGTAAATGCAGAGACCGAACACAGACTGGTGGTTGCTGGGGGCTGGGGAATGGGGCTGGGTAAAAATTACTGATGGACAAAGGGTTTTACTTTGGGAACTAAGTAGAGGTGGTAGCTGTACAACACTGTGAATATAGTAAATTCCACTAATGGTTCACTTTAAAATAGCCAATTTTATGTTATGTGAATGCCACCTGAATAAATTATTTTCAAAATGTATGGCGCTGACTCCTTTGATAGAGACATTTAATTTACTTAATACAGACATTGAATAAATCTCCTAAAATAAGTAAAATGTAGGACATAAACTTTATTATAAACTAGAGGCCCGATGCACGAAATTTGTGCAAGGGGCTCGGCCCCTGCCATCGCGCCTCCCCCCCCCCCCCCCCCCAGCAGCTTCATCTGGTCTAATTAGCATATTATGCTTTTATTATTATAGATAAGTGACTATGTAAAAATATATACTATTTAAATCCTGTGTCATTGCTCAGTGCCAGTTCTCTACCTGTCTTTATAGAATGAAGATGTTCTTTTCTCTTTAGGCTGAGAGAATATCTCCTGCATTACACAAAGATTTGCCAATTTAATTTCTTATCTCAACCTCCAGTAACCACAGCATTCCCTTTTGGACAATATTCAAAACTCATAATAGACACATTAAGATATTCAACATGATTTTCTTGATCAGTAAGTATTCAAATGAGGCATTTACGATTAATTACTGAACTCCTCTTACTAGATGTCTTTGGATCATTAGAGAAGCAATCCCACCAGGGCCCCAGGGTTTCCTGTGGAGACCCACAGGGGCTAGTACACTCTGGGAGTGACGTCACGCCAAGGCAGAGCCCTGGAAGGCAGATTTGGCTGGAATGCAGGGGCTGTAGCCACCTGAGCCCTTTGTCCCAAACTGTCCCTCACCCTGCATGCTCCAAGAAGAGTGAGGAGATCAGAAGTCCAGTCATTTCTGGCCTGTGTTCTCTGTAGGGACCCCAAATAAGGGGCAGAAACCCCTCTCTAGTAAGGTAGTAAGGTTCCAAGTTTCATTTATGTGGCACATGTTGCTTTTTAAAATAAGAATAAAATAATTAATGTTATATAAAAAAAACTAGAGCAAGGTTTACATTTTAGGGATGGGGGCAATCACTAATTTAATGTTTTAGTATCAGACATGGATGTTTTCTTAAATATTAATTTATCATTAAAATGTTTCCCATGATGTTAGGAGTTTATATTCAGTTAAAGATTACATCTTTCCCCACTCACATTTTGATATTTTTAAATGAGTATTCCGTTACCATGGCAATAAATGACATGGGAATGCATAGATTAAATTGGAGAGGAATCAAACACCAGATAAATTCGGAATCCATGCAACACCTTCATTTTAAACAAGTACTTTTTCTATCCTACCAACTTTGTAAATGATAGTCCATCCAAACAATCTGTCCTAAAATTAAAAAATGATACTAAAATATGCATTTCTGGTGACTGGAATCCAACACAGTCACTGCAAAATAGTTGTGGTAAGATTTATGTGTCTCTCTAAACCATGGTAATTTTTGACAAGGAGATAAATACTTAGCAGAATTCTAAGGCCACAGACAACTACCTAGTAATCCTTGTCTTTTCTGACAAAAACAAGTGAAAATTTGAGGAACAGTACATGCATTAAATTCAGAGGCATAAATAATTAATGTATTTAGAAATCATATTTTCTCAATGGGAAATTTTATATATCTCGTCTACTTGTAGTCACTGCTTATAACCTTTACACACAATTTTACCTTCGTGCATTCTGCAATAGACAATACATATATATATACGTGTGTGTGTATATATATATATATACATATACATATACATATACATATACATATACATACATATATATATATATATATATATATATATATACACACACACACATACATACACACACACACATACATACATACTAGAGGCCCAGTGCATGGATTCATGCACCCATGGGGTCCCTTAGCCAAGTCTGTGCCCTCTCGCAATCCATGACCCCTTGGGGGATGTTGGACTGCCGGTTTCGATCCCAGCAGTCCAACATCCCCTGAAGGATGTAGTAGTGCACGAATTGGCTGGTGGCTGGAGAGGAGCCCGAGCCAGGGCCGGGAGCCATACTGTTCCCGCTCATCCTGGCCCCTCTGCTCTTGCCGCTGCCACTGCAGCTCTGGAGCACTGCCGCAGAGGTGGGAGAGGCGCGTGCCATCTCAGCTGCACTCACCAGCCATGAGCCTGGCTTCTGGCTGAGAGGCGCTCCTGCTGTGGGAGTGCACTGATGACCAGGGCACAGCTCCTGTGTTGAGCATCTGCCCCCTGGTGATCAGTGTACGTCATAGCTACTGGTCAACCATATATATATATATATATATATATATATATATATATACCTACACACACACAACCTATATAATAAAAGCCTAATATGCTAAGTGTCTGGTCATCTGTTCAACCAATCAAAGCATAATATGCTAATGATATGCTAAGGCCACTCAACCACTCACTATGACGTGCACTGACCACCAGGGGCCAGACGCTCCAACTGGTAGGTTAGCTTGCTGCTGGGGTCTGGCCGATCAGGACTGAGCGAGACAGGCCAGACACGTCCTGAAGCCCTCCCTCAGTCCCTACCTGGCTGGCCAACCTCCGGTGTCCCTCCCCAGCCTCGATTGTACACCAGTGGGGTCCCTCGGCCTGGCCTGCACCCTCTCACAATCCGGGGTCCCTTGGGGGATGTTGGAGAGCTGGTTTTGGCCTGATCCCACAGGCCAGGTCAAGAGACCCTACTGGTGCATGAATTTGTGCAATGGGCCTCTAGTTAAATACTAGATATAAATACTAGATATATACTAGAGGCCAAGTGCACAAAATTCATGCATGGGAGGGGTTTCCCTCAGCCCTACCTGCACCCTCTCCAATCTGGGACCCCTCGGGGATGTCCGGTGACTGGCAGTCGGACATCCCTCTCGCAATCTGGGACTGCTGGCTCCTAACCGCTCGCCTGCCTACCTGCCTGATCACCCCTAACAGCCTCTGCCTGACAACCTGATTGCCTCCTAGCTGTCTCCCTGCTGGCCTGATCGCCCCCTAACTCAGGGGTGGGCAAACTTTTTGACTCGAGGGCCACAATGGGTTCTTAAACTGGACCGGAGGGCCGGAACAAAAGCATGGATGGAGTGTTTGTGTGAACTAATATAAATTCAAAGTAAAGGAGCGGAGGGGAGAGCAAGAGAACCCTCTGCTCTTTCGGCTCCGCGGGCCGGATAGAACAGCCGAACGGGCCGGATCCGGCCCGCAGGCTGTAGTTTGCCCACGGCTGCCCTAACTGCTCCCCTGCCAGCCTGATCGCCTCTAACTGCCCTCCCCTGTCAGCCTGATCGCCCCTAACTGCCCTCCCCTGCCAACCTGACCACCCCTATTTACCATGAAAATCTATTTTAAGTATCAACTCAAAGTCTTGGAATATTTTTTGTCTTAGTGGCATTGTGAGTAATAATGGTTTGCTGAACTATTTTGTAATTTTTGTGCTGTTACTAGTATAATTGATGCAGGTGACCTAAATAAAATGAAAAACACATAGTTTCCAAGTGAGTTCCTCAGGTTCTCATAGGAAAAGATGGATCCTTGTATTTTTTAAATTTTATTTTGTAAAGACAAGTAGAATGTTGAGTAGTTAACAAATATTATTTATGAATTGACAATACTTTTAAAGACCTATAAACTAGCCTTATTTCATTTATAAAGCTTGCCTTATCCTAAAAAACCCTTAAGAGGGAAGAAAAATTATATAGCCTTGGATAAAAAACAAAACAATTTCCTCATTTTTTGTCATCTCAACACCAAGCATTTTTTTGTTACACATGCAGACAGTGAAAGGTGTGAGAAAGTTGATGAACTTATGAGTTCCCTTAAATATTTCATCGGAACTGAAATCTACTTGAATTGATGGCAATTGCTTTTTTATACTTACACATTTTTCATGTATCAAAAGCCATTGAAAACTCTTTTGAAGCTATTCAAAGCTCATTGGCTGACTAACCGATGGCCTTTGCCCTCTCTTAACAAGACTACAAGATACCGTGGGACGTTCACCACCCCAGGTGGTTTTCCTCAAGCAAATATGTTCCCAGAGCACAGCCGAGCTCTCCAGTGGTCTTCTCGTTCTCCTTTTAGCCACAAGCCACAGGATAGTGGCAATCATTATTCAGTAGCAAAAGACAAAATAAAACAAAAAACTACAAGTAACAATCCTTTTCAGAATGTCTACACTCCACTAAGCCTGCAGGGTCTCGAGAAGCACAAAGTGGAGTGAGCACAGGTTTCCCGGGTTAATGGCTTGGGATCAAACACATTAGGAAGTCCGGCAGAAAGGGGATGATAAGGAAACCTCGGTTCCTCTGGCTGCAGTGGCACTTAAGATAAAACTCAGGACATTTCAGTGTGTGTCCAGGTCTAACTAGAGAATGAAACACAGAGTGAATATTGAAAAGAACAGCAGGAGAACCTGCGGAATTGCTTCTCACTAAGTAAGTATTTGTAGCTCAGGAATAAATGATTTCTAGTTGTTTCTAAGGATCTCTAGTTTGGAAACTCCATTCATAGGGCAACTGTCAGGTGTCTCTTCAAACAGTCACATATTTTTATAAAGGTGAAATAAACCATTATATTAAATATCACCATTAGAATTATTTTCCATATATAATAAGTTCTGTGTGCAAATGGGTGGGTTAATGTAATGTGTTATCTTTTTACTTTAGTCATGTGAATTATCAAACTAATACATGTTACTCCATTCCCCTGATATAATCATTCTTAACAAAATCACGTGTATAGCCTTTAGGTTGCTGCTTGTTTAAACATACACAATGATGTTTTTAGCAGTATATAATTTATTTTTACAAATGTTGCACTTTATAAAGGTGGGAATAAACAAAGACTAAATGAGAATAAGCAGACTGTTTATCCAGAACTTGCTGTAGCAAGGCAGTGAGCCCCCCTCACCTGTGTCTGGCATGCAGAGGAAGGTGTCAGGGGTCCCCTGCCTGGGGCTACTGGTCTGTGGAGTGTGTGAGTAGGTGGGCTAACTAGAATTGGAGGCCTCCTATGTGATTGGTTAGGGTGCATATTTGGTGTTCTCTGGTTGGTTCTAAGTTGGAAGGAAGACATAAATTAGGGGAGCTGTCAGTTATTAACCATGTCTTCACCATTTGGGGCCAAATGTTCAATTGTAGTAAGAGTTACCGCTTAGCTTCCTGGACAGGTAACTAGAGCTAGCAATCTGACTTCCTACTGGTCTGGCTTATAAACAGCAAGTGGGCTAGCTAAGGTGTTGGTTTCTTGGCTGGAAGTCACAGGTCAGAATTCTGTCTTTATATATATACACTAGAGACCTGGTACAAGAAATTCGTGCACGGTGGGGGGTGTCCTCAGCCTGGCCTGTACCCTCTCCAATCTGGGACCCCTTGGGGGATGTCCGACTGCCAGTTTAGGCCTGTAGGATCGGGCCTAAACTGGCAGTCAGACATCCCTCTCACAATCCGGGACTACTGGCTTCTAACCACTCACTTGCCTGCCTGCCTGATTGTCCCTAACAATTTCTGCCTGCCAGCCTGATTGCCCCCTAACTGCTCCCCTGCCAGCCCGATCACCCCCAACTGCCCTCCCCTGCCGGCCTGATTGCCCCTGACTGCCCTTCCCTGCCAGCTTGGTTGCCGCCAACTGCCCTCCCCTGCTGGCCTGCTCACCCCCAACTGCCCTCCCCTGCTGGCCTGATCGCCCACAACTGCCCACCCCTGCCGGCCATCTTGTGGTGGCCATCTTGTGACTATGTTGTGGCGGCCATCTTGTGATGACATCGCAAGAAGGCATCACATGATGCCACCTAGGCTTTTATTATGTAGGATATATGCATATACATACATATACTGTATATACATGTACACAGTGTGTGACTGTCCATTTGTCTATTAGTCTCTCAGACACTACTCAGTAACTTGATATTTTCACTTACAGGTTACCCACTGCCAGACCTGGAAGTCAATGTACACATTTTTTCCTCCTTTTTTACAATAGCTGTATAACATACAATAGCGACAACAGACCAAATGTAGACAGCTGTTTTTGAAGGACATCCAAATAGCCTTCAGTATTTTGCTATTTCAAATCATATTGCAGGAAATGTCCTTGACTAAGCATCTTCACTTAATGGTATCATTAACAATGTTGGTCAAATTCCCAGAAGTTAAAGTGCTCTGTCAAAGGTCGCGTGCTTATTTGAAATTTTAATATATTTGACAAAGCCCCTGAAAAGGCCATGGCTGTTGAAGCCGAGACCTCTGGTGCCCAAGCTCCAGATCACTAGACATCAATGGAGATGAGAGGACAGAGTTTCATGTCAAGCTGGAAAAACAAGCACATCTGTCCAGTCCCCGGCACGTTCCTCAAACTCACATTCATAGAGAATAAACAGAACAAATGAACGTTGAACAGCCTCCGGTAGACAGAAGTTGTGAGCAATCCCTGGCAGGGAGAAACTGCAGCCTCAATGATCAAGGCATGCAGCTATTTGGAAGGGATACTGCTGCTGTGTGCAAAAGTGGGGAGAAGTCTGGGAGAATTTCCTGGACCACTGTAGCCACCTGCTAGTTTGGCCTCTGTTCCAGCCTCTTGGGACAGGCAGTGAAGACCTGCGTATGTGTGTCGAGGCTGGCGCAGTGAATAGCAGTTTACACCGGACCCTGGCAGTGCCTCGTTAGGGGCAGCAAAGGCTGAGAGGGATGAGAAACACAAAGGACAACCAGCTTTCAGTAAGTGTTCAGTTCTGTTTATGATTCTCACTGGAAAGTGGCGGAAGCTCAGGTGGAGCGGGTACATTGTGCAAAGAATAAAAGAGATGGTCTAATATGAAACCTGACTACCAAGATGAACACAAGACTCTTCCTCAACACTTACAGAAAATGAGGCCGTTGTGGAAAGAGAACCAACCACACTGGGGCAGACTTACACATATATGCACAAGGGAACAATATTTCAAACCTTAAAAGTAACATAGAGTGATATCCTTTATTCACTCAGGGGACTAGGTAGATATAAGGAAGAAGCAACTGGGACCATAACAATAAAAACTGAAATTGCTGAAATAGGCTAACATGGGAAATGGACATGGCTGTCCGGTGAATGAGAAAGCTGGAAATTAAAGAGACAGGAAAATCAGGAAATCCAAAACAACTGGTTGCAAATATCTATATATCTGTCAGAAATATCAGAACATTGAGGTCAGACTGAGCATTATAATGGTTTCCAGAGAAAGTAAACTGTATGGATTGGGACGAATGGTTAGGGTTAGTTTGCACCCCTGGTTTGCTGGGAGGCTGCCACATGATGGCCACCAGGATGGCGTTTCTGGGTGCTGCCCTGAAGGGGCTCCTGTCCTGTCTTCTCTGTTTCCCACCCTGTGGTTCCGGCTTCTGGCAACCTGTCACTCTCACTCATTCTGAAGTGTTTGCTGATCTGCTCTCCCGACCTTGGACTCATTGCCCTATTTTTTGTCTTATCTCCTTCCCAGCAGATTCTTCATGCAAAGACTTCCTGTCCACTAACATCACTTTTCTAAGTTGACCTTATGAACTGTGCCGTGGCCACCCCTACGGGCATGGCATGACCTCCCTGACAATGACCTAGTCTCTACCTGCTGCCTCTGGCAATCTGCTGTCACACATTTGTGTCCTGAAAACAGAGAGATTTTAAAATAGAAGCTCAGCCCTAGCCAGGTGGCTCAGCTGTTTATAGAGTGTCCTCCTGATAAGCCAAAGTCCTAGGTTCCATCCGGTCAGGGCACATACAATAAATAACCAATTCAGGCATAGATAAGAGGAACAGCAAACTGATGTTTCTCTCTCTCTCTCAAATCAACCGATCAATAAAAAATATTAGAAGCTCGTGTTGTAGGCCTTAATGATGGTTGTAGCTCTTTAAAATGTGCACATCTGAACCCATTTCAAAACCAGCTGTGTGGTGTTCGAACGTATTTTAAAAATGCACGTCATCCATTAACACAGTCTCTTTGAATAAATGAGGTAACAGAAGAGGCAATGATCTCCCGTTGGCTGCCCTCCTCAGTCCTGGGTCCTTTTTCCATCCCTGAAGTGACCACCCAGCCCACTTTGGGGTACATCATGCCAGACGTTTTTCTCTGTGGAACTACCTGCCTGTATCCAGAAAGAAACACAGCATTTCGATGTGGTTTTGAAATACAAGTTTATCATACTGCATGTCTCGTCCTTCAATTAGCTCATTCACTCCAGCAGTTTTCTGTATGCCTGTATCTAGGTCTCCGTCACCTCTGACAAATATTACATCTCATCTTTTAGCACAGGTATATCCTTATGTATTTTGCCATCACATTTATTAATGACCATTTAGGTTGTCAACAATGTGCATCAGGGAACACTGAGTGTGTGTTATTCTGGCGCCGATGAGCAATAGCGACGTCGGAAGCTTTAATGGATAATGCTAAGCTCCCCCACAGGACGGATGGACAGACTGGCTCCATCCTCAGTGGAGGAGAGTCCTTGATCCTCAAATTCTGAAAAGGCCATGTAGCCTTTTAAATATATATTTTATTGCTTTTTTACAGAGAGGAAGGGAGAGGGATAGAGAGCCAGAAACATCAATGAGAGAGAAACATCGATCAGCTGCCTCCTGCACACCTCCTACTGGGGATGTGCCCGCAACCAAGGTACATGCCCTTGACTGGAATCGAACCTGGGACCTTTCAGTCCACAGGCCGATGCTCTATCCACTGAGCCAAACCGGTTAGGGCGGCCATGCAGCCTTTTAAAGCATGCCACCCCAGTGAGGAAATGACACAATACTGCTGTGTTAGTCTCCACTTGCTGTTTGTCACATTGCTGTGTATACCTGCTAGTACACCCTTTCCAGAGGGAGGAACCTAAAGTCACCAAAGCAAGCAGTCATAAATCTGTAAGCACCCTGAACCCAAAGGCCATCAATGGTTTCCCCACATTGAGAAGTAAATTAAGTTTTTTAACGAAGTTTCCCATCACGAATCTCTCATCTGTGGCTATAGGAGGGAGTGGTCTTGTCCAAACGAATAACACCAAAAACACCAACATCATAGAGCCCCACTGGAGGACAATGAAGGCAAATTCCCACATCCGGCCCATGGTTCAACAACAGGGGGCTCAGTGAGGTTCAGTCTCGTGGTCACTGCATCCCCGGCCGTGCTTGCATTTGATTTTCGCTACTGACACTGTGGTTTCTCCTTGTTTCTTCTTTCTTTCCTGCTTCTCGCTTCTTTCCTTCAGGTATGCTATTTAAAAATTTGTAGGATTCCATCTTGATTTATGCCTAGCCGTGTTCAGTGTATCTCTTTGTACAGCTTTGCTTCATGGTGCTCTGGGGATTACAATATGCTCGATGGGTGTTATTTTTAGCCACTTCAAGTGGAGCATTAAACACTTACTTCCTTTTAGCTCCTTTTACTCTCCCAATTAAAAAAATACATAATTGTTTTAAGTATTCCTCTGCATACATTAAGTGACAAAACAGATATTTTTATTTCCACCATCAAAGATGATCTGAGAGACTCCTCAGGAGAATGGTCTATTACATGTACCTCTATTATTAACACGTCACTCTTCTTTTCTTCTGAAGTTCCATACCTTCTAATTTATTTTCTCTTACGGAGTTTTCTTTAGACATTTCTTAAAGGTAGGTCTGCCTGCAACACGTTTTCTTAGTTTTCCTCCGTTCGAGAAGGTCTTCATTTTCCATTCATTCCTGAGAGACAGCTTTTCCAGATATAGAATTCACACCTGACAGTTCTTTTAGTCCTACACATGAAAATGTTATGCTAATTCCCCTCAGCTCCATAGTTTCAGAAGAGAAATCGGCATTTCCTTGGTTGGTTTTAACATTTCTTCATTGTCTTTGATTTTCAGATGTTTAATTATGAGGTGTGTCGGCATGGACACCTTTGTGAGTTCATCCTGGTGGGTCTGCTCGGCTTCTGAATCTGTGGGCTTATGATTCCACCAAAAGTGGGAAGTTTCAGCTATGTGCCTTCAAAAGCCTCTCAGCCATGTCTTTCTCCTCTCTCCTAGGACTCGAATATGTGAATGTTAGAACTTCTGTTACTGTACCACAGTTTTCTAAGGCTCTGTTCATTTTGGGGGGGGGTGGAGGAGGAAGGTGAGGGGATTATCTATTTTCTCTCTGCTGTTCCAGTTGAGCAAATTCCATTGTTCTGGTCTCAAGATTATTATTTTTTTTCCAAATATATTTTTATTTGAAAAAAAGGAGAGGGAGAGAGAGATAGAAACATCAATGATAAGAGAGAATCATTGATTGGCTGCCTCCTGCATGCCCCCTTGCCATCCACCCCCGCCCCCGCCATGGGGATCAAGCCCACAACCCAGGCATGTGCCCTGACTGAGAATCAAAACGTGACCTCCTGGTTCATAGGTTGATGCTCAATCACTGAGCGACACGGGCCAGGCCTCAAGATTCTTGATTCCATCGTCTTTCAACTCCACTTTATTCTTGAATCTACCCAGTATGTTTCTATTTCAGTTAGTGCATTTCTTAGTTCAATAATTCCTATTTGGTTGTTTTTATAATCATTCCTGTAATAGATATTAGCAAATGATATTACCAATCATCGCAGGGTTCTTTTACACTTGTGTTGAGGATTTTAAATTACTTGTAAAAACTTGTCAGGGCTGCATTGAAGTTTACGTCCCATAGTTTCAACATCTGATTCATCTCAAGACTGACAGTGGCTGATGGCCTTTCTCCTTGAAGCTTTACTTTCTGCTTCTTGGTATAACAGGTGATTTTTGGTAGTCTTTTGGACGTGTTCCATATGTTACAAGATCCTTGATCTTATTTAAATCTTTCTGTTAGAGGAAGTTTCTAATGTGGTTTGGCATGTAGGTGATGAGTTACCTTTCTGAGCTGTATTCTAATGAGAACTGAGTTTTCTGACCTCTTACAATGTGAATCTGGTCTGTTCTGTTCTTCTACCTCTGAATTCCCACTGAACTCTTGCTGGAGGAACCTTGGGATAGAGGTGCTCCAGGGGATCCCGGGGGGATCCTGGGCTTATGACATGAAGCAGGCTTCCCTGCCTATTTTCTAGACACATAGGGATGGTGCTCAAGGGCATGGCAGCTGGCATCCCTTTCCTGATCCTTTGCCCAGAATGAGCAGGCTTTCCTTGTTTCTTGTGTGTTGTGTTTTTTTTCCTACTCCTGTTAACATTTCCAGATCACAGATGCCCAGTCAAAGATATATCATATACAAACAGAAAAGACAGGGAATTTCCTGTGATGTCTATCTTCTAGTCATGAGATTCTTGCCAGTCTAAGTTCTTCTTTCCACCTTTTTAGTCTTTATGAACATCTATAAAACTAGAGGCTCTGTGCACAGATTCGTGCACCAGTGGGGTCCCTTGGCCTAGCCTGCGGGGATCGGGCCGAAACCTGCTCTCTGACATCCCCTGAGGAGTCCCGGATTGCAAGAGGGGGGGACGCACCCTGGAATTGGGCTCCCTCCTCTCTGGTTCCAGCTGTGTCACCCAAGAACCGCAGCAGCCAAGTCACCACAGCTCAGCAGCTCCTGCGTTGAGTGTCTACCCAGGGGTCCTCAAACTACGGCCCGCGGGCTAGCAGCCGACTCGTCCCGGGCCCGCAGTGCGCATAGGAATTTGTTCATAGTTTTTTTTTTAAAACTATAGTCTGGCCCTCCAACGGTCTGAGGGACAGTGAACTGGCCCCCTGTTTAAAAAGTTTGAGGACCCCTGGACTACCCCCTGGTCATTACGCATCATAGCTGTTGGACAGTCGGCCGGTCGGCCAGTTGCGTAGGCTTTTAGATATATAGATTAGTTCTAGAATGTTTAGTTGTATTTAGGAGCAGGGGAAAATGGGATCTCCCACATTTTTTTTCCCTGAACTACTTTTTACAAGTTGCAATCTGCTCTTTCATCCATCATCTCACCTGCTTCTCACCAAAGCCTTGACAGGTTTGCTCTTGGGAAGGTAACACTTTCTCCATAAGGTTAAGTTCAACAGGGATTGAAACTTAGTAAATGTATCTAACTCTAGGAAGCAAAATGTTAAGAATCAAGCTTCCATTGTAAAATAAAACATCCCAAAACCATTGATCTAATAATTTCACTTTTTAGAAAATCACTTCTGATTCTTACCCAGAATTAAAATAATTTAGCATCCATGACTTCCTAAGAATTATCTAGGCTTCTTCTTAAATATCCCACCAAGAGTTGCAGTAAGGAAAACCGAGAGCATTTCTGCCCGTTTTCAAATCCATGAGTACTTTCCTCAGCTCATGCTCATCAGCCTGTAACGCCTCCTCTGCAAAACCTCCATATTCCATTTGGTCACCCTCTTTTAGATCAATTATTATGTGAGAAGCTGACCTACTTTACACAAATGCGAAACAAGTCTAGACACAGCACTTATTCCCAGGTACCCTCCTGCAAATAAGTTCTTCATCCGTAAAATGCACAGCGCTCCCTTCTGCCTGCATTGTTTGTGTTGTGTGGGGGTGTGCCCACGAAAACGCCCGCCTCCCACCATTCAGGTCCAGAGCGGAGGGAAACAGTGTGGTAAAGGTACAAGGGAGGGTAGCACATTGCCAAAGGCTATCCCTTTCTTTTCTGCCTACACATTTATTTTTCCTATTGGAGTACTCGGGTGAGGAAAGATTTATGCTGTTTATCCTTAGAGTAACAGCGTGACATGCCCTGCACCCCACCCCTTCCTGTACAGGTTATGCTTCCTTAAGTGTGCAATGAACCACTCCACCTTATATATTGCTCCAATCTGTTAGGCATGCAAGTGAGACTTGCTGGTCTGGAATTCTAAATCTTTCCACAGTGCTTTTTTTATGGATGGTGTCAAAACAAAAGCAAATTCAAAATAAATAAAGCCACCATGCTCATTTAATGTTAGAGCTTAGGACAAGCACCAAAGGCACAAATATACCAGTAATCCCAATACCCTTTTTCCTAGTCCTTGGGTAAGTGCATTGCTGATGCCAGGCCCGGCACACCTCACTCGCTGAAACCTGAGATGCAAGAGGCTTCCTCTTTGGCAAACACTTCAGTTATCCAGAATCTCTACCTATGCCCGTGGTCTCCTCCCTACGGGGGCAATGCGCCCTTCTTGGGACATCTGGCAATGTCTGGAGATAGTTTTGGTTTCCACAGCTTGGACATGGTGCCACTCGTGTCACCTCACGGCTGGGCAGCTGGGATACCGCTAACCACCTGACATTGCACAGGTCAGTCCCTTATGACAAGTGATGGGCCCCATGTCCAGCCAAGACTGAGAAGCGCCGGTCAGCACCATCTTCCTTTGTAATTGCTCATTCATTTGGTTGGCGACTTGTGCCCAGTGTTGCCAAGTGTTCACCATAACCATGAACTCTGACACGGGTTTTGGTAAGTATCCTGTTGTACACAACATATGAAGAACATATGCTTTATCACATATCCGTATGAAATGTATTTTCCTTTTATCTTGATTTTAACCTAATCGTTGTTACTTAAACAAGCATCGCCTTGTGGTGTATCTTATCATCCTTGGGCCGTATCCACAAGTTATATGTTAATTTTCCACAGACTTCTAGATCCCGTTGTAATGGAAACATTGCTCATAATACTTTAAGAACTACACGTATCGACAGAGGTATGGGAATGGGCCACTTCAGGATAAATTTGTCTCTGGATTTAACCTTATGAACTGAAGTGTTTCATAGTGGGCTCTGCACTTGGAATTCACAGTCCACAGCTTCTTGAGCTGCATGCATGAGAATAGAGAAATCCAACTAGGATATCAAAGTTCCAAAGTAGATCATCATTTCCAAGAAAACTTGATCAAAGGACAGTGACCGAGAGGCAGAAATGATCAGAAAGATGTCTTGTAGGTCCGCTGCTTTAATTCATTTTAGACCAAATTTCATTTCTTTCAAGCTAAGGCATGAGAAAATGTTAATTTGCGTGGGTGCTTTAGCAGTAATATTAACTAAGACTATTATAGTTTCTTGCAATGTCAAAAGAGACTTTTTTTTTCTTTTAGAAGCTGGAATGTATTAATGAGAAAGTGACTGACCCCCTTTTTCCTGTGTGTGACACACAGAAGGAGAACCACTCGGATAACATCAGCAATTTCCCAGTTCTTGTTCTCTGTCAAACAACTGCTGACAGAGCCTTCGAGTTGATGCACTAGGACAGTGGTCGGCAAACTGCGGCTCGCGAGCCGTGGTTTGCCACTCTGTTGACTAATGGGTTTGCCGACCACTGCACTAGCAGAGTTTTCATGCACATGGCTAATAGGTGACGACTTTTAGCTCTCAGGGAATTTAATCACCACACCATTTATGTGGCTCATCCACTCTATTTCACTTTAAGGAGGCGTATGTGCTCTAAAATATAGTCCATTTGTGCACAGAATCAGAGAATCCAGGCGCTGGAAGGAAACCTTGAGATCATTTAGTCCCAACTTTGCCATTTCACAGTAGAAACTGAGGCAGACGATGAGTGCCAGACTGGAAATTAAAGAATCAGATGTGAACTGTGTGTGCTTGGCTCACTGTGACAGTGTCTTTGTGCTACAATTTGCTCCCATTCTGTGACTTCAAAATTAAACCCAAGCCTGATTTTATAACACAATTGTTCTCTTCTTGCCAGAACTTTCCAATAACCATTTCACATTACAGATTAGAGTTGGTCGTTAAATATTCTCACTAGTTAATAAGAATTTAAGTGAGAGATTTTTTTAAAATGATGAAGTATTTTACACAAATTATTTTTCAGAGTGTCACACGTACCTTGGGAATATCTGGTCTCTCACCTTAAAACTGGTCTATCTACTCTCTGGCAGGTACAGGACTAATGAACATATTGTGGAATTTTTTTTTTTATTCTACTAACCACTAGTTTTCAACTTTGGGCAGTTATTAGCATCTCAAAATCTAACATTTATACTGAATTTGACTCTTTGATAAAGTTCTGTGGTGTTGTACATGTTAGACAAATTCTGCATTTAGAAAATATAATTCATGTGCATCAGATTATTGTTAAGAAGATAATGATTCTTCAACACACTCCAATGTAGAGCTGATTTGAGATGTATTTCATTTCCTCTTTTCCCATTCCATGAACAGCCCTGGCAATACAGAATAATGTTCTAACATTGTTTCTCTTAGCAGAAATATTTTTGGTCATGTGGTAGCATGTGTTTCAATGAGCGGCTTCTGGAGCATGTGGTTCAATGAGCAGCTTCTGGAGCATGTGTTTCAATGAGCAGCTTCTGGAGCATGTGGTTCAATGAGCAGCTTCTGGAGCATGTGGTTCAATGAGCAGCTTCCGCCGTCAGGTGGATCTGAACCCAAGTTGCTAATTCATCATGTGGTTGTGATAATTAAAGAAGAAAATGTATGCAGATAAGTAAATGTAAGTACACACCTAGCACAGTGCCCCTCAATGTCACTTATTGTTGTTGCTATCATCGTTTCTGGATGGTGAGGAGATATGAAACTACGCCACGAGTGATTAAAGTAACTCATATCCTCAGAGATTCAGAGGCCTGACAGCTGTTCTCACACACTCCACAGGCTCTCACAGAAGATGAATTATTAGATCTATTCCGTGCAGTTCAGGGGTAATAGCAGTGTTGGATGAAATTTAACTGGGAGAAATATTGGGTTTAACATCTGGAATGGTGAAGAAGTAGACTAATGACAGTTACCCATGCATACGTGTGTGGCATGGCTGAGTATTTAGGCTGCAGATGAAATTAAGGTTGATAATCCACCGACTTTCAGATCCAGCAATTACTCCGGATTCTCTAACACAGTGGTCAGCAAACTCATTAGTCAACAGAGCGGCAAACCGTGGCTAGCGAGCCAACATGTGGCTCGCGAGCCACAGTTTGCCGACCACTGCTCTAACAGACGGATACAATCACCAAGGTGCTCACATGTGGAGGAGGGGAGAGAGGAATGTGTGAGAGCTACATGACCAGAGAGACTTGAGCAGCCACTGCTGGCTCTGAGCTGGAGAAGGAGCCTGAGCTGAGGAACGGGGTGGCCCCTGCCGCTGGGAGAGTAAAGAAACTGGATATCATTCGAGAACCTCCCTCTGGAACAGTGGGAGCCAGGACCGCACCTTGGTTTTAGCCCAGTGAGAACCACTGCGAGCTTCTGACTTCCAGAACCACGGCCTACGTCTGTTAAGTGAAGCCACTAAGTTTGTGATTTGTTACAGCAGCCACAGGAAACTAATAAAGAGAGCAAACCAGAAAGTGAGCTACACCAAAGAGAAGAGAAGGGTGCCCCACCCCGAGGCCAGAGAGTGGGCAGCGTTGCCTGGGACGGGATCTGAAAGGACGCCCTCGCGACCCACAGAGACCGATTCCATGGAGCTGAGGTCTGTGGAGTGAGACGATCTCAGCCATTCGTTCTTTGATGTGTGGATTCGGCGAAGCAACTACTGCTGATGTGCCCTGGAAGTAACAGTATTCAGCCCGTCTCTCAAGGCCTCGCATTCACCTTTAACCTTTTAAAGTGACCGGTTAAAATCTCTCCTCTCTCTTATTTTTCTTCTACTACCTTGAATTCGGAGCATGCCTCTTATGCAACATACTGATCATCGAGGTGCTGGCCTGTGTGACTCTGGGCCCAGGTTTCCTGAATGAGTACCCAAGCCAGCCAGGCCGGATTCTCTCACCTTCCTGCTTTCCAAGCCCTCCCGTCCACACGATGGAGAGCACACCTATTGTTTAAGAGGAAGCAGGTGAGTTCTGCCTCTCACCCCATTCAAAACAACCCAGCTACATGGATTGTCATGAGACAGACAGAGAGAAAGCTCAGTACATCTGGCTGACGAGCACACATGTGGCTCATTGCTGAAGTGAAAAATAACATGGTGCCTCAGTGCAGCAGAGGGCACCACGAGTGGTGGGCACATTTGTGCACCTTGGCACTGGCCCATCGTTTCAGAGTCTGAAGCACTTGGCAAAGAGAATCATAATCCCAGAGGGCCAGCATGCCTGGGTGACTGAGCTGATGAGTATGTGCCAGAGCCGATCATTGTTTTGATAATAGAGAGCTGTGGACAGGGAATTCGGAGAGCTGGTCAACCTTAATTGCTCCAAAGGGTCAGAGCTAATTACTAGATATTGGTAGTTGAAGAAGCCCCCACCTGTTAGTCCTAAATTCACTGATTGGCTTTTATTGGAGTTTCCTGCCTAGGGGATCTGGGTGTATCCTATAATTTTAATCTTAATGAAAGGGATGGAAAAGCCAGAGTGAGGAGTAGTCCGCCCACTAGAGTTGGACTACCGCCTGGCCCCCATTTCCCACATTAATGCTTTTCTAGTCTCTTTTCATTTGTGTGCGGCCTTCTCCAGAACCCGAACCCTGAACTGGAACCCTGAACCACACGGGGCATGAAAGGGGTTTCCACAAGTATGCCCACCCCTTTCTCCGCAATTCTGAAGCCTGCACTGCGCAGCCCGGCCCGCCCCCAGGTGCTCCTGCTCTACCGATGCTCCAATCAAAGAGGTCACACCACAGATCCCTCACATTATTCCAGAATCTGGTTCTCTCCCTCTCCTCTGTGCTGCGATCTTGCTCATATTGCTTTTGCTCCCTTGTGAGCAGAGAGAACAGCCTCGACTCTGTTTTTGCAGAATGAACACCAAGAGGATATGCTTGTCAACATGACTGGCTGGAAGACCTATGATTAAAAGTTATGTTGCTCATTACCGTGGAAAATCAAAGTGGAAACAATGCTTACTGACCATTTTTAGAAACAATTACTTGCTCACTGCTTCCTGTGATCTTTCTTAAAAACAAAGCTGTAAATTGCCACATTTCCCGGAGATGGCGACACACAGAGCAATTTGTATTTATGCAAAAAAGATCCCATTACTCATTATTCCTTCAAATGTGTTTCTGGGAGTGTCTACCTGAAGGACTGCTAACATTGGTAATTACTTTAAGATGTGTTAGCTGGCATTTTATAGATGAAAACCTCCATGTTCTTGGGTTGACAGATAACTATCAATGCAGTTCATTTTCCCAAGGATAATGGTTGGAACACACGAGCCACAAAATCAATAACATGAATGATTATTTGTGAGTGAAATCAATGGATCTAACTCCTATTAAATGTGTCCATCATGAATCAAAACCATTACGCTAATGGAGGCAGCGTGCAGTGGCGCGCTGAGAGCCCTCGGCTTGTCTCCGAAGCTCAGCTCGCATTCTAGTTCACGGTCTCAAATGACGCCACTGAATAGCAAGTATTGCGTGTTTTAAAAAGCCTTGCAACACACTGGTTGAAGATAGCTATTCTAGCTGATCATTAAATAAAATGTTTCTCCATTTTAATTAAATAAACACATTGTGAATTTAGAAAAGTCTAGAAAATCAAGAAGAAACATTTTTCATAATATTATCATTCCAAAAGACCAGTTATTTCCTATAAGTGGATCTGCTCAATTATAAATAATTAGAGCTAGTCACAAAATCAAAATTTCAGCATGCAGAATAAAAATTGCAAAAGACCATATTCAATCCTTGCCTCTCCTCCTCTAGGAAAGTTTACGTTAGTGTAGCATTTTGAGGCTCTGGAGAGAAATAAAGACCACGCCTGCCTTTCCACTGCCACTCTAGTAATTGAAGGCTGGCTTTTCCATTTCTGTAGCATTTACCTTTGGGCTTGCCTGATTCCAATCGGTGGGCATGAGCAGACAGACACACAGGAGACTTAAAAGCTGTTCACTTCTTTTAGTATCCTTCCAATTGCTATAAAATTTGCCAGTGTCCACGAATTTGAACAAGGATGAAATGGAGTGTTTGCAGCATCTCATTGGTCATTAAATCAACAAAACTGCTTTACTTCTTTTTCTTTTCAAATTATGTTTTGGGGGTGGGGAAAGTCATATCGAGGAGAGAGCCTGAATCAGTTTGCTTGGTGTCACGTGGATACAGCCTGCATGGCCTTAGTTGAAGACCCTATTCAATCCTAAGTAAACTTGTGTCAAATGCAAGCATGAAGACATTTAAATATTAATAAAGATCCATCTCTTCCACAAATAACAATAGATAGGAAACGCACCATTGGACAGGGCTGCGTGCATGCAGATAAGCTCCTCGTTAAAACCAAATTCACCAAGGGTAGGATTGTCAGTTAAGATAGGACGACACATACACAATAAAATCGTATATAATTTAAACTGTTCTCACTTTACAAAATAGACAATAGAACAACTGTAATTGATTCATGCATTGCAATTTCCAATTCCATTAGTTAGAATGTATATCCAAAATTGGGGCTGTCAATCAGGAAATGAATGCATGTTTCGTATTTCATAGTTTTAACTGAAGGAGGGAAAATCATGCTTTGTACTTTGATTCAACAGGACTCGACACATTTTAAGTTACACAGCAGTGAACAGACACGCTTCCTCCTGCCATGTAATTAGTTGGAGTAAATACATAAAAACAGGTTGATATGGAGCCATGTGGAATAACAGAAGTGGCTCGCATTTCATTTACATTCACTTTATTGACTGTGTTACTTGTCAGCACTGTCATTTTGACTCCTGTTTGCTTCTGTATTTGAAGGACTCTATTTGTGTTCAGAGTCTATAAAACTATACCGAATCACTAACCCAAGAAGGTCATCTCCTATCTCTGAGGGCCAGTGGACTGAAAGACCTGTTAATGAAATCTGGGACAAAAACACACCAACACAGGGGTAAATATTTACGTTATCGAACCCAATGATATGAAGCTCTTCAGTTCTCCATATTAACCTTCTCCAAAGAATACACTTTTCTGGGTGTTTTTAATTCTTAATCTTGGCTATAAGGCCTTATATATTTACAGTGTATTTAAATTTCAGATTCTTCCAATACTCGGCTTTGAGCATGATTTCAAGAATGTCCACAAATATACCAGGTAGTAAGTAACGTATTTTATGTTTCAAATACCAGCCAGCATGGACATCAAAAGAGTGACGAATAAGCACAAGTCCGGGGAGTTTCCAAGTCTAACTGGTCGTATGAGTCCTAAGCATGATGAAATAAATCTTTTCATAATCTTGCCTTCATGGTAATTGTGATTTCTATTTATTCCTTTTATTAAAATGAAAATTCGGGATTTTAAAATCCCTATCTATGAATAGGAGAAGTACAAATGATTTATTTAAGGCTCAATTTCTATAAGCTCAAATTTGACCATTTTCTCACCTACAAAAATGGTAATTTCACATGCTGCACCCTTATCTCAGCTCCAAACGTAACACGCACTTGCTCTGAACACTGACTCCTGAGCCTGAGACCCTCACCTGAACACGGGGAGCTCCCTACTACCCGTTGCTTTCTGACTGTCAAGCGAGATGATACGTACGAAGATTTGTGAAGCTAATGACTGGAGCAGCTGCGTGTCGGTTGTACTGGACAGACACAGGACGTGGCCATACCTTGTGGTCCCACAGCTCACTCCAGGTCAGCGGCCTCACACGCCTTCCCCATGCAGTGCAGCTCCTTGTGGCCCCGGAGAACCCTGGAGATAAACAGCCAGTTTTATCATGTGCCTCAGAAGAATAAAACTCAGTAAGATTTCCTGAAGTGGGCAGACACCTGTGGCCTTCCAAATCTCGACTCTGCAGGTACCTGGACTCCTGCCACCAGTCAGGAGGGTGGGGGATAGTCTCCCTGGGCCTGCCTGCTCGCGTCCTTGTCTCTGTAGGACATACTTCTCCCAACCAACGAAATCACCTGCTCACCAGCTCTCTGTTCACCTGCTCATTCAGGCTCTTGGATCACTCCTCAAATGTTTACTGAATTCACAGGAAGAGGCATTCCATGTGCTCAATACTTGGGGACACATGGCAAGCTGAGGAGATAAAGTCTTTGCCCCTGGAATCTCTTCGGGATGGAATGTCTATCGTATGCCCATCCCACAATTGTATTTTGGAAGCTGCTGGGTGCGGGGTTGGGTGAAGGAGGATCGGTGAGCAGAGCAGGCCCAGCCTCTGCTCCTCCCTGCTCTACCCATAGCACATTTGTGGCTCCCTGTTGTACATGGTGGCTTCTGCATCACAGTTTTGGGGGGCAACTAGACTCCAGCTTGGGACCCCATTTACAGGAAACTAGCCTGACTCCATTGGCTTGGCTCTGAGTATCCCTCTTCAAGAGCAGGCACTGATGGTGTGGAGCTGAGTCAGCTTCTCAGGTGGAGTTAGAAGTCACTGTGGAATGAGGAGAGCTGAAACCACAGGCTTTCTTACATGGAATTGTTAAAGGAAGGGGAAAATAACATTTTATTAAGTTAGCTTGTTTCTCTGCTTCCGGTCAGATTTGAGAAAGACTGGAAGACAGAGACAACCTATAATTTCCTAGTTCAAGATGTTTTTGACCTTGGAAGAATGTTTAGACCTTCTTGTCATAAAAGTTGAAATAAGGGTGGAGACTGGCAGAAAACACCTTTGGTTTGCTAGCATCCTTGTTATGGCCATTGGACATCATGATGGCTCTATTTTTCCTCGTCTAGACAAGTTCTCCCGCTCCAGTTCTTCAGAAGAATCAGGGAGCCAACTTCAGAATTCTGAGGTGTGTTTTCAGCTTTCAGTTTTCTGATTGGAGCACATCTGAGGATGACTTGTCTCTAGGTGAGCCTGTAGCCACTCCCTCCCTTGCCTTGCCTCACCTGGGGAGACTTCCTGTAGATGCTGGACTTCCTGATCACACTGATCATTTCCTTAGCTGCATCATGCCTTCTACACACATGAAACAGGCTTGTCAGTTCAAGGTAGAAGTTCCCTCTCATCTTCACTGTTTCACAGCAATACAGTTTTCTGATTAAAAAAAAAAATCTATCTTGGTTTTTCTACATAATGTTATTTCAGTGTTTCAGTTGATAGTGGAATCAATACATCAGGCTGTGGCAGTTTCTGACCTAGACTATATCATCGTATTAATCAATCAACTTGTGGAGACCTTCAAAGTAAATCCCCCGACAGCCATAAAGCTGAGCGAGAAGGCCAGAGGACGGAGGCAGCCTTCTAGACAACATAAATCAGGGGCTTAGAAAGAAACAAACTCCTGGAGGTCACAAGGGGTATTACATGACAGTTCTCCGATGTGATCAATATTTTGCAAAACTACATTTCCTCCTGCGCCAACGTGAGCACGAGGTACCTAGTTTACTGTACACTGGAAATGTAAAATAACAATGAATTAAGGTGGTAAAGAAACCCACTGTCCCCCTGTGAGATGCCATGGGATTGCCTTAGAGTTTTGCCTTTTCCCTTATTAGTCTCCTGCATTACTTGGAATTATAAATTATGTAATAAGAATGCAGAGATGCACAGGCTTGCCATTTGGAAATTTGAGGGAACTGTAGCAACAGAAAAAGTAAAATACAAGGAGTCGTTGGCTTCTTCTATTTCATCATTTTAAAGGAGCTTTAGAGGGCCTGCCTCCTGAGGGAACACCTTAATGAGAAAGAGTAAGACCATCTAATGATCAGAGAGTGAACAGAGATCAACATGGAGGTTACTAAGAGCCTGTTTTTCTCACCAACTAAACAGAGAAAATTTTTACCAACAAGGACAAAGAACTGAAGGTTCACTTTGCTGCAATTTTTAACAGGGGACCCTGAGCAATCAAAGGAAGGATGGCAGGCTGAAGCTTTGGCATGCTGATCATAGGTATGCTCTTTAAAGAAGTTTGGAAACATTTTTTTAACCTCAGATACTCTGAAGTTCATGAGAAACCATAACCATTATTTCTGTTCTGTAATATTAGTTTTTCTTACTTTGAAAATTATTGTCTCTTTATCCATCTTCCTCATCCACACATGGTAGTCACTATAAAGTGTTTAATACAGGACCTGAAACCTGTGTGTTCCTTAAAATAATAATATAGTGTAGCATAGTTTTTCTTGTGCAGAGTGAATTCTTGTGAAGAACACTGAGCTAGCGTTTGTATTGTTTCTACAGCAAACGCTGGCTTTTTTTTTTTTTAATCTATTCTTTTAGCTGTGCAAACACTCATTCATTATTTCTACTGCACTGTATTCCATGGAAAGAACTCACTGTATTTATGTGGTCATCTTTGCAGGGCATGTAGGATGCTTTCAATTCTCTGCTTGTGCGCAACATTTCTGCAGAGGCCACCCTGTATTTGCCACCATGTGGCTCCTGCACGCATTGTTCTTTGGCTGGCGGGGGGGGGGAGGGGGCATAGAGAAGTACCAGGAGGGCACTGGGTTAATGCACACTTGACCTCATTCTTTCTGATGAGTGGCTCTCCAGTCTGTGCCCATATGGGTCTCACCAGCGCAGCCCCACATGGTCCCGTCACCCATCACAGCTCTCATCCTCCCAGTTAAAATGACTTCACTTTCTAATTTTAGTCAATGTGATGCTGGTATAAGGTAATAACCTCACAGTTGTTTCAATACTCACTTTTTTTTTTTTCTGATTACTAGAAACATGGAATCTCTCTTCATAGACAGTTTCCTGTTTAATAAGTTACTTTTTGGATAGCTTTTTTCTACCAAGTTTGAGGCCTTTTGTTGGTGGTGGTGTCTGGAAGGCATAAGTTATATATTCTGCATAGTCATACTTTGGTTTTAAATATGGAGAATTTATTCTTCATGCTGTTAATTTTGTCAGTGGTGTCCTATATAGAAAATCAATCCACTGTTTTGATCTGGTCAAATGCGTACATTTTTTTACTTTACTAGTTATTCTTCTTCTCATTCTTTGGGTGGTCACTCTTATTTCTTTAAAACAAGGTCTCCATTTGTTTTCCAGGACTTTACTTCCTATGGGCTGATTCTCTATGAGTCTGGCTAACCCTCCCACTTGTCTCTTTTTTCTTAATGTCTTTAGTTCTCCCTCTCAGCTTCATCCAAGCTCCTTACATCCTCAGCTATTTTAAAATCTCCACTCACTGAACAGGTAACCTCATCCAACATATCTAATGCCAAGGCTATGAAGAGCAGCTATAGACTCACGAGTCCCAAATCTCTACCTTCAACCAGCATGCTTCAGATAGTATAGCTAAGTCCCTGTTGAGTCAAGAATCAGGCATGGTTCTACCGGAGAAGCAGAATCAGGGGGAGATGTGTATGACAGATGTGTTGCCGTCCGTTGGCTTGTGCAACTGTGGGCCTTAGCTAAGAAAATCAGAAATCTGTGCAGCAGGCTGTAGGAAGGACTGAAGCTGTTCTCTACCTTTCAACTGATAAAATGAGGCCCATTCAGATTATAGAGGATAATCTCCCTTAGTTGAAATCAACTGATTATGGACTTTAATCACATCTACAAAGTAACTTCATGGAAATACCCAGTTATCTGATCAACTACCTGGAGACTGTATATAGCCCAAAGTGGTACATGAAAGTATCACACTCACTAACCTAAATCAAACTCCTACCTCCATTCTCAACTCTCAAGCCTTCTCACTTATCTACCCAGAGCTGGTTTATGACAACTCCATTTACCGGTTCCACCCACCAAAAACTGTAGAGTACTCATCCATCATTTTGTTCTCTTACGCCTTTCATCTGGTACTGGGACAAAATTTCTCAGTTCTATCTTCTAAATAGATCCATAATACAACAATTCCTACCACCACTTCTGAAATATGGTCAAAGCTACAAACACTTATTTCTAGATTTACTGCTACAGCTTCTAAGCAGGTATCTGTGCCTTAAGCCTTGTGCTCTTGATTTTCTGTCCACATAGCAGGTCATGTGAGACCCTGTTAAGTGGAGTCATATCACTGCTCTCTTTAAAATGCCTAATTACTTTCTGTCACAAAGAAAAAGTGAAAGTAAGGAAACAGATGTTCAATGAATGAGTAGATGTCTCTATTTTTATGAATTTTTTTTAACTGGGGAAAGAAACTAATTTATATATGCAACATTTGTCCTTCACTGGGTAAAATAGATGTTTTAATTAGTAAAAAGGGTAGTATATATAATATATAGTAAGCACTTACTATGTGCCTAGGCACTTTTCAAAGAACTTCAGGTATTTTTATGGTTAAGCCTTGTAACAATGCTATGAAGTATGTACTCTCATTACCAGTAGTTTCATTCAAGAAAACTGAGGTGTTGAGAGATAGACATCTTACCCAAATTCACAGCTTACAAGTGATGGAGCTTATATTTGAACACAGACACTCAGGTTTTAGTGTCTGTACTAAAATTTATTTACTGTGGGAAGGGACTACAATCCTAGTTTATAGGGATAAAGAGGTTAAGATAACAGAAGGTGTTTGAGGTTAGAAATGGACCAGAGCTTCCAGGATAATTACAAATTGCAAAGGCACACATATCTACCTTCCCAAAATATCTAAGATAGACATAATGATGCAAGTTTTGTGGAAATAATTGGTAGCAGAAATGACCAAATAAATACCAGGGACTGTATAAATTTCTTAAACATCTTAGAAAGAATGCCTTAAGGTTGCATTCTGGGGAACCAATGCTTTATTAATGAAAATAAGTAACTACATCGGTACGTAAGTGCAGGATTTGGGGAGCCTTTATTTCTAATCAAGTAATAAATGAGAGCACAGTTGCTGTGTCTTCTCTTTCTCCTTCCTCTTTTAGGGCGATGCTGTCTGAATGAACATGGGTAAAGGAAAAGGAATGTTGAGAATACGGATCTGAAATCTGAATAAGAGGAAGGAAAACACCCTTGTTTTTCAATGACTAAGTTTTACTGAAATGACTCCCATGATAACTGACTCTACTTGAGAATAAAGTCATACTATGCTCCAAAACAGAGGTGGCTTATACATTTCAAGGTCAAATCCAGCCCAGTGTTTTTTTTTAAATAAATTTTTTTGCAATACAATCATGTGGATTCTTTTTACATTTGTTGGTGGTTGCTTTCATGCTAAAAGGCAGGGTTTAGGAGTTGTGGGAAAGACGTTATGGCCTGCAAAGCTGAAAATATTTACACTCTAGCCTTTACTGAAAAAGTTTGCTGACCAGTGCTCTAAAAGAAAGTCCTTCAGGATTATGATTGTATTGTAAGATTTAAATTTAATAAAACTCATAGAAACTGTGCTTTCTTTCTACAATTGTCCCAAAGTGTCCAGTTGGTTTGGGGTGAAGAAGACAGGATTTGGTCCCGGGGTCATGGGAGCAAAAACTCCCCTGAGGGGCACCAGAGGTCATTATGGCTTCTTACAGGGGCTGGTGCTTAGATAGCAAATCTGCTTAGAATCATTTGGCACAAATTGCAAGGCAAGCCTGGAACGTTCAGAGCCCCCTGGGAATCATCTGTTGGTTTCACTGACTTTGAACAGATGTCCTCCCATTAGGGTTTCAAGGCCCATAAAATGTGGTGAGGTCTGCGAATGCATCTAAGAGGGAGACCATAAAGGCAGCCTCCGCTCACTGGGTCTCTGTGAGCTCTTCCCCACCCATGGCCCCACTCTGCCATTTATTTCCTTATGCTTTGTTGCCCATGTACTCATTGGTCAAGTCCTCTAGTCAGTTTTCTTAACATGCACCTGAAAAAAATCAACAACCTCAGACCCATTTATTTTATGGTTCTGAAACAGTATTAAAATATTTAAAATAACCCACCACCAAAAACAGAAAGTCTTCCAATGTATACTAGGAGGTCTTTAGAAATTAAGCTTTTATTTAGGTGGCAGCATCAACATAATATATTATAGGAGTAAGTGGGCCACTGTTCATTTATATCCTTATTATATGGTATTTAATTTGATAAAAAAAACTGTTACAAGTATATAATTTTAAAAGTATGGGGCTTATTGGATATTAAATTGTTTATCTACTTAAGTTTTTTCTTGTTAAAAAACTATCTTCCCCACTGGCATCTTATTTATTTTTATTTGAGAGTGCATCTATGTCCCAGAAGTGTTTGTATGTGTGAACTTCTAGAAGGACTAAACTGGAAATGCCCAGTTCATCAAACATTTGCTCAAAAGGTACAAAGTTACAAGCTGCATGCAAGTGGCTGAAGATAGAAAAATGGTTCCAAATTTAAATAACATAATCCATTAAGAATAGTAATTTTGGAATGATATTATCAAAATATAGGGGCAGGAGCCAACATTATATTCAGAGACTACTCATGGACGTCAGTGTCTCTGTTCATTGTCAGAGGAATGGAGAATAAACACCTCAACTCAAAAAGAAAAACAATAAGAAAACAAAATTAAAGTAGTTGGAAGAAAAAAAACATTAAAGATGAAGCCAAGCCCACCATCCTATATGAAAAATAGTGTTGTTAAATACATGATCTGGTTTTCGAAGATAAAGGGATCCAACATAACATGAATATAAACAAAAAGATGATCTCAATGCAAAACTAAACAAGAGAAAAGGGGAAAAGAAATAAACCCAAGGACAATAAATGGTGTATAAGAATGTTCAAGAAGTTAGAAATAAATTATAAGCCCAGCCAGCTTGGCTCAGTGGTTGAGCGTTGACCTATGAAGGAGTTCATGGTTCGATTCCCGGTCAGGGCACATGTCTGTGTTGCAGGCTCAATCCCCAGTAGGGGACATGCAGGAGGCAACCGATTAATGATTCTCTCTCATCATTGATGTTTCTATCTCTCTCTCCCTCTCCCTTCCTCTCTGAAATAAAAAATATATATATTAAAAAAAGAAATTATGAGTACACACAAATACGTGCTGACATATGGTGACCTCATTTTAAAAAGGTATACAATGACTTTTTCAAAGCCACTTTGTTTTTATTCCCAAATGCTAATATTAATTATAAATCATTTTTAAAATTCTATAAAATATTCCTTTAATAATATTATGCAGATGAAGCAGAGGAAGTAAGAGGAAGATGGATTCTTCTATCCTGACGTAGGCAAAAAGCAATCCAGCATTTGGATTCTAGCCTGAGGATTAATGTCAGAGAACTTATTGGTTCTCAGGGATAATTACAGTGGGTTTTTTCCTTTGAACTACATTTCATTTTTATAGGATTTCTTGGGGGTTCACAGAAACACTAAGCAGGAATTAGAGTTTCCATACAGCCCTAACCCATACACGCACAGCCTCCCCTACCACCAACATCCTACACCAGAAGGACCCATTGCTCCAACTGATGAACCTGCACTGACACATAGGCCTCCTGAATACACAGTTCATCTAAGGGTTCACTCAGATACGGGACATCCCAAGGGTCTGAACAAATGTATAATATGGTGACATGCGTCTGTGTGACAGCATGGCATAGAATAGTTTCACTGCCCTAAAAATCCTCCGTGCTCTACCACCCCTCCCTCTCCTCCCCACTGACAAGTACTAAGCTTGTTGTTGTCTCCATAGTTTTTCCTTTTACAAAATGTCATACAGTTGGAATGACACAGCATGGAGCCTTTCAGATTGGCTTCTTCCACACAGTGATTAATATGCATGGAAGGTTCCTGCATGCCTTTTCAGGGCTTGATGGCTCCTCTCCTTGTAGTGTTAATATCCCATTATCTGGATGGACCACAGTTTATGTATCCAATTCACCTGCTGCAGGACATCTTGATAGCTTCCAAGCTCTGGCAATTAGGACTAACACTTTTATAAACACCTGTGTGCAGGCTTTGTTTGGACATACATTTTCAACTCATTTAGATAAATACCTAGATATGCAAGTGTGCAGTGTTGTTTTTTTAAGAAACTGAATAGAAAAATATTACATACTTGGTTTTTCTAGTTTACTACAACTACCAGCACTCTCCATAATATTGTACCCAGACCTCTTATTTATTTATTTATTTTTACCTGCTTTGGGCATTCAAGATTTAACTATAATAGCATGGGGGGAGGGGTGTGTAATTTACAGTAGGAGAAAGGCATTTCTCATCTAAGAAGAAAACCACAAACTTCATACAAAGATTGTACCTACTAGTATGTGACTTTACCTTGGATTTTGGGAAACCAGTCTGAGGATCCTTGAGACAGAAATCCCTGACTTTCATGAGTTGTCCGTAGGGGACATCAAGGGACTTCATTTGTCAATCTTCAGTAATGAAATGAATTCTCTTTCTGCGTATATTTCCCTAAGGGCTAGAAAGTGGCCTTAGATGACCTTGTTTTGGTATGAATCTAGTAGCAAAAAGATATAATCCAGCCCTGCCCATATCACAAAGATTTTGTGAGGAATATCCGAACTAAATAAAACCTTCTATACTAGGGGTGGGCAAACTTTTTGACTCGAGGGCCATAATGGGTTCTTAAACTGGACCGGAGGGCCGGAACAAAAGCATGGATGGAGTGTTTGTGTGAACTAATTTAAATTCAAAGTAAAGGAGCGGAGGGGAGAGCAAGAGAACCCTCTGCTCTTTCGGCTCCGCGGGCCGGATAGAACAGCCGAACGGGCCGGATCCGGCCCACGGGCCGTTGTTTGCCCACGGCTGTTCTATACATGCTATACAAACATCAAGAAAACTTTTGAGTGACCCTGCATTTTGTACTCTCCTACAAGAACTCTGAGAAAATCAGTCAAGGTCCAGTCCATTAAAGGACATTCTTTTGTTTCAGGATGGATAGACAAGTGGATTCTGCGGGCATCACATGAGGTGTTGCTGTGGATCCACACCACGACATCCTCCTTTGCTAGACGTGTGCCGAGACAGCTCAGCCAGGTTCGGTGAGCCTGAGAGGGGGCGGTGAAGGATTGAGAAAGGACAGACAAGAGAGGAAAGCTGGGTCTGGGTGGGACACTGTCCTCTCTGATGGACAGCTAGCGGAAGCAACACAGCCTGAAAGCTGTGTCTTTATTTCCAGGAGGCAAAGTCAGGGCGTGGTTACAACATTCTTGTGGGTTTCGAATCTACTCCATTACATGCACCCAGTCAACCTTTGTTTACTTGCTGCCCCTCCCGCAGCCTATGTCACTCAGCCACGTGGGACCACATGTTTGGACCATAAGGCCAAGCTTACAACTATAGCCTTTGGCTCTAATTGTGCTGGGAGGGCTTTGCCCTCCAAGCTGGGACTTGCACGTGGCTTTGCCAGGAGAGGACCATGCCCTCTCATTAGTCTGAGGCTTGAACCTGTCCAAACGCTGTGGCCACTCTCCACACACATGTGTGGTCATGGTCTATTTCATTCTGGAAGGATTTGCTGACCGAGCACGCAGGGTGATGAGAAAGCCATTGCCAGGTGTCTTTAGAGAGGGCCAAGTGAATCATGGAGGAAATAGTGATGAAAGAAATTCGGCATTGCCTCTAGGTGGAAACATAGCTCCTTCTTGAAGAGAAAGTGACATTTCCCAAGTAACAATTATCTGCACAGCCATGTGTCCTAATGACTAAATCAAGTGTAAAAATGGCACACATACCCATCAGGGAGTATATGCATAGTTAATGATGTCTGAAATAATAAATGTATTATTTCCACGGGATAAGGTAAACAGCCAATTAAAAGAAGATATGATATACACTTTCTCTACTCATTAGTCAAAGCATAAACCATTTCAACATTGCCTAAATAATTTACTTGTGTTAAAATAAAGGGAAATGCTTAAAACATTAATAGGGTTCTTTATAGTTCTGAAGTCGGTAAGTCTTTATATGATAGTCATGTAAATAATTCACAGCTCCGTTCCGCAGAGAGAAACGAAGGCATTTCTGCACAGTGATACTTCACATCTGCCATGGGTTTCTCCACTGGGCCAACCATCTCCAACCTTCTCACCAAGGAACGAACCTCCATGAATTTTTACAAACAGAAATTGAACCTAGTATGCCCGCCCCCCGCCAGGCACTGTTCAGGCATTTATCCTTCCACACATACTTTAAGTCTCACCCTCTGTTTGGCGGGGGGGAGGGCGGGAAAGATGTTGAAATCCTAAGGACCAGTACCTGTGAACGTGACCTTACTTGAAAACGGGGTCTTTACAGATGGTGAAGATGAGGTCATACAATGTGACTGGGGCCTTCTGGAACAGGGAGATTTGAACACAGAGATCGGCATTGAGTGAAGAAGCCCGGAGAAGGCCATCCACACACCAAGAAATGCCTAACCTCCCACAAGCTCGAAGAGAGGTACAGAGCAGGTCCTGCCTCTGTCCTCAGAAGAAAGGAGCCCTTAGGACACCTTGATCTTGGACTTCCAGCCTCCAGAACAGAGGTAATAAAGTCCTGTTGTTTAAACCCGGTTTGTGACCTCGTTATACAACTCTGGCTAACGAACATGCCTAAGGGAGGTCTTCTTTGCCCCTTATCTGCAGTGGCACTCTCCCATTTACTACCACGTGGTCTCGCTTGCTTTACTCACTGCTCATTTCTCTTGCTTTGCTTTCCCTGCTAGAATTAAATGCCATGACAGCAAAGAGCTTCTCTGACTTGTTCCAGTCAGATTCCCTCTGACACAGCCCTTGAGGGTGATGCATAAATGCTGCTGAGATAACTGCATGTGCAAGGTACCTAGTGCTACATATGTCATCGGGCACTTTGGGACAGAAGTCACTGGTGTAGTCAGATCCCTGGCACAGGTCAGCTAACTGGGAAGAACTGGTGGTTTCAGAAGACCCGAACTGAATGATAGTAACAGGAGCAGGGTAAGCAGAATGGGAAGGAGTGGAAAAATGAAAGTTAGTCTCTGAAATTAGTGTTTGTTGAGACTTACTATGAACCAATTATTAGACTAGACATGGTCATGTTTACTGCTCTGCTATTTCTAGCTTCTCTAACTTCTGTTTCTTTGTCTACAGAGTAAATAAGAAAATGCCCACAATTCACTCTGCATTCAGCCCAGTACAGCAAGTGCGCAGCAAACGCATTCCCAGAACCCAGCCTGGGAATAACAGAGAGGCCGTAGACACTGACAGCTCCTGGGAGGGCCCCAGCCTGCAATGGCCGGAGCACGCTTGGAACCAGGATTACCTGGCCTAGTCGCTCATTCCGATCCCTATTTAAATGCTGTTTTCAGACATTTTTATAGCTACTGGCTTGATTAATACTCATTCTTCAAGAGTAAAAGCCTATTTTATTTTTGAAGATAAAGGAAAATTGGCTGCTGGAAAGGTCATCTCAGTTATTTTGAGATATGACCAGTGCTCACAGCAGGTGGCCTGGAGGCTTCCGTCTGGAGCTCAAGCTGCAGCGCCTGGCACTGCAGGCAGTGGTGAACTTTAGAGCCATGCGTGGCCAGCTCACACCTGGCTTCATGGTGACGTCCAGTTCCATCTGACTGTGTTTCACAGACAGAGCCCCTCTGTGTGGAAAGGTTTAGGGATGTTCACGCTCATGATGGAAATTTGAAATTTTGATAGAAAGCCTGAGACAGGGTTTTCAGCACTGCCAGCAGCGACCTGGCCCCAGAACATTTTTCAGAGTGACAGGTGCCAATCAGCACAGGCAGCTCATGGCCATGGTGAGCGACTGTGCAGCCTTCAGAAACGAAGATGGCCTGGCATGGAAATGTGGTGTTGTAGAGACTCTGTCTTAATCTTTTGCCTCTGATGTAATATGTACATGTCTCTGGCAAAAAAAAAAAGAAAAAAAAAAGAAAAAGAAAAAAAAAGAAAACATGCTTCAAGTTTGTAGAAAATTAACAATTTTTCTATCATCTTTAATATATGCCAATATTTAATTAAAAATAAAAGCTTAATTTGAAAGTGTTGCTAGTCAGTACTCTGCCCATAAACTTGAGAATATAACTATGCCTGAAAGCATACATCTACAAACAAAACTCTGATAGGAATTGGGTACAATTAATGCCATTTTTGCTTTGTGGGAAGGAGTATATTTGACTAATTCCCATCTGCAATCTCAAACCTTCTCTCATTGAAAGTCATTTGTGGTGAGAATGGACATCCAGAATCATGTCATTTCTGACAGACCAGGCAGCCAGATGGGCGGGCCTGTGTGCGCTGCAGCCATGCAGACAGTGACCTGAAATCAGAGGGCACTGGCCATGTGATGCAGGGAATAAGGAATGACACACCATGTCTTCAAAGGCAAGGAGATTTCTGACATTAATGCAAGGTCCTAACTTCAAGCTATTTGAGATTTTAAACATAAGTAATGATCTAGTCTTTCACTATCGGTCAAAAGCTGTTGACAAAAAGAAATTACAGGGGACTCAGCTCTGCAATACAATATAAATATAAACTTTATCCTACCAAATAAATATCATATATAATATGTACATCCTATATAATAAAAGCCTAATATGCTAAGTGTCCAGTCGTCGGGTCGTCCATTCAACCAATCAAAGTGTAATATGTTAAGGCCGCTCAACCGCTCGCTATGACATGCACTGACCACCAGGGGGCAGAGAGTCAACCTGTTGACCAGTCACTATGACATGCACTGACCACCAGGGGGCAGATGCTCCAACCAGTAGGTTAGCTTGCTGCTGGGGTCTGGCCGATCGGGACTGAGATGGGCCATACATACCCTGAAGCCCTCCCATGGCCCCTCCCTTGCTGGCTAACCACCCACATCCCTCCCCGGCCCTGATTGATGGTGCACCAGTGGGGGTCCCTCGGTCTGGCCTGTGCCCTCTCACAATCTGGGCTGAGGGACCTCCCCCCCGAGTGCACAAATTTCGTGCACTGGGCCTCTAGCATATGTATAAACAAATGGCATTGGGACAACTGTGTGAAAAACATGCCATTAAATATCTTCCACTGAATACGCAGCCCTTCATAGAACCAAACCACATGCAATCGTCAGGGTGTGACTTGTGAGATGCACTTGGCTGCTTGAGTCAGTGCTTCCTGTCCAGGGACGTTCCTGCTGCCTCTGGGACATTTTCTGCCTGCCGATGACAAGATGCTGTGCCAAAACTGAAGCTTGGATCCCAGTTTTAATTGAATCTCAACCTCTAGAGTAAATAATAGATGGAAGATGCCTATTAGATCATCAACTTTTAATTAGATCCTTTGCAGATGTAAGATCCCCTTTCTCAACAAGGTTTAGATAAATGCATTATAGTTTGTTGTTGTTTTTATAGGGAGGTTACTGCAAAAAAAAAAAAAATTTGTATGTGATTTACCCAGATGCCAAAAATACCTTCACTATGGCTACTTGATCATAGCATAGTAGAGAGTTTAAAAACATTGGTATCAGCAACTTGAGGTCAAATCTTGGCTCCAGAGCCTAAGTCTGTGACCTTGGCCAAATCAAAGGACCCTTCTTAGTCTTGGCATCTTAGGCAGATTGAATCACTGGCTTCAACTGTCCCCCACCCCTCCATGTACCCACACCACTGCCATGGCCTCATTGTGGATGGAGCATGACCATGAGACTTGTTTTAGCCAAAGAAATATGAGTGGGGGACAATGGGTAACTTCTGAGCCAGCTCTCAAGAGGCCTTGCATGTTTTGCTCACTCACTCACATCCTCTCACCACCAAGAGAAAACCTCATCCTGGCCGGTGGCTTCTTTCTCCCAAATCCTGAGAGCAACACAGGAGTGGAGGGTCCCTACCCAATGACCCTAGATGAACTGCCCCGGCTAAGTGGCACACAGGAGAAATAAATGCATCTTTTATGCCACTGCTTATTACACAGGACTACTGGAGCAAAAGCAAATTGATACAATTTTCTTATTTGTGAAATGAGAATAAAGATGGCCTCTTAGTCGCAGTGCTGCTGAAAATTTTAAATGGTACATTCACTCATTTGAGGAACAATAAGTGTCTAAGTTGAGCTTCTGCTAAGATGAGCTTGGGGGATGAGAGAGAAGAGGTCCCTGCCATCAGGAAGATCACAGTCTAGATGTCATGTCTGTATTTGAAAATTCGTAACACGGTAAGCAGAGTAACACTAAGATAATAACTAGTAATGAGTAAAAAAATGTATTACTCATTAATGTCAATGATTCTATTCCTTGCTGAAGTAATGAAGAATGACAGACTTGGGATGGGAACTTTGTGTACCATGAAAACAGAATACCCAAACCCTACCTTCGAGGACAAAATTTTCAGTAAGCAACTTGCTACGCAAAGAAAACTGTCACATAAGGCACAACATGATTTGAACTCGGCAAATGTTCCTCTGCAGGTTTTTGAAGACGGAAACTTAGACAGGAAGCAAGCTGGGTTTATTGACATCACATAGTGGCATGGTTCATGTATGTGTCAACCTTACTGGCCATGGGGCCCCAGAAAGCTGGTTCAACATTATTCAGGTGTGTCGGGGGCGGGGGGAGGCGGCTTCTGGATGAAAGAACACCTGACAAGTGGTCTGCCTGAAGCAGGTGGCACTCCCTATTGGGAGTGGGTACCATTGGCCTGTGGCAGGCCTGGCTAGAACAGAACGGAGAATTCTTCTCTCTGCCCGTCTTCAGGCTAGGACAGCATATTCTCCTGCTTCGAACTGGGACTCAATCTGGAATTTACACCATGAGCTCTCCTGCTCCAACCTCCAGCTTACCAACTACTGGGGAACATCTGAGCCTCCATAATTGGTGAGCCACTCCTTTATATCCTTGTAATCTATCTCTCACTTGCTCTCTCTCTCTTTCTCTCTCTCTCTGTCTCACTCTCTCTGTCTCTCAATTTAGTGATACAGTTTCCAAGTAGGGAATGCAATGAAAAATGGTTACCACAAGGGATCTATCTATCTATCATCTATCGAGAGAGGAGGGGTGTGTGTGTGTGTGTGTGTGTGTGTGTGTGTGTGTGTGTGTGTGTGTGTGTGTAATATATGCTACTACTTTATCTTTGCCATCCTGTCAAACTACATTTACACACTGCGAACCTGTGTATTCCTAAACAGCAAAACAATCACAAAAGTTATCTCAAGGGAAAGAGATGTTATGTATTTCCCTACCAATATTTTTAATCCCTATGGCTGAGCACGCATTCAGAGTAATAGCATGTTTCTATAATGATGCCATCATAATTTTGAAGTGAGACCAGAAAATCATTGACTGTTAGAGTTGAAAGGAAAATCAGAGAATTATTCATCTGTAGTTTTACATGAGAAAATTACCCCCAGGGAGAAAACTCAAATTCTCAAGGTCACAGAGAATGTCAAAATTGAGATAATGGTAATAGTAAGACATATTATTGAGTACTTGTTATACATCTCCCACTGTGCTTCCATTCATTCTTTCATTTGGTAATAACTCAACAAGTATGTGAGCTATTCATTTCGATCACCTAGCTTTTCAAATGATGAATGACAGCTTAGAAACGTTAAGCACCAAGTTGTGGGGCCCAGAGACATGTGGCCAAGTCAAGCTTTACAACCAGGCCGCTGAGTTTAGAACAGTGCTTCTCAGGATTGCATATGTACACCAAGCACTTGATTTTGTTAAAGGACCCAGACCTCACCTTAGAAAACCTGATGCAATCAGCACGGGGTATCCTTCTAGCGTCAAAAACTCTCTCCCAGGAGATTCTCACTTACAGGCCTGGTTGCACCCCTCACTTAGAGCCCCTATGGCAATGGCTAAGTTCCTTGTACAGCTCCCATACCCTTTAGAAAAAGCACTGAGCTAGGCTATGCCTCAATTAAGAAATGCATAATCTCCTTTTCCTTAATACTGCTTTGGTTTTTGTCAAAGAGGAGAAACTGAAAAAGAAGAATGACGTTGGGGTGGAGGGGTGTTGTCAAAAACACGTCACAAGTAGGATAGATGGGAAAATGCATATGAATATGGCAATGTTAGGAACCAGAATAATATTAATGGTATTCACAATAACAAGGTCCCAATTAGTTCAGACTAACTGATAATGCTTTTCTAACTACAGCAGACTTACTGATCTCCCCATCCATGTCCTCCCTGTGACAGAATGAAACATCAGAGCCTGAGCCAGGTGCATTTCCAGCCCCTCCCAGAGAGAGGTGGAAGGTACATCTCGCCTCCTACGCTTGGCCTGGTATGTGACTGTCTTTGGCCAATGAACCTCGGTGAAGGGGCTGATGCTGCCAGGGCTCTAGGTGCACTTGAGGGGTTCAGACTGGCATTTGCACTTCTGACATCACTTCTGAGATTTTTCCCAGGTGGTCACTGCACCAGAGAGAAAGACTCGCGGAGCAAACCTGAACTTAATCCCCACCCCGCCCCCATGAGCCTGGCAGAGCACAGCTGGTCCACAGGACAGTGAGTGAGCATTTGCACACTGGAGCTTGTCTGTTCTTCAGTATTACTGAGAAAACAACGCACTAATACAGCTCCGTCAAAAAAAGCCATTCTGCATTCCATATCATTGTTTTCACTGGCCAGCACCTGAAAATGTTTCTGGAACTCCTGAATGAGTTCTAGTGCAAGGCAGCCCTTTTCCTACAAGGCCATGGTCGGCAAACAGCGGCTCACGAGCCACATGCGGCTCTTTGGCCCCTTGAGTGTGGCTCTTCCACAAAATACCACGGCCTGGCCGAGTCTATTTTGAAGAAGTGGCGTAAGAAGAAGTTTAAGTTTAAAAAAGGTGGCTCTCAAAAGAAATTTCAATCATTGTGCTGTTGATATTGGGCTCTGTGGACTAATGAGTTTGCCGACCACTGCTACAAGGGGATGAAAAAGGCCAGCTAGGTGTGGGCCTGTGATCAGACAGACAGCTTATATCTGGACATAGCGACAGCAAAGAGCAGAGATTGTGGCAAACCCCGTCTCTGGGGGCCAGCAAGGGAGAGGTGTCCGTGGTGGCAGACGTTAAGTTCTGGCGATGGCGGCATATTCAAAGCTGGCTGTGACAGGTGTCGGCGCGGGCTGCTCGGGGCATAGTTTGCTTGCCTTGGGCGGCCCTGCTCCCCTTTCTCCTGCTCCCTTCCCCTGCGTCCTTTCGAGTCTTCCTAGCTCTCCTCGGAGCTGTCAGCTGTTTTCCAATAAGTATGATTTTCCCTTAAATCAGCTGTGGCAAAGTTTGTCATTTGTAACTGTGCTAGGCTATGGACAGCTACATTGATAGGAACCTTCCTTCAAAGACACGTTTAAAGAGACGTTTATCTTGGATGTATTTCATAAACAAGTCAAACTCAGTGCCATATAAATTCACATACAGCTTCGACTTAAAATAGTACACAGATAAAAGTTTTGGAGAATGAAGATAACAGGTCTAAGAATGTTTTCACTTTCCTTAAAAATAGTTAAAACTATGTCAGGAAATCTATTGTAAATTTGTCCTAATTTCTAACACAAATAATGAGTCACATATATTTGGTATAATTCTCAAATAGTGGATGTCGACATGAAATATGTGTAAAATATGCATCACGTGTAAAATGTTACCATTTGTAATGAAAGCTATTATATCCCAAATGTGTGTGTGTGTGCGTGTGTGTGTGTGCATGTGTGTGCATGTGTGTGTGTGCGCACGCGTGTGTGTGTGTGTATGTGTGCGTGTGTGTGTGTGCGTGTGTGTGTGCGTGTGTGTGTGCGTGTGTGTGTGTGTGTGCGCACGCGTGTGTGTGTGTGTGTGTGCGTGTGCGTGTGTGTGTGTGTGTGTGTGTGTTTCCTCCCAAATAAGATATGGGAGGAAAGACGGCAGTAAATATTTAAAGGCGCTTTTATATTACTGCATTTATCTTTTTCTAGTTTTAAGTTTCCTTCTCTACAGGGTACTATGCAAACTGAAAGCAGACTAAGTACTTAGAGAAAAAAAATGGAAGCAGACCAAAAATCCAGCAAAACAACAGATAATTATGAAGCTTGATTTAGAAACTCTTCTTGACAGGGCAGTGCCTGGATTAGACAGAAAACCTGGGCGAACAGCCTGGTGGGCAGAATAGGGTCTATTCTGCACCGAAACCACGGCCTTCCACTGCGAGCAATTCTTTCTCAGTAGTTCCTCAGCACTTACTGTGGCTGAAAGAGCTACTCAAAGATGAAACACCGCTTCTTTGGCCACAGCTTCCTCATTCTAAGGGCGATTCCTCATTGTTACCATCCCTATAGAACAGGGGTGGGGAGTGGCAGGTCCATGGGCCATATAAGGTTCGAGAAATCATTTGGTCTGGCCCTGCCAAGGCAGTGGGGGTGAGTTCATTAAATATTTGACCCAGTACAGCAGGCTAACTTTTACGTTGATAATTTTGTATGGCTCGCAAATGATATTATGAATCTCCAAATGGCCCTGGGCAGAAAAAAAGGTTCCCCACCCCTGCTCTAGAAAGAAATGTTTCACCTGAAGTGTTTGTAGCTTTGTGTTCCACACATAAGTTCCTGCCTATCCAGACATTTGTGTTTTTTTTTTTCCCTCCAGCAGTGCTTTTCTAAGTAATCTCTCTAAACAAAAATCAGTAGCCAAGACTGAGACTTTCTTATACTGTAGTGACACCACAATTTCTTCTTCCTGTTGTGCGTATGCTATAGGCTTTCTGTACCTGAAGTCTCACCTGCACGTGTCCGCATCCAAGCCTTAGTCACTCCCCACTTCATCCCGGCCTGGTCTTGCCAGCAGCCTCAGCGTTTTTCAGAAACCCAAGCTTTCTTCTCCACTGTGGACTCCCCTGCTCTGCCTCCCCACCTTGTTTTTTTTTTTTTTTTTACTGTGAATTGCTCACAGTTCTTGGGCTATATTCTCCCCTTCTGAGATCTTTAAGCACTTTCGCCTGAACATGCTTTTGGAAGCAGGGGAATAAAGTATGAAGGAAGTAAAGAGAGGGTGAAGAACAGTGGCTTAGAGTCTGAATGTTTGAATCATACTGTGGTGGATGCTTGGCTCCCACACCACTAGCTCCTTGACTCTGGGCAGGTTAGTTGATGCCTCTGAAACTCAATTTCTGTCCCTGAGAGTCAGACAGAGAAAACAATAGCATCTACCTCATGTTTCTTTAAAGATTAGAGGAGGAGATTACTGTAAAGTCCTTGGCACACTGAGCTACTCAATACATTTGTGCTGATATTATTATTACCATTAGTGTGGTAGTAGCAGCTGATTAGGTACATTCCAAGATGAACGTTTCAGTTCCTCCAAAGAATCTATTCTCCCAACAATGTCCAAGCACATCTACAAAGCTCTCTGGTTGGGAAGATGACAGGACTGGATTCTCCTGGTGGTCATCATTAATATTTATCATCTTTCAAATAGATGGATTTGCTTTAGAAATACAAGATTAAAATCATGTTGGAAATTATTATCATACATTAAATAAAATTGAAAGTTACCCAAAGCAACTCTTTCCCATAGGAGTAATATTATTTCATTTTCTAAGCATTATGGAGTGATGTCTGATTTGCCAAAACCTCTCTCCTTGTCCAACATGTGCTATATGAGCATCCCATCGTGGAAGTGATCGCTTACACTTACTTTTCAGGAGCACGTATGTAAACCCATCACGCAAAAAGTCTGACATGTTAAGCTTCACAAACATCCCGACGCCTACAATCTTTTTCTGTTCCCTCACCATTAGGATAGAGAAAGGAGGAAATAGGTATGAACTTGTGTTCACAGATTTGGCTTCTAGATAGACTCATGTTTGGGAGGTGTGACTGTTTACGTAAGTCATACAGTGCACAGAAGTACTTGGCAGACCCCCCTCCTGGTTCCCTTTAGTTCACAGGAAAGGCAGTGCAGGGATAAATCCAGCACCAGGAGCACTGAGATCAAAAGGATGGAGGACCCAGTTCTGTCACTGCTACCTGGATTATGGTCATCTTTAGGAGTATCTTTGGGTAGAGATATGAGGGAATACTTAAAATGCCCCGTAGTGCCGAAACCGGTTTGGCTCAGTGGATAGAGCATCGGCCTGCGGACTGAAAGGTCCTGGGTTCGATTCCGGTCAAGGGCATGTACCTTGGTTGCGGGCACATCCCCAGTGGGAGGTGTGCAGGAGGCAGCTGATCGATGTTTCTCTCTCATCGATGTTTCTAGCTCTCTATCTCTCTCCCTTCCTCTCTGTGAAATATCAATAAAATATATTTAAAAAAAAAAAATGTCCCGTAGTGGTACGTACAGTGAGCTGTAAACTCCCATCCAATGGAACACATAATTGCCACTGTTTTTGCACAGACTTCTCAATTACAAAACGAAAACTCCATTTTAATGCTTTTGAATGGTCTTCTGTGGAATTTCAAGTGAAAATTAAATAAACCAAAGTATCCATAGTTCAAAATGAGCTGCTTATTTCAGGAATATATCAAGAACAAGAGGCCTTTGATAAGCAATATTTAATGATGCCATAATGATGAGTATGCACCAAGGCAAAGAAATAGCTCTTGTGGTGAGAAAAGTACTGGAGTGGAGGGTGGAGGGTTAACACCAGAGTGGCACAGCAGGAAGCTAATTCCAGTCTAACCTTCATGTAATGCTAACACACACAGACAGAAGAGAGCTGACTAAGCCGGGATGAAATGGTCTATGAAATGTTTGCTCTTGCTCTGCAGTGGGGTGATAGCATACACTTAAATGATGCTCTCACTAAAAGTGCATGCTAAACCAGCGACCTATTTTTGTCTGTTAATGACATGATTTTGCATATTTTATTGAAACACTGAGTGCTTTCAGGTCAGTGGATGTCTGAGTGAGTGTGCAGGCCTCACTATAGTTAGTGTATGGAAAGTCCCCAGTGCATTGGCTGTTAATGGGAAGATTTTAATGTGGTGGGGGTCTCTTCACCTCAGCCTAGGACACTTAGAAACCATGAAATGAGGGAGGGTTTTTCACAGCATCTGCGCCTAACGTCTTCTTTCCAGGAATTGAGATGAAAAAGATGTGGTCCTGGGTACACAGTGATGTCCCTGGTACTCCTGGTAATCGACCATGACATTGTTTACCTCTGAACAGGGCTTGATCCCAGAATTAGCCTCAGATTTGCATTCAGGGAGCCCATATCAATCGGTGGGTTGGAGGGAGCATGCAAAATAACATCTATTTTTCATCTCTTGGTTGGACAGAGGAATGGAGAAGAGAAACACTTATAAAGGAATATACCCTTGAACACGTCAGATGTTTCATTCCAAAGGTACACTAGGTATTAGATGTCTGATTCTTCTCTTTACTATACACTTAACCGTCATTGAAAGTTCTCAGCAAACATGAGCCTACAAGCTCAGCACAATTGATGCTTCCCTTCCCTTTGCTCCGCTGCAACCAAATGAATTAACAGGTCACATGTACACATCTCATGAACAAATTTCAACTGGCTGCTTTCTCCCTCAGCCTCTCTAGCCCTGCATTCTGGCCTCCTTCATAAAAGGCCTCTCTAGTTCCTCCGAAGGATGTGCAGGCTCGCTCACATGGCTGTAGCGATGACTCCATAACCATTTCAGGGGGATATTAGAGTTCTGACTATCGACTTTTACCTCAAATCAAAAAGAGTTGGTTTCTCAAATTGGAATTTCAAGTCATATGGCAGATTTCTGAGAAGGGCTTTATATATATATATATATATATGCACTGAAATTCACTATGTTGCTTTGTGCACATATGAAAGTTCATGAATTTGGTATTTATTTACTTCACCCATCCCTAATCTTTCCCCCATGCCCCTTGGCAACCACTAGCTCACCATTAAAGGTGCTGGAAAAATGGCAAAGCTGTTAAACTTATTTAATTAAAAAATAGAAAACATAAATAAATACCAACAGGGCTTAGGCCAGATGGATCTGACAAAATATCAAGCTGTGTGTGCTACATGGTACAAGTGTGGTACACAACTTACATGCTGTAAAAGAGGAACTAATAATAGTTATGAAGAAGAAGAATACATTTGTCAAAAGTCTGGCCCCCAAATATCAGAAGACTCAGTTAGTTCTGCACTCCAGATGCTTGAGCAAGTTAGAGTAATTAGGGGATTCACACTATGCATAAAGTTGAATGCATTATTATTTCCTTCACTTAACAAGATCAATTTATTAAACGGCTCTCAGATGTCTCTCTGTTTTGGACTTGCTGACCTCCTATGACTGGGAAATGCTCTTCTGTCCAGTAGATCTCAGGAGTATGACTTAATCTTTGCTGAAATATACATAACTTCCTATGATTACAACATTTTTGACTAGATGAAAATACTAATAAAATAATATCAAAAGCCTTTTAAACATTGATTCCTCCCTATATGAGTTCTGATCAATGATTTAATGGACCACTTTATCTCATTCCCTGATGACTATGCCACCGGGAAACTCCAACCTTCTCGAGAAGGACAAGAGTAGTAAAAAGTCAATGCAAATGAATGTTGCATTCCGTTTTGTCCAAGTAACAGCAGTCTGGCATTGGGCACCTGACCTAATCCTCTGCAGGGTTCCATGTGACTCCCTCCTATGGACACTAGACACCCTCACCTTGTGAGGACCAAATGGGTTGTTTTATGGAAAAATGACTTGCCCAACGTAGTTTAATAAATGCTGGCTCCAACATCACGGGTGCTATGGTTTACAGATGAAATTAAACTACTTATTGCTAGAAGTAGGACTCGTTGGCTCCTCTGGACTCTCTATCCCTCAGTGTCCTCCAGCTTAGACCAAGGACCCCGGGCTGAAAACCACAGGGAGACCAGTGTCAGCTCACGCTGAGAAGGAACGCTGTCATTGTGCCATCTTAAAATCCAGGAGCTCTGGTTGTCAGTGAGTTTCCAAGAATGGAGCAGAAACTTCAAGATCTTTGGGGGGCTCTTACGGGGGATGTTACTGTTAATCAATTCCTAACACATCCCAACATATTAACTCTTTAGATGAGCTACTTGTGATTCATTTTCTGCTTGGTTTAACGGGGTTCTCTGCTCAGGGTCTGACCCAGCTGAAATCAAGGTGTGTCTGGCCGGGCTGTCGCCTGCAGGTTCTGGTTTAGAAGCCACTTTCCAAGCTCATTGGGGCTGCGGCAGCATTCAGCTCCAGGTCGCAGAACCGAGGTGGGCATGGCTGGGTCTTGGCGGGGGGCTGCCTGCCTTTCTCACCCCACGGCCCCTCCGCTTGAACGCCAGCGCCAGCGTGGGATCCTTCGGTGTGTCATATCCTCTCGGCTGTCACAGACGCTACTGGCATGTTCCATCCTGGTGGCGTGTCACCTCTCCTGGCATCACATCCTCCGGGCACGTCGCCTCCCTCTGGTGTGTCAGATCCCCCCCCTCCTCGTGTCACCTCCTCCCGCGTGTCAGACCTCTGACCTCCTCCCGGGAACCAGCAGGGAAAACGGCTTCTCAAGGGCGCACCTGCTGGGTCAGACCTAGGTCACCTTTGCCTCCTAAGCTCTATGGAGGGGCCTTTACAGGTTCCTAAGCTTCCGCAGCAGCAGGGGCTCGTGGAGCGCCCCCTGCAGGCCTCTGCCCCCTCAGCTTCCCATGGGGCAAGTCTGGGGTCCCGCGTCCTCCGCATGACGGTGCCCACCCCACCCCGCGCCCACACAGGGGGACTAGGTATCCCACCATCAGAGGGGCCACCCCCCACCCCCGCCTTCCCTCCCGGCGCTGCCCATTTTGCAATGGCGCCTTCAGGTGTGGCGAGTGTGTCTGCACCCCAGTGACCCACCTGCAGGGAGACCTGCGTGTCCTGCCTTCGCCCCCCTCGGCGCCCGCACCCGGCTCGGCCCGCCAGTCCCACAGGCTCTGGAAACACGCGACTGTACCTGGGGGTCCCGTGGGTGGGGCTTCAGGAACTTGAGGGGCCCCTGCAGCAGCGCTGGGGCGGAAGCCCATGCCCTCAGAAGTGGGCCGGGCGCTCCCGGAAGTGGGGCCCGGCGTCCCGGAAGTGGATGCAGCGTGCGGGGCTCCTTGCAAGCCCGGTGCATGCTCAGGGCGCCTGCAGGCCCCATGGCGCGGGAGGTCCTGGAAGCGAGGCCCCCAGCTCCCCGGGCAGAGCCAGGTGTGGGGGAGCTCCTGCCTCAGGTAACGTTCTCCGAAGTCGGATGTGCTTCAACCCTTTGCTCTGCAGGCAGAAGCTCAGAAACGTGGGGCTCGGGTGGGTGAGTGTGTCTGCACGCCAGTGACCCACCTGCGGGGAGACCCTTTCCCGCGGGCTCCACGCCGTTTCCGCCCCGCGCAGATGCCCCGCTTTCTCAGAGGAACGCGTTCCCTGTGTAGCGGCGGGGGCGGGAGGCCTGGGAGCAGGCGAGCTCATGTGGACGGGGAGCCCCTTGTTTTTGGCGATGTGACATGGGGAGCCCCTTGTTTTTGGCGATGGGACATCAGTGGACGGCGCCTGGGCCGGCGACGGGGTCACCACACCCGGTTAACTTCCCCTCGCACGCGGCACGGGGTCGCTGCGGCAGGTCTGCGCTGGGTGACTGCACACCCACAGGGGTCGGCGGGCGGGTCCGAAGGTAATTATCCGCGAATTAAGGGGTCGCAGCCACAGCCGGTGCTCTGCGGCCTTAGTCTTTCCGGGCGATCCGCACCCCTGCCTTCTCCCAGGAGCGTCCTCCCCACAGGCAGGGCTCCCCAGCGCTCAGAATGCGCCCCGTGTGAGAGCACTGGGTCTGCAGGAGAAGTTGGCTCAGGGGAGCCGGTGCTGCCTTAGGGTGGCCTGCCACCCGTTGCTGCGGCCTGTGAGACAGGCTCCTGGGGACGCAGGGAAGAAGGCCTTGTGACCCTGGAGGCAGCGTTTGGAGTGACCAGCCGGCCACGTGCCACCGAGGAAGGCACAGTAGGAAGAGGCCTTCAGAGAGAGCTGTCCCGTGGACGGGTGGGGTTTGCCCTTGTGGCTTCCCAGCTGGGAGAGGATAAGCGGATGTTGTCCTAGGCTGCCACGGAGGGGTAGGGGTGCTTTGTTACAGCAGCCCGAGGGAACCAGGACTCTAAAACAATCCTTACCCAAGGATATGTGTTTTTTTATTGATTTTAGAGAGAGAGTGAGAGAGAGAAAGAAACATCCATCGATCCATCGGCTGCCTTCCGTGGGAGCCAGACCGGAGATGAACCTGCATCCTAGGTGTGTGTCCCGACCGTAATCCAACCCAAAACCTTTAGGAGTACAGGAGGATGTACCAACCCACTGAGCCACCTGGCCAGGGCGGAACCAGTACTCTGAATGAGCACCTGTGTCCGTACTTGGAGGGAACCTCTGTGATACCTTGTGCCTAGCTAGGGGTGGGCAAACTTTTTGACTCGAGGGCCACCATGGGTTCTTAAACTGGACCGGAGGGCCGGAACAAAAGCATGGATGGAGTGTTTGTGTGAACTCATATAAATTCAAAGTAAAGGAGCGGAGGGGAGAGCAAGAGAACCGGATAGAACAGCCGGATCCGGCCGGCGGGCCGTAGTTTGCCCAAGGCTGCTCTAGACTGTGTCCTGTCATAGCTGGCCTTGGTCTCTCAGGGCCCCTTAGTAACCAATCTCTCTCTGCCCTCTCCAGACAGCCGGGCTCCACCCCGATGTCTCCTCGTCTCTCTTTTGTGAAGCATCTATGACCCGAGTCGCTGAAGGAGGAGGTACAGGTAAGGTCTTTTGTGCCACCTTTGCCTCTCTCATTGAAAACTTCAGCCACGCACGTGTTGGGGGAGAAGCAGGCAATGCCGTCTGTGGACACATGGCCCGTGTGCTGTGTGAGTCTCCTTTATTAGTCAGAGTGTGATTCTGAGGCCGCCGGTTCGGTGTTTTTCTTGCCTGGTGTCTGGCTTCTCCTTCTGGGTGGTGAATAAACACTGAGCGTCTAGAATCTGCTCGGAAAGGCCTCATGCACTTTTGGGCCTGGCTCCTGACATCTGGAATATTTCCTCATCCCCTGACCTGTTTGCTGACCCGTATTCACTCAGGTGTGGACACAGTCACCGTGTCCTGGAGAAAGTGCCCCCGGTGTTCCCAGCCTGGGCTGCTTAGGACCCGTCCCATATGGCAGTTTTAGTGGCTTGTTTAATTGTTGGTCTCTTCTACCCGACTGTGCACTCTCCCCATTGCCTGGAGCAGTGGTCGGCAAACTCATTAGTCAACAGAGCCAAATATCCACAGTACAACGATTGAAATTTCTTTTGAGAGCCAAATTTTTTAAACTTAAACTTCTTCTAATGCCACGTCTTCAAAATAGACTCGCCCAGGCTGTGGTATTTTGTGGAAGAGCCACACTCAAGGGGCCAAAGAGCCGCATGTGGCTTGCGAGCCGCAGTTTGCCGACCACTGGGAGTAACGGTGGGAAGATGGTGAGCACTGTGTGCGCCTCCCTGAAGGGAGGAATGAACAGGTCTGGGGTGCAGCATGAAGGAGGGGTGCCTTGGGCCTTTCTTAAATAGGTCCATGTGCTATTTTCCCTGCTACATATAGGGTGTCCCCCCAAAATGTATACACACTTAAACAGCTGATAACTCAATTTTCACGTCTTTTCAGGTTTAACTGATTTGAAATAATGGGTAAAGCCAGACTAAGCTTTGAACAAAGAAAATTTATCTTAAAGTGCCACTACACTTGTTTTTATGAGGATACATAAAAGATAAATTTTATGAAACTGGCAAAAGTGGACAAATTGTGGGTTCACAAATACCCAACAAAATTATTCTTGATGTTTGCAATATCATTGCTTAATGTTATCAGCAGTGCCTGGATCAGAACGATCATCAGTTTGAAAACAGGCATTGACAAAAAAAATAAATAAAAATTATTCACGTCTCTAGATTCTTCTAAATTTTTAAAATGAACTGTATGTTAATAAATACTGACTTTATAATCATTCAAAGTGTGTATGTGTTTTGGGGAGACACCCTGTATAATAAAAATGGAAGAAACATTTCCTATAACAGCACCTTTTCCAGACGTCTGTGCTTAAAAGGACAGTAACAGCACTTCACACCCACTGGTATGGCTATTATAAAAAAACTAGAGGCCCGGTGCATGAAATTCGTGCATGGGGGCGGGCCTCAGCCCAGCCTGCACCCTCTCCAATCTGGGGCCCCTTGAGGGATGTCCGACTGCCTGTTTAGGCCCGATCCCACTGGGATCGGGCCTAAACAGGCAGTTGGACATCCCTCTCACAATCCAAGACTGCTGGCTCCCAGCCACTCGCCTGCCTCTGCCTGATTGCCCCTAACCGCTTCTGTCTGCCAGCCTTATCACCCCCTAACCACTTCCCTGCCAGCCTAATTGACGCCTAACTGCTCCCTGGTCGGCCCGATTGCCCCTAACTGCCCTCCCCTGCTGGCCTGGTCACCCCTAACTGCCCTCCCCTGCAGGCCTGTTCCCCCCGCAACTGCTCTCCCCTGCAGGCCTATTCCCCCCAACTGCCCTCCTCTGCCAGCCCACTCACCCCTAACTGCCTTCCCTGCTGGCCTGATCACCCACAACTGCCCTCCCCTGCAGGCCTGGTGCCCCCCAACTGCCCTCCCCTGCTGGCCTGGTCCCCCACAACTGCCCTCCTTTGCTGGCCTGGTCACCCCTAACTGCTCTCCCCTGCTGGCCTGGTCCCCCACAACTGCCCTCCTTTGCTGGCCCGGTCACGTCTAACTAACCTCCCTGCTGGCCTAATCGCCAACAACTGCCTGTAGGCCTGGTTCCTCCCAACTGCCCTCCCTTGCAGGCCTGGCCTCCCCCAACTGTCCTCCACTGCAGGCCTGGTCCCCCCCAACTGCCCTCCACTGCATGCCTGGTCCCCCCCAACTGCCTGCCCCTGCAGGCCTGGGTCCCCTCCAACTGCCCTCCCTTGCAGGTCTGGTCTTCCCCAACTGCCCTCATCTGCCGGCTTGGTCACCCCCAACTGCCCACAACTGCCCTCCCCTGCAGGCCATCTTGTGGCGGCCATCTTGTGTCCACATGGGGGCAGCCATCTTGTGTCTTGGAGTGACGGTCAATCTGCATATTACTCTTTTATTAGATAGGAAGGATAACAACACCTCTCTCCCCAAAAATGGAAAATAAGAAGTGTTAGCAAGGATGCGAGGAAATTGGGAAAACTTGTACATTGCTGGTGGAAATATAAAATAGTACAGCCTCTGTGGAAAATGGTATGGTGGTTCCTCAAAAATTAAAAATTAAATGACCACCCTGGGACTTGAATAGATATTTGCACACACGTGTTCATAGCAGCATTATTCACAATAGCCAAAAGGTGGGAGCAACCTAGTTGTCCACTGCCAGGAGAATGGATAAGCAAAACGCGGCCTATGCACACAATAGGATATTATTCAGCCTTAAAGAGGAAGGGAATTCTGACACATGCTACACCATGGAGGAAGCTTGAAAACATTATGCTAAATAAAATCAGCTGGCTACAAAAGGTCACATTGTATATGATTTTACTCACATGAGGTCCTTAGAGTGGTCAGATTCATGGAAACAGAAACTAGAATGGCAGTTGCCACAGGTGAGAGGGAAGGGGGAATGTGGAGTTAGTGTTTAATGGGGACAGCGTTTGAGTTTGGGTAGATGAAAAATTCTGGAGATGGATGGTGGTGGTGGTTGCATAACAATATGAATGTGCTTATTGCCACTGAAGGCTACACTTAAAAATGATTAAGCGGTAAAATTTATGATATGCATATTTTACCACAATATCAGGTAAACACTTGATAACATATATGACTGTCTAACCACTGTGCTGTATACCTTAAACTAATACAAAATAATGTTGAATGCAAACTGTAATTGAAAGAAATATATATATTACCAAAAAAAGACAAAAGTAATTAATAGGGTGTCACCAAAATTTCAGATCTCTTGATTGCCTCCAGCTGTTTGCAGGTGGGTCCCTGCAGGTGTCCATTCCTAGTTCCTAAGTTGACTGGTCCTGTGCCTATTAGTAACATAATGAATAATGATGAAATGATCCATCTACACTAATAAAAGAGAAATATGCAAATTGACCGTACCTCCACAAAGCCCATCAGCCAATCAGGAATGAGTATGCAAATCAACCTAACAAAGATGGAAGGTTAATTTGCATATGCAGGCACGGAGGGAAGACTGAAGGCTCCAGCCCCAGCAAAGACTGAAGACTGAAGAGGCTAGGCTTCTCTGCTGCAGCCGGAGTGAAGGCCTGGGTCCCAGGTGCTGGAGGAAAACCGGTGACGGCAGCCAGGGGAAGGAAGGCCTATTGCACGAATCTTCGTGCAACGGGCGTCTAGTCCTGTATAATAAAGAGGTAATATGCAAATTGACCATCACTCCAACACACAAGATGGCCACCCCCATGTGGTCAAAGATGGCCGCCCCCATGTGGACACAAGATGGCTGCCACAAGATGGCCAGCAGGAGAGGGCAGTTGTGGGCGATCAGGCCTGCAGGGGAGGGCAGTTGGGAGGGACCATGCCTGCAGGGGAGGGCAGTTGGGGGGGACCAGGACTGCAGGGGAGGGCAGTTAGGGGAGACCCAGGCCTGCAGGGGAGGGCAGTTGGGGGGGACCAGGCCTGCAGGGGAGGGAAGGTGGGGGGGACCAGGCCTGCAGGGGAGGGCAGTTAGGGGCAATCGGATGGCAGGCAGAAGCGGTTAGGGGCAACAGGCAGGCGAGCGGTTGGGAGCCAGCAGTCCTGGATTGTGAGAGGGATGTCCCACTGCCCGTTTAGGCCCAATCTGGGACATCCCTTGAGGGCTCCCAGATTGGAGAGGGTGCAGGCTGGGCTGAGGGACACACCCTCCCTGCCCGCCCGCCCCCCCCCCCCCCCCCCCGTGTTTGAATTTAGTGCACTGGGCCAATCTATGAATAAAGTCTATCCGATATACTGAGATGTCTTGAGCTCACCTTTGAGGAAGTTATTTTACAAATACGCAGGCGGAAATCGTTGTGGAATGAAATTAAAGCAAAGCCAAGGAGAGCAGGGAGAGTCCCAGGTTTCTAAATCAGCTCTCTCCTCTCCTGCATATTCATACCTTCATTAAGTGCTCTCTGCTGTTGTTACTAAGCGCCGACACCCTATCATTAGATTCCTCAAGAAGAAAAGCTTAATAACTGAAATTTGAAGTTTCAGTTTCTCGATTTTCCACGTGAAATAAGTTCCTGAGTTATTTAAACATAAGCTAAGACCGTCTAGGGAATAGTTTTAAATAAATATTGAGAAAAGGAGAATTCATTTAATTAGAGTTAATCCTCCCGGAAATGGATAGCAACGAGATACGGAATCACTGCAGAGCCAATGCAGTCCCACTCAGAAACACTGGAAGTGGAGACTGGAAAACGCCCTTCATCTCCAGGGCAGTGCAGTGCTGAAGGCTTTAATCCCCCCATGATAGATATGGGACTTAGGACTCTGGCTCCGTTTTCATAATAAAACCCTTTCCCTTATTATGATGTTTTATACATGAGTCTGTACAAGTCATTTGTAAATCAATTAAATTCCCTACAATGGTCTTCTGGTCTTCTTTTCTTGAGGAAATAGGAATATGGACATTTTATATCTGATGTGATTATATTTTAGGTTAATCTGTTGCTTGGAAACCTATTTTCAAAGACTGACTTAAAAAAAATTTGAAAGGGGGTGGACCCTTTATCATACGGATTATTGATGCCTGAAGTCTAGAATTTCAGTATCTTTTTTGAGTGCGAAAGAAGAGATAAAAAGAGGGTGACATGTGGTAGGCAAACCGGCACATAGGAACCACCACGTGGTTGGGCTCCCATATGGAAAGGGAATAGTAAATTTTGATCTGATATATGTCAGGTAAAAGTTGCAGAGCATTCTCCATCAAAAGCTTAGAAAACTAAATTAAAATCATATATCTTATCCCCATTCCAGCAGGCAATATAGCCTCAGTAATGAAATAAAGCCCATGAACAGATTTCCAATTAAATTCCTCATTGTATGAAAATAAAAATCATAGAAATAACACAATTTATTATGTGATTTGTCATCAAAAATGCTATAGTAAAGCTTATATACACTTGCATGACTTAATAAATCTTCACCCCAAAGTAAACAACTTATAGAATTAAAACTCCTCTGTGTAAAAAGCACAGTAATATATTGCATCACGTGGTACCCATATAAGCCAAGTAAAAGTTACCTTCACATATCCATAGTCTCTAATGCAGTTTAGGAAAGAAAAAAGAAAAAAAAAATCCTACTTATTTGTAAAGATCAAGTTGGCAAATATAACTATAAATATATTTTATTACTTGAGAGTATATCTTTAGAGAAAATATAAACAAAGCTACAGCTTGAGAATGTACATGATATTATTTAAATAACTTTTAAATAAACAAGAACTTTCCAATAAAACCAGCAGAACTGTCTTTGGTGCTTCCTAGTCTCAGATGTAGTAACCTTTGCATTTGGCTATCGGTCAATCTTCATGAGCACATGCACCTGACTTGTTTTGTAGTTTTATTTGTGAAATTTTCGATGTAGAAGACTATATTATTTAAGAAGAGCTATTTTCTTTGGCCATGATTCATGACAGCCACTTTACCTAGTGATTGAATTCCAAAATGAAAGTAGTTTTATTTTTTTTGTTTGATTATAAAATACAGTATGCTTATAAAAGTCAACCAACTCAGAGAAGTATAAAGGAAAAAGAGAAAATCAGTTATATTCCAAATTTAGTGATCCCCACTACTCACACTTTGAGGCAACATCTTTCCAAACTTACCTCTATGCATAACTATTTAAACATAGACATGTATATAACATTTTCTTAAGCATGGATTATTCAATAGCAGTGACTTTATAACCCTATGTTTTACCTTTATATATTTGGCATAGTACATATAAATAAAAGATCATTGTCAAATTTTTAGCTGCTTTATATTCCATTACAGTTGTGCATGATTATTTAACTATATAAATATATGTAATATAATGCAATGATTAAAGTGTATACTACACATGATATGGCTTATAATATATAGTATGCTATTTATTATAATATGTAGTTATTTAATCATAATTTATTTAAGCAATCACCCACAGATAGGTATCTATTTTGCTTTATATTTGGTGACATACAATTATAAAGGAATTTTTAAATCCATGCCTTTTGAGAATGAACATTTTATCCCAGTGAGACTCACTTCAGACTTCCGGCCTCCGGATCTGTAAGAGGAATGTGTGTTGTTAATGCACTATGTCCCTGGTCACTGTGGCAGCAGCGATGCGGAGCCAGTGCGGCCAGAGTTGGGCTGTTGTGAGGATTAAGTTTGATGCTGTGTGTGAAGTGACAAACCCAGTGCCTTGAACAGAGTCAGAAGTCAATACGTGGGAACTGCTATTAATCTAATTATGTTTATCATTTGAATACATTATTGTAACACTGATAAAAGCAGTCAGAAATAAGGACTGAGCCCTGGCCATGCCTGCTCAATGGTTAGAGCGCCAGCCTGCATGGAAGGTTTGTGGGTTTGATTCCAGGTCAAGGGCAGGTACCTGGGTTGCAGATTTGATCCCTGGACCCAGGTGGGGTGCGTGCTGGGGAAACCAATCAATATGTCTCTCTCACATGGATGTTTCTCTCCCCCCACCCCCCTTCCTTCCACTCCCTCTATAAAAGTCAATGGAAGAAATATCCTTGGGTAAGGATTAACACAAAAAGAAATAAATAAGGACTGAACCACATTCTGCCAACAACAATAAGAGTGCTTGGACCCACTGGTATGTGACATTCAGGGAGAGATTGAAGACCTTGCTATTTATGGCAGGCGAGATGTAAACTGTGATAAGTTTTAACATTTAGAGAAAACAGAAACCACAGGAGAGACCCAGCATCCTTTTTATCCTACTGAGCACTTTAATGAATATATTTAAATACTTGGAATAAATCTCTGTGTTTATTTCAACAAAACTTGATAGCATCAAAATTCCTACGGGTGTAAGATTCTCAGAATTTCCATTTTCATGACTAGCCTCCTTTACAGACAGCTGAATATAGTGCGTCTGCATGGGAGAGCACTAACCAGAGGGAAGGTGTCCTAAGTCAGCGTGGGGCGTGGCTAAGGGTCCTTCCTGAAATTCGGCCTGGGTAACTCAGACACAGAAATAGGTTTCTGTGCGATTATTTAGAATTATTAGTAAAGTGATGAGCAAAAGGACGCGAGAACAAAGTAGCCAACAGCATTTGGCAAGACCAGGCTGAGGAACAAAAACCTCCGGAATATTTTAAAATCTGTTTAGCGCTACCTAAGACAGTGTCAACTTTCTCCCCAATTCTTTACGTTTAAATACTACATTTAGTACAGCAAATCTGTATCTGTATTCCAGCTCTCACTGGCTGTTATGTGATTTACAGAGCCCTTAACCTTTAGAAACAGACCCCCTACATAAAATGTAAATTATTAATGTCTTTCTATCTCTTCCCCAAATTCCTATCGATTACTCCATACATTGTAGAGATTCATTGATCACTTAACTTATCAATTCTTTGTGTAGTGACGAAGTCTAGTTTATAAATCTATGGCAGTAAATTGTTGGTCTGATGTTTTCATGGGGACTTCCCAGCATTCAAGTTAATGAGGAGCTTTATTGTGACCCTTTCCAAACCCAATGCTGGTTACTGACGGCCAGGCATCGATTGGGTGTGTGGCCCTTTAAATCTTTGGATTGCCTGCAGCTGACCGATTTAGGCTGTGGCAGAGTGCACTTTAATTAGCCCTGAGGAAGGCTCTTTGGGGAGGAGGCAAGTGGGCCTGTTATTTTTCTGTTTGCACTAACAGCAAGTGAAAACGCGTAATTGAATTTTCTAAAAGCATCGCCAGTCCCCTGGCGGAAGCCCTATTTGCAGCTCTGCTAGCCTCATCCACTGAGTGTCACACTTTCCTAAAAGGGCCTTCTAGGGTTCAAGGTGTTAAAGTATGTGTATGCTTTTGGGGGCCCCCATATTTAGTAGTTGGAAAACCCTTAGCATTGGATCTTTGGCCTATGGGGTCATTGAGTTGGGAGCCCAGCTCTTCCTGTGAGACCAGCTGTCATTCACCTGTCCCGCTGCCGGGCCCTGCGACCCTTGTGCCCTCACAGGTGTCCTTGCTCAGTGAACTTACTATGTCCCAGCACACAAACCTCCACCTTAGAGGTCCTTGTTAGGAAACTGACCAAGGAGACGGAGCATGTTGGAGGTGGGGCTTCCCAGAGTCTTGGGATGAGATTTGGGAAGGGTGTCGTTTTCCCGGTCCCTCAGGAGTTGGGCTCCATTTCTGTCCTTGGTACTGAGGACGAAAAGGAGCCACATGCTAACCCAGCCGTGGGCAAACTACGGCCCGCGGGCCGGATCCGGCCCGTTCGGCTGTTCTATCCGGCCCGCGGAGCCGAAAGAGCGGAGGGTTCTCTTGCTCTCCCCTCCGCTCCTTCACCAGCAGCAGTGTTAACATGGCAACGTCGGGAAACACGGCCGCAGCTCCTTCTTCTGAGTGGGCGGATTTATATCCGGATTTATATCCGCCCATTCAGTAGAAGGAACAACCTCTCAGTCTTCCAGAGGCTCCTTGTAATGCCCGCGGACGCGTCCCCCGACATCACCCTGGGAATGCGGAGACACGTTATCGTGGTGATGTAGGGAGACACGCCCCTGGAGAGCACAGGATCAGAGCATTAGCTAAAAAGGAGACCAACAACACTGTTCCCACTGAAGTTGCTGTTTTAAAGACCAAAAACCTTTCAACCCAGTCTACATTGCCATCTACATCTACGTCCTGGGCATAATTTGGAAGTTGCACTAAAGAAAATGTTTAATTTACTGTTTACACATTTTGTTCTTTTCTATTTGTTTTAGTTTTAAATTATTTTATTATATTTAAGTTTAATTTGAAAGGCTTTTGTACCTTTCCTTTGTTAGGCAATTTTATTTTGCCTTTGCCATCTTCAATATAAGGTATGTTATTGTGCTATGATTCCTCCATTTTTTGAAGTTTCAAATTATAATAATTAGTGTTTACATTCTTCTTGTTAAAATGTTTGAAATGAATAAAACTATTGAAATAAAAAAAAAAAAAGACCGTACCCTTTTATGTAATGATGTTTACTTTGAATTTATATTAGTTCACACAAACACTCCATCCATGCTTTTGTTCCGGCCCTCCGGTCCAGTTTAAGAACCCATTGTGGCCCACGAGTCAAAAAGTTTGCCCACCCCTGTGCTAACCTCACTAACTCAGGGAAGGCCTGCTTGGTGGCCTTGCAAACTCAGAGACCGAAAGCAAGCACAAAGGGTGGTCTGAAATTAAAACTTTTAAATAAAAAAACAGTCTATAGTGGGTAGGCTGGTATTTTCCCTGACAAAGATCAACTTAGATCTTTACTGAGCCTTTTGCCTTTTTACATCTAAGATCACATACCTGTGGAATGTCAGGGTAACTTGTAACTTCCCTTTCTCCAGACCGCTCAGGACACAACCAATCTGCCAGGGTGCAGACCACAAATTCCCTCGTTGTTACTGTTATCACTAGAGGCCAGGTACAGGACATTCATGCACTGGGGGAGAGGGGAGTGTCCCTCCACCCAGCCTGCGTTCTCTCACAGTCTGGGAGCCCTCAGGGGATGTCCGACTAGTGGGGTGCGGGCCTAAGCCGTCAGTCATCGGTTGGACATCCTTAGTGCTGCCACGTAGGCAGGAGAGGCTCCCACCACCCGCTGCCCTTGCCAACTGTGAGCCGGGCTCAGGGCTTCTGGCTGAGCGGCGCTCCCCCTGTGGGAGTGCCCTGACCAGCAGGGGGCAGCCCCTGCCTTGAGCGCTTGCCCCCTGGTGGTCAGTGTGCATCATAGCAACCGGTCATTCCTCCGGTCAGTCAATTTGCATATTACCCTTTTATTATATAGATTATATAGGATAGGATGTTAATTGTCGACGGTTAACTATCCTGCAGTCACCTGTGTTAAAGAAGTATGTGTCTATCATTTTACTTTTTATCCAATCCCAGAGTTTCCCTGCTTTGCTTCCTCCCACCTCCCTACTCTAGCACCAATGGATTTCATGTAACCCACTTGTCTCCTCCTTTGAGGGAAATTTATAAGAGTAAGTGAAAAGTAGCCATTTTCAGAACACGAGCACAATCCATTGAGATTCTGCTTTCTGGCAATTGCCAAGGGTTTGGCTCAAATAAACTCAAATTCTTTACAGGATTGAATGTTTTTACGTTAATGGTACCAGGAAGTTCACCTGTGTGTTTAGGACAGATTTTTTTTCTAGTTGCATTTATTTAACTGGATTTCTTCGTGACCAAACGTGAATAGGATGACCGCCTCTCCGCTGAGGCTTTGCTTAGTCCCAGGGGAGAGTGTTTAGGGGAGAAGAAATGGAACGCTTGCATTTTTTCCTGGATCGTTAACGGAGCAGACTGCCTTTTGGTCAGAGACCAACAGTGTTCTCTTTACCAGGCCCGTAAGAGCAGCCTCTCAGAGCCCGAACTGGACCGTCCGGGGAGGCCTGAGATCACCCAGCCCATGGGTGCCTGCTTCTACTGCAGCCACAGCTACCGCATGACCGCCATGCCTCCCGTTCTCCTGCCGCACGGAGGTCCGCCCTGAGATGTGTTTGATTTTGCTGTCTGCCTAATTAATTAGTTCATTCTGAGCTCTCAGACCGGCCCTGGGTTTTGGAAGCAGAGCTACCAAAGCAATAGATTAATTTACATGATGCAGTGCAGCTGGAATAATCATTACCCACAGGATTGTTAGCCCTGAATTCTAAAGAGAGAGAAGGTGCTTCCCCACTGAGACAAGACGTTTCTGTTGCACGTTTCAGGAAAGGGAAGGAAGGAGGGAAGGAAGAGAAAATAGAAATGCGTACACATGTTTGAACAGCCAAGCTTTCTGGAGCTTTTGATCATGTGCTATTTCACTGACCATTCTGGACAAACAGCTTTGAGTTGTGAGGCGTAGAAACCCACCTGAATGAATCATAAATAAAGGGTATGGAGGAATCTTCTAGAAGTGTATGGGGAATGATAAGTCTCGGTAACTTCGCTGGGAAAAGCCACCAGGACCACGCAGTTCTCAGAACGCGGGCCTGCTTCTTGGCCATGCCTCATGCTGCTGTCGCTTTCAGTTTCAGCTCTGGGTGGCTTGCTTCCTACTGCTCTCATCTCTTTGAAAACGGCCCATCGTGGCTTTCCATGTACCAGTAATGACAGCCCGAGCCCTCAGTCCTGAGGAGTGTGGCCACCTCAGCTGCCCATTGCCCTTCAGCGTCTCCGATGAAGGGGACTGAATGTGGATCAGGGAGCATTGGCCACAGGTGGGCTGGGAGGTGGGGTCATGGGTGTCACCACTCCAAGTCCCCTCCCTCAGCATGCTCCAAATATGTCTTTAATACCGATCCAAAATGTTTCAAAGTTTCTGAGCCCCAGCTAGGAAAAAAAAAAAAGAAGAAGAAGAAGAAGAAGGCTTTTATAACCGAGTCAACAGCTGGTTTCAATGACAGCAATTAATCCAATTTATGGCTGCAAGCCTGGCCGTGGTGCAGAATGCATTTAGACTGAGGAGTCATCCACTTCTTAGGCTGGTCAGGATAGCGAAGCCTGCCCATGCACAGTAATGGCCAGATGTTGGAAAGGTGAGGCAGGCTGTCCCAGTGACACCCTTACCTGCACATAGACAGACTGACGAATCCGTGGCCTCGCAGCCCAGCCACACACACAAGGAAAAACCTCGCGAGCAAATCTTATTTCTTTCATTCCGCGTACATCTGTATTTTGTAATGTAAACATGAATTGATAACGAAAAATTCAGAATGTGACTCAGTTAGCAAGTTTGTTGGTATTTCCACCCACTAGCACATTAGTAGCACAATACAGAACCGAGGTCTGAAACAGTCTTTGCAGAATTCCTCGTCCTTTGAATTATTATGGATGTAAAAAGCGGTAACTGCCTGAGCTAAGGCACGTCACTGCTTCCTGCCTCCCACAGATGGTGTTCACGGCTGTCGTGCACGGTCATTCTATCTCGCCTCCCCCCTTTATCAGCCTCCAGCACGTTCACTGCATTTGTACCGAGTTTATAATATTTGATGACGACTAATCCTGACTTGCCTGCAAGTGCAAAAGCAGGAAATGTTGAAGCAGGTGATAAGCCAAGGTTTATAATTATGGAAATGATAGGAAAAAGGAGAAAACGGAACCAAACCTAAAGCTATCAGAATCCGTACAATTTTATTAAATTTCACTTTTCGTAGCGATGCCTCTGTCTGTAACTTTTATAGGATCTTTAGTGAGCATGGGGGTAACTTATGCAAACACACACACTTGGGAACCTGGATATTCACCGAAGAGTTTCTGGATGCGTATGATGCATGCATATCTCTGAGTGAACTAAATTGTCAAAGCTGAGGAAAAGGATTTTCCTTATGGCAAAGTCATGTTTTGTCATTTATTCATCAATTTATAGAATTTTATGAAAATTATTAAACATGTTGGATCAAGTAGAAAAATGAAATTATTTTTATGTTTATAGACAAAAATATGCTTCAATTATCTGGCCACTTGTAGCATAAGCTATTTCTGCATAATATTATTAAGATGATTGCTAGATAATTTCCCTAGCTTAGTTTCAGTATAAAGCAGACTAAATCAGTGTTTTTCAACTAGTAGAACATGAGCCATATTACAGATGTTTGTAAATAGTGTAGAGAATGAAGAAAAGGTTTACAATCACATGTTTATTAACATGATTTCTCATGCCCATATGTTCATCTCATTACTTCATTTTTAAAACATGTAAGCTTTATTGAGATATAAATCACATAGCAAATTGCATACTTTTAAAATGTAGAATTCCATTTTCTTTAATAAATTCATAGAGTTGAATAATTCAGCCACCACAGTCAATTTTACAGCATTTTATCACTCAAAAGGAACCCTATACCCCTTAGCCTTCCCTCAGCCATTCCCCTCACTGTCTAACCCCTGGCAACCCCTCATCTACTCTTTTCTCTGCTGATTTGCTGATTCCAGATATTGTGTATGAGTGGCATAATACAGTAGGTGGCCTTTTGTTTTCAAATCCTATCCCTGTGCTTATTTCAGGATTTATTCATGTTCTAGAATGAAATAGCATATGGTTTCTTGTTAGGTCTGATGGTCTGCATCAGTGGTTCTCAACCTTTCTAATGCCGCGACCCTTTAATACAGTTCCTCATGTTGTGGTGACCCCCAACCATAAAATTATTTTCATTGCTACTTCATAACTGTGATTTTGCTACTGTTATGAATCATAATGTAAATATCTGTGTTTTCCGATGGTCTTAGGCTACCGCTGCTGCTGGTTAGTTTTGAAATCGGGAAGTTTGAGTCCTCCTATTTTGTTCTTTAATTTCTTTTATCTATTCTGGGCCCCTTGAAAAATCGATGTGAATTTGAGTCAGCTTGTCAATTTCTATAAAGAAATCAGATGGAGTTCTGATGGGGATTGCATTGAATCTGTAAATCGGTTTGGGGAGTTTTGCCACCTAAACAACGTTAGGTCTTTTAATCCATGAACATGGGATGTGTTTGCAATTATTCAGATCTTTTAATTTTTCTTTCAACATTTTCTAGTTTCCAGAATGAGTTGTCAAATTTATTCCTAAGTATTTTTTCCTTTTTCTATTTGATGCCCTTGTGAAGGGCATTATTTTCTTAATTTCATTTTTAGGTCATTCATTGCTAGTGTATAATTACAACTTATTTTACAAATTGATCTTGAATCCTGCAACCTTGCTATACTCATTTATTTAGTTGTGTGTATTTCTAAGGATTTTCTTTTTACAGAATTATGTTATCTTCTAACAGTGATCATTTTATTTCTTCTTTTACAATCTGGATGCATTGCATATTTTTCTGTTCATTCAATTGCAGCTTCTGAGAAGTTTCTAATTAGCCACTTGGGAAAGAAGCCTTCATCCCCATTTTTTTGGCCCCCTTGTTAATCTGGATTTGTCTCAGTGGAGTATTTATTCGCAGTATTTTCTGGCCTATACTTGGTATTTCAAGAGCTGGCATCTCCCTCACTTGTTTTGGACACTAATATTTAATCATGTAATCACAGGAACTGGAGACGGTTGAGACCCCACAGTTCACTCTCTTTCCATCTGCCAAGCCCGCTGCTGTTTTCCTATCAGTTGGCACAGATTTTTACAAAACTGGTGATTTATCCCCTTACATGGTTTTAAATGCCATATTTTTGTACATATATCAGGAATATCTACTACCAAAAGTTTTATGATCATTCCGTGGCCATTTCTTTTAGACAACTTCACCTCTACTAGTAAGTGGTACTTGCCAGAAGATATATACACAGAATGCCCACATCGCCAGCCATTGTGGGCAGTTTAGTGCACCTGTTATTTCAATGAGCAAAACATAAATCAAACCAATAGCAGGGATGGAGATGAATAGCCCATTCAGTCCAAATTTCAGAGCCAGACTCCAAGTATCACTAGCGTCACCCTATGATTTTTTTCAACAATAAAGTGCTTTCTCAACATTTAGAAATGTATTACAGACTTTCATGGCCTTTCCCTTCTTCTAAAGAATAGGCTTTTCCCTTTGAAAGCTTCTTTCATATTCTTGAGAGACAGGGTTTGGGTAGAAGGTTTATTACATTTCAGATGCACAGCAGTAAATGGATTTAAAACATCAAAACCAATACACAGGACATTCATCTCCCAATGTTTTTCTCCCTGAAACGCCTGTCCTCTTGCTGCTGGGCACTCATTGACCTCTTCGGTCCACTACGAAGCACCACCTCGGAATACGGCTTCAGGAGATGATTCAGATACTAGAATGTGACTTACATGTGGCCCCTTCGTGCAGCTTTATCATGTATTCCTGCAGGTAGAGAACATTCTGAGACAGAAAACAAAACCAACAGGCCGAAGTCTAACCCCCCCTGAGCTCTTCGCTGCTCTCACCCTCGTCAAAGACCTCGGACACTGGGTTAAACTGCCCCCTTCCGCACAAATAGCCTGTGTTCTGATTCGGAAGCCAGATAATGACGGATCCCTACTAATCCCACACAACTCAGCCGTTGGCAGTCCTTGTCACACGCACGCATGCACGCACACCGCACTTCACAGAAACTTACCCTGACCTTCTTCCTTCCCCTCCATGATCTGGGCACAGTCTGTCTCCCCCACTGGATTGTAAGCCACTTCTAGGGTAGGTGCTGTAAAGTGACGAAGTGATTTTGTCACTTTGTATTAGGAAGAAAAAAATCACCTTTCTACTTTTTTTGATAATTCTAACCACTTGTTTCATTTCTATGTTCTTCCCCAAAAGGCTTTATTGAAGTAAAGGCGGCACTTATCAAGCATAGACTAGCAAGATACACATTGTAATTCTTTAATACACATTGTAACGCCCAGCGAACATGTGATGCATATTTATGTATTCTGATTTGTGAACATATGCTAAACGGCAAGGGTGGGGAATGTCTGGCCCAAGGGCCATTTAAGGCCCTCAAAATCATTTAGTCTGGCCCTGCCAAGGCATTAGGGGTGAGTTAAATAAAGGACCAAATATAGCAGGCTAATTTTTCAGTTGATCATTTTGTATGTCCCGGGAATGATGTTATAAATATCTAAATGGCCCTTGGCAGAAAAAAGGTACCCCATCTCTGTAAAGGCTATACTGTAAATACTTGTTAATATCTCAGTCATACTGAACAGACAGCTCATTACAGTGTAGCCAGTCTTAATGACCATGTAATCAGTTAGCCAATAAATATCATCTAACATTTCCATTGTTTGGAAAAATGTTTCCTGGGCCTACTGAGTCAACGGCTGTTCCAGGTACTGAGGTCACAGTAGTGATGGGACTGATCGATTCCCACTTTCATCTCATAAAACCAGAGTCTGGTCAAGAGAGTCCGTGACTAAAGTAACAAAAAAAAGATAAATCTCAAAGGAAAATGTGAAGAATATGTATCAGGCTAAATTGATAAGAGTGATGTAGGAGGGTTGCTATTGTAGATGGATGTATATTTAGATAAATATAAATACATATGCATAAACATATACACACATTTTTGTAAAAAGAAAATGTTCTGCATATATTGTTGCAAAAAATAAATATGAAGGATGGGAAAGGGAATTGCAGGGGTGAAGGCTTGCATACCTGCCATTTTAATAGATGGTACCAGTGGGGGTCCCACTGCAGAACTCCTTCCCCATGTCCTTGGCAAAATAGGACACTAACTTTTCATTTTTGCCCATATGGTAGGCACAACAATGGATGTAGCATCTCTTTGCTATTTTAATTTTTTTATTGTTTAAAGTATACAAATAGTAGTACATATGTCTCCTTTTTTTCCCCATTGACCTTCCCCCGGCCTCCCCTACCCCCAGGCACATGTCCTCACGCCCCCCCCCCCCCCGCCACCCCCAGTGTCTTACGTCCATTGGTTATGCTTATGTGCATGCATACGAGTTCTTCGGTTGATCGCTTACCTCCCCCACCCCCAACCCTCTCCAGCCTTCCCGCTGTAGTTTGACAGTCTGTTTGATGATTCTCTGCCTCTGTATCTATTTTTGTTCATCATTTTATAATGTTCTTTATTATTCATAAATGAGTGAGATTATGTGGTATTTTTCTTTCACTGACTGGCTTATTTCACTTAGCATAATGCTCTCCAGTACCATTGATGCTGTTGCAAATGGTAAGAATTCCTTCTTTTTTACAGCATTTGCTATTTTAATTTGTTAATTTTTGTGATTGTTAGTGAAGTTGAGCATTTTTTTTGTTGCTCTACTGACCATTTTTATTTCTTTTGTGACTCCTTGAATTGTCTGTTTGGATCTTTTGCCCATTACTGTTGGATTTTTACGTAATTTTATCAATGTGTGTGTGCTGTGTGTCTATGTATATAGTACAACTACACACTATTTATATATAAACTAGAGGACCGGTGCATGAAATTCGTGCACTTGGTGCGGGGGGGGGGGGGGGGCGGGGCGGGGGGGTCTCTCAGCCCAGCCTGCACCCTTTCGCAGTCTGGGAGCCCTCGGGGGATGTCTGACTGATGGCTTAGGCCTGCTCCCCGCAGGGACATCCTTATTGCTGCCACAGAGGTGGGAGAGGCTCCCACCACCACCGCTGTGCTTGCCAGCTGTGAGCCCAGCTCGGGGCTGGCTGAGTGGTGCTCCCCCAATGGGAGCACACTGACCACTAGGGGGCAGCTCCTGCATTGAGTGTCTGCCCCCTGGTGGTCAGTGTGCGTCATAGCGACCAGTTGTTCTGCAGTTCGGTCGGTTTGCATATTAACCTTTTATTATATAGGATAATAAACACATACTAGTAAATATATACATACATATATAGTGTGATTACCTATACTAATATTGACATATAGGGATATGTAATCACACAAGGATACATATACAAAATATATATAGCACCGATATTATCTCCTTCATTGTTTAATATTGTTTAATAACTTTTACTACAGAATGATTTAAATATTATATAGTTAAACTTAATTTGTATGGTGCTTGTGTTATATGCATGTGTGTGCATTTTTACTTTTATATTTTTGATTAATCCTCACGAGAGGATATTTTTTCCATTGATTTTTAGCAGGATTGGAAGGGATGGAGGAGAGAGAGAGAGAAAGAGAGAAACATTAATGTGAGAAAGACACATTGATCTGTTGCCTCTTGCACATGCCTCGACTGGGGCCCGGATTGGGCTTGCAACCCAGGTGCATGCCCTTGACCAGGAATAGAACCCAGAAACTTTGGTCCATGGACCCATGCTCTAACCACTGAGAAAAAACAGCCAGGCTGAGTGTGTGTCTGTTTTCAAATAGTCGTATTCCTTTTCTAATGTTAAATAGTAATGACATATTTTCTTCTGATTTATTCAGAATTTTGCTCTTTACTTTTGAAATGTATAAACCTGCATTTATTTTCTCCCTGTTGAAGGACAGGTTTCCAGCCCAGTTATTGCCAAGCTACCCGGTTCCTTGTCCATATCCCACCCTTTCACGCCTGCACTTCTCATGGGCTGTCATCTCTTTACTTCCATCCACTATTACATTTTCTTAATTACTCACTTTTTATAAGTTTTGAAACACAGTAGGCAAATCTCTCTCTTTTTATCCTGTTTATCTTTTTCAAATGTTCTCTTGGTTATCCTGGCCTTTTTCCCCTTTTAAATTAAGATTTAAGGATGATTGTGTGTTTCATGAATACCACTAATGGGATTTTTTTATTACATCGCAGTGTATTTACAGATTAATTTGGAGGAGTGTTCTTATCTTTACAATATGGAATCATCCCATTCAGAATATGGCTTAGCTCACCTTTTATTCAAATCTTCTTTTATGTCCTTCAGTAAAATTTTATAGTATTCTTCATATAGGCATTCTACTTATTTTTATTAGGGTTATCTTTATGCATTTTCTAGTTTTGTGGCTATTGTGCGGCAGATCTTATCCTCTGTAATATGTTCTATTGTTGCCAGCATACAATGAGGCTGTGGAAAATTGCCTCATGGCTATTTTCTATATATAACGGAATCATTTCACTCCTTTAGAATATTCATATGAATTATGCCTTATTATTTATTCCTCATACTTATGTATCTTTCTATTTCTTGGATTGGTGGATTGACCAAGGGCCCAGGACAGTGTTGATGAACAATCTAATAGGGAATTCTCCTTTCTTTTTACTGATTTTAAAAGAGTGCTTCCAGTATTTCTCCGCTAAATGTGATGCTTTTTCTGTAGTTTTCTGGAAGATAAAATACATTAAATCCAGGAAGTTTCCATTTATTTCTAGCTCCCTGAGAGTTTTATGTATTGCAATTTTAATTGGAATTTGGTGGAACATTCTAGAAAACAGCTTTTGAACATAAGATCATCATGTGTTTTATCATCTGTAGTCCTTGGATGCAGCACGTTCGCCTTGTGTGTTTTCTCCGGCTGCACAGGCCCTGCCATGCCTTGGACAGGACGCACTCGGCGATGCCGTATTGCTATTTTCAGACTCGGCTGCAGTGTATTTGCTAATATTTTAATTAGGATATTTGCATGCTGTTCATTAGTGAGATTGGCCTAAACGTTTATTTGTTCTGCTGTCCTTGCTCAGTTTTGTCTACTGGTAGATTATTCTTAATTGTTTCTATAAAATAAACTTAGGAGAATTGCATTTTCATCTGTTATTTAGGCTGTTTATATAATGTGGGGATTTAAACCTGTTTTTAAAATATTTTAGATAAATTATTTAGATTGGACACAATTTTCAGGAGGACATGTTAGTATGTATTTTCATTTTTTTTATTCACTATTGATCAACTTAGGTTATCTTTAGGGTTTTCAGCCATTTTTATAGCATATATTCTCAGTCAAGAATTTCTTCCAAGTTTACACATTTGTTATAAATAATAGGTTATACGATCTCTGCCGCAGCTCATATTCTTTGTAATATGTTTTTGGATTCCTCCTCTAATCATGTGTGCCCACTTCTGCATTCCTTGTACTTTTTGTACCTTGCTTCTTTTTATCTTGAAAAAGACTTGCCCATGTTTCTACTGTCTTAGAAATAAAATTCAGACAGGCCTGGGTCTGTTGATCTTCCTTCCTTAGTTGGGTCATTTGCTCCCAGGGACCCATGACCGTCTTCACGGAAGTTACCTTGGAAGAAACAATTCCGTCTCAGGCTTTTTCAGTCTAAGGCGTCCACATGATTATATTCGCAGACCATTTTTTGATGGGGGCAGAAGAAAATGTTCCCTTTCAAAACCTTTTTCCCCCTTTCTACTTTCAAAAGGTCGTCTTCAGTCTAATCATCTTTCTTTCAGAGCCTCACACCCCATTAGGTGATTTCGCCCTGTTCCTCCCTGACTCCCCAGCCTTGGTGGGCCAATCACTGGGGTCCTGTGTACAGAACATGTGACAACTTAGCCAAATATTTGCAACCACGTACAGTGGTCCTTAAAAGCGTCAGCTTCAGTATAGGGTCAATGACCTTGACACAGATAACTTTAGGTTTTAGATTTTTTTAAAAATAATACCCCATTCCTTATATCACATTTCTCTCTCTTTTTATTTTTTGAGAGAGATGGAATCCAGTATTCTTTTTAAAAATGTTTTTTAAATTGATTTTTAGAGAGAGAGGAAGGAGAGAGAGAGAGAAATCAAAACATTGATGAGAGAGAATCATTGATCAGCTGCCTCCTGTATGCTCTCTGCTGGGGATCGAGCCCACAATCCAGACATATGCCCCGACCTGGAATTGAACCCTCGACCTTCTGATGCAAAGGTGGATGCTCAACCACTGAGCCACGCAGGCCGGGCCATATCACATTTCTGTAGCCTCTGTTGAGGGTCATTGGTTCACAGTGAACATAAAGCAGGCCGAACCCTAGGGCCCAGTCCTTGGCCTGTGTTTAAGGGCCTGGAATGCACCCATGGTATGCCTCCTCATCTTCCTCTCACTGTGTATCTCCCTCCTCCCCGCCCCCTCCCTCACTCCTTGACAGTGTGTATAGAAGTCAGCTCACAAAAGGGTGATGAGTGATAGTCATGGGTGGAGAGGGTCCCCGTGCACTTCTCCTGCCTTACCTGCAGCCCCCAGTGGGCTAGCCGGGAGCCCTAACAGGCCGGCTTCTTACCTACAGTGACCTGTGTGAATAATCTCTGGAAGGAGACTTTAATCCACCTCTGCATATAAAGCAGCATCACTAGGGAGAAATAATTTAAGAGTGAGACATTCGGGATACACGCCGTAATTTATTTTTACTCCATAATCTTTGTTCAGACCACTGCAGCCGCCTCTTCAGAAAGAACGTATCAATTATGAGCAAGAAAGGAGGGAGTATGTGTCTTTCCTGCTTGTTGCTTGCTTGTGTGCACACACTGATAATAGATACTTTGTTGGTTCAAATCCCAGCAAGCTGTGAACCATGAAGAAAAAAGAGCAATAAATAGAAGTCTCTTCTTCTTTAATAAAATGTCCTCCTGTCACAGCCCAGAGAATGCCTCGCAATCGCAATGAGCTCATTGAAATGGAGATACCATGTGAGTTCTTCAAATTAATATTTTGGAATGCCTTGAAAAATGTCACATATCCCGGTTCAGAAAATGTAAATGGTGACTTACACACAAAGTGAAATGATTCCACTGTTCATAATTAAATCATCCTTCAGGTATTTATGGCAAAGCCCTTGTAACATATATTAATAATAACAGTTAACGTTTATTGAGTACTTCCTATCCTAGACATATTAATGTATTGAGAACTAACATTAATCCAATAATACCAACTTTGGAAATGGGCTCTCGCAGGTCTCAGCAGCCAGAGAATCCTCCAGCAAGTCCTTGCAGTGTTCTAGTTGGAACTTGAGACTGGAGTGTGGAGGGGATACGCATGGGTGGGAATGGCGCTGGCCACCCTGTCTCTCGAGGGTCTCAACACCACGAACATAGTGGTAGCAGTCTTGTTCATGACTGAGTACCCTGATACTTGGCCCAGCGCTGGTGCTCAGCAGATTAAAATGGAATAGCCCAGCCGGTGTAGCTCAGTGGTTGAACATTGACTCATGAACTAGGAGTAATGGTTCAATTCCTGGTGAGGCACATGCCCTGGTTGAGGGCTGGATCTCCAGTGGGGGACCTCAAGGGGCAGCTGATCAATGAGTGTCTCTCACCATTGATGTTTCAGTCTCTCTCCCTCTCCTGTCCTCTCTGAAATCAATAAAAAACATACTTAAAAAAATGGCAGAATAGATAATAGGGATAAGGGATAATAATTGTATTTTCTTAAAATAGAGTTTAGTTAGTGAGGGTGATTTGGATGTTTAGCTTTACTTAGACCAGTGGTCGGCAAACTCATTAGTCAACAGAGCCAAATATCAGCAGTACAATGATTGAAATTTCTTTTGAGAGCCACATTTTTTAAACTTAAACTTCTTCTAATGCCACTTCTTCAAAATAGACTCATGCAGGCCGTGGTATTTTGTGGAAGAGCCACACTCAAGGGGCCAAAGAGCCGCATGTGGCTCGCGAGCTGCCGTTTGCTGACCATGGCCCAAGGCCATTCTCCTTCCATGTGACCACTGCCAGGCTCCGAGTTTCCCTGTAACTGTGGTTTTCAGGCCTTTGGCATGGTCTCTGCTTATCTAAATCATTAACCACAATGTTAACATTATTAATGTGTAACGGGAAGGATGTAGCCGTGAGGAAAACCACCTGTAGCTGAGAATCAGGATTTAGGTTTTGTTTATTGGATAACTGAGACTTGTTTGGGTCAGATGGCTAACAGTTGTTCTCACGCATTTATTAATCTACTAGAGGCCTGGTGCACAAAATTCGTACATGGCGGGGGGGGGGTGTCCCTCAGCCCAGCCTGCACCCTCTCGAATCTGGGACCCCTCGAGGGATGTCCGACTGCCCATTTAGGCCCGATCTTTGACCACATAGGGGCAGCCATCTTGTGTGTTGGAGTGATGGTCAATTTGCTTATTACTCTTTTATCAAACATCCCTCTCACAATCCAGGACTGCTGGCTCCCAACTGCTCGCCTGCCTGCCTTCCTAATTGCCCCTAACCACGCCCCTGCCAGCCTGATTGATGCCTAACTGCTTCCCTGCCAGCCTGTTTGCCCCTAACTGCCCTCCCCTGCAGGCCTGGTCACCCTTAACTGCCCTCCCCTGCAGGCCTGGTCTCCCCCAACTGCTCTCCCCTGCAGGCCCGGGTCCCCCCCAACTGCCCTTCCCTGTAGGCCTGGTCGCCCCCAAGTTCGCTCCTCTGCCAGCTTAGTCACCCCTAACTGCCCTCCCCTGCAGGCTTGATTGCCCCCAACTGCCCTCCCTTGCAGGCCTGGTCCCTCCCAACTGCCCTCCCTGCTGGCCTGATTGCCCACAGCTGCCCTCCCTGCAGGCCTGGTCCCTCCCAACTGCCCTCCCCTGCTGGCCATCTTGTGGCGGCCATCTTGTGTCCACATGGGGGCAGCCATCTTGTGTGTTGTAGTGATGGTCAATTTGCATATTACTCTTTTATTAGATAGGACATTAGAGGAACCAAGCAACCAGAGATAAATTCAGAGATAAAAATAAATCCTATAATATTTTACATTTTCCAAAAGTAACATAAAAATAAATACTATCATATTTGAACCAAATTTTGTATGCAAGTTGAATGAGTTATTTGAAAACAAAATTTCTTAATGTATAAAACTGTGCTTTACCCATCAAGAGCCCCAGAATGCCTGTAGATAAGAAATAATCTTTACTAAGACTATGATGTAGCATTACATTTAGAAAGAAACATATCGTCTCCACTGTCTAAGAAACAAGACTGAGGTTAATAAGCAAAGACAGAGAGGTGGAGTATGTTTTTTATCAAAAAAACTAGTGTCCCAGTGCATGGATTTGTGCACATTGAAAGGAAATTAATTAGAAGAAATACTTTAAAATCACTATTAGCCTTTTATAATAGAAGTGTCAACCAAATTCACAATCGACAATGATAGATGGAAACACACGCATGCGATTGGTGCCAGTGAGAGCTTTATATGTATCGCACATGTGTGTCAACTTAGCCTTTTATATATATAAACTTGCTTAATGAGACCTACTTTCTGATTTAGCTAAACTTTTTCCAGCCCAGTGAAGCACCCCAACTTCTCTTTCAGGTAATTGTCAGCAACACAGCACTAAATATCAACATGAAGCAGATTATTATTGTAGATCATGCAGGGAGAAAGCAGGGTAAAATATTTAACTGCAGCAGTGTTTGACTGTATTCTGTGCAGTGAGAAAACCTGAAGTCATTTTCAAGTTCCACCATTTCTTATTTCTTTTCAGTCAGGTCAAGTTTCTAGACTTTCTAAATCTCTGTTGTCTTGCTAATGAAAAGAAAGGAGGATTTACTGAGTCTCCTGTCTACCTACACCAGGATTTCTCTGAGGATCAAATGAGATGAGGCATGGGAACATGCTTCACAAACATTTGTTTGAATTGTAAAATGTTTGCACCTGGCTATAAAGCAAGTCAGGTTCCTGGGCTGAAGAAACTCCAAGGAGGCTAGTCGCTAGGGAGAGGAAGCTGGGTGTTTGTACGTGACGTCATTACCCGGCAGCACAGTGACTGTTTCAGGGCTGGGCTGGGCCGTGGGCCACATTTTGCGCCATGGGTTGGCTGTGATTTGGTGGGGTGTCGCTCCAGCCTGGTGGTGGGGCCTGTGTCCCACTTGGGGGCAGCCGAGTGTTGGTTTGTCAGCATCAGGTTCGTGGTGCCATTTACTTTTAAATGGCCAGTGCATATCATGGCAGCTCTTGCATTGAGCATTTGCCCCCTGAAAGTCAGTGCACGTCATAGCTACTGGTTGCAGGGAAGGACGGACATTTAGCCTTTTATATATAGACTAGAGGTCTGGTGCACAAAATTCGTGCATAGGGCGGAAGGGGGGAAGGTGTGTGTCCCTCAGCCCAGCCTGCATCCTCTCCAATCAGGCCTAAACAGGCAGTTGGACGTCCCTCTCACAATCCAGGACTGCTGGCTCCCAAGCACTCGCCTGCATGCCTGCCTAATTGCCCCTAACCACTTCTGCCTGCCAGCCTGATCACCCCTAACCACTCCCCTGCCAGCCTGTTCGATGCCTAACTGCTCCCCTGCCAGCCTGATTGCTCCTAATTGCCCTCCCCTGCCAGCCTCATCACCCCTAACTGCCCTCCCCTGCAGGCCTGCTCGCCCCTAACTGCTCTCCTGCCAGCCTGGTCACCCCCAACTGCCCTCCCCTGCCATCCATCTTGTGGCAGCCATCTTGTGTCCACATGGGGGTGGCCATCTTTGACCACATGGGGGTGGCCATCTTGTGTGTTGGAGTGATGGTCAATTTGCATATTACCTCTTTATTGTATAGGATAGATATAATTTAAAAAAATCTTTCTCTGATTTATTTTTAAATATTTTATCTTCTATCCCCCCAAAAGAATTTATATCTCATAAACTATATAATTTAGAAAGAAGTCTCTTTTTATCCTTGACCCCACAGATAACCACTGGAATAGTTAGGTATTTGTTTTCCAGGGTTACGTGTGCATGTGTCTGTGTGTAATTCAGGATGCATTTTTTAGGTGTATTCTTGTATCTGCTTCCCCAGATGTAGATCATAGTAGAAATATTGTTTGAAATTGTACCTTTCTGTGTAACAATGCATCCTGCCTCTCTTTCTGTGTAGGCACTCTGAAGGAAAATTTCTGTAACTTGATCCTCCACTGAAAATATTATACAACATTCAGCTAGTTCTGTTACTCTCCTGAACTTTTTTACGTCTCACCACAAGAAACAGGTTTTCTTGCCACATGGTGGGGAGGTGGCACATACGTTTTGCTAGCAGCTGCAAATGGGAGCTGTTTTGTTTCAACATCAGAGCTGATTGAGTCATTCCACCTGTTCCTGGGGGAGGTCCAGTTGGTAGTGACGGCTGTGAATCTCCATTGCCCATCACGGCTCTGCTGCCTCCCTCGAGGCTTGTTCTTTTCAACTCATTAATGCAAGAACCAGGACAACAAAGCGGGTTCAAAGAAAAGGGAATTGGGAAATGGGATTTATATACTCTGTGGGAGGAAGAGGGGGAAAAAGACAACTAACATACAAGTAAGTTAGTGTCCACCAGGCCCAAAACCAGCAAACCAACAAACCCTAACTTCTGGGTGGACCATAGTTACTAGCGAGTTTCCAGAACGATAGATTCTGGGCCCTAAGCACCTGGGCAGAGTTCCCTTCCCCAGAGCAGCAGGTGCACTGCAGGTGTGGCTCCTAGGATGATGCCGTGGGAGGCTCACGGTTGTCCTGCATTTCCCTAAGCTTTGGGTATTTTTCCTTCCCACCATTAGTTTAATGTGTTTTTCTGAGATAGGGTGTCTACTTAACATTAATTGGAAATGATGGTTATTACAGTTTTTATTCCCGTAGGTATAAGGCCTAGCTTAAGAAATGTGATACAGGTTTTCTTGGAACCTGGCTGCATAATATTTCATCAGTGGATGTGCCACATCCGAGGAAACAAAGGTGCTGCTTACGGACATTTAGGTGATTTCTAGTATCCCATCCTTTTCATTAACTCTCAGTAACCAGCGTCCTTCTTTTTAGCTTTGCACAACTGAACATACACATTCACAGTATGAATCCTTGACGTGGGATCACTGCTTCATAAGTTACATAAAGTTGAGTATTCTAAACACAATTGCCTAATTTTTCTCTCCAAAAGCGTATTGTGGCACAGTGAATAAGACTATATTTAAATAGAGGGCCATTTGGACCATCTGTTTTATTGTTTTCATCTGTATACCTGTTTACATATACTCACCTGTTGGCTGTCTTAAGATCGCAGGGGTCCTCAAACTACGGCCCGCAGGCCACATGTGGCCCACCGAGGACATTTATCCGGCCCGCTGGGTGCCGCTGCCTGTCCTGCTTAGCAACCGACTCGTCCCGGGCCCGCAGTGCGCATAGGAATTTGTTCATAGTTGTTTTTTTAAACTATAGTCTGGCCCTCCAACGGTCTGAGGGACAGTGAACTGGCCCCCTGTTAAAAAGTTTGAGGACCCCTGATCTATGGTCATTATTAAGCTACTTGAGAAGGAAGAACAAAAAGAAATGAAGTTGGTGAGTCCCAGGGAGTCTAGGAAAAGTTTTCACAAAAAAACAAAAAACACAACAAAACAAAAACCAATAAATGAACAATACATCTAGATAGAAAGCCATGGAGATTTCCAGAAATACTGCAGACATTTTAGCCAGGAAATTACAGTAGTAATTTGGTATTTGAAACTTACAAAAAGAAAAAAAATCAACCACTCCTCTATTGTAATAGCCTAAATGAAGACAGATGTGCCGTAGTGCGGGGTTAATACTGAAAGGAGGGAAGTGTTACAGGTTTTTTTCAGTCACTGAGTCATTCAACAAACACTTGGCTTCTGACCCCGAAGGAAGGTCTCTGCCTGGCCATGGAGGAATAGGCAGACAAGACTGGTACTAAACTAGAATAGGAGGTGAGGTGTTAATGTCATAGATTGAAAGAGACAGCAAAATAAAGAGACAGGAAAGTCCAGTTTCCTGTGAAGAAGAGGAAGTGGAAGATGAGAAAAGAAATGGGTCTCCAGATGAAGAGGGAGCCCGACAATGTCTGAAGTCTGCAGAAGAAAAGCATCCACCAGGCGTGGACGTGGAAGGAGTGACAGAAGGACTGTCCGAATGAATGACTAATACTCATGATTCAGTGTTCAGTTTCCAGTACCCTGCAGTCTTTAGAGTAGCTGGTGTGGCCAGGCCACAGGTGTAGCTGAGCTAGAACAGAACAGGACAACCAGCTGAAGCACAGGTGAGCCTGGAGGTGCAGCAGAAGCAGAAACCCAGCACCGGACGTAATCAGGACATTTCAGAAGGCCCCGAGTTGTCAGCACAGGAGACCTGTGATCGAAGTTCCTCAGGGCCGTCCTTTCTAACACTGAGGGTGACCTCACTTAGCACCCACATCACACAAACACTTGTCTGGATTAAAAAATACCACACCGCCCGGCCGGTGTGGCTCAGTCGTCGACCTAGGAACCAGGAGGTCACAGTTCGATTCCCAAACAGGGCACATGCCCGGGTTGTGGGCTCGATCCCCAGTCGGGGTACATACAGGAGGCAGCCAATAAATGATTCCCTCTCATCACTGATGTTTCTCTCTCTCTCTCTCTTCCTCTCTCTCTCTCCCTCTCCCTCTCCCTCTCCCTCTTCCTCTCTCTTCCTCTCTGAAATCAATAAAAAATATATTAAACAGCAAACAAACAAAAACACTGATGTCGGTAATAGTAAGAACTGGAAGGCCTGATTTCAGCACTTCCCCGTCTTCCCTCTGACAGCAGTGCACTCTGCAGCCGACTTCCCATTGGTGATAGGGACATAATACTATCCACCACTGGGCAGGGTGGACAACAGATCTAGATACAACTGTATTACATTTATATAAAAGGTAGCACCATTCTATTAAAAGTATTACCACCTGTAATTTCTGCTTTTATATTTGCCTATTGTATACAGTAAGAGAAGTCCCTTCCACATGTCTGGATAGAGGTAAAAGTTATGTTGACTCCCCCTTCACCTCTGGGTGTTTCCAGCTTCCTGGAGTAATCATGGGTACATGTGGAGGGAGGACTCAGAGATTTCCCATTGGCTCCTGCTTTGGGCAGAAGCACAGCTGCCATTGCCTGAGCTATTTCTGAAGCCCTTTGGAGAGGAGATTCCATGCTTATGTTTTACTAGTGGCCTGGTGCACGAAATTCGTGCACATTAAAAGGGGATTAATTAGAGGAAATAATTTAATATTGCTATTTGCCCTTTCTCTATAATAGAAGTGTCAGAGATGAAAGAAAATTAGTAAAATGTATATGAAAACCTTCCTCCTGTCAGAGTCTAGGGCGCACCATGGAACCCAGAGTCAAGTAAGGCCCCGCCCATCCACATGCGCCTCAAAATCGCATGAGACCCAGACCCAGCTGGCCCCTGCCCCCCATTGGGCTAGATCCAAACCTGGCCAGTCCCACCCTTGTCAAGCCCTGCCCGGCAGGGGACATAGCCTCAGGTCCCCTGGCCCGGCGCCAGGACAGGGGGCGTGGCCTGAGGTCCCCCATCCCAGACCAGGGCGGGGGTCATGCCTTGAGGTTCCCGTCAAGCCCTGCCAGGTGGGGGTGGGGTGCAGCCTCAGGTCCCCCGGCCTGGCACTGGGAGGGGGGCACAGCCTTAGGTCCCCCGTCAAGCCCCACCAGCAAGGGGGTGCAGCGTCAGGGCCCCCGACAAGCCCCACTGGGCAGGGGGTGCGGCCTGAGTTCCCCCAACCCAGCACTGGAGGTGCACCTTGAGGTCCCCCGTCAAGCCCCGCTGGTTGGGGAGCATGGACTGAGGTCCCCTGTCAAGCCCCGCCAGGCAGGGGGGCGCAGCCTCAGGTCCCGTGGCCCGGGTATGGCCTGAGGTCCCCTGGGAAGCCCCACCTGGTGGGGGCCGCGGCCTGAGGTTCCCCGGCCTGGCGCCGGTGCAGAGGGCGCAGCCTGAGATCCCCCGTCAAGCCCCGCTGGGCAGGGGGTGCGGTCTGAGGTTCCCCAGCCTGGTGCCGCGGTGGGGGCCATGGCTTGAGTTCCCCCGACCCAGCACTGGGGGTGCACCTTGAGGTCCTCTGTCAAGCCCCGCTGGGTGGGGGCATGGCCTGAGGTCCCCTGTCAAGCCCAGCCAGGCAGGGGGGCACAGCCTCAGGTCCCCTGGCCTGATGCTGGGGCGGGGGTTGTGACCGGAGGTCCCCCATCAAGCGCCGCCAGGCGAGGGGTGCAGTCTGAGGTCCCCCGGCCTGGCATTGTGGCAGGGAGCAGCCTGAGGTCCCCTAGCCCAGCACCAAGACTGGAAGTGCACCTTGAGGTCCCCTATCAAGCCCCGCCAGGCGGGGAGCATGGCCTCAGGTCCCCTGGCCTGGCACTGGGGTAAGGGGCATGGCCTAAGGTCCTCAAGCCTGATGCCAGGGCGGGGGGGCACGGCCTGAGGTCCCCTGTCAAGCCCTGCTGGGTGGGGATGTGGCCTGAGGTCCCCTGTCAAGCCCTATGGGGGCGGGAGAGGGCTTATCCTCAGGTCCCTGCTGATTGCTTATTAAGGCTCCTTATGGGAACTTGGCTTCAGCTGTAGGTACAGCCATCTTTGTGATGGAGTGATGGTCAATTAGCATATTCCTCTTTATTAGATAGGATACCCTTCGCAGCGTCAACAGTGACCAAGTGTTCTCCTATCAGACTCAAATCCGGGGCATTTTACAGGTTCTTCCGAAGGATCAGGAGATACCAGTCAGACTCTTTCAAAATGAGACTTTGAAACCAAATGGCCCCTATTTCCATTTTAATGCTGTTTCCTTCTGTTTCTTAGTTTGAAAATCATGTGATGATCCTAGGTAAGAAGGGGGATTTCTTTGTGCAAATTTAAAATACAAGCCTTGTTGCCCTCTGAAGTGCCTGAGCATCTCACTTTCTTTTCTACATGTTCACATAATTGTTGCAGCAACACTCCTAAAACTTGTTTCACCCTTGCACAAATTAAACAGAAACTGAATACGCTCCAGGAAGTAAAACAGCCCTTTAGAAATGCAAACACTTCCTGAGGAATATTAAAAGATTTCCATGTTTTTCTTCAAAGCAGCATTGCTTTAGACGGTAATAAAAAAAAAAAATGAGAGATGGGATTTATTCAACACTACCAGCTCTCGAAAGAAAGAGTGGAAAAGAAAAGCAACTTGATCTCAAACTCCCACCCTCTTCCTTCCGCATGTCAAGGAAGGTGTGAATGGTCCCCCCTAGGGGAAGGTGATCCACATGACTTTGCAGTAGAAGGAATTCGGAAAAGCAGTACAGACAGCTGGGGATTCCTTAGGGCTGGTGTCCCACCAACCAGCATGCACTGTCCCATGGAGAGGACGCTTCGGGCCATCATGGATGTGTCGGAGAGGTGGACTCTGCTCCAATGGATAAGAGAAGATGCCCCTTCTCCTCTCTGCTCCAGGACTGTGTTCCCCACTGCACCGAGTTCCTGTTTCCCTTGCCATCAGTTATGGTTCCCTGATTGAGGAAGGGAAAAGGCCTCATCCGACGTGGAGATGCCTCAGTGGCCTCTGCTCTTGGCAACACCTGACTACCTTGTGGAGAGTGGCTTACACTAGTGCAGGGTCAGCCTCAGGATAACAATTCCTGTCTGAAAGGTATCATTCCTTCACCCGATGGGCAGTACTCACATCGATCTTCCTTACCATTGATTTGTGATGGATCCTCGAAGGAGCAGTTTGTCCGAGGGGTGAAGCATTTCTCTTTAGTCGAAAAATGGTGGAGCTTGGACACGCTGGCTAGGAAATAGCTCATTGTCTCTAAACCACGTGACTTGTGCACTATCCACGTTAGCGATAACGGATAATACTTGTTGTTAAGGAGCAGAGTCACTCATGCTTAGGGGCTGTGTGCACTGTTGCTCACCACTGAGGTTAAACAGGAAATTTATTTCTAAATTCACGTCTCCAAACTCAGTCTTATTCCACCCCAGCTGATCTCCTGTGAATGGAGTCATTGTTAATAAGTGCAGAAGGCCTTGGAAATTACAGATGCAGAAAATCTACTCTTTTTCAAACAAAACAAAACATTTCTATTGATTTCAGAAGAGAGAGGAGAAAGGGATAGAAACAGCAATGGTGTGAGAGAATCATCTATAGTCTGCCTCCTACATGCCCCACTCGGGGGATTGAGCCAGCAACCTGGGCATATGCCCTGACCAGGAATCGAAATGTGGCTTCCTCATTCATAGATCAACACTCAAACATGGAGCCACACCAGCCTGGCAGAAAAATCTACTCTTTGCCATGATTCTATTTCACCCAAGCTGCTATTTCAAGATTTAGATTCATTTTGGAACATTATTATTTCATGAGTGAACCATTTCAGATATGACAACTGATGCCATTTTGTGTAGAATAACCATCCAGAATCAGGAGATCTGGGTCAAAATGCTGGACTGTCGCTTGGCAGCTGTGTGGCTTTTGTGTGTGATACTATTTTAAGCACTCCTAGTCCTCGAGAAAACATCTCTAGGATGCTGAGTATGTCTCAACTTCCAAGACTTTGAGATTCACTGATGGGGTCCTGTCATTGCAAATAAAACTCTCAGGCCGGCCTTTGCTGAAGGATTGTCTGCATTTCGTGGGGAAGAGATGAGATGCTAACAAACCCTCCACCCTCTGCTTTGAACGGACAGAGAATCACAGACACATGGGAGCAAGCAAAATAAATATTTTTCCAAACAAAATTTAATTTGTTTCCATGGCTGAATACTCTTCTTCACTAACAACTGGAATTTCCTTAAACCTTTATTCTTAAAGTGCCTCAGCCGATAAAAGTACCACATACACAAAATCGAGCTGATTAGTTAAAGACCTGGTGATTACGGTCATCACACTCCTCCTCTTTAGTTCCACCCCGAAGGGTGAAGTTTCAGAATATGTGCTGAGGATTCAGCCATGTGCCACCCATTAAAGCCGATAGAAAACCTAATCCAGTGGTTGGCAAACTCATTAGTCAACAGAGCCAAATATCAACAGTACAACGATGGAAATTTCTTTTGAGAGCCAAAAACCGACTTCTGCGCGTGGGCCACGAAGTTTCAATTGCACTGTACGTGCGTGCCCGCACGTGGTATTTTGTGGAAGAGCCACACTGAAGGGGCCAAAGAGCTGCGTGTGGCTTGCGAGGCACAGTTTGCCGACCACTGAAATCTAATCCTATCCATCATATTAAATTTATTCCTAAAATTTTCTCAGAAGGATTGTGACTGACTTCCCTTCCTTTTCACCAAAATTTTCTTTAATAGTAGTATATATATATATTTAAATATATTTTATTGATTTTTTACAGAGAGGAAGGGAGAGGGAGAGAGAGTTAGATTAATGAGAGAGAAACATCAATCAGCTGCTTCCTGCACACCCCGTACTGGGGATGTGCCCGCAACCAAAGTACATGCCCTTGACTGGAATTGAACCTGGGACCCTTGAGTCGCAGGCTGACGCTCTATCCACTGAGCCAAACCGGTTAGGGCTAGTAGTATATATTTTTAAATTGACCTATATATATGTATATATATTTACATAAATGTCATTTTGGCCATATTAATTAATATGATCCTGACATTTATTTTTAACTTACCACAAACGTACACACACACATACACACACAAATCCTTTTATATAAAGAGTAAAACTTAAGATATTATTTTGATATTTAAAAGCAAGATACTAGAATAATTTCTATCCCAGAAGTCATAATGAAAATGACTGACATATCAGACTGTAAAATTTTAAAATTTTATCATGACTGTTAATTTTTAATGTTAATAATTTAATCAATTTTAGGAAAATTTTAAATGATAACTGATTTTTTTATTATGACATTATTTCATAAAATACTATTTAAATAGTCAACTAAAATTAATGTTGAGTATTCATAATAAAAAAGCTAAGAAAATGAATTTAAAGAAGATGTTTTATCAGTGGTATCTGTCCAGGTTTTATGCATAAATAATGAGAAATGCAGGATAAGAAGACAAATAAAGCCGGACTGGTGTGGCTCAGAGGTTGATCATTGACCTGTGATCCAGGAGGTCACAGTTTGATTCCTGGCCATGCGGGTCAATCCCCAGGGGGCGTGCAGGAAGGCAACTAATCAATGATTCTCTCTCATCATTAATATTTCAATCTCTCTCCCTCTCCCATCTTCTCTGAAATCAATAAAATATATTAAAGACAAAGAGTATAAGTTGTACAGATTTTGGGATCTTGTGGTCAAACTGTCAGAATTTGCACAAGGAAACATTAAACAAGAAATGAATTGCTGTGTGCTGGGGTACTTACAAAAGGAATATGCCTTGGTATCAATTGTTTACTGACATACTGTTTTCGAATTTATGTCTGGAAATTCATTAAACTTCCCTAGATCCAAAGGGGACTGGAAGTCAAGGAGTTCTAGAAGCACAAGACTGACTCTGTTTGAATGAGACTGAATCAGGATTCGTAGGTTTGTGTGGAGGTGAGCTGGTTTTCGTGCAGCCCTTGGGAGCAGGTGTGCAGCTGTATACGCAACTATAGCCACGGATATAGAGGCACATAAATGAAGGTGCATATAGGCACATGTATGAATACACACACACACATATATACACACACCTCTCTATATATAAAAGGTTAAATTGCTAAGTGTTCAACCGTTTGACCGTTTGCTATGACGCACACTGACCACCAGGGGGCAGACGCTCAATGCGGGAGATGCCGAGCTGTAGTGACTTGGCAGCAGGGGACTCCAGTGACGCACCCTGAAACCAAGAGGAAGGAGCCCGATTCCTCGCGGGGCCATGCGGTTCCACCTTCGGCCGTGGGTTATGTTGTTGCTGGGGCGCTGTTGGCCCCGAATCTGGTTTACTGCACACTTGCATTTGCGTTCCACACCCTGTAAGACGGCAACTTTGCAGAGCGCCCTCTCGCACTTCGGGACCCCTCGGGGGATGTTGGAGAGCCAGTTTCGGTCCAATCCCCACAGGCCAGTCCAAGGGACCCCTCCTGCCAGAGGGATCCCCGCTCACTTTGAAGACACTGGGAAGGGACTGTGGGAGGTTGGCTCCTGGGCGTGTCTGGCCCGTCTTGCCCAGTCCCGCCCCGCCGGCCACCTTCTAATTAATTTCCTTTCAATGTGCACTAATCTCTGCACCGGGTCCCTAATATATATATTTACATATCGGAAGTATGACTGTTGTTTCACTGTGTACAATCAGTGCAGCAGGATTCCCTGACTCACCTACAAATGCAGGAATTCTCCATGTCACCCAGAGGAGCTTTGATATTTAAGACAGAGCTACAAGAGGCTGAAAAATTAATGAAAAATATAAGAGCTCACACTGCTTTGTATTCATTCCTTCTCTTGAAATTCCTGTTACAAAATATAAAAAGAGAAGCCGCCCAAACCCCATATGTGCACGTAGTAAACAGAGATCAGGAGGAGACAGCGCAGCCTAGTAAATCTGCAGTGTCTTCTTTGAGCCTATCTGTTGGTTGTGCGTTGTGAGGAGCTTTGCATTTCCCGTAAAGGATGATAAATACAGCAGTCTGTTCCTTTTAAATGTTTACCTTCCTGAGACCCACCAATAGCTGCCCTGTATCCGACCGGAAATGGTGAAAGTGATTATCATGCAGATGTGGAAATGGCCAGGTTCATTCCTCTGGAAGGTTCTCCAGGATCACCTGCAGGAAGATAAATGACTGACAGTGAAGCGGCAATTATGACGTTCTCAGTCTGGATCCACACCTTAGAAAACAACCTCAGAAGGAAGTGTGCTAGAAATTTCAGTTCACAAGCCCAAGAACCCATGTGAAAAAAGGAGGCAGAGATCATTTGCACCAGGTTAAAGGTCCGTGAGGATCCCCTTGGTGGCATTGGTAAGATGTGCGCGAGAACTCAAGGGCCCTGAATGCCATTTGCTAGCCATCTGTGGCAGGAGAGTAATGAGATCGGGAAGTAGTGTTTCCCAGAGTAAGGACAGCAGCTCCAAGACCCTCCTGGTGAATTCTAAACCAGAGTCTACCAGGGGTCCTCAGACTTTTTAAACAGGGGGCCAGTTCACTGTCCCTCAGACGGTTGGAGGGCCGGATTATAGTTTAAAAAAAAAAACTATGAACAAATTCCTATGCGCACTGCCGGCCTGGGACGAGTCGGCTGCTAAGCAGGACAGGCAGTGGCACCCGGCGGGCCGGATCAATGTCCTCGGCGGGCCGCATGTGGCCCGTGGGCCGTAGTTTGAGGACGCCTGGTAAACCAACTGAACGAAGGCAGCACCTTGATTCAAGTCCACTGGGGTGAAGACAGAGTGCTGATGGGAGGAAAGGCTCCCAGGTTGGATTGATGGCCCCACCAGCACTTAACCATACCTGACCCACCCCAGCGGGAGCTCTTTCATCTCTCCATCTTTGCTTCCTCTTCTGCAAAATGGGAAGGAAAACTACCTTTTAGAAATTTTATTGGGATTGAATAAGTATATGACACAGTCCAGTGCCTGAAACATAATAATTACTCAATAAATGAGAATGGTTGTTCTATTATCTATAACAATAAAAGTGTAATATGCTAATTAGACTGGATAGCCTAATGACCTTCTGGACGTCCTTCCGGATGACCTTCCAGACGACCTTCAGGATGAAGGACAGGGGCCGTGGCCTGAGGTCGCCCAGCCCAGACCGGGGCTATGAGGGCCAGGCCAGTGTTGCTCAGTGGTTGAGCGTTGACCTATGAACCAGATCATGGTTCAATTTTCGGTTAGGGCACATGCCCAGATTGTGGCTCCATCCCTAGTAAGGGGCGAGCAGGAGGCAGCCGATCAATAACTCTCTCTCATCTTTGATATTTCTCTCTCTCTCTCTCTCTCTCTCTCTCTCTCCCTTCCTCTCTGAGATTAATAAAAACATTGAAGGAAGGGAGGGAGGGGGGGCGGGAGGGAGGGAGGCAGGCCTCAAAGGCCACTGTAGCTAGTACATAGGGTGAGTTCAGTAAATGCAAACAGGTATAAAGCCATTGACCAACAGTTTTGCCAATTAATAACTAATTTTTACCCATGAGCCTATATGGTGTGCTGGGTATTCTACAGAGACCATCAGGAGGTCCCTACCAGCCAGAGCTGGTGGATGAGGTGAGCCCCGCCTGCATCCTAGCTGTGGAATCACGTCCACACCCTTGGAGAGTACGCAGGTCCCTCTCACAGTGGCCTCAGCCTACCTGTCTAGTCTCACCTTCACTTCTTTCTCATCACTCTCCCACATCAGAGCCCATTTCCTGTGCTCTACATCACCTTCAAAATACCAAACCTTTCGTCACCTCTCTTCCTGTGTCCTACTTGGGTTATTTATATTCATCTATAATAATAAAAACGTATCTATAATAATAAAAACGTAATATGCTAATTAGACCGGACGTCCTTCCAGACGAAGCCAGGGCTGCGAGGGAAGCCTGGGTCCCGGGTGCCAGAGGGAAGCTGGTGCTGGCAGCTGGGGGAAGGAAGGCCTACTTGTGCACTCTTTTCGTGTTTCGGGCCTCTAGTGCCATAATAGGTGCCACAGCTTAACCTCCACTGGTCAGTATTCACTCTACAGATGGAGGTGTCATCTGCTTTCCTTTCCTTCGACGATCAGGGTGGAAGCACACATTATAGGAGACCATCGTGTACACAGATCAATTTAACGTTCAGTTGGGGCAACGATAGCCCTTAGTAAGTTGTGCTGATGATTACCTTATACTGCAAATGTGAAAATATCTAAAAAAATACCGTGTTTTTCATGTTAGAGGTTCTGTGATGACAAGAAACTTGGTGTGGTGACAAATACCATTTTGAGTCTAGTGTCCCCCCTTTCTGAAGAGGAATGAAGCTGTTGGTGACACTGACATCTAATTTAATTTTTAAAATACTCCCTGGACCCATAAAGTGAGATTGCGCTGATTTATTTTAGGGTAGCATGGGTCATCTTGAACTGCATTTCAAAAGTTGGGATACCTTCATTTCTTTTGGTCTTTGTAAAAACAGCGAGGAGCTACTCGTGGTCTGTTTAACCCTCACATTCAGTGCCCTCACAACATACCACCTTCTTACCCTTGTAACATTTTCAGCTACATTACAACTGAGGCAGACAACTATCAGAGCGTGGCTGAGAAATCCCACAGCATCATAGCTGTGCGGGAAGGGCCCATACTCCGCGTATAGAAACGGAGTGGTCACCTTCATGAAGGGTATGAGGTAAATGGGAGGTCTTTCTAGCTTATTAAAATGCTGCAAAATCATGACCTTAGTCCTTTATGTTAAAAATTCTTATCCCCAGGAATTCCCCACTAAAATCCATGTTTCTTTGGGCAGAAAAATGTAATACAATAAGCCGTCATTGGGAATCAACGTCTTACTTGAAATTCATTCGTCACCTAGCAATATCTTAACAAAGCAAGAGGATCTAGAAAAACATTTCATTCTGGAAAGCTCCTTCTTTCCTTCCCTTCCTCCTTTGTTTCTCATTTTTATTTAAAATTTCGTTTGCTGCCAAAACCGGTTTGGCTCAGTGGATAGAGCGTCGGCCTGTGGACTGAAAGGTCCCAGGTTCGATTCCGGTCAAGGGCACGTAACTTGGTTGCGGGCACATCCCCAATAGGGGGTGTGCAGGAGGCAGCTGATCGATGTTTCTCTCTCATCGATGTTTCTAACTCTCTATCCCTCTCCCTTCCTCTCTGTAAAAAATCAATAAAATATATTAAAAAATAAAAATAAAAAAAAATAAAATTTCGTTTGCTGATTCCCTAAAATATACAGATATTTATTATGTCCTCATGGTAATATGCTTTTTTTTTTTTTTAAGGAAAAACATATCCAAGTCATTTTTTCTGAATTCTAATCTCTTATTTTGAGATTGAGAAGTGAAACAAAGATTATAAATAAAGGGAAGACTTAATGCTTTGCCTGCATCTTAGAAAACGAGGTGGGGTTGCACCTGGGTAAAGAACACATCAGGGGCCTAGCCGGCGTGGCTCAGTGGTTGAGCGCCGACCTATGAACCAGGAGGTCATGGTTCGATTCCTGGGCAGGATACATGCCCAGGTTGCGGGCTTGATCCCCAGTAGGGGGCATGCAGGAGGCAGCTGATCAATGATTCTCATCTTTGATCTCTCTCTCTCTCTCTCTCTCTCTCTCTCTCTCTCTCTCTCTCTCTCTCTCCCCCCCCCCCCCCCCCTCCGGTCCTCTCTGAAATCAATAAAAATATATTTTTGTGAGAAAAAATGAACACATCAGGAGAGTAAAGCGCCTGTCAAATGCAAGGCTGATTCTCGTCCTCCTCTTCGAGGCCTGTCAGAAGGATTGGACACTGTTTTTCAGCCTTTCCCTCTAGACACCCTGCTGGCTTCCTAGTCCCTGATCTTCCCCGATCTTTTGTAGCAGAGTGCTCCTCTGGGGTCTCATCCTCCTCATCTATGTCCTCCTGAATGTGTGTCTGCTGTCCAGACCTCTTCCCTGAACCCATCCACTAGATCCAAATGCCCTGCAGCATCTCCACATGGATGTCTAATGGCTGTCCTGAGCATCGTTTTCCCCAAACTCGACAAATGTAAAGGGTCCAAGGAGGGTAAAAGCTCATTACAGTCAGGGAGCAGCAAGAAAGATAATTTCGTTGGAGCAAAATGAGTCAAGAGTGATTGCAGGAAAAGTCTGAGAATGAGCCAGAGGCACGGTGTTCTCTCCCCACCCACCCCTCCTTAAATCTGCCCCTTGACTACAAAGCACTTGCAAATTCAAGAAGTGGTAAGCCTGGTCTCCACCTGCTCAAGGAAAATACTTGGACATACCTTTAATTGCCGATTTCTCTCTCACACCTTAGCCCCTCCTCTCAAACAGCAACGACAAAACCACACCATTGATCTTCATTTAAATCAGGGGTGGGAAACATCCGGCCCATGGGCCATACAACGCCCGCAAAATAATTTGGGGTGGCCCTGCAAAGGCTTTGGGGTGAGTTAATTAAATCTTGGACCAAATAGAGCAGGCTGAGTTTTAAGTTGATAATTTTGTATGGCCCACAAATGATGTTAAGAATATCTAAATGGCTCTTGGCAGAAAAAAATGTTCCCCACTCCTGCTTTAAAATATATGCCAAATCCAACCACCTCTAACCAATCCCACTGTTAACATCTTGGCTAAGAAGCCATGGTCACCGCCTGCCATTGGAATGCCTCCTAAGGGGTCTCCCTGCTTCTCTCTGGGTTCCCTGCTCTTTATTCCCTTCATGCTGGCAGAAGGCATCCCGATGGGATCAGATCACACTGATGTTCTGTCCAAAACCCTGTGGTGGCTTCACTCAACACTCCAGATCCCTCACCATGAACTACAGGTCCTTTGTGATCTAGCCTTCACCCCTGCTCCGTCACACTTCCCACCTACCTCCCTGCCCCCACTCTGCTCTAGACCTTCTGGCCTCCTTGCTGTACCAGGACACTCAAAATCTTGATGTCTTCACCCCCTTGGATTTCATTGTGCTTCTCCACAAAGCCGCTGGCTTGTCCTGTTCATTCAGGTTCCCTCAGGTGTGAGCATTCTGATTTTGAGAACAGGAACGCTACCACTGTGCTCTCTGCCCCTCATCCTACTTCCTGTGTCCACACAGCAGTAGTGCCACCTGGCTCACAGCCCCGTTGTTTGCACATGGTCTGTAACCCTGTGACCTCCAAGCTCTGATGAATCCCATGAGCTCCTTCGGAGGCTCTGTGCTGTGTCCAGGCTCAGGGTGGCTCACTGAGTGGTTGAGCATCGACCTATGAACCAGGAGGTCGCGGTTGGATTCTTGGTCAGGGCACATGCGGGCTCAGTCCCCAGTAGGGGGCCTACAGGAGGCAAGCGATCAATGATTCTCTCTCATCATTGATGTTTCTATCCCTCCCTCTTCCTCTGTGAAATCAATAAAAAATATATATTTTTAAAAGTAGTTTTGGGGTGCATCCTACCATTAGGGGTGTGGAGGTGTAACATGAAACTACTTGAGCCCCATTGTAAAGTTTGGACATAGAGGCCAGTTCACACCAGGCACGTGTGGCCTCTGTCGAATCAAAGGAATCAATCCATGCAGAGTTTCAAGTGTCACGAAACTCTTGTCCGGTGGAAGCCGAGAGAAATAGCCGTGCAAACGTAAAGGCAGCAAAGCAGCCGGCTCGTTGTACACGGAGCCCAGTGTCGCTCTAGCTGATCTTCTCAAAGACCACGCTAGCTGAGAAGATCTAACACGCCGTGATCGTTTGGAAGGTCTGGCATGCTGCTGCATTTTTTGTTGTTATTGTTAATCCTCGCCCAAGGATATGTCCCATTGATTTTTTAGAGAGAGTGGAAGGAAGGGGAAGAGACACACAGAGAAACATCGATGTAAGAGAGACACATCAATTGGTTGCCTGTCACACGCACCTCGACCAGGACTGAGGATCCAGCCTGCAACTGAGGTACGTGCTCTTTACTGGAATCAAACCGGGGACCCTTTAGTCCACAGGCAGATGCTCTACCCACTGAGCCAAACCAGCTAGGGCCTGCCCCATTTTCTTAATTTCTGATCACCCAAATTATTCCTTCATACAGCCTGGAAGATGGTGAATAGAAGTGTTTGATTTTTATCCCAAGAAACTTGACGGAGCATTCACCATTGGCTTGCGGTAAAATTAGCAGAGGAGACTGATTGCGGAAGCACTTCCTCTGTGTGGCATTAGGCTGGTGCCAACGGCTCTGAGGGCTGTGAGCAATTTTCTCTAAGTACCTCTCATTTCCCTATGGCTCATTTATTCCCACTCTGTCTTGCTTGTGTTAGGAACAATTCGATTTTCTTCCTCCAACCTGCTGCTCCTGTCACAACTAAAGCAGTTTCTTTTCTCCGTCCCGTCCCGCCCCAGGCCCCTTCTCTTCGGTGGCCTGGCTGATGTTCCTCCAAATGCCCTTAACATGGCGATGCCAGTGCTTCCCGTGGCTCACGTTGGGCCAGAGGTTCCACTCTTTATTGACGCCATCAGTGCTCGTCCTCAGGAACAGGTGTCACTCTGAGAGTGGCCACCTGTCTTGAGCCGTCATGTCTTGTTTCTGTCACTCTGGTAACGCCTGAGCACCTTCCCCTGTGTCCCAGCTGCTGAGCCTGGGCGCTGCCTCTGCTCCCTCCCACAGTGAGCTGAGAGGAGGGACCCTCAGAGCCACCTCTGGTCCAGGGGATGAGATTCCAGGGGTGAAGGAATCTTGCCCAGGCCTCTTCCAGGCACACCTTGACGGGAAAAGCAGTAGCAGAAGGTGTGAGTGCGGACAGGACCTCTTTTAGGGAACGCAGTTGCTCATAGTCTTTTCATGTAAGAACCAGCATAGCTGGAAGCACGTAACCTACGTATTATACGTGAAGCTTCATGACTGCATATTTTCATCACTGTATGCGCACATCACTGTGTGTGTCTATGGGGATAAGTGGGGATACCACAGCTGTACCCACAAGCCTAGAGAGGGGGCGAATGGATCAGTGTTTGGTAAACCGGCCCTTGTGACTAACGCCAGCTCACTGTGCCCCCGCACATCTCGCGTGTGCCAGTGCACGAGCGAGGCTCCCTGTGGGAAGTCTGTCTAAGGACAGTAATGTGCACACATAAGCATCACATAAGAGGAAAATGGGTTTGCTTTTGCAATTTTGTATTTAGTCTAGTCTTTTACAGCTGATGGAACTCATTGTTGAGTATAAGTCACTAAGAAGGCATTTAGTCAAACATCCATTTGTGAAACAATTTTACATTAAAGGGGTGCACTTTATTTGCAAATGTATTGAAATGCTGTTGCATTTCAAAACCAGAAGACCAAGATGTAACGTACACTGAATTTAGCGTGTTGTAACGTGCCGTACATGTTGAGCTACACTTGTGTTTGAGGGTAAAGGACAGACTAAATGACCCATGGCTTCTCCGAAACTCTGATGTCCCTGTTTCCTGGTACAAGTTTATGGACCTGTAACCTAGATAAAAAATATACCCCAGGACGTATGGGCCCTGTTGACCTCAAAAGCCATTTGAAAATGTTTTTAAAATGACTTTCTAAAAGTAAAATGGGATGATTCACTTATATCAGTCTTTGTAGGAGTCACAACAAATAACTCAGTATAATCAAAATAAATAATTAAAAACTATTTCCTGCACACACCTTCCGTTCTCACTCCTTCTTTTGGGTATCATCTTATTCTCTGACCAATTCTAGTCCCGTTCCTTTTCCTCCCACCTTTTTAATACCTGCTTTTCTGATTACAAAAGATTTAACAGGTTTCAAGGAGGATGGAAGCTTAGATTGTAATGTCACTTACAGATTTACTGATTTATTCTGGCAGAGCAAATGAAAGAAGCAAATACTAGAGAAACATTTCAATTGACCAAAAGGTGGAATGAAACATAATAGATAACTACAAAGTTTTGGGCATGAGATCAATAATTGGACCACTGAGTTTGTGGTGGGAATAAGATTTGAGTAGGGGATACCTTCCACGGATAATCCTTTTCATTGGCCAATGGCACAGGGTGGTTGTGGGTAAGCTGTGCTGAGGAAGAGGAGGAGGAGGAGGGAGAGGAGGCTGGGGCTGGAGTTCTCTGCCATGAGCTTCTCAGGTGTGGTGTCTGCTTCTGCGAAAACTTGCATGCACTCAGCGGAGAGGCAGTGAGATGCTGAATTAATTATAAACCACGTGAAAGTAGGAACCATGTCCTACAAACAAGAGAAAACAAAGGGAGGAGAGAGATAATGGCTGTTTTCTAAACTGAAATCAGAACCAGGGGTTTATCAGGATAAATTCACTGCTGGCGCTGTCATGCTCTAGAACTAGAGTCCATCAGCAGGAGCTGGCAGGGCAAGGTCCAATGAGAGGCAGCGTTTTCTACTGTCAGACACTCTGAGAGGAACAGTGAGAGAGAAATGGGGTTGGAGGAGGGATAATCTGAAGGACAAAAGAATCCCTACCAACCTTGAGGCTTTAGGTTAAACAGACCACAATGATCTAAATACAATAAACTCTTCTCTGTTCTAAATAGGATTTCTCTTCAAATTTATGTGCGTTTTCCAAACACTTCAAAATTTAAAAATCATCTCCCCATGAGATAAGCATATTCATCTGTTTATGCCATGGGCATCTCAGTGCATCATAACTGAAAACTTAGTCATAGCAACCCAAATAATAATAACACTGTTTACTACATGTTGAACACTCAGTAATATACATCAGGCACAAGGCAATTGACATGGATTTTCTCCGTTCAGCCCCGCCGCCATTGGGTAGATAGGAGGGATCCGTGGGTTTGCCAGTGGGTTTGCCAGGGCACACAGCTCATAAGCAGCAGAGCAGGAATTCCAACTCAGGCTTGTCCAGATTTAACCACCACAACTAGCTTATGCTTTGTTCTTCCTTGTTCTGTAAATGGAGCGTGGAGGCCAGTATTACAGAGAAGAGAACTTGTTGTACTGCTGAGGTGTGTTCACATGCCCTCTGTGACAGCGTGGAGACCTGTGGTTCATCAGGCCTCACTATGAGATGATAGTGCATTGTTGTGCCGCGCCAGCACAGCCAAGGGTTCGGTGAGCCTGAGGGAGGGCGGCGAAGGATTGAAGAAAAGACAGACAAAGAGAATAAGCTGGGTCTGGGTGTATCTCCTGTGCCTGGCTAAGGCCACAGAGAAAGATCCAGACAGCAAGCTGAGCCTTTATTTTATAGCCAGAGGTAAACAAGGTAGTGGTCACCATAGTTACAACGTTCTTGTGAGTTTCACTTGTTTTCTCAGTACTTGCTGCACCTCCCACAGCCCATTAACTACCCAGATAAGATTGTCATAAGGTCAAGCTTAATTATGCTAAGAGGGTTGTGCCCTCTAAAGTGGGACTTATTTGTGGCTTTGCCAACAGGTCAGTCCGAGGCTTAACCCTATAGCAGCTCCCTACACATTGTGTGATATAACAATTCCCAAGATGTTAACCCTCTAAGCTTCATGCTATGGATGCTATAGTAAAAAACAGGAATAATCTTCTATATATATAAAAGGCTAATATGCAATGTGTCCCCTTGGGAGTTCAACCGGGAGACCAGGATATGTGCTTGCCACCAGGGGGCGGTGCCGAACGAAGGAAGGTCCTGGCTGGCAGCCTGTAGCCAGGAAAGGAAGGCCCCAAGGCCCCGGCTGGCAGCCAGCAGCTGGGGAAGGAAGGTCCTGGCCGGCAGCCTGTAGCCAGGAAAGGAAGGCTCCAAGGCCCCGGCTGGCAGCCAGCAGCTGGGGAAGGAAGGTCCCAGCTGGCAGCTCTCTCTCTCTCTCTCTCTCTCCTCACCATATTTTTCTTCCCACAGTGCATGTTCCACGAAGCATTTCTTAGACTTCTCTGTTATTACTACCTCTGTGGTCCAATCCAGTCCAACACACAGAGTCTTTGTCCTTTTTACCTGACTTCTGCAGATCTTAAATTTTTCAAAAAGAAAAAAAATTACAAGTATAAACAATGAAAACTACCACTAATAAAATGGCATTTTCTCTCCAATGAACAGTTTTTGCTAGCATTGCAAAAGTGAAAATACAATATTTTCAATACATTTTATATAGGACATAAGTATCTGTTGTAATAAAGCACCACGATTTGGAACATAAATTCTTTGTAAAATAAAAATCACGTCATTTGATTTCAGCTTGTAGACAATGAAAATGCATGAAGGTTACTCTGATGTTCTTACCAAGTTTAAAATATGAATCTCTGAAACACTTAAAAGATAAGACCCAGAGAATTCCATCAAGAGTCCATCGTATACTTCAAATGACACTTCACGCATCTGAGTGTGAACCGCGTCTCAGGTGTTATAGAAACGCAAAGCCAGCCATAAATCATTTATGCACGTGGGAAAGCCAGTGACTTCTCAGCCGTCAATGACTTTTTTTTTTAAATATATTTTTATTGATTTCAGAAAGGGAGAGGAAGAGAGAGAGAGAGAGAGGAGAGAGAGAGAGAGAGAGACGTCAATGATGAAAGAGAATCATTGATTGGCTGCCTCCTGCATGCCCCCTACTAGGAATTGAGCCTGCAACCTGGGCATGTGCTCTTGACCAGAATCGAACCCGGGACCTTTCAGTCCACAGGCTGAAGCTCTATCCACTGAGCCAAACTGGTTAGGGCCATCAATGACTTTGAGAATATTCCACTCCACAGTCTGACATACAAGCATGACACAAACCACATGAGCTTCCTGAAGTATATCTATGTACAAAGTATTTTTTAGATAGCATTTCCATGTCTATCTAAAATGTTATTCTATACCTGGTATTGTCAAGGTAGAAAACTGTTAATCTGCACTACCTTCAGTAGTGTATTTTTTTTCTTAAAACATTCACTTATATTAAAACACAAAGATGCCAAAAATTGTGCTTAATTATATGATTTTGATTGACACAGGCTCACCTATGCAAACATGAAGGAGTAAAAGTTCTACATAGACTTATTTTATCACTTGGCCAGTTAAGTGGATGGGTTCGTGGTTGACTAAATATTCTGAAATCTATAAGGTCAGTTCAGAGTTAGAGATATCAGTATGGAAACAGTGCCCACACAGGAACAGAGATTTGCACAACCCCACGCCAGAACCAATCCAGATGGCTATCCAATCCCTGTTCAGCTCTTCTCTTTATAGACACAATTTATTATTTTGGGTAGAAATTTATTGTTACGTGTTTATACTCTTTGATTACACTTATAAGTGAAAGTGACTTACAGATGAAAGTGGCTTTAACCATCACTCTAGAAATAAAAAAAGAAAGTAAAATTCTCTTCCCCCTTTAAAAACTTCCTTGAGCATACATAACACCAGGCATTTGAATCCTCTATGAATTAACTACTAGCTCAATTCCGCATCATGCTTGTTGTTAAGGTGACAGTTGGAACTTCACTCTGTAATTATTAGCCAACTTAACCAAGAAAGTGGTACCATACCGGGTGAGGGACGGTTAAGAATATAATGTCATTTATTGTTATGATTATTGACTGCAATCTATCTTCATGATTTTGTCCATTCTCCCCATATACTGTAAATATATTATCATGTCATTCCAAATTCAGAAATTTTCACTTCTCTTTTTAGCTTGTGGCACTGCATGATGCCATCATGTTTATAATTATTCTGTTCCAATCTACTTCAAATCTCAGATGTGAAAAGTGACATTTCTTACACATTGAGATGAACAGTGCATCTTTCCTATCCCTTCAAGGAATGTGTCAGTCAAGTGCTAAAATGTTTGGATTTTGCTCTTTATAATATTAATAGCCACACAATGAGAAGTGTATTATTGAACTGCCAAGAATGATTAGTTACCAGATGTTAGTATAATTTGCCAGCTGTCAAATTTTAATAATTTTTATTTGCCTACAATGTGACGCTTAACGTTCATGGTGAATGAAGACGTGTGGCAGGACCGAGGGATGCCTGTGTGGTTGGAATTGAGCACCCACTTCGCGCGGGACATTCTGCACGCCTCCGGTTCTGATTGGAAAGTCTGTGCCTTGTGCAGAGCAAGACGATGATAGGTCTTCAATACTTATCAGCTGGAAGCAGCAATCAGTGTTAGTTTTCTAGAAATGTTAGTTTACTTACTGACATGCATTTCGTCTTGTTTCCACTCTGATAGTCTCAGGTAGGTGCAAAAACAAAGGAAAATGACCCCACAAAATAAACATGTACTAGCGTTTTTATTTTAAATATTTATATCTTTTCACTTGTCCAGTGCACAAGGTTAAATAACATAAACTCATTCTGTCAGTGATGTTTTCCACGCTCTTCCACTTAGCTGTCTCTGATCCCATGGTATTATTACGTTAGGACTGTACCATGAACTTGATGTGGTCAGTCCAGCCAAGTGACTTGCAACCCAATTATGCCAAAAGTTAATCTTTTATTTGACATTGACATAACTACTCCAGCTCTATTTTGTGTATCACTTGCATGACATATTTCCCACCTTTTCACTTCCAACTTATTTGTATCTTTGAATTCGAAGTATGTATCTTACAGACAGAATATAGTTGGATCTCTTCATTCTACTTTGGATTGGGGTGTTTAATTCACTTAAGTTTAATGTTGCAATCGAAAAGGTAGGATTTACATCTGCCATTTTCTCATTTATTTATTTTTTTTGCCCTATGTCTTTGTTTTCTCTCTATTTTCCATGACTTTTTCTTCGTATTAAGTAGATATTTTATGTTTATTTAAATATTGTTATTCTTTTACTATCTTTTTTGAGTTGCATTTTTAGTGATTACCCTGAGAATTAAAATCAGCATCTTAATTTATAATCCTTTCTATTCATCCATATAGCGACTTTTTCTACTTCTCTTTATATTTTTCACATGGATTCAGGTACTGTCACAGGTCTTTTCACTCCAGCCTGAAGGGTTCCATTCATTATTTGTTGTAGGCTATGTCTGTCACCAACATATCATCTCTGTTTTTTAATTTGAAAGTACCCTAACTTCTCCTTCATTTTTGAAGGACTTTTTCTTTTTCTTTCTTTCTTTTTTTTTTTTTTGACAGATACAAATATTTTGCTCACAGTCTTTTTCCTCGGCACTTGAGTATGTCATCCCACTGTCTTCTGGCCGCTGTGATTTCTGAGGAGAAATCAGTCATTTGTCTTGTTACTTCTTTCTTTTCAATGTTTCTCTATCCAGCTTTTAACCATTTAATTATGATGTGATAGGTGCACATCTCATTAAGTTTATCTTCTTTGGAGTTCAAAGATATCCTGGTTGGGTAGATAACCCTTTGTCATCCATTTGGAACATTTTAGATATTATTTCTTCATATATTCTTTCTGTCTCATTCTTTCTCTCATCCCCTTCCGGGAGACCCCTTATTCATAGGCTGGCACTCTACATTGTGTCCTATGATGCTGTTTTTCCTGACCACAGTGATTGTAATGCTGCACATTTTCAAAGGCACCAGTGTGGGAGACGAGTAGGACAAGCGAAGATGCTTTGCATCTCACTGTTGGAACTAAGAAACGCCCGTTTTCTTGAGAGTAAGCTCCTCAGATTCCTGCCAGCCTTCAACGATTTTTTGGAGATGATTCGGACAGTTTCTGCTGGTCCCATTGCTTTCAAGGATGAGAGGGTATTTGGAGGTTCATACTTCACCATTCCTGTTGACATGGTTTCTCCATGTGGTTCAGTGTTCAGCCATAGACCTTCATTGCAGGTGGTTAGGTCTGGGGTATGCAGTTCCAAATGGCCTCTTCACTTCCTGGGGCGGCCCTGGGGTGTACCACAGCCTTTATCTTGTCCTCACTGGTCTTGTCATGAACCTGTTCCCAGGGCCCCAGCTGCCAAAGGCACCTGGGGTCACAATGCTTTAAACAGGATGAAGATTTCACAATACCAAGTCAAAGCTGCCAACTTTATCAGGAGAAGTATTATCATTTCTACCACACCTTATTGTTAATATATTATCTACAGACTAGCCCTGACCCAAGAGATTCCACCTTTTAAGGGAACATGTGCCAAGTAATTTGTTCTACTCTGTACATCTGCCACATAAATGTCACCTATTTGAACCTTTATAAAATGTTATGGAATATATATTACTATTCTCACTTTCCATATGCTAAAACTGAAACTAAGTTAAAATATATAAAAATGGTGAAGCAGTGATTTGAGTCTATGTTAAGTTATTCTAACTCTAAATTTGTGTCCATTAGTGATAATCGAGTGAACAACACTTTGTCCAAATCTTTCTCTCATCACTGCAGTACCTAGAAATTTTATGTAAAGGAAAGGGGTTACAAAATAAAGTGTTACAAAAACTAAAAGAAAAGTCAGTATATTTGAATCCTATCTTAGAGATTCCCAATGAATATTTTCATATATGGTATTCTCTCTGTAGAATAACTTCTGTGTCAAATAGATCTATTGTGATCCTGTGCAAAATTCATGGAAAACACATAGTAAATCATTATTATTAACATTTGCTGAATTAATGGGGGGCAATCATTAGCAAGTGTCTTTGAAGTTTTGAGATTTAAGTAAATTATGTTTCTGGGCATGAAGTGGAGTCATGTGCTTTAAACAGGAGGTGGGTCGGGTAATGAGTATGCCCACATGGTTCATTTTCCTAGTAAGTAAGTTTGGCGGAGCTCAACTGTTGTGGAAAGGGTTTATTTTATATGATCAACATAGAACGGGACCCTAAGGAATATGGACTGGCAAGAATGGATGATGGCTACTTTTCAAATCCTGGCTCAGCCTCTAATTAGGTGTATGGCATTGTCAAATTACTTAATCTGTGCCTCTGATTCCTCAGAGTAACAGAGAATATTTTAAGGTGAAATGTAGAACCGCCTACAAAACCCTTGGCACATTGTAGATAGTCATTAAGTGTGTTTGATAGCGGTAATTACAAATTGGGGTATCCAGAAGATAGTCATTGTAGATAGATATTGAATGTATATGACAGTGGTAATTACAAATTAGGGGCATCCAGAAGGCCAACACAGTCTAGTGTGTTTACAACACAATCAGCCTGACACAGTGCAGTCAATGAGCTGAGGCAGATTCAACAGGCACACAGAGAGTAAGGCTGGGTTCTTCCGGGGCCCCACGCAACGCAAGACGTGTTTCATAGATATGGAGTTTCTTCTACTCTTTGTCTGCAGGGATAAACTTAAGGGTCAGAATGAGAGAACATAGCTGAGTTTCTTTTTTAAAAATATTTTATTTATTGATTTTTAGAGAGAGGAAGGGAGAAGGAAAGAGAGATAGAAATATTGATGAGAACATCAATCTGCTGCCTCCTGCACGCCCCCTACTGGGGATCAAGTCCGCAACCCAGTCATGTGCCCTGACCGGGACTTGAACCTTGATCTCTTGGTTCACGGGTCGACGTTCAGCTACTGAGCTACACCAGCTGGGCTAGCTGAGTTTCTTCATCTTTAGAGTAGCTGACATCCAGGACACTTTTTATTTAAAAATAAATTATACATGCAGTAAAAATCTGTAGGAATAGGCATCAAACTGAAGTTTTGCATTTTGGGGGAATCATTTGGAATTGCAGGGAATTTTATTTGCTGTACTAGAGGCCTGGTGCATGAATTTGTGCACCAGTGGGGTCCCTTGGCCTGGCCTGCAGGATCGGGCTAAAACTGGCTCTCTGACATCCCCTGAGGGGTCCTGGATTGCAAGAGGGCGCAGGCCCTGAGGGGTCCTGGATTGCAAGAGGGTGCAGGCCCTGAGGGGTCCTGGATTGCAAGAGGGTGCAGGCCCTGAGGGGTCCTGGATTGCAAGAGGGCAAGGGATCCCACCGGTGCATCATTGGGGCCAGGGAGGGATGCCCTCCCTGGGAAGTTGGCCAGCCAGGGCGGGACTGAGGGAGGGCTCTGGGGCGTGTCTGGCCCATCTCACTCAGTCCAATCGGCTGAACCCCAGCAGCAAGCTAACCTACCAGTTGGAGCATCTGCCCCCTAGTGGTCAGTGCATGTCATAGTGACTGGTCGGCTGGTCATCTGTCTGCCCCTTGGTGGTCAGTGCACATCATAGTGAGCAGTTGAACAGCATTAGCATATCATTAGCATATTATGCTTTGATTGGTTGAACAGATGACTGGACAGAGCATATTAGGCTTTTATTATATAGGATATTTCTGCAGTGTTTATATTTTTAAAAATTATGTGGATATTTTGTAAGTTTAGAAAAATTGATTTTAAAATTAGAATTTGTTCAAATAACTAATAATTTATTTTTAAGAATAAAATGAAATTGCAGGGATTCAAATGTTAGATAGCTGCACCCTCCAAATTCCCAAATGTCTTCTCTGGTTAAATCAAGTGTCTTTTCCAAGACTTGAGGATAAGAACTCCATGTTGATATGTGGTTATTAAAGATGAGATTTTTAAATTTCTTCTTTTAAATATGGTTATAACCATATTTGAAAATTTGTTAGTATTTTGTGAGTCATATAGGAACCTCAACTATTAGGAATAATTAGGTAACATAATGTTTCTTTAGCTAGGGAGCATGGTACAGTTTCTTCAAATAAAGATTAATTCAAGTAACTGATGGAAATATTGCTCATTATTTTAAACATTAAGTTGAGAAACTATTACATTTGCATATCTTTTTACACATGAATGGTGGAGTAACAGAAATACTTAAAACAATTGGTTGAGTCCTATCCCCTTTATTTGAAAATGAACAGTGTGCCCCAAAGATAAAAGGTTTATGAATTCAACAATTTAGCCATTTTGCTTCAACTAGCTGAGCCTCCAGATTTGCATGTCATTTTAATTCATGGCAGAAGTGCTCAAGATAATAAAAGTTAAAAAATCTCAGTGGTGAGCTGGTATCGGGAACATCAAACACATTTATTGCTTGCCATAAAAATATGACATCATATAAAATGCAGTGAATACATTAAAAAGGCTTCTTATTTATTATAACAATTAAAACAGCAAAGGCTTAATAAGTAATAAACCCTGAGAGAACTTGGTTTTCCAATAAATTTTGTGATAAAAGATAATTTTGACAAGAGTTTTCTCCATGAAATACCTACAACAATGGCAGCTATTTATTGTACTTAGTAACTGATGAAAAATACATTTCCTTATATACAAGTAGCTTAAATGTGCACTCTGCAATCTTCTTGAGGAATTTAGCCAAGTCTAATCAAATGTTTCTAATTAAAATTGTGTAGCTAGAAAGAAGGAAATTAATGGCTTTGTGTGAACTATTTGTTTATTTCATCAAGTGTACTGGATATAATTGCAATGCCAAAAGAAAAAAAATCATCAAAATTATTCTTTACCCTGTTGGTTTCCTGTTAATATCAATTCATTTCAGAACCTTGATTTTTCCAGCCTTAAAGGAAAACAAACAGCTAAATAAAAGACCCTCACCTAGGGGACTTCCCCTCCCCAAACTATTAGCTAGAGACAACATATATTGAACAAAATAAAGGTTAAGCTTCAATTAAGCATTCTAAATATGTTAGTGAGATTTTGAAAAACTCATAATGCTTCTATTGACACGTTTCACCAAAAGCTTCAGAATAACATGAATTATAACGGAAGCCAGTAGTGGGCTCTTCCTGGGGCATGATGATCGCCTTTACAGCAGATACAGTTGTTTCCAGGAGGAAAACTACAACTTGTCATCAAACCTCAGAGGGAAGGTAGGGGAGGGTGGGAGGAAGGGGGAGAGATCAACCAAAGGATTTGTATGCATGCATGTAAGCATAACCAATGGACACAGACACTAGGGGCTGAGGGCATGAGCAGGGGGGTGGAGGGGCAATGGGATAAGGACACATACGTAACACCTTAATCAATAAAGAAAATAAAGAAATAAAAAACAGACTTGCATTCCAAACGAAAGAAAAAGGTTTAATAAATGCCGCCAACCGTGCAGACAGTCTTTGAGGGAAGGCCTGGGTTTAGGGACACATACATACTTATTTTCTCTCCCCGGGTCTCCAAGACCGCAGGCTTGGCTTCCAAACATCACGAAGATGAGTAACACTGAGATGCTTTCCTATGGAGGACAGAACTACAAGATGGGTCATTTTTACAGTCTCCAGACGTGCTTTCACCAGGTAGAGCTCAGTCTGAATAGTGTCCAAACCGGAAGCTGCTGAACGGTGGTGCTCAGGCAGTCGCCCAGCGAGAAATCCCTAAAATAGCCACGTTGCCCTGTTGTGAAGCGTCTCTGAGGGATGAAGCCACGAGATCCTTCTGTTCCTGTCGGAACGAGCCAATTAACTTGCCTGACCCAGTGGTCAGCGGGTTACTGGACAGACGGTCTCAAGTCAATCGTGTTTGGAGGATAAGTGCCGGCCGGGTTTATTCTGTAGGCAAAACTAGAAACCCAAGCACAGCTCCAGTGAGAGCGTCAGAAGGACCTAGCGGGAGTTTTCCAAATAAGCAAAGATGGTGAGGACAGCAAGGAAGGCCCACATAGACGCCGGAGAGCTCAGCTCCAACGCAGAGCCTCGGACACGTCCCTCAACGGCACTCACATCTGGTTCACCTCTAAAGTGAGGCCACCCTTTGGACTTCACAGTCGCATTGTGAGAACTCATTAAGACAGAACGTAACAGGACGCGGGAAAGCCCACCCAGTCGTCAGCAGCTGCTGTGGCGATGCAGTCAGGAGGGCGCAGGCTGCCGTTTGCCATCATACTCCTGCCAGGAAAAGGCTTGGCTCCAAGCGAACTGGAATGGCATCGCCGTGCCCGTGCACTGGCCCGGGGCAGGAGAACAACAGCTGGTTGTCTGCATCTGTGTCTCCAGGCCTGGGTTTCCATCCACACAATACAGCCCCTACTGACCTAACGGCATGTGGCTGGGAGGCTCAGTGGTTTGTGAAACAAAAGCCGGCCACCAGCGCAGATGGATCTGGGGGCAGGGGGCGTTGTCGCAAGGCGATCCACGCTTGAATAACTTCTTAATCTGCTTTTTTCTTGGAAGAACTGGTTCTTATGTCTCATTGAGCAAGTAAGACTTTGACCATAACACATGCATGTGAAGAGACACGATAAAGAAAGCTACCAGCATGAGCTGTGAGAGGTGAACCTGGCAAGGAAGCCGCGCCCGGAGCATGAAGACCTGCAAGAGACTGAGCTGTGGGCAGTTGCACACTTGGATGTAATCGGAAACCCCATCGAAGCTCTGCTCTGGCCCTCTGATGGTTCCGAGGCTTTGAAAGGTATTTTGCTGAACTAGTTCCTGTGATACTAGGATATACAAGGTGAGCATTGGTAGGAAGGTTAGGTTAATGCCTGCAGTCAGCCAGTGTCTATAATTTGCCATTTTATATTATTTTCAGGAAACATGTATTATTCAATACTAACCTAAGTGAAAGAAAGGAGGTGGTTTTTCCCTGTCACATTTCATTCATTTAAGCCCTTTTGAACACTGACTATGCCTAATACTGGGCCACTTATGCTTTAATTCATGATTCTTTTTATTTTTAATGTAGTTTTATTGTTTTTAGAGAAAAGGAAGGGAGAGGGAGAGGGAGAAGGAGATAGAAACATCAATGATGAGAGAGAATCATTGATCGGCTGCCTTCTGCATGTCCCCAGCTTGGGATTGAGCCCACAACCTGGGCATGTGCCCTGACCAGGAATCGTACCACGACCACCTGGTTCATAGGTGGAGGCTCAACCACTGAGCAACACCGGCTGGGCTCTACTTTCTTTTATATGCCTGTTAATCTCAGGTGTAGGAGATATACTGCACTACTTTAACTAGTGTTGATATATCTTGAGATTCTATCAACAGTCTCTCCTTGCATTTTTCAAGCTCAGAGAAAGCTTTTTGGGTGCAGTAGTGAACAGATGCTGAAACGCCCACAGAAATGAATTATTTTCTCCAATATGCACATTACAAGATTTTCTAACTATATTATTTTTCAATATTAGCATGTATGCTTTGAGGGTAAGACAGATCAATACATTATATTTTACTGTATATCTTTGAAGTGATTTTTTCTGTTAAAATTACATAATGTTCTCTCTATATGTAGAATAAAGTGACACAATTCATTTATCCAAATCAGGCCTTTTATGACCAGCATATTTTGATGGGGAGACTGTAGAGAAAAGGGGGGAATATTTACAGTTTAACCCATTTGGTCATCTCAGTGAAGATAACCAAGAAAATACCAGAGAAAATAATGTAATTCCATGCCTCCAATGCGTTGTTTTTTTTTAAGCAAATTAAGTTGAGTCATGCCAAGGTATATAGAGACACACTGGGAGACCAAGCCAGCAGTAACAGACTGAACCTACAGATGCCCATCCCCCATCCCACTCTGTCACCAGCCTATTGGAGCAAGAAAGCCATTTATCTTGAATTATTTCACATAGTATGAATGAGCTGAAGAGTGAAAATATCGATGAAGGCTTATGTGTTGGAAACTATTTTCTTAGACACTAGGAACTATCAGTCTTTAGAATTCTAGATATATTAATAGAGGTAAGCACGTGTGTGTGTCTTTATTTCCAATGTTACAGTCAGACAGGAATCATTATAAAATTATCCCCCGTTTCCTGTTTCCTACAGCTAGTGTGTGTTGTCATTCTGTGCCGATGCTGGTTCAAGCCTTAGATAACCGTATTTGAACTTGGGAAACATGCTGAACTTGAGCACCATGTAAAACAGTCACGGGCATAATTCCTTTCTTCCAAAAGCCAGGTGAGCCCTGAGTCTCAGGGCTGACCCCTCATCTTGGTGGTCATTCTTCCTCCCAGCGGGTAGTCCAAAAAGATGTCATCCTCGTTCATTTATTCCACAAATATACAAGTAGCCCCTTCCATGAGGCAGTTGTGGCAGAGACCCTTTACCACCTACCAGAAAGCGTGCTGCCTGCTGCTCCTCCACAGAACAAGGCATTGCCCCAGCTGGCTGCACAGACAGAACTACATGTCCCAGCATCCTTTGCACCGAAGTGGAGTCACATGACTAGTTCTTGACAATGGAATATGAGTAACAGTGACATGTCATGTCCTTTGTAGCAAGGTTAAAAGGTGTCAATGCCTCCTCACTGCCCTTTCCCCCTTATTCTACCTGAGCAAGGTAGACTTTAGAATGCAAGAGGATGAGAGAGTCCAGAGGCTGACAATATCTGAGTTCTGAAATCTTTACCTGGTCTGAAACCACATTCTGAGCAGGAGCACCTGCACCAGCCTGTCAGTCAAGCGAGGAACAAGCTTCAGATGTGTTCCGTCAGTGAAACTCTAAGGTTTCCTTGTCACATCAGCGTGCACCGCTCAGGTCAGCACAGGAAGGCACTGGTGACCAGCACAGCTATGAGCTGAGCTGAGGGAAAGTGGGAAAGTGGGAATTGTTCTGAATTTCCTACACAATATTGGTCAAGATTGCTAGATATAATGCAAATTTTTGAGGCTTAACCTACGTTTTTGAAATTTTAAAGGTGAAAGTAAACGTGTTCTGTTACTTACGTTCTCATGCTTGGGCACTATTGAAATTCCATACGGGTATCAGCTCTGGAGAACATGAACTCACGTGTATCTCGTTTTCATGATTTCATTCCCAAAGCATTTGTACGAGGGGTGCTTTCCCAGGTTCACTCTCCTACTGTTATAATATCGATTACTAGGACACCCATCCAACACACTCAGTATCAGAAAGGCGCAAAAGATTCTGAAAACACCCCTTAATGGCGGGAGCCTTGGCAGTTGATTTGGTCTTCACTACTTCAGTTTAAATGAGGCTTCATTTTCATACTGAAGCTGTTTGTACCTTGATCTTATAACACATCTCATTCATCTCCTTAAAGGAAGAATGCTCCTTTTTTAAATTTATTAAATGTATGATCTGTCGAGATCACAGCAGTACAGTAAGTTCCACTTAACATCCTATCGGCCATCTGCCATTCTGTGAACGGTAGTCAATAATGATTTGTCAAACAATTAACAGAGTTAATAAATAGGCACAGTAACCTAATCTGTCGGCCACCAGGAGTCAGTAGTTGGAAATTAATGTACTGAAGCTATTTGACATCACACCTGATACCCAACCAGATGGAGAGCAAATGCAACATAACAGATGATGATTAATGATGAAGATGATGGTATTCACTTATAATATTCTAGGTGCTGGAAACCCTCTCTTCCCTCTCTGCTCCCTAAGTTTGCAAGCACCTATCACACTGTAGAGGCTACTTGAGGCAGAGCTGTGTACTAGTATACTCTTGGTGGGTTTTGCAAACACACATATTAATACAGAAAATGGAACTGCGGTCTAAGTTATTTGATTATATCAATTCTCCACTTGAGTCATCCCATGATAGGAGAAATTATAATGTGTGTCATTATACAAATTAAAATGTTAGCACTTACCCAAGTCACCAGGGGCCGATGCTCATGTTTATGAAACTGAGCCTGTTTACAAAAGCAAATAGTCCAAAGAGCTCATTCTGAGAATGAGATAAAAAAGAGAAAAAAAAAAGAATTTGTCAAGCCAGCTATTTCTTCTGTGTCATTAAATCAGAGGTGAAAAATATTTTCCAGGTCATCTAATTCAAATAGTTCCTAATAAAATAATTTCTCTAATACTATTTTTGATAGAGAAGTAGTTAGGCAGCATTGTAACAGACAATATATGTAAGTGAGCCACACCAGCCAGGCTATGACCATTAAATGTAATAATAAAAAATGTAAATACCACCCTTTGCTCACAGGCAGTAAACGGACAGGTGGCTGATAAGAAGTGACCCCCAGGACATAATTTCCTCACTCTTGTTCCAGTGGAGGCATGCATGGTTTCCTGTTCTCAGAGATGATGACTTTAGAAAACTTGATGGAAAAACAAAAGAGATAAAGACTTCCTTGAGACCTGCTGGCATGGCTTAGTGTTTGAGCATCAGCCTGTGAACCAGGAGGTCACGATTGGATTCCTGGTCAGGACAAATACCCAGATTGTGGGCTCGATCCCCAGTAGGGGGCATGTAGGAGGCAGCCAATCAATGATTCCCTCTTTCATCATGGATGTTTCTATCTCTCCTTCTTCCTTCTTCTCTGAAATAAACAAAAGTATAATAAATAAATAAATAAATAACATGGGTCTACTACAGACTGAATGTTGTATCCCCTAAAATTTATACCTCAAAGTTGAATCCCCATGTGGTGGCGTTTGGAGGTGATAAGTCCTGAGGGTGGGGCCTCATAGATGGGATATTAGTGCCCCCAGAGCCCCACACCCCTCACCCCTCCTCCACATGAGGACAGGAAGCAGGCCTTTTCCCCACAGACATCAGTCTGCTTGCAATCTGACCTTGGACTTCCCAGCCCCAGAACCGTGAGAAATAAATGTCATTTAAAAGTCAACTAGTCTGCGGCATTCTGCTAGAACAGCCCAAGCTGAAGAAGACAGGGTTTGTTTGTAAAAACAAAACCGTTGTTATAGTTTTGCCCATTAAAAAAAAAAAAAGTCAAGTCATAATCTGAAAATTAAAGGCACCTCTTTAAATTCAACCAACTTCTGTCCACAGGAACGCGCTCACTGGTGGGCCCTTATTTGTCTTTCTGTCCAGCCCTTTGATTCTGTAGCTGAAGAGTTCTTTCTCCCATGCTCCACCTTTTATTCTCCTTCCTGAATAGGCCCAGGCTCCTGGTTTAGGACACCCAATTAACCAGGGTCCCTGAATACTAGGCAATGTGAAAATGCACCCGGCCTTCGATGGGAAGCTCTCAAGAGCACGCCTGTGGGAATCACCTTCATGCTGTATTCTCTGTGACTATCTCTCCCACCCCCAGGAGCATGGAGAACAATTGCGAAGATAGGTTCAAATTGGAGCAAGACAGCAGCCCTCCTTAAAAGGCTTAAACTACGCACTCTGAAATCCTGACAGCATCACCGGTGAGCAGCATGGTAGACTGTGGATTGTTAAAGAAATGATCCATTCCTACAAGTACCAGAAGTCTTTCTCTTTTATTTTAAAGGGCACACTGGGGCAGACGGTGTTAGGGAGATGCATGAGAAATAGCACAGGGAGGAAAATGTACAAGGTATTTTGCAGTTGCATTTTTGAAACATGTCTATTTTGGTGTTCCTTGTACCAATGCATCCCCTTGTCGGCGAGAGGGATATATTCCGTGCTCATGATGAGCTCCCCAGGATCATGGAACCAAGAGGGTTCTCAAAGATTCTGTGAACCAGGAGAGGTTTGACCACCTCAGGGTTACGCCCGCTCTCTAACTTGGATGGGGGCCAGGAGGGCAGCTTTGTTGCCGCAGAAACCTCTGTCCCCTGTTTAGACAGGTGAGCACCACAGTGTGTCATTATATCACTGAGGGAGGCAGATCTTAATGGCATCAATGATAGTCTGATGTAGAATCGCAGAATTCTTACATCTAAAACCAAGTGGCTTACACAATCTGAAGACCCAGTCTTAGAGTTGATGTGAATGGCTATCGATTTCCAAAACCTAGGTTGCTTGGCAGACCATGCAGCAGTGTTCTAAGAAGTTCTCGTTGGAGGTTACTGTTGGATAACACCCAGCTATAAAAGTGATTTAATTACTTACCTAAATTTTAAGTAGATTACCAGGAGAGAGAAGGATTTAAGCCAGTGGTTTCTTTTTGTCAGAGACGCATAAACCCTTTGAAATAGTACCAAACAGACTCTAAGCTAGAGGTGGGACTGGTTTGGGGTTAAGTTAACAAGAAACTATGCACACTAGCTATTAAGATAGCCGTGGGCAAACTATGGCCTGCGGGCCGGATGCGGCCTGTTCGGCTGTTCTATCCGGCCCTCGGAGCCGAAAGAGCGGAGGGTTCTCTTGCTCTCCCCTCCGCTCCTTTACTTTGAATTTATATTAGTTCACACAAACACTCCATCCATGCTTTTGTTCCGGCCCTCAGGTCCAGTTTAAGAACCCACTGTGGCCCTCGAGTCAAAAAGTTTGCCCACCCCTGTATTAAGAGAACAAAATTTTCCATCTTGTAATAATATTTTCAACTACTCTTCCTGTGCACCTTTCCACGTTAAACTTTACCTGAAGACGGAAAGCTTATATTGTAGACAACCTTGTGGGCAAGGCAAGTTTCAGTGCTTGTGTGGAGGGCAAATCTTCACCTTGCAATTGTGGGTGCTTTGCATTGAAGACAGAAGCCACCACTGAGGTATAAGCAATTTGCACAACCTCATAAAATATTCCATCTTGTATTCTTTTTGGAGGTAGAGGATTAAGAAGCAGATTCTGCAAATATTGTTGCAATCAGGTAGAGAATTATCCAGAATAAATATTCTTAAAATACTGTTTAAGTAATCTACCCCAAGGATGTCCTCATTCACTTCCTTTCATTTCCACTTTTCAAAATTAAGGTAGTTTTGTAGACTTTTCGGATGTGATGAAAATGCATTGCTGGCTCCATTGAGGCTGAGATGTCTCAAGAGTGTGTGTGGATAAATACCAACCTTCTTGATTAGACATAGTGTCCTACGGAAAAGGCTCGAATGTGGCAGTAAGTCCATAATTTATCAGTGAGAGGACAGAAATCAAGATGAATTATCTGTGAATGAACCCAAAGAGGATGTGAGCAAATGATATCAGATGGCTTCTGAATGCACATGTGATCGAAGGAATGGAACCCCATTATCTGATCATCGCTAATGGACACTGGGAGAGGGAAGACATCAGAGACGACACAGTGGCTCGATGAAGAAGGATGGCTTGAGGCAAACCCTGTTCAATTGAATTGGAAAGAACTAAACCAAATAATGCCATACATCTTTGCTTAATACATGAGAAGTGAATGCGGAAGAGTCGTGTTTGAGGATGATGCTGAGGAAATGGGACTCAAACCAAGATAAATAATGTCCAGGGGTTGTTGCGGAGACCAGCGGGGTGAATTGAGATCAATGATATCAAGCACCAATATTTAAATGTGCTAGTGGCAAATCCAGATCAGCGTTCCCAGATTTAAAAATAAATAAAAGAAGGGAGTGTCCTGAGTGGAATTTTGAGTCGGGGGAGGATACAAGCTGTGTCCAGGGGCTCTGACTGATGGCTGACTCAGCATGTGCCCCCTGTCCTTCTGCAAGCATGCCCCTAATTTGGTTCAGTTAATGTCCCCACTTCTAGCCAGCGCTTCTCTGCCATGGTGGGCAACAGAAGACCTAATTTCCAAAGATACGCATAATATGTAATACATTAATATACCCTGTTCACATCAACCTTAGGAAAATTAGGAAGGGTTCACTCAAGTTATTCACTGTAGGGTCTGTCTGCCTCCCACTGGGTGTAAAGGGAGCATACTCCTCCACCAGCTATGGGCAGTCACCCTACAATCCAAAGACACAAGCCTCAGAATGAAGCCAAGAGTTGCTATGGCTGAGTATTTAGAAAGAAAGCAGCATTAGTCATAGAAATAACCAACCCAAGACTTTCCCAACCTTTCCATTTCCTGTTATATAATATAACCTTCCTTCTTCTTTAAGGCAGTCTGAGTTTGTAAATTGAGACAGAGGGGAGGTGTGGGGGAAGGGAAGGGACTTTGGTTAAAAACCCTCTTCAATTTAAGAAACATATTTTTCAAGAAACATATTTTTCAATGCCTTTCTGTTCACTGAACAGTATTCTTTGATTATCTTGATCTAATTGGAGCTGACTGTTTAAAGCGCCCCCCCCCCCCACCAAATGCATTATATAATCTGCTGCTCAGATGTTTTGAGATGGACAGGAAACACATTTAGAGATAATCAAGCTCTGATGCACTCTCTCCAGGACATCCTCGGCTCTAGAGACCGTGTTGCTGCATCCACTGGGAGCTCCATCCCCTACCCCTCTTGCATGTGTTTTGATTTGAACAGACTATTTGAATGTTTGCCTGTTGCATTTAAATGGCCAAAGCTATTGAGAGAAAATGATTTCGGAAAAAGTGTGTGTCTTTGGTATCGTATTTGCCTCCATGCCTATAATGCGCTATCTCTTCTCGCATGGAAGTGAACCTTAGCGCAAGCACACTCAGGAGTCGGGAGCAGGACCTTCACATTAAAAATCGGGCTTTCTCCCTAGGTGCCCGTCAGCAGATGACTGGATCAGAAAACGATGGTACATCTACACAGTGGAATACTATGCTGCCATAAAAAGAAGGAATTCTTACCATTTGTAGGCACCTGGTTGGAATTGGAGAACATTATGCCAAGTGAAATAAGCCAGTCAATGAAAGAAAAATACCACATGATCTCACTCATTTGTGGATAATAAAAAACATTATAAACTGATGAACAAAAAAATAGATCAGAGGCAGTAAAGCATCAAACAGACTGTCAAATTACAGCGGGAAGGTTAGGGAGAGGTGGCGGAAATAAGAGATCAACCGAAGGACTTATATGCATGCATATAAGAATAACCAACCAACGGATGCAAAACATTGGGGGGTGAGGGCATGTATGGGAGTGGGGTGGGGGGGGGCAATGGTAAGATATGTACACATATAATACCTTAATAAAACAAAAAACTCAGAAAAAAAATCTGGCTTTCTCTTGGAAGTTTCGGCAATGTGTCAGTACATCAGCCACGATCTTTTGCCATCCACCCTCGGCCTGTGGAGAACCTCGTTTAACTCCCCTTCTCTCTGGTGCCAGGGCGAAACGAAAAGAATGCCTGCTTAGTTAGACAGAAGGTTTCCTGTGGCCCTGTTCCTGCCACTTCCTAGCCCTGTCACTTTCAGGAGGTTGACCTGGACATCCCCAGCTTGTCAATCCTTTTCTGGGGTCCATGTTTACATTCTCGTGAGCTCAGGGGTTCAAGGAAGATGCTGACTTTCTGAGCCTCGATTTCCTCAAGTGACTTGACAACTTTACAGAGAGAACACATGCAAAGGTTATTTGAACATCAGAAAGGTCAGTTGATAGCCCTGGCTGGTGTTTCTCAGTGGTTAGAGCATCAGCCCACACACCTGAGTGGTGATGGGTTTGATTCCTGATTAAGGGCATGTACCTGGGTTGTAGGTTCAATCCCCAGACCAGGTCAGGGCACATGGGGGAGGCAACCAGTCCATGTGTCTCTCTCACATCGACGTTTCTCTCTCTTTCCCTCCCTCCCTCCCTCCCTCCCTCCCTCCCTCCCTCTGTCCCTTCCTTTCACTCTCTCTAAAATTAATGAGCAAATATCTAGTATGAAATACTTTCTTAAAAGCTATACCTCCTCATTCTCCCAGCTGAGTTCAATTCCCACGGCTGGTCCCCTTTCTTCAGGGGGATCTGAGGGAGGCCTGTCCAGAACCCACCTCTTACGTGAGTTTGTTCGTTTTGTCTGTCTCTAACATCCTTGATCTAGGTCTTTGCACCGCTTGCAGCTAGTCCTCTAGCTCATCCATCCTCTCTTTTCTCCTTTGAAGATCCCTTGCATTTCTAGGGATGGAGCCTCTGTGAAGGTGACTCATGACCTTCCTCTGACCTCTCTCCTGGGCTCCCTTCCCCATGTGAGTGGTATTGCAGATGCTTCCGGGCAGACTGATGTGACATCTCTCTGATGATTCCTCCTAAGCTGAGTCTTCTTTCTCTACCGCTGTCACCTACATTGGCCCTGAAAGCCACAGAAAGAGCCCAACAGCCCCACCCATGTTCCTCCTCCTCCGTCTCTGCTTCCCAACAAATCTGCCTCTGAATGAAGTTTTCCCATTTCTTAGCTTGAAAAGGACCTTCTATTCTCACCCGAATGTGCACATGTGTAATTTTCCTACAGAAGTTCTCCCCTTTGGTCCATCTGGTAGACTCTGTCTCCTTGAACAGCAGTGACTACCTTTGTGGATCAGCTCCTGCCCTGTGAATTAGCCGAGATCTCCACATTTCCTTCTCTTCTTTTAGAAAACTTTGCCATTCATCTCTGACCTTAAAAACTGCATTTTTGGTGATGAATGGCCCTTTCAATGAAATATTTCTTAATTCCCTGAATGTTGATGGTGTTCATTATCTTTATTCCTTATTGGAAACACATGAGGGGTATTCTGAAATCAAATTCGTATTTTAATATTTTTTCTAAAAATGCCTGCAGAATGATAATTATGGGCACATGCAATGTTAGGTCCTAGCTATTCTATAGCGAGGGGAAAAGTGTTGGTGCGCAGACTCAGTGAGGTCTTTTTTCATAAAAATATGTGCCCTGAACTTACGTATCCCTCCCATGTGAAGTGGCTGAAGTCGGGAACAAGGAGAACTTGACCTGAGCCCTTGTCCAGGTCCCTGGGTGATATTTAGAAGCTGGTGACTTCAGCCACCTGCCCGAGACCACGCCCAACTGTGGAGAAACACACCTTCTCCTGTTGGAGCCACTGCTTTCGGGCGTTCCTGGATCTCAGCTGCTCAGCATTTACTTACGTTCTCGAGAGCTCAGCTATGACACAGGGAGTCTGTAAATGTAGAGATTTACACAGGTGCATTTTTTGGCTGATGGCATCGTGCAGGTAACCATGTGGATTTATTTGAATCCTGCCCGTGGGCTTCACTGTTCCTACTTTACAGACCGGAAAGGGAAACTCCCGGGTTTCAGGAACTGGCCTATGTTATGGAGGTGACAGGCCGTGCCCAGCCCCCAGGTCTCTGTCCTCCCTGAGACATCCAGCCCTGGTTCCCATCTGTAACTCTTCTGCCTGAGCGTCAGACAACGTCTTTCTTCTCCTTTTCCTCTTTCTTGCTCAGAATGCTTAACATAGGCCTCGCACGGCTGGAACTCATTAAATATTTACTTCTTCCCTTGGAATGCAGGCTTCCCAGTCCGACAGGAGAATTCCCTTCCTTCTGTAAAATGCAGTCCTGAGAATGAGCCCAACGAAGCCTAATTTCCTTTCAGAGAATGTGTGTTGGACATCGCATCGCCATAAATGATCATCGTGTGCATTTGCAGGAGGGCTCTGTTCTAATGGGACTGCGCTCTCGCCTGTTCCATTTTGCCCAGGCATGTAAATCAGCATGCAAGCAAACAGAAAGCCCTCAGTAACCCACACGGTTGTGGTGCTGCTTGATTATTTGTTTTGTTTTCATTTTAACCGGCCTGCCTGGTTCCCAAGGAGCCATAAGCACTGACATCAGCATTTCTCCAAATCACTCACTTGGCAGAAATAATGGAGTAACTGCACCTCCCCTTGAAGGATGGCTGTTTTCACGAGTAAATCATTTACATCCTTATTATTCATCTCCGACCACGGTGTTTATTGAGATGCTTCCTTGGGGACCACGGAGAGCCTCTCAGTTCCTGATTCTGCAAGTGGACCTGCCCTCTCAGGCCTTTGCCTCCCTCAGTATTCATGCAGCCATGCAAGGGGGTGGGGGGTGGGGGGCAGAATGAGGGCATGGAAACGTCCCCAGATCAGCCCAGCTGGCATGGCTTCAGTGGTTGAGTGTCTACCTATGAACCAGGAGGTCATGGTCCATTCCCGGTCAGGGTACATGTCTAGTTGCGGGCTCAATCCCAAGTGGGGGGCATGCAGGAGGCAGCCAATCAATGATTCTCTCTCATCATTGATATTTCTATCCCTCTCTCCCTCTCCCTTCTTCTCTGAAATCAATTAAAAAATATATTTTTTTTTAAAAAAGGAGGTTCACCCGGCTGAATCCACCAGCCTCCGATTTACTTCTTTATTAACGTTTTCCTTGTAGTCGTGAATACACCAGGTTCTCCTTGGTTTGTCGTGTACTCAGATTTGCTCATTTAATCCCCGAATGGGCCCAACAGGGTAGGTACCATCACACGCCCATTTCCTAGAGGATGAAACCAAGGCACGGGGAGCTCCTGAGCTAGGAAGTGAGGGAACCGGGATCCAGACCAAAGAGTCGGACTCTGAGATGTGTGTTCTCGTTCACTCTTACATTCTCTTTCTATGTCCTAGCTTCCCACTCATGGTCCCAATGATGCTTATCTTCAGTTATGCCCTCAGTTACTTAGAATCTACTACAGATTTCGCTGTTGTGCAGGAAGTCACCGAGGACACACATATATGCGCAGAAGAGAGGTGCTGAGCGAGCCAGGCCCCGATTCGGGAGCATTCCCTATCTGTAGTCACTGCCTTGTAGATGGACACACTGACTGCAGGTCAGAAGCCTTATGGCTAGGACAGTGAGGGGAGTGCGCTCCGTTAGGAAGAAAGTACTTTTAGAGTAAATGCATTATGGATGTGTGACTTAGGAAGAAAATACTTTTAGAGTAAACGCATTATGCATGTGCGAAATTTTGACAGCAAGAAGACGGCTTCCCTCCCTCTTCATCCACAAATGCACGGAAAGAAAAACAGGCCACAAGAGAACATGTTTTCTCCTCTCTCTAGCTCCTAATGACCCTCTCAAAGCTAAGAGGGAGGGAGGGGAAGGATGCAGGATTATGGAATAAACACCAGACCACAGGGCTGCTGTTTAGTCCAGAAAATATTCACACTTTATTGCACTGGCTTAATCTAAATTCGGATGTGTGAGTAAAATAAAGTTTAAATGTATTTACTCCAAGGGCCTCATGTAAAACAGTGTTAAAGAGGTATATATGTCCATGATTTATATCTAATATACATTTATCATTCTATTATGTGATAGAATTCCTTAGTGAGAGTAAACAATGCAACTTACAAATGGGATAGAAAGAAAAGGACTTTGCTAGCCACTGTTTCCTGCTCTATTCTCACCTCTGCTCCAGATGAAACATTTGAAAGATAAGAGTTTAAGCAGCAAAATCCTTTTAAAAAGGTGCTCATACTTTCAACAATAAATATTTTTTAAAAATATAATAAAATGTGGTACCCATAGCTGCACTCAGAATATATACACACACATATATGTGTATATGTATATGTATTTACTGTGTGTCTAAATATATATATATTAGAGGCCTGGTGCACGAAATTCGTGCACGGCGGGGGGGGGGGGTCCCTCAGCCCAGCCTGCACCCTCTCCAATCTGGGACCCCTCGAGGGATGTCCGATGGCCCGTTTAGGCCCGATCCCTCTCACAATCCAGGACTGCTGGCTCCCAACTGCTCGCCTGCTTGCCTTTCTGGTTGCCCCTAACCGCTTCTGCCTGCCAGCCTGATCACCCCCTAACCACTCCCCTGCCAGCCTGATTGATGCCTAACTGCTCCCCTGCCAGCCTGTTTGCCCCTAACTGCTCTCCCCTGTAGGCCTGGTCACCCCTAACTGCCCTCCCCTGCAGGCCATCTTGTGGCCATCATGTGTCCACTTGGGGGCAGGATCTTTGACCACATGGGGAAGCCATCTTGTGTGTTGGAGTGATGGTCAATCTGCATATTACTCTTTTATTAGATAGGATAGAGGCCTGGTGCATGGGTGGGGGCCAGCTGGTTTGCCCTGAAGGGTGTCCCGGATCAGGGTGGGGGTTCCCTTGGGGCGTGGGGCGGCCTAGGCGAGGGGCCTGTGGTGGTTTGCAGGCTGGCCACGCCCCCCCGCGACCCAAGCAGAGGCCCTGGGATCTGGGATTTATTTATCTTCTACAATTGAAACTTTGTAGCCTGGAGTGGAGCCAAGCCTTCTGCTCGCTCCGTGGCAGCAGCCATTTCTGTTGGGATTTATGTATCTTCTATAATTGAAACTTTGTAGCCTTAAGGGGAGGCCAAAGCAGGCCAGGGCTGCAGAAGCTTGGCTTCTTCCATTGCCCTGGGCAACCCTAGCCTCCTGCTCTCTTCAGCTCCGTGGCTGCCCCCATTTCTGTTGGGCTTTATTTATCTTATATAATTGAAACTTTGTAGCATTGAGTGGAGTCTTGGGCCGGCAAGGGCAGGCGGAAAGCTTGGCTTCCTCCATTGCCAGGGAAACCCAAGCCTCCCTCCTGCTCTCTGTGGCTGCAGCCATCTTGGTTGGGTTTATTTGCATATTCCCTCCTGATTGGCTGGTGGGCATGGCTGGTGGGTATAGCGGAGGTACAGTCAATTTGCATATTACTCTTTTATTAGATAGGATATGTATATACAGATATATATGTACATGGCATATATTATCTATATATTATATATGATCTTATTGCATAAAAGAGTGTACCCTCATTTACTGCTGACTCTAACTGTTGTCTTACAGTCATATAGAACTGGGGAGATAAGAAATGTGTGTGGCATTTATAAGTTCTGTTTTGAGACACACTTTTCATTCTGAAACCAGAAATTATTTTGTCGACTTTCCTTATCTGGTTCTTGGACAGTGCTTATCCTGACTGTTGTCTACAAGAGTGTTTCTATGAAGCTCTCAATAGATATGCAGGCTTTCTGGCTTATTTTGGCCACTCTGTGTCTGACAGAGAAAGCGGGTGGAATGGAAAGAACACTGGATTTAGAATCAGGTAACCCGAAAGTAAGATGCCAAGTAGAGCAGGAACTAGCTGGGTAATGTTTGCCGGCTATTTAAAATACCTGAGCTTTGGCCTGGCCAGCATGGCTCAGTGGTTGAGCATTGGCCTATGAACCAGGAAATCATGGTTTGATTCCCGGTCAGGGCACATGCCAGGATAGCAGGCTCAATCCCCAGTAGGGGGCGTGCAGGAGGCAGCTGATCAGTGATTCTCTCTCTCCCTCTCCCTCTCTGAAATCAGTAAAAATATATTTAAAATACCTGAGCTTCAGTTCCTCTTAGGTAAAATGGAAGTCATCTCCATGTCTTAGAATTGTTGTTAACACTATTCTCTGAGATAACGTTTTGGAAGGAAAAACCTTTTTTTTAGACAGATAATCTCTATATATACAACCCTAAGCCACTGGTTGACCATTTGACCAGTCACTATGACGTGCACTGACCACCAGGGGTCAGACGCTCAACCCAGGAGCTGCCCCCTGGTGGTCAGTGCGCTCCCACAGTGGGAGCACTGCTCAGCTGACCTACGTGAGCAGACACCGGACACACAGCTGGCAAGTGCAGCTGCGGCAGCACGAGCCTCTCCTGCCACCACTACAGCGCTACCGAGCAGTGGCGGCGGTAGGTGCAGCGGGACCGGGGTGAGCTGGAGCAGCGTGGCACCCGGCCCAGACTTGGGCTCCTTCCCAGCCGCCTGCAGCTTCATGCACTACCACATCCCTCTGGGGATGTTGGACGGCCGGCTTCGGCCCCATCCCCGCAGGTCAGGCAGGGCTCCCGGATTACTAGAGGGCACAGGCCAAGCTGAGGGATCGTGCATTGAGCCTCTAGTGTTTGATCAACATCTATTGACCAAACTCCAAACTAAATAACTATTTGTAGAAGATGTGGAACCCTAATTGTCCAGTTGGCGGTTTCCTTGCATCGAAGTGTTGGACAGCTCCCGGGTGGCAGCCCTAGTGTGTGTTGTGAAGGCCCAGTGTGCTGTGCTGGCTGCTGCTTCCTCTCTGCATGCAGGGACCTAACGTGGTATTGGAGACCTGCTCAGGGTCTGCCTTTTCATTCCCGAGCTTCTGCCTGTTTCACCCTCACGTAGGAATCTCCTGGCTTGCTCTTTTCTTTGCTGCTCTCCCTTCTTGGAAAACTACTTTTAACTTTCACTTTTTATTAAAAATGTTAAATCAGATGCATGATTCCCTGTTGCTTCCTATCACGCCTTGGGTAAGGCTGATATCCGAAGCCTAAATGAAGATTGAACAGTTAAACACACAGTATTGAGAGTTTCGCCTTTAAAACCACCAGGAACACAATAACAGAAATGCCTTGGCAACAGAATATAAAACAAAAAGTGGGTTGGAATAAATGCAGAAGAACAAAACTTGAAGATCAAAAGCCCCCTGTGATAAACCAGGAACAAGCAAAACTGAAGGAGAACACCGAGTGGGGGGAAATTTGTTTTTAAAAGGAAAACAGAAATAAAAGAAAATTTAAAACTGGGTAATAGCAAGTGGCTTTTTAGAAACGGAATTCTCCTAGGATCTGTTTATGTGCATTCTCTGCCCGACTTCAAAAGCCCAGCGTACCTTTTGATGCGTTTGAAGTTGGAGCAATGCTCAGCAATGGGTAGAGCGTGGCCAAGAGCAAAACTGCCTCTTTGTGGTTGTTTTTTTAAAAAAGTGCAGGAGGCCACAGAGGAGCATGGCGTTCAAGTAGTGGGGAAATGCTTCTAAACGGAGGCTTTATCGAGGCCCTCTGGCCTCACTCCGTGGAAATGAAGGCACAGCAATTAAAGATGACACCCCGCCCTGTGGTCACAGAGATGAAGGTAGCATCGTAAATTATTAACGCAGAGGCATCTGGGTGGGAGCTGCCCTTGGCTGGCAGCGGTCCCCTAAGCCTGCTTTCTGCTTCCTGCTAAGATGCCTTTGAAGGTTCTAGAAAAGATGAACACCTCGGAACATCATGGACATAGAGTTATGACAGTCCCCCTAGAAAGAATCTCCAAAATGTAACAGAAAAAAAGAAAAGGGGCCCGCCAGTGTGGCTCAGTGGTTGAGCGTCAACCTATGAACCAGGAGGTCATGGTTCTATTCCTGGTCAGGGCACACGCCCGGGTTGCAGGCTCTATCCCCAGGGTGGGGCGTGCAGGAGGCAGCCGATCAATGATTCTCTCTCATCATGGATGTTTCTCTCTTTCCTTCTCCCTTCCTCTCTGAAATCAATAAAAATATATTTTTTAATAAAAGAAAAGGGGACACCTTAGAAATACATGTCCCAAAGCAGAGGAACTTTGGCCCTTTGAGAGGTGGGAAGGTGGTGTCTTTGGTTCGTTCACACAGTACACATTGAGAACCTACTGTGTGCCAGGCATCTCCTAGGCACTGGAACAGACGATGAGGTCCCTGTTCCAAACGTATGCCTTCTGGTGATGGGGCAGGCACTGTGTGCATCAGGCCTGGATCAGTGCCTCCAAGAAACAAAGACCAAGGTGAACAGGTCGCTGTCACCAATGTATTCCAGCTCCAGGCCTTAGGTCCCCTTCCCTCTCTGAGACTCCCGTCCCCCCGGTGGCCACAGGGCTTCCCCCTCCACTTTTACCAGGTCTCCATTCAGATAGCATCCTCCTACCCTGGCCTCCCTATTTCAGATTGCAGATCTTGCTCCTGCCAGCTGTTCTTCCCGTCACTTCCCTTTTTACGTTTTCTCCTTAAGGTGTGTCAGGATGTAAGGCATGATCTCTCTTGCTTATTGATCTGCTTTGTTTTCTGTGTCCCATGCTTCTTACCACAAAAACAGAGTCCTTCCTGGTCTTCCTGCTCTGGTCTCGCTGCCTTCCCCACCTGCTCCTGTCTCTAAACCGGGGGTGGGAACATCTGGCCTGCGGGCCATCTGAGGCCCAAGAGATCACTTGGTCTGGCCCTACCCAGGCATTAGCGGTGAGTTAATTAAATATTTGACCAAAGACAGCAGGCCCATTTTTTTAAAAAATATATTTTATTGATATTTTACAGAGAGGAAGGGAGAGGGATAGAGAGCTAGAAACATCGATGAGAGGGAAACATCGATCAGCTGCCTCCTGCACACCTCCCACTGGGGATGTGCCCGCAACCAAGGTACATGCCCTTGACCGGAATCGAATCCGGGACCCTTCAGTCCGCAGGCCGACGCTCTATCCACTGAGCCAAACCGGTTTTGGCAGCAGGCCCATTTTTAAGTGGATGATTTGTATGGCCTGCAAATGATGTTATGAATATCCAAATGGCCCTTGGCAGGAAAAAGCTTCCCCACCCCTGATCTAAAACCTCATACTGCTCCCACCTGGTCACATGTTATTGGAAAACTTCAAAAATTAAGCCATAGAATGGGGGAAGAGATAAATGTGTATATATATATGTATGTGGGAGAACACAGATGAGATGGCACTTGTCTGGTCTAGCTGGGAAATAGGTATTTGTTGTATTTTTTCCCATTAACTCTGTGGGTTTTTTCATATAAAATTCTGGGAGGAGATCTCATCAAATAAATAAATGTCATGTGTGGAACCTATTTTGACCTGACTAGAACAAGCTAACTATCAGGATATTATTATTATTTTTTAAAATATATATTTTATTGATTTTTTACAGAGAGGAAGGGAGAGGGATAGAGAGTTAGAAACATCGATGAGAGAGAAACATTGATCAGCTGCCTCCTGCACACCCCCTACTGGGGATGTGCCCGCAACCAAGGTACATGCCCTTGACCGGAATTGAACCTGGGACCCTTCAGTCGGCAGGCCGACGCTCTATCCACTGAGCCAAACCAGTTAGGGCAGGATATTATTTTAGACAACCGGGGAAGTAGGATCACTGATGTGACAGTAGCTGATAGTACATAAACAATGCTATTAGCTCCTTAAAGCATGATAGCTTAATAGGTATTGTGATTAAAAAAACACACCTCACATTTTAGACAAATATATTGAAATGTTTTCTGACTAAAGTGCTATGGTGCCTAGGATTTTCTTTGCAGTGAGGAAACAAATGTTGAGGGGAGAATCGAGGTGAAAGTAAAACAAGTTTTCTGTCATTTGTAACAGAAGATGGCTGATAAGTACCTGGGGCTTACACCATTCTTTTCATGTTTGCATTCTTCTGAAAGTCCACATAATAAAAATTTAAGTAGCAGCCTGTGTTCCTCTCTCCTTCGCCACACCATATGGAATCACATTTAGTTTACCTCTTTAGCTGGGCCACAAATACATTGTGGTGTCTCCAGGTCCTAGCATGGTGCCTGGGTGCTTAATGAATATTTGTCTTATGGAATTTGAAATGCTGAGAGTAATAAAGCCATATAAATATTAATTAATTCTAGTAAAGATACTTTAACATGTATTACTATTCTCTCATTAAGTAACACAGATGGAAATTGACTTTGCTAATTAAGGCCATCTGACTGTTTAGAAGCTTTAGAATTCTGTGTGAGTGCAAAGAATGTGTGCAGAACAATTCTGTCAGGTTCTAACTTCCAGTTCACCACTTTCCCCCGGGTTCTCCCTTTCCTTCTCTTCGCGACCACTCCTTAGTCAGAGTCCCTTAGTGGGTCTCTGTGCTTTTCCTAGCTGAGTGGGCATGCATGGCCCGGCGGGACTGGGAAAGTCAGAGCTACGAAAACAGCAGGCACTTCCCTCCAAAGGTACAAATGAACACCCATCCTGAGATACCTCCTGGGTCTCAGGCAGGTGTCAGAGGTCCCAGGGCAAAAAGCTGTGGGACGCTCAGACCACAGGCTGCCTGGTACAGACTAGCTGCTGTACACGCGCCAGTGGTGTGTCTCTGTGATGCAGTAGCCTTTTTGTGCTCTCTGGGTCTCACCTGGCACACCTTCTGCTCAGGACGTAGCTGCGGCTTGGAGAGGAATGGCACCTGTGCAGCCAGGGGAGCAGACACAGAGCACAGTGCGCATTTGTGTCGCCCTGAGTGGCATCGCACGAACAGACTCGTGAGGAAGGCACAGGCTCTCCCAAGTGAGATACGTATTTTTCCAGGACCAAGGACAGCGCCTAAGCCAGGGGTAGGGAGCATCTTTTCTGTCCAGGCCCATTTGGATATTTGAGGGTCATACAAAATTATCTACTTAAAAATTAGCCTGCTCTATTTGCTCAAACATTTAATGAACTCACCCCTCATGCCTTAGAAGGGCCAGACCTAATGATCTCACGAGCTTTATAAGGCCCATGGGCGATGGTCCTCACCCCTGAGCTCTAAACCTGTCTTTAAGCCCCTGTGGTTAGAATGGGAAATTCCAGCATTAGCGTTTCTGGAGAGAAGAAAGTTGTTCAGATCCCTTCTGTAACAAAAAATTTACAGCATGTAATATTTCCTGCCAAGTGTGTCATTCCACTTTTAATTACATTTTTTCATCATTTGCCTTAGATGTGCAGTTTTCGAAGGCATATAACTTGATCTTCCAAGTAAATCAGGAATTAACTTCATCGTGTGGCAAACCAGAAATTATGGAACCAGGTGCCTAATAAACAAGAGTGAAAGTCAACACAAAACTGTCATGACCTTCCCGGTGTTTGTAGGAATGACACTGAATGAGCTCTCCTTTGAATACCTTTAGACTTATTCAATTGAGACTTTTATTTGATCATTGGTACATTTTAGGGAATTATGCAATGAATTGTGTTATCTCTTTGCTCAACTGTGCAATTTATAAAAAATATTCCTTTTACTACCTCCTGTCCAAAAAAAAAAAAAAAAAAAAAACCAGAAAAACACCCTTTTCATCTACATCTTTTAATAGCAATGTTTAGCACCCAGAGAATACACATCATTACCTGATGTTATATTTCCCTCATGCTACAGATGGAATTAATCCTATAGAAACCCACGGGAATTTAAAAATATATCCCATTCATCTGGACTTTGTCACATGAGCCAATGTTTTGGATTAAGCAGAAAAATATTGATAAGATTGATTATATTTTAAAACTGTGATCAATGTTTGATATATTATAAATGTAACTATACATAATCCTGTCCTTATTATATATAAATACTATGTACATATACGGGCAAAACCATGAATCTGTGTGTTGGTTAAATACAAACTGGATAAAAATATTCTTGCTGAGAGAAGGCTCATGAAATCATTTGGTCTAGCCCTGCCAAGGCATTAGGGGTGAGTTAATTAAATGGTTGACCAAATAGAACAGGCTAATTTTTCAGTTGATAATTTTGTATGGCTCGTGAATGATGTTATAAATATCCAAATGGCCCTTGGCAGAAAAAAGGTTCCTCACCCCTGGTTTAGTTACTGAATTTAATGTAATAACCAAAAACATAGAAATTATCAGAATGGAAGGAAGAAATCTTGTCATTGAAAGTATCCGGGGGGTGGGGGGGAATTATCAGTATACATTGCACTTCCTATGTTTTAGGCAAGACAAACTCTTGCTGACTGGCTTTGCAGATTTAGGAATACAACCCTGTTAATTTTGAAGTCGCATGTAGTTGATTTGGTTAAGACTTCTTTTGCGGGGGAAGGGAGAGGATTTGATTTGGGGAGGAAGGAGAAGATTTGATTTTGTATTCCATCAGGCCATAGATTATTTGTTCCTCAACTTTAGAAGACTTTGAGACCACTGGCAATTTATCCGTTAGTTTACCTGTAAAGGGAAGAATTCACAGACCAGACTGCAGTGTCTCAGCCTTCAAACCCACAGTGAGTGCATGTAGGAAACTGTGATCATTGGAATGGGTTCCCATCTGGAACCTGCTGTGACACTGGACGGAGCAAATTTCAACCTTATTTAAGGAGCGTTTGGAGGTCTAAGTCCAGTTTGTCACTTCCCCGTCCTAATTTCAAGCTGAGTTAAGGATTCCATTTTCCTTTGAAGTTAGAGGAGGCAGCACATTTAGATCCTGTCTGAAGGAATCAGAAAAGCAGGCGAGGAAAGTGGCGTTACAGAACACAGAATGATGGGCAGGAGTTCTTCCTGATACCAGAAAGAAATAGCTGTTATTTCAAGGATCATTTAAAGAAAATAAATATTTTTTAAAACTACCACTTTAAGATGGGTTTTGTGACTTACCCAATAGCAATTTTTAAGCGTAGGTTTTTCTGCATATAAAATTGTTTAATCTCGGTGTTTAATTATATTGATGGTCATTAGCAAGTAAACTTGGTAACACTTTAAAGAAGCTTGCAACTGGAAAAAAAAAGTAGTGCTTCAACCATTTAAACTAGCTGTCATTTAGCTTGTCATATGAGCAGAATCATTTTTAAAATTGCAAAGAATGTTAAGTCTAATTACATGTGTGTGTGTGCATTCCCAAGCTAGGGAGTGTGAGAGGGAGGGAGGGAGAGAAAGAGAGTGAAAGAGAGAAAGAGAGAGAGGAGACAGAGAGAGAGAGAGAGAGAGAGAGAGAGAGAGAGAGAGAGAGAGAGAGAGAGGAGAGGAGAGGAGAGGAGAGGAGAGGAGAGGAGAGAGAGAGATAGAGGTGTTTGGGAAAATATAAGAAAGTACATATTTGAAATAACAGCATCTCATGATTTTTGCTTTGATATCCTACTTTGAGGGCCTTACCATCTCCAAGGACCGTGACTTTCTGCATTCTTGATGGCACCATTAAACAACTGTGCAACGCTCATTCTAGAACAAAAACGCGCAGGCAGGGACCCTGGAATTAACCGAGAATACAAATTAGCTCACAGATTTATTCCTTACTCTGACACAGTAAACAAATATTGATGGCTTCCTGCGGTGTAATCCATCCTTCTTCATTGCTCCACAACTCACTCATAGCTTCTTCATTTTCTCCTCAATGCGTCTAAGTGGGTGATTCATCTGTACCTCCTGAAATATTAGTCTGTTTGCATTCCTGCTCATCCTAACAGATTGTACATCATTAAAGTAGATCCTTGTTCTCTTTCTATTTGCTTTTTTTTCTTTTTGAGTTTTTTTTAAATAGAAGAAATGTCATTGTTTTATTTAGCAATAATGTTTTGATTACACACAGTGGTATTATCTTTTTAATGACTTTGTGTCCAAATGCATCTTGCGTGGCTAAACTATGGACTATTCAAAGTAAAATTTCGTAGTAAAAGTATCTTTCCCTCCTTTTTTGCATAATATCATAATCCTTCCTGAGTGATACAGTCATTTTGGATGAAAATCACCTCCAGAGGTCTGTCCATCTTTCTACTTAGAGCAATATTGGGATTGAGAAAATGCTGCTATTGCCCGCAGGATTTTTATTTTTATTTGTGTTTTAGAATGAATAACGTCTTCACGTGTCTACAATATGAGAAAGATTCAGCACTAGAAATATTTATTATATTTGTCGTCCCTGATTCTATTTGATCTCAGAACTGCTGTTTTGAGAATATGTAGACACACCACAAAGTGATAAAATGACACCAAAGAGAAGCGTCCCGAATCGGAGATGAGCAAACTCTAAGACTGAGATAAGAACTCATAGTTTCTCCGAGCATGTACGTTAGAGTGTCTAAGACGGGCCCCTGGGAATGGAGAGCCAGCCTCAGGCCCTGTTTCTCAGGTGCTGATTGGGTCGAACATGGACCATTGCCATCGGTTGCTATTCAGTTTGTATTCACTTTGTAAAGTGTTGCTATTCACTTCCCAGATTCCATGTTGGGGGTCACAGGCATATGTGTCCTTTAATGACACTGAACACAGATTGCTGCTCTCACAATGCACTTTACCTCTGTGTGGTGTTTTCACTCATGGGTGGGAAAGATTGTGTTCCACAGTGTTGCCGCATCTAAATTCTCTGGTTAAACTATGTTTTGCCTTGGAGAAGGTGACAAGATTAGGCCTGATAAAGTGAAGGGTGTGTCCCTCACAATTTGGCTGGAAGTCATAAAGTTCCTCCAACCACGTGAGCAGGAACTTTATAGAGCGTCACACCGATTTGCACCCCAGGATTCCACTCCCTGCAAAACCAGGATTTCAGTTCGCAGAGGCAGGAACTTCATCCACGGAGCTTGGTAAACTCAGACATTGCAGTGCCGTCACATATGCTATTAACTGATCATTGATAACAGGACACAGGAGAGGATCAGCGACAGTATCTTCGGAAGGAAGCTATCGACTCGCTGGGCCCAAATCTGTGTGTCAGTGATGTCACCTAGGCCAAGAAATAGTACATAATAAGTGATCAAATGTCTTCATTTATGTAGGTAGTGGTTTGGTAACAAACTAGATATGGCATCTGAAATGATTTGATACCACGAAGGCCTCTGTTCTGGGGTTGATACGAGTGTCTAATGGGACGAAATCAATTATGACACAAAACCAACCTTAGGCAAGTCACACAGTCTCTCTGAACTCTGCAATTTCAACATTTGTAAAATGCAAAATGGAGCGATTCATGGCGTCATTGTGTAAGAAGACATATGAAAACCATGAAATATACCTGGGTCAAGTCATTGATTGCTATTGTTAGACAGAATCTTGGTGTAAATATACCCAGTCTTTGCGATCTTTGTGACATTCTCCACTAGCAAGCATTTCCTCCTCACTGCAGATCTCCCTCCTTCCCATGTCAGCAGGAATCTAGGGTGGAGATGAGTCAGGGAATAATGGGGAACTAAGGAGAATGGGACCTCAGCATCGTGCAGAGCATCGTGTAAGCCTCAGAGACGCTGCATAACAGCAGCTCATTGGGCTAATTAATCAGAGGTTAATTATTTCACCTTCCTGGACCTCAATTTCCTTGTGTATAAATCTTTAGAAAAAATGATCACGTATGGTTGTTGAATAACAGGCTATGATCTCAGAGCAGTCCCTCATTTTGTGTCAAATTCTTGCTGATAGCCACTGACTGTTAGAAAACATTAACATTTAGTGTCTGGTGTACCTCCCGCCGTGTTTGGGTTCAGAGCCGAGCAGTGGGTCAAGATGATTTTTTGCAACCTCATTCTTTTGAGAATAGTCCTGTTGTAATACGTAATGTGGTCAGAGGCAGGCGGTGTTATAGCCATGTCCAGCTCCTCTCTTGCAGTTTGGTGTGTGATGGGTAACGCCATACAGCTGATGGCTGATAGGTTCTGCACATCTGCTAGATGCTGCCATGTGTTGGTGCTGTGTCACTGACTGTAGTAATCACACTCCCTAAAGCGTGCGCGCGCGTGCACACCCACAGTGCTGGAGAGGAGGAGAGATTAGAGCACTTTCACGTTGCACTCACATAAAGAATCTGATAGTCCTCACCTCTATTTTACAGATGAAGAAAGTAATGCCTAGAGGTTCTAAGTAATTTGCTTAAGGCACATAATTAGTGAGTAACAGACAAGATATAAAAATCACGTTATTTATCTTTTATTGCGGTGTGGTACTAGAGCTTTGGAAAAATCCCCAAAAGTTCCACTATACATGTATTTTTATTTATATAATATATGTAATATGTTATATATTTATATGTAATATATATTATATATTTCTATTTTATTAGCAGACAAATTATGAAAATCTAGATTTAGGAGTAAAATAAAGTGGTTCTATTCACATTTTAAGAATTATTATTACAATTTCCATCACGAGAAAGACTTTTTTTAAAATTTCTTTATTGATTAAGGTATTACATATGTGTCCTTATTCCCCCATTACCCCCATCTCCCATTCATGCCCCCTGTTGTCTGTGTCCATTGATTAGGCTTATATGCATGCATATAAGTCCTTTGGTTGATCTCTCCCCCTTACCCCCACTGTCCCCTACCTTACCTGAGGTTTGACATTCTGATTGATGTTTCTCTGTCTCTGGATCTATTTTTGTTCATCAGTTTATGTTGTTCATTATATTCCACAAATGAGTGAGATCATGTGATATTTATCTTTCTCTGCCTGGCTTATTTCACTTAGCATAATGCTCCATCTCCATCCATGTTGTTGCAAATGGTAAGAACTCCTTTTTTACCGCAGCATAGTATTCCATTGTGTAGATGTACCATAGTTTTTTTAATCCACTCATCTGCTGATGGGCACTTAGGCTGTTTCCAAATCTTAGCTATGGTGAATTGTGCTGCTATGAACACAGGGGTGCATATTTCCTTTCTGATTCGTGTTTATGGTTTCTTGGGATATATTCCTAGAAGTGGGATCACTGGGTGAAATGGGAGTTCCATTTTTAGTTTTTTGAGGAAATTCCATACTGTTCTCCACAGTGGCTGCACCAGTCTGCATTCCCACCAGCAGTACACGAGGGTTCCTTTTTCTCCGCACTTGTCATTTGTTGACTTGTTGATAATAGCCATTCTGACAGGTGTGAGATGGTACCGCCTTGTTGTTTTGATTTGCATCTCTCTGATGATTAGTGACTTGGAGCAGGTTTTCATATGTCTCTTGGCCTTCCTTCTGTCTTCTTTCGAAAAGTGTCTATTTAGATCAGTTGCCCATTTTTTGATTGGGTTGTTTATCTTCTTTTTGTTAAGCTGCATGAGTTCCCTGTAAATGTTGGAGATTAAACCCTTATCGTTGATATCATTGGCAAATATGTTCTGCCATGCAGTGGGCTTTCTTGTTGTTTTATTGATGGTTTCCTTTGCTGTGCAAAAGATTTTTATTTTGATATAGTCCCATTTGTTTATTTTCTCTTTAGTTTCCATTGCCCTAGGAGCAGTATCAGTGAAGAAATTGCTTAGCATATGTCAGAGATTTTTCTGCCTGTGGATTCCTCTAGTATTTTTATGGTTTCCCGTCGTATGTTTAAGTCCTTGATCCATTTTGAGATTATTTTTGTGTATGGTGTAAGTTGGTGGTCTAGTTTCATTTTTTTGCATGTATCTGTCCAATTTTCCCACCACAATTTATTGAAGAGACTTTCTTGACTCCATTGTATGCTCATGCCTCCTTTGTCAAATATTAATTGAGCATAATGATTTGGGTCGATTTCTGGGTTCTCTATTCCATTCCATTGATCTATATGTCTGTTCTTGTGCCAATACCAGGCAGTTTTGAGAACAGTGGCTTTGTAATACAGCTTGATATGTGGTATTGAGATCTCACCTACTTTGTTCTTCTTTCTCAAGATTGCTGTAGCTATTCGGGGTCTTTTTTTATTTCAGATGAATTTTTGGAGAGTTCGTTCTAGGTCTGTGAAATATGCTGATGGTATTTTAATGGGAAGTGCATTGCATTTATAGATTGCTTTGGGTAGTATGGACATTTTGATGATGTTGATTCTACCAATCCATGAACATGGTATGTTCTCCCATCTGTTTATGTCTTCCTCTGTCTCTTTTTTCAGTGTCGTGTAGTTTTCCTCATATAGGTCTTTTACCTCCTTAGTTAAGTTTATTCCTAGGTATCTTATTTTTTTTTTTGGTGCGATGGTAAATGGGATTGCTTTTATAGTCTCTCTTTGTGTAAGTTCATTATTGGTGTATAGAAATGCCATAGATTTCTTGGCATTAATTTTGTATCCTGCTACATTGCCGAATTCATTTATTAAGTCTAATAATTTTTTGATGGAGTCTTTAGGGTTTTCTATGTACAGTATCATGTCACCTGCAAATAAGGACAGTTTTACTTCTTTTCCAATTTGGATGCCTTTTATTTCTTCTTCTTGTCTGATTGCAATGGCTAGTACTTCCAGCACTATGTTGAACAGGAGTGGTGAGAGTAGGCATCCCTCCCTGTCTTGTTCCTGTTCTTAGGGGAAATGGTTTTAGTTTTTGCCCATTGAGTATGATGTTGGCTGTGGGTTTGTCATATATGGCTTTTATTATGTTGAGGTATGATCCTTCTATTCCTACTTTGTTGAGAGTTTTTATCAAGAAAGGGTGTTGGATTTTGTCAAATGCTTTTTCTGCATCAATTGATATGACTGTGATTTTTATCTCTCAATTTGTTTATGTGATGTATCGCGTTTATTGATTTGCGAATATTGTACCATCCTTGCATCCCCAGGATAAATCCTACTTGGTCATGGTGTATGATCTTTCTGATGTACTGCTGGATCTGATTTGCTAGAATTTTGTTGAGGATTTTGGCATCTATGTTCATGAGGGATATTGGTCTGTAATTCTCTTTCATGTGTTATCTTTATCTGGTTTTGGTATTAGGGTGATGCTGGCTTCATAGAAGGAGCTTGGAAGTGTTCCTTCCTCTTGAATTTTCTGGAATAGTCTGAGAAGGACAGGTTTTAGTTCTTCCTTGAATGTTTGGTAAAACTCCCCTGTGAAGCTATCTGGCCCCGGGCTTTTGTTTGCTGGAAGCTTTTTGATGACTGCTTCAATTTCTTCCATAGTTATCAGCCTATTGAGATTTTTAGTATCTTCCTGAGTAAGTTTTGGAAGGTTGTATTTTTCTAGGAATGTGTCCATTTCCTCCAGGTTGTCTAGTTTGTTAGAATAGAGTTGTTCATAGTATTTTTTAATAATTCTTTGTATTTCTGTGGGGTCTGTTGACGAGAAAGACTTTCTGCAGTAATTGGATACCTATGTGTCAATGTCTGTGCTATATCCTATGTAATAAAAGCCTAATATGCTAAGTGTCCGGTTGTCCAGTCAGCCGTTCAACCAATCAAAGCATAATATGCTAATGATATGCTAAGGCCACTCAACCACTCGCTATGACATACACTGACCACCAGGGGCAGACAGTCGACTGGTCAACCAGTCGCTATGACGTACACTTACCACCAGGGGGGCAAATGCTCCAACCAGTAGGTTAGCTTGCTGCTGAGGTCCGGCTGATCAGGACTGAGCGAGATGGACCGGACACGCCCTGGTGCCCTCCCATAGTCCCTTCCCAGCTGGCCAACCTCCCACGTCCCTCCCTGGCCCCGATCATGCACCAGTGGGGTCCCTCGGCCTGGCCTGTGCCCTCTCGCAATCCAGCACCCCTCAGGGGATGTCAGAGAGCTGGTTTCGGCCCAATCCCACAGGGAAAACACTGCTCAGCCAGAAGCCGGGCTCACAGCAGGCGAGCACAGCAGCGGTGGTGGGATGTCTTAGTGCTCCATGGCAGCACTAAAGATGTCCGACTGACGGCTTAGCAGGGAGCGAGTCTAAGCCGTCAGTCGGACACCCCCTGAGGGCTCCCAGACTGCAAGAGGGTGCAGACCGTGCTGACAGGAACCCCCCCCCCCGCCCCCGCAAGTGCACAAATGTCATGCACGGGGCCTCTAGTTATTACATATTGACCTCAAGATTTCAAAGCCTCATCTTCTTCCTAAAGTGAAGGATATCTGTAATTTGTGGGTGAACGACTGTGGGTAACAAAACCACGTCATTCAACATACTGTTTGGTCTGTCTACTCAAAAATATGACATATTTTTCCTTTTAAAATGTGTGGTTGGAACTGGATGTCTTGTCATTTCTCATCATCTTGCCTCCATGTGTTCTGCATTGTAGCACAACAGAGATGGGTGTTTCCGGAATGAGGTGCCCACGTTCCAGCTGCTGTACTTTGCTCGTTGTCACCAGCGCCCCCCCTCCTGTGCTCCTGTGGAATATTACCATCCTCACTCTCCCCACTGATCTCAGACACAGGGGTAGCGCCATTCTATGCAGCCCTATCAGTGATCCCACTTAAATGACATTCGCCATCTTTCCTCCTCAACCTTTCCCAGCCTTCTGCTTCACCCCTTCCCTCCAGCTGCCAAGCAGGGAGGCAGATGCTGCATTTAAATTGCCTTTTGTTTGTTCAGGTTCGGATCTGGACCCTCTCCAGCAGGAGGCCTTGCTGATTGTTCCCTTCCGGGAGGGTCACCTGCCCTGGTTAAATTAGTTGTCCCTTCCTCTGCATGATATGGCACTTGGTCCCTCCAATAGGACTGTAAACAGTCTGATAGTATGACTAGTTGATTTCATTTTGGCCGTCCCTTACAAATTAAAGAACAGCCAGTTGAACTGACTGGATACTACGCCACTAACACGTCTACCGCTCCAATCCTGGTTCAAGCCATATCCCTCGTCTGAATGATTTCAAGAACCTCCTAACAGGACTGTTTGCCTGCCCTTGCCTCCTTGTGTTTAATCATAGAACCAGAGTGATGTTTGAAAACCCCAAGACCGATCATGATCTCATGTCCCCTCTTTGTTCCATTGGTTTCTCATCTCTTGAGTAATAGCCATGATCCTCCAGTGGCCTCCATGTTCTCTAATTAGGTCCCGCCTTCCTTCTCCTGTCACTCACCCCTAATCTCTTCCGCTCCAGAGGTGCATGCTGGTCCCACTGCACCAAGGACTCTTAGGCACCCAGCTCACCCCCCATGTCCTTTCTCAAATGTTCCCAATTATTGAGACAGTCCATGGGCACCCTGCTTAAAAGTGAACAGCCATTTATGGCCTTTCTTCTCTTCTTTCCTATTTTTTTTTTCTGTCTGAAAGAATCCTGGTATATGTTCTTGATGTATTTTTTGCCTCTCTCTACTAGAATGTGAACTCAACAAGAAATTTGTCTATTATGTTCACGTCTGTATCCCTACACCTAGAGCAAGACCTGATAGATAGTATGCACTCAACAATTACTGACTGCATAAATGAAAGAATAGTAAATGAGCCAATAGGAATCTTAATACGTGAGAAGTCATCTAAGCCCTGATGCACTGCTGGAGAGTTCCAGCAAGATGAGGATAGCCCTACATTCTGGTCTGAGAGCACATTCTAGCCATCGTCATTTATCTCAGCCATCCTTTCTCTGGCTGCAGTTGGGAGACACATTTCAGCATTTGCTGTGAAGACTCTGACATCACGCTCTTGGGCGTCCCCAGCATTCTCTGGATGCTCTGCTGCTCAGTAGTCAGACAGGGTGATTGTTGCAATCCTGCTGAACGGCTTAGGCTTTCTGGCCCGTTAGAGTGATACTGGTAGTGCCACGGCCTGACTCCAATGTGACCACAATTTACCTAATCGGGGCAGCTCATGATCAGCTTCCTCTGTCGTTTCAATCTTCATCTCACCTTCAGAGCAGTTTACCGCGCACATGCTCAGAGGCAATTTCTAGTGCAGAGGAAACACCATTCCTCGCGGGTCCCTCAGAATCAAAGGTTGTCTGTAAAGTCACATAAATTACACATAACACAGCTCTCGCATGACCCCGAGAGCTGGATCATCACGGCTGCTCCTCTCTGAACTTTCGGGCTGGGTGCCACATGCCACAGCCACAGCCACGTCCCTGTAATCATAGCCTCTGACCAGGCGGCCGTTTCCCTGGCAGGCTCAGGGTCTGCACCGGGCTGCCGTCCAGGCCACATGGGGAAGGAGCAAGCCCTCACCTCTCGCACGGCTGCTCAAGGGCCTGTCCCAGGCTGCCCTCAGCTCTCAGCCTCTGGCCAGGACTGTCTGTGGACCAAGAGCACACATCACCTTCTGGACATGTCCTATCAGTAAGCCTCTTGGCTCTGGTTTAGGACCGGCGTGGGCAGCTCGTGCCTCTGTTAAATGTAAAGGGTCCCCATCAAAGTGCAGAGCCTGTGCTGTGAGGAGCATGAGCAGCATGGAGACGCATGGCTAGCATCCCATGTGGATGGAGTTTGAGCGCACGGCAGAACAGATGTGACTGCAGTGTCCAGACGGCCCCCCCTCTGTCCACTTCTGTTGGTCTGGTCGGTCACAAGAAGCCAGACTCTATCCTGTGGGTTAACCAGAGCACACAAGGTTGTCACTGTCATTATTTCAACTTAAGAGCATAACATTTTCACTTAGTATGTAAAACTGTGCCAGACTCTAATTTTCACCATATTAGGCCTCAAGGTGGTCTGAGTTTCTAGAGACACACAGGGAACATGGATGGAGCCGAAACTGAGAGATGAGACTGTAACTAAGGCAGACATCTGTGAGACACCCAGGGGGTCATCGCAGGAGGGAGCCCTGAGGGTCACCGTAACTAGAAGGACTTTACTGAAGTGTAGAGGATTTGAACAGATCCTGAGTTACCAGAGTAATGGATGCTGTGACAAAGGGTTGATTCTGCTCTGGAGCCAAGCTCATCGTCCAGGCGTGTCCATAACCCGCCATATTCTCAGACCTGACCACTCTCCAGGTCCACGTGGCTGCCACGGGGCCGCCGCTTTCTCCCGGCAAGTCCCGTGGTCTCCTGACTGCGTTTGCGCACCGCCCGGTGTCCTCTCGGTGACCGTGTCCTCCTCTCAGTCTCTGCCACACTCAGCCTCTCAGCATGTGTTTCAGGATCACTGGCACCGAGTGAGTGATTCTCTTCTCACCTCACAGCACTCTGTCACCCTACCATGGCCCTGCCAGGCTCCCTGCATTGCACCTGCCAGGACCTGCCTTTGATCTTTGGTTCTGTATTCTAGATACCAGATAGCGGGGGGGCGGGGAGGGAGGGAAGAGTGAGAAGTGGGGGACCACTTACTGTTTTCGTAGAAGATTGAAAATGCCCTGTATTTCTGTAAAACAACACAGTCTGAATGCACAGAAATACCACGTGCCAGCGGTGTTGAGCTTGTTTGGGGAAATGGCCGAGAAGGAGTGTGGCACAGGGAGGGTGCACTTGGTGTTAGGACAAGGCCATCACCCACCTGTCCTAGTTCAGGTTCATTGTGTACACGCCCAGAAGGAACGTTCTCCGTGAACGTGGGATTTCACAGCGTGCTCTTCTAAGGTCACCAGACCTTGGCGGCCGTGGCTTCCTGAGGACCTGCTTCCAGGAGCATGTGCCCCTCCCCCACAAGAGATGAGGTGGAGCCTTCCCTTTGTGGGCCCCTCCCTCTAGGAGGCAGCCCCTCTTTCTGCTGGCCAGACTCCGTCTCAGGCCAGCGGGCTCTGTGCTGGCCTTAGGGTGGGTAAATAGCGCTCTCTCGCACTCTGCAAACCAGTACCCACCTTGCTGCTCACAGTGTGTGTCAGGAAAGGACTGTGGGTCAAGCATGAACTTCCTCCACTTTCTCGCCTTCCTTAGGCCTGAGGTAGAACCTGTAACCCACACGAAGGTTGTAATACCTGCAGCAAACAAGACAGAATGTTTCCCAGCCCCGGTGTTAATTGAGATTCCTGGGAGTTGTGTTAGTAATACTGTTATTAACATAAAAAAAGAGTCCTAAAATAAAATTGCTGTTCCTTTTTGCTAATTTTCAAAGGAGCTGACGCCACACACAAAAGCACACGCACACAGGCACGGGCTTCATGGTACCGTTCCTCGTTTGCCCCCTACTGAGTTGACAAATAAGTAGGACAGTCCCTGAGTGTTTTCTGCAGCATCCATCCTCAGAGGAGCTGTGCAGAGGCCGCTTGGCAGTTGATATACTTTTTTCTTGTCATTCCCTCCCCACACACCTTAAGGGACATCCCCTGTGGCTCTGCCAACCCTTCATCTGCATTTGAGAAAACCGGTGCGAGGCAGTCTAGAGGCTCATATGAGGTTAGGGCAGGAAAGCCTCACTGGTCATTCCCCTAACCCTCATCTCGCAGGGATGAACGCCAGAGCTCAGTGATGAGAGGGCTTGGTCAAGGTCACCCAACAAGGTCTTCGCTGCCTGTGTCTGTCTCTGGTCTCTGGACTCAAAGCCTGGGGTCCTTCTGCAGTTCCTATGTCTGCATCTCTGGGAAGAAGCAAGGTCGCCTTAAACAATCTCCTACCCTCTCTCAGGGGCCTGGTGGTCTTTTCATTTATTTCCTTTCCTCGTTGTACAAATCCCCAGATAAGAAGTCCAAGCAGGTTCCTATCTCTGACATTTATTTCTCCGCTTCTCTTAAAAAATATCTAAGTTGGGTTTCATTCCCTGAAGACCTTATTAGGTGAATACTTGCTCACCTGGTCCATGATACCCCTCACGTTACAGTAGGTGCAGATGACAGCAAACCGTATCTTCTCATCACTGTCCTGTGTTTTAACAAAACCCCTACAGAGACTGTGCCTTGATCTCAGGGATCAACATCAATGTGGGAACACTGAGCTGTTAATTCCCCTTTTTTTTAACTCCAATCACACTTTATCTATCATCAGCATGCAATTATTCAGTGCCTACTGTAGGTTGGGCCCTGGGAATAAAGTAATGAACAAGACAGCTACAACTCTTGCCTGCTTGGAGCTTATGTTCTAGTTGGTGGAAATGGGCCATGGGGTGTTATGTTCTGTTGGTTGTGGAGAAGCATTTCATTAGAGATCTACATGGAAAAAGAACATTCTGGAGAGCAAACAGTGGCAACACCCTGAACTTGGAGGAAGTTGGTTCCTAATTGAGACTGAGAGTCGTAAGTGATGGAAGTGCTGTGGAGAGAGGCCAGGTGGAGACGGCAGTAGAGCATGGTTGGCAGTTAAACCATGTTCTTCTGGCCCCAAGGAGACACTTATTGAAAACAGAAGACTGATGGGGTGGGTTCACTCTTAAAAGATCACTGTGGATACAGTGGGGAAGCAGCCACTCAGATGACTGGGGTGGAAGCAGAGAATTGGCTTACTTAAAACCTGCACAGGGAGACGATGCTGCCCGTCTCGTCCACATCACTTTGTGGGAAAGAGGGAGTGGAGGGCTCAAGAATGACCCTCACTGAACTCTGCTTTCCATCCAGATCGGACAGCGTGTTTCTCAGACCTCACCCTCACAGTGGGCTCTGTTTTGCACTTGTGAGCGATTGGTAATGACCCCCTTGAACATCCCCGTGCGTTCCACATTGCCTGTGGCTTTCTGGTTGAAACCATTTTATACGCAAGGTTCCGATTCTCCTGAGGGGAACTGAGGCAGAGCAGAGGAGGAACTGCTTCTGGGACATTCTGAAAGATCTCACCTGGGAGACACACAGAGCAACACACCACACCCTGGGTGGTCTTAGTCCAGAGTTTGACTTTTTACCACATCCTTTTCCTCTGCCCCTCCAAGCCCTTGAATTCCCTCCATGCTTTTATTCTTATTTCATGGACTATCAACTTGACACTAAGCCTGACTGAAAGGTACTTTGAAGACATCGTCCTAATAAATGTGCAGAATAAGAAAGGGTATTGAATGGCATTGGGCCTTTTCCCAGCATCCTGAATATCAAACTTCTATTTTCTATCCATTTAATACAAACTCATACACAGCTCTACCCTGTTCTGAGGCTTTGTTAGTACTGTGTGGCAGCTGTCAGGTGGCCTGAGAACGTTGATCTGCCTTCCAGCATCTCCCAGCTCCCAGCTGGACCAAAGGCCCACGCTTTCCATCTTCGCTGATGGCGCAAGAGAGCCAGGAACTTTCACACCACTGTCATTGTGATGAGCTGGAATGAGTGGGGATTGGATTACTCTGGGTTCTTCTTTTTTAAAAAATATATTATGATTTCAGAGAAAAAGGGAGAGAGAGAAAGAGAGAAACAAACATCAATGATGAGAGAGAATCACTGATTGGCTGCCTCCTGCACATCCCACACTGGGGATCCAGCCTGCAACCTGGACATGTGCCCTGACTGGGAATCAAACCATGACCTCCTGGTTCATAGGTCAGTGCTCAACCACTGAGCCATGCCCGGATGGGCTCTGGCTTCTTCTTTATACACAATCACAGCTTAACCCTTTCATTACACACTTCCAGATTCCTCAGAAAGTATTCTGAATCTTATGATCACATCGTTCAGGAGTGTCGTTAAAGCTGACCAGCAGCCCTCTGAAATTTAGACCTTATTTACCATGATGCCCTCAGGTTCTTTGTCAGGGAGTGGAAGACAAATATCTTCTAAGAAATTCACTTCACAAATGCCTTCCTAAAGGTTACCTTGGTGCTCAAACACTAAGGGAATATAAACACGCTGTTTCAGCCTTGGACGCCCATGCCTCCTCACTCTGCCCAGGATTCACACTGTTAGTACGTGGTCCTCCCAAGCGCACAGACCACCTGCCTCACATGGTCCGATTCTTGCTTCTCACTGTCAGCTGGCCCCTGTATATGCCTGTAACATAACACCTATTATAGCATAACATTCTCTACTTAAATATATCTCCCAAAATGGGTTTTATTTATTCACTTTAAACTGAGTGGCTGACCTGATCTCACTTATTTCTCATGTGAGATTTGTGTTATTAATTCTCTTTTAAGAGAAAAGCGTTAGAGCTTTGAGCTTCAACCCAGCCAGGGCAGATATGGTTGTGAAAAGCAGGGATGGGATATGAACCAAGGTGCCCGACTCCAAAGTCTCTGCTTCATCTCCTACAGGCCTTACCGCTGTTGGTGATCGGGAGAACTAAGGGTGCTCTGTCTGCCTCTGATCTGAAGCAATGAGTTGTTAAAAATAAGCCTAGATGTGTGATTAGAAAACATCGGTATAGAGAATGTGTAGAACTCAAACAATCTATATATATAAAAGCCTAAGTGACCGTTACGACCGGGCGACCGGTCGCTATGATGTGCACTGACCACCAGGGGGCAGATGCTCAATGCAGGAGCTGCCCCTTGGTGGTCAGTGCACTCCCACAGTGGCTGGTGAGCACAGCTGCGGAGGCAGGAGCCTCTCCGGCCTCTGTGGCAGCGCTACCCAGTGGCGGCAGCAGGCACAGCAGGGCCGGGATGAGTGGCAGTGGAGCTGCGCCCGGCCAGGGCTGGGGCGCCTCCCTGGCTGCCTGCAGCTTTGGCACTGCTACATCCCTCAGAGGGATGTCGGATTGCCGGGTTTTGGCCTGATCCCTGTAGGGCCGAAACCCGGCAGTCCGACATCCTCCCAGGGGTTCTAGATTGCGAGAGGGCACAAGCCAGACTGAGGGACCTCACCCGTGCATGAATTCATGCACTGGGCCTCTAGTTCTATAATAAAGAGACAAAAACAGAACTCCAATTAAAAATGGGCCTGGGGCAGGGTGAGAACCAGGTGGGGTGAGAACCAGGTGGAGAGAGACAATGAGGGGGCGAGTGTGGGGGTTCCTGTAATACTCTCAATAATAAAGATTTTAAAAAAGGGCAAAGGATTTGAATAGACATTTCCCCAAAGACCATACATGAGTGCCTGCTAAGCATGTGAGACATCCTTGTTATCAGGAAATGGGAATTAAAACAACAGGGAGATGCTGTTTGTTGGAGTGGTTAAATTAAGATGCTGTTTCACTGGAGTGGTTAAATCAGACAGGCAGACAGGAACCAGTGTTGCTGGGATGTGAGGGACGGAGGCCTCATCTCACTCATGCGAATGTGACATGCGGCGGCCACTTTTGGAACAGTGTGGCCATTTCTTATAAACCTAGGCATAAATTTACCGGACGATGAGTTATTCCAGCCCTGGGAGTCTAGGAGAGATAAGTGAAAATATGTTGTTAACGTAAGGCCTTTAATGAATGTTCCCAGCAGCAGCATTCATACAAGCCCCCAAATGAAGCCAGCCCAGCGTCCATCCCTGGAGGTGGGTGACCAGAATACCACGCATTCACGTATCCACATGATGAGATGCTAATTTATACTCATTGCCTCCTTTAACCACGGACAGGACCAAAATACCCATCCTACTTCCACGCACAGGGCCGTCAACAGGCTCTCCAAAGCAGCCAGCAGCAGAAAGGGGTAGGTTATATGATTTCATTTGTAGAAAACGCCTATAAACTGCAAATCTGTAGCAATGGAAAGGAGATCAGTAGTTGCCTGAGGCTGGAGGTGGGAGTGAGGATTGACTGCAGATGGTACGAGGGAATTTTCCAGGGTAATGGAAATGCCAGAAATTGGATTGTGGCAATGGTTGCGCAACTCTGTATATAATTGTGTGCATATATTATTGAATCATAGGCTTACAAGGGTGACTTTTATGGTATGTAAAGTATGCTTCAATAAAGCTTTAATAAAAATAAGTGTGGGCTCTTGGATAATCTACTTTTTATGAACCATTTTCAACGTAAGTCTGTCCTTTTTTTAAAGGATTAAATCTGCAGCAGTTCTTCCCAGAAAAACCTATTCTTAGAATCCACTGACACTCCAAACCTCTATCTAACTCCTGCTGTAACTAGGTTTAGGCAGATCCTCCTGTAAATGGGACAGTTAATAGAAACCTTGGGTGTTGCAGGGCAGACTGTCTCTGATGAAACTACTCAATTCTGCTATTGAGGAGCAAAGGCAGCCACACTGAGGAGCATTAGCACCAAAATGAATGGGTGTCACTGTGTTCCAATAAAACTTTATTTAGGAGAACAAGTGAGGCAGGATTCATTCTGAGCTGTAGTGACTTAACCGCTGCTGTAAGCTAGTGACCTTTGACCTTCTAGTAACAATGGAAGTTGCAGTAAAATATATCCTCACAGCCGAAACCGGTTTGGCTCAGTGGATAGAGCGTCAGCCTGCGGACTGAAAGATCCCAGGTTCGATTCCGGTCAAGGGCATGTACCTTGGTTGCGGGCATGTCCCCAGTAGGGGGTGTGCAAGAGGCAGCTGATCGATGTTTCTAACTCTCTATCCCTCTCCCTTCCTCTCTGTAAAAAAATCAATATAATATATTAAAATAAAAAAATATATATATATCCTCACATTTGGAACCTGAGGAAACAAAGTCCTCATTGGATTGTCTGCTAATGCTGAACTGCTCTTTGTTTTAAAAAATGTGGAATGTCCAACCTAGGATGACAGCATGATTATTACTGAATGCCTCCCCGTGCCAAGCATTGTTGTAATCTACACCCATTGCCTCCTTTAATTCAGCCTCAGCCCCGGGTGGGAGGCATGGTGGAACTGAGCTGCTCAGCCCAGCACACAGGTGGAAAGTTTAGACTCAGAGACATACACGAGTGGTCTAATACCACAGGCAACACTTTGTTAACCAGTATCTTCTGTCGCTTCCGACCATAAGTTGGCACTGAGCTGGATTTAAAGGACAGACTGCGGGTTCTCTTGGGTTGGGTAGGGACAAGTTTCTTCAGAGGAAGTGGAAGAACACAGCAGTCCATGGTGTTTTCCAAATTCAGGTTGTGTGCTCTCCCCACTCAGAACAGGTAATGCGTAACACAGGTGAGAGTTGAGAGAAAGGGACTTTGTTTTGAATAGAGCACTTTTGATTTTCCTGATAGAAGAGATCAGTTGGATTTCTTTAAAAGAGCTTGAGTAAGGGTTTTGATCAGGAGTTAGAATTAAACTCTCTCTTCCTATGACTGTTGATGTCATATTGGCCCTATTGCCAGCTCCTCCCCAGTGGAAGCTGTGCTCCAAAGCAATGACCTGGTCTCATGGTTCCAGAATGAGTCAAACTCAAGAAAACACAGAGATGCTGATTCACTCATTTTGTTTACCAGGTGCAATCGGCACCTGCTGTGCAAGTTTCAGGGGAGCGAAGCAGTTCTAACTCAACAAGTGAATCCTGCCTCCTGAGGTGTTTGAGGAGAAAGGAAGGGACTGTTGAATGCACACCATTAGTCAGAAAAGCATCCGTGAAAAAAACAGGCTATTAAATTGTTCCAACTCAATATTAAAGTAAAAAGCAGCAAGCTGGTGGATTCAGTCCCAGTGATTTCAGGGAGAGAGCTACACTGTATAGAAAATACTGCAGAGCTGGACAGAGACCTGCGTAGAAGACCATGGAATAGAACCAATGCATACCTTTTGGGGATGCTAACGCTTCCTCTCTCATTAGGATGACTTTAAAAATGAGTGGAGCCCTGTCCATACAGGGGTGGCTCACTGGTGAATAATACGTTTCGATAATGACATAATCCTGGGAACTCACTGAGTGCTCATAGTGTGGCAGCTGGATTTTGGCTGGAGATGTAGGTCAGGGATGGAGATTTTCAGTCCTGTCTCATCCTCCACCCTTTGACTCAAATGCTTCTCTGACTCTTTGAGTCTTCTAATCGTAAATTTGCCAATCATCATCTCTAGTGATAATTAACCATAAAGTGTTTTATTTTTCACCTAAGATTTGGACTGGGTGATCTCAAAGATGCTCCATGGATTTATCGCCCCGGGATCTGGCTGTGCAGTACCATTTTAACCAAACACATGTTTTACCATCCATTGTATTTCGGTGGGGCCAGTTGTTATTTCACCTCTCTCATTTCTGGTTTTGTTTATTTGGGTCCTCTCTCTTTGTTTCATGATGAGTTTGGCTAAAGGTTCATCAATCTTGTTTATCTTTTCAAAGCACCAGCTCTTGATTTCATTGATTTTTTTTAAGTCTCTATGCCATTTACTTCTGCTCTGATCTTTATTACTTCCTCCCTTCTACTTACCTTGAGCTTTTCTTGTTGTTCTCTTTCTAATTCTTTAAGTTGGAGGGGCAGATAGTTTGTTAAAAATTCTTGATTTTTGAGGTAGCCCTGCGGTGCTATGAACTTCCCTCTCAAGTCTGCTTTTGCTATGTCCCATGGATTTTGGGTTGTTTTGTGTTACCAAATACAGGCTTTAACAGATTGTGTTGTTTTTTCCATGAACACCTGGGAGAAAAAGCTCCTTCCACTTGCTTTGTCATATTGTATCTCTGTGTACTCATGATGTACATGAACAGCTAATGCTCTACTGGGCATATTTAGATTGTCCTTAAAAATATTTCATCTCTCGCTGAAACCGGTTTGGCTCAGTGGATAGAGCATCGGCCTGTGGACTGAAGGGTCCCGGGTTCGATTCTGGTCAAGGGCATGTACCTTGGTTGCGGGCACATCCCCAGTGGGAGGTGTGCAGGAGGCAGCTGATCGATGTTTCTCTCTCAATGTTTCTAGCTCTCTATCCCTCTCCCTTCCTCTCTGTAAAAAATCAATAAAATATATTACAGGAAAAAAAAATATTTCATCTCAGACTTGCTTTCTCCCTAGCTTCACTAGAACCACGTGATAAATACTGGGGAATAAATTCTCAGGTTTGACTATAACCTTGGGTGAAGAATTCACCCCATCAAACAAAGTCACAGTGACTTTGGAAAGAGTGTTTCCATGAACTATGGCATTTCTTGTGAGTGATCATAACCACAGGCTGACCTGCTGTGGCACTTATGTGGACGTGCTGTCTTGCTTAGGAAAGATACTTTGCTTTTAAAACAGACTGATACAGAATTGAAAGACTCTCACTGTACTGCCTTGGTGTCCCAAACCACAGCAGTTTTCTTGTACACATCTGGAATCATAATTCTCCTAAACAGTACAAAAATAGCATGTCTTATTAAGATCTACCTGGACTTATGAAATGAAGCCCTTGCCTGTACCCCAAGAGACCCAATGCAAATTGTGTAGAGCAATTAATTTTGTGAAAGTTCAACCATTGCAAACTGCTCTGCTGGCTGAAGGGCTGTCAGAGGCACCACGACAAGATTCCCTGAAACCAGCCTGTGTAATATCATCATAATTAAACATCAGCAAGAAAAGAACATGTCGACTGGAGTATACATGGCGAACTAGGGATGTGACATTTACCACAGCTTTTCTCATCCACCCTCAAATCCCACTTCACTGCTGCTCGTCTCCGTTAAAAATGTTACCACATCGGCAGCTCACTCACCGCTGCCCAGGACATTCTGCATGTTGTTAATGAAATGTCAGCCGCACCAGGCCACTGCGAGGGGAAACTCCAGACTGAACGAGTTTGGGCCTTGTTATCAGCAAGAGTCTCCATATCTTTCCTTTTCATTTGAGAGGGTTGAGCTGGGATGTGGACAGGCCTGGACAGAGGTGGGGATGTAGTGGAAACAGGAACCAGGTGACAGGTCTTGGGAGCCGCCTCTGAGTTCTTCCTTCCCCAGTGTCTCCCCTTCCTGTTAGCTTTTCACTTGACATCAAATAAACATTGTGTAAATAGCATTTCAGTCAACACTTAAAAATCTACTTCTTTCATTGACCCTTCCGTTGATGATAGTTTTTATCTCTAATTCTTTTTTTCTTATTTTATGCTAATCCAAGTCAAGAAGTTTCTAGAATCTTGCCCTGTAATTGAATCTCAGTATCTAAGGCCCCTGTATTCTCAATTTTTCCCCAGTCCTCTCTCAACTGACACTTTGAAGAAGCCATCAGCAGGTGGTATGTGTGTATATATATATTTTGTTTGTTTGTTTGTTTTGTTTGTCTGTTGTGTCCTCTGTTCATTGTTAATAAAGTCAATATCCCTGGGGGTCAATATGCTTTTATTTTCACTGCCTGGACCAATAGTTCACTCCTGTTTTATTGTCAGACGACAGAGAATTCCATGGGGGAGCAGACTAAGAAATTCTTTGTTCGAGGAAAACAAATTAATTTCCAAAGCTGATTTTCAACTAAAGCCATTTAATAAACTTACTTCTGCTGTTTTGAGTGTGTTTGGAAGTAAGAGCTTGATAAAATTACAGCTTTTTGTAGGTCTTAATTAAGTGTTCAACTAAAGTGTTTTCTGTAAATGAGTGAATGAATGAATGAATAACACAAAACTAAGAATCAAACAGGCAAAGATCCCCCGAAATCCTAGTTATTTGAGAGCAGTTCAGTAGCCCTTAGTGACTGGTTGTAGGAATGATGAAGTATTTTGGTCCAGACAGACCTGAGGTCTCCTTCAGCTCCATTCCAATTTAGACAAGTTTCTTCCTGACTCTGTACTTTGGACCTGCCATTTCTTAGAGCATTTACTTTAGAAAACTTTCAGTGGTAAAGTTATTTCTCCCAAAATTGTTACTTTGAGGTAGATGTAAATCTTCTCCCAGTCTCTTGCCAGTTTTACAACCAAGAAATGACTTTCTAAAGGACCCCAGCCATCCCTTTTTGAGTATTGGGTACAAATTTGTGCCCCTCAATGAATACTAGTAAAATATTATCAGATTTAAATAACTTATTCTAGATATTAGAGTATGCATTAGCTTTCTAGTAGCCCTCTAACATATGAACTAGAATATAATAATTCCCATTTTCCCCAAGAGAAACATAGGAAGGAGAAAATGTAGCACATGTGAGTCAAGGCTAGAAGAATGTCCTAATAGGGAGTTTAAAAACTTGTGTTACTGCTAAGCTGCTGTGCCTCAGTGGTTGAGCTTTGACCCATGAACCAGGAGGTCATGGTTGGGTTCCCAGTCAGAGCACATGCCTGGGTTGCAGGCTCGATCCCCAGTAGGGGGTGTGCAGGAGGCAGCCGATCAGTGGTTCTCTCTCATCATTGATGTTTCTATCTCTCTCTCTTCCTCTCCCTTCCTCTCTAAAAATCAATAAAAATAAAACCTCATGTTATTGAGGTAAGAATCTTCTTTTAATAAAGATATTCAGTCAGTCATGACTTGCAATTCTATGTCAGGCCAGAAACATGATCTTTGTCTCTCACTGACCTTTGTACCCTTTGGTTCTGTTATTGCCACTCAATATGTTCACCTGGAGTTCTCACTCCATCATGCCAGGGATGAGAAGCGCTGAGCTTTCCCTGACTGGCAGCATGGAGGGCCTCACTGGGATGCAATCATCGGCAATTATGCACAAAAAATTGAAAAGCAAGATCTGCACTCAAATGTACTGTACAAATTCCATTTAACATGTAATTGCTTCTATTGGCAATCTCCGTATTGACTTTCCCCAAGCAGGGCTCAAATGAAATGAATCTGTCTTTCTTACAAAATGATCATTCACTTCATTTAAAACAGTTTTACAGTCAACATGCATCTGTGTGATATTCATAACAAATACCTGATTACAGCACAATGGTGGGTTTTCTCTGATAGTAATTATTCCTCTATCTGGCGCTGTCTTACACAAAAGTCAACATATTGTAAAAACGGGATCCATCATGCAAGTAGGATGGGGGAATAAATTAGTCAAAATTCTCCACTAGGATTCAGTTTAGATGATCCCAGATGGTATTCCTGATCAACTTTCCCAAATCTCTCATCTAAGATTTCTAACAAGAAAAGGGCAATACTTTGTTCATCATTTTCTGCATAAGCTTTTTAATCAGAAAAACAATCCTCCTGGTGAAAAATTGAATAAAAAACAAAAATAATTTAGAAAAATACTTGCATGATATCATCTAGAGAACAATTAGTTAAGATGTATGATCTTGCAGATTCTGGTTTAGTAAAAGTTGAACTAAAAAACATGCTAAGAAATTTAATCTTTGTTGTATGACAGCACATAATCTCAGAAAATCTCAAATATTCTTTTCAAACTACTAGTTATATATAACCATTTCTGCACATTAGCCAAGTAAATATTAGGTTTCCATTTGGAATAAAACAAAGCTTTTTTTAATGGAGACATAACTGACATGTAACATTATATTAGTTTCAGGTGTACCACATAATGATTCAATATTTGTACTGTATTGTGAAGTGATCACCACAATAGGTCTAGTTAACAGCCACCCTCGCAGGAAAAAAAGACTATTTCAAGTTCCATTTGATCAGAATACAGCCTCAGATTCTTTGAAAAGAAAATTTGAACTTTATGTAGGAGGCTTGTTATTGGTAGAGGGAATGAATATATTAATTTTGAAGGTCGTTGTATGAATTAAGTAATAGAAGAAATGAATAAATGCATCATTTTGCTATGGAACCAGTTTTCTTCAATATTATGGAAGGGGAAAAATAGCTCTGTGCTGTTGGGATTGAATTAGCCGTGATAATATACACTTGTGATTTATGAAATATAAACATTTCCTAGCTCTTTATGTGGAATGAAATGAAATGACAATAACATAAGGATATGTAGTTTCCAGAACTTGATTTCTAATTTCATTCTCTGTTGTGGGAGAGGGGGTTGAAAGGGGTGGGCCAAACCTTTTAGTGAAAGTTTTGGTTTTGTGTCTGGGATACAGGAATTATACACCAAGTCTGAATTAAAGTCAATAGGGACATGTCCTGAAGACATAAGAACTTGTCAAAACTCATAATTACAACAATGAATATGAAAGCCACAGACTCAGGAAATAATTCCATATATATGTATATTATATATATATACTAGAGGCCCGGTGCATGAAGTCTGTGCACTCGGTGGGGGGGCGTCCCTCAGCCCAACCTGTGCCCTCTCGCAGTCCAGGAGTCCTCGGGGGATGTCCAGCCAATGGCTTAGGCTTCTGGCTGAGCCCGGCTTCTGGCTGAGCGGCACTCACCCTGTGGGAGCACACTGACGACCAGGGGGCAGCTCCTGCGTGGAGTGGGATCAGGCTGAAACTGGCTCTCGGACATCCCCCGAGGGGTCCCACATTGCAAGAGGGCACAGGCCAGACCGAGAACCCCACCAGTGCATGATCGGGGCCGGGGAGGGACATGGGAGTTTGGCCAGCTGGGGAGGGACTGTGGGAGGGCTCCAGGGTGTGTCCGGCCCATCTCACTCAGTCCCGATACCAGACCTTAGCAACAAGCTAACCTACCGGTCAGAGCGAATGCCCCCTGGTGGTCAGTGCACGTCATAGCTAGTGGTTGAGCAGCCTTAGCATATCATTAGCATATTACGTAGGTGTGTGGATGACTGGACAAGCAGACACTTAGCATATTAGACTTTTATTATATAGGACTAGAGGTCTGGTGCATGGATTTGTGCATTGGTGGGGGGCGTGGCCTGCAGGGATTAGCCCACTGTGAGAGCACCGCTCATCCTGGTCAGCTGAGCGGCGCTTCCACTGTGGGAACACACTGACCACCAGGGGGCAGCTCCTGCGTTGAGCATCTGCCCCCTGGTGGTCAGTTCGCATCATAGCTGCTGGTCAACCAGTCATTCTAGTAGTTCCACTGTTCGGTTAGCTGGGCTTTTATATATGTAGATTAGTCCTAATATAAAAAACGTGATACACACAGAATTTCTTAAAAAGTGAAATTAACTGGCCCCAGCCAGGTGGTACAGTTAATTAGAGTATCATCCTGTACACCAAAATGGTTGTGGGTTTGATTCCCAGAGAGAACACATACCTAGGTTGTGGGTTCAATCCCCAGTCAGGACACATATGGGAGGCAAGTGATCAATGTTTCTCTCTCACATCAATGTTTTGTTTATTTTGTTGTTGTTTTTTCTCTCTCTCCCTTCCTGTCTCTCTAAAAAAAATCAATGAACATATCCTAGGATGAGAATTTTTCTAAAAGTAGAATTAACTAAATAAAGTATTGGCATACAGGAGTGGGCAAAAGTAGGTTTATATAAAACATAATTTATTCTTATGTTACTATTTATTATTATATTATTTTCTATATAAACAGCTATAACCCCACTTAAGCCCACCCTCTACTGTACGGTCAATGCAATACTGATACTGTAGAACAGAGCAAAATGAAAATGTGTTCGTGAAAAACCAAGTCATTGTTTTTGTTCTAAGATGTTTTCTATGAACTTTACAAGGATGACTTTTATGGTATATGAATTCATTTTTACTAAAAAATATTCACTTTTCTGTGGCACAAATTATAAAAGAGAATAGTTAGTAGAAATATTTCATTCTCTTACCTGTAAGATTAAAACATATTCTCCTTTTTCTTACAAAGTTTGAATTAGGTAGTGAACAGAATTTCTCATGTATTTTTGTGCTACCCATGAAATGATGAAGTGCACCAATTATTAAAATTGGCTCCATGTTTCCCAAGACCCATTCCTTGCTCTCCTGGCTGGCTCACGACTGTTGGTTGTGAATGTCCCTGAACATGGAGGGCAGGGAGAGACTGGAAAGAGTCAGAACACCCAGACTGGAGGTGGCAGTTTATTGAGACACTGAACTCACATATGAGGCTTGTTTGGGGCAGTGGCAAGATGAGATGTCTGCCCCCACCCACCAGAACCTTAGTAATTTATACAGAGGACTTACAGGTCAATTATCTGATCTGTCCAGATGGTCTCCACAACACCTTCTTCTCTCAAGGCTGTGTCCTTGAAACAGCTGGCTATCGGCACAGCGGGTGGACCCTACATTCCAAGGACAGGAGAGGAGTGAGCAGCCTTCCATTGCCTGGGGCCAGCTTTGGGTCAACCAGTGATCATGTCCTCTTGATAGCTTACCTCCTCCAACATTCCCCTTTGTTCCATTTATTTAAATTCTCTGGGCCTCAGTTTTTTCATTTTTTAAAATGTAATTTCAAAAGAAGCTAGAGAATGGGGGAATTATGAGGATGGAATTAACATGCATACAGCACTTCAGATAGTACATTGGGCAAACTATTTACAATCAGTCTTTTCTACTTTTATAGTTATTACTAGAGGCCTGGTGCATGAAATTCGTGCACAGGGGTGTGTGTCCCTCAGCCCAGCCTGCACCCTCTCCAATCTGGGATCCCTTGAGGGATGTCCTACTGCCCGTTTAGGCCCGATTCTACCTGGATCGGGCCTAAATGGGCAGTCGGACATCCCTCTCACAACCCAGGACTGCTGGCTCCCAACTGCTTGCCTGCTTGCCTTCCTGATTGCCCCTAACTGCTTCTGCCTGCCAGCCTGATCACCCCCTAACCTCTCCCCTGCCAGCCTGATTGATGCCTAACTGCTCCCCTGCCAGCCTGTTTGCCCCTAATTTCCCTTCCCTGCAGGCCTAGTCACCCCTAACTGCCCTCCCCTGAAGGCCTGGTCACCCCTAACTGCCCTCCCCTGCAGGCCTGGTTCCCCCCAACTGCTCTCCATGCAGGCCTGGGTCCCCTTCAACTGCCCTTCCCTGCAGGCCCGGTCACCCCCAACTTCCCTCCTCTGCCAACCTGGTCACCCCTAACTGCCTGCCCCTGCAGGTTTGATCGCTCCCAACTGCCCTCCCTTGCAGACCTGGTCCCTCCCAACTGCCCTCCCCTGCTGGCCATCTTGTGGCGGCCATCTTGTGTCCACATGGAGGCAGTCATCTTTGACCAAATGGGGCAGCCATCTTGTGTGTTGGAGTGATGGTCAATTTGCATATTATTCTTTTATTAGATAGGATTAGATAGGATAGAGGCCTGGTGCACGGGTGGGGGCCAGCTGGTTTGCCCTGAAGGGTGTCCTGGATCAGGGTGGGGGTTCCCTTGGGGTGTGGGGCGACCTGGGCAAGGGGCCTGTGGTGGTTTGCAGGCCGGTCATGCCCCCTGGTGACCCAAGCAGAGGCCCTGGGATCTGGGATTTATTTATCTTCTATAATTGAAACTTTGTAGCCTTGAGCGGAGACCAAGGCAGGCCAGGGCAGGCAGAAAGCTTGGCTTCCTCCATTGCCGGGGAAACCCAAGCCTCCTGCTCTCTCTCTGGCTGCAGCCATCTTGGTTGGGTTAATTTGCATACTCCTGATTGGCTGATGGGCGTGGTTTGTGGGTGTAGCGGAGGTACAGTCAATTTGCATATTACTCTTTTATTAGATAAGATTACTTGTTCAGTGGTAACGGAAGATCATTGCAGCATCTTCTTTCCCCGCCCCCCCCCCTCCCCAGTAGGTGTGTGGTGTGATGGCAATAAAAGTTTCCCACCTATAGAGGGCCTTCCATTTCAAAGAGCCTCTAAGTAGGCCCAAATGCCTGACTAACTGTTTTATGTTTATGTTTTTAAACATTTCCGCAATTAATGTTTGGGAGTGGCTGGTCCTTAACTTGTATTTTATGAAGGCTTCATTGTACCTCATCTTCATCTGCCGAACCATTTAGAATTCACAGAGCCCTGCATTATCACACATCAAATGTCACAGTCTGGCAGCTAATCTGCCGGAAAGGTTAGGTATGTGGAGCACCTGCAAAGGTGTCTGCACTGTAGATTCCCAGGATGTGATGCCAAAATGGGATGAAATGAAATCGAGGACTGGAAAGGCAGCTGCAGAGTAGCTGACTGCGTGTCTCCATGTCTTAAGACTTCCAGCATTAGTTGTCATTGTTTATTGATGAGAAAACAACAAGAACAGCAACAGACATTGACCTTCTCTTTCCAAAAACAAGGTAGTTTTCTTTAAGATAAAGTAGTTTTTAGGTTTGCTTCTTTCTGTATAAAACCAAAATAAGATGGACAATTCTTTTTAAGTATAATTTAATAGAATATTTGGGTTTTATTCACCCACTACACTGAGGCTACTTATAGAACCTTGAATGCCGTGAATCTCCATGAGGGTACGTGTAAATTATCTTCAGTGTGGAGAGAATTCAAACATTAGCCTCTTCCTATTCTGCAGAACATCTGCGGGCCTTTTCTGCAGGGAGGGCACTCTGGGAATACCATCTCCAGTATTTACTAGAAACTCATTCCATATGTAATTAGAAGGACAAACTGCTGGGGAAGGGGGCAAAGGCAGCCCCGTTTGGATGACACATTTTTGATTACCTCCTGGACACAGGCGCCTACAAGGACAGGCAGGTGACAGGCATCGGTGTGGCGGGCCAGCTCAGGGGAGTGGGTTCCGCTCAGGGTCAGCTGCTAGGAATGTCTCAGTTTTTCTAGTGCTCCTTAAAGGGACTAATTCCTTAAACACGTGCCATGAAGCCACAGCACCTGCAGATGGAATGTGGCCTGGAGGCCATTCACTTGGTAGTTCTGGCCGAGACTGTGAGAGCTGACCGTAGCCAATGCTTGATTTCGGTGGAAAGTACTCAGACTGCAGGGAACTGCTGTTCTGTGAATTCTACTATTGCACATTGCTTTTCCTCTTGGGGGCTATTTTCCACAAAAATGGCTTTATTGCTTGATAGCAATGCTGCTTATCTCTGTATGTGTGATAATCAACAATACCATGTCTGACAGATCCTCAGAAATAGGGGTGTGAATCACCACTGTCCAAGGACTCACATTTTTTTTTTTAATCCTCACTGGAGGATATTTTTCCATTGATTTTAGAGAGAATGGAAGAGAGGGGAAGACAGAGAGAAATATCGATGTGAGAGAAGCACATCAATCGGTTGCTCCCTGCACGAGCCCTGGCCAGGGCCCAGGCCGGGGAGGAGCCTGCAACCGAGGTTTGTGCCCTTGACTAGAATCAAACCCGGGATCCTTTCCCGCAGGCTGACGCTCCATCCACTGAGCCAAACTGGCCAGGCTGCAAGGGCTCACATTTTAAGTTTTGGTAAAACTGGTCTCAATGGGGAGCACATCCCTCTGAGGAAGTTGTCTTGAGGGGGAAGCACGACCTTGGAACAGCTGATCGATCATCACCTCGATGCTGTTGAGATGTCACCACCCTCATAGTTACACCGGGATTGTTATCGTTTTATTAGCACTTTGGTTACAAAGTGCATTGGGCTGAGTGTTCTGCCTTATTTTATTTTCCTGGAGACACCATTATTTAACATGGGATTTTGCAGAACAGAAGGTTTTCCCACATTGTGGAAGGAACTCTGGTGTGTATCAGCGTAGACATACATTAGCTCATTGTTTCAGAGAGCCAGGGTTCAGCAAGTTAGAGGTTTGCTTCACAAAAGTTGCCCCCACTGGGCTTCAGCGGCCTCTTGTGGACTCAGAAGCTGAACACGGCTTTCCGTCTCACCTGTGTTCTACCTGCACTCTCCTTCCTCCAGGATCTCCAGCTGACCCAGCCCTGGCCACATTGAACCTGCAAAGGAGACGCCAGGGGCTCTCTGTGGGCTCCCGGCCGGTGCTGAGCGGCGCTAAGCGACCCCATCCACGCCCCACCCAGCAGTGGGCAGGACCCACCTGTGGGCAGGACCTTCAGGGTCACATGATGAGTGGAAACATGAAGTGTACACCATTGTGCTGCTGTGTAAAGCAAATAGCAGACAGGAGAGGAAACTAGAGAGGCAGGGATGGAATGTGCCCTGTCTCCTCACTGCATCTTCACACACGCAAACCACTTTCTCACCCAGCCACAAACATGATGACCTTTCGGTAGGAAATTTCCACCTGATCACCTGAGAGAAGTGCCCAAGTGTAGAGGTATTTTCAGCTTCTTTTTTTATTTTTTTAAAATATATTTTATTGATTTTTTTTTTTTTTACAGAGAGGAAGGAAGAGGGATAGAGAGTTAGAAACATCGATGAGAGAGAAACATCGATCAGCTGCCTCTTGCACGCCCCCTACTGGGGATGTGCCCGCAACCAAGGTACATGCCCTTGACCGGAATCGAACCTGGGACCCTTGAGTCCGCAGGCTGACGCTCTATCCACTGAGCCAAACCGTTTTTGGCTATTTTCAGCTTCTTAAAAAAACGAACCTCCGGTGCGGATTCTGTGCTGTCGGGTACGTGGTGTGTGGCCTCCAGGAGAGAGTCTGAGGTTGGACTTGACAGGGAAGGACCATGGCTTGTCTCCTTCTTCGGCGAGGGTCCTTCCCTGTTACTGTTTTATTAGCACTTTGGTTAATAAACATTAGCCTCTTCCTATTCTGCAGAACATCTGTGGTTGAGGGTCCCTCAACCACAGGAGGGGTCTGGGAAAAGAGGAAGCCTTTCCGGAAATACCAAGAAGGATGACCAAGAAACAGAGTCAAAAGTTAGGGTCTGTTCAGTCACGTGTGCGGAGCCACGGAGGCAGGGAAGAGGGCAGGCGGGGGCTCCCGCGACCCAGCAGAGAATGAGGCTTATCTGGCTTGTGTGACAGGTTGAGATTCTCACTATCAGCTCCACAGACTTCCTGTGAAATGTTTGTTTCGTGTTTTTATTTTTATATTCACGTGATTAAGAAAACAGAAAAATTAAAGATGAAATTCACCTCCCACAGTTACTCTGTAACAGTGGCTCTCAACTAGTGTAAGGCTTTAAAAAAAATCAAATGCAGGATGTCCCAAAAATGTATATACTAGTACACTTTGAATGATTATAAAGTCAGTGTTTATTAACATAGTTCATTTTCAAAATTTAAAAGAATCTACAGAAATGAATAAATTTTGTTTTTACACCTTCTTTCAAACCGACCACCATTCTGGCCCGGGCACTGCTGATAACACAAAGCGATGGAATCACGAACATCAAGGATCATTTCGTTTGGTATCTGCACCCACAATTCGTCCACTGTTGCCGGCTGTGTACCATAAGCTTTATTTTTTATGTACACCCACAAAAAATCTATTGATACATTTTCTTTATTCAAAGCTTAGTCTGGCTTCACCCATTATTTCAAATCAGTTAAACCTGAAAAGGAGTGAAAATTAAGTAAGTTTTCAACTGTTAAAGTGTGTGCACACGTTTTGGGGACACCCTTTGTGTACACATAATGTGGTTAGTCAAGGCCTGTTATAGTCCGATGGAATCAGATTTTCCAGGTATGGAGCCCAGGCGTCTGTCTTTACTTGTTTTTAAAGTTTAAAATCATCTATTTCCCCGAAAGGTTGACTTGAAATGCCTATCAAGGATGAAAGTCATTTTAATTCCCTTACACAAAATTAAAGAGAAACTAGACTAAGAAAACTCAGGGCCACCTGGAACTTTTAAGTTTCTCCACCTAGAATTCTTAGTGGAAGAGGCGGGGCCTTGATCTCATACAGTGAATGTAAAAGTCACCTTGGTCTTTTCAAAAACAGACTTCAGCACAGAAATGTCAGGAACGAGTATTTAACGAGAAATATAAGATGCTGTTAAATCTGTGATTTATATTCAGTCAGCATCGGGCTTCAGCCGAGGTAGAAAGACTTCTTTATGGAACAGGTGAAATGAGCTGTTACACTACAAAATGCCCAGGACTGAGTAAACAGAGGGTCTCCGGGGCACTAACAGAAATCTCAAGGTCACCTGGGAGGTGGGGCGAGGCCTGTAGTGTGACGTCTGGCTAGGAGGGTTTCCAGGGTCCTCCACAGCATAAGCCCTTCCCCCAACCCTCCACATAATGGTCAAGTCACTGTGTACAAGGAAGACGATGGGATGACAAGTATTTGAGAAAATGAGGATCTTCTTTGCATTTTGAATATGAGTTAGAAGTGAAATAATTCCCAAAACACAATCTGCTGGGCACATTGTCTTATTTTTTTTTTTTCACTTTTATGAAAACGATTCTTGAATTCAATCACCACAAAGAAAAAAACATAAAATGGGCGATTAAAAGACTCCTTAGTTGCGCTGTAGTTTCTCCTCAGCCAGGCTTTACCAGGACTGTAATTACAAAAAGAACATGTCTGCATCGCGTGGTGCTGGTTGTTAGCTGTCACACCTCGGCTTGCAGTCACCTGCACCGTCACTGTCCTGACCTTGAAGACATGTGTAGGGGGGACAGTTGCCAGGAAGCAGCTGCTTCCATCTCACTGTAGTATTAGTGGACTACTGGAAGGACCTGGCTGTTGAAATAGTAACTGTGTGTTCAGCTACTGAGGGGGACCTGCTTTTTCCTGTGATTACACCTGCATGGAAAGAGAGCTAGACCTGTGTCCTCGTTCCACAGACTGCGATGTCACGGGTGCTGATTGTAGCTTCACTGCCTGGGCCATCAAAACAGGGCTCAGCAACATCAAATTGGAGTGAAAATGCAATTACAGCTACTGCTCTGAGTGTCCACTGTGCACAGTTGGCCATGTCCAAGAGGGGTGTCCAGATTAATGCTCACAACACAATGACCACAGGCTGTTACTTGGCCTTGGCCATTGGTCTGACAGAAAAGAACTCCCAGCTAATGAACCTCAGGAAAGAGATTAATTGAATGCTAGTAAAAAATGGTCCCTACCCCACCCCTTTTCCAATGTAAGCAAGTCATTAAAATGTGTCAGTAAGGAAAAAAAAAAATGAGATAAATACTGAATTTCTGAATGAGTAGCAGCATTCCATAAATTCTAAGTCAAACAACTAGCTAATAAAGTTTAATGCTTTATCACCTTTTAATATGTTATCATGAAATTTTAATATTTAATGACTTTAATTAATGAGTCTTAATGTGAATTTAATAATATGGACACCTCATCCCAGGGGCTGGTTGGAAAAATTTCTAAGGATTCCCTGTCCTATGAACAGATGGTTTTGATCAGATACTTTACTTCTTTGCTTTATTCCATTCTTATAAAAAATGGTCCCAGTGAATCTGTGGTTGATGTCAACCTATAAACCAGGAGGTCACGGTTTGATTCCTAGTCAGGGCACATGCCCGGGTTTCGGGCTTGATCCCCAGAGTGGGGTGTGCAGGAGGCAGCCAATCATTGATGTTTCTATCTCTCTCTCCCTCTCCCTTCCTTTCTGAAATCAATAAAAAATATATTTAGAAAAAGAAAATGGCAAGGAGAAATATAAGGGAAAGTTGGTAGAACACAATTTTGAAATAAAATTCCTGTTTTGCTGCCCAGTACCCACCATCATCCTATACATGAACACACCGTGCAGCTCCGTGTTCCAAATGTTGGACATTGCACAAGGCAAGCACCGCATGAGATTATATGTTTCATGATGGACATTGTTCTGGGCCACTGCTTACAAAAACCATTATCAAGAAAAGTGACATGCAGCTCTCAGGAGACTGTGCATGCGGTGGCATGTCGGTGACCTGGGGTCTGATGGTGCTGGCCCAGACTCCCTGCTGCCATGGCCAGGTTATGTGTCTTGGGACATGCATGTCTCTCTCACAAGATGAGGCCATGGGTGGAGTGCTCTCCAGGTCCCTCCTCACATGTTTGTAATCGTAATTAGTGAAGGGAAAAGTGACTGAGATAACACAGAACCCCAGAAAGTAATATCATGGACACTTAGCCCGGGGATGCCCTGCTTCCCTTAGGGGAATTATGTTCCTATTTATATTAACACTAGAGGCCCGGTGCACGAATTCATGCACCAGTGGGGTCCCTCAGCCTGGCCTGTGAGATCAGGCCGAAACTGGCTCTCCAACATCCCCCAAGGAGTCCCAGATTGTGAGAGGGCACAGGCCAGGCTGAGGGACCCACTGGTGCCCGATTGGGGCCGGGGAGGGACGTGAGAGGTTGGCCAGCCAGGGAGGGACCATGGGAGGACTCCAGGGCATGTCCAACCCTTGTCGCTCAGTCCTGATCGGCCGGACCCCAGCAGTAAGCTAACCTACTGGTCGGAGCGTCTGCCCCCGGTGGTTCTAGTGCATGTCATCATGACTGGTTGGACGCTTGACTGTCTTCCCCCTGATGGTCAGTGCACATCATAGCAAGCGGTTGAGCAGCCTTAGCATATCATTAGCATATTATGCTTTGATTGGTTGAACGGATGACTGGACAACCGGACTCTTAGCATATTAGGTTTTTGTTATATAGGACCAGCTTGGGCTGATGTTAACCAGTCTCCATTCCCAGGCCATATCCACACTAGGAAGAAGCCTGAACCAGCCTAGGTGCCATTCACATAGTAAGGCAGAGGTGTCCTTTTATGGGTAAAAGAACAGGAACCCCCATGTGCTTAGTGGAGAGTGAAGCATCATCTGTTAAGCAAACATGTAAGTGCCTATTTTGTGCCTACAATCGTGTTTGAAACTGGGAGAGTCAAAGGAGGAATGAAACCTTGTAGTCCCTGTCTGGAGTGAACTGACAGCTTAGCTGAGACACTCGGAATTTCAAAATGCCACATCATTCAAACCACAAAGGATAGTTAATGAATCCCTAGTGAAATTGTAAAACTGGACATTCAGTCCATGTTTCTAGGTGAAAATGTAAAATAAAGTATTCAAGAGAAGATGAGAATCACTCTATCTCTACCCAAAAGAGAAAACCTCTGAGACAATGAAAAATTAAGTAATTAACTAAAACTCTGAGGAACCTTGAGAAATAGTTGGGACGGTTCAGAGATTAGGATCCTAGATCTCTCCTGGAATAACAGTACCTGAGTCAGTTTTCAACTTGGCCCTTAAATTCACTTTCTTATGAGCTAGTGGTATGAATTTGATAGGGAAATATATTTTCAGTTCAAAAAATAAGTTGAACTTGAATAGAGGAGTGTAGGGAACAGGAGTACCCTGGTGGGCAGCATACGTCTTAGAATTAGACAATCCTGGGCTTGAGTGCTTTGTAAAAAGCATGACCTTGGACACGATACTTAAATAGCCTTTCTCTGTCTCAGTTTTCTCATTTCTAAAATGAGGGTACATACAGTGAAATGTTTTATTCATAGGATCGGATTGAGAATTACCTGAGATAATTCAGGTGATCTCGATTGACATGAACTGCCCAACAACCCTTCACTAACATTAAAGTTACTACAGTTAATATTGCCCAGTCATTGATTATGTGATGCTCCTGGCTTGTGGACAGAAGTCCCTGAGAAAGCTTATAGCCATCGGGGGCTCTGCAGAGTAAAATGTGGAATAGACTTGTCAACAGAGCAAGTGTCTAATGCTTCCCCTGAACTATGTGTGTGGACTGAAGAAGTACTGGACATCTAATGGGGATGTCAGGACACTAAAGAAAATGCAAGAGAGACCGCTCCAAAGGCAAAGGAACTTACGTAGTCTCCATTTTGCAATATATTCTAAATTTCTGTGGTCTCCATAATGTGTCCTGTCACAGCTGAAATTAAAAACTATGGCAGACTGAATGAAATGATCAACTTTTCCAAGTACATGGCTGGAGTAAAATTCAGCTTTATGATAAAAAACAGAATACCCACAATTCCCTCCGAACACTGGGCCTCTGCAGAGCCCTCCCTCAGATTTGTGGTCTGTGGACAGGGTGCCGGCCCAGTGTGGGTTCTCTAGGAGGGGCTTTGTCTTGATTTAGCTGAAATTCACAGCCGAGGTTCTGTCTCTGCACGTGCTGTCCCCGCTCGTTCATCTCTCGCAGAAGTCAGTGTGCCACTGTTGTCTGCACGTCAGTGGAGACTGATTGGAGTGCTGGCTATAAAGACAGCTCTGAAAATCATTGGAAGAAAGGCAACATCCTTTTCTGGAACAGAATGATGTGAAATGTCAAAGAACCAAAGATTTAGATGCAATTGAAAGACAGACACGCAAAATGTGTAACTGTATCGCCGGGATCCTAGATTCCAAATCCAGTAAAACTGACCTAGGCTCAGGGGACACGGAGTCACTTTGGGACATCATTTCCCTCTCAGTGTGTTCTGGATGGAAGAGGAGGAGAAATAGCAGGTGTCATTTTGTGGAAGGATCACCTTGCCCCCACTACAGCAGGTGACAAATCATCACACAAAGAGAAAGAACAATTTCCAGGTTAAATGCTGGGCCTTGCCTTCTCCCATGGTCTTGTCAGCAAGAGATGCTGAAGGAGGAGGAGTGGTCCCTCCTTTGTTGTGTGGATACTGTACCCACCAGAGCATCATAAGAAGAAGGCCTATCATCTTTATTGGGGGTCAGAGTGCACTGGAGAGCTTATGACCCTCTGAGGAAGCCTTCAGCAGTGTTAACCTGTCTTTCTGGTCATCCCTGGAGAAGGCACAGGGCACAGGTGGGGCACAGAGGCAGCTGGCGGTGCAGCTGCCTTGGTGTTGATCTTGCAGTTGGCAAATTCCAACCATAGATGAGAACGCTTGCAAGTATTTGCTCAGCCATTACCTGGCAGGTCCCAGTGGTGTTCCCAACGTCTCTTTTTCCCTTGTTCTCTCCAGAAAAGGTCCGCTTACTGCACCCTGTGAAAGAAGGTTTTACAAGGCTGTCATTAAGGAGTTGGGCTCAGGCCAGGGCTTGAAACCTGGTTCCTCTGGTTCGTCTGAGCTCCCTGGGCACCCGATTTAACCTCCCTGGCTCCTTTGTAGATGGATTAGAATTACAATACCTACTTCGTGGCACAATTGTAGAATTAAATTAGATAGTGTGGCAGATGACTGGCATGTAGTGTGGCTTAATAGACGCATCCTATCTAATAAAGAGGGATTATGCAAATTGACCTTCACACCGTAACAAAAATGGCTGTGCCCACAGCGGAGGCAGGGATTCCATAACACAAGATGACTGCGCCCATAGCAGAGGCCCAGTTCCCGTAGTAACAAGCCTTAATGAGCAATCAGCAGGGACCTGAGGCTGCACCCCCTGTCTGATGGGGCTTGACAGGGGACCTCAAGCCATGCCCCCCACCCCAGCGCCAGGCCCGGGGACCTCAGACCATGCCCCCCACCTGGCGGGGCTTGACGGGGGTGGGGCCGGCTGGGTCTGGGTCTCAAGTGATTTCGAGGCACACGTGAGTGGGCAAGGATTTGACTCTGGTTCCTGTGGCATGCTCCAGACTCTGATAGGAGGAAGATTTTCATATACATTTTACTAATTTTCTTTCATCTCTGATACTTCTATTATAGAGAAAGGGCAAATAGCAATATTAAAATATTTCCTCTAATTAATTCCCTTTTAATGTGCATGAATTTCATGCACCGGGTCACTAGTTATTATAATAAATGATAAATATCACTTTGCATAATAATCATTAGCTAGTTCAGTTTGACAAGGGTTTAGAAATACCCATTTCTTAATGACAGGGGTCACAGTTGGCTGATTTTCTCTCCCTGTTGCAGACAGAGAGTGGCATAGAATTAGGAAAAAACAAAACAAAAAAACCTTGTCAACTTTCCCAGTGTTTTATTATGAAAAAATTTTAAATTCAGCAAAGTTGAATGTTACAGTGATAAAGTATTTGAACATGTATTGGAATTGGAAGCTTCGTTCTTGATCAAGGAAGATCTAAACCTTGCAACTTGGGAAAGCCAGAGGTGAGCTGCCCGGCCTGGACCTGGCTGCAGGCGCTGGGCCAGAGCCCAACATCCACATGGGAAAGCAGGTTTGTGGAGGAGACAATCCAGGCAGAGGGCAGAAGAAATCAGGAAGGAAATGCCAAGTTATCAGCTGTTAAAGCGTGCATACATTTTTTGGGGACACCTTTTATTTATAAATAAATACACACATATTTATATAAACCCTAACGTGAATTAATGGCATGCCACTTAGAAAACAGGAGAAAACACACTAAATTTATTTTTCCTTTCCACCTGGCCAGCATGGCTCAGAGGTTGAACCCGGAAGTCACCTGTTTGATTCCTGGTCAGGGCACACGCCCGGGTTGCGGACTTAATCCCCAGTAGGGGGTGTGCAGGAGGCAGCCGATCAATGATTATCTCTCATCATTAATGTTTCTCTCTCTCTCTTCCCTTCCTCTCTCTCTCTCTCTCTCTCTAAAAATCAATAAAAACATATTAAAAATGTTTCATTTCCAAGCAAAGCAGAAAGGAAGATGGATCCATAATCAGTTGCAGGTATAACTGTAAATATCCATGCCAGAAGAGCGTGCCCCACACCCTCAGGACCCATTGTGATTTTGCGTAACAACAGTGAATGTTCTGGAATTCTGTTGCGTGGAGACAGTTCATATGGAATTAAATCTGTAATCCAGGGTTTGTTGGAATACTCATAATGAGTAATTAAGCAGAAGAAAACACCCCCCTCTCCTAGTTTCATCGCTGGACAAGGTAAAACATTGTAGATGATGTTAACGTCCACTTAATTCATGGGGCCGTGCCGAGTGTAAATCAATGAGAGAAAGTTTTATAGACTCCCCGACTCCTTCCTGCCGTCACTGGCCACCCAGAGCATCTCCACGGAGCAGCCATGATAGCATTTCTGCTCTAATTAGACCCTATCAATTTCTTCCCGCAGAGAAATGACCTTGAAACACACAAGCTCTTTCATTGCTTAAAAAATGCTTTCTTGTGAGGCTCCGGGCTCTTCTTCCTTTCTCAGACCCAGCGCCTGGCTAGCAAGAGCGTTCTGGAAAATACTCTTTGGAATAAATATGCTGTAAATAAACACATCTAACCTTCACCTCTGGGAAAAAATCGGAATTTCTGAGAAAAATGCATGCTTCTGATCTGAACACAGAACATTTTTTAAAGAGAGCCAAAAAGGAGTTATTATTTTGTCTGCAATGATTGACCTCCTCTCAATTCCCTCAAAACTGTGAAGCACAACTAGGAGTCAGATATGTTCCAAAATGTGGCTTTGAAAGGAAATCCACATTTACAACCAGGATTGAGATAGTCTGACCTCAGTGAGTCCAAAGACCAGGATTGGCTTGTGACCGATTCTCTGTGAGTGATTTTAATTCGAGGAAGAATACACCCATTTATCCAGAAGTCTGATGCTGTGCTTTGTTGCTAGAGAGGCATATCGTTCAAATTCTATGTAGTTGTAAATGCTAAACATCCACTAGCCTTCAAAAGAAATCCAAAATAGATAATTTTTGAGGAAGAAAACGCCCTACATTTTCAAACCTACTTTATCTCTCTAAAATACATAATTGTTCCTTTGTAAGACAAAAGAATAAAATGAGTCTAGAGACTCTATTGGCCTTATTCATACAAAGTAAAACTTTGTTTTCTAAAAAGTTATTTGTATTGATTTCAGAGAGGAAGTGGGGTGAGAGAGAAATATCAATGATGTGAGAGAATCATCGATCGGCTGCCTCCTGCACACCTTCTACTGGGGATCAAGCTCACAACCCAGGCTGTGGTCTGACCTGGAATCAAACAGGTGACCTCCTGGTTCCTAGGTGGACACTCAACCACTGAGCCACGCAGACAGGGCACAACTTTATTTCTTATTGACGGATGAAAGGAATGGCTGGCTGCAGAGCACACTTCGCTTTTCTGTTGTTTAACACTACATGTGGCTGTAGGAAACCATTTAAAAAAACAAAAACCAAGGACATCTCCTGTCCCATCTTTAAGAAGGGACAATGGCACCTTGTTCTTCCCCTGGCTGAGGAGGAAGATGAGGACAGTAGGCCCACTTAGTGAACTAAGGGATAAGCAAGGTTACAAAGGATTGTTCAATTTCCAATTTAACTTAAAGTTCGGTCTTGCTCACATGCTTATATGAGTTGGGATCCTCCCTGGTAGAGTTTGCTAACCTGTAATGTGTGCAGGGCTCACCTGAGGACGCTGGACAGTGAACATGTGGTCCACTAGTATGGGTGGGCTGAGAGGGTGCATGTCTAATGAGTGGCCAGATTGTCCCCATACACCCCGGAACCGGGCTCAGAGGGGCACGATGGAAATGGTTGTCCACTGAGCATCATGTCTCAAGTAAATTTGACCACAAAACTCACCACGATTTTGGTGGACATGAATGCTCCCCAGTACACAGCCTGGGGAATATCCATCCATCTCATCTCCTAGTTGAGGCAGGAAGCTAGCAACCCTCCTTACACCTTTCCCAGGGAGATGGTGAGTGTTGGTCTAATTCTGTGAACTATTTTATTCCCAGTTAGCAGAATCTGGATGAATGAGGTGTTCTGTGTGTTATGTAATGACAGGTCGATGAGAATCAGCACAAGGTTAGCGAGATAATTTTATCTTTTATTTTGTTTAAACTAGGTGGGTTTCCACCCCCCCCCTTCTCTGTCAGCTAGAAAGGAGTTAAGCTCTGTGGAGAGCTCATTCTTTCTGGGATGGGAAATAAATAACTAGTATTCCTCAGGGCAGAAACTAAACTCTAACAAGGAGAAGGAAAGGACAAATTCCCACGTTCTCATCTGTGTGGGCATCTCATAGATCCTCGGGGACTTCACTTCTTCCGGGCAACTTTAATTGGCCTCTCTCAGAAATTCTTTTCTCCTCACCTGGAAAGGAAGTCGGATCTTGAAAAAAAGAGGAAGAAAATTTTAAAAGGAAAAGGTGGGGGTTGGGGGCACGGGGAAGAGAGAGGAAATAGAGAAAAAAATAGGGGAGGAGAGACAGAGAGAGAACAGCCTGTAATTATTGGAAGTCAGTGGTCGGCAAACTCATTAGTCAACAGAGCAGCAAACCTCGGCTTGCGAGCCGCAGTTTGCCGACCACTGTCCTAGGGGATGTGTGATGACTGCTCCCTGGAGCCTCAGGATTGCATTATCTGAGCACAGGGTCTCTCAGCAAGACTCATGTGCTATAAGGAAGAAGGTGCGGAGAGGGCGTCACACATTTGGCCTTGTGAGAGGATGGGTGCTGTGTGTGTACTTTATGGTTCTAGCATCTGCACTAGAGATGTTTCCAAGAATTCCTCTGCTGCTTGCTACTCAGCACAGCCCACAGGGAGCCCTAGGTTCTCAGCTGACATCACCAGGTCTCATTGACTTCTCCTTTGTTCTTGTAACTATAAAAGGGCAGGAATGAGAAAAGTGAGCATCGGAGAGAAGAGACCAAGTTGCCATTCTTAGACTGTGTAGGGATGCCTGAAATTTACTCTTTTTTTAAATTAAATTTTATTGGGGTGACATTGGTCAACATGAACATATAGGTTTCATGTGTGGATTTCTAAGTTACAAACTCTGTACATAGCACCATGTGCCCACCACCCAGAGTCAAATATTCTCCTGTCATCTCATATTAGGACCCCCTTCTCCTACCTCCTTCCCTCTGGCAACCACCACACTACTGTTTGTGTTCCTAAGTTTCATTTTTATATCCACCTATGAGTGAAATCATATGGTTCTTAGCTTTTTCTGACTGACCTGTTTCACTTCGCATAATGTTCGTTCTCAAGGTCCATCCCTGTTGTTGCAAATGGCTCTATTTCATCCCTTCTATTGGCTGAGTAGTATCCCGTTGTATATATGGAGCACATCTTTATCCAGGTCTCTATTGCAGGATAAATTGGTTGCTCCCATGTCTTGGCCACTGTGAATAATGCTGCAATGAACATAGGGGTGCATATATCTTTACTCGTTATTCTGACTCTGATGAATGGCTCCTAACATACTACTGTCCTCCTGGGTGAGGCTATCCTCTCTGAGGGTGCCTTCCCCAGCACTGAGTATAGGCATTCGAGGGCTTGTCTGTCCCCCTTCAATGCCCCCCAGGTGCTCCCCCTGCACACACAGATGATTGGCAGATAGCTCTGTGCAATGACCTGGGAGGGGGCATTGACAATGAGGTGGGTGGCATTCAGATTGTCCTGTCACACGTAGTGGGCTAGCTCCCTTCACACATTGGATGTTGGGCTCAGCAGGAGATGGACTGGTCCTCAAGGTCAGCTCTCCCTTCTCCCCCCATTTTCTCCAAGGACAGGAGCAGACAAATCGAGGAGCTTGTGGTAGGGGAGGAGGAGGGGAGGTCTTCTCTCAATACCGGTGATAATTCCTAAAGAACAAGTACAGGTAAGCGGCTGGTGTAAAAACAACTCCAGAGGGCGGGTAACATAATACAAACAACTTAGCCTCTGCCACCCATGACTCCCTCTGTGGACTGGGAAAGAATTGATCTCGAGTCCAGTGCCAGCCTCGCTACTAGTTTCCTGTCACTGTGACGAATTTACTCACCTCGGTGGACTTCGTTTTCTCTGCTGTTCGATGAGGAATGTGACCAAGCAAGTCCAACCGCCTCCAGTGGCTCCTCCAAGTCCCTACTAATGGACCAGGCACCGCAAGGACATGGACATGGACGGGAGCAGGTCACACCAGCCCCACACCTTTCTCTCACCTGCACCTGCCCCGCCCTGCTCCCGCCTCACTGGCCAGCATCACTGTGGCCTTTTTCTCATTTTGCTACACAAAGCTGAGGCAAGACCAGTGGTAACTGGCACTGACTTGAAATGTGTTGGGGTATGTGATTGAGGTCCAGGATGCTTAGATGTGGAAGCCAGTGTTTAAGTGGAATCTCTTTGACAACCACTGGTGGTCATTTTTTCCCCCTGAAAAGTCTCATCTACCTTGAAGCTTCTCTCTGGTATCAACCTCCAGGTCACTCCGTGGCCATCAGCCCTTGGCAGGAGAACATGGCCACCCATGGGAACTACACATCAGGGAGCCACCAGGGAGATGACCTTGGCCATGTGGATGGGGCTCCAAGCTCAATTCCATCTCCTGTTACTATGGTAACTCATTAGAACTCTCTGATCTCAGAACTCAGAGCAGACCTAGTGATGTGGATCATAGAGGACCCTTGCCTGTGATACCTACCCCAAAATTATTCTGCTTGGACTTTAGCTTCCTCACTGTAAACTCCAGACGGATGAGTAATTGAACAATAAGACATTTGGTAAGAGCCTGGATTGCGTGTCTCAGGGGTTGAGTCTCTACCTATGAACCAGGAGGTCACAGTTTGATTCCTGGTCAGGGCACATACCAGGGTTGTGGATTTGATCCCCAGTGGGGAGCATGCAGGAAGCAGCCAACCAATGTTGTTTCTTCCTCATCAATGTTTCTAAAGCTCTCTCTCACTCTCCCTTCCTCTTTCTCTAAAAATCAATAAAAACATTTTTAAAAAGACGCCTGTTAAGAAAAGATGCTGCTGGCCAGGGTGTCACCATGGAAACCCCAAAACATGGATTATGAAGATAAACAACTCTGAGTTAATTTCCTCCCAGGCTTGTGGCATTTGGGTTCATTGATTCATCTGCTGAGGTGTCTTTCAGAGGAAATGCTGTCAGGGACATGGAACCATTTCCCATGATTCATTTGAAGTAGAATTTAGAACAAGTCAGACTCGAGTTACTCAAGAAAAGCTAACAAACAGAATAGCGCAAAGATGCAGACATCCTTGCTCAACTATAATCCTGCATGACTTGGAGATGGGACCATGCAGCATACCTCAGGGCCACCATGACCCTGGCAGGCTGGGCGTCGGATGGTGAGATTCCTTCAGGTAATGAGTGATCCTCCCACCCCTCCTCATTAAATAGCAGTTAAGGCTCACTGTACACCGTGAGGCTAAATCTAGCTGCAGAACCGAACGTCTGTCTTGTACTTAAACCTTATGAAATATAATCGATGGCAATGATTTCAAGGTTTAGGCATGAGCGGCACTTTAAAAACACAGCGAGTCCCTTTTAAGAACTGAGAAGTTGTCAGATGGACTATAGCTGATGTATAAGGAAAGGAGGGAGCTGGGGGACCTGGAAAGCCGTGGGGTGTAGCTGGATGCCTTGAGTTTGCCCTCTTGCAGTTAAACCTCAAACTGTCCGTAGCAGAGAGATGCCTGGTCTCTTCTCCAAGTTCTCCAGTCTCAGCATCCTCATTTCATCATCCTTGCCCCGGGGTCTTATCACCTCAACAGTTTACAAGTTTCTACAATCCCACAGCAATCTCTCCTGCAGCCCGTTTTTCTTGGGTGGTTGTTGGGGAATGCAAACCAGGTGTGGTGCCTTCTCAGAAGCCTGGCTTATTGTGTTTCATAGGGTCCTACTACCGTCCTTTCCTGTTTGGAACACACAGGAGGGATTTCTGGGTCCTTTGGAATCACTTTTTTCCCTGACCATGAATTTCTGAACAGGAAACAGCTGCCTGCGGATTTTCAACCCCAGGGAGTGTAACAGCGGCCGCATTGGTTCCGAACTTTGCAATGTAGGAGTCACGTCACATACATTATTTCATTAGCTCTACCACATCAACCCTGCTAACTAGGCAGGGAAGGAAATCCACGGATAGTTTCAGGATTCTGTAAACTAAGTGTTTCTGAGGATAAAGGACTGGGAGATAGAGCCCAGCAGAAAATATCAGGCCCCTGACAATGCTGTACACAGAGCCCTCCATGTTATTTCAGGTGTTGTTAGTTTATGTTTGTTTGTTTGTTTGTTTTGCTTGTGTTTGTTTTTTATAGTTTTTTATTTATTTCAGAGAGGAAGGAAGAGAAATAGAAATATCCATCATGACAGATAATCATCAATCGGCTGCCTCCTGCCCACCCCCTACTGGGGATTGAGCCCACAATCCAGGCATGTGCCCTGACAGGGAATTGAACTGTGACCTCCTGGTTCATGGGCCGACCCTCAACAACTGAGCCACACTGACCAGTCCACTTGAGGTTTGTTCATCTGCTATTTCATGTGCTCACCAGAGACTACTATGTGCATTTTATAGTTGGCACATCGACTTCATTGTTTCTATAGTCCATGTCTCTCCAAAGGACATGGAGCTGGTCGGTAGCAGAGCTGGGATTTGAGCTTGTTTCTGCAATCCCTTTGAACAGCTCATCTCTCTGGATATTCATTCTTTGTAGAGAGACATCAAATACAGCAAAGTAACAAGGTGCTGTGGTGATTATTTTAGGTAATGTTTGAATCAATGCTTAACACAAGCCATGTTACATAGTAAGTGCTCAGTGCTATCTCATTGTTATTATCATCAGAATGAAATGAACAATAGAGGGATACAACAGTTGGGTTGTGATTAAAAAAAGAAATAGTGATTACATCTTATATTAGTTCAATAACTTTTCACTAAATCTTTACAAAATATCCTAAGTACTTATAAGGCAATTCATGTTACTTAGGAAAAACTCCAGGGATTTTCCAGGAATGGAAGAAATCTTGATATTAGGGATAATGAAGAATGTATGTTTCTGAGTGTGGTGCTACAGATTAGTTGGGTAATTTATGAGAGTGGACACTAGATACAAATGTCTACTGCTGTGAAGTGTCTAACATTTTCAAACCCGTTCTTTGATTTTCTCTCAGAGAAGGCTAATGAATAATTTATTCATCTTGTGACTATGCACATCATTACGTGATGCGTCTGAAATAAAGACTTCTCACTTTTAACTTCTTAGCTTTTAAAAGTACTCAGTCTAAAGCCACAGGAAACTCTTTCTTAGCATTAAAGGACTGCAGATGGATTTTCTTTTTGCAGAAGTATGAGAATACCTTCACTTCTTGTATTGAAAGGCAGTTGAAAGATATCTGCTCAGAACAGTTAATCCAGGTTTAAGGAATCTGGATTCCATCTCAGCTTTGCTGGGGGGTGTGTTATGATGGCGTCATGTAGGTAGTCTCGATTCCCTTGCAGCTATGGACCGTTTGTGTCTCCCCAAATTCATGTATGAAAACAGAGCTCCCAGTCGATGGCATCAGAAGGTGGGGATGTGGGAGGTAATCAAGTCCGGAGTGAGGAGCCCTGTGCTGAGATTAGTGCCTGGAAGGGAGACCCCACAGAGGTCCCTGCCCTTCCTCCACTTGAGGTGACAGTAAAAAGACAAGAAGTCTACATGGGGGAGGGCTCTCACCAAATACAAAATATGCTTCAGCCTTGACCTTGGACTTCCCAGCTTCCAGAACTGTGAGAAACAAATATCTGTTGTTTATTAGCTGTCCACTCTCAGGTAATTTTAAATAGCAGTCCAAATGAACGAGGGCACTTTGCCAAACACCAATTATGTTTCTGTTTACAGGGTTGTGTGAATCAGATGAGAGAGCCCAAACGGAAAACACTGTGAAAATCCAGGTGTTGCCCTCCCCCAACAGAGAGAGTTTTGCAACTATAAACCGCTTTCTTACCATTCTTTTACTTACAAGGTTTCCTATAGTTTTAAACACACACGTTCATGTGCCCCTTTCCTTCTGTGAACTCCCTCCCCCAATACCGCCATTGTCTGGAGAACTCATACACGGTTGTCAAGACCCGCGTCAAATGTTTCCTCCTCGGAGAACAGTGTGTATGTTCTCAGACTGAGACGTCACGGCCTCCGTCTGTGACCTCATCTCCGGTGGTAGGTTTCCCTGGGGTTGAAGGCCTGTGGGTGATTATCTGCTTCTTGTTTCCCTGGGGTTGAAGGCCTGTGGGTGATTATCTGCTTCTCGGTCCCCTTCCCCTCAAATCCGGCATCACACGTGGAGTCCTGATGTTACAGGAGCTCAGGAGGGGCCCCGATAGCCTGGCCGAGTCCTGTCCCCAGGGGAAGGCATTCAGATTACTTACCCCATCCCTATCCTCCAGGAAACTATTAGGAGAGAGGCCACCCCTTTCATCACAGTCAAATGACACAGCCAGCATGTGCCACAGAGCCCTGCCCACCCAGTGTGGGAGTGACCTCCCATCACATCCCAGCCCCTCTCAGGTGCTCCCACCCCTGAGGCACCAATAGGTTCACATGGGCCTTTCACAGGTAAGGCACCTGGTGTGCTCAGATGGACTTAGATTCGAAGCTTTTTTAAAAAAATATGCTTTTATAGATTTCAGAGAGGAAGGGAGAGGGAAAGAGAGATAATGAGAGAGAATCATTGATTGGCTGCCTCCTGCACACCCCACACTGGGGATGGAGCCCGCAACCCAGCATGTGCCCTGACCGGGAATCAAACTGTGACTTTCTGGTTTATAGGTTGATGCTCAACCACTGAGCCACCCTGGCTGGGCTGGAATGGAATCTTGACTCTGCCGCACGCTTTTGTAAAACTTTGAACAAGGTGACCACTTGGAGTCTCTGTTTCCACATCTTAAAATGGGGATAAGAACACTAGTATGTGTGCTGAGATTTACATATATCCTTACAGAGGGCTCGGGACATAATAATTATCTCCTGAATGTGAATTGTTAATACAGGCTTCTCAGTTGGACAAATGTGAACTTGAGGCCTCATTCTGACACCCCCAATAACCAACTGACTTCAACCTCTGTGTGTGTGTGTGTGTATTGTGTGTGTGTGTGTGCGCGCGCACACACACACGCATGAGTTTGACTGTGTGGTTTGAGTCCCGCCCATCACACTACTGCTGAATGCCTTCGGGAAACTTCACCTTGTTCTGTGACTGTAAGGTGGTGACAGGATAACAGTCTCAATCTGGGGACCCTGGAAAGGCTCAAACTGTAACGGGGAGCTCCTAGAGATGCGTATACTGGGCTCTGAACGGCGCCTCTCACCATCTGCTCTGTCTACAGGGACTCCTGTACCTTCCCCGGTTCTTGCTCCTGTTCTTCCTCATGGACAGATGGCTCTTCAAGTCTGTAGGTTAATACCTTGGAGAATGGAGAAAGGGTGGGGTCTTTCCTGACAAAGAGGGCGGGCTGCCTTCAGGAGCTTGTCTTCCTGGCCCCCAGGGTCCCCCCATTCCTGAAATCCCCCCAGACTCAGTTGTTCCTGAAGCCTCCTTCCCCTGGAAAGGGCTTCTCCCGAAATAAAGTCGCCATCTGTGAGCCTAGCAGACACGGAAGGTCCTGGGCCGAGTTTCAAAGGAAAAGACGCTTTTGTTAGAAACCGGTGAAAGGAAAGGAGATCACCTGGTGAGATGGGGACAGTCGGGAGGCTCTGAAGGTGGCGTGTTTATTTGGGGTTTAAACCCCGTCCACTTCCAGAAGGAGTGCTGGTGGCGGCCGCCGGGGCCAGCGTCGCTTTCTTGTAATACTTGGACGGGAATGAGAAGTTCCATTCGTCTTCACAGATGAAGTTAAGCTGATTATAGAAACGACCTATCAAAAATCAATACCGTAAAACCATTCCCTTAGTATCTGTGCTGTCACCCGAGGATCATAAGTAATATTTATGGGCTCAAACATTGGCATTTTCAGGAAATGAGATGCAGAATGTTCGTGTGGGCACAGCCCCCTGTGGTTGCCAGGTTTCGATGATTAAAGCCAGCTGCTAATGAGGCCAAGGTCACGGCTCCCTCCCTGCATCACCCAATTACCTCTCCTTTCCTCCTCTGCTCTGCGGCTACGGATGAACCCTAGTCCTGCAGCAGCGGCCGTCCTGTGACATGCCGGGTCACTGAGGTGCAGAGTCCTAGAGCATGGGAAATGCACCCCCACTGAGGACGAGTGCTTCCACTGCGGACGGGCACCCCAGTGACGGCAACCACCCACTGAGGATGGGCACCCCCTGAGGATGGGTACCCCATTGAGGATGAGCACCCCTCTAAGGATGGGCACCCCACTGAGGATGAGTGCCCCCAAGTGCATGGTGTGATGGCTGGCTTTGCCATGGAAAAGATTGAGCACATGCACAGAAATTCTTTCTGTTTTATACACTTGTGTGACACACAAATGTGCATTTGTGCGCACACACACACACACACACACACACACACCGAGAGTCAGGATGACCCAGAGGGATGACACAGGGAAGAAAATTGTGCCTTGGGAGCAAGGCAGGGCCAGTCTGGCTTTGGCGCACGCCGGCAGCAAGGCCTTGGGCGGGCAGCTCAACTCAGTTTGCAAAATTACAAAAATGAACAAGATGTTTACCTTCGAGGGATGCAGGGCACTCACAGGTGTAATACCTGTGAAGCACTTACATACGCACACCACGTGAACAGGTGTGAGCTGCCACAGGGACAGGTGTCTCCTGGGAACGCTGGCCCTGATGCCCCTGATGCCCATGTCCCTGTCTGGACTCCCCCGCACTAATGTCCGCACCGTGTCCAGGCGTGAGCTGACGGGGGGGGCGGGACAGTCCCTCAGGAAAGAGGGTCTCCGCCCTGAGGACACAGAGGCTCCCAGCCGGCCCGGCCCTTCCTGGGAAGCGCCCACACTCCCAGGGACAGAGTCTGGGCACCTGGGATGTCTGCTCATGGGGCATTGCCCCAGGGCTTTGGGGGGCATGAGTCAGTGCAGTTATTGTCACTTCCCTGCATATAGTGTCCATTGTGATCAGATAACTGTGGAACGGCTGGATCAGAGCAAGTAGGAAGTTTCTCTGATGAGACTTCAGTTTTCCGTAGATGGATAACGTGCCAGTGAAACTGCTGCAGGAAATTAAACGGAGGGTGCCTTTGGGGAAGGACCTCCTGGCTTTCATGTTCCACAGATCAAATTTGGGGGGGTTGTTTAGACAAGTAAAATCAGTGAATCCCTCTGTCTCTCTCCCTCTTTCAATGTTCAGTCCCGGAGAGGACCTGATAGGAGGAATCTCTGCAGACGGAGCGGGTTCTGGGCAGACAGTCTTCTGACTAATTTAGTGCTAGACTCTTAGCAGATGAAAATTCAATGAAAAGTTAACAGAGCTGCTGTCCCCCATGCACCGAACTCCATGAGCCCTGACTGTGGGCCTCTGGTTTGAACTGAATTATCTCCTCATGGAGATAATTGGGTTGTGGCCTTGGGGCCCAGGGAGGTGCCCCGGTTCTTTACTGTGAGCCGCCGGCTACATTGCTTCTCCTGGTGGAACTAATGGCAGGCCAGAGGGCGCGACAGGGCGATGCTCGTCTTACACGCGTGTGGCGCTTTAACCCCTTCTGGACTCCGCCTTCTGTGTGCAGTTTGCCTCACTCGGCTCTCTGTGGAAGGGCCGGGCAGGAAGGACGGCGCTTGTCCAATATCGAAGTCAAATACAACCACCGAACAACAGAGCTGGAGCTGTAAGCTCCTACAGCCCGAGGCGTTATTCCAGGTTTGTCCTCTAAACGTGCCCTTCCTGTTGGAATCCGTGTGTGTTTTAGTGAACTGGTTGCATCTGATTCTCTAGGAAAGAAAATGCCATTGTCAAATGAAACGTGGCAGTGATTCATAGCATATCATGGATGGCCCTCAAGAACCACAATCCACAGTAGAATGCGGAAGGCTCTGAAAAGTCCTGCCACAAGGAGCCTTCACCAGGAGGTCCGAAGAAGAAACGTGGTCGCGGTCCTAGCCTCTGTTCTCCTGGTGCGCGCCCTCACTGGGCTTCTCCATCCAGTGACATAACCCAACTATGGAAGGGGGCCATACCTGGTGACAGCAGTCCACTGGCAACTCCTGACATGTCCACACGAGTCCATCGCCCCTGCCAACCCAGTCAGCCACTGTCACCTGTGCCAGGGACGGCTCCTGGAACTCGGGCTGCGTGGGCCTGCTGCCAGCCCACCTCCCACACAGGAGTCCAAGGAGCCTTCTCAACACATGCGTCATATTCAAAGCTGAAAGCACATCCCTTCTCATGATCGGGAGGTCCTTGGCCCCAGCTCCCCTTGCAGACTGAGTTTATGGCCTGCTCCTGTCCATCCTCTGTCAACCCTGACCTTCCCGCCCTCCTGCCACTTGCAATGACCTTCCTGCCCACCCTTCATCTACACTGACCTTCCTGCCCACCCTCCATCCACACTGACCTTCCTGCCCACCCTCCATCCACACTGACCTTCCTGCCCACCCTCCGTCCACACTGACCTTCCTGCCCACCCTCTGTCTGTGGCACTGACCTTCCTGCCCACCCTCCGTCCATTCTGACCTTCCTGCCCACCCTCCGTCCACACTGACCTTCCTGCCCACCCTCCGTCCATTCTGACCTTCCTGCCCACCCTCTGTCCACATTGACCTTCCTGCCCACCCTCCATCCACACTGACCTTCCTGCCCACCCTCGGTCCACACTGACCTTCCTGGAGTAGCCAGAGCACAGTGAGCGCCCTCCCCCCTCAGGGCATTTGTAGATGCCCTTTTCCAGCGTCAGGGAGGATGGAAATGCTCCTAAGATGCGTCTGATCGCCCCCTCGAGTGCTGGCCCTGCTCTGCGCTGGCCCGGCTCTGTGCTGGCCCTGCTCTGTGCTGGCCCTGCTCTGTGCTGGCCCTGCTCTGTGCTATGTCACAGCTCTTCCTCATTCACTTGCCGCCTCGCACAGCTTGTAATGATTGTTATTGCTGGGCTTTGGTGGGTGTGGGGGAGGCTGGTGGTTTATTGCCTGCTTCTCCCTTGGCAGGCTGTTTCTCCTCTTCGCTGTGTGTGTGTGTGTGAGTGTGTGTGTGTGTGTGAGAGAGTGTGTGTGAGAGTGTGTGTGTGTGTGTGTGTGAGTGTGTGTGTGTGTGAGTGTGTGTGTATGTGTGTGTGTGAGTGAATGTGTGTGTGTATGTGTGTGTGTGTGAGTGAATGTGTGTGTGTGAATGTGTGTGAGTGTGTGTGAGAGTGTGTGTGAGTGTGTGTGTGTGAGTGTGTGTGTGTGAGTGTGTGTGTGTGAGTGAATGTGTGTGAGTGTGTGTGAGAGTGTGTGTGAGTGTGTGTGTGTGTGAGTGTGTGTGTGTGTGTGAGTGTGTGTGTGAGTATGTGTGTGTGTGTGTGTGTGTGTGTGGAGCCAAGCACAATGTATAGAACATGGTGAATAATACATATTTCTTGAGTGTTTGATAACTTACAAATGTAGTTTAGCGAGTAGTTGCAATGTTTCTGATCTCAATGTAAACAGAAAGATGTATTTTTAGAAGATAAAGGACAGCCCTAACTGGTTTGGCTCAGTGGATAGAGCGTCGGCCTGCGGACTCAAGGGTCCCAGGTTCGATTCCGGTCAAAGGCATGTACCTTGGTTGTGGGCACATCCCCAGTGGTGGGGGGGGGTGTGCAGAAGGCAGCTGATCGATGTTTCTCTCTCATCAATGTTTCTAACTCTCTCCCTCTCCCTTCCTCTCTGTAAAAAATCAATAAAATATATATTTTTTAAAAAGATAAAGGACATAATTTTTTTAAATGTAATATATGCTACTTTTTATATCATGTTACATTAAATACTCCATTAGGAAAGCTAAAATGAAGGTTTATGTAAATAAGTATGAGGTAATATGCTTTAAAAACATTGATATTTATTACTGAGTTCTCAAAGACATAGGGTAAAAATAGGAATTAACATAATTGAAATGATAACAGAAAGAAGCCAGTCCTACCACCTAATTTGAAAACCATGATTGGTGTTCTAACCTCAGCACTAACTAACGACATTTAAATCAGCAAGTTCAAAGACAGTTAGCCAGACAGTGCTTTTTATAATGGGTTATATTTCAGAATTTATAGATCTCTTTCTAGAATTTATTTTATGTGTTCTTCAGAACAACCCATGAGGTATATGGAGAATATATTTCATTCTCATTTTAGATATGAAAAAAACTGAAGGCAGAACAGAGAATAATCTTGCTTAAGCTTGTCGGACTACAGGTTGCTGGCTCAGTGGTCTTTCCATTATAAAATATTATGTTCAAGTACATCCCACCGTGTATAACAGGTGTCAAGGCTCAAGTGCCTGAAGGGCGTTGGGAGGGGAGTGCGGTGAAGGGACTAGCTCATCGGTTAGTGCCTCAAGGGAAGGTGGGCCCAGGATTTCCCAAGAAGAGCCGGATTCACTTCAATAAGTCTCCTCACTTCTAAACATTGACAACTATTTCAGTCTTCAAGTAAATAGACATTAACAACAACCCATCTGTCTGTGGTTGGCTGTGACCTGGGGCTGAAAGTCTGCAACCCTTTAATGCCAAATAAATATTTTTTTTCTGGAAATTTCAATAGATCACCAGGTATTCAGAGCTTTTGGAAGCAAACAGGCCGATCTCACGATGTGGCCCCTAAGAGGAAGCTGTCATAACTCCGCCGTATCTGCCAGCTACAAACGCTGCCCTGGCTGAAGACGTGGCCTCCCTATTGCAGCCTGACAGGATGATTGCGCTTCGTTATGGCGCATGGTCCAGGGAACAGACTCTACTTAATTTGGCTTCAGGGAAAATAATTGCAGGTTAGACCTGGGAGTGATCCTTGGGGCTTCTTGGTGCCATGGGCGTTGCTCTCCTGTCTGGTGATAGCTGTAGGTGGCAGGTTCTTCAAATCGTCTACAGTTTGAACTCACTCTTCAGCAAGTGTCTGGCTTGAAATATTAAGTAATTCCTAGCCTTGCTCAAAATAACACGAACCCTGTCCTTGCATGGAAGTGTCTCTTTCCAAATGTCTGAAGGCTGGACTCTCTTAAGAACTTAGAAGGATGTGAATAGCTCCCAGTGCGTTTGTGAATCTAAATGTAACAAATATTTAGGATGACAACACTTTTACTTTTAAGCAGATCAGGAGAATGATCTGATTTAGAAGGCCTATAATATATTCAATCCTGCTCTGCTGTCAACAAAAATAGGCTTGCATTAATCTGCTCAAAGCTGGTTTGGAGGATTTTATAACTGCCACACTTAAAGGTAATAAAAGTTGCCTACATTCATTATTGTTACTATCGGAAGCCCTGGAGAATACTTGAGATTTGTTATGAGTAAATATTGTTTGAGGAAGAAATTCTGTTGCTATGACATTTACCTCACAAGCCGGAAACTCAGCCTCCGTCTAGTCGATGAAGCGATGCGGGTTTACTCATGTTGAATGAACGTTCAGTCTACGCAGGCTGTTATGAATTTACCTCAAACTTGAGTATCTCAAAATCATTGCCTTTTAAACTATCTAATTACTGTTTTCCTCCCGGCATGGTCTCTGGCTCTGATCACTAATGCACGCTTTTCAAAGTCGCATTGTGAAAAGTCAATACACTTCTGGGAAAAAGTCATCATCATAAAAAGTATTGAACTTATGAAATGCTTTTCATGTACAAAGTGATTTACAAACATTCATTAATTACCATCCAAGAGAAGGTCCCTATGCAGGACTGAGTTCCGTTCCAGGAATGAGTGTCACGTGTGCGAGGCCCTGGGCCCGGCGCACTCCCTGGTCTGTGGGGCTGGGGAACGGCTCAGTATGCACTGAGTGGCCTGATTATTATGATCTTTGAACGCATAATAATCTGGCAAATAATCTGGCCGCTCACTGTCTATCCTATATAATAAAAGGCTAATATGCAAATTGTCCCCTCGACCAGGAGTTCGACCAGCAGGCAGGCTGGCCAACGCCCATGTCCCCTCCCCCTGGCCAGGCTGGCTGGACCCCACCCATGCACAAATTCATGCACCAGGCCTCACACACACACACACACACACACACACACACACACACACACACTGAGTGGCCAGATTATTATGCGTTCAGAGATCATAATAATCTGGCCACTCAGTGTATGATGCAGCATTTGTTTTATTTCCCACTGAGCTGTGATCACTTGTCCCCTGATCTCACACGGGACCAGACAAGCATCTTCTAAGGTATAAATAACCAGGTGGTGGTAGATGTTTTTGAAAACAGGAGAATGATTTAGTATTTCTGCTATTTTCTTAAAAATGACTGCTTTCCATATTACTCTTTAGATTTCTTTCAAGAATATATCATTTTACCAAAATCTGGAGATTATTTTAGCTTATTATTTTAGTCAGGCTTATAAAAGAAAAAATACTTAACTGAGGACACTAAGGAAAAACAAATTGTCCCACCAGTTGGCCGAATAAATCAGTTCAGAAAGCAAAACATGATTTAAGCATCATATTTTCTGCCCAGGACTGCAGCAAGCACTAGCAAGAGCAGGAATATTAAAAATAATGGGGAAAACCAATTTGCTTTCTTATGAAAATTATTTTGCTATAAAGACATGAAAGCAAGCCTAATAGCTGCTATATATAATTTTATGAAAGAACACACATTTAGTAAGAAAAGTAGAAGGCAAATAATCTCCAAATTTTAAGATAATAAAAAATTAAGGATTTTGATATTCTTTTCTCATTGTTATCTTAATTTTATTACTGGCTTGTTAAAAAGGTAGATGGGATTTCCTGGAGCTGTGGTTGCATCGATGCCTGTAAACACGGATTCTGTCAACTCAGCTGCTGCTGTTCACACAATCCACATGAGATCTTAACAAACTGTACTCAGGATACTTAGAGCCAAACTCATTAATTTGATGGTAATGACATATAAAAACTAAACAGCCTTGAAAGTCAGACTTTCGACTCTCTCAGAAGTTAAGTTTTAAATAAGAATAAGTACCTTCTGAGCTTTAGTTAACCTGATTGTACAATAAATCATTCTCCTGATTTCAAAAGCATTAAATTGATTCATATAGAGGAGCCAACTCTGTTAAAACTGAGCTCAGGAAGTGAACTAGTATTTATTGTCAACTGTGTTTCATCAAAGAGTGGACATTTTACCACAAAAAGCAGAAGAAAGTCATAATATCCCACATATTTCATAAATTATTTATTATTGAAATCTCACCCCCGTCTGAATTTTTCTCACATTTTTCATTGAACATTGAAAACTTTACCACAGGTGTGCATATGGGAAGTATATAGAAGTGGACATCTCAAGATGGAGTATAAACAGTGGTGGTGGGGGAGGAGAGAGAGAGAGAGAGAGAGAGAATAAGGAATGGACTCAGTCAATGAAAGGCTCCCTAGAAACATTCCTAAATACAGAGGAGTGTATACATTACACAGGATTTTCTCCCAACCTGGGTCCATTCCTTAGTGACCTAGAGTCAGGAATAGGGGAACCACTCATTTTCCTTGAAGCTGTTTTGGATTTTGACGTAAACATAGGTTGACAGTTTTTATTATCTATTGGGCACTTAAGGAAGTGTAGTAACTAATTTCCTTAGGTTAGTTCATAGATGAGAGGATTTCTTTTTGTTTACCACTTACCGTGTTCCGCGGGGCATGATAACAACTCGTGTGCACTATGTCCGTAAGTCCTGAGGGCCTGACACAGGGATGTTGGCGGAGGTGCTAGAGGCCTCCCTAACAGTGGGGTTGCACGTCAGTTGAGAAAGAATGCATGCTCTTTACTATTAATGCCAAATTATGTTTAGGAAAGTTTAGTATGGATTGATGAATGTATACATAATGTTAGACATCGAGTAATATAGTTTTAATGCTTGAGCAATTATGAATGAAAGCCACCTGAAAATGTAGAAGAGTGATAGATAAAAACTGGCTCAGCTTTTGGATGCCTACACACAAATGACTCTGTATTTAATTCACCTGATCAGTAGAAACAAAAATCTCAGACAATTTATCCCCCACTCTCTAGTTTGGGGGGAGGACACAAACCATGTCTCACCCCAAGCTGAGGAAACATTGAGACCGTAAGCCATTGCTGGCTCCTCAGATCCGCACAGAGGTCTTGGGCAGGCAGCTGGTCATTGTTCACAAGAAAGCACCCCCGATATTTGTGTCGCTTATTCATTTTGCTCCATCGGCTGTCAGGGTGTGCACAGAAGGCTGGTCAGTCTGCACTGTGTGACTCATGGCTCGGACAGGACAAGGTCCCAGCTCTGACAAGTCACTGTCCATCTGCTGCTGACAATGCCTGTGCTGTGAACAGCTCTGAAATACTTACAAATAAAAATGAGAAAATCCAGAGGAGAAACCAAGATGGCGGCATAGGTAAACACCTAAACTGCTGCTTCACACAACAATTTCAAAACTACAACTAAAAGACAAAACGGACATCATCCAGAACCACAGGAACGCTGGCTGAGTGGAAATTCTACAACTAGAAGGAAAGAGAAAAGCACACTGAGACTCAGAGGAACTGCGGAAGGCAGAGGTACCGAGGCGCGTGCACGGAGAGAGCGGGCAACTGAGTGCGCGGCTGGCTTTCTCAAGCAGGAGGGAGACAAAAGCTCCCGACTGCACTGAACTCCAGTTCTGGTTGAGACTCTGGGGACCCAGACTCATTCGGGGAGAAACTGGACTATCTATCAGTGGGTGGAACTCGAGGGAGGCTTTCTCTCAGTGGTGCTTGAAGCGATTACCATGGGACACTGAGACCCAGGGGGCCTCTTAGGGCAGGACTGACGGGAAACCAGTGCTGTCTGCTCTGCCCTGAGACTCCGCCCCATCCAAGCTGAGCACAGAGGCTTTTGCAAGTCTTGTCTCATAAGGGTGTCTCCAGCACAGAAGTTCTCCCAAGTAGACACAGCTGATCCTCACAGCCAGTTGGCCTGGAGGTCAATTCCTCCCAGTGATATCAACAACAATCAAGGCTTAACTACAACAAGACTGTGCACACAGCCCACAAAGGGGTGCACCAAGAGTGTCCACCTCAGGTAACTGGGGAGGATGAGCCACTGGGCCCTATAGGACACCTACCACACAAAGCTACTCTATCAACTCAGGGAAGCAGCCAAAATGTGGAGACAAAGAAACGGATCACAAATGAAAGAAATGGAGGAAAGCAAACAACTGGATATAGAGTTCAAAACCACGGTTATAAGGTTTTTCAAGAATTTTCTAGAAAAGGCTGATAAATTTAGCGAGACCTTTGAGGATATGAAAAAGGACCAACTAGAAATTAAGCATACACTGACTGAAATAAACAATATTATACAGAGATCTAACAGCAGACTAGAGCAGTGGTCGGCAAACTCATTAGTCAACAGAGCCAAATATCCACAGATTGAAATTTCTTTTGAGAGCCCAATTTTTTAAACTTAAACTTCTTCTAATGCCGCTTCTTCAAAATAGACTTGCCCAAGCTGTGGTATTTTGTGGAAGAGCCACACTCAAGGGGCCAAAGAGCCGCAGGTGGCTTGCAAGCCGCAGTTTGCTGACCACTGGACTAGAGGATCGGAAGAATCAACTCAAAGATTTGAAATACAAAGAAGCAAATAACACTCAACTGGAAAAGCAAAAAGAAAAAAGAATCCAAAAATATGAATATAGTGTAAGGAGCCTCTGGACAACTTCAAGCGTACCAACTTAAGAATTACGGAGGTGCCAGAAGAGAGAGAGCAAGATACTAAAAACCTATTTGAAGAAATAATGACCGAAAACTTCCCCCACCTGGTGAAAGAAATAGACTTACAAGTCCAGGAAGCGCAGAGAACCCCAAACAAAAGGAATCCAAAGAGGACCACACCAAGGCACATCATAATTAAAATGCCAAGAGCAAAAGAGAGAATATTAAAAGCAGCAAGAGAAAAACAGTTAGTTACCTACAAGGGAGCACCCATACGACTGTCAGCTGATTTCTCAACAGAAACTATGTAGGCCAGATAGGAGTGGCAAGAAATATTCAAAGTGATGAATAGCAAGAACTTACAGCCAAGATTACTCTACCCAGCAAAGCTATCATTCAGAATGGAAGGTCAGATAAAGAGCTTCACAGATAAGAAAAAGCTAAAGGAGTTCATCAACACCAAACCAGTATTTTATGAAATGCTGAAAGGTATTCTTTAAGAAGAGTAAGAAGAAGAAAAAGGTAAAGATAAAAATTATGAACAACAAATACATATCTATCAACAAGTAAATCTAAAAATCAAGTGAATAAAAAAATCTGATGAACAGAATAAACTGGTGAATGTAATAGAATCAGGGGCATAGAAAGGGAGTGGACTGACAATTCTTGGGGGGAAAAGGGTGTGGGGGGTGCAGGAAGAGACTGGACAAAAATCGTACACCTATGGATCAGGACAGTGGGGGAGGGGGTAAGGACAGAGGGTGGGGTGGGAACCGGGTGGAGGGGAGCTATGGGGGAAAAAAGAGGAACAATTGTAATAATCTGAACAATAAAGATATATTAAATTAAAAAAAATAGTAAGTAAAGTAGCTTCCAAAAAAAAAAAAATGAGAAAATCCAATTGTGAGTATTGTGAGATTCAAGGGTTGTGAGGAGAGTTTGCGTATTCTCAACATGATGAAGAGTTCACACCATGTTACCAAGGCAACACTCCTGGGACCCTGTCTCACCCCTCGCTCCCAGGACATAGCACCTGCTGGGCTGGGAGTCAGAACAGCCTGAAGGCCGGGCCTTCCTCCAGGCTATCCAGGAAGGAAGCGAATGGTCTCACAGATGGCCCGGCCCACTTGTAACCTGTCCTCCTCCATGCTGTTCGACCCTGAGCACTGGACCCCGGACTGAAATAGGTGTCCAGCAAGGAGTCAACCCAAAACCTCTTTCTCAGCCTTGGACAGTGTATGGATTATTTTTAGAGCTGGAGAGAACATGGGCAAAGAAATAGCCGGACCAAGATGTCAAAAACCTGATGAAACAATGCCGTTCCTATACTTATTTCTTGTACAAAACTAAGGCACATCCATTGCTAACAACTCATAATAATTTCCTAAAATCTGTTCATGCAACCTTTTCCTTGGCAGAACACAGAATTGTTTGAAAAATTAAACTTTGCTATGAGGAATGGCTGACTGTCTTCCAGAGTTTGTAGAATATTTTAGGTGGGTGCTACTTCCCTTTTCTTTTTCTTTGCCATAAGGCCCTTCTTCTTCCATGATTAATACTGAACCTCCTAAAAACTGTGTTGGGAAGATCATGTATATGGACTTACTGCGTTCAACTATTTCTTGTCTCCACTTGATTCAGAGATCAAAGCACATCACCCTTGGAATGCTTACATTTCAAATCATCCCAATCATACGCACAGCATCTTATTTTATTTCTAAGTAGGGTGAAAACTTTGAATACTGACGTAAATTGCCAAGAGCAAGTAAAAAATGTACATTTTAGCTCGGATGGCTGCAATCTATTTCCTATTTATCATCCTCATCAAGGGGACTTATTTATACTCTGCATACAAGTCATTTAAAAGCCACAGCAGTTAGAAGTCCACAGATTAATTTGGCACCTCCTGAACATGGGTAATCATGTGCAAACGTTAAAATTCAAAAGAGTTTAAATTGCTTTATTACTGTACCATAGATATTTACAAGCTCTTAATAATATACATTTTTTTTTCTTTCCAAACAAGTCGGTATTAAGAATGTATCTGGGGATGGGGCCGGAGAGGGTATTTACAGAATGATTTGCCTTCAGAAGCCTCACAAGATTTATGGATTCATTCATCGTTCAAGTGGCTTAATCACGAAACAGTAAAAAATCATGACAGCAGACAGGAAGTGGATGCCGGGTTCTGAAACTGGGACTCCTCTGGAACTCAAACCTGCAGAAAACGAAAAGAAAACGCAATCTCCTGAGAGTAAGTAAAATTACTTGTTAGCTTCATTCTTCCTGACCCAAATGCATACTATAATTTCTCTCCTAACAGTGTATTTTAGAGCAAACACTTGTTTCATTTACACTATGTTTCACTGTAGGAAGAGCCCTAGCCTCTGTCCCAGGATGTCTGTTTTCAATGCAAAAATGAACAAAGGGAAATGCCCTAATTGGTCAACTCTGACCCCAGAGAAGATGAGGATTGGCCAACGTGTGGTGGCAGACACAGCTTCAGGCAGATGGGTGAGTGATTTTTCCACAGCAGAAAGAATACATCATTGTTCCACGCTTTATCTGCCTAGTGTTACCTGCTGAGAACACTGTACTGAGAGGGTCTGTGGCTCAGCTCAGCATAAATGCGGTGATGGATTGGTGATGTCTGCCACAGGTATAGGAAAAGCTGAATGTGCACATATTTCCTATTTTCTCTCCCTGCTTGGAAGCCTGCACACGTCCACAGAAAAGCGTTGTGATTTCTGTCCAATAGGAAGAATCATGCATGATGACCCACAGTTGTTTTTCTTTTTTGAGATTCGAACGAGGACACATAATACGGTGTGTGTTATACAAACATGTTGCAAATCTGAGGGATTATTTAAAGAAAAATGGACTCATTGCCTCTTGCTCACAATTTAAAATGGAAACACAGACCTTTTATTTTTTTTCACCCAACATTTAAACAAGAACTGGAATGATTTGTAGAACCCAGATTTCATGCTGCAGCTGGAATCAAAGTCCACAACGGCGTTCGATGGTGACGCTACTCACTGGACATTTTTGGAATCCTGATCTCCTCGCTGCTGCTCCCGTCCCCACCATCGCTGACTGTCCTTATCTCAATCAGGTAGTCCTCTTCGAATGGGACCAGCAGCTCAGCCGACGTGTTGTTCGTCTCCAAAACGTGGGTTTTACTCTGTCGGTTTTGCCTGTACAGAATCTGAATAAAATGGTAACTCGTGTTAAAGGGACATGTTCCTTTTCTGAGGTTCACACACTTCTAAGGAACCCAAAGACACATCATTATAAATAAACGCTGGCCCTGGCATTTGGCCCATGCTCGGTTGGTTGGAGCATCGTCTTGATACAACTAGGTTGCGGGTTCAATCCCTGGTCAGGGCACATACAAGAACCAACCAATGAATGCATAAATAAGTGGAATAAAAATTAATGTTCATCTCTCTCTCTCTCTCTCTCTCTCTCTCTCTTTCTCTTTCTCTCTCTCTTACAATCAATCAATAATTTAAAAATTTTAAATTCTGTATTCCTTGGATGGAAGTACCCAATCTATGCCCTTTTTTTTGAAAATGTAGTGTTAAGAAAAAGATTTGCTGTTTTGTCTAATGCTTCTGAAATGAGAGTAGATTTATCTCTATTAATTAAATAGCTCCAGGCTATCATCTTTGAAGCCTGCTGTGAGAAGTCACTGGTTAGCCGGGCCCCATTTCAGATTTCTGAGTAGATGCGTTTGCCAGAGGACATCCAGTAGCTCAGATGGAAGGGATGTGCTCTGGGTATCTGACTGGACTCTTGTTTGATTCCTCTAATATTGGTAAATGATCACATCCTACTGCAGCCTCAGTTCTAGAAATTCTACTGGAATAATATTCTTTGACCTCACTCTCATCTCACTCAGGTTTACCACCCACATAAACCCTCGTTGTTTAATGGCCAGGAGAGCCACTTGAAGAAAATTCTTGCAAACTATAGAGTTTTGTTTCTTCATGCTCCATGACACATTATGGACCTCAGGATATACAGCTTTTTCTTTTTCTTTTTCATATATATATGTGTGTGTGTGTGTATATATATATATATATATATATATATATATATATATATATATTATTTCAGAGAGAGGAAGGGAGAGGGATCAAGAGATAGAAACATCAATGATGAGAGAGTATCATCAGTTGGCTGCCTTCTGCATGCCCCCTACTGGGAATAGAGTGCACAACCCGGGCATGTGCCCTGACCAAGAATTGAACCACAACCTCCTGGTGATGGGTCAATGCTCAACCACTGAGCCACACTGGCTGGGCAGGACATAAAACTTTTCAGTGAAGAAGTTCACAACAGCAATTCTAAGTATCTTCAACACCTATTTTAGAAAGATTCCTCAATTTCCATACGCATGAAATTTGTTTCCTGTTTGGCTGCGACATTCCTGGTTCTTTAGTAACTTAATTGCCACACTTAAAGGGAAAACCAAATAGTCACCTTGTAGCCCAGCACTTCAGACTCATTTTCCATGGTTTTCACGTGCTCCCAGTTCAGGCATAATTTGGAGTTAGTCAGCTTCCACGCAATGTTAGCTGGGGGTTGGCTAGGAGCTTTAAAAAGATAACCAAAGATCTAGATGAATATTCATTAGCTTGTGGTTACTCTATGACACATCAACATGAAAGGGACAGGAACTGCTGGATGATTAGCATGGCAGAAGCTAAAATATTCTCAAGTTCATTTGAAATAACATATTCTCATTAGAGTAAGCAAATGCATTCAAATTCTGGTCAATTGGGAATGTCTGTGACAAACTTATGAATTAATAATGCCTTGCCCCATGTCCAAGTATCAGTTTATTAATCATTGCTGTTGTTGATTTTGTTTGCTCTGCCACATATAACTGGATCGCGGGGAGGGTGCTCCCTTACCCAGTGTCCCATTTGGCTGTCCGTCAGTGCGCATGTCAAACAAATTCAGGTTGTAAACCTTTTACACGTATCAGCACGGAGGGTTCCTTCTTAGTCATCTTTAGCTCTTTAATCTTGTGCCAGGACGCTTTGTAACAATCAAGTTAAGATCTTTTAAGCAAACTTTAGCAATAAGTTGGGAAGGGTGCAGGATGGCTCTTAGAACTCAGGGCGGGATGGGGAACAGCCTCAGGAGTGGTAAAAGGAATGCCAAAAGGCCAAGCAGTTCCCCGCTGCGTCACAGTGCGTGCCGTGGCGCCTCTCGCTCTGGGTCACCCCTGTCACCCTCAGTGTTGCTGCAGAAGGCGCAGTGCCCACCACACGCGAGGTTGGAGACCTCCTCTGGTCAGAGACAGGCCAGGCTAGAATTCGTGGGACAAAGCTGACAACCAGGGTAGACTGGCCACCGTCTGTCTTAGCCCATTGACGGCTCAGAGGGAGAGAGGTGGGCGTCACGTAACACACAGAGAAAGGAAGGTCATTACAAACTGGATGATCGTCCCCAAAGGTGTCTATCAGCGTCCAGCTCGTGGTGTTTGCTTCCCTGGGTTCACTGTTTTCTGGAAGAAGGCGTGGGAAGTATGGGGGAGTGGGGGCCCAGGTTTGGAATCGGCCTTCTGAAGTAATGGATCTGGTCCACCGGAAAATATTACGTGCGAGAGAGCTGGTGTCCAGGTTGGGAGGCCACATAGCTGAGAGCCTGAGGCGAAGGACAGCTTGAGTCCCACCAGTGTCTTGCCCCCTGATGGCAGGCTAGTGTTCTCCATGACAACACTCTGCTTCTCAGAGCTCGGAGGCCACATGATTATCCTCAAGATTTAAAAAGCTGGCGAGACTAAAAATAACTCGGCTGGGAGGCAGAGGCAGAGATAAAACCGCCCAGCAGGATGGTTTTGGCATCTGACTTCCATTTGCGAGGCTGAAAGAGTGTAATAGTTAACTCATTATGACACGGGTGGAAGTGGAAATGATCTCTTTTGGAGTTTGGACTCAACCGCTATGTAACCTTGGATGTGTCCCTTAGGGGTGGCGGGGTGTCCGACATTGTGTTATATGTCCCCCAGCCTCTCCAAGCCCACTGGGGTCCCCCTGTGTTCACCAGCCACTTGCACGTACATCAGAGGGGACCTAGCAGAGAGAGAAAGGTTTGCCCTGTGCTGCAGCATGGCTGAGTTCATATTTTATTAGAGTTTATCAGCCTGACTTGTAGTTACTCTTGCCGGTGTGCTTTGTTAATCTTCTTGAGAGCATGTGTCTTGTTCAAGTGCATTACCAACCGCAGCACATTTCCTGTATGTTGCATAAAGGACTTGCCATCAGATGGCTGAAGGAAACGACTCGGGGTCGGTCCTGTGCGATCCTCTCAGGTCACGTTAATCATGTTCTGGGCTGTGGGCAGATGCACAGTGACACAGCGTGGCCAGTCCACTCGTCATGCCGTCCTGTAACCAAGGCTAATTGCCGCGGCCACACCTACAGCCGCCCACGTGGATTCACAAGATGGCCCGGCCCGGGGCATTCCTGGACAACATGAGCCCAGTCACCACCGAGGGCCGAGGGTTCTGCACGCTGTCAGCTCTGTGCCTGCTGCTCAGCATGCTTATTTCCAAAGGACACAGTCTCAGTGATAATCATCTTGTGACTATCCTCCCTCAATTTACCCCAGCGTGCTTTCTCTAATCCTTTCTGGGCTATAAAAGAGATAGCATAAGAATTCTCTCAAGCTATCACAGAGAGAATGTCTAGTTTACTCCTGTGACACATTTCTTTTATCTGTTCTTCAAAACAGCACTATCATTAACAACATCGTCCGATCAATACAGAGGAAAGATAAATCCCCTCCTTCGACGTCACAGTGATGGATTCCGAGGGTTTCATCTACTCTGTGCCTGGGGGTTGGTGTGGTGGTTTGTTAAGATAAAACTCTTTTCAACGCTGTGAATCCGTTGGGCAAGCCCAGGCTGGGACAGAACTGACTCCCACCAGCTCCAGCAGGACTGTGGCGTGACTGTGAGTCGGCCCTGGTGTCTGTGCCCAGCAGAGCAGAGCAGGGCATCCGTGCACATAGAGGGAGGACAGTTCTATGGGGACGAGACGCCAGTGGCCTGGATGGCTCGGACTGCCGTCTGAGAGGGAGAGAAAGCTGGGCTTTGCAGCCAGACAGACCTGAGTCTGTCTTCAGTTTCTTCCGAGAGGCCTGGTTTTCACATCTTTGGAATGGGACTCCAACCCCCTGGTCCATAAATGTTTTCACCTACGTGAAATAAAAGCCGGACCATTCCTCATGCGGCTGGTGGTACATCTTAAACAGCCCAGTCTCTGTGCATTCTCTGTGCTGAGAGAGGCAGTTATCCGTGGTGTTATGACATAATCAGTTTTTCAATTGAGTTTAAAGTGGTTTGTTCCTAATAATACAATTTCTAAGTTTGCAGATGATGTACTTCTTAAATATAATTAGAGTACATTCAAGACTCCCTCCTAATAATAATACTCCTGCTTGAGTTCTTCATGTGCTTTCTGAAAGGCAGATAAAGAGGTCCATCTCAGCCCAGTCGGCATGGCTCAGTGGTTGAGAGTCAACCTATGAACCAGGAGGTCACAGTTCGATTCCTGGTCAGAGCACATGCCCAGGTTGTGGACTCAGTCCTCAGTAGGGGGCGTGCAGGAGGCTGCTGATCAGTGATTATCTCTCATCATTGATGTTTCTACCCCTCTGTCTCCTATGAGCTTTATATAACTGATTAAACTGAATTGCAAATATCTATGATGAAGCTGAAATTTCTATTATCTTGACAAACCAACCATGGTCATGTGGATAACATGAAAGCCGTGTTGCGGGTGTTCACATGTGTTGGTCCACAGGAATCTCAACAAACAAGCCCTTCTCTAATTTTTTAAAAAAATATATTTGCAGGCAATTTCCACAGAGTAAGTCGTTTTCTGTTAATCAAATGACAGAGCAAGTGGCGCTGGCCCTCCACAGCCCATCGATTTTCCTGTAGATGGCATTTACATTCAACTGCGGTTCACACTGCGAACTCAATTCAGAAAACAACCTCTTATGTTACAGTTCTAAGTAACAGCATGGGGTTGACTTCTGGGGAAGAGAGAGAGAGGACATGCGTGCAAGATGAAATAAAAGCTTAATGCTCCCTTTATGGCTAAATGTGGGTTGATTGCATATTTTCAACCAGAAGAATCCAGTTCAGAGTGGTCAGTCCAGGTCAGGGGCCAGATGGAAGGGTCACTTGCAAACGCTTTCTGCCGCTGTGCCTGCACTCTTCTTTCCGGTGGGAGCGGTGCTTTTTGCTTTTTCTTTTCCCCTGGGAGTTGATAGAAGTGTTTTTTCTCTCTTTAGCTATAAATCTAAATTCCATTGAAGTGATGTCTGTGTGGATCGCGATGTATTTTCAGTGCCCCTCAGTGGTTTTTGGAAAGACCTCGTTTTCACTGGGTTATTACACTGGCTGTTACATCACTGATATTTGCTTAAAGAGCCAGCTGTCCTCATTGCCAGCAGCAATGAAAACAGAAGCTGGTGTGTTCCCTCTGTGTTGGGCCCCTTATTCACCAGCTCCCGTCTTCATGTTGCATGGAAATACGTGGCCTTCCCCAGGCAGCCCTCCACCCTACGTACTTCTCAGCCTCTGACCTTCCTTATGGTGCGTCTCATAATTCATGGCTATTTCATGGCCTTGTTTTGTTTGTTTGTTTGTTTTTGTTTGTTTGTTTGTCTTTTCTTCTTGACTCTTCACTTAAAGAGAAATTGCTGGGAGGCAGGGAACTCACCTGTCTTCATCTCCATTAGGCACTGCGCTGAACCCTGTGCATGGCTCCTGAGAGGTACTGTTTTCTTGGATGATTGATGGAATCATCCTAGTTCCTCTCCCCCCACCCCCCCGCCCCCAAAGTCTCTGTCTTCTGTTTAGCCCAATCAGAAGGGGCAGAGGTTTCGGTAAATGTGAGTGGACATACGTATGATGGATGATCACATATCTGATTGAGAACCTAGTCGGTGACTGTATACTGTATGGATGTGTGAAGAATTCAGGATTTGGGCTGTCAGCACTGTTCAGAGGTAACTTTGATGACGTCTCAAGGACATGGGAAAGTTGGATGCAGGGACAGCACTTGGAATCAGAGCTATCACCAATGTCTCATTAAAGCCATTTCTCATTTCTACCTTGGGTGTCCTTCTGCGACCCTTGAAGGAAATGTCTGAACCACTGTTTATAAAGAGAAGGAAAGGTAGAGGTAGCTATGCCTTCCTCCTTTAGGAAATGCCATGAGAGCGAAATCACCTCCAAAAAAGCAACAGCACCGTGTTCCCGTGCCCTGTGCCTCCCAGTCTGGCACCCTCCAGGGTACAGTGGGCACATAATGTCCTTCAGTGCTCAGAGAAAACTCTAGGAAAGCATAGTCACCTCTGTTCCTCAGATGAGAAGATGGGTTCTGAGCTATCAACATATCAGACTTGTCAACAAATAATTAGTTCATGGCTGAGCCAAGATCCCCCAACTTTCTTTCCCTCTGAAGCCTCTTTCCAGCACAATCTCACAATAAGCCAATGCTGTGGGCACCAAGGAAAATGCACCTGCATTGAAGGGGAGACTGTGGGAGACCTCTGGTGAGAGGAGAAGACATGTGAGTGTTCAGAGGCATGGCAGGGGCACTAGCATGAGAGAATACTTGAATTCAGACATCAGAATGTGAAACTCGAGATCAGCACGCCAGCTGCTCCAGGGCTGAGGAGCAAGGGGCTGGACAGGAAGTCTAGAGGGATCGTGGATGATTTTGTATGTGTTTCTCTTCATATTTGTCCTCCACAGTAGAGGAGACAATAAAACTTAGGGATGAGAAGGGGGTATGGTTCCATTTTAGGAAGGAAAACGTGAGGGCAGTTTGAGGTTTGGACTGAAGATGGGGGAGAGTGGAGGGAAAGACACTATTCGAATACTTAGAGGTGAAGATTGCAAACCAGCACTTTGTCCGTGTGATGGAGACTTTCAGAGAACCTATGTTCATAGCAGGTCAGATGCCACAACACCACCTTCCCAAGCACCTGTTTTCTCAGATGTAGGAGCTGAAATACGAAGCACCTTGAATGATTAAATAATTCAATGAGACGTAGAAAATTGGCACAGGGTCTGGGGCACAGAGGTGCTCAATATTTTGTAACTTTCATGGGAAGAATAAGGGTTCCAAAACATGTCCATAACCTGAGTCCCTGAGCCCCTGGCTACAGTACTCTGCTTCCCAGAGCCCCTGGCCATGTGACTCTGACTCCCAGAGCCCATGACTGTGTTGCTCTGAGTTCAGGAAATTGGTAACTCTTTTTCATCAGAACTCAGAGACGAAAGAATGTGTTACAAAAATCCTGTTAACAAATAATTTATGTACATCAGTGCTAAGGAGTATAAGACATGATGCAGTCATGAAAAGAGAATTGCAAATTACATATTGCAAATTCTCCCTAAGTCATATCTGATCAGACCTTTCCCTAGCTGTTGCTATGCCTCATGTTATGGAAATCGAGATTCATATGTAGTAGGTCCTGCCTCTGTGACAGATAGTGGCTGATGACTAAGGGAAACATAAAGAAGCAGAGGAGTTAATTCTTGGATCTCAGGGGCTTCCAGGTCAACGAGGGAGAAGATGTCCTAGAAGGAAAGACCTAGATGGTCCACTGGAGCACTCTCGGACTCAACTGATCAAACAAGAACAGATGACAGGAGGCACTAATGAAAGTATGTCCCACGCCGTCCTAGTTCTTCTCCTTCTCCCTCCTGCCCAAAACCCTATGAGGGGACAGTTCCACCCCGTCCTCACTGCGCAGGGGCGGGTGTTGAGACTGAAAGGTTATATAAACACCTAACATTCCCGGGATGGGAGGTCCAGTATTGGGCTCAGGCTGGGAGGGGGCGTCGCAGTCCATGTCCTTCAGCACTGTACCATCTGTTTTTCATCTACATCAGGGATGGGGAACTTCCGGCCCTCGGGCCATATAAGGCCTGTGAAATCATGTGGCCTGGCCCTGCCAAGGCATTAGGGGTGAGTTAATGAAATGTTTGACCAAAAGTAGCAGACTAAGTTTTTAAGTTGACAATTTTGTATGGCCCACAAATCATGTTATAAATATGCAAATGGCCCTTGTTAGAAAAAAGGTTCCCCACCCCTGATCTACATACTTAGAATAGTTCCTCTTTGGAATTCCAAAAATATCAAAATGGTTTATTTTGATTGTTACCAGAAAGTTTCAACAATTATCCAGATTTAACAGACCAGCCAATCACCAATCAACCAAACAAAGCAATCAGTGAAGGATGTGAGGGAGGGGAGGTGGGGAGACTGAATGAAGGCACGCGGTTCTGTTCACAGCGGATGCTGCTGCCTGGAGGGTGAGGGATACTTACGGGACTTCTTGGTCGTGACGTTGACCGGGGGGCTTGAGGGCCCCGTCCCACCCGTGTTGTAAGCTCTGACGGAGGCAAAGTAGACGGTATTGGCCTTCAGCCCCATGATGATCTTGGTTGTGACATTTCCATGGACTCTGACCTTACCAATCATGGGTTCCCTGGAGTTGTCAGTCCAGTATAAGACCTGGAAACAGAGGGAGGGTTCATGGTTTCCCGGCCACCCAGCAGGCAGAAGACAGGAGCATAAATGGCAGGATAACATCTCATTAAATGGGTTATACAACAACAGCAAAATACAGTCTACTCTTTATAGGGAACAAAAAATACAAATTCACGATGGGAAATAGAGAACTTGTGGGTTTTGTTTTTTTTTAGATTGACAAAATAAAACATTTCATGAGATACCTAAAGATGATCAACTTGGACCGGCCAATGGGCTCAGTGGATGAGCTCTGTCAACCGATGAACAAGAACAATTCCTGGTCAGGGCACATGCCTGGGCTGCAGGCTTGATCCCCAGTAGGGGACAGGCAGGAGGCAGCCAATCAATGATTTTCTCTCATCATTGATGTTTCTATCTCTCTCTTTCCCGCTTCCTCTCTAAAATCAATAAAAATATATATTTAAAAAAACAACTCCTACACTCTTAAAAAAAAATAAATAAGGGTTATCAGCTTGAATAAAGGATATATAATAAGTCAGACCCAAGCAGGATTCATACCATGGATCAGAGACTTCTGGTATGATGCTTTGCTGTCCACATTTCCTCTGGAGTTCTTTGAATAACAGGTTAATTAATAATTCAGCTAATACTGAGCCTTTCCTCTGCATTAGCACAGCTTCAGGCACATTGAAAAAGACAACAGAGAATCAGGCGTGGAACCGGCCTTCGGGCCCCTTACCATCTAGTTAAGAGGTTAGAATATAAAAGCTGTTGCTCAAAACATGTGTGCACACTTGAACAGCTGGTAGCTCAATTGCTGTTTCTTCCTTTTCAGCCAGACTAAGCTTTGAACAAAGGAAATTCATCCTCAAATGCCACTGATAGTGTGAAAATGCAGTTGAAGTACACACAGTGCCTCTGCCATTATTCAAAGTGAGTAGGCATTTTGGGGGAACACCCTGCGTGTGTGAAAAGAGAGCCGAGGACTGTTTCCAGGAAGTGGTACAGGAATCGGTGCTCTGAGGATGTGAAGAAAGACCACGTGGGGCACGATGAGAGGATCCCAGAGAAGGGAGACTAGAGTGAGCCCAAGGAGGGGAATGGGGCTGGGCTCCGAGGCGGAGGTGAGGGGCTCCGAGGCAGAGGTGAGGCGCTCCGGGCCTGGAGGGGTGAGACACCTGCCCCGGGAGTACACCTTTATGTTTGGACCAGAGGCTTCATGTGAAAAGAAAAAAACAAACAAACAAAAAAAAAACAACCCAAAAAACAAAGAAGAGTGCAGTGTGAGGCACAGGGAAGGAGGTTGAGAATTACACTTTTATTCCAACTCCAAAATAACCTGTGCCACTTAGGAATAAGTCTTATTTCTCTGTAGAAATGAAGGTTCACACAAAAGAAGTGATTTGCCTCACTCTACATAGGCAATATTTATAAATGACACTTCACTATCTTCACCAAGATGACCTCCTTTTTTTCCTTTTTCTTTTTTTTAATGTATTTTTATTGCTTTTAGAGAGGAAGGGAGAGGGAGAGAGCGATAGAAAGAACCATGATGAGAGAGAATCATGGATCAGCTGCCTCCTGCACGCCCCCAACTGGGGATCAAGCCCGTAATCCAGGTATGTGCCCTCACCGGGAATCGAACCATGACCTCCTGGTTCATAGGTAAGATGCTCAACCATTGAGCCACGCCCGCCGGGCAAGATGACCTTCTTTTCAAGCCGTGTTCTGGCTCAGAACGGGCGTCCCCTTGAAATCCTTCTAAGGTTTAAGATGGGGAGGGGGATTAGAGGTTCCCTCTCCCTGGAAACCCACAGGACTGCAGTAGAAATAATCAAGTGAGGTCACCTTGGATCAACTTTTAAGTGCTACCCTTGACTGATGTGCTTGATGGAGAGATCGCAGCCGCGGACACCACCACCCCTAACGTGTTGGACACCCACTGCTGTTACGGAGCAGCAGACTGGCACTGGGAGCCTGGAGTGTGCAGAGGAGAGGGGACCTCAGTGGCTCACCTCATAGCCCAGCACGCGGCCCGTGATTCTGTTCCAGGCGATGGCCGTCCATGAAACCTCCATCTCAGAAGCAGAGAAGCTCTGGGCAGAGGTTCCTCGTGGGGCCAGCTGAGGCTCTGCCATCCCGAGGAAGACACAGCATCATTAGTCGAGTGGTTCTTTGGAACAGGGACATAAAATACACCCAGGGCCTGGCCTGTGTGGCCCAGTGGTTGAGCATCAACCTATGAACCAGGAGGTCATGGTTCAATTCCCAGTCAAAGCACATGCTGGGTTTCGGGCTCAAACCCCAGTGTGGGGGGTGCAGGAGGCAGCCCATCAATGATTCTCTCTCATCGTGGATGTTTCTCTCTCCCTCTCTAAAAACCAATAGAAACCTTAAAAACAAATATCCCTGGAGCCTCAGAGGACCACCCAGTGCTGGGGACCACTTACCGTCCTCCCCGGAGTAGATGATGGACACGGTGCTCAGGGCCCCTTCCCCCTCGCTGTTGTACACGCCCACTTTGACCTCGAAGGGAGAGAGCGGGGTGATGCTTTCGTTTCTGTACACGAATCTCGATGTCTCCACGGACGGGACTCTCTCCTTGGTCCAGGTGGCCGAGCCCACGGGCCGCAGCATGACCACGTAGCCAAACTCCCCGCCGCTCTGCAGTTCCTCCGGGATGGGCTTGGGCAGAAGTGACCACCACTGAGTGTTTGCAGTTAGTGTATGGAGCGCTTACCGTGTTTACCAACCACAGATAGATATTCACCCTGGTTCATGAAGCAGGGAAAAATCGGACTACTGCAATTTGGAATGCCAGTTGGGAAAATGGTCCCAATGAAAGATGCTTATGCTCATGCGCATGGGAGGGAGGCTCAAGCAACAGAGCCACACTGCTGGCTACCTGCCTATAATTTCTTTTTATTGATTTCAGGGAGGAAGGGAGAGAGAGAGAAACATCAGTGATGAGAGAGAATCATGGATCGGCTGCCTCCTGCACGCCCCACACTGGGGATCGAGCCCGCAACCCAGGCTGTGCCCTGTCTGGGAATTGAACCATGACCTCCTGGTTCATAGGTCAATGCTCAACCACTGAGCCACGCCAAGCCAGGCTTATAGTCATGTTTTATATGAGACATTCCCCACCTGCAGCTCACACCTGGAAGTATTAGGAAGTATAAATGAGGGTAAAACATGAATAAAGATATTGTTTAAAAAGTAACTAGTGGTTACCACATCGCCAAATCAGAGAGCATGTCTAGGTTATTGGAAGCAAAGCAAAAAGCACAAACTCCACATTATTTGGCTCTGGAGGAGACAGGGAGGGTGTCCATTTCAGGGGATTGTACCTCGCTGTTCCTTCACGAGCAGCCATCTGGGGTAACCAGCCAAGCTGTCATCAGGAACACAATGGGGGACTCTGGTTGAATTCAGAGTGAATTTGAAAAACCAAGGGCTATGACTTCCCCCACAGCAGCAAGGACTTAGGCCTGACAAGGTCTCTCTCTCTCCCCCCAAGTTCTTTTTCAACCCACAGCTCAGACCTGACATGAGGTGCCATCCCTGCCCAAGCACCCAGACCTTTGGAAAATTCACAACATCAGGATGTTGGTACCCCCGCTGTTTGAACTGAGTTGGTGTTCTTCTAACTGAAAGAGTCACTCCATGCCTTCCTTCTGCTGCTCAGACTAATACATGTGTCTGCTCCTAAATGCACACATTCCTTAGAGGCCTGGGCACCAGCAGGGGTGGGCTCGGTGATGCCAGGATGAATAGAAGTGGGGAACTGCATTCATGAATCCATGAATGGAGCTCCTGCAAGATTCTGCATATCCGATATCCCAAGAAAAACGCACACAGAGGAAATGACTTCCATTTTCACCGCAAACTTTTTCTGTAAAGGGCCAAGTAGTGAATATTTTAAGCATCAGGGGCCATATGGTCTCTCCCAGCAGCGTGAAAGCAGTCATATGTAACACGACGAGCTTGGGTACGGTGGTGGGAAATCGTTTATGAAAACAGGGAGCAAGCAGATCCAGCCTGTATGCCGTGGTTTGTGGAATCTTGCATTTAAAGAGAAAGGACACAGCCGGGCTGGCATGGCCCAGTGGTTGAGCATTGACCTATGAACCAGGAAGTCACGGTTAATTCCCGGTCAGGGCAACATGCCAGGGTTGCAAACTTGATCCCAATTGTGGAGTGTGCAGGAGGCAGCAGATCAATGGGTCTCCCTCATCATTGATGTTTCTATCCCTCTCCCTCTCCCTCTCCCTCTCCCTCTCCCTCTCCCTCTCCCTCTCCCTCTCCCTCTCTCTCTCCCTCTCCCTCATCATTGATGTTTCTATCCCTCTCCCTCTCCCTCTCCCTCTCCCTCATCATTGATGTTTCTATCCCTCGCCCTCTCCCTCTCCCTCTCCCTCTCCCTCTCCCTCTCCCTCTCCTTCTCCCTCTCCCTCCCCCTCCCCCTCTCCCTCTCCCTCCCCCTCTCCCTCTCCCTCTCCCTCTCCCTCTCCCTCTCCCTCTCCCTCTCCCTCTCCCTCTCCCTCTCCCTCTCCCTCTCCCTCTCTCTCTCCCTCTCCCTCTCCCTTTTCCTCTCCCTCATCATTGATGTTTCTATCCCTCTCCCTCTCCCTCATCATTGATGTTTCTATCCCTCTCCCTCTCCCTCTCCTTCTCCCTCTCATATCAATAAAAATCTATTTTTTAAAAAGCCAGAGTGAATTTTAATCAGCACAAAAGGAGCCTATACATTCATACTTCAGAAGAATGACATACAAGCTACTCTGCCTGCTGAGCTTCCATCTATGTGTGGGAGGGGCAGGCTGGAGGGTTGAAAGCAAGGAGGAAACTGCTGCTGTCTGAGTCTAACTCACGGACGGAACGGTGCATAGCACGTCCAGCATCAGATGCTGATGCGCACGCTGCTGGCCCCTTCCACGGGCACCGAGGGCGTTTCCTGGCATTTGGAAGAGGACTGTGCTCGCTCAGTCACCCCCTCTCCCTTTAGCAGGAATGAGGTGTCTCCAGCCCCTCGCTACATCAGGAGTCTTTCCCGCCGAGTGTTTGTATGGGCCCAGCTTATTTCTCGGTGTTCTTCCTGGCCAGCTACATTGTTTTCCTTCAAAATAACTCAGCTGGACAGGAAATTACCTCCCAGGTAACTACGAGTTCCGACCGGCTTCCTCCTCCTCCCTGGATGTTGGTTGGAGCCACGATGGGGACTGAAAGCAAGGAGAGAAACGTGGCCATGGTTAGGGATGCGCGTCTACCTCAGGAGGGTTGGCGTAAGGGTCTCACCTCTCAGGCCCTCCCGCGGCAGCTGGGAGGGAGCCCGGCATCCTTAATGAACACAAATGATGTTTACTCAGACCCAAGCTTCGGAGGGGACAGCCTGGTGTCGGAGACATGAGCACCCCGGCTCCAGGATTAATTAACAGGCGAGTAACATCATGTATCTGACATTATTATGCATCATCCGCTAATTGGCAAGACGATGTTCCATTCGGATGGGGAGAGTGACACGGTGATTTACTGCCTGATTATGCAGCTGTGCCAGGAACACGTTTCCCAGCCAGATATTAATTAGTCCCCTTTCTTCTTCATAAGCTCACAAAAGTCGTTTTTCTGTTTGGTCAACATCAGGATGTTTGAACGTTTAAAAATAAATTCTTAAATGCTAGATAGTTAAAGGAATTCCTGTTTTATAACCCCGTGTTTGAGTCACAGTCGCCAGGTACAGAACAGACCGAGGCTGCCTCGAACTTGTCGCCCCCTAAGAGCCACTGACAACAGTGGTGAGTGTGTGAGTATTCTGGTGCGTCATCAGAATGGAGTTTGGCTTGTATATGCAGAAATGATTTAAAAATCCTTTTTCCTGAAAGGATGACGGAAGCACCCCAAATCTGCGAGGATGCATGACGGCTGGACAAGCTTCTCATGCGACAGGCAGAAACCCATCTGCATCTACGACACTGCAGATTCTCTGTGGGTTCTGAAAGTATCAGAGACCAGAGGGCAGCTTCAGAAAAAACTCCCTTCTGCCCTGTCTGCCACACCATCACCATCTCCCATGGGGCGCCCGTACCCTTGGGGAGAAAATGCCTGTGCTCTGTGCCCGTGGCCACGGGGGCGAGGCTGGCTCTCTGTCCCTGGTTGGGGCAGGGATGCTGCGCGGTGTGCTGTGTGCTCTGTAAGAACTGTGCCCTCGAGGGTCTCCCGGGGTTTGAGAAGCCATTGGTTTCTTACTGGATGCTCTGGTTCTCAGCAGTCCGGATGCTTTGCTCGGCTCGCCAATCCCGATGCTGTTCCCAGCAAGGACGCGGAACTCGTACTCCACCCAGGGAATCAGGCCCACCACGGTCGCATTGTACGTCTGACCGTTGAGAATCTCTGGAACTAAAACGAAGGGAACACTGGGTAAAAACAAGCCATCGATCCCGCAAACAACACACCATTGGTTCTGCCGAATCGTCCCGGACACGTGAGGCCCTTACCCGTGGAGACAGCCTGCCACCCCACGGAAAACGGCGTCCGCGCCTGGACGGTGAATATCTGGGTGGGGCTGTTGTTGTCCGAGCCGGGCCGCCAGCTGAGCTGGGACGTGGTGCTGGAGATGTGCTCCACCTTCACCTCCTCGGGGGGACCTGGGGGGCCTTCAAGCACAGGTTTTTGTTTTTTTAATATATTTTATTGATTTTTTACAGAGAGGAAGGGAGAGGGAGAGTTAGAAACATTGATGAGAGAGAACCATCGATCAGCTGCCTCCTGCACACTCCCTACTGGGGATGTGCCCCCAACCACGGTACATGCCCTTGACCGGAATCGAACCTGGGACCCTTGAGTCCGCAGGCCGACGCTCTATCCACCGAGCCAAACCCGTTAGGGCCAAACACAGGTTTTATGGTGACCTTATTAGAACTGATGAAATGAGTCCATTTGGGATAAGGGATCATTTCTTGTGTTTTTTTCCTGTTATACTTACAAAAGATGGAACCTAGCCAAAACCGGTTTGGCTCAGTGGATAGAGCGTCAGCCTGCGGACTGAAAGGTCCTGGGTTCGATTCCAGTCAAGGGCATGTGACTTGGTTGCGGGCACATCCCCAGTGGGAGGTGTGCAGGAGGCAGCTGATCGATGTTTCTCTCTCATCGATGTTTCTGACTATCTATCCCTCTTCCTTCCTCTCTGTAAAAAATCAATAAAATATATTAAAAAAATAAAAAAAAAATAAAAGATGGAACCTAATATATTTTAGCACATTAGATAAAGCCCTATTAATTCCGCGTACACACAGAGATTAGCTTGAAATGCTTCCTTTGAAGATTAGGAAATGCCAGCCAAGGGGTGGGGAATATCATCCGATAAGAAGCTAATCTCAAATGGTGAGAGCCTCTTGGGGCCGCTCCTCTCGAAAGCTCCCTCAAGTGAATGCAGCTCTCGGGGAGAAGTTGGGAACTCAGGCTTGGGCCCCACTTTGCGTGACGGTTTAGTATAGATAGAGGGCTGCCCAGTCCAAGGGGCTGACCGTGCGGGCGAGTTTGACCATTCCTTAGGAACAGGGAAAACCTACTAAATGCAACATCCAGTGTCATACCACCCAGACCCTGGGGTCTTGGGATTTAGAAATATTTCCATCCAGTTGGTGTGGCTCAGTGGTTGAGCATTGACCTAGGAACCAGGAGGTCACGGTTCCATTTCCGGTCAGGGCACATGCCCAAGTTGTGCGCTCAATCCCCAGGAGGGGGCGTGCAGGAGGCACCTGATCAATGATTCTCTCATCATTGATGTTTCTACCTCCCCCTCTCCCTTCCTCTCTGAAATTAATAAGAATATATTTTAAAAATCTTTCCTATTTATCTCACTTCTTTATCATGCTGTGGCTAATCAAGGACTGGCCATTTACAGATGAACATGTCTCGCTGTGACTAGACAATGTGCTCATGTATGTCACGCACCTCTGACGATGATTTCAGCCATAGCCAACAAGTTCTCTAGGGCTGTCGTCACCGCGCAGAGATATCTCCCTGAGTGACTTAACTGGATGTTCCTTATCATCAAGTCTCCCACAGATCCCTGCAGGCAGAAAGGGAAGAAGGGGTAAAAACAAATAGGTCCAGCAGGTCCTAAGATTTCACAGCTGCATCAACATCCAATACGTGGCCGCAGTGAAATTGGGAGATACACTAGTATCACTCGTTCCTCTTCTGACCCCTGTGACTGTGTCCTTTGTCATAATTCTCTCTAGAACGCAAGCAAGTCCGTGAAAGACATAAAACAAAATAAAACACACACAGATGCAGCTTCATAAAGAGACAGTGATTACTGCGCAGATAAATACTGGGAGAGTCACAACAAAAGACGTTAATTCACGGAAAAGGCTTGAGTCAATTTATTAAGCACTTAGAATTGTCAGCAACTTACTCCTCCAATCCTTTCGAAATGAGCTGCATCCTTTTTTAAGTCTATGATGTGTCCATTGAAAGACCAAACAAATGCGACCTCCATGGAGGGGTCATGGGACACCTGGCAGGTCAGGACGATGCTCTCGCCCACCGTGACGTCCATTGGGGCAGGTGGCTCCGTGATAATGGTCCGCTCTGTGGAGAAAGAACATTGTTCCCATAAAAGCTCATCAGGTGCTGGCACGTGCCTATGAGACATCCTCTGAGTGGCTTTGCAGTTGTTTGAAATCTTACACATACAACTCGGAGTTTGCTCTTTTCAAGATGAAAAATCCCACCCCCTTTTTAATGTCTTTGCATTAACCAGTTTAGCTTACTTAGTAATCGTGCAATAAAATTGAATACACAGTTTTTTGTTTGTTTTTCAAAATATATTTTTATTGATTTCAGAGAGGAAGGGAGAGGTAGAGAGAAACATCAATGATGAGAGAGAATCATTGACCGGCCGCCTCCTGCACGCCCCACACTGGGGATGAAGTCACAACCTGGGCATGTGCCCTGACCAGCAATGGAACGGTGGCCTCCTGGGTCATAGGTCAATGCTCAACCACTGAGCCACACTGGCCAGCTAAATACAGTTTTATTCATAGTTTATATGAAAATAGCTTATAGAAAAAACAAATACTGTGGACTTCTGAAGACAGCATTCTGTACCCGGAGGAGGCACCACACCGTTTTATCCCTGCAATTCCAGCCACCCCATTACAGTCACACAGTGGCTCCAGCTCCGAGTGCTCTGTGGTGCTCCCATGTACAATGACTCCAACTATGTCCCTGAGATCCTAACAACAGTAGTTTAGAGAGATGTATATAGTCAGATGTCTACACTTATGAGTGTGAACAGAACAGATTCTACTTCAGACACCATTGTGATAATAATGTTCCATTTTCACTGAAGATGCAATGGGAAACGTCCCTTGTTATCCAGATTTGCAACGTTAGAATCATACATCGGTCATTACCAGTCTTCCCTCTAGAAATACTGGCCCCAACGTCAATGCCTGTTCCACTCACCAAAGTGTCAGAGGAGGGGTCTGCCGTGTCCCAGCCAGGCTCCTGGTCCTGCCATTTCTCTGACTGAGAGACTCCTAGTGACAGATCATTTCTGGCTACAAGGGTTCGCTCCACGGCCACGCCCACTCCAGCCAGAACTTGCAGTGTATCGTGCACTGCCCAGAGAACAGGAGGGACTGTGGGTCTCAGCAGCGGAAAGACAATCTTTGATGCTACAAATTGGGACCTAAGTTGGTGGCTGTCTACCTTTCTGATGGGTATCTGGAAGTTCCTTATACTATTTTCTCAACTTTTCTGTGTTTGTTAATTTTCAGTAGCAACAAAAGAAAGACAGAAAGAAAATGATTGGGGGGAGGGGGTGGAGTAAATATTTATTATTCAGAATAGAGGGACACCTTTCCCATTCAGCTTTCAAAGTGATGAGGACAGCCCAGTGGTTGAGCATCCACCCAGGAACCATTCCCAGTCAGGGCACATGCCCAGTTTGTGGGCTCGATCCCCAGTAGGGGGCGTGCAGGAGGCAGCAGATAGATGATGTTTTTCTTTGATCGATGTTGATGTTTCTCTATCTCTCCCTCTCCCATCCTCTCTCTCTAAAACAAATAAATAAACAAACAAACAAACAAATAAATAAATAAATAAAGTGATGAGGACTGATCACTTTTAGAAGATTATACAAAATACGAATGACAACATTCATGAAGAGTTCATAAAGTGACAGAATTTTAATAGTTATTATTTCCCACCTATTTCTGTGAGATGAAAAGCATAGAAAAGTGACTTGATCTAACAATCCTATTCTCAAGAAGAATAAGGGAAGGATTCATAAAATAGACGCCACCTTCCAAGAACAGCTTTACTGTTTACTCAGATCCATGCCGTTAATAGAGTCTGGTATGTCCAGAGCACCCCAGGAGACATGCAAACTAATTATTCCAAAACTTCTGTCAGAATTGTTTAGCTTGATTTCTTTAAACATAGGTGGAGCTTGTGCCTGTACTAATGGCCAAACACACTTGAGCACACATCAGGATCCCTCATGATATTTTCAGAAGCCAGGGAATGCCAATCCAATGTGTAATTGGTCTTTCCTGGCCATGCACGACATGCTATTTTTGTTTGTTTCTTTTGTACCTTCGGCTCAGTTGAAACCTCCATCTGTGAGTGACAATCTTTCAGTGTCACTGTTCAGAATAATGACGGCTCAGGTGTCTCTGAAGTTATCAGCTCCCCTCAAAAGATGGAGAAATGCAGAAGAAAAATGACCGTACCTTTCTCCCTCGGTTCAGACCTGTGGTTCTGCCTTCATTTGTCTCTGACATTGTAGGAAATGTTGCTAAGATACCAATAGAAAGGCAACGAGTGTATAAATAGCACTTCAGACAGGTGACAACATTCCCCATTCTCTTCTCTCATGAGTTAACTTGTGAAGACTAGAAATACATACTTTTAGAATTTGTTCCCCTTCCTAATTCTTCAGATCTCAAATTGTCCTACCTATAAAAATACTAACCCTTCACACCACTCTCAATTTCTTCCATTTAGTATATATTTCATTCTGGGATAATATTCCTTCTAAACGTACGAACAGCATTAGCATTTTAGTGTATATTTGAAAGTGACAGGTTTTCTTAGGGTTGGTGTGTGTGTGTCTGAAAGCATTTTTATTTTGTCTTCCTATGGGAGGATACTTTTGCTGGAAATAGAATTCTCACTGGTATTGTTTTTCAGCTCTTTGAAAAGGCCATTCCACTGTCTGCTGGACTCCTTTATTGCTGCTGCTACTTCCACTTTCAAACTTATTGTTGTCCTTTTGAAAATAATGCATCTTTCCTTTGGTTTCACTACTATGTGCTTTAAACTTCCCTTTGTATGTATCCTTAGTGGGGCTTATACAATTTCCTGACTAGGATGCCTGCTGTCATTTTCAGTTTATTTTTTAATTATGGCAAATATTGCTTCCAGTAGTGCTGATGCCTTGCTTTCTCTCCTACATCTCCACACCTGGAGGAACTGCCATTTCACCTGTGTCAGATCCAATCACCATGTCCCACACGCTCCTTAGGGTCTATTCTCACTCCATGTTTTGGTCTGGATATTATCTATTCACAATCCTCCCATTTAGTGATCTTCTTGTCTGCTGTGGCTAACCTTGCATTAAATCACTCTATTTTCTTAATTTCACCTTTTGTATTTTTCAGTTCTGGAACTTCAAATTGATTTGTAATAGATGCCATTTCTCTTCTCTTCTCTTCCTCCTCCTCCTCCTCCTCCTCCTCCTCCTCCTCCTCCTCCTCCTCCTCCTCCTCCTCCTCCTCTTCCTCCTCCTCCTCCTCCTCCTCCTCCTCTTCCTGCTCCTCCTCTTCCTCCTCCTCCTCTTCCTGCTCCTTCTCTTCCTCCTCCTCCTCCTCCTCCTCTTCCTGCTCCTCCTCTTCCTCCTCCTCCTCTTCCTCTTCCTCCTCTTCCTTTTTCCCACTAATCCTCACCTGAGGATTTTTTCCACTGATTTTCAGAGAGTGGAAGGGAGGGAGGAGGGGGGAAGAGAGACAGAAGCATTGCTGTGAGAGAGAGTGATTGATTGGTTGCCTTTCACACTCGACCAGATGGAGGCTGGGCATAGAACCTGCAAACCAGGTACATGCCCTTAACCAGGAATTGAACATGAGAACCCTGGAAGCATGGACCAACACTCTATCCACTGAAAGGAACCAGCCAGGGTTCATTTCTCTTCTTAAATTCTTCATCATCTCATCTCTTTTTTGACCCTATTCATCACAATTGTTTTGAAACCCTTCTCTGATAGCATCTATATTTCTATCAGCTGTTGCTGCCTTCGGATTTCTCTCTGGTCCCAACATTTATTCCTGCTCCGGCTACTCCAGGTAACATTTTATTGAACGCCAGGCCCCGTGGGTCGGAATGTAAACATCTTTGTTTTGTTATGTTTCCCAAGTAGATTGACTTGTTTGAAGGGGCAGCTGAAAAAGAGCTGAATCCAGTCGGGCAGTCATGGTAGGTCCTAGCCGGTTTTGTTCTGTTTTTATTGCCAGGATGCAGCCCTTCAGGTGCCTCAGTTCACCGGGAGTAGTCAGCAGGCCTCATTCTGTTGGCTTGTTCTGAGCCCCAATTTTTGTCTTCCTTGCGCTGCGTGACAACCAACCACTTCTGCCGAGGTGTTTTCTGTTTCTATTTGTTTGCTGGTATTTCTGATTCGTACAACTGAGAAACCGGCCGAATGGTGGATGAGCAAACCACTGGGAGCTCGGGCTCCCCGGCCTGTGCTTTTCTTTTCTCCTGAGGGCGGTCCCACATGCTGCCAACACCATGGTTATGCTCACGGTTCCTGCATTCTTGTGTTTTTATTGATTATAGAAACACGTTAGCAGCATTTGTGGCTCATCACTGGTGTGATGTTGTTGTGATAAAGCCGCTTCAACTGTCAGGAGAGAAGTTTCCCCCCCATTAATGTGTAAGGACAGATTATGTGTGGGGCTGCGAAAATCTAGGCCACGTATTAGTGGGGGGTTGGGGAACAGCTTGCACGGATAATTGAAGCAGCTGGGGGAGGACATGAGGGTGACGTGGGTCAGAGGCAGAGATTCATGTCTGGAACCTCCCTCAGCCCCGAGGGTGCTGGCTGCTGGTCCTTCGCTCTTCAGGAAGGAAACTGGGGCCGTGGGGGTCGGGGGGGACGGTTATCCTAAGGATCTGATAAGCCTAAGAATAAAGGCCTAAAGACAGTGTCCTTAAGAATTTCCCAAGGAACCATCCTGGTCCCAACATCTCAGCGTGAAGCCCAATAGGTCAATAAACCCCCACACTTGTTCAGACTTTTCATGAGATTTTAGCGCCCCAACTATTCACATGAGCAAACAACTAAGGTTCACAAAGTATCTTTGTGCCTCCCTTAATAAAAATAGGGATTAAAACAAAAAAAAAAAAAGAAGAAAGCAGTGTGGGACAACAGAGACCGCAAGAAAAATAAAGTACAAACAAAAAACTACCAGCAATATTTTCTGAGAAAGAAACAGAACAGCAAGAAATTATATAAAGAGACAGTGGAAACATAAGAGAAAACTGAAATTTTAAAAAAATAGCAAAAGCAAAATTAAATAGAATGTCTGGAAGCTACAGCTAAGAAAATCACCCAGAAGGCAGAGCAGGAAGCTATAAAATGTACACAGGAAAGAGAAACACCTCTCTCTCTGTCATCCATCTCTAACCTATATTGATGTCTGTATTGTATATGTATCTAAATACACGAAATACAATAAATTACACACACAGATACATAGCTACGCACAGAGAGACAACATAATCTAGAGTGCAATTTAGGAAATCTCACTTTTCAACAGTATATCTCAGAAACAGAAATGGAGTCAATGATTAAGGTATTCAGGAAGAGAGTCCAGGACCAAGCAAGATGCGACCCCAGGTGACAGAGCCCCCAGCAGACTTGCCGCCGAGCCCCTCGGCCCGCCCCTGGAGCAGGAGAACAGACTGTGCAGGGGGACCCAGCAGCGGTGCACACCATGGGCCAGGAGTCCGGACAGCCCGGCTTCCAAGCTGAGTGACAGCTGCAAACGCCTGAAGACTAATGACCCCAGCCTGGAGTTCTAGCTCCACTAAACCAGCCAGCACCGGTAAGCATGGCATACAGACATGTGCTAACCTGAAGATTCCCAAAAAACGTGCATCTCTCTCAAATTCTTTCTCAAAAATCCATGGGAAGATGCATTCTACCAAACGGAGTGTTTACATCAAGAAAGAGAAGCCTGGCCCTAACCGGTTTGGCTCGGTGGATAGAGCGTCGGCCTGCGGACTCAAAGGTCCCAGGTTCGATTCCGGTCAAGGGCATGTACCTTGGTTGTGGGCACATCCCCAGTAGGGGGTGTGCAGGAGGCAGCTGATTGATGTTTCTCTCTCATCGATGTTTCTAACTCTCTCTCCCTCTCCCTTCCTCTCTGTAAAAATCAATAAAATATATTTAAAAAGAAAAAAAAGAAAGAGAAACCCTGGTGTGCGGGCCACGGGCTCCCCCACCCCAGGAGGGCAGGTTGATGTGGAGGGGACACAGTGCGATCGATTGAGGAGAGAGTTCATGTTACGTCCATAGAAAACTAAGCCAGCAAACCAAACAGGAAAAGGACTAACTGGGGAAAGCAAACCCAGGACACTGGAGCGAAGACTCTGAAATAAACTGCACGGAGAAGGCAAACAGGCGAGCCAATTGGTGGATGGAGACGCAGACTCGGTGCCTCTAGCAAGTGAGCCCCAGAGAGGTCGCTCATCTTTATTTAATATACTTTTCCTCTTTGTACAGGTACTCGCAGGAGGCCAGCACGTGCTGTATCCCTCAGCCACGTGCTAGATTATCTTCTCGGCTTTTCGCAGGTTAGACCCACCTGCAGCACCCGGCGCCCACTCCACCTCGAGGCCAAGTAGAATTCAGTTCAACGACAAGGTCATCATACTCAGTGTTTTCCAGTTTACCCATTCACTCTCCACTTCAGGGTTTCAGTGATTTAGAACACACACTCACAGACCAAAACCACCCTAGTCATTTGGCTCAGTGGATGGAACGCCGGTTGGCCTGCAGACTGAAGAGTCCCGGGTTCGATTTCGGTCAGGGGCACATGCCCAGGTTTGGGGGCTGAGTGGGAGGCAGCCAATCAATGATTCTCTCTCATCATTGTTACTATCTATCTCCCTCTTCCTTCTGCTTTGCAATCAATAAATATACATATATATTAAAAAAAAAAAAAGACCAAGAACCCCAGAGCCAAAGAAACAAACGAAGAACCGGGCGAGGGAAGGCAATTGTTCAAAATGCAAGGCATCTGAGTGAGAAAACATGTTTCGGGATCCTGCGAGGGAACACAACACCGTTCCCTGCGAGTCGTCGTGTGACATGTCGACGCAGATCTCCCGTGTTAACCAACGATCAAAACAGGGCCTGGCGTCTGAGGAAGACGGGCCGCGCCGAGGATCCGCTAATGAAGCCGACACGCCAACTCTTCCCTTCTAAGCGGCTCACACACAATAGGCGATGACTGTTTGCGGCATCCCCCTGTAGATTTCTGATGCAGAGAAAGCGTCCGCTCAGACGGCTGTCACAACACCTGGGCCCGACGGATTCTCTGGGTCCGCAGCAGATGGGATGAGGGAACTCTTGTCCCTGGTGCAGGGCGCAGTAGGCAAAGGACGCTTTCTTCTGCATTTGCGTTGGGGCGAGGGGAGACCAAATGAGATCACAAAAGCCAGAAGAGGAGACACCCTCCCCCCCCCCCCCCCCCCCCCCGGCGAGTTTCACTCAGGGAATGGCTTTCCCCTCCCGCAGCCCCATTCCTCTTCGGGCCTGAAAGAACCTGCCACGTGCCTCCTGAGTGTTCAGGATCCGGACTGAAAAACCAGACGCACGTCTGAGGGTCTTTGCCTAGCAATGACACACATTCCTCCCGAACAGCCCCGGAGAATAAAGGGCCGCTTGGCCCTGTAGAATCGGAATCTCGCCCAGCCAGCGTGGCTCAGTGGTTGAGCGCCTGCCTATGAACCAGGAGGCCACTGGTTTGATTCCCGGTCAGGGCACATGTCTGGGTTTCGGCTCCATCCCCAGTGGGAGGCAGCTGACCAATGATGTTTCTCTTCTCATTGATGATTCTATCCCTCTCTCTGAAATCAATAAAAATAATGTATTTTAAAAAATAGAAACAGAATTGCACTAACACAGGAGCCTGAGTGTTTCTTCCAACCCCACCCAGTGCTCCGCAGGGAGGGGTGCAGGCTCCAGAGGGGACTGCAGACAGGGGCACGTGTCCTTCAGACACCTTCACCGCGGGCACTAAATGGGCAGCTGGCTAAATTTTTGTTTTGTTCTTTTAAATTGTTTATTTTTAAGTTTTTTTTTTTTTTAAATCTAAGTATAGTTGGTCTACAATCTTAAATTGGTTATATTCATTTCAGGTGTACCTCACAATGATTTGATGCCTCACAATGTGGTTGCCCCGCTAAGTCTAGCAGTCACTCATCTATTTTTAATAAAACTAGGAAGCGGGGAGCTGGTATTTCATGTCGAGTAGGCACTGCCAGGCTGTGTATGAAATCCACGGGGGAGAAACCCTGAGAGTGGGCTGGGCAGGGAATTGGGTGGAGAATTCAGTCTTTTCAGGACCAATGACTTCAGCGCTGGGAGACGTCCCTGGAAGCTGTTTCCATCCATAAGTTGGCGGGTGAATTCTTGTCATTTCCACGAAATTGTCCTTGTGATGGACTCGAAGCTGGACCTCACACTCCGGCCCTGAAGCCTCACTGGCCACCCACCTTGGAGTTTCTCTCCGTAACGGAGACCCACGTTAGTGCCAGGTTCATGCTGCCGCCGAGCGTGGAGGCCGGCCTAGCCGGCGTCGGAGGGGCCCGAGCACGAAGAATAAACAACTAAACGAACAGCAATAAACTTAATTCGCACATTAGATATGCTTTTCCAAGTTCCGACGTCTCCGTTGAAAATAATGCTGAGGCAATGAGGCCTATAATTGAACATCCCCAACTTCTCCGGTGGGGGAAGGAAAACAAATGCTGCCTGCAAACAAGGCCGTTTCACAGCCTGCTGTTCCTCTGCTTTTAATAATTTTCCAAATGCCAGATCAAATAGTTCCCCCTCTCGTGTGGTCTTCATATACTCTCAGTGTATGTCGCCCCGTAATTCTAATCCAAGTGTGCCAGGACGAGAACACTAAACTCCCTCTCCTCTGACTCCCTGTGTGTGCCACGGAAGACGTCCCTGTGTTCCATGTCCCTGCGTTCCACGCCCTGCCTTCCACACCTCCCTGTTCCATGCCCCCTGCGTTCCACGCCCTGCCTTCCACACCTCCCTGTTCCATGCCCCCTGCGTTCCACGCCCTGCCTTCCACACCTCCCTGTTCCATGCCCCCTGCGTTCCACATCCCTGCCTTCCACACCTCCCTGTTCCATGTCCCTGCGTTCCACGCCCTGCCTTCCACACCTCCCTGTTCCATGTCCCTGCGTTCCACGCCCTGCCTTCCACACCTCCCTGTTCCATGTCCCTGCGTTCCATGCCCTGCCTTCCACACCTCCCTGTTCCACGCCCCCTGCGTTCCACATCCCTGCCTTCCACATCCTGGAAAGGCTGGTGCTCACAAGCTCTGACGTCTGGGTGGAAATGGTCTCCTCCCGAGCATCAGGGAAACAGAAATCTCAGATGTGCAGCTCAGACAACTTCCAAACCCTCTAAACACAGATAAGCCTTATCAGCTAAAACTAAGCTGGAGAGCATCTCCCTCTTGTAACTATTATCTTCTTACAAGCTATCTAACAACAACACGTCTTGCTTGACCGAGGCTGATAAAGAAATTCAAAGAGAGATGATAGTTTTGTCAGCTTTGCTAAAATTTCTCATTTGCTCCTTACCACCCTGTAGGTCACTATGTGATGATTTGGGTTTGAGAAACATAATTATAGTTGACTGTGTAATGACAATCGGATGGACATTCTAGATGAGAACACACACACACATGCACATACACTAAACCATTTTAACCAACAACCAGTTGACTACGCTCTTAATAGTCAAGAAAATGGTTGCACCCATGCATACTATTGTAATTCTTTCTCAGATTAAAACTTCACATCTGTAGGTTGTAAAGTAATAATTCTTTGGCAGTGATACCTTCAACATTCTAACATGAAAGGGAATTACAGGTAGGAGTCTCATTAAGCAGGTATGACAATAAGAGACTTTTCTTCCTTTTTTTTTCTATTCTCACCCAAAGATATGTTTACTGATTTGAGAGAGAAAGAAGAAGGGAGAGATGGGGAGAGAGAAACATCAATCAGTTGCCTCCTATACACACCCCGACTGGGTGGGGACTGAACCTGCAACCTTTGTAGGTGCCCTGACTGGGAATCGAACCCCATGATCTTTTGGATTAGGGGCTGATATTCCAACCAACTGATCCACTGGCCAGGGCTTGACGCCCTGTATTGCAAAGTATTCTAAGAAGCTTAAACCCTGAAACATTGAAATCTTTCAGATTCCAGGGCGAAGAAATTATGTGAAGGAAGGGGTGGAAGGTGGGACTCTTGCACTCCATCAATCAATATTTATTGGACGCATACAGTCCCCAGGACTGTCCCTGCCTTCCTCCTGCTTCTCTACTAGAGGAAGGAAAAGGTAGAGGAAAAATCGCAGACCTAATAAATAAGAGAACTGTTAGTTTGTTAGAAGAAGAAAAAATTTCCAGAAGAGGAAAGAGTGGAGAAGATTAAGGCGACCAGGAATGCGGACTTGGATCATTTGTTTTTGGATCATTTGTTTTCACAGTCCCAGGGAGAAACACCAGAAAAAAGGAAAAAAGTGAGTCCGTTGTTTTTCCCCACCGAGCACTCCTGTTTAGCTGTTTTCTCACAGAGAAAGAGGAGTCCTTGGGAATTTGGTGTAGTTTGTGGGGCAGCCCCAATGAAGAGCACTGTCTCCATCCTAAGAGCTGAGAACCGCCTCAGCAGAAGCCTGGCCACATGGCTCATCTGAAACACCCACTTTCTGCCTCAGAACCAAGCACAGTCCCGCTGCCCCCCAAGTTTCCCCATGAGTGAGTGTTCTCCTTTCTCTTCCTCCCGTTAATGACTCCCCGCCAGCATCATGATGCCGAAGGCCCGAGAAACATCTGAGGAAGAGAAACTTCATCGGCTCAGTCTACCCAGGAGCTGTTTTTTTTCTTAATCTCTGGAGTGAACAGATCCCTAGCATTGCATTTTAGCAGCAAAACCATGGGTCCAGCTCCCCCACCTCCACCCACCCCCCGTATTTCACAGAAACTCAGAGAAATGACATTTCTTTGGCTGCCGGCCCCCATCCTTCATCCTTCCTGTGCGACTCCCCCTGGATTTCTCATCCTGGGAAGGTGAGCTGCAGTGACTTCTTACTCTCCCCAGGTTCCAACCTGCTGCTGGAAATGAACCAAGCCCTGAGCTCTTGTAAATTTATATATACATATACATACATATATATATATATATATATATATGGGGACTGTATATATATATATATTGATTTCAGAGAGAAAGGGAGAGGGAGAAACATCAATGATGAGAGAATCATTGATCGGCTGCCTCCTGTACACCCCACACTGGGAATCAAGCCCACAGCCAGAGCATGTGCCATGACCGGGAATTGTGTACACTCAACCACTGAGCCACGCCGGCTGGGTTTCTTCTAAGTTTGAATGAGGCAGTAAGTCTTGTTTTCCCCTTAATGAACATGTTATTTTTTCTAACAGAGATCACTTACACTTCTCAGCCCAGGGTGGTGTTTACCAGACACTGGCTGGAGAAACCACCTTTTATTAAAGTAGCTAAAGACACTCCTTGAAACACTGTCCACTTCTGTCTTAGAAACCTTAAGACAATACAATATCAATGAAGTGACGTCCTCAAATCGCGCCCCCTGGTGGACACCAGCAACACTTCCCGAGTGTCTCAGACAAAGGCACAGTGTGCGAGGCAATGTGGGCAGAACCCCTGGCAGTGTTTCTGCAGGCAGCTTACAGGGTAGCTGGCGTGTAGCAGCTAATTCCTTCCTATGGAATACATTTACTCTTAATAAAAATGATGATAAAGCACCAATGGCCGTGTTTAATCATTTGGGCTTAATTAGCTGCTCAAACTGCTTTATCAAGACCGTCATTTTTATCATCCGGGAGGCGGCGGAACCGTGACAGCGACATGGTCCCAGTAAACATGCTGGTTTTATGAGCTGAGGCTCAACACAGTGAAATGGCAGAGTCGGGGAGTAGACACTTCTTCCCTAATTGTGTCCCTGGGCGATGAACGGGGTGCGTTTGGAGTGACGCCAGGATGGAAGCTGAAGAATGGGCTGTGTGAGTGCGTCTGTTTACCGTGATGGGACACAACAGCGACCTGCACCGACACTGATATTTTCATTGTCTCCCCTTTGAAACACCTGCTCCTTAAGGTGTCTGCCAGAGAGCCTGCGTCTCAATAACTACAGGGGTTAGAGAACTAACTGAACTGGTGATGCACCAAGCTGCCTCATGTGCAAGTAAAACTTTCATACAAAATGAGAGTTTCTGAAGGACATCTAACCAAGAGAAATAGTCTCCATTGACTTGATCAGAATGCCCCCCCTCCCCGCCCTGCACTGAGGCCTCTGTGGAAATTCAGATATTTAGGTGCAGGATTTAACTCTCGTTACCGACTGAGAGCATTTCCACTGCCAACACGCTCCCCTCGGCCATGGCCTGCCACTGGCAGAGCGCGTTATTAATGAACATGGGACACAACTCAGTAAATCGTGAAATCAAACGTCACCCATACACAGTGGGATGTGGGTTTGACACGACCGAGGCCGCGTGTGCACATGCGTCTCCAGTCTGCCCGCACAGCCCGGGACCACGTACCTTTCACCACGAGGCCGCCCGTGCTCCTTGCCACCCCGAATGGGTTCGTGGCCACGCAGGTGTAGGGCCCGGCGTCCGACCTACTGGCATTCTGGATCTTCAGGCTGCCGTCCTCCAAGACAAACACTCTAGAGAGAAAAGATGTGGTTGAGGGGAGCGGGCTCTCTACAACGGGCGTCCTCACTGCTCACGTCCATCCATCCAGCACTTTCCTAACCCGCCCGGTGCTGGTGACACTCGCCTCCCGGGACCGCGTCCCTCACTGCAGGCCTGCTGGCCTCCGCGCACTGGAATAAATGCCATTGCTTTTGACCTGACACGGAGGTGATCTTCTCGTGCCCTAACCTGGGAGGTCGTTGTTGGCTTCCAGGCACGTAGAAGCATCGGACAGGCTGTGGAACCTCAGAGGGAAGACGGGGAGGGTGGGCAGGGGGTGGGGAGAGGTAGAGATCAACCAAAGAACTTGTGTGCATATATGCATAACCCATGGACACAGACAACGGGGGTGAAGGCCTGGGCCGGGGGGCGGGGCAGGCTGGTAGAGGTCAATGGGGGGAAAAGGGGACATATGTAATACTTTCAACAATAAAGGTTAAAAATGAAAAGAATCAGAAGAGTGCTTGACGCTGCAATGCCCATTTGTTTGAAGAATAGCAAAAGCAACTATTGGCTGTGCGTTTTGAAAAGGCGACTTTCTGGTGAAAAGTGAACGTGGTGTTAGGGAAACGGAAGCCAGTTCGCTGGCTTTGTAAACCTGCTCTAATTTATCACTTCCAGCCAACAGGTGCTCCCTCATGACAAAGTTTGCCAGCGCTAGTGCCTTAGGGCCACCCGCAGGGTTCTGTGTTGGAAGACCCCACCCCCCCTCCACTGGTTATGTGGCCTAGTGGAGTGGAAAGATGAAGGCTTCCTAAATCAGACGCAAGCAAATGTTCCTAAAATGCATATAATCATACAGTCACAATGGAAGGGTAGCTGTTTAAGAAGTCCCAATCGTTCATAAAGTGATTCTTATTATATCTTCGCTGAAACTCAGAAATACTCAAAGGCAAACATCAGATTGTTGTAATAGGGGAAACTCTGAAATTGGTTTCTTCCTTTCTTCCTTTCTTTCTTTTGGTTGATTTGAGAGAGAGAGAGAGAGAGAGAGAGAGAGAGAGAGACAGAGACAGAGACAGACAGAGAGAGAGAGGGAGGGAGAAAGAAACATCAATTTGTTCCACTTATTTATGCATTCATTGGTTGTTTTGTTTTTTTTTAGTCCTCACCTGAGAATATGTTTTTGTTGATTTTAGAGAGAGAGGAAGGGAGAAAAAGAGAGAGAGAAACATGGATCTGTTGCCCCCTGTACGCTCCCAGGCCCAGGATCAAACCCGCAACCTTTAGGTGTACAGAATGACGCTCCAACCAACTGCACCACCCGGCCAGGACTATGTAAACAAAATTTAATGCCAATAGTTTTGAAGGCAAGAAAGGTAAGAGGGTTGGTATGCATGTCACATCCATTAACAATAACAAAACAGTATTTTTTGCATTGCAAACATGTCATTGTTTCTAGTATGTGTATTACATGCAATGTAACTAATACAATTAATTACCCCATTTGAAACACAGCAAATATCAGCCAACTATAACTTTTATAAAACCAGCTGCTTTTCCAGTTTGATATCACATGATCTCACTCATTTGTGGAATATAACGAACGGCATAGGCTGATGAACAAGAACAGATCCAGAGACTGAGAAACGGCGATCAGAACCTCAAACCTCAGGGAAGGAGGGGGTCGGTGGGAGTAAGGGGGAAAGATCAACCAAGGGACTTGCGTGCATGCATATGAGCCTAATCAATGGACACAGACAACAGGGGGGTGGGGCATGAGTGGGGGGTGGGGGGGAATGGGGGAATAAGGACACATATGTAAAAAAATAATAATAAAAAAACCCAGCTGCTGCTATTGGGTTTATTACTAGTGACAGGTTCTGCTTTCTGTCCTCAGGTTAGTGGAAGGGACCACATCTGGGTTTAGAATAGTTCATGGTACACAGTCAGATTGTTCCTAAGTCATTATCTTGGAATATTCCCCAACAGCAGACATTAGATATCTTATTTAATTTCTGAAATGTCTAGTTTCTTGGTCCCAATTTGCATCAACAATTGAATCCTACAATTATTGACACAGTAACAAAGCTATTATACTATGCAGCACACATCTGGCCAAATACAATTTCTCTGATTTAATTAGAAGAGGTGAAAGTGAGAAGCATGTGGGTGCGTGATCTACCACCAAAATTTAGGGATAACTAAGAACGTTCAGCAATATAAAAACATTACATTTTGGCTAATAAAACATTTTAAATGAATAAAAAATATATCTAAAGGCCATCAGACAAATTTCCCAACTGGTTATGCCAATGTTTATATATCATGTAATTTTTTTCCTTAACTTTCAGAAAGGAACAAGTCATGTTAACAGTAGTTTCATAATCACCCTTTGCAGGCTCCTAGCAATTGTTCAATAATGTTTGTTAAATTGAATTAAAATTGTCATCATTGAAACTGTTTATTTCTTTTGGACTCTTAGTCAATTGCTATTTTTCAAGTGCCATGTGGTGTCTGAAATACTGAGAAGGCAGACTGACAAAAACATTTAAAATCCATCTACGACTAAATAGTGAATGGGTGTTAGAGAAGGGATGGAAGGCCATCTCTGATTATCTCTGGCATGCATGCTCTTTCTAGAATCACCTCACCTTACTCACAGTAAACTAATTCTGCATGTTAACTATGACCCTCCAGAGTTCCTGCTGAATTACCATTAGATGTCCTAGAGTCTTATGTGTTTGAATCTCAGAATATGAATCAGAATTTGCATTTTATCAAGTTAACCAGTGACTGGTATGCACAATAACATTTGAGAAGCATGGATCAATTCATTATGAATCGAACTTCAGTTTATAAAGATTATCTTTATTTCTAAGTAAGAAGCCATCTTGTTTTCATATGATCAGCATGCAAAAATGTATATAAGAATAAAAAAGTTAGATTTAAATCATTTATGAAAGTAACCAAACTGATTTATAATTTATTTAAAAAATAGATTATTAAACAATCAATCTCCCTAGTGACCTAGGATATAGAAGCCAGATATTTACTTCTGAACTAAAATATTTCAATTTATCATTTAATGTTTTTTAATTAATAACAGATTTTAAAATATAGTAAGAAAACTTAATCTGTGACAATATACTAGTAGATAGAATCAAATGACCTAATCATAGCCCTACTTTTAAGCATAATAATTAAAAAAAAAAATTAAAGAAAAGTGAGAATTTCCAGTTCTGTCACATATCCTATCTGGGTTAGCAGAAACGACTTTTAAAAATCCAACTGAGATCAAATTGAACAAAGCAATTGCCATTTTCAGATAAGAAATAATGAATGCACGTGTAAAAATTAAACGTTAAAAAACACTGAAACATGTTAATTGATGGTTTTGGTAACTTTCATAGAGAAATATAAAGACTGAGGTTTTTCTATTCTTTTTTAGAATATTTAGAAGATATTTTAAATAGTATCTAAGGTTTGTAAAGGACTTATTAATATAATTTATCAAAATATTCTATCTTTATTTTATATAAGCTTCTTGGCATTTAGAAACAATATGCAGCTACAATTACAGATAAGCTTGGTTACCTGAAAAAAAAAGGGGAGAAATATTCTGGTGATAAAACTGGACATTTGTATGAATAATTTCGATCTGAAGTGAGTCTCTTGTAGGCAACATATATAAGGATCTTGTATTGTTATCCATTCAGTTGCCCTATGTATTTTGATTAGAGCATTTAACCCATTTGCATTTAAGTAATTGTTGGTAGATATGTATTTATTGCCATTTAACATTTCTTATAATACTGGTTTGGCAGTGATGATTTCCTTAATTTTTTATTGTCTGGGAAGCTATTTATCTGTCCTTTGATTCTAAGTGATAGCTTTGCTGGATAGAGTAATCTTGGTTGTAGATCCTTGCTTTTTATCACTTTGAATATTTCATGTCGTTGCCTTCTGGCCTGCAAAGTTTCTGTTGAGAAATCAACTGACAGTCTTATGGGGAGTTCCCTTGTAGATAACTAACTGCTTTTCTCTTGCTGCTTTTAAGATTCTCTCTTTATTTTTAACCTCTGCCATTTCATTTCTGATGTGTCTTGGTGTGGGTCTCTTTGGGTTCATCTTGTTTGTGACTCTTTGAACTTCCTGGGCTTTTATGTCCATTTCCTTTGCCAGGTTAGGGAAGTTTTCTTTCATTTTTTTTCACATAGTTTTTCAATTTCTTGCTCTCTGTTCTCCTTCTAGCATTCCCATGATACAAATGTTGGTAGGCTCAAAATTGTTTGAGAGGCTTCTTATACTGTCTTCATTTAGGGAGGATTTTTTTTCTTTTTACTGTTCTGATTTGGGTGTTTTCTGCTTCCTTATCTTTCAAATCACTGATCCGATCCTCTGATTCATCTACACCACTGTTGAATCCCTGTAATGTGTTCTTCATTTCTGACTGGTTCTTTTTTATGTTTTCTACTTCCTTTTTTATGTTTCCTTTCTCTTTGTTGATGTTCTCATGAAGTTCGTTTGCTCTTCCCCTAAGTTTATTGAGCATTTTTATAACCAGTGTTTTGAACTTTCCATCTGATAGATTGCTTGTCTCCATTTTGTTTAGTCTTTTTTTTCTGGAGTTTTGTTCTGTTCTTTCTATAAACTAGAAATGTTCATATTGTCTGTGTCACAGAGTAATGGGGAGTGAATGCTATAAGCTGTTTACATGCCTAGTACTCAGTCTGACTCCTAGTTAGCAGTCCCTCATGCAGTTTTTGATGAACTGGTTTCTGGTCCTGCTAAACAATCAAAGCACTTTCCCATGTACATGGACAGAAGCAACAAGGAAAGGAGGGAGTTCTGGGTCACAGTTTAGTTTGAACAGAGGGACCTGAAAGGTATGTTCCAAAGACCAGTTGTTGAATACATGCAACTTTCTCTCTGTGTACTTGGCATTTAACTTTACCATCCACAGTGCTCTCATTTTTATTTTGGGAATGGTACTAAGGTGGTTATGAGAACTGAATTAATTACGTGCTAGTGATTACTTTTATTCTTATTCTTTCCTGAAACTAATATTTTGCCTCTGTTTCCTGCATGTCACAGACTAGAGTTTCTGACTCTCGCCTGGCTCTTACCCATGCCTGGTGTGTTCAAGCCCTGCATCTGACTGGACCCTGCAGGACGTCTGTGGCTTTAATTCACTCATGCTGAGCAGCCCAGGACTGTCTTAGTTTTGGCCTCTCTGAGCTGACACTTGCCTTACAGGGTATGTGTTTCCTCCACAATTCTTCCTCTATAATCATTGCACAGCTCAATGAGCATACCCTTTCTCTCCGGTCTTTCTTCTCAAATATCCACTTAATTAGCATAGTTCAATTGTTTACACAATGGAATAGAACAAAAATTTCCCCAAATTATCAAAGCTTAGTATTCTATTTAGATGAATAAATCACAAATTAAGGCACTTGCATTTAAAGTGTTCTGTAAATATTAGAATTTCAAGACATTTACATGTGCAGATGTATTATAACCATTTAACAACAGAAAATTAATAATGAGTATGGTGAGGGACCACACTATTCCTTTAATTGCATTCTGAGCATAAAAAGGTAGAAATTCAGAAATATAAGCTGTGTCTGACAGTCAGGTGACCCTGGGAGATTTCACAGTGGCATTAGAAAATAGAACATGTGGAAAACGGAGCCACCAACATGCGTACACATGTCAGTGTTAACCAAGGAGTCGAAAGCAGGCTCCATGGCATGACTGAACATACAACCCTGCAATCTCCCCCGGTCAGGAATGTGAGGGACAGACCCCAAGAATAAAATTGTGGCTCTGCCCATTTGCCTGACTTACACTGTTGCCTACTTGAGGAGCTGTGGGGATGAAGCATCAGGAAGACAGATGACCTTAAGTGAACTCTCAGGATACTCACCTGGACCAGGTGTCAGATTTGTGTCATTCTAGGGAACTACCTGAAGACCAATAGGAAATCTTTTCACCCTTGCTTTGCTGGGTTGCATGTGATATCCATTAATTTAAACTTCATAAATATAATAGACACTAGAGGCCCAGTGCATGAAAATTAATGCACTGGAGGGCGGGTCCCTCAGCCAGGCCTGCCCCTCTCACAGTCCGGGAGCCCTCAGGGGTGGGAGGTGACCCGGCGATCAGAGGAAGGCGATGCCTCCATCACACCTCTGCTGCTGCCACTGCTGGCAGCGCAAGCCTTGCTGGCCCTGGTTACTTGAGCCTCAGACAGCCCTGGGCACTGGGCAGCTGCCATCCGAGGCTTGCCTGTGCCTCAGGCTGGCCCTGGGCAGCTGGAGGGCTGAGGGGAATGGGGGAGTCCAGAGGCAGGCATGCAGAGTGGCTGGACCCACCTAGGGGCGGGCGCGGCCATGCTGTGCATCTGCCACCCCAGCGGGGCTGAGGGGACTGGGCACCACCATCTTGTGGCTGTGGGCGCTGCCATTTTTGAGGGTGTGGCAGTCAATTAGCATGTTCCCTCCTTATTGGCTGTGGGCACCACCATCTTTGTGAGGGCATGATGGGCAATTAGCATATTCCCTTTTTATTAGCTAGGATGAGCATTCACATCATCCATTTTATGGCAACAACTAATCAAATACCTATCCAGTATGTACTTTGTCTACCTATAGAAAGTAGAGCTATCTATGTAGACTCCACTGTGGAACTAGAAAATGAGAAGGCTCTCATTTTTCGTTTGTATCAACCACAGGCCATCATGAAGTTTAAGGATATGAAAGACTAGCAATAGCTAAATTTCTTAAACTACAAAAAATTAGGACATTGGGCCATTAAAATTTCTTATTCCTGAAACTAGAGCAATAGTGCTATTTTTATAGTTAGATTATTAACTAGAGTATTGCTTCCAGTTTTGTCTAAAGATAATACTCTGGACCATGAAATTTTAATTGACTGTCTAATTTTACTGATTTGTAGAAAATGTAAAATAAATTGGACTAAAATTAGATAAGAAGTAGAAAAGTGTGTGTGAATTTTAACTCTGCACGTCTTAGATTTTAGGTAAAATGTCCCACTGGAATCCATTTTAGATCAAATATTGATATATTTTTAATAATTTCAGCACCTGATTATCATAGTTAATGTGAAACATCTATGCTAATATCAGTTTCATTTAATAGGTTATCTTTTAAAAATTCCTTATTTTAACAAGCTACAAGCAATAACATATATGATCTACAAACAAGTAAATACCAAGCTTGCTCATGTAAATAAAAATAAAGGTTCTCCTTAACATCAATGACTTTAAATGGCTCTATTCGCAATTAGACACACAAAATATCGCACACCCCTGGCCAGGGCAAATGTAAAGATGTAATCAATGGCTTAATGAAAACCTACATTGTCATTCCTTAGAAGACCAGAGTAATAAAAAAAAAAAGACACACAAAAAAACACACCCAACAACAACAACAAAAGAGATAACCCAGAAAAAGAGACCAAAAAAGAGAGAAAGAGGTAGAGAGAGAGAGTAAAAAGGACCTGCTATCTCAAGGGAGATGATTGAATGGGTCCCAGAAGATAAATTCTACAATCCACAGTACCCCCACAACATAAAGATAAGTTGTTTTTCCACATCAATAAAACATATTCTGGGGGTTTAATCCTAAGGTAACCACAGCCGGGATTCAGTCTTCGAATCCTGAGTCTGTGCTCTTTCTACCGAATCATTATGCTGCCCTGTATTTTGAATTTGATTTTTGAGAGTTCAAAAAAGCACCGCAATGTTAGCTTCTCAGAAAAGTTGAGAGAAAGAGGCAGAGATTCCCATATCCCCCATCCCACCCCTCAAAAAAAACAACCTCTCATTATCAATATTCCCCACCCGTTTAGGTGGTCATTGGTCACAACTGATGAACCTACATTGATGCATTCTGGTCAACCAAATACCACAATTCATCTTAGGGTTCACCCTTGGTGGTGTACATCCTAAGAGTTTGGAAAAGTGTATAATGGCTTGTATCCACCATTAGAGCATCATTCAGTATTTTCATTGTCCTAAAAATGGTTTGCGCTCCACCTCGTCACTCTCCCTCCCTCATTCCTTGGCAACCACTGGTCTGTTTCCTGTCTTCTCAGTTTTGCCTTTTCCAGGAAGTCACAGAGTGGCAGTCCCTGGCTTGTGACCTTCCATAGCGGCTTCTTTTGCTTAGTAATTTACACTTAAGGTTCTTCTAGGTCTTCCATGGCTTGGTAGCTCATTACTTTTTCATGCTGAATGATATTCCCGTGTCTGGATGGACCACAGTTTATCCATTCACCTACTGAAGGACATCTTGGTTTCTTCCGAATTTCGGGCAATTATGAACAAAGCTGTTATAAACATCCATGTGTGAGTTTTTGTGTGGACGTATGTTTGGGTAAATACCCAGAAGTCTGCCTGGTGGGTTGTATAGTGAAATTATATTTAGTTCTGTAAGGAGCCGTCACACCATCTTCCAGAGATTCTGCACCATCTGCATCCCCACCAGCAACAAGAGATGCCTGCTGCCCTTCCCCCACCCCATCCTCCCAGCACTGGGTGTTGCCGGTGCCTCGGTTTGGGCCATTCTCACAGGTGTGCAGTGCTGTCTCCTTGTTTTCCTTGGTGTTTCCCTGACACCATATGTCGTGGAGCATCTTTTCATGTGCTTATTTGCCGTCTGAGTATCTTCGTTGGTGATGTTTCTGCTAAGGTCTTTGGCTCATTATTCTTTGGAGTTGTTTGTTTTCTTACCATTGAGCTTTAAGATCTGTTTATATATTTCAGGTTATTGTCCTTTGCAAATATTTTCTCCCAAACTGTGGCTTGCCTGTTCATTCCGTTGGCATCATCTCTCACAGGACACACGATTTTAATTGGAATGAAGTCTAGCTTATCATGCCTTTCTTTCCTGGATCTGCCCTCCTAGTGGTATCTAAAAGGTCATCACCACATCCAAGGTTGTCTCAGTTTCCTCCTATTATCTTCCTGGATTGTATAGTTTTCTCTCTCACTTTTAAGTCTGTAATTCAGTTTTGAGTTATTTTGGGGTAAGGGTGTGAGGTCTGTGTTTAGATCCTTTTATTTATTTGCTAGAGGCCTGATGCACGAAATTCGTGCAAGGAGCTCGGCCCTCACAGCCTCAGCTTCATCTGGAAGGTCATCCAGATGGTCGTTCTGCTGTTTGGTCTAATTAGCATATTAGCTCTTTATTATATAGGATTTATTTGGCATATGGTTGTCTAGGTCTCTATTTCTTGAAAAGATGATCTTTCCTCCATTTCACACTCTTACTCCTTTGTCATAATTTCCTGTTCAGACAAGTCTTCACTCCCTCAGTCGACTGCAAGTTCTTGAGGGGAGTGATGGGTTCTGAGACTCTGGACTCTCTTTGACTCTCTGGCTCCCCCTGTTGGCTGTATCGCTTGGGATTGCTTGCTTGATTTCTATGTAAATTTTACATGCAAAATATGGATCACAGTAGCAATAACAACGTATGTTTGTTTTTAAAATTAAGAAGGATGTTAAAATGCTGAGCATAAGTCTCTAGAGCATAAAAGGGTTGGGGAACCTTTTATCTGCCAAGTGCCATTTGGATACTTATAACATCATTCTCGGGCCATACAAAATTATCAACATAAAAATTAAGTTGCTATATTTGGTCAAACATTTCATTAACTCACCCCTGATGCCTTGGCAGGGCCAGACCAAATGATTTCTTGGGCCTTATAGGACCTGAGGGCCAGACGTTCCCCACCCCTGGTCTAGAGGATAAAGAATCCCCAATATGGCAGCTCTCATTCTTTATTTCCTGTATCCTCCAAGAATACGGACAGCTATAGGTAGTTAATTAATATGTTTTCTGTTTATATCTACTCCAAAATCTTTGGCTTTTTCTTTCTAGGCCTGGATGTATGTTTATAAACATTATCAGCGAATTCCGTGAACTGGAGGCCACTTAGACAAATAACCGCTGTGTTTAAAAATGAGAGCTCGCTCTAGGTATGAACATGGTGGTGACTGGACTGAATGGCTGTTAGGTCTGCGCCGTGGGACACAGGGTATGGATCCAGGTGGAGAAACTCATTCAGATCTGGCTGATCAGGAATAAGACTTGCGGGTATTCTTCTGTAAACCCTCACTCATAAACTGAAGGTCCAGGGAAGGCTGTCATGAAATTACTGATGATGTGAACGTGGGCCCTGTTGGCAGGCTCCTAGTTATTCAGCCGGTTCACAGAAAACACGCAGTGCCATCTGTGGTGTGTCCTGAACCTCTGTCCCGGGCTCCCACTGATCACAGTGCTCCGCGGCCCCTCGCACGGAGTCGCACCAGGCCGTGGTGCGACTGTGTCTGCGTGGCCGGGGTGGGCAGACGGAAAAATTAAACCAAAATGGAAACCTACCCGGGTGGCCTCCCAAACGGGTAGCACATCAATTGAATTTTGCTACGTTTCCTCATGAAGTGCGTGTTTCTCAGGTGTCTGGGGAAACCCGGGCAGCGTGGGGCTCTGATTTGTCCTTTTTATAAAACATTCTCAACGCGCTGGAGGAATATATATTCTAAACAGATTCCATAGCTAATGTTATGCTTCCCAGAAACCCAGCAATCGAAGGAGATCCAGGCCATTATACAGCTAATGGGGTTAACCAGCCCAGGGCTGTGCAGAGGTGTCACACGTGGGGAGGAGAAATGGACTCAGACGATTTACATGAAATAACATGACTGCCGCAGTGTCTACTGTTTTTAATCCCCAATATCTGCAGTTGTACTTTATGTCTAAGGCGTAATTGCTGGTATAAACAGCCGCGCATCTCAAAGCCAAGTTTCTCATTCTGCTGCCCTAAACTTCCAAGCCAACACCAGGCACCAAACACTCGGAGCTCATAATTCTTTAGACTGCGTGTGACTCCTCATTTTACACATGCAGATCATTTAGCACCAGCTTTGTGGCAGCTGACACACCACACAAACACAGACTCGACCTGGGGTGACTGAGTTATGACAGATTCGGAGGTGGCAGGTGAGGGCAGTGCTCAATGACGTGGTTATGGGGTCGCGATGTGTCTGTGCCGATGACCCACCAGGGAATGTGGGCTGATGACTAGCCCCTGTGAGGAAATCGGCTTGAACACAAACTGCAGCATCAGACGTGAGGTTGAGCTCCCTGAACCCGGGGGCCGGGGAGGGGAGGGGGGACGGGCAAGAGGACCCCTGAGCTTGTGGGGAGACAAAGGGAAAGGGAAAGAAAAGCAACCTGTTTGCTGCATATTCTTGGGTGCCTAAGACAACACAAGGGAGACTTAATGCAGATGCGGATGCTAACACGCCTTGCAGCTCAAGCCATCAAAAGATAGGAAATTAAGAAGTTGGCCAAGGACAAAAAAAGTAGTGAACACAGGACTTAAAAGAAAAAACTGGGGGAGAACCCACTGAAAAGACAGCGGGAGGGCCTGGCTGGTGTAAGTCAGTGGTTAAGCATTGACCTATGAACCAGGACCACGTTTCCATTCCTGGTCAAGGGCACATGCCCAGGAGGCAGTAGGTCAGTGATTCTCTCTCATCATTGATGTTTCTGTTTCTGTCTCTCTCTCTCTCCCTTCATCTCTGAAATCAATAAAAATATATTTTTAAAAATATGAATAAATGATACTTCCTTCATTACTATCTTGTGAAAAGTAAAACCAATGATGTCTCTAACATCTTAACACACTGTCTATCCATGACAGGGACTCCACGGATGGATGTTATTGTTACCATTATTATTACATGACTAGAGGCCTGGTGCACGAAATTCGTGCAAGGGGCTCCGCCCTCGCAGCCCCTCACAGCCTTGGCCAGCCCTCTCAGCTCTGGCTTTGTCTGGAAGGTCGTCCAGACAGTCATTCTGCTGTTCAGTCTAATTAGCATATTAGCTCTTTATTATATAGGATGAGACTCAGGGTCAAGTCTGGATTGGTCAACTTAATCTGAGGTAGAATTGAAATGTATGAGCTAAGTATATGTGAGCATTCCTCACGTAGTCAGAGTCACCTGTTGGCTGACTCACAAAATGTGTTTTTGGAGGGATCATGGGGAAATGTGTCCCTTACAGACAGGAAGGTGGCATGAACCTTGACCTGGCCGCATTCAGGAACCTGACCCTGCAGGAGCAGCCGAGTAAGGAACCTAACCCCACGCCCTCCTGTCCTGAAAGAGCCCTCGGTGCCAGCTGGGTGGCCTCCCCCCACCGGCGGCCTCTCTGGGCCTGCAGCCGAGGGAGAGACTGTGTCTCCATCTCCGTCCGTGGTGATGGTGACGTGTGCCTCTCTGCACAGGTGGTGCCTACCTCCCCGCCTCTCCCAGGAGACTGAGCGCATTCACATTTATAAACCCGGAACGTTCCGCAGGCCTGTCAGCTGGGTTTGCAACTGTGCTTATAAATAAATGAGCAGTTTGACAAGTCACACTTGAGAATCTGCAAATTGTCACTCAAAGCAGTAATCCTCACACTGTGCTCTCAGGAGATCTGGGGTTCTTGGAGGCGGGAGGAGAGGCAGCAGGCCTCCGGGACATTAGGTGATTACTTCAATTTAAAATATTTTCTGAAATGGGTGCTTGCATAAGTTTCATTGGGAAAAGAAACAAGTTCGACCGTGGAAAAAAAAGAAAAAAAAAAAAATTAAAAAAAAATCCAGAAATAGGAAAATAATAGCCAATGAGTCAGGAAATGCCCAGACTTGCTCTTCATTGAAAAGATGTTGAAAGACTGGCTTCCACACAAAAGGTATGCATTTTACTTATTTAAAAAATATATTTTTATTGATTTCAAAGAGGAAAGGAGAGGAAGAGATAGAAACATCAATGATGAGAGAGAATCCTTGATTGGCTGCCTCCTGCACGCCCCACACTGGGGAACGGGCCTGCGACCTGGCCATGTGCCCTGCCCGGGAATAGAACCGTGACCTCTGGTTCATAGGTCCACATAACCACTGAGCAACATAGGCCAGGCTACTTTTCCAGCTGGATCATAATCCGTCCAGATAGCAATCCTATTTCTATCTGATTGCTTCTGTCCTTTCTGTGCTGCAGGCCCGCCGCGCCTGGCCGCAGGTGTGGGTGTGACCGTACACCTGTCCTGAGTAAGCCTCATTTTACTGTGAGCACACCACGTCATCACTTCCTTAACCCGAATCAAACCAAGAACAAAAGGTTATTTGTCTAAACCGCAATAATAACTGACCTTTTGTGCCTATGAAATCATTGCTCTTGAATATTTATGTAAACTTTGGAAGATACGAATGTCACTCGGAAATTACCTAAGAGCAGGAAAGTGACTGGACACCGTGGCGGAGTGAATTGTATTCACATTGTGAGAAGGTACTGGCTGCAGGCTCCTCCCCGGCCCTGGTTGGGGCATGTGCGGGAGGCAACCAACCAATGTTTCTCTCTCTCTCCCGCTCCCTTCTGCTCTCTCTAAAAATCAATGGCAAAATATCCTCAGGTGAGGATTAACCGAAAAGAAAATAAATAAATAAAAGAAAAGGTAAGTGGGCCGAGCACTTGCGCCTCCTTGGCCGTGAGTGGAGGAAGAGCTGGGTGTTTCAGTACAGGGAGCCGAGTTCTGGAAGAAAAAGTGACTCGCCGAGGTTTGTGGCTTTTAAGTAATAGTTTGCGCCCAACTCGTGTTTCATCTCTGGAGCTTCTCTTGGGAGCAGAGAGGGAGAATTTACAAAATGCGATTCCCCGCCCTGCTCCCTCCGAGGGCCTCAGCCGTGGGCACGGCCCTGGGAGCTGAGTGCCCACCTGCTGCCTCCTGGCATCACCGGGGAAACCCAGGGACCGTCCCCCCGCTCCCAGCCCCTCCACAGGAGCGCACACCTCTCCGGCAGGATGCGGTGCAGGGATGGACGGGAGGGACTGTGTGCTGGTGGAATCCTACTCTGTCCTCTCTGTCCTGGGTTGAAGCCACGGGATGTCCTCTGCCATCACTAAGGATTGTAAGGGGGGCTCCATCCGGGGGGTCTAACCCAGGGCAGCGGGGGGCGGGGCAGGTGCGGGCAGGCGGGCCTTACACCTTTCCTGAGCAGAGCTGTGAGAGCTCGCGGGCAGGTGGTGCTGCAGGCAGCCTGCCAGGGTCAGTCAGTGGCCAGCCCGGAGGCCAGGCCGGGAACGCTGGGTGGCGAGAGGGAAAAGCGAGGGCAGACTGACGGGCACCCTCGGGATCTGGGCTCGTGACATCTTCGTGGGACGGAGGCAGCGGCGGCAGATGGCGGCTGACATCTCTCCTGACATCTTCGCTTGTATCCCCTCACAGGGCCTCGCCGTAACAAGGCTCTCAGGAGCCGCGTGTGAATGATGTAAAATTTCATTACACAGAGGCAGCGCCAAGGGGAGGCGGGAATGAGCCAGGCATTATGCAGACTGTCACTCTCCCTCGAACACTGGGCATACGGTTCGTTTGCCTCCTTGATATCATGCTACCTGATGTACTAAGCACGATTGCATTAAGGAGCGGGTGACACAAAATACAATCAGGTTGATGTGCTGGTGATTACAGAGCTCTGCCTGCCGGGGAGAGAACAGGGCGGGTGGCCGGCCTGCCGGTAGCCACATCCTGGCTGCAGCTGCATGGAAGAGGCACGTGTGGATGGGGTCTTGATTAAGGCTGAGCACTTGGGGGTGAAGGCAAGAGAAAAAGGCGTGGCGGTGATTTAGAAAGGAGACATTGAGCGCTGGCCAGTTTGGCTCAGTGGATAGAGCACCGGCCTGCAGACGGAAGGGTCCCAGGTTCCATTCCGGTCCAGGGCACACACCTCAGTTGCAGGCTCAATCCCCAGTAGGGGCCGTGCAGGAGGCAGCTGATCAGTGATGTTCCTCTCTCTTTGTTGTTTCTATCTCTTTATCCCTCTCCCTTCCTCTCTCTCTAAAAATCAATAAAAATATATATTTTTTAAAAAGGAGACATTGAGAGACACACAGAGCAGGGTCAGGGGGAAGGAAGCATGCAGTGCCAGCCCCTGGCATCCAGGCCGCCAGCATGCTGCCCCGGGGCAGGTGGGCCTGAGGCCCCGGGAGACAGTGGGGCCGCGCCATGCAGCGCAGCGGGCTCCGTCACTAAAGGAAGGACTGTGGGGTTGACCAAGTGGCAGCAGGAAGGACTGTGGGGTTGACCAAGCGGCAGGATGACGACAAGCTAATTTATCCTGGTCCCTTGGTGTGCCTGTGCCAACTGCCTCCAGACAGGTCTGCCCAAAGGCACCTTCTACCCACGGCGGCGAGAAGAAAGATGGAGTGCTCCCTCAAGAACTACCACAGAGAACGCCCTGCTGGCCTCGCATCCTCGTCTCCTTCCCCTGGTCTCTGCTTTCCCTCCACTCTCCCTGACTCCTCTCACTGCCCCCGCCCCCAGCCCTGTCCCACCGCAGAACCTTGGCCTAAGAGGGCGTCTCTGGGCTGGAGTGCCCCGGATGGAAGTAGAGAGGGCCTGCCACGTTTTTTTGTTAATCTTCATCCAAGGATATTTTTTTCTTAGAGAGATTGGAAGGGAGGGGGAGAGAGGGACAGAGAAAGAGAGAGAGAAACATCTATGTGCGAGAGACACATTGACTGGCTGCCTCCTGCACATACCCCAACCGAAGCTGGGGATCCAGCGTGCAACCGAGGTACCTGCTCTTGACCCTTTAGTCCACAGGCTGACGCTCCAACCCCTGAGCACACTGGCCAGGGCAGGGCCCTCCAAGTTTTGACCTTAAAGGCAAAAATACTAAATAAGCCCCATTATTAGATTCCACGCCACCTCACCGGGTCAGCTGTTCCCACGTGGTACATGCCTTTGCTAAGGCCAGGGCCACGCAGGGTGTAAGGGTATCATTGATGTAGGGTGATCCAGGCTGAACCCCGATGGCAGATCTGGGTGCACCTACCCATCATACTCTCTGAGCCGGGGAGGGGGAGAGGAGTATGTTTGATGCAGTTGGTTCCTAGGTGTCCAGAGTCCGCTTGGTAATGCCTGTGGCCCGTGGTCCCTTTCTGAGACCCACAGCCAAGAGACAGAATCGCTGTCCTCCAGGGACCGGTTCTTGAGGAATGAGCTCGGCCTCATTCGTAACGTCTGTACCTGGCTCTTTGGGGTAAACGTGGTGCAAACATACCCATGTGCTCTGTGGCAACTTCCTTTCTCAGAAACGCATCGGAATGTGAAAAAAAGGTCCTTAAAGTTTTGGGAATATTCAAAGTGTCTGGTATACTGCCCGGCATACAGGAAGCGCTTAAAATGGTTATTTTCTTTATGAATGGCCGTTTGCCTGACACATTGCTGGATTTTATTGTGTTTATTTTGGAATTAGGGAGAACTGGGATAGCGTTGAGTTTGTGTTGTGTTTTATTTTTTAGGAAAATGACGAAGAAATGTGGTAGAGTATTTATGAATTCAATTATTATACCTTCAACAATAGGAAACATCACTCTCCCTCTCTCATTGCTGTCGTTCTGAGCTCGTATGCCCACTCGGTTAATGTCCCTTCAGAGGACACATCTGGGCTGTGTGTCCAGGGCGAACACTTCCCGGCCAATGCCCCAGGGATCACGGGGCAGACAGAGATAAATCCAGACCTTTGGTTTCCGTCTTCACTCGCTAAGTGGATCCACAAGGAAAAAAAGAGCCATTAATCAAACTTGGCAGATGTGGGCTTGGTTCCCTGGTCACGTGCGAATGCCCCAGAGCTCGGCGTCATCTGTGTCCTCTGACTTCCGTGGGGGCGCTGCAGTGTCAGCAGGCGGGCAGGTGAGGACCTGTCCTGGGGTTCACATGAAGAATGGACCCCAGCAGTAAACCCGCCCAATCACCCTGCCCCCCGACACACACTACCCTGTCACCGAGTCTCATTCAACCATCTGAGAGGAGCACGATTTTCCCTATTTTTCAAGTGACTCAGCCGAGGACCCATGAAGGGAAAGGACTGGCTAGGCCCGGCCTGTGTGGCTCAGTGGTGGAGCGTTGACCTAGGAACCAGAAGATCACAGTTCGATTTCTGGTCAGGGCACATGCCCAAGTTGCAGGCTCGATCCCCAGTAGGGAGCGTGCAGGAGGCAGCCAATCAATGATTCTCTCTCATCATTGATGTTTCTATCTCTCTTTCCCTTCCTCTCTGAAATCAATTTTTTTAAAAAAAGGACTTGCTGGAAGTTATCGACTGAGCGAGGAGCAGAGTTGGGACTTGAATGCAGATCCTCACACTCCATTAACTTTACAGAAAACTCTTTCTTGGGAAAGGATGGTGTGTGTGGCATAGGTGGGCGGCTTGACACCTTATCCACAACGTTTTCCCTGGTTGAGCCGTTGGGATAGAATAGGAGCTCATTAAATATTTAGGGGATGAATGAATGAACACATCATGGGCCTATTAATTATTAAATGAGTTTTGGGTTTCACTTAAGGCAGGTGGACACAAGCAAAACAAAGCGAGTCCTGTCATCCATTGATGTAGCGACCCAGCAACTATCTACTGACTCTCCTCCATGCTCCAGTCTTGTGCTGGGGCTGGGCCTCAGGCAGTGTGCTGAAGAGGGGGCTCAGGACCCTGGGGGTGCTTACAGTCAGCTGCCAGGGCTCTGTCACCCCCGGCTCCATCCAGCCAGATCATGCCACCTGTTGTGACAATTCTCAGCAATGACCATGTTTGGCTCAGTCACTTGGCCACCTGGGCAAATTCAGGACCAGGGACACAATGATCACCAGGACAGAATGTGCCAGCACACCTGCCAGGTGAACGGCTGCGCTGCTTCCGAATATGTGATTTCTCTTCCGACATCACTGCCTAGGGAGAATGGTCAATGCTTCGTAAAGGCGCTTTTCTATCGCTTCGTCTTCAATAAGTCCCCGAAACGGGGGCCTCAGAGGGAGCAAGTGGGCCAGTGTTTTTGCCCAAGGTCAGGCCACTGGCCGGTGATAGAATTGGGACCAGAGCCCTGGTTTCCCATCCCCCCCCGGGCTCTGTGTCACACACCCCACTCTCTCCGAAGGAACACGCCTGGGCCTCCCTTCTGTGTGGGTGTGTGTCTGCGATGCTGTCTGCCTATGTCAGTGGGAGGAGAACTCGCGGCTCTGACAGCCACCGTGGGGACAGACCCCTAAGGCAGAGCTCCTGAAATAGCCCCGCTTCCGTCGTGCACACAGGCCGATACGAACACGTGAACCTCACTGAGAACTGTTGCTCGATGTGAAGTTTGGTTAAATCCTTTGATGACAGCCCTTTGGAACATACAGAGCTGAGTAGTTCCCATAATCCACACAGCAGGAAGGGCCCGCGTGGGGGACGGGAGACCGGGCCTCACACCGCGGCCTCGTCGCTTACTGGCTGTGGTGTGCGCTGTCTGGGTTCACACAAGAGTGGAGGAAATTGCCTACCTATATCTACGGCACCATTTATGTAAGTAGGCAATGCAGTGCGATTCCTTTAAATAGGCGTCTTTAGAGCCTTTTCAACCATTCCCAGGTAGTTACTCTTTATTGGAAGCAAGAGTTAGTGACAATGACATTTCAAAGTAGACAGGACCATGTAGAAATTTTATAACTGAGAGTAAAAAGGTACTTTTCCCGGTACAGGCATTTCCAAGGTCAAGAACTAAAAATCCTCCTCCTTCCTTTCCTCCCTCCCTCCCTCCCTCCCTCCTTCCCTCCCTCCCTCCTTCCCTCCTTCCTTGCTTCCTTCCTTCTTTCCTCCTGTCCTCCCTCCTTCTCTCCCTTCCTTCCTTCCTTCCTTCCTTCCTTCCTCCCTCCCCCTTCCCTCCTTCCTTCCTTCTTCCCCCCTTCCTTCCTTCCTTCCTTCCTTCCTACCTTCCTTCCTTCCTTCCTTCCTCCTGTCCTCCCTCCTTCCCTCCTTCCTTCCTTCTTCCCTTCCTTCCTTCCTTTCCTTCCTTCCTCCTGTCCTTCCTTCCTTCCTTCCTTCCTTTCCTTCCTTCCTCCTGTCCTTCCTCCTTCCTTCCTTCCTTCTTCCCTCCCTTCCTTCTTTTCCTCCCTCCCTTCCTTCTTCCCTCCCTTCCTTCTTTTCCTCCCTCCCTCTCTCCCTCCCTCCCTCCCTCCCTCCCTCCCTCCCTCTCTTCCTTCCTTCCTTCCTTCCTTCCTTCCTTCCTTCCTTCCTTCCTTCCTCCTGTCCTTCCTCCTTCTCTCCTTTCCTTCCTTCCTTCTTCCCTTCCTTCCGTCCTTCCTTCCTTCCTTCCTCCTATCCTCTCTCCCTCCCTCCCTCTCTTCCTTCCTTCCTTCCTTCCTTCCTTCCTTCCTTCCTTCCTTCCTCCTGTCCTTCCTCCTTCTCTCCTTTCCTTCCTTCCTTCTTCCCTTCCTTCCCTCCTTCCTTCCTTCCTCCTGTCCTTCCTCCTTTCCTTCCTTCCTTCCTTCCTTCCTTCCTCCTGTCCTTCCTCCTTCTCTCCTTTCCTTCCTTCCTTCCTTCCTTCCTTCCTTCCTTCCTTTCCTTCCTTCCTCCTGTCCTTCCTCCTTCTCTCCTTTCCTTCCTTCCTTCCTTCCTTCCTTCCTTCCTTCCTTCCTTCCTTCCTTCCTTCCTTCCTCCCTCCTATCCTCTCTCCCTCTCTCCCTCCCTCCCTCCCTCCCTGTTCTCTCTGTGAAAACTCTCCTGGCAGGCAGGAATCTCCTCCAGGTCTTCTGGGAGGAAACCACTTCCTTCTCCTCGGGAACCTCTCTGCTTGGCTCAGGTGCGGAGCTAATGCTGTCGGGAGCGGACACCTGTGTGACCATTTGAAAGACACAGGCCAGGTGTGCGGGTGTGAGTCTCCCTTCCCTTGTGTGACACTCTTCTCCTCGGGAGCCTCTCTCCTTGGCTCAGGTGCGGAGCTAATGCTGTCGGGAGCGGACACCTGTGTGACCATTTGAAAGACACAGGCCAGGTGTGCGGGTGTGAGTCTCCCTCCCCCTGTGTGACACTCTTCTCCTCGGGAACCTCTCTCCTTGGCTCAGGTGCGGAGCTAATGCTGTCGGGAGCGGACACCTGTGTGACCATTTGAAAGACACAGGCCAGGTGTGCGGGTGTGAGTCTCCCTCCCCCTGTGTGACACTCTTCTCCTCGGCGGGGGGTCAGGAAAAGTCTTCACGCGGGATAGCGGAAGAGGTCTTAAAGGAGCTCGGAAACTATCTCTTCCAAGCCTGCGCCCCGAATGTACGGCAGCCACATTACGCAGCCGGCCTCAGCTCCGGGAGGTCTTTAGTGTTTCCGCCCTGTGGGCACTTCCGAAGCCCCGGATTAGCAGTAGTGGGGTATGGTATGGGAGGGGATTTGGAAAGACCTCACAAACCAGGCATTGCATTCCCAGCTATTTCAAACGGTGAAAACACACACGGACCACTCACCTGCGGCTGCGCCCCAGGCCCTGCGCACCTCGGCTCCAGGAGACGGTGGCCCTGGGGAAGGCCCGCGGTCTGCACTCAATGGCAACATCCCCGCCAACTTGAACCACTGATGTTTTCTTAATGGGATTGTTGGAGAAATCAGGAGCTGACGCTGAAAAACAAAACGTGTAAAAACCTGTTGAATCGCTCACACAATGAACCTACAGGAATGCAAACCATAGGCAGCGGTCGTCAACCTTTCGGACCGCGAGGCCCAGCAGTAACCCGTGGACCCTCGGTTGTGGACCGCTGCTCCAGAGGGACTGTGCTTAGCTTCCTCTCCCTGCAGCCCAGGCTTGCATTGTGGAAAACAGGCGTCCTCAAACTACGGCCCGCGGGCCACATGCGGCCCGCCAAGGACATTTATCCGGCCCACTGGGTGCCGCTGCCTGTCCTGCTTAGCAGCCGACTCGTCCCGGGCCCTCAGTGCGCATAGGAATTTGTTCATAGTTGTTTTTTTAAACTATGGTCCGGCCCTCCAACGGTCTGAGGGACAGTGAACTGGCCCCTGTGTAAAAAGTTTGAGGACCCCTGGAAGACTCGGTAAAGGTCTGCTGAGGGAACCAGCCACCGGGAAGAAGCAGGGCGACTTGTGGGAAACTCCACCCATCCTGCACCCAGGTCCCTGCTTGGGTTCTGGTTGCTGACCTAAAAGGGATGCTGCAAGGACTCGGGATTTTGCTCTTCTAAGGAGAGGGAAGACGTCAGTTCCATTGCCTCTCATTTGCCTCGAGCAGGGACCTGATGTTGGTAGCCACAGCAGCCATCCCAGAACCAGCCCGAGGAACGTGTAAAGAATGACACCCTGCCCAGCCGGCATGGCTCAGTGGTTGGGCATCGACCTATGAACCGGGAGGTCGCAGTTCGATTCCTGGTCAGGGCACATGCCCAGGTGGCGGGCTTGATCCCCAGTAGGGGGCGTGCAGGAGGCAGCCGATCAGTGATTCTCTCTCATCATTCATGTTTCTCTCTCTCTCTCCCTCTCTCTTCCTCTGTGACATGAATAAAAATATATTTTTTAAAGAAGAATGACATCACCACGGTGCCATGCCAGGCTCGGCCATCACACCTGACCTTCTCCTTAAGAGAGAAAAGGAACCCCTGCTTGTGAAGTCACTGTAAACTGAGATCTCCTTTCCTCGGTTTCATTTTTATTTGCAGCTGAAAGCATTCCTGATGGAACTTTCTGGATTATATTCAAAACCTCAGCTGGAGGAGCCTCTTGGCTGGGAGGGCCCAGGGGTGGCGCCTCGGGGAGCCCTAGCGGATTCCCCAACCAGAATAAGAATCACCCGCGTTTTTCAAAAGCTAGCTTAAACGTCTCCCCATTATTTCAAGGGAAAGCAATTTCTGATGCACAGAAGCATTGGGCTAACATTCTGTCTAATCACAGCTTGCTCAAATCTCATTCTGAATCTCATGGTTATACATGAAGGCCTTACCTAATACTCTCAGCTCCGCATTTGCATAGATTGTCTGGTGTTTGTTTTCGGCAGCACACTGGTAGACCCCGGAGTCAGACACATTCAGCATAGTTATGGTGAGTGTCCCATTTTCTACTTGAATTCTTCCCTAATAAAAAAAGGAGTCATGTAAAGAGGCGGGGACGTTAATGCGGGCATTCTCTTCATCAGAGCCGATTATGCACCGTCTGTGCAATCGCTGTGCTATGATGCGAACTGATGCTTATGAAGATGAGGCGCAGACACAGAGGGGCCCCGAGCAGCTTCCTGAAGTTAAAAAAAAAAAAAAATGGAAATATGCCCGGTGTCATTTGAGTGTATTCTGTTACCTCATTCCTGTGGAAATTGGCATGATCTACATAGAGTGTATGTTACATTCCTTTATATAGGGTCTAATCTGGAACACATCACCACTGCAATTATTCCCATTGTTGACTGTATTAGACACGGGTATCAGAGTTAGAATAGTTCCCGGCCTTCTCCTCACAAGGTCTCAAAAAGACCTGGATGGATCACTCGGTAACTTTCTAATTGCATCATGCATAGCAGGGGCTGAATTTCTCTTCCACAGCCAACTATAAAGTGAGCTTACACAGCCCAGACCCATTACGGACTCCCATTTGGGGTGCAGAGTTACAGTTTTGAGTGTGCATTGTGAAATCATTTAACATTGCAAATACAACTCAAAATGAACTATTTCAAGGTACCTAGTACCATCCTCTGAAGAGAAACAAGTCAGCTGAGGAAACAGAGGGTGTTCTGGGCCAGTGGTCAGCAAACCGTGGCTCGCGAGCCACATGCGGCTTTTTGGCCCCTTGAGTGTGGCTCTTCCACAAAATACCACGGCCTGGGCAAGTATTTTGAAGAAGTAGCATTAGAAGAAGTTTAAGTTTAAAAAAATTGGCTCTCAAAAGAAATTTCAATCGTTGTACTGTTGATATTTGGCTCTGTTGACTAATGAGCTTGCCGACCACTATTCTGGGCGAAAGGCATGCAGGGAATTCCCACTGAAGCCAGAACAAAGAGCGTCATTATGTCCGGCCTCTAAATAACAGGTGTCTTTTTTTTTTTTTTTTTTTTTTTGTCTCTGGCTGTGCCTCCACGTGCAAAGCAAAAGGGAGAGTTAACACAATTATTTGGATAATTTGATGTGAAAGCAACAGCTCTGCCTCACTTTCTGTGGCTTGTAGAAGAACATGAGATTGGAAAATGCGGAAAAACGGGGTTAGACAGAGTTGTTGGTTTTCTCGAAAGCACGATACTGGGTAAGATGAAGACCTTGGGTCCCGGAACCAGGTGGACAAAGTTCAGAAAACTGATGCCAACGTTCCCTAGCTGCACGGCCTTGATCGGTGGCCAAACTTCTCTGAAGCCAATTTTCTTCATCTCTCTAAGGAAATAATCATTGCGTCTCTCCTGCGGCTGTCATGAGGATGTAATACAATAAGGCAGGGGAACATGTAACAGGGCCTGTCTCAGAGGAGAGTTCAGTCAACATGAACAATGACGGTGATGGTGATGATGGTGGTGATGGTGGTGGTGGTGCCTGGATGTAAATCTATTGCTGACAGTATGCGACCTCTGCAAGTCTTCTCTCCCCTTAGTCTCCTCAATGGGAAAAATGGGGACATTATTTTTAAAAAATATATATTTTATTGATTTTTTTACAGAGAGGAAGGGAGAGGAATAGAGAGTTAGAAACATCGATGAAAGAGAAACATCAATCAGCTGCCTCTTGCACACCTCCTACTGGGAATGTGTCCGCAACCAAGGTACATGCCCTTGACCGGAATCGAACCCAGGACCCCTCAGTCCGCAGGTTGACGCTCTATCCACTGAGCAAAACCGGTTAGGGCAAAATGGGGACATTATTAATCGCTCCTTTGAGTTTGTTTAAGGATTAAATCAATTAGTATATCTAGAGCAGCCGTGGGCAAACTACGGCCCTCAGGCCGGATCCGGCCCGTTCCGCTGTTCTATCTGGCCCGCGGAGCTGAAAGAGCGGAGGGTTCTCTTGCTCTCCCCTCCGCTCCTTTGCCAGCAGCAGTGTTAACATGGCAACGTCGGGAAACACGGCCTCAGCTCCTTCTTCTGAGTGGGCAGATTTATATCCGCCCATTCAGTAGGAGGAACAACCTCTCAATCTTCCAGAGGCTCCTTGTAATGCCCGCGGACGCGTCCCCCGACATCACCCTGGGAATGCGTAGACACCTGATCGTGGTGATGTAGGGACACATGCCCCTGGAGAGCACAGTATCAGAGCATTAGCTAAAAAGGAGACCAACAACACTGTTCCCACTGAAGTTGATGTTTTAAAGACCAAAAACTTTTCAACCCAGTCTACATTGCCATCTACATCTACATCCCGGGCATAATTTGGAAGTTGCACTAAAGAAAATGTTTAATTTACTGTTTACACATTTTGTTCTTTTCTATTTGTTTTAGTTTTAAATTATTTTATTATATTTAAGTTTAATTTGAAAGGCTTTTGTACCTTTCCTTTGTTAGGCAATTTTATTTTGCCTTTGCCATCTTCAATATAAGGTATGTTATTGTGCTATGATTCCTATACTTTTTGAAGTTTCAAATTATAATAATTAGTGTTTACATTCTTCTTGTTAAAATGTTTGAAATGAATAAAACTATTGAAATAAAAAAAAAAAAGACCGTACCCTTTTATGTAATGATGTTTACTTTGAATTTATATTAGTTCACACAAACACTCCATCCATGCTTTTGTTCCGGCCCTCCGGTCCAGTTTAAGAACCCATTGTGGCCCTCGAGTCAAAAAGTTTGCCCACCCCTGATCTAGAGTCTGTGACGTTCCCCGGCACATATTGCACACTCCATCAATGTTAGTACTTGTCACTGTCTGTGACACAGTTTCCCCACCAGAGTCGGTGAGTTTCAATGTGGACACCTTTGCTTACCTCTGCACCGAGGCGCTCACCATTCTTCAACCAGGTGTACCAAGGCCTGGGCTCTCCTCTGGCTTTGCATTCCCAAAACAAGCTGTCGTAAACGGACAGGTATGTGTCCTGGATTTTTTGTTCCCATTCTGGAGGGGCTGTTCCAAAGAGAGACAGAGCAGCCGTTTGACAAGTCAGTTGGTTATCTGAGGCGCCCTGCTCCGTGCTGCGGTCGGCAGCTACCAGGGGCAGCCGACCAGGTGTGGAAGCCCCGGACGGGCCGGGTCTCCGCGTGGGGCCACAGAAATGATGCTGCAGCTCTCAGTGGGCCTCTGACAACTTGGGGGTGTCGGAAAAGGTCCAAGTGCAGAATGAGGCCAGGTAATAATTCCAGGCCAAGTATTAGTGGGTGGGTCAGATTAGAAAATGTAGACCCCATCTGAACCCTCTGTGTGCAAAGACCACCGATGACACTTGACCTGAATTAACTAAAAGTAAGTGCATCTGAATCAGACATAATTAAACACAGTAGCTGGAAGTATAACTCCAATCTGAGCCTCGTTGCATTTTAGTTGGAGGATAACCCAGTCCCTCCCCTGCCCGCCCCCCTCCAGCCTGCCCCCCTCCCTCCCACCCCAGATAAACTCATGCTGGGAATAAGGACTGTGGAGTGGCTATGGCAACCTTGGGCAAACTACGGCCCGCGGGCCGGATCCGGCTGTTCTATCTGGTTCTCTTGCTCTCCCCTCCGCTCCTTTACTTTGAATTTATATTAGTTCACACAAACACTCCATCCATGCTTTCGTTCTGGCCCTCTGGTCCAGTTTAAGAACCCATTGTGGCCCTCGAGTCAAAAAGTTTGCCCACCCCTAGGCTATGGGCTCTGCACCTAGCTTAGTCCCGGGCATGCGTTTTCCAAAAGCTTATCTCTGACCAGAGCATGTTCTACATGGTCGTGAGGCAAAGGTCACCTGGGATCGTGGATGTGAACGTGTTATTCAGGGGGAAGGTAGGGTTATCCTGGCTGTCATTCATGGAAACAGGTGGGGAATGAATTAATGTTTTGAAACTAATTTGGTTGTGGTGAGATCCCCGTGAAGAGGCGCAGGTGGCCGTGCTGAGAACAGAGGGCAGGTGGGAAGAGCCTCGTTTTGGAAGATGGTTCACAGTTCTTGTCTTAGACCTGACAAACGTGACCTGTGAGAGCTTGCTCAATTCATCTAAGGCTTCCTACCTGTAATGTCACTGAAAATTATTTCTGCCTCTTATTATTATGAGAATTACAGGAGCTTGTGTTTATGAAAACTTCTATGTACGCTAACAGCCACTGTATCCAGGTGGGAGGGATCACTTTCCTATTGATTTCCAATTTATAGAGACCTCCATCTTCTGCCCAACCTCTTGGTTATATCTTTGTCTATTTAACAGAAAAATGAGAAATCTATTAAAAACTAGCCCATGCTCAAAAGCCTGGTGCCACTCAAAAACTCCCAGGCATATCCTTATTATTTTATTTACAAAAGATGCTAGATTCCAGAGATTTTCCTTTAAGACGAAGGAGCTATTGGGAAGAATAAATACAGAAAGGTAAATACACATACATACAGGCGTACAGAAATAATCACGAGGGAATCATGTTCTATATATAAAATGGTAGTTTTCATCCCAGGTTAAAATTGAAATCCGGGAGGAAATGGAAGCTAATATAACCGAGGCACATTACCTGGTCCCCACAGGACACTCGAGTGGCATGCCTATGAGCTGATATCAATGCTTCTGACATGGCTAGTGACCAAAAATGCATTTTTCTCCAATTACTTCATCGATGATTAGTAACATGTCATCTACAAACGTGTCATAGAGAAAGGCATTTTGGGCCATGTGTAAATAGAGTTTCCAAAAGTTTTCTAGTACAGAATTATTAAATTCAAGATATATTAAATTTAAGACAGAAGGTGAGAGTATTTGAAAAGCACCCAACATTTTGATAATTCTGGGGCCTATTTTATAGTTTATTTGATGAAAAACTAAGTGACTTCAAGGCAAATGTGGTATCTTGGCCGGATGGGAGAAACATAAACAGCTTTTAGGGAATATGTGCGTTTATCATCTCTCTTACGTGCACGAGAGATTCTGGTAACTGAGGCAAACCTATTTTTCAATGAAGTAGCGGCTGTGGTTTTCTATTACCTACATATGAGTAGGCAAAATCTGGGAAGCAGAAATGGATACTGACAACTACACTCAGCATTATGCTCCTGTCGCTTTCTCCTTCTGTAACTAAGGACGTCACGGCCTACCGCCGACTGTCCTCCAGGAAGTAAGTGGATCCCATGGTGCTTCAGGTTATAAAGGTCTGTGGCCTCCACAGGGCACGGCTGATCTTGCCCGGCAATTAGACTTAAGCAACGGCACGCACAGACCACGAGACTGCCCCCTGCACCCCAACCTGGACACGTGGCTTCCCCACCTGTCCCGGGGCATGTCTCCACAATGCGCTCATGACTACCACGGTTTACTACACAGATACCCGCATGCCCGTGACATTCCGTGAGCTCACCATAGAAAACGAGCCGGCCCTTCGCCAGGTTCCTCCCGCGCAGGTTGCCTGCAGCGCATTCGTAGAAGCCTTCGTCTTCCTGTTGAAAGTTCGGGATTTCAAGGGTAGCCTGGGATTTGCTGTACTTGACTTTCCCTGGCAACGGGCTTCCGTCCAACCTCCTCCAACTAATATCGGGGACTGGACTGAACAGTTACACCTCGTTAGAACACGATCCGGCTCGGTCTTGTGACAACAGGGTAAAAGGGGAGTGTCCTTAACATGAACTCTCAGGGAAACCATCCAATGAATCCCCCCCGGAGGCTCGCATGCCGGTCATGCGACCACTTGCACTCACTCAGTCAACGCTTGTAACACCTCGTTAAGGGCCTGCCACGCGCAGTCACGGCGCTCTGACCAGAGAATGAATTGCCGAACAAAATAAACATGTTCTCTGGCCTCACACTGCTGACAGACTAGTGGAGTGACGTGTCATAAACAAATAATAAAAAATGAATCTATTTGTAAATTGCAGGAACGTAAACAAAGGGAATAGGCTGCAGAGATGGCCCTGAGATGATATCAATTTAAACACATTCAGGAAATTCCCCAAAGGACATGGCATCTCAGAGGAGGCAAGCTCCGGCTGTATTTGTGGATTCTAAGAAAGAGGTAGATTCCTCTAAAGCTAAATTGGTCCCAGCAGGCAGCTGAAGACGTAGGTGATGGGTGAGCTGGATTACCAAGGGGATCAGTGTTGTGATCGACCCTCGTGAACTGGGAAAGCATGCTCCATGAGCCTCAAAAAATACTCATCACCCTGTTTTACAAAAAGCAAAGCAACAGTAATCTATGAATGGCTGCATGGTACCTTGTCTCCTGTTACAATGTGTAAAGAGTTCCTTTATTTATGGGAATGTAGCTGAATATCATAAATCTGATATCTTCAGTCTAATATGAATATACTCTTAATATGTGAACTTAATGTCTGACAATGAAGAGTGAATTTAGAAATCTGTGGCTTAGAAGACCCCACTTTTACATGTTTAATATAAAGTCGCAACAGGACCACATTCTCTAACAAACTATAATAATAAAAGCATAATATGCTAATTAGACCGGACATCTTTTCGGATGTCCTTCCAGGTTGAAGACCGGGCTGCGAGGGAAGCCCGGGTCCTGGGTGCCAGAGGGAAGCCGGTGCCGGCAGCTGGGGGAAGGAAGGCCTACTCTTGCATGAATTTCATGCATCGGGCCTCTAGTCATTTATAAAACCGATCCCCATCCATTTACATTAACATCTCTCACTTCCTCCAAGCATGCCCCTCTTCATTCCTTTTGAGATTGTCGGGTGATCTAAATATTTATATTAGCTATGTTGTGAGTTAATAATAATAATTATTATTTTGCAAAGCCAAAGTGTCAACTTTGTAGAAGAAGCAGGATTTTTTTCAAGTGGACAAAAGTGACGCGGGAGAAACTTCTAACCACATGAAAAGTGGTGGCAAGAGTCTGTGGAGTTTGAATGGTGCACCCACTGCCAAAAGTGGGTGGTGATGACCCAGGGAGGCCTCCAAGAAAGCAAGGACCTGCCGCAGATGCTGTCAGTGTAGAAAGTCATACAGGGGCGCACATATTGTCAGAAAACCTACCCCGAGTCGATGTTTATTTCATCTATTGTTTCAGAATTACCAGATAGTTACAAACCTTGAATTTTAACACAAAATAAAATCACTATTATCATAAATGTAGTTTCTGTCTTTTTGAAAAGCCTTGCCCACTTAGCACAAAATGAGGTTGACATTTTAGTAAAATGGCATGTTCCTGCCACAATTAACCTCAGATAACTGGTTTTCTGTCCACTCGCTGTACGGAATACCAAACTGGCACACATGAAAATGGACTTCTGCGGGGGAATTTGTTCACACAGAGGCATCGTCCCCAGGTCTGAACTCTGTGCTCCATGCAGAGCTGTCCAGTTTTTCAACACACATCATGCATCTGGGAACAGGCGAGAAGGTATTACCCCTGGGTTGAGAGGCCTTGGATGTCTTTCATTCTCTACTTTCTGTTTACCTCCATTTTCTGTTATTTTCCTACAATGAGCATGCATTACCCATGTAATAAAAACATTCTAGGAATGTTTACTTACGAAGGGAAATCATAGAGGCTGTGATATTTGTGTGAATGCCTGGCCTTTTCTCTCTTTGTGACAGTGTGTCTCTGAGGTTTATGACAAAGACAAGCACAGTATCCAACTGGAAACAGTTGTGATCACTGGCATTCAGACAAAAAATAATTTCAGTAGAGAGTTCTGTCCATGCTTATATCATAGTCCATTAGTTTGATTGTGAAGACAGAGCTCAACTTTTCACCTAACGAAACATCTAAATCGCTGAGCCAGTAACAGAAAGGTTTGATATTTAATGATAATGATCGTCACACTGTCACAACCAATAGCTACTGATTACTAGTACGGTGTGCTAGGTACGATGTACGTGGATGACCTGTACATATGATTTCACTGGCTCTCCCTGTAACTAAAGGCAGTGGACCTGGGGTTTGTGTCCCAGCTTCTTTGCCTCACACACCCAAAGCTACTGTAAGACCCTCCTCTGGTAGCTCTGACATCTGTGGATTTGCAGAAAGTGAGTCTCCATGTTGCGTGGGGGCAAAAAGAACAAGTCCCACCAACCTCAGCTATTCAGACTTCCCTCTGCCACAAGGAACTCAGTGATGCCACCAAAGTCTCTCTGGATGAGCATCACTCCCTGGATGGATGAAGTGTCTGTCCTCTACAGCAGGGGTGGGGAACGTCCGGCCCACGGACCATATGACGCCTGAAAAATCATTTTGTCTGTCCCTGCCAAGGCATGAGGGATGAGTAAATTAAATGTTTGACCTAATACAGCCGGTTAATTTTTAGGTTGATAATTTTGTATGGCCCACGAATGATGTCATCAATATCCAAATGGCCCTTGGCAGAAAAAAGGGTTCCCCACCCCTGCTTCATAAGGACCCCATTCCAAGGGGAACAGTGCAGGAGGGAATGTCAGTGTCCCTTCAGGTCCCTGAGCCTCCCAGATCCCAATGGCTCCCACCCTCAAGGTCAGCACCCACCCCTCTTCCTGACAATCCCCTTCCAGCTGCCTGAACTGACAGAGCACGTGATTCAGGTCCTGCATCAGAGACTTCTGCACTGTGGCCACTGTCACTGGTCTACCAGGGAGCCACAGCCACCCAATCAGAGGCAGCCAGACACGGTTCTGGGATGGCTTTCAGAAGAGCAAATCTTTTGTCATGGGAATTTGTTCAGACTGTAAGATGTAAACATGGAGCTTTTCCCCACATGGAGGGAGGATCCGTGAAAGCCAAAACTCAGGCAAAGGGAAAAGAATAACAGAATTCTTCACACGCGTCGATCAAGCTATGCCCCGGCCAAAAATCTCCCTCGGAGTGTTTCAGTTTGTCAATGGTTCTCCTTTTGGCTTAAGCCTGTCTGAGTTATATTCCTGCTGATTTCTGTCAACAAGGACTTGATGGGTAGATTCTGAACACCTGGGTCCTACACCTGCCTGGCTCATGTCTGTCTGTGAGATTGAACTACAGGATTTGGTGCATTTCTTCTAGATATCCCATTTTATAGTTGAGATAGTTGAGAATTCTCAAAGCAGCTCCACTATCCAAAAGTAATCACTCAAACAGTAAAAAAACCTTTTTTATTTTTCTCAATTTAAGCCTTATCAAGTGCATACTGTGGCCACATTTCATGTTAACTAGTTTCTAGTGGGGAAAAAAATCAAGCAGTTTTGTAAGATCCATAGATACTATTTAAATGTTGAGATTGAGGTCAGATCTAACCTCTTGCTTAGCCTGGTGGGGCTTGACAGGGGACCTCAGGCCACACCCCCCATCCTGGCATCAGGCCAGAGGACCTCAGGTCATGCCCCCACCCCGGCACTGGTCAAGGGGACTTGAGGCCACGCCTGCACCCGGTGGTACTTGACGAGGGACCTCAGGCCACACCCCCCACCCCAGTGATGGGCCAGGGGACCTCAGGCCGCGCCCCCTGCCCAGCGGGGCTTGACGAGAGACCTAAGGCTGCGCCTAACCCGGCCCAGCAGGGCTTGACGGGGGTGGGGCTAGCTGGGTCTGGGTCTCGCGTAATTTTGAGGCACCGCGTGTGGGCGGGGACTTGACTCTGGGTCCCACGGTGCGCCCCAAACTCTGACAGGAGGAAGATTTTCAAATACATTTTATTAATTTTCTTTCATCTCTGACACTTCTATTATAGAGAAAGGGCAAATAGCAATATTAAAATATTTCCTCTAATTAATCCCCTTTTAATGTGCGTGAATTTCGTGCACTGGGCCACTAGTTAGAAGGCAAGTCACAATAAATGGTGCTCTCATTCTAATTATAGTCCTCTGCCATTTTGGCCCACATCTCCCTTTCAGCTACAGCCTCCCCCACGCTCCCCCCCCCCTTTTTATTATCTTCACAAATATGAGGTAGAAGTCGAGCTTGGATACAAACCTCAGCAAAGAAAACCAATCTGAAACAAGTCTCTCATGCGGAGTCTCCTTGGCCCAGAGGTGAGCCCCTGACGGACCTTGGATGTGAAAGGGAGCGTTGCCAAAGCCTTTTCTCATTTCCTCCCTGTTTTCTAAACCAAGTCGGCCTGAACTGGGGCTCCTCACAGTTGTGAAAATGACCAGATTATAAGAGCAGAGTCATCCAATCATTTCCTCCTTCCTTCCTCCCTCCCTCCCTCCCTCCCTGCCTTTCTCCCTTCCTCCCTCCTTCCCTGCTTCTTTCTCTCTTTCTTCCTTTCTCTCTTTCTCCCTTTCTTTCTCTTTCTTTCTTTTTCTTTCTTTCTTTCTTCTTTCTTTCTTTCCCTTTCTTTCTTTCTTCCTTCCTTCCTTCCTTCCTTCCTTCCTTCCTTCCTTCCTTCCTTCCTTTCTTCCCTTCTTTCTTCCTTTCTTTGTCTTTCTGTCTTTCTTTGCCTCCTCCCCACCCCTCTGGTTTCCTGCTTCTTAAATAAGTGTCACCCTAAACAGGGACAGACACTCCATTCTCGCCTCCATATGCTTTTCCTGAGTGAGCATTCTAGTAATTTTATCAAAGATGGAGATACATTCGTTAACCATCTGGCCGAGCTCAACCTTAATTGGAAGTTAAATGAAAGCTCTCCACACAGTCGTAGGAACCGTGTTTCGATTCCATACTTTCAGCCCATAAATAGAATTTTCATTACTGGTGCCATTTGAGAAAGCTTCTATTTCTCGCCTGGATTTCTTAAACCTCATTATCCACAGCTTAAATCCAGGCCATACCGAGTTTGTAAGTAGAAGCTGGTCCAGAGAACCCGTTCTCAGAGATGCTTACGTTGGGATTATTCTGAACTCGAACCTCATTTCAGAAAATCCCGTCAGTGGCCATTTTTAATCGAAGGGACTGAAGCGGAGAAAGGAAATGGGCAAAAAGCCTTTGTTAACATTTCAGGCTGCTGGGCCAGCTGCTCTCGTTTCCCTGACTTGAAATATTCATACAGAGCCTGGAGTGGAGGGCTGTCCCGTGGTGACACAATAGGGATAAATCCGCGAGCTCTGCAGAAAAGCGAGCTCAGTGCACGGAGGGAGGAGACGTTTCTGCCGGGGGATCGCATGTCATCGGCATCCTGGGGGCGGTCAGTGTCCACCCGGGTCCCTTGGGAAGAGGCTGCTGGTCGGCAGGCACTGGTCTGCCCTTCCACCGAGGCTGCCCCTGGGACTGAGGAGCCACAGCCATTTGCTCCTGATCACGGTGGCCCTGATACAGGGTAGGGAGACATGGGCAGGTTCTGTGACACAGTGTAGATCCCTAACCTTCGCAGCTTCAGCTGGATCCCCCCCTGCAACCAGAGATGATGGGCACCTGGCAGGCTTTGGAAGAGGTCAAAGGGGGAATATCACTGAGAATGTGAGGCCTGTACCTAAAGGAGGCTCCTTCATTGCTTACTGTCATGATTATCAGACGGGGACAGGGCCTGGTCAGTGTGGCTCTGTGGCTGAGCATCGACCCATGAACCAGGAGGTGCCGGTTCAATTCTGGGTCAGGGCACATGCCCAGGTTGCCGGGCCGATCCCCAGTGTGGGGCGTGCAGGAGGCAGCCAATCCACAATTCTCTCTCATCCTTGATGTTTCTGTCTCTCTCTCCCTCTCCCTTCCTCTCTGAAATCAATAAAAACATGTATTTTTAAAGTAATAAAAGAAAGACTAGGCTTCGGTATATGTTCCAGGACACGTGGGGCAAATATGTCTGGGGAAATATTCTGCTCTCTAGCTACTCAACACAAGGAGCCAAATAGATGTTCAATTAGGGGATTTTAAGATACCTTGCCGATGATTTTACACCCATCATCATAGGCCTAAAAAGTCTGAATGTACCTAGTTTAATTCAACAACACTGTGGTCAGCCTGGTGTCCTGAGGACTCTCAGGGACCTCTCTGGGCTGCCACTTGAAGGATGTCCCCTGTGTGAGAAGAAAAGCAAACTTCAGATGCCTGCTCAGGCCTCTGAAAGTCCTGGAACACCTAGAAACACCTTGGCGAGACTTCAGATTTACTGCTTGACATTAATGGCCAAGCTGGGTATTTTCCCCCCATAATTTAGAAAAATATGTATATACATACATAAGATATACATGTTTACATAAATACAGTCCTCTGTGCGAAGGCTCCGGGACACGGGAACACTCAGTGGGGCTATGGATTTTATTTACCTCTCAGCGCACTGACAGCCAAGTTCCTAAATTAAGAAGGAGAAGAAAGGAAATCCGTGGGGTTGTTTGCCAGTGGCGGGAGAGTTACGAGGGACATGGGTTTCATTTCTGCACCCAGAGCACAGGCCTATGTTTGCTTCCAAGGAGACAGGTGTGCCAGCCAATCTGCCTGCCTTTGCACAGCACCCACACCCCGAGCCTCTCAGGGTGCCTCACAACGCAATTAATTTGCAGCTCAGATAATTAAGAGTCTGCCACGTGAAACAAATGAGAAGAGTTGAGAGTTAAATCTGCAATCAGGACAGCTTTGAAGCTGCAGCACAGAAAGTAAGTGACACGCCCCAGAAGTCAAAGCCACCGAAGGTGAGGCAGGTATCTGAGGTTTGGTATAATCCTATCCAATAAAGTGGGAATATGCTAATTGACCATCACACCCTCATGAAGATGGTGGTGCCCACAGCCAATAAGGAGGGAATATGCTAATTGAATGCCACACCCTCAAAGATGGCAGTGCCCACAGCCACAAGATGGCGGTGCCCAGTCCCCTCAGCCCCACCGGCGTGCCTGCCTCTGGAGTCCCCCAGTTCCCTCAGCCCCCCAGCTGCCCAGGGCTGGCCCGAGGTGCAGGCAAGCCTCGGATGGCTGCTGCCCAGATGCCCAGGGCCATCTGAGCTCAGGTAATCAGGGCTGGCTGAGGCTTGTGCTGCTGCCAGTGGCAGCAGCAGAGGTGTGATGGGGGCGTCGCCTTCCCCCATCACCGATCGCTTTCTTCCCCTGAGGGCTCCCAGACTGTGAGAGGGGTAGGCCGGGCTGAGGGACCCCCGTCCAGTGCATGAATTTTCATGCACCAGGCCTCTAGTCACTCTATACTCAGGGTAACCTGTGCTGGTTGAGGATCTTTAGACTTGGTGCACACACGCTCCTACCAGCCTTACTTTTCCTCTCTCCATCCTCCCTGCCTGCACATTAGCAGCTGCCTCCTAAGGTGGTGTCTGGGAAGGAAGCTGTGCTTTCGCTCTAATCCTCTATACTAGGTTTAAAAAAAATAATTTTTTAATTGATTTTAGAAAGAGGAAGGGAGAGGGATAAAGAGATAGAAACATCAATGAGAAAGAAACATCATCAATTTACTGCCTACTACTAGGGATTGAGCCAGGAACCCCGGCATGTGCCCTGACCAGACTCTAACAGTGACCTCCTGGTTCATGGGCTGATGCTCAACCACTGAGCCAAACCCGCTGGTCTATACCAGGTTATTACAGATGGTAGATATTGATATCATCATACATAAAATGGTAGGACATGTGCTCCTCAATAGCCCTGATTGATTTTTTGGGAATCACATATTTCTTCTCATAAAAAAAAAAAAAGGTTGAATTTGAAAATGGTTATCTTTTGAAAAATTTAAAATCATTAATATATAAAATTAAAATGTACTGGTTGTTGATATAGTAGTAATTGCAGATAATATAAATAGAAAATATCTCCATGGTTCCATTCAACAGATAAAATCTTTTTAACATTTTTCTGAAAATTTTCAAGCCTTTTTGTAAGGGAAACATGTACAGAATTGGGGGCTAGCTTTATCTGCACCTGAGGAATTTATTTACATGTTAAAATTTGATATAAATACCGTGGCTATGGATGTGGGTTTTGAAGTCAGAGCCAGTGAGATTTAGATTTCAACACCAGGTCTACATTTTCCTAAACATCACTGTGTTAAATCAACCCCAGCCTTCAGTTTGTGTTGGCGTAACAGGGTCTGCATTTACTCTCCTGCTGCAAACATTAGGAAACTGGATAAATGTATGGAAACAAACCCGACTCTAGAAATGTAACAATGGGAGGCACAAAACCGTGGTCCCTGAAAGGAGCCTGTGGTGTCCCTGGTTTCTCTCCCCAGGCACTCCCCAGGGCAGAGAATATGGAGGGAGGACAGACAGGGGACATGCCTGCTTCACTGAGGTGAGGGGGCACGGAGGACTGAGGAACTGGGGTTGTAGGTATCGGAGAGAATGGGGCCACAGATGGAACAAGCTCCAGATGCCTGCTCAAGAGGGACATGCCAGGCGAGGCAGAGAGTAATTCTCAGCACACAGATAGAGATGGAAGACGGCCTCCCTCCATCCACAGGAGAGACTCAGTGAGCCCTGGGAGCATTCCACCGAAGGTGCATCTCAGTCATAAACCAGCCTGCAGTGAATGTTGACTCTGAATCTACTTGAAATAAGCTTACTCACAGGCCACAGAAAGATCACCCAGATTCCTAGTAACTTAACTCTGATCAGTAAAATCTAACACCTGGAATAAATACACCACAGTCCAGCATTCAACAACATAATGTTCATGTCTACAATTCAATCGAAAATTACTAGATGACCTACCAATGAGAAACATGATTAGGAGAAAAAGCAGTCAATAGACACAGACCCACAGGTGACAGGGATGATGGAATGAGCAAACAGGGACTCTCACATCCTCAAGGGGGCTCCATAGCAGAGTGGGGATTGCAGCAGGAAGAACAGCAGACCTCAGACTCACACAGACGAAGAGCCTCTAGAGAAACCCAAACAGGACAGGGAAACAACGGAAACCCGCAGACAGCAGGGACATGCCAGCCTCCGGTGCAGCAGCCACCGCACACAGTAAGCACAGCCCACGTGTTACTAGTATCTGCCTAAACATAAACCTCTCTCTAAAACCTAGTTACCTAGTCCCTTTTACCCGAGACAGCACGTCTAGGTTTCAATAAAAAGTGCATAAAAGCGGTCTGCAGAGACAAAGCAAGCATTGGAGCCAGACCCAAACAGGGCAATGCTCTGGATTATGAGCCTGTGAATTTAAAATAATTACTCTGGAGACTATGCCAAGGGCTCCAACAGAAAAGGCAGGTGGCACGCAGGGGCACAGGACGGATGTGAGCAGAATGGGACATCCTGAGGAAGGACCAAAGGGAATGCTGGGGAAAGGAGACCGTTTAATACGAAGGAACAAGCCTTCACAAGGCTCATCTGTGGACTGAACCCGGAAGAGTGACCTGGAAGGACCAGCGATAGAAACCTCCTGAGCTAAAACGTTAATACAGAACAGAATGGAAACAAGAACAACAACAACAAATAAAAACAGAACAGAACATCCTAAAACGGGGCACCAGTTCCTCTGGAGCAATAGACGTGTCCTGGGAATACCAGAAGGGCAAAGAGGGAAATGAACAGAGGACATAGAGGGTGTCCCCCAAAATGTGTATGCACTTTAAGTAATTACCGATTAAATCTGGAAAGGGAAGACAAACGACAAACTCTAAATAAGATGGGCGAAATTTCCTGACTCTGCCCTTTTCCTCACCCCACCCCTCCATTTCATAGCAAAACATGCCCCAACAGGCAGGCTGTCATTACTCATCGCCCCTCTCTTTCCATGATGGCTTGCATGTTTGTGTGTGCGTATGGTGCGTGTGTGTGGACGGGTGGCGGGAAGGCGGCAAATATCTACACCTGGTCAATTCAGGTGAGAGGTAATGTGATTGGCATGATTGTCTGGGTATCGCTCTTTCAACATCTCTGTGGGTTTGAAGTTTTTAAAAATAAAATAGAGAAATAAGGAAAGTTAGTAACTCTGAGAGGTGAGCAATTCAGACCATGTTAATTAACCACGCGGTCCCCTTGTCTGCTAGTCTTTCTACCTGAGAGCATACCCTGCTTCTGCAGCTGTGGAGAGGGCAGAAGGGGCCCCCCGTGGAGAGGAGGGGCTTTGTCTCCTTCCTGAGACCCCACTTCTAGGTTGCCACCCCCACTGACTCTGGCACTGGTTGCACAGAAAGAGAACGGAGTTGGCGTTTTGGGCGAGAACTCGGTGAGCATTTACTGCCTCCACGCCCAGCCCGTGCTGTGTTTCCTGTGCGTATTATCCACCCTCTTCTCCAAACAATCTTGGGGCAGGTGTCCCTGCACCTCCTCTGGGACAAGAACTGGGACATTCACAGAGATCCTGCGTGTGTGTGCTGATGGCCCCATAAACTCTTGAGAAAATTGGGGACTGAATCGGCCTCCCCTGACTTGACGAGCAGTTATCTGAAACATCGACTCGGATGCTTGAATGCTCGAAGCTCAGAGCCTAAAGCCAGAGGGAGTGGGTTCCTTGCCCTGCCTTCCTCACGGAAGCTGAAACGGAACAGGTGACTCACTCAATGGAAGCCTCACGCTCTCACACGTCAAAAGCTAGGGTGCACCCTGCACAATTCTGAGGATAATATACAGCCGATACGTTCTTAGTTAGACATGCCGAACAAATAACATTTATTTATGTGGGATTCTTGAGAACTAGCGTCGATAATTTTTAGTTATTTATGATGGAAGAGTATTTTTTTAAATTTCAGGAACCCACATTTCCTGATGTTCAGTGTCATAGAATAAGCTATTGATATCTGTTTCAGATGCTCTCACTGGTTTCCTCTTTAAAATAAATCACCTAATTTTTAAAGTATTCCAACAAACATTTAATTTATTTTTTGGTATCTTTAAATTCTGAGAAAGTTTGAAAGTGGTCAAAGTCCATAATATCTTACTAAAAGGCAGGCAAACAAACACTGACAGAAAGTCCCCGTTTTTCCCTTCCTTAAGTTAATCAATCAATTACCAGTAATCATTAGACAAATACTATGGGATCAATCCTGAGTAAAAATAAAACAGAATCTTTTAAATACATGAAAAGCGCATAGACTGAAAACTTTAAATACCTACAGAATTCCACGCATAGGAAGGAACCTAGCAGCTTTATGAACCAGCACTGGTTGAGTTGCTCGCTCTATTTACCTAAGGACAAGATGGGCACTTTAAGTGGTGGCTTCCGCAGTTCGGACCGCTAAGCACCGTTTCTAAAGGTGCTGAACCCCTCAGCAACAGACGGCATTCAGAGGGAGCCCTCACTCGGCCGGAGAGAGCCTGTGCCCGTCCAGTGTGGTCCGTGGACAGGAGTGGCCCTGCCTGGGAGCTCTTGGGGACAGAGACATGGGACCTATACCTACAACATGTCACTTTAAGCACGTCCCCGGTGCATTGCACACTCATGTTTAGAAACAGCGGATCTAGACCCTGTGTACGCCTTTGTTCTTGGGCTACTGGTGTCCACAGGCATAAAAATGAAGTTGGCCCATCCCCCAAAGGTAAAGAGGTGTCTGAATGTTATGTGCAAAAAAGCAAGTCTTTGGTTGGCTGATACACAGGTATCTGAGTCTCACAAAGCACGCCCACTCCCGGCAGGTGTGACTCAATCTAATTGTCCACTGTGAACAATGGCCCTTAATTAGTCTTATTTTGGGAACTACAGTGCAGGCTTTTCGTTTATAATTATTGCTGGTTAATTAAGCAGGGCGACCCGGGGGCTGTGGATATGGGACAGGATGCAGGGAGTGTGGAGGGCTCGGTGACACACCAGCGCACTTACTCTCACGCAGCTGCTGCCTAAGTGGGTCAAACTGGCAGAAATAACGGCGATTTAGGGGAGAACTGCAGCCCCATCCTTTTCAGAGTATTCGGCATTTTGCTTAAATTCCAATCAGAAGCTTTCTCGTTCCCCCAGCATTTGAAATCTGTTTGGTAATTTACCTTAGAGCAGTGTTTGAATAACAAAAAGTTTTGTGGGTTTTTTTTTTTCCATTAAAACACCAGGAAACAAAGCAAAACAACCTTACTTTCCAAGGGCAAAGCATTCCAGTTTTACAGACGAGTCCTTTGTGGCTTGCACAGTGTCAGGAAAGCGCACTTCCATCTTTGGTTCATATTCCCCCATCACACCTGTTAAACATCAAAAGAGCTAGCAGCATTCTGGAGAACAGAAAACAGAAGTTTCCCATGAAGTCGATGCTTCATGAACCCAAATCGGATGTCTTGTCCTTCAATTAACAGTACTTTTCTATACTTTCATGACTGACAGGGAGCAACAGAAGGTCATGATACCGTTTAAGGGGTTCGGCATCTCCCCTCCCCTGAAAATCAAATGTCCGGGACATGGAAGTGTCAGAAAAGAGGCACCCACTTCCCTGGGTCCCACATCAACATCATAAGAAGAATTAACATCACCGACGGAGAACTGAGCACAGCATCTAAGAGGCTCCTGGGTTACCAAGACATCTCTCTCAGCGAGACCCAGCTCTGTCTCCCTTGGTGGGACTCCCGGGGACCAGGTCGGTTCAAGAAGAAGGAAATTTTCAGCTAACAAGGTGAGAGGTCTGAGGCAGCACCTCTTAATCCAAAATATCAGCATTTCTGCAACAAAACCTGTGCAGTGATAACACTGGTTGGGATAAACCAAGATGTAAATATTCTTATGTCACTTTATTAAGCGTTTACTGCTCAATAGGTTTGCTATACATGTATAAGAATATGTTTGCTTTGATAGTTTTTGAATGTCCAATAAGCTGTGACCAGCAGCAACGTGTCTCCGCTCTAGCCTCATTGGCTTCGTTCATTTAACCGAAGACACACAGAGGTTCTTTAAAAGTTGGGTCACTGTTTTCCTGGGGTGATAGGTTCCTAAAATAAGTTATTGGTGGCCAGAACAATTGCACCAAAGGCAAAAATTGCGAAACACATGGAAATAGAAATACCTCATTTTTAAGACCTTGATCATTCTGAACATTCAAAAGGGTCATGGGTAGAGTACTATGTCATTCACCTAAATGAGGGGTGGGGGGGGTGTCACACTTTCCATTCTCTTGACATCTGATATTTCTTGAGTGACAACTTTTACTACATACAATGCTCCTGATCTCTTGGTATCATGAATGTGTTGAAGGGAGAGAGGGGTGGGAGAAGAAGGGAAGTATGAAGGGGAGAAGCAGAAACGAAGGGAAACAGAAAAAGTGGGGAAACACAGTGGAATTTCTATGCATGTGGTTGACCTTAAGCTCCTCCCTCCAGGAACGGGGCGCTCCCTGAAGGGAGACATTGGACTCACGGATAAATCTAGTGGTTGCTAAGTTCTGAATGGAGACCATACAAACCTGTTGGGTGGTCAGTGATCATTAAAGATCTCTCATGAGCACTCCCTGCCTGCAGACAGTTTCATCACCAGGTAGCCATATAAACTCTGTCGATTCCAGAATCTGAACATAAAATGCACCAGCTGACTTTCTGTGGGCACCTCTCCCACCGTGCATGTTTAATTAAAGAATCTGCCGGGGGATTTTTCTACTTGGATGACTTCCTTACGTTTTCTATCCTCTCAGTCTTGCACCGGCGATGACTTGATTAAGCTACACAGCTCATCTGAAGTGTGTTTCTGGGCAGACAAGAGTTAGCATGCTTCTCCTTCCTCTTTGCAATGCTCATAACTAATGTTGGCTCTCTCTCTTCCCTGGGATGTGAATTTCCCCCTGTTTTGTAAGTCAGGTTAATAAAGGGTGAACAAAAGAGACAAAGATGGAAAAGAAAGGCACCAAAGGGAAGCTGTGGCCCATGTTCATTAAAAATATAACAATTGGATTAATAAGTTTGGCAGTACGCATGCGTGCACATACACACCTACTCCCCAAATAGCGTTTCTGACAAAATACTCCCTAAGCAAAGCAAAGCAGATCGATTCTAGTGCCCTAGAAGCGATGGCGTTGTATACCCAGAATCATGTACACAGCCTCACCGGGTGAGTTACAGAATCTTTTTGTTATGTTTGTGATGGTCATCATATTTGTGAATGGACCCTGGGCTCCTAGATGGTGTGGCTGCCCTGAACCAGAGGGAAGCAGAGCGCTCACAGACCTCCGAGGCTTAGCCATGGGCCGAGCACACCCCCAAGAGAACTCATCCCCTTACCATCAGGCCGCTGCACCAGCGGCGTGGGTGGGCCTCGCACGCTTCTCCGCGCTTCCCTGTTCGTGACAAAGCAGGTGTAGGTGCCCACGTCGGACGGCTCCACTTTGGCGATGTACAGGTTGCCTGTCTCTTGAGAAACAAACCGCCTGTTGTCCTCTTGGACGTGCAAAGGGTTATCGTTGAAGGTCCATGCGTAAGACAAATCTGGAAAACAGGAAAAAGACCTCGTATTCTTACCAGGTTCCTCCTTCTCTGGAAGTTCTGCGCCCTAGTTATCCATGATGAGAATAAGATCCCACCCCGGTTTGTCCAGTGCGTGTCTGTGGTCCTGGTGTAACGGTAACGTTCTCTTGTATTCAGATGTAGTCCAGTTTGGATGATACAGTCTATGGTCATCCTGCCCATGATGGCCAGAAGGCAAAGGCAGGAGCTGGAGCGGGCGGAGATGTCAGAGTGCTGTTTGACTCCTAGTATAAGGAAGATCCAGGTAAAGGTCAGAGCTGCAGCTGAACTGTGAGCAGTGAGCTCTCCATCATTACTGGTGACCAAGCAGAGGGCGGACTAGCATCACTTGAGATGTTGCAAGATTTCTCTTTGCAGAGGTCAGAGGTCGGAAGGTTGAACCCATGTTTCTGTGAATGGCCTACTCTGCCTTCTGCATTCCTTTGATCTCCCTAAGAGTCTGTGTTTCACCGAGAATGAACAAATGCAATTCACTTCTTATTTTTTTTAAAACATGCTCTGAAATTCTCGTCCATTCCCAGTTACCAAGCCTTTGTTTTCTTCTGCGAGTCCCTCCCGGCGTCCTTCATCATCCCGAGGGGTCTCTTGTCTCTAAGTTTCTTTACCGACGCCCTTTGCTGCCTCATGTCCAAGCCTCCGTCTCCACCAAAAAGGGGTTCCAAGGGATTCTGTTGGAAACCAGAGAGCCATCTAGATCGTCAACTTTTCTTCAACATAAAGAGGAGGACAAATGTAGTTCAGATTCCCCAGGATTCAAGGACTCGTCATCTTTCGAACCTTTTGTGGAACGAAGATGCTCTTGAGCCAGTGTCCAGGAGTGCTGAGCTGAGGGGTCTGCGGTCAGTGCCGCCGTGGGAGAGACACCAGCGCCCGCTCTCTGAAAGCCAAGGTCACCCCTTTCCCGTGACAGAAATGACAGGTTGCGTCTTCTTGTGCCTCCAAATCATTATTTCCTATACCCTGTAATCTTGGGAGCTGAGGCCACAATTCCCATCCCTCCCTTGGGAATGCATTGCTACCTTCGCTGCTAAAACGTTTCGACCTGTTCCTATTTGTAGTATGTCCTTCAGGAGAGGAACTTGTAGGAGCTCCTGCAAGAATGTGGCCCAGGAATAGGGATGACTCCACAAAGAAGAATAACCACAAAAAGAGCTCTTTCATGTCATACCTGTTTCATCATCCTGAGGATTTGTGTGGTGCGGCAGTTGCTCATACTCCCCTCTAATGAAAGGGTGTGGATGTTGCATTGTTGATACAAGGGAGAAGGACCAGAACCTATCAGGGGTGGGCAAACTTTTTGACTCGAGGGCCACAATGGGTTCTTAAACTGGACCGGAGGGCCGGAACAAAAGCATGGATGGAGTGTTTGTGTGAACTAATATAAATTCAAAGTAAAGGAGCGGAGGGGAGAGCAAGAGAACCGGATAGAACAGCCGGATCCGGCCCGCGGGCTGTAGTTTGCCCACGGCTGACTAGATCCTTCAGACACCACATCCTTTGCTCCCTCCTCCAGCACCACCACTCTTCCTCTCTTTGTTTCTTCAAGATTCTCTTTTGTGGGTCAGTGTTTGCCATAGCTACCCTCCCTCACCCTCAGGCTTCCTTCGAACCCCCAAGCTCCGGGCATACCCAGCCCTTCTCACAAGTGGGAGGACTGGTCCTCACCTCCTACTCCTCCCCCTCAACACTACCTTCCCTGAGCTCAGCGTCTCAGAATCTGGTGGGATCGAAGGTTAACCTGTCACTCAAAATGACGTGTCTATAGTCAATATTATCAGGGAATGGAACACACCTGTGAAACCCCTAACAACTAATTCTCTCCAAAACGGCCTGTCCAGAGCAGAGATTCTAAAACTAGAGTGTGCGTCCGAATGGCCAGGAGGACTTGGTAAAACCCAGACTTCTGGGCCCCGCCCCGTGAGGGCGGGGTCAGTGGGAGGAGCCAGAGTGTTCGGTTGGATCAAATGATTGAATGGATAACCCTCCGCTGGGACCTGACCTTTAGACCACTTCACAACAGACATTCCCTTTCGCCTAGACCCGTGGTGGGCAAACTGCGGCTCGCGAGCCACATGCGGCTCTTTGGCCCCTTGAGTGTGGCTCTTCCACAAAATACCACGGCCTGGGCGAGTCTATTTTGAAGAAGTGGCATTAGAAGAAGCTTAAGTTTAAAAAATTTGGCTCTCCAAAGAAATTTCAGTCGTTGTCCTGTTGATATTTGGCTCTGTTGACTAATGAGTTTGCCAACCACTGGACTAGACCACATTCAACTTGCTAAGATCAGCATCTTTCCCTTCAGGACCCACCCACAAACACCTGCCTAGAGTCCTTTAAAATCTCTGACTCCTTGTCCCTGGGGGCTGTCGCCATTTGGGGGCTCAGCCCATCTGGTCTCCAGATGACCTACTAAATTCATAATTCTTTACTCCTCTTGGCCTCGTGCGTTCCTCCTTCTGCGACCCTAACACAGATAATTCCACTGCTGACAATTCCCCCGGTGCTGCTGACCTGGGCCCAGGTCTCCACGTTGAAAATTGCCTACATCAAGGTCAACTCCATCTCCCCTGCAGGAGCACACCCGGAGGGAAGCGCAGGACTTGGGGAGAATGGGGGTCCCCATGGTCCTGCCTCTGGGAGCTGTGGAGCCGGGAGAAGAGCGGGTTCTCAATACAGAGGTTCAGGGACTGTCTGGGACGGAGGCGGCCTGAGAGGTCTCCCCGCAGCCTCCACGTGGTCCAGGTGAGCAGGCCGAGGGACCATGACAGTGCCCTCGGCAACTGCGACCCAGGGGCCCTTGCTGCTGTCTGTGACGGCTGATGCTGTCACACGGTCCCTCCCCCACGGCCTCTGCCCATTCATCCACACAGCCAGCCTGCAGGGGCCCTCATCTGCTTGGTTTCATCAGCAGCCACTGCGCTTAATCTGTCTATTTTTTAATAGGGCAAGAAAAACCCTAGTTTAAAATCCTTCCCATTTGGCTTTCCTTAATTAAATGCATAATTCATGAGCCACTTTATTTGAAACCGTTGCATTTTTAAATATCTCCCCCCCCCCCCCATCCTCGCCATCCCTCTGTTATTAATGGCCCCGGTGCCTGTCCAGGGATGACTCAGCAGTGGCATTGGAGTCTGTTGGTGATCAGTCCAAAGCGTCCCCCACAACAGCCTCCACAATTTCATTATTTGAAATGGCAGCTCCGCAGGAGGCAACTGCGTTCCCTCCCTGGCTGCTCTCTCAAGCTTGCACAGACCCTGTTTTCCCGAGCACCAGGGTGTTCTGACATCTTTTACAGCCTTATATCTTGTACTGTGATATTTAAAACGCAAACACGGAAGATAGGTCCAATTATACCCATTACCGGGGATGCAGTTTTTATTAGCGAGGAAGCGTGGTGCACGAAAGAGACCAAGAACGAGGAGCGCTGACCCCGTGGCCTGCTCCTTGCTGCAGAAAATAAACGAGTCAACACGTGGAGGCACAGTGCTCAGATTCAGCGGAAACCCGCTCCCCCCTTTGGAATATTCCAGAATGAATGTACTTTACCGCACACCTTGTGCATTGCTCCGGGGTTAGGCGTGACAGGCTTTCGGCGGTCCATCACGGCGATGCTAGCTCAGTGGGCAAAAAGACCTAATCCGAGAAAAAGAATTCCTCTTCTGGGCTGAAGTCGTTAATATCGGTGCTAAACCGGGACACGGCCGCACCTTTACGACCACTTCGATTGGAGGCCCCATTTGTTCTGTAGTTACTGCTGGGCCACCTGGACTTCACACGCCGTGATGCACGGGCCTCCTGGCTGGAGCGGAGACGGCCGCTGTGCGGTCCACAGAGGGGCATGCGGCTAAGGCCGAGGCCTCTGAGTCGAGGTTCCAGAGGCCCGACTCGGTGCTGGCTGGTCCTACTGGACAGGAAGGAAAACTCAGCCAGATTCTGGGAGCTGCTGGGAACCTCCAACTTGAGGAGGAAGAGGCCGGTCCTGGAAGGCAGGCCCTTGCTCTGGGGGAGGTCACTCCAGTGATGTTGGGGGGGCTCTGACAGGAGCTCCCAGCAGGGGTGATGTTTCCGCCAGGAAATGCTGGGCAACGTCTTCAACATCTTTCACTCCTGCTCTGGAGACTGGGAGTGGTTAGGACATCGAGTGGGAAGTGGCCAGAGAGGCTGCTGAACACCCACAGGTACAGGGCAGCCCCCACTGCGGGGTTACCGCCCCCTAGTGGTCAACAGTGGCATGTGGAGAAAGCCTGGGCTGTGGGGTTGGTAACGGGCTATAAGGTGCGAGTTCTGTCCCAGGTGCGGGACAGTAAGGAAAACAGCCCTACTGGGAGCGAAGGAGAGGCTGACAGTGGTAGAGGGGTCCAGAGCTCGGGGCCCGGAGAGGGAAATCCGGGTCATGGGTCGGCCACAGGGACGGGGAAGCCATGGTAAATTAGTCCGCCTCTCTGGCAGTGTTTACATATTCTCCAGGAGGGATAAGAATACTGGTTGTCTCTTACATACTTTATCTAGCACGTATGTGTCTGTGGGGGGCCGGGTCGTGCCAGATGAATTAGGCAGTGGAATACATGCTGTGTGAACAGGGCACCTTGAACTCCAGACACGTGATCTTGGTCACGTTGACACTGACCTTTTTAACCCAATTGCTCAATGTGTAGAATGGGGAAAACTTCCAAGAAGTGTTGCATGGGCTGAGGTGTGCCCGGCGCTGTGCCCAGTGTACAGTGGGCACCCATTATTCTACCCAGCCACGTGGTGTTAAACGTCACGTATCTATGCTAACTTCCAAACGTAGTTCTCCAAACTACACCTCTCACAGCCGCGTACATCCAGCTGCCTGCTCACAAATGCCACTCAACCTACCTGACCTCTGAAAGTGAGCATGTCTCAAACAAATTGCCGATTTCCCCAGCCCCAAACCCGCTGCCCCTTTTTTGGGGCTCCTCTGGGTGAACGGCACTCCTCCTTCCAGCTGTTGACAGAATTCTGAGATGACCCATTGACCCCTGCCCCCACTGACTTGTGAACGGGGTCAGATGTCCCTTCTGAGAGCAGGTGATTAGGTTCGGTTTGGTTCCACGGCACAGGCCTGACCTTTGGTGACCAGGATGCTATCAGGTGAGTCTGGCACAGGGCAAGGCTCCTCCTGGCTAGCAATCTAAGTCACGAGAGGGGCATGACGTCATGGAGAACCTCTGGTGCCTGTGGATGGAGGGGCTGAGGCGAGAAACGTGGGAGCATCTGGAAGAGGACAGTGGCCCTGGACATCCGGCCACAGGACAGTGGGGACCTTAGTCCTACAACTGCAGGGACTGAATCCAGCCAACAGAGGGAATGAGGGAATGAGCTCAGACGTGGCTTCTTCCTCAGACTTCCCAGAAAAGAGTGCCGTCCAGTCGTGACCTTGGTTTTATCCTTGAGAACCTGAGCACCGAGCCCATCCCCATCCCATGGCTTCTGACCACAGAACGACCTGTTCTAATAAGTGGGCGTTGCTTGAAGTGTTTGGTAGTTTTTTACATGGTGATGGAAAACTCTCACCCATCTGTCTATCTAGCATCTGTCTGCCTGTCTGTCTATCCATCCAACCTGAACCTTCCTACTTGCTAACTCAAAGGCAAATGACAAAGACAGAAAATGTCTCTCCAGGTCTCTAAAGTTGGCCCACGGTAAACCAGTTGTCTGTTCATTCCATTTGAAGGTTATCCAGCCAACACGTTTCTCTTCCTTCTCAAAGCCTTTCTTGGCACAACTCCCCTTCCCACAGCGGTGAGAAAGGGAAAGGAAGGATAAGGAGCTGTTTTAAATGAGTCACCGAAAGACACTCCCAGGCTCTCGGCGAGTCCGGAGGTGTGAGTGTGTGGATGGGATGAGCAATGAGGTCTATGTGTGAGACGGCGCGCCTCCCAGCCCCCGGCATCGCTTGACGTCAGAAAGTCCCAGGTTGTAATCTTGCCTAATTTAAAGACTGAAAAATGATGTCCTTAGTTCATCTGGGTCTCAGTTTCCTCATTTAAAAATAATAATTGTGAACTATTGGAATGGTGGAATAAGGAAATAAAATCAATGCCCTTCTAGTGCTTGTTCATGGGAACAATTGGCAGCTATTTTAATGATGATGATGGTTAATACTTTCTCCCTCTAACCAATTGATGACTACTTGTATAGTTGGGTCAAAAGGTGTCTGTCACTACCCCCTCAGGTTTGAGCTGGGGGAGCTATACAGAAGAGAAGAACACAGTCCAAGCTCCCTGCCTTGCAGACACTAGGAAGCCTAGGGCTGTCCCAGAGTCACCGCTGAAACTCCTCCAATTCCCGGGTGAGGCCAACATCGACACGTACGTGTGGAGTCCTGCTCCCACCTTACAGAGGACACAGTGGCATTGGGTACCGGGCATCAGCTACATGCACAGGGGTCAGTCACTCAGCTCTCAGCCTTCATCTAAGGTCGTCTGGGCAGGTCTGAGGTTTGGTCTCACGACTTTGTGAGAGGGCGCTGTACCCAGGAAGCCTGGCCTGCGTCCAAGGTCAACATATTCTTTGACGTCCTTGGGGATGAGGTGGGAGGGGAGGCCTCTTGCTGGGCTGCCTTTTTAAACTGTGACATTGACTTCCTCACAGCTTACATGTCTGTTCTCCTTCTTTAAACAAAGTTGAAAATAGTCTTCGATTCCTCCAAGACTCTGCCTCAGTCAGAGCCTAAAGGGACCTGGGAGACAGATGTGACGAACAGATGTGACGTCCATATCCTGTCACCTTAGGTTATGGCACTGGAAAATGTCCCCCTGCGGTTAAAAAAGCAGCACCATCAGGGTTTTGCGTGCTCTGGAATAATGTTATTTCACCCCAGACAGCCTTGAGGACGTTGTACGTGTCCCGTGATATTTCCGGTGAGTGGACTGCCACACGACTCAGTGATAATATTGAATTAAAACACTGTCAAGTTGTAATTAATTTCCTCTCCTTTTTATGTCTACATTCCATTAGACTCCTTTAAGAATGGAAATGATGGAAAAATCTCTTCAAGATTTTAAAGAAACACAATACGATTTGGTTTCATACTGGGGGGAGGGTTGCTTTCATTTCATTTTTAAATATCTGTCCCATCTGTTTCCCAGTTTCTCTCGTTCCAGAGTGAACCCGCTGTAGGCGAGGCAGGTGGTCAGAGGCAGGTGGCGGGGACCTGCTGGGGGCTGGGACTCACGCAGGCGTCTCAGACGCTCGGCCTCGCTGCCCACCAGCTGCGCGGTGACCTTGGAACAGGTACCTGACCCCCCTCGGCCTCGGGGTTCTCATCTGCAGAACAAGATGCCTCCCCGTCTCCCTGAGACGGTGGCGAGGATGCCAGGAGGTCATGCCTGCACAGTGTTGGGAGCTGTGCTGTGCGTACTCGCTGCTGTTCTTGCGCCAACTCTCACACCCTCAGCACGACCCGGGGCTGTCCGAATGAGGTGACCCCGTGACATCTTTACACGCCTCCTCCGGGCTCCCTGTGGCTTGAGAATCTACCAAGTCGTGTGGAGTTTGAGAAAATGCAACCCCGGCGGAGGCAGAATCAGTGGGTGGCTTAGTTCGCTGGGATCCATTCCAGATAGAGACTGGCATTTCCTGCTTCAGCGCCCATCGCTGGAAGATGCTCGGAGTCGGTGCCATCCAACGCGGGCTGCCAGTGGTGGGGAACGCTCCTCTCCCAACAGCTACTGTGATGTGGCCAAGAGGACTGTGGGAATGTGCTTCTCCACGGAGCCCGCGAAGCAACATGAGTTAACAACCTCCGCTTTCAGTCTTGCACTGATCAACTTGCCCCCGTGAGCTCACTTACCATTGGCAACAGCACTGCTAGGGCGATGCCAGTTACAGAGCCTGTTCTACTGATGAGAGAGCTGAGCCTGAAGAGGTGGACGCAATGGTCCCTGTGGTGCGGGGGACAGGCAGCGGATCACAGCAAGGCTCCCTGCTCCCTTTGGGTTCGTGCTGCATCTTAAGGACCGATTTGTTGAGTGGCTGCTTAAATCATTATGTTTAAAGGAAAGATTTGGATGAGGACTGTTTGGATGTGGGAGGATGAACCTAAAAGGCGTCAAGGTCCTGGTAGGGGCAGAAATAGAATATTGGGGACCAGCTAGAATTGTAGGCAATATTAATCCTGCTCTGTTAACCATGATTGTTTGGTTCTGATTAAAGAAGGCACATTCTAACCTGGTTGGCAGCTGCAGGTGGGACCTGGGAGCTCACCTGGAAATGCAGCCCATCCTCCCCATCCGGGAGCTGCCTATTATCATGGAAAGATTAACAACCTGTTGCAGCAACCAGAGCCCCCAGCCCTTTGGAGGCTCCCAGCCCTTTACACATCACTAGCCCTTTGAAGACCCCCAGCCTCTGCATACCTGTAGGTCTTTGCAAATCTCCAGTCCCCATTACCTGTTAACTGCGCATTTGGCCTACCTTTTGCCTACTTCCCCATGTCATCTCTGTCCTCCTACCCAATATAAGCAGCTGACTTTTGGTGGGGTGGAGAGAGCAGATTTCTGTGGATGCTGCCGGCAGGATTGGAATAAACACTCATATATGATTCAACCCTGTCTCTGCTTAATTGGCTCCAGTAGTGACAGGCAGCACAGACCCATTGATTGTCTGGTTATAGTCCCTTTGGATTGATGAAGTGCTACCACATCAGGCTCCAGGACCTGACGTGGCCAAGTGGACGGTGGGACCCCGGTCACCCCGCCGTACCTCCGAAGTGTGGTGGTGGCCCACAGAGGAGCACCACGCCTTGACCTTCTCGGACGGACACCGCACTTCTCGTTTTGGTCTCAAAGTCTTCGATATCTTGGAAAAGAAAGAAGAAAAGGTTTAGAATTAGTTATTTTGCAGAAAGAAAAAAAAACATTATAAGGAAGAATCTTAAACTATTTTTGTCATTAACATAACTCATGAACGCTCCTCGTTGACGGACCAGAAGATTTTGTTGATGATCACGTTAAGTACTCTGATTAAAGAGTCAGCAAGGAACACATGGATTGACATCACTATCTCCCCGGCAGCCGGGAGCCCAGCGGGAATGGAGGTGAGATGTGGGAGGAAGAACGGGGGTTTGGAGGGTGAGGGTGCTCCACACGATCAAGGGAAGGACATGATGATTCAGGACCAGACGCGGGGGATGTCCTTGAAAACCCAGGAAAGTGGTGAGCAGTGCCCCTGGGAAGGGCTGCCTTGTAAGGAAGGAGGAACGCAGACAAAAGCTGTCTCTGCTGATACAAGACGGACCACAGAGGCGTGTGCTGGGTAGATGGCATCGTTTTGGGCAGGAGTTTCAAATTTCTCAGTGAAACGGGTGGGAGAGTGTTGGGTGGGTCATTTGAGGAGACTGGAGGTGCAATAAGCAGACCTGCTGAGCAGAGCTGTTATGGGGATTAAAATGTTTAATTTTATCTGGAATCAGCAGGGAACAGAGTAAGTACTCGATACCTCAATACGCGATAGCAACTTTGATTATGACATACCCAGTCATTAGGGCACCCCATTATATTTTTCTCTAACTGATATGAACCTTAGATGCACAAATCCACAGATACAGGTTAAACAGCTCACTTAAGTTCCAATGAGACATTTTGTAGGTGAGTGATTACATTCGAAGAACCCACACTGTTTGTCTCTCTTAAAATATTATTTCCCAAGTAAGTGTTCTTTCTGTATACACTTTGCTTTCTATTCATGGAAAGTAAAAGAGTTGGTCCGGCCAGTGTGGCCCAGTGGTTGAGCATCCACCCATGAACCAGGAGATCACGGTTCTATGCCAGGTCAGGGCACATGCCTGGGTTGCAGGTTCGATCCCTAGAAGGGGATGTGCAGGAGGCAGCCAATCCATGATTCTCTCTCATCATTAATGTTTCTCTCTGTCTCTCCCTCTCCCTTCTTCTCTGAAATCAATAAGAATGTATTTAAAAAGTAGGAGTTTGGTGAAATAGATGCAATAGTTCTGATTTTGTGAATTTAATAACTCTTACATATACTCTGCTTTTAATAATAAACGTACTTGACCAGAGGGACTCCATTCCCCTCACCTACGCTCCCCACCCTCCCACCTGCTCTTCACCCACTGCCACTTGGGTCACCCTCACTGAGGACCAGGCTTGCCTTGTGTGTGTCTCACAGAGGATTTCTAATCAACTACGCCCCTTTCTCCTTGGCCAGAGAGACGCTAAGTAAGCCCACCTCTACAGGCACTGTGGCCGGAGCTGCTGCCTTAACCTGGGAGTCCTTTGTGACTTGGGTCTCCATCCCTTCAAAGGTCACTCAATAGGAACCAGGCAAACAAACTGTGTTTAAAATAAAACAGCCAAAACACTGAACTATTGTTTCTACGTCTAGTAGTGATAACGGGGAAGAATAGTAACGTTTTCTTTCTTACTCTCATCACGGAAAGGCTCCATGACATTGTCATTACTTTTCAGCGGTCACAAAACCAAAAACTGTCACCAAGGAGCAATGAGCAATTGGGTGATGCTATGAAATGAAGAAGCTGTGCGGGGACCTTCTCTATGACAGTGGTCCCCATGCCCAGGCACATCAGTCATGTTCCCTGCTCATCGGAAGCCGGGCGTTTCGATGGCACCGCCGATGCCACCAGGCGTGTGCCCACTTCCACGGGAACAGCCTCCACCTGCGCCCCCACTTCTCCGTGCCGTTGAGGGTTGCCGTGGGGTTTCTATTCGCCACATACAAGGAAACCCGCTTCTCTCCAGAGTCCCTCAGTCCTGTGAGCTGTCAAACAGCCATTCGAAATGGGGCTGGTTTGCAAGTTTTCGTTAATAATTCAGATTTCAAAGCTGTTTAATGTCGCACAGAACAGAGACAAGACGTCATTTCGCCTTGCTTCCAGGAGGGGCCGTTTCCTGTGAATGTGCTTCGAACAAGATCTATTTTCAGTGTCCGACCCGGTTTTCAGCCCCCGCCCCCCCTGCCCTGCCAGCAGGAAACACCGTGTAATTCAGATCATTCTGAGGCGAGGGCCACTGAGTTAGGCAGCCACCAGGGCATCCAATGAAATTTCCTTTGCTCTATAAAATTGTTAAGGACTCTAGATATAAAATATATATATACTGATATAATAGAGGAAGGGAGAGGGAGAGAGAGCTGGAAACATCCATGATGAGGGAGAATCATGGATCGGCTGCCTCCTGCACGCCCCACACTGGGGATTGAGCCCACAACCCAGGCATGTGCCCTGTCCGGGAATCGAACCGTGACCTCCTGGTTCATAGTCAATGCTCAACCACGGAGCCACGCCGGCTGGGCCAAGGACTGCAGATTTGTTCTACAAAGGTCAGGCCAGAGGGAAGCACTGGTTTCTACTTTTTTTCTGTCCTTTTTTGCTAAGAGAATACAGCTTAGGGTGAGCTCATTGCTGGAGATGGTCTCAAACTCTGCAATAGGTGGGAAGATTCCCATCACCCCCCACGTGGCCTGCAGGCTGTCCTTGTGCTCAGGGGCAGGTCCTGCAGTGCTGGTGGCTGTTCAAGTCCCCGATGATCCAGGGGGCCCTTGTTCAGCCACCCTGATGACCAGGGCTTAGGGCAGGGGTGGGCAAACTTTTTAACTCGAGGGCCACAATGGGTTCTTAAACTGGACCGGAGGGCCGGAACAAAAGCATGGATGGAGTGTTTGTGTGAACTAATATAAATTCAAAGTAAAGGAGCGGAGGGGAGAGCAAGAGAACCGGATAGAACAGCCGGATCCGGCCCACGGGCCGTAGTTTGCCCACGGCTGGCTTAGGGCACCCTGTGGTTTTCTCTCTGGTTTTGGAGGAAGCCTTTGGAGGAAGCCTTTGGCAGGAGCAGAAGCAAAAGTGCAGTTGCACTCAAGGCTTCTCTCCAAAGACCGGCAGGAAGTGCCTGACGAGGGCCCATCAAACGAGCCCTTCGGAATCACTGGGCCATATGCTCTCCGCTGGCACCACCGAGGCGCAGGGGAGGGACGGGGGCCGCGGAAATGGCCTTCACACGAGGCCCAGGCACCGCTGCGGACTGCGATGGCCAATGGTAAGGCAAAACCATTTCCCCAGCCGCCACGTGTGGGGACGAATCTCAGCGTCATCCCAGGAGGAAAGCGGAGTGTTGGCTGCGAAAGCCTGAGGACCACATGGGAGGATGCGCTGGGCGCCAGCCTGACAGAAGGAGGCACTGGCCGGCCAGCTCTCCCTCGTCAGCTGGGAGGAAGGCTCTGGGGAGCCGGTTCACTGACCCGAACCAAGAGGGTGGCCGCTGAGCAGCCGGGGTAGGAGGTGCGCCCATGCCAAGGAGGACAGGGGACTCTTGAGCTGTGCAAAACCTGCACCGTACTCACCGGCCCTTCCTCTGTTTGCCAGGTTTGAGTCACTTTATTTATGTTTTAAATCTTTTCTTAATAGATCGAGAATAACCACTATGCGCAGACACTCATCAGGAGTTCCTTTCATCCTCAGGGCGACGCTGGGACTCAGGTGCCACTGTCACATCCACCCAGCCGAGGCGGAGACTGCGGTTCCCGAGGACCCGCAGCTGCCTGGGACCACAGTCGCCGCAGGTCAGGACAGGCGGAGTGGAAAAACGCATCTGGGTCAGAGCTCGCAGCCAGTCCAGCTGCCACCGGGCCCTCCTGGCCTCACAGCAGAGAAAACTGGCACCAACGGCACTCAGTGTCCAAAGGAACAAACAAAACTGCGGAAATTCAGGGCCTTCTCAGAGCTCCCTGCGCCGGGAATGCTGTATTTTCAGTTTTAGAAATAGCTCTCTTTCCGATCTCCTCATTCCCCCAATCCCTGGTTTTTCCTCTCCGGGTGTATTTCTCAGTTTATCCTGCAACTTGGCATCTGTGTGGACAAGGTACTCAGTAACTCAAGTTAAAAATAATTTTTTTTTATGAGAGGGAGGGAGAGGAAGCGAAAGAGAGAAACATCAATGAGGAGAGAGAATCACTGGCTGCTTTTTGCAGGCCCCACACTGGGGATCGAGCCCACAACCCGGGCATGTGCCCTTGACCAGGAATGGAACTGTGACCTCCTGGTTCATAGGTCAATGCTCAACCACTAGGCCTCAGTCTCTCAACTTGACCAACCTACAGAGACACCCCCCCCCACACACACACACACAAGCACACACGCACGCATGCACACACACACGCACACGCACACAAGCACACGCACACGCACACGCACACAAGCACACGCACACACACACGCACACACACGCACACACATGCTGTTACTGCCCTTGTGCCTCTGTCAGTCTTACCAATTCAGTAAGGTGCTGCCTGAACACTTGAAGCCCAGTATTAGATATGCAGGGCTCCAGCACTCAGCCCCTCCCCTGTCATTCAGATCTGAGAATCCCCTCCTCACACCCCCCCCCCCCCCGTTTTCCACATCCCTGGATACCATCCTCTCTTTTAGGAGCAGGGAAAGCAAAATGCCCCCCACTTTCCTCTTCCTTTCCTACCTCCAGCTCTGGTTGCCGCCCTCAGAAATGGGTGGGTGTGCCCCAGTTCCCACAGCGTCTAAGTACAGGAAACAGAGTTTAATTCTGAACGCTGCGGCTCTTGGGGGCATTTGCTGAACCACCAGGCTAGACGAGAGGCTCTTAACCAGAGCTTCACCCCAGACGCACACCCTGGGAGCTGCCCCCAAACCAGAGACGGTGCTCAGTTTCTCTCTCTCGGCGCCTCGAAAGCAATTTCAATTATCTGCTATTTTGAGGACGTGGAGTCTCCTTTTAAGCTCTAAGATTTTTTTCATCCCTCCTTCTGGCCTCCCACCCACAGAATACCAAGTCCCCTTCCCGGGTCTTTCTGAAGAAGGCTCAAGATCCGAAGCTGAGTCCCCAGGACAGAGGAACCCCGCTCACCTTCAGCACGCAGGTCCCATGCAGAGCTATGGCCTGTGTCTGACCCACAGCAAAAAATTTTAGTGGGTGTTAGTACCCTGCACAGCACAAGGGGATGGTGAAAGACGCCAAGAATCATTCCCTCATTCTGTGTTAGTGTCGCAGAAGCCCAGGTACGTAAGCAGGTAACGTTAAATCAAAGCTCCTTGAAGAACCGCAAGATGCAAGAGTACAGTTATTCCGATTCCTAGCTCTCCGCCAGTTCTCTCCCTTGGAGAGGAGAAACTGACATTGTTCACGCCACAGTTTCCCAGGTCCTGGGTGGTTGGGAGGAAGCTGAGGTTCTTGGTGTTGTCATTAATTTCCCAGGCCTCTATGCAGTGGCACACAAATTTACCTCTACCCAGACCCGTTCCGTCTCCATCACCGTTGCCAGGATGCCTGTGTTGGTTACAGCGTCGGTGACGCTCTCACATTTCCCGGCATCACTCAGTAACCTAACATGATATAACCCGATACAGCGCAAGGCTATTGTCGAATCCGGTAAAAGAGGACGTGGCTCAGTTTCCGAGCGGGACCCCAACTTGGAGCGCCGCTGTCCCAGCGGGAAGGAAGAACGTGTTCTCGGTTTCTGGTGTCAAACCCATTTATCATCCAAGCCAGCACCCCAAAGTTTACTGGTGTGAAGGATTTTTATAAAAATTCATAAACTAGTGAGTTGCTTCTTGGTGTCCTGGGAATAATGAATTTACTGACACCCATGGTCTTAGGGGTTTTAGAAAAAAAAAAAAAGTAGAGCAATCTGGGGGGTGGTACAATCTTTCCTGCGAGCCCAGCATCTAGGTTTCCAGAGAGACAAGCACTTGATAAATAAATTAAAAAAAAATAAACAAATATGAAATCCTTCATTGGGGTATTAAAATACCCACATAAAATTGCCTTTGTGTTTTAATGGTCACATTTGCCTAGTGGTGATAAGAACAGTGATGCCATGACAGAGAAAGGGAAATACAGAGAAACGTGGCCGTCCCCAAGTCCCCACGCTGCTCCTCATTGAGTCTCATCTTCCCCGCCCTTACACCGGTGAGACACAGTAGCAGAGGGGACCATGGACCGAGGACAGACTGATGCCGGACATTTAACCGACACGTCAGAGCGGAGATCGTCGGTGCTTCTGAAGAGAAGAGATCTCAGTGAGTACACGCAGATCAGAGCACCCACCAGTGAACGCTGCACCCGGTGTGCTGCTGGCATGGGACGGGCAGGAACACAGGTGTAGGTCAGGCTGGGCAAGGCGGCCTCCTGGGCACCAGCTGCTTGGGCGAAGCGAGCCTGACTTCCGATGCCCTCCGACAACAGACCTGCAAATTACTAGATCTTTGTCTGCTTCTATCTATTTATCTATAAAATGGGTCTACAGTAACACCTACCTGTTAGTTTAGCTCAATGATATGAGATTTTTTAAAAATATAATTTTATTGATTTTGAGAGGAAGGGAAAGGGAGAGAGAGAGATAGAAGCATCCATGATGACAGAGAATCATGGATCAGCTGCCTCTTGCATACCACACACTGGGGATCTAGCCCGCATCCTGGGCATATGCCCTGGCTGGGAATCCAACCGTGATCTCCTGGTTCATAGGTCGATGCTCAACCACTGAGCCACACTGGTCGGCCGGACTGATATAAGATTTTAAGCACATACTCAATAAACAATAAACGTTAGCCATCACCTTTGGCAGAACACAGCTCAAAAGTATTCTAAGTCTACGTGAAGGCTCTGCAGCCTAGGGTGACCCCTGAGCTATAAATCTAGCTCCCTGCCTGTTTTCGTAAATAAAGTTTTATTGGAACACTAGAGGCCCGGTGCATGAAAATTCATGCATTGGAGCGGGGTGTCCCTCAGACCAGCCTACCCCCTCTCACAGTCTGGGAGCCCTAGGGGTGGGAGGTGACCCGGCGATCAGGGGTGGGTGACGCCCCATCACACCTCTGCTGCTGCCACTGCTGGCAGTGCAAGCCTTGGCCGGCCCTGGTTACCTGAACCTTGGGCGGCCCTGGGCGACTGGGGAGCTGAGGGGACTGGGTGCCACCGTCTTTGAGGGTGTGGCAGTCAATTAGCATATTCCCTCCTTATTGGCTGTGAGCGCTGCCATCTTTGCAACGACATGAGGGTCAATTAGCATATTCCCTCTTTATTAGATAGGATGGTGATGCCCATTAGTGTATGTGTGGTTGCTTTCATCCTATGGCAGCGGCGACCTTGGCCTGCCAATCAAAGATCTTCCTATGCAGCGTCTTTTTCCAGAACAGATTTGCTGACCCTGTTCTGCCCGGTCACCAACACCCCTGCAGACTAGCCCTCAATCACGCCAGCCCAATGGATGCATGACAGACTGGGAGGGGCTCTGAGCGGGAACGAAAGGTCCCCTTCCACCCAGGTGGGTGGCCATGAGCAGAGGGACCGGAGTCCAGCTGGCCTGTGAATCCTCAGGAGCCCGTGATATGCGAAGGGCAGAACAAGGGGAAAAGTCGAGAAAGTTGGGTTTTCACAGATCTAATCCCTGGATACAAATGAAACTTCTTTTATCTGAAAAACTGAGCTGCTTCCATCGACACTTTTATTAAAGGTATTTCTGAGTCCTCCTCTGATGGCTCCCACATAAACCATGCACCCAGGGTCCGGCCATCGCACACATACGCTCTGTGACTCCTCCAAAGAGAGATGTACCTGCATTACAGGAGCGACAGGGAAATAACCGTGCTGATTTCATTACTTTCTGTTCAATGAAATCCTTATTTTATTGCTAAGTGTTGACACTTCCACAACCTCCACTCCCTTTCCTCTGGGCCCCGAAGAGCCAGCGGCACCGGCCAAGCATCACCAGGACCCTGGCTACCGCATCCAACGATTTACTGGGATCTCGGTCACGCACTATGATGAAAGTCAAGGAGATAAAAGGAACTTCGCCCACGCTGCAGATAAAGGAGTTGGAATAATAGCCTCTCTTTTTTCCTCCTTTCAAAATATTAAACGTTATCCATCAGAACTTAACAGCTCTGGGACCAGAACTTGCTTTGTGGTTAACAATATCTCAATCACAGGCACTGCTTTCCCAGCGCCACCTGCAGGGAGGGGTTTGCGATAGGCTGGCGTAGGAAATGCAGAGGGTGCACACCAAGCCACACCAGGATAAGACGGAACGGATGGGACGGACTCATAGGCACCATCCCCTCACTGTTTCCAGCTCAGACACCCCGTTTGGTCCAAATGGCTGCCTTTGAAACCTCAGTATCTGACCTAGTCACAGGGACAAAAAGCACCAGAAACTGCTAAGGTCTAGTCAGGGCTACCATGTTGCAAGTCTGCCTTTAGTTGAAAAGCGGGCTTTCTGGCATGGCCGATGTGGCTCAGTGATTGAGCACTGAGACGGGTTGTGAGCTCAATCCCTGGGTTGCAGCTCGATCCCCAGTAGGGGGCGTGCAGGAGCCAGATGATCCATGATTCTCTTCATTGATGTTTCCATCTCTTTCTCCCTCTCCCTTCCTCTCTCTGAAATCAATAAAAAATTATAAAAACCAAAGTAACAAAAAGAAAACATTCACATTTAAAATGTAAGAACTATTTTTTTTCCAAGCAACTCAATTTCCTAGTATCTACTCTAAGGATATGATTGGTCAAATGAGTAAAGGAATATATAATGATACCATCCAATGACGTCTCACAAAATCTATTACCAGCCAATTATCCTATCTAATAAAAGAATAATATGCAAATTGACCATCACTCCAACACACAAGATGGCTGCCTCCATGTGGTCAAAGATGGCTACCTCCATGTGGACACAAGATGGCTGCCACAAGATGGCCAGCAGGGAAGGGCAGTTGGGAGGGACCAGGCCTGCAAGGGAGGGCAATTGGGGGTGATCAAGCCTGCAGGGGAGGGCAGTTAGAGGTGACCAGGACGACAGAGGAGGGAAGTTGGGGGGTGACTGGGCCTGCAGGGAAGGGCAGTTGGGGGGGACCCAGGCCTGCAGGGGAGGGCAGTTAGGGGTGACCAGGCCTTCAGGGGAGGGCAGTTAGGGGCAATCAGGCTGGCAAAGGAGCAGTTAGGCATCAATCAGGCTAGCAAGGGGGTGGTTAAGGAGTGATCAGGCTGGCAGGCAGAAGCAGTTAGGGGCAATCAGGAAGGCAGGCAGGTGAGCAGTTGGGAGCCAGCAGTCCTGGATTGTGAGAGGGATGTCCAACTGCCCGTTTAGGCCCGATATTACTGGGATCGGGCCTAAACAGGCAGTCGGACATCCCTCAAGGGTCCCAGATTGGAAAGGGTGCAGGCTGGGCTGAGGGGCACACCCCCCCCCGCCGTGCATGAGTTTCGTGCACCGGGCCTCTAGTTTAGAATAATAGAGGAAAGTCATAGAAGCAGAGGAGATGCTTAAAGGACACCTGCCCCGGGGACACTCCAGGAGGGCTCAAAGCTGGGCACCTGTGGATCAGTCAGAACCACTGTTCGTGCACTGCCCAATGCTGGGCTTACCGGACAGGGATTAACTTCATTAATATTCATGTTTATGTTAATAGCCTTATCAGGGCCCTCCGTCAGCCCGACTTGCCAAGAAGCAATGTCCCAAATCCTGATGTTGACTCGGCCGCATTCCCTATCTTTCTAATGAAATCACTGGCTTACTTTCTGAATGAACAGTGAGAACAGTACACAGGCGGAAGCAGAGAGCCTTCCAAAAAGCCGAGAGGCTCCTGGCACAAGCCCGATCCTGGGCCCAGCTGTGTACATTTCATACTTTTGCTTAAAACTGAAGGAATAATTAAAATAAATCCTTTGGGCTCCAGGGAGAAAACCCTAGTAACAAGGACTCCAGGAGCGCTTATGGATGGGCTTTCTGGAAGAATTCCATGAGGGTTCTATAATCTCCATTCATAAAAACAGAATTGATTTATGCAAAACAGCTCATTAATATGCAAGGAAGGTAGGCCTCTCAAGTGGGTGATTCTAAAAAAGGGGAGGGGGGGGGAATCACCCTGCAATTGACTTGTTAAATCAGGTCTGTAGACCTGGACTCCTTTCTCACTTGCATTTCCCAGTGTCAGGAGCAGAAATATTGCCTGGGAAAACTGTATTTCTGCTGGGGATCACTGTTGGAAAACTATTGCTCAACCGCATTTCTCCTTGTTCTTTATTCCAATGGAATTTGTTTTGTTTTTATTCCAATACATTTGTTGTGCTTTTTAAAAAGTGCCTGCAGTTATATTTGAGCAGATGTGCACAGGCAGAAAATAGACTGTACTTTGCTTCCTGCTTCCACATGTGTCTGGCATGTAGCAAGTGATCAATAAACATGCATTATTGGCCTGTGGGAACGGATAAGAGAACGGCGAAGTTAGAGTTTGGAACTGTAGATTAGCATCTGCATTTCCTCTGGAAAAAAAATGATGGCTATGTTCTTTTTAAAGTGGGGAAGGGCTTGCAAGGATCCAGGACACCTACAGGAAGGGGCTCTATTTTATCAGTTATCAGGAAACATAAATCACACTAAAATGAGATACTCTTATATATCCTCTCAAAATGCTAACATTTCAATAAGACTCATAATAGCAAAATTGCCCAGAAAACATTGCTGGTAAAAGAATAAATTAATAAAATCACTATGGGCAACAATCAGTATTACCCTCTGAAGTTGTAGATACTAGTATGTATTCCCAAATAACTCGTGATTCTATTCTACAGTACATGCAACAGAGAAATGTGTGCATAAATGTTCCAAAAGACACATGTGAGATTAACAAAGTTATTCAGCCTTGTCTCTACAAGCCATCTCAGCTTCCATTGACCGTACAAGTCATTCATAAATTATAGTGTATAGTATAATGCATAATAAATTACAGTCTATACTATAGTATAATAAAATACTATATAAAATGGGACTGAATGAACTAAAGTTACCTATGACAACATGAATGAATCTCAGAAATACTGTTGGCTACAAAGCCAGACTTGAAGGCACATATCTTGTATTGTTCATGTAAAATTAAAAAAGCCAGTATTGCCCTAGCCGGTTTGGCTCAGTGGATAGAGCGCCAGCCTGCAGACCGAAGGGTCCCAGTTTTGAGTCCAGTCAAAGGCACGTATCTCGGTTTCAGGCTCCTCCCCGGCCTGGGCCCTGGTCTGGGCTCCTATTGAAGGCAACCAATCGATGTATTTCTCTCACATCGATGTTTCTCTCTGTCTTTCCCTCTCTCTTCCCTTCTCCCTAAAAATCAATGGGAAAAATATGCTCGGGTGAGGATTAACAAAATTTTTTAAAAAGGCAGTATTTATTATAAATTTACAGGTCCAGCGAGTGGGCGGGAGGGTGATGGGAGTGGAACCTGAAGAGGGCGCCGGGGCCTCTGGGTGGCAGCCACATCCTGTCTCTGGACCGGCTAAGTCATGCTTTGCTGTCTGTTGACCTGTCTTGTAATCTTCCCTCGGGCTGATGCTACTTGGTAAGGACAGTGCAGACATTAACGCCTTAAGCCGTGGTGAGCCCTTCCAGAGCTTGCCACCCAAACCTCTTCATGATTTATAGGTACCTCCAAGCCCTTGATTCTCATTTGCTCTTTAGGTAACATTGACTATCTGTGGGTAGTAAATCCCAGAAGAGATGTCATTGGATTCTTTGGAGCAAATGAGAATTTTGCTGTCATTCCCAGCCCATTCTCTAAATCTCAACAGCAATCTCTAAGGGCCACGTTCACACTTCCATAGCATGTGTCCAACAGTACGGAGTCATCACCAAGGGTATCTGCTTTGTGTTTCTCTCTCAGCTCCACAAATTGGGATCTCTCCATCTCGATGGAACAGACCCCTCATCTCCCAACAACCTCCTCTCCCACCTCGGCTCAGCCTGTGCAGCGTGAATGTGCAATTTTATTCAAATAGACCCAAAAGATTAGGTCCTGCTGAATGTAAGTAGAGGTGGTAGGTGAGAAAAGGCCTGGGTTTTGAAAGAGTATCATTTCTGATGAGGCACATAAATAGATGCCCAGCAGTGATGATGAAGGAAAAACGAAGATAAAGTGTTGGGTGATCTACTTCCCTGTTGATTTCAAAAATAAATATAATAATGGCTCGCTATAATTCAACCACGCTACTGCTCAAAGTCCATTTGTTTGAGAAGTGAATTATTCTTAAAAGCAAAGACAAAGCTTTCTCCTGGATATGATACCAGTTGGGGGTTACTTATTATTACATTAGGAAGCATTCGAATATTAAATTCATTACAATGTTGCTTGGTGCTATTTCCAAAAGGAGAGTGAAAAAGTAATACTTATTTTCAACTTTCTTTTACTTAAGAAACTCAAGAAAAACTATTCCCTTGCCTACTTCGTTTAGCTTTTTCTGTCCTGATGTACCAAAAAAAAAAAGTTAGAAGCCACCTAGCATTTCCATTTATAATTAGATATGCGTTACCCACTTTACACACTCCATGATTATCAGAGACTTTCCAGTTTCCAAATGTACTTTTAGGTGTTATTTTTAAAATTCTCCTGGGTCTTAATTTCTCTTTCAGATAAAAACGCACTTTATCACCATATCATCAGGATCATGTTGAACTGGTTTTGCATTTCTCATAAAAAGTTAAGATATTCTACAGTGATCAGAGCCCACAAGGCTTTTAACATTTATTTCTAAACTAGGGCCCGGTGCACGAAATTCGTGCATGGGGGTGTGTGTCCCTCAGCCCAGCCTGCACCCTCTCCAATCTGGGACCCCTCGAGGAATATCCAACTGCCCGTTTAGGCCCGATCCCAGTAGGATTGGGCCTAAACAGGCAGTCAGACATCCCTCTCCCAATCCAGGACTGCTGGCTCCCAACTGCTCGCCTGCCTGCCTTCCTGATTGCCCCTAACCGCTTCTGCCTGCCAGCCTGATCACCCCCTAACCACTCCCCTGCCAACCTTATTGATGCCTAACTGCTCCCCTGCCAGCCTGTTTGCCCCTAACTACCCTCCCCTGCAGGCCTTGTCACCCCTAACTGCCCTCCCCTGCAGACCTGGTCCCCCCCAACTGCTCTTCCCTGCAGGCCTGGGTCCCCCCCGCAACTGCCCTTCCCTGCAGGCCTGGTTCCCCCCAACTGCCCTCCCCTGACAGCCTGATTGATGCCTAACTGCTCCCCTGCCAGCCTGTTTGCCCTTAACTGCCCCCCCCCGCAGGCCTGGTCACCCCTAACTGCCCTCCCCTGCAGGCCTGGTCACCCCTAACTGCCCTCCCCTGCAGGCGTGATCGCCCCCAACTGCCCTCCCTTGCAGGCCTTGTCCCTCCCAACTGCCCTCCCCTGCTGGCCTAATCACCCACAACTGCCCTCCCTTGCAGACCTGGTCCCTCCCAACTGCCCTCCCCTGCTGGCCATCTTGTGGTGGCCATCTTGAGTCCACATGGGGGCAGTCATCTTTGACCACATGGGGACAGCCATCTTGTGTGTCGGAGTGACGGTCAATTTGCATATTCTTTTATTGGATGGAATTAGATAGGATAGAGGCCTGGTGCTTGGATGGGGGCCAGCTGGTTTGCCCTGAAGGGTGTCCCGGATCAGGGTGGGGGTTCCCTTGGGGCGTGGGGCGGCCTGGGTGAGGGACCTGTGGTGGTTTGCAGGCTGGCCATGCCCCCTGGCAACCCAACCAAAGGCCCTGGTATCTGGGACTTATTTATTTTCTATAATTGAAACATTGTAGCCTTGAGTGGAGGTCTGGGCCCGCCAGGGTGTGCAGAAAGCTTGGCTTCCTCCATTGCCGGGGAAACCCAAGCCTTCTGCTCTCTCTATGGCCACAGCCATCTTGGTTGAGTTAATTTGCATACTCGCTTCTGATTGGCTGGTGGGCATGACTTGTGGGTGTAGCGGAGGTACAGTCAATTTGCATATTACTTTTTGATCAGATAGGATGTGAGGGTTTTTTTCCTTCCTGTGAAGACCTTGGACAAGAGACTGGATTGAAAATACACCTCACCTTGAATGCACATGTTCAAAACGCAGCTAAGGGGGCAGAGAGGGCTCTAGGGGGACTTTCACTGGAGAACTATGCTGCTGTCTGGGACCACGGTTTTTTATTCATGTGGATTCTGCTTTATTTCCTCCATCTACAATTAAATGTTTATGACTACATGCATACACATATGTACATGTGCATCCTTATCTATTTCTGAATATATATATTCACATACATGCAGGGTGTCACCAAAAATGTATACAAACTTTGACAGCTGATTCTATTCCAATTGGAAATGAAATGTAATTTATTAAACACTGCCTTTATAATTATTCAAAGTGTGTATACATTTTCAGAAACAAGGGCAGCCCCAAATGGCCACCATAAGGGGAATCTCCATGTGTGAAGCAGGGTCTGAGGGACATAAGACCTGCAGGGGAATTAGACCGGGTTATTAATCCACACACTGCCACGAGCTGAAGTAATTCCACAAGGTGGACTCTGCTCATATATTCTATTAATGAAGGTTCAAAGTGATTACTTGTTCACAGTAATGGACCACAGGCCCTTTCCCTGAGCACTAGCCCCTGGGCCCCAATGGGTCCCCTGCAGGGCTGGGGCTGGGGAAGTGCTGCAGGGGTGGGGCTGGGAGAGTGCTGCAGGGGTGGGGCTGGGGGTGCTGCAGGGGTGGGGCTGGGGGAGTGCTGCAGGGGTGGGGCTGGGGGAGTGCTGCAGGGGTGGGGGGTGGGAGGGTGCTGCAGGGGTGGGGGTGGGGGTGCTGCAGGGGTGGGGCTGGGGGAGTGCTGCAGGGGTGGTGCTGGGGGAGTGCTGCAGGGGTGGGGCTGGGGGAGTGCTGCAGGGGTGGGGGTGGGAGGGTGCTGCAGGGGTGGGGCTGGGGGAGTGCTGCAGGGGTGGGGGTGGGAGGGTGCTGCAGGGGTGGGGGTGGGAGGGTGCTGCAGGGGTGGGGGTGGGGGGTGCTGCAGGGGTGGGGCTGGGGGAGTGCTGCAGGGGTGGGGGTGGGGGTGCTGCAGGGGTGGGGCTGGGGGAGTGCTGCAGGGGTGGGGGTGGGGGGTGCTGCAGGGGTGGGGCTGGGGGAGTGCTGCAGGGGTGGGGGTGGGGGTGCTGCAGGGGTGGGGGGTGGGGGCATGGCAGCCCGCCTCCTGCTCCACCCACCTCAGCAGTGAGAATTACCTGGATTCCACAGGGAACATTCCAGTCCCAGCAGCACTGCCTATAAAGGACATGAAGCCCTCTGTCTATTGCTCATCTGCTAATGTCCCCAAATGTCACCGAGGTAATTACTTGGGTGACATTTATGTGACGCTGCTGGACAGTGTGCAGTTAATATAAAGTCCGCCTGGGACAACCACTGTATTTCCACCTGCATCACACTGTGGCCCGAGACCATGTCCCCAGGAGAGCAGCCACCTCCCCAGGCAGCCCTGCCCTCAGCCTCCCCACCGCGGGCTCTGCACCCCAACATTCAACACAGAGGACAAGGACGGGGAGTAACGGAGCCTGTCTCTTTGCCTATATTTCCATCTGGAACATTTAGAGCTGCTTCTAAATATGATCCCCGAGATGTAGTAGCAGTGCGATGGTCTTCTTCTATTGAACCAGATTCCCTTTAACCCCGGGAGTCTGGATTCGCAAAACAGGCCGTGAAAACGTTCGCCTCCGTAAATTCATGTTTGTTCTCAGCAAGCAGTTGAGCGGCAAAGCCGGATTTTCTTCTAATGTGAATGTAATAAAAATACTACATTTTCATAATCACAGCAATTATAGATTTCCCCCCACAAACTCACATGCAAATTGGAGCTTCGCCTTCCGACTCAGAGCCGTGCCCAGCGGGTTGGTGGCCAGGCACTGGTAAATGCCCGCGTCCTGGTCCCAGCGCGGGCTGCTGATCGCCAGGTTGCCTCCGTCCAACCTGTGGTGCGAACTCATGGAAAAATCCAGGTCTGTGCCATTTCGCCTCCACCTTCAAGGGGAAAAAATCACATTATGCTAATCATACAGAGTCGGCCACTATTTGTCACACACAACCTTAGGAATGCCAGGCATCAATTAGAAAACGCAGCATGGCGCCACGTGGAGACAGTCCTACCAGTTCCACCAAAGATAACTGTGCCCACGAGCTCAGCAAAATCAATAAGTAGGATATTTGAAAGATCTACTCTTGCCCGGCCAGCGTGGCTCAATGGTTGAGCATCGACCTATATGAACCAGGAGGTCACGGTTTGATTCCAGCCAGGGCACATGCCCGGGTTGCGGGCTTGATCCCCAATAGGGGAAGCGCAGGAGGCAGCTAGTCAGTGATTCTCACTCATCATTGATGTTTCTATCTCTCCCTCTCCCTTCTTCTCTGAAATGAATACAAACATTTTTTAAACAAAGATCTACGCTTTATGAATTACAACCATTCACCTACATGAGTACAAAGAGGCAACAGAGCCCTCAACATGAGAAAGAAAACCATCTGTCAAGAACGCGGACCATCTTACTCCTCGAGCAACTTTTCGAGCAGCGTGACCATCCTGCTCACCCACAGCTGACACCGCGAAATGAAACGTCAGGATGATTTAGGGAGAGACATGCGGACGAATGTGTTACAAACGGCCCAGGAAAGATGGCCGAGATCTCACAGTGCCGGGCGGAGGCTGATAACAACCCAACAGCAGCCTCGCGGCCACGGAACAGGACTGTCCCTGCTGGTCTCTTCCTGGGAAATTAATCACGCTGGGACCAGCTCCAGGGGCTTGGAAATGCCAAGCCGGCCTGATATTGGTACAGCACTGACGTGGCTCGGGAAGTTTTCGCTTTAGACAGCAAAGTCTGCCGGCTTCGTTATTAGTGAGCAACCCTCTAGTCCAGTGGTCGGCAAACTGCGGCTCTGTTGACTAATGAGTTTGCCGACCACTGACCTAGACTCTCCATTCCAATAATGACAGGCTGTTGTTCCTTGTGATTAAGCCCCTATCCCAGTGGTTGGCAAACTCATTAGTCAACAGAGAGGCAAACTGCGGCTCACGAGCCGCATGTGGCTCGCGAGCCACAGTTTGCCGACCGCTGCTCTAGTCCAGTGGTCGGCAAACTCATTAGTCAACAGAGCCAAATATCCACAGGACAACGATTGAAATTTCTTTGGAGAGCCAAATTTTTTTAAACTTAAACTTCTTCTAACGCCACTTCTTCAAAATAGACTCGCCCAGGCCGTGGTATTTTGTGGAAGAGCCACACTGAAGGGGCCAAAGAGCTGCATGTGGCTCGCGAGCCGCGGTTTGCCGACCACGGCTCTAGTCCATGAATTAGGTGGGAGGAAGGCCTCGCCATGCTTTATTTTTAAGAACCGTAAGATGCTCTGGAAATGCCCTTCGGTCATTTGAAGAGGAGCGAATGCCCAGTGATTATCTCTAACTTCCCCACTTCGCACCCCCTAAGTTTCGTCAACATACCCAGGCATGTAGAAGCGTGGGTATTGCCCAGTTAAGCAGATGCATTACAAGGACACAGGTGTGCGTATTCATATAAGAATCATTTAGGAGCCTGGCCGTGGTGGCTGAGTGATTGAGCATCAACCTATAAACCAGAGGGTCGGGGTTCAATCCTGGTCAGGGCACATGCTGGGGTTGTGGCCTTGATCCCCAGTAGGGGGCGTGCAGGAGGCAGCCCATCAATGATTCTCTCTCATCGCTGATGTTTCTATCTCTCCTTCTCCCTTCCTCTGTGAAATCAATAAAAATATATTTAAAAACCATTTAGGAAAACAGACATTTAAAGATGCTGAGTTTAGACCAGCCGTGGGCAAACTACGGCCCGTGGGCCGGATCTGGCCCGTTCGGCTGTTCTATCCGGCCCTCGGAGCTGAAAGAGCGGAGGGTTCTCTTGTTCTCCCCTCCGCTCCTTTACTTTGAATTTATATTAGTTCACACAAACACTCCATCCATGCTTTTGTTCCGGCCCTCCGGTCCAGTTTAAGAACCCATTGTGGCCCTCGAGTCAAAAAGTTTGCCCACCCCTGGTTTAGACAATCAGTCATTTAGAAAAACGAGTGGATAGCCTTTTTCATGGAATAGAGCCAGTTTCCAAGGATTCCTCCGGTCATGCTAAGATCAGACTAAACATGCACTGAGGGGTGGGGGCGGGGGGGAGGGGGGCGTGGGGGAGGAGTGGTGAACTGTAAGAAAGGAATGACATTTTACAAAATTCTTCCAAACAGCACTGACCTTTTCAGGGGCATCCTAAAACACCCCTTGGAGAGAGACGGCCAACGTCTACCGCAGTGGAAGAAATACGGACACGGGTCACTCACCCTCCACCCGGGAAAGTTCAGAGTGATTGACCCAACATCAACTCCATCCGAGCTTTGGGACCAACTGGTCACTTTTAACTTATTGACCCAATTCTGTGCACCTCCACTTCTTTTCAATAAAGAGAATTTGAAAGACAACCGTCAAAAATGCTACATTTCACTCTGCTGAACTTCCTGCCAAATGTGTGTTCTTTTTCCTGTCCTCAACGTTAGGAGAAGCAAGTGGTGAAAAGTGTCCTTTACGGGCGTGTCTCCTGCCCCCACGGCCTCCCCTCCACGGGGGTCGCACAGCCTCACAGCGGCTCCCGGACACGTCTCGGGCCTCGAGCTCCCTTTCCTTTCAGAGCGAAGCAGACACGGCCTGGGCTGGCCAGGTCGCCTTCATTTGGAAATCAATCACTGGAATAAGTGCTGTCATCCTTACATGCTCCTAATTAAGCTCTGTAATTGTTTCTCCGCACAAATGCAAAGCGCTCGGCTTTGCTGCAGCCAGTGAGTCTCTCGCAGTGGCCCCATAATCATTCCCATCACTCGGAGCAATGATTATTACCCTGGGCACATAGACCAGGCCCGCGCCTGGCGTGGGCACCGTCCTAATTAATACGTCTGAACCGATGGAGAGAGAGGTGTATGAATGGATCCGCGTGGTGGTCGTGCACACGTTCCGGATAAGACTGCACACCCGGGAGAATGTTGCTACGAAGCTGGTGAGGAGATGTGCTTTAGATGATCACTTTAAGCATCTAATTAATATCATACCAATCCCAGGAAACATAATGGACTCAAATTAAAATCTTCACCTTTTGCTGGAAACATTCTTCACTGTTGAGACGTTAAGCCCTGAGTCAAGAATAGGATGGTTGGGGCCACGTCTGTCTGCTTTCTTCCATAATGCAAGTGCGTGCGTGTGTGTGTTTATAAGTGGGTGGGTGCGCATGTGTGCACATATGTGCGTGTGCGTGTGCGTGGGGGGGTGGGGGCATGTGTATGTGTGCATGTATGTTTCAGAAGTGGGCCTTGCTTTAGAACAGGGTTGGGGAACGTCTGGCCTCCAGGCCGTGTAAGACCCGAGAAATCACTGGGTCTGGCCCTGCTAAGGCATGAGGGGTGAGTTCATTGAATGTTTGACCAAATGATCAATTTAAAAATGTTTGGCAAACTTTTAAGTGGATAATTGTGTGTGGCCCACAAATGATGTTATACGTATCCAAATGGCCCTTGGCAGAGAAAGGTTCCCCACCCCTGCTTTAGTATACGGGGTGGAGTGCTCCTTCAAACTGCCTGTTCCTGGGCTCATCCCTGCACCTCTGAAGAGAACCCCACAAGCTGGGTGGTGAGCAGCCTCGCGGGGTGGGGTCCACGTGCCCTACTAGTACGTTTGACAGCACTGCCTTGTGGGGAGAACCTTCGGTCTAGTGCATCGTTGGACAAGTCATCCAATTTCCGCAGAAGTCATCTCCATCACATCTAAAATTTGCACAGCAACTTCCCTCCTGTTTCATGGGGGTCGTGGGTGGGGGTGACTGAGAAGGAGAGAAGCTGAGGGAGCACTGGTGTGGTTTACTCCAAATCGGGGCCCCGCCCAGAATCAGGAGTGCCTCTGTGACCAGGTGGGGCAGGCGGAGCTGGAGAGAGGAGCCCCCTGCGGTGAGCAGGCCTGGAGCAGGTGGGGCACACGTCCTCGATGACCTTCAAAGACCTGTCTCTGAGGAGAGTGGATGTGGCCCATGTAGAAACCTCTTATGTGTCACCTCACTTTTCCAAGTAAAATGCGTCCTCTGAGCCAGAACTAAGCTTGCTGCTCTCAGGGATCTTAGACTTTCTAGGGATAAGCCATCCCACCCACGTGCCATCTTTGGGACCCCGTGCTCCTTCCCTTTGCAAAGCTCCCTGGCTAGACTTTGTTAAAAAATAGAAGGATCTTTCTGTCCCAACTTGCCTGACACATCTATATCTTCTTGCTTTCCTGGGATCTCACTTGTAATGGTGCTTTTACTCTATCTGAAGTGACACTAGATAAGTTGCCATATATATATTATTTTTTACAGAGAGGAAGGGAGAGGGATAGATAGTTAGAAACATCGATGAGAGAGAAACATCGATCAGCTGCCTCTTGCACAACCCCCACTGGGGATGTGCCTGCAACCAAGTACATGCCCTTGACCAAAATCAAACCTGGGACCCTTTAGTCCGCAGGCCGATGCTCTATCCACTGAGCCAAACTGGTTAGGGCTAGATAAGTTGCTTTTATACTAGTTCCAAAGTTCTGCTTTAAATATCTCTTGTTTTCCCCATGAGATTTAATTTGCTAAAGGGAATTTACCAAAGAAATAAAATGAAATATCCCCACATCTCAAAATCAACTGGATAAGGAAACCGGTGCCAGGAGAGAGGAATGATACTTCCAAGATCACGCAAGGTCACACACAGGATGACAGAGCGGGTACTAGCGTCTCCACCCTTCTTCACTCCAAGTCAACACCTCTTTCCTATGGCTTCCTTCCCACTATATCCATGTGACCTCAGATCCTGTGAGGACCTGAACCCCAAAGATTTTCCCCATCTCACACACACAACCTAAGGCGAAGGTGGTTATAGTGAGTTTGTTGCTATAAAATTTAAGTTAGAAAGGGTCATATTGAAACAACCTCACATGTTGTTGCTAATGGGCACTATCTGAGACAACCTCTGCCCTCTGCTTTATTACCAAGGAATTTGGGTCTGAGCCTGACATTTCAGCACTCCCAACCCGTTCTGTCCTCCCTCCTTTCAAAGCCTCTAGCCTACTAGTGGTTTATGCTATAATAGTAGAGATGGGCTAACCAGGTTATGGGATTGGAATTAAATTGCCTGCCTTTTAGCCTCCTACGTTACAAATATCTTAGAAACAAAAGCCAATCCTGGGATTTGTAGTCCCTTCATTCTGTGTATTTCTTTATAGATAAAACTAATTGGTGAATTATCTTGAGAACCATTGTTTTATAGTCTTTCTGCCTGTTGTAAACCAATAGATATCTTATATAAGTACCTGATTGATTGATTGATTGATAGACTGCTTCTTGTACTTAGACGCATCTTATAGGGACTCATATATTCTTTTCCTTCTTTAACAAACTCTACCAACTCTTATGAGCAATCAAATTAGCTCTCAGAAATAAAATTACAACTTTAAGTACTAGGTGAATTGAAAAAAATGTGTTAGTCAGATATTTATAAATTTAACCACATGTTAAATTAAATAAGACAGCTCATTATTTAAAAAAATCAACCAACAATACAAAATCCATTTGTTAAGTGAGTGATTTTTCACCTACAGCTGGCCTCATTGGTGTGGGGGTATAAGGACAGGCAGCCTGGGGCAGTGTATGAGAATTACATGATGAGACATCACCTTTCAGCTCTTTTGTTGTTGAAAAAAAAATGCAGAAATTAGCTCTAAAATAAAAGTGACAGTTGTCTTTCTCTAGCTTTGTGCAGTGGAGTCATTTAGGTAATTAATCTACATAATTTTAAGATCAAAGTAGTTATACATATAAATATGGCATTTTTGATGCAACATCAAAAGTAGGCAAAACCAGTTTATTTTGCCTAATGGGCTGAAATTGTTACTTTCTGTGTGTGTTTATTCAACTTCCCCAATAAAAATTATAATTTTTGAAAAATGCTTTTCAAACCCAATGTTACGAGAGTCATACTAATATTTATTCTGCCTTTTCCTATATTCACTCTGCATATGCAATTCTCACCAACCAAATATCATTATTATTTACACAAGCATACTATATCCGTGCATATACTTTAAAATTTGCGCATTCCATCCACAATGAGGATCAAATTCTGCCTTCCCTGAAACCTTATCAGAACAAAGTCATTCCTGACCCCTCTTCCCCATTGTCCACAGGTTACATGTGGGAAACAACAGCTATTTCTCATCTTTGCCCAGAATAAAAGCGCCGTGCTGCCTCCGAACGAGCAGAGCTGTCTTTTAGACATTTTCTAAAATCAATGCTTTTGGGTTGATGGGGCCCAGCCGTGGGGCCACGGGAATTTATCAGCTACAATGAAGTTTCCATCTTGATGAACTGCTTTTAGGGGAACCTTTACCGTCTTCATCACCATTGTGTGTCGGGCAAGGGAGGCATAGCCTCGCCCTGGGGGGGGAGTACAGAATGGGCCAGCACTGTGGTCTTTCCGAGTCAGGAGACATCTCTTCCTCTCCTTCCTGTCTGTTCCTTTAATCCTCCTTTTACTTTCTGTCCTTCTATGTTTCCTCCCTCCCTCCTTCTTTTCCTTCCTCCCTTCCTTTTCTTCCTCCCTCCCTTCTCTTTCTTTCCCCCTTTTTTTTCTTTCCATTCTAACTTCAACATGACACTGCGTGGCAAAATGTCAAGAATAAGTCTTCTAAGCAAATCTGATCAATACACACAGTCCGAGGAGTGGCTGCCTGGAGAGTGGGAAACTTAGGGAACTAAAGTATCATCATGGAGCAGTGGGCACACAGTGGGACACGGAGCCCCTCACGGCAAATGGGGGTGCTCTGAGCACTTTTTATGGGTATGTTTTACCGCAGAGACAGAGAGGAAACGAGCGAGGTGCCAAGAGGCAGGACCCTACCTGTAATGGGGTGGAGGGTAGCCGGTCGCAGCACAGCTCAGGGTGACTTCCGACTGTGACGAAGCCAAAGGGAAAATGACGTCCTGCGGCTCCTGCGTGAAGACGGGGCGGCTGAAAGGACCGTCGCCCCCATCACCTGGAGAAAGAAAGGAGTCACGCCAGGTGAGAAACCACAGGCTCTCAGCGAGGCCTCAGGCCCGGGGGATGTCAGGTCAACACACACCTAGTCAAGGGCACGTACTTTGAGACAATCTCAGACACGCAGAAAGCATGGGGAGAAGAGTGCAAACGAATGTTTTGAGCCATGTAGAGTAATTTTGCAAATGGATGTCCCTCCTCCCAAATAAATCAGCTTACATGTCCTGCAAGGGTAGTCTTGTGCGTAACCACAACAAAGCCACCCAAATCAGCAAGTTAATGCCGATCCAGATCCAGCACCAGCATCTAGTCTTCAAGTGCCATGTCACCATTTTCCCAAATGAAATCCTTCAAGCCAGTGGATGCCGAGCATCACCCGTTTCATCTCAATGAACGTGGGAAAAACAGGGCGTGCCAAGGGTAGACCAGTACCCGTCCCGGAGGAAAATCAGCTCAAGGAATCCTAGGGAATTTCTCTAAGTTGTTTCGTGCTATAGACACAAAAAGGTGTTGTGTTTGTTTTTTTAAAGAAAAATAAAGAAGAAAAAATAGCATAATATCAACGTAAAAAACAAACAATAGAATGAGTTAAATTAGGAGACTGCAAATGTAAGGAGACAAACTACAACCGCATCTTTAAAGAACTAATAAGTCAATTAGAATAGGCAAGAAACAAAACAGACAACTACTGAAAGTCCAATTACTGACATAAGAGGGTAATTTGAAATAATTAGAATGAATGCGGTTGAAAAGCACAGATGATAAAGCAAATTGAAGGACAGGCAATGAATGAAAAAGACATACGATGACCCCGCATGACGCTCCTTGGTGTCACTGAGCCGGAAGGGTCCCTGCGAGTGGATGGAACACACCCTCCAGGGCCCTCAGAGAGGCACCTGCTGGCTGACTGATGGCCCTCAAGCTAAGAAACACTCTTGGAGGCCAGACTGAAACAGCAAGTCATCTAGAAGACGGAAGCCCAGCCAGTGGCTCAGTGGTTGAGCATCGACCTATGAACCAGGAGGTCACAGTTTGAGTCCAGGTCAGGGCTCATGCCTGGGGTGTGGGCTTGATCCCCAGTGTGGGGTGTGCAGGGGGCAGCTGATCAATAATTCTCTCTCATCATTGATGTTTCTATCTCTCCCTCTCCCTCTCCCTCTCCTCTCTGAAATCAATAAATATATATTTAAAAAAATAAGAGACTGAGGAAATGAGATGAATGGCCGATTTACTAACATCCTGACCAGGAGACAGTGAAGAGGGGTCCATGGTACTCTGAGTGAAAGGGTCACGTGACTGTTACCTCCCACCCAGATGCCTTTTAAATGGAATGACAGTCAACATTCATCCCAAAGAAAAGGAAACTCTCACGGGATGTGACCTAAATGTCTGTTCTGGGAGAAATGACCTAACACTGAAATCCATCAGCGAAGCTCTCAGGCCTCAAGAATGAAGGAGAAATAGGATGCACATAGACTACATCTAGAGAGAAAATAAACACATGTTAGTTTTAGTTGTGGAACAGGGTACAAATGCTGTGAACTCGGAAAACATGAAAACATCAATATAAATACAAAAATGAGGAGCGGGTATGGGAATATAGTGAGAAATGTGAGTGCCAATATTACCTTTCGCAGTCATAGGTAATTACATACATTTACATTTACATATACATGTAAAGTACATATACATGAAAAGCATAAGCTTTTTATATATATACTAGAGGCCTGATGCACAAAATTCATGCAAAAGTAGGCCTTCCTTTTCTCAGCTGCCGGCACTGGCTTCCCTCCGGCACCCAGGACCCAGGCTTCCCTTCAGCCTGGCTTCGTCTGGAAGGTCATCCGGAAGGACGTCCAGTCTAATTAGCATATTATGCTTTTATTATTATAGACTAGTGGCCTGGTGCACGAAATTTGTGCATGGGGTTGTGGGGGAGGGCGGTGTTCCTCAGTTCGGCCTGCACCCTCTCCAATCTGGGACCCCTCGAAGGATGTCCTACTGCTGGTATACAGGGATTGGGCCTAAACTGTCAGTCGGACATCCCTCTCACAATCCGGGACTGCTGGCTCCAGCCGCTCACCTGCCTGCCTGCCTGCCTGATTGCCCCTAACCACTCTGCCTGCTGGCCTGCTTGCCCCCAACTGACTCCCGCCACTGGCCTGCTTGCCCCCAAATGCCCCCTGCCAGCCTGATCACCCCCAACTATCCCCCTGCTGGCCTGCTTGCCCCCAACTGCCCCCCTGCTGGCCTGCTCACTCCAAACTGCCCCCCCAGCTGTCCTGATCACCTCCAACTGACCCCCACTGATGGCCTGCTCATCCCCACTGGTCCCCCTGCTGGTCTGCTTACCCCAATGACCCCTGCCATCCCATCCTGGCCTGATCACACCCCAGCCCCTGATCACCCAAGGTCCCAGCCCCTCCTTTTTTTCTTTTTCTTTTTTTTTTTCAGCGCCTCCTTGAGTGGAGGCCAGGGCCAGCTGGAAGCAAGTATCTAGGATTTATTTATCTTCTACAATTGAAACTTTGTAGCCTTGAGCGGAGGCCAGGGCCTGCCAGGGCAGGCGGGAAGCTTGGCCTCCTCCATTGCCTGGGTAACCCAAGCCTACTGCTTACCCCAGCTCCATGGCTGGCCGCCATCTTGGTTGGGTTGATTTGCATACTTTCTCCTGATTGGCTAGTGGGTGTGGCTTGGTGTAGCAGAGTGATGGTTAATTTGCATGTTTCTCTTTTATTAGTGTAGATGTAATTTTTAAAGCATAAGCACTCTGACCTATTAGTGTTACTTAGTGAATTCTTTATAAAAACTAAGGGGAATCTTTTAGAAAAAAAATTTTTGGTCTTAAATCATTTATTCAAAGTTCAAAATTCTCTTTATTTTTACTTATTTCAACTTAAAATTCAATTGCAATATTAAAAGTAGCATCTATGGTATGATCCCATTTTAATGAAAATATTCTTCTCTGTCTATTCATTAATCTGTCTACATGTTAATCTACCTTCTCTATATTTATATGCACAGAAAGATGGCTGCAATATTTCCTAATTTTAATAATTTTTATGATGAAAAATCATTATATTTGGGTAATTAATTTTTTTTTGCATAGCTTTCCATAGTTTGAATGAAAAGTTAACACACATTGTCCTAGCCTATATAATAAAAGCCTAATGTGCTAAGTGTCCAGTCATCCAGTCCTCCGTTCAACCAATCAAAGCTTAATATGCTAATGATATGCTAAGGCCGCTCAACCACTCTCTATGATGTGCATGACCACCAGGGGGCAGATGCATTGACTGGTAGGTTAGCTTGCTGCTGGGGTCCAGCTGATCGGGACTGAGTGAGATGGGCTGGACACACCCTGGAGCCTCCTCACATCGTCCCTCCCTGGCTGGCCAACCTCCTGTGTCCTTCCCCAGCCCCGATCATGCACTGGTGGGGTCCCTCAGCCTGGCCTGCGCCCTCTCGCAATTCAGGACCTCTCGGGGGATGTCAGAGAACAGGTTTTGGCCAGATCCCGCAGGCCAGGCCGAGGTACCCTACTGGTGCATGAATTCATGCACCATGCCTCTACTGTTAAATAAAACAACTGATTTTTTTTTTAATCATGGAAAGAAATTAGAAGCAAATATATTGATATGGTAATCTAATTTTTGTCAACCTGAATGGCTTGTCTGTTCTTTTTTGCACATTTGCTACAGCTTTAAAATTTCCAATTATGCTCGTCCCCCCCAGAAAAGAAATCCTGGATGAAGTCGGGTGGATTAAGTACAGAGCTCAGTGCCCTGAACACGACAGGCACTCCACAGATGTTCATTCATTTCCTTTCCTTCCCGCCCAGCACAGGAAGTGCTTGCAGACTTCGTGTTCTCTAAGTCGGGAGTGGAACCGGACTGAGTGATGTCTTATATTTGGAAGGTGATTTGTGGTTTTCAAAGGACATTACAAGCACCAATTAAGAGATGAAATCCCTGCGGTCCCCTTGGTGAGACACACATTTCCAATCTCATTTAATTGATGAATTTAAGGCTAATAGAATCGGGCATTCTCTAATTCACTGGCTCACTTGGGAAGACTCAATAGCTTGGTGGTGGTGAGATATGACCTGTTGGTATCTTATTTGTTTCTGGATATTTTTAAAATATACTTTTATTGATTCCAGAGAGGAAGGGAGAGGGATAGGAGATAGAAACATCAATGATGAGAGAGAATCATTGATTGGCTGCCTCCTGCAGGTCCCCTACTGGGGATCAAGCCCACAACCTGGGCATATGCCCTGACCAGGAATTGAACTGTGACCTTCTGGTTCATAGGTCAAAGCTCATCCACTGAACCATGCCAGCCAGGCAATTCCTGGATATTTGTGGTTATCAACACCTTAAAGCAGTGGTTCTCAACCTTCCTAATGCTGCAACCCTTTAATACAGTTCCTCATGTTGTGGTGACCCCCAACCATAAAATTATGTTCGTTGCTACTTCATAACTGTAATTTTGCTACTGTTATGAGTCGTAATGTAAATATGTGTGTTTTCCGATGGTCTTAGGCTCTACAGCAGCGGTTCTCAACCTGTGGGTCGTGAGAACCCCTAGCAGGGTCGCCTAAGACCATCGGAAAACACAGATATTTACATTACCATTCATAACAGTAGCAAAGTGACAGTTATGAAGTAGCAACGAACATAATTTTATGGTTGGGGGTCACCACAACATGAGGAACTGTATTAAAGGGTCGCGGCATTAGGAAGGTTGAGAACCACGGCCTTAAAGCTTGATTCATTGCAGTGAAAAGTCTAGCTTGTCGGTTCATTGTTGGGTCTCTTGTGGTGAACTGTTAGATGATTCTCGGGCTGGAATGAAGCTAGTAAAGCATCGCAGAATTGCCTGGCTTCGTCTACCCTGTCAGAAAGCACGGGGAACATCGGTTTTCTGGACCAGCAAGCTGTGAGCTGTGTAGCTGACCCGGACTCCAACTGAGGGAGGGTCAGTGTTTGCTCCAGGTTGTACTGTGGGTGGTGTCCCCGCCGGTCCTCGGTCCTCAGCCAGGTTTGGGTCCAGGGATGCTCCCCCTGCAGCGCCCCCCAGAGCCCGGCCTCTCCCGCTGGCCGTGTCTCCTAGGGCTGGCCTCTGCTCTGTTTCCGGACCACCTGCTATAGCTGTCCAAGCCCCAGGCTGAGGTCAAGGATGTATGCCCTGCAGTTAGGTTCTAGCGAGGTAATCAATCTCCTTTCTCTCTCCAATTTCCCTTTGTATTTCCAGCAAGTTACAAAAAAAAAAAAAAAAAAAAAAAAAAATCCTCAGGGCGATACCATCTAATTTCCAGGGAAGGGAAAGTAGTTTCAGGGAGGCCCAGTGTGTCACTCCAGAATGAGAGGCAGACCGGTGTCTGACGTTTTCTGATGAGGGGGTATTTGTGAAAAACAAAGTAAATAGATTTAAAGCTGTTCCTTTATTATTTTTTTAAATATGTTTTCATTGATTTCACAGGGAAAGGGAGAGGGATAGGGAGATAGAAACATCAAAAATGAAAGAGAGCCTTAACCGGTTTGGCTCAGTGGATAGAGCGTCGGCCTGCGGACTGAAGGGTCCCAGGTTCGATTCCGGTCAAGGGCATGTACCTTGGTTGCGGGCACATCCCCAGTAGGGGGTGTGCAAGAGGCAGCTGATCGATGTTTCTCTCTCATCGATGTTTCTAACTCTCTATGCCTCTCCCTTCTTCTCTGTAAAAAATCAATAAAATATATTTTAAAAATAAAAATAATTTAAAAAATGAAAGAGAATTCATTGATTGATTGCCTCCTGCACACCCCACACTGGGGAGGAGCCTGCAAGGCAGGCATGTGCCCTGACTGGAAATCAGACCGTGGCCTCCTGGTTCATAGGTCTACTCTCAACCACTGCGCCATGCTGGCGGGGCAAGCTCTCTTTTTTCATAAAAATATTTTTATTGATTTCAGAGAGGAAGGGAGAGGGAGAGAGTGATAGAAACATCCATGATGCGAGAGAATCATGGATCAGCTGCCTCCTGCACGCCCTCCCCTGGGCTCTCTTAATTGAGCCCATAACCCAGGCATGTGCCCTGACAGGGAATTGAATTGTGATCGCCTGGTTCCTAGGTCCATGCTCAGCCACTGAGACACACTGGCCAGGACACGCTCTGTATCACCACGTGACCTTCCCTCCGTAAGCACACGTTTCTCTCCTTTGCCCTGTGGTGTGTGTGTGTGCCCGCATTGGTGTATGTGTGTGGGTGTGCTGGACTTGCATCAGGAAGTGTTGTAAATGCTGCTTTTTTTTTTTTTTAATTTTAGGAGCCTTTCAGTTTTCATGAACTGTAATTGACTGGGAGATGAAACGTCCACCCCGCATAACCTCTCACCGAGAGGGGCTTGAACAGTTCAAGCAGCGGCCCCCCAGCCAATCACCAAGGCTGATTAGCAAGGCCCCAGGGCTGTGCTGGGGACAGCGGGCGCCTCTATCCCTCTCGCAGCCAGAAAATGGATGAGGTTGGAGAGACAATGGTCCAATTAACTGGGAGCTGCCTCAGCATCCTTAATGACCAGCCAGGGATGAATCGGAGAGCCGGACCTGGCCCTTCCCGCGGCTGATGGATGTTGCTGCCGTCCGTATCCATGGTCAATGGCTCTGACGTGACTCATAGCCAATTAAGCTTCTAACCCAAAACCGCCGGTGGGGAGATTCTCCAAGGCAGATGGGGGCGGTGAAGTGGGGGGTCTGAATAACCTCTTGTCTCCCAGACAATGCTTTTGTGTCTTTTGAGCTATAGAGAATCTGGCAGATGAAACAATGGGGAAAGTCGAGTAATGAAGCTAATGATCTCAGCATGCGACCTGATCTCATCAGTGTCCCACGGATTCTTCTCCCTGGGCCCTCGGTCCTCGACAGTCTTATGGGAATGGCGCTGCCTGGGCTGCCAGAAAGGTTCGTGGATGTTCTTTATTTTGGGCTATTTTTGTTTCCCTCTGAATCCCCGAGACCTGCGATAGTGCCTGTGATAATCCCTCGATTCATATTTAAGGAACACATAAATAAATGACAATACAGGTCAGATTCTAATATTATAATTAATGAATTTCCTGTAAAAACCCATCACCGGCCCAGCCAGTATGGCTCCGTGGTTGAGCACTGACCCATGAACCAGGAGGTCATGGTTCGATTCCCCGTCAGGGCACAGGCCCAGGTTGTGGGCGCTATTCCCAGTGTGGGGTGTGCAGGAGACAGCCAATCCATGAGTCTCTCTCATGATTGATGTTTCTATCTCTCTCCCTTCCTCTCTGAAATCAATAAAAATATACTAAAAACAAAAAGCAAAAAAAAAAAAAAAAAATCACCACCAAACTCTTCATTGAGTATAAAGAGTTTAACCTATTTCATGTCCCAGGCCTAAGGGCTTTGCATGAGTCATGTGAGTTTATCCTCAGCACAGCCCTTTTTCTGATCATCAGCAAATATCTTTGAGTGATTCTAGGTTCCAGTCACTGTTAGAGACAGGGATACAGCATGGCACAGACCAGATAAAACCCATCCTCCTCCTGGGCCTGAAAAGAAGAAAGTGGCATCTCCCTTCCCTCTCCCCGCTTTGGAGCAGAGCAGCCCAGCTGTGTGTCTGAGGTTCCAGGGAAACCCAGGTCCAGGCGCAGAGCCTCCTCTCTCCTGTGAGCGCACCGTGGCTGCCCAGCCGGCCTTAGGGGTTGCCCACACCACCTTCCAGGGAGCATTTCAGCCTGATCCCTAAAGCAACAAGAAGATGCTTGCTTCCCGGGTGCTGTTCAGCCCCAGCAAGCGCCAGCTGCTGTGATGCAATGGCCGCCTCTGCGACTCATTCTTTCTGATGGAGGCGCCAAGGTTAAAGGAGAGATTTCCATAACCACAAGCAAATGAACTGGCAATTTTGCATCAACGATAATGAGATGGGGCCATGAGAACCTAACCTTTCATGCGCCTTGTTGCTTGATGATGATGAGCACACTTCTGGCTGGAAAAAGGAATGCGCTGCCTCATGCAAAACCACCTTCTCCAGGGGCTGACATAACGGGTAGGTCCCTGGGTAGAACATAGGGTGTTGCAGGGATGTGTCCCCAACAACGTGGAGGTAGGATTGCTCTAGAGGTGAGAAGAGTGAGATCCAATATAATGAATCGAACCAACCACCTGTGGAGTAGCCAGGGTGTCTAGAAAAATGTGCCCAGACAGGTCTGGAAATACCAGGGTGCTTCGGGGGGTGACCCAAGGAGGTGGAACGGGGGTGGGTCCCACCGAAGGTCCATGTCACCACGAGTGACTCACATGTCTAACTGCGCAGAGGTGTCTGCAGAGACGCGGCGAAGGGGAGTAGGTGGCGTAAGAATGGGGCAGTGTTTTTATGGGGCTCCTCAGGGAGTTAGGTCCCAGCAGGACCACTACCCCAATAACCCTCATGCTTATTGTGCGTTTAAGGGGTGTGAATAGTCTAAATGCTATTTAGTAAAGAATTAAACTGGCCCAAGGAAGTGTCTGCCCATTAGGGGGTAACCTCTGAGTCCTGGAGTGTCCTGTCTGGTGAGAATGTTTGTTGATCTGGGGCCTTGGCCAGCCGGATCCCCTCTGCCAACTGGGATTCCTGGTTTTGCAGGGGGCGGGGTGTAGTGGGGTAGGCCACAGGTGCAGTAACCAAGTCCCCATGACCGAGCCCCAATAAAGGTTGGCGGTGGGGCCTCCCCTTGGGACAGGACGCCTGGAGACTGCCCGTGGGACTCCCTGGACACCACCCTGGGTGCCTCTTCTCCGTGTCCTTTCACTGAATAAACCATGGATGTGAGAATAATGAGGACTCCGCGAGTCCTTCCAGGGAATGACCAAGCCCGAGGGGCTCGGGGGCCTCCTAAACTTGCAGTTATATCGGAAGGGAGGGTGGTCTTGGAGACTCCCCGATGTTGCAGCGCCTGACACAGGTTGTCTAGCACTCCCAACAAGCCCAGGCCCTCTAGGGGGCATACTCATCGCGTCTTTCAGGTGGAAGATGAGGCACCAGGGACTTGTTCTACATCACGTCGCTCAGAGGTAGCAAAGTCAGGGTTTGGTCCCAAATAGTGCGACTGTCAAGGCCATACATCGATCCCTTTGCCATCCTCCCCACCAGCATAGAGATCGCTAAGATTGCAAGGGACGGGGACACTCTACGGCAGCCGTGGGCAAACTACAGCCCGCGGGCCGGATCCGGCTGTTCTATCCGGTTCTGTTGCTCTCCCCTCCGCTCCTTTACTTTGAATTTATATTAGTTCACACAAACACTCCATCCATGCTTTTGTTCTGGCCCTCCGGTCCAGTTTAAGAACCCATTGTGGCCCTAGAGTCAAAAAGTTTGCTCACCCTTGCTCTACGGCCTGACCGTACCTCTAATAAACATCTCTCAAAACTGCAGGACCCACGCTGGCCCACCAGCTTCCTGATCCATTATCCAAGTGCAGTGAGGACAGCGGGCTCAGGAGCTGGCTGCCTCTGAAAAGGGTGTTCGAGTCCCCAGGGGAAGGCCATGCCATGTCAGCCAGGGACACGGGGTGGAGGGATGCAGGCAGGAGCCTTCACTGTGGAACAGTCGGGGGATGGAGGGGGCTGGGGGAGATTTAGGGTACACTAGTTTGAATAATTGCAGCTGCCTTGGGGGTGAGGCTGTTGCTACCTGTCTGGTACCTGTGCTGGGCGGATGAGGGCAGGGGATATAGGCCCAGAGGTGTGGGGCCTATGAGGAGGGCACAGGGGGAGTGGGCCCTGGACTGGTTGGTTTGCCTGTGAAAGACACGCAGCGAGTCCTCTCCTGACCCTGGGAATTGGCTGCCCCGGAGGGTCAGTCTCTCCAAGGTCAGCCAGGTCCCGGATGGCAAAGCATCAGAAATACAGAGCATAAGAAGGTGGGATCGATGCAGGAACCCACTCGGTCAGGTAGCAGGACACGGGGAGTGGGGCACATGTTTCCCGTGGGTCACTTCACCCCCAATGAGGTGACAGCGGATGGTGAAAACAAAGGACTTGTTATGCCTCAAGCACAGATGTGCATGTGCTATAAACAGATGCTCAGATGGACAGGGTGTTAACCCTTCCTGGGCAGGAGCCAAGCGGGCTCCTCTCGGGGGAGATGATGAGGAAACGCAGGCTGAGAAAGACAGCATCCTGGATCATGCATGTGAGGAACCTGGTCACTGCTAAGAAAAGCAATCACTAAAATAAAAACAATATCTGGAAAACAGCCATCTCGATGATGACATAGTCAATTCGTGAGCACAAACTAATACGAGGTGCCCCAGAACCCGTGTGCACACTGGAACAGCTGGTAGCTCACTGCTGCTTCTTTCTTTCCAGCCAGACTGAGCTTTGAACAAAGGAAATTCGTCCTCAAATGCCACTGGAAGTGTGAGAACGGAGTTGACATACAAACACTGCCTTTATCATTATTCCAAGTGTGTGTACATTTTTTTGGGGGGGCACCCTGTCTATTTTTCTAATTGATACAAAAATGTCACATACATTTGCTTCGCAAGGGTTCCTCCGTAAAGACCTGGCCCATTTAGTGCCGAGACAGCCCAGACCCTCACTCCACAGAGAGGCAGATGCTGAGTGTGGCGCCCACCTGCCCGGATGCTGCCTGGGCACCCCCACTTCTGTGAGAGGTGTCCCTCCTTTCCGAAGTCAGCAGCAAACTCAGCAGATGCCTCAGGAGGTGCAGATTCCCACCTTCCAACAGTCTTGGGGGAGCGGGGGGTGCTCGCCCGGGCCGGCTGGTCTTAAATGGCCTCCGCGGTGTTTCTGGGTTCACTGCTCCGTCCTCTGGGTCACACCTTCTGCTGAGCCGAGGGAAGGAGGCCGGCGATGGGCACGCCCTGGCTGGAGCCCAGGTCGGCAGAAGGAAGCCTGGAGGAGGTTAGCACGGAGCTTCTGCAGGAGGACACGTGTTTTTGAGGCATTCCCCTTTGTTTTAATTTTTATTTTTTAATTGAAAAAGGACATGAGAAACTTCCTGGGGCGATGGGAATGTTTATGTCTTGTTACGAGTGGTGGCGTCCTGGTGAGTACATTCATTGAAACTCATTGAACGGAACGCTCACAATCACTGTGTTTTACTGGATGTTAATTCTGCGTTGACTTTTTGACGTGAGTGCCGTGGGAAGGCCGAATGATGCTGTCGGCCTGGGGATGAATGGAGCACTGACCGAAAGTGTATCTAACACATGAAACCCACTGGACTATCACGTTGAACCATGGCGTTCTTGAGAAGATATGGGGGCCCAGAGAGGAAATGGACTTTACAAATATGATCCGGAAGAAGAGAAATACCCATCAAGATCACACATTGACAGCTTCCTGCGTGAGCTTTGCAGATTTCCTATAGCGTGCAATGGCTCGCCCCACCCCGCGAAGAAGGCACCGCGGTGACTCCACTTTTACCTTGCTGAGCAAGGTGAGTGTGGACAGGGTAAGGGACAGCAAATGGTAGAGCTGAGCCTGGAAGCTCTATTTCTGACATCAAAGCCTGTATTTTTATGGAAGTGCAGTTGACATACAACGTGTATGAGTGTTAGGCGTAAACACAGTGGCCGACACCTACCCACCTTGGGATGTGACCCCGGTGACAAGCCAAGCGCCCGTCTGTCACCGAGCAGAGTCACTGCAATGTTATTGCCTCAGTTGCCTAGGCCGTGCGTGACACCCTGTGACATTTATGTTATGACTGGAAGTGTGTATCTCCTCATCTCCTTCGCCTTTTCGGTGTCCCCTCAGCCTCCGCGGCAAACCACCCATCTGTTCTCCGCACCGATGCGTCTGTTTCTGTTTTGTTGATTATTTTGCTCTTTAGATTCCACATGTAAGTGAAAACACACATTATTTGTCTCTCTCTGTCTAACTTACTTCACTAAGCATAATGCCCTCACGCATGTTGTCACAACTGGCAGGCTTTCCTTCTTTTTCGTGGCTGAGGAATATTCCATGGTGCAACTGTGCCACTTCTTCTTCATCTGCTAGTCTCTTAATGGGCAATTGGGTTCCTTTCATACCTCGGCTCTTGTAAGTAATGCCAGGATTAACGCAGACGCGCATGCATAGTTTTAAATACACATTTTTGTTTTCTTTAGACAGATGCCTGCAAATGGAGTGGCTGGGTTGTAGGGTAGTTCTGTTTGTAAGTTTCTGAGGAGCCTCCATACTGTTTTATTGTGACCTGGGGTCGGGGGTTACTTGATGGCAGAGGTGGTGGCCTCTTTCCTGTTCTGTTGGTTTGGCAGGTGTTATTACTTAGTCACAGAGTTCTTTCCCAGTGAGTTCAGCGGTCCCTCAACGGCTCCCCCTGCAGCGGGTACCCAGAGCAGGTTGGAGTCAGCGCCGAGGAGACGATGTACCATCAGCTCAGGCTGAGCTCATCTGAGTGCCCTGCTCTAAAGTCTACGACTGGTGGGCGGATGAGTCCGTCTATTCATTCGTTAAAGGACAATTTATTGAGTGGGAGCGGGATAGACAGGTGAGTGAGGCGGGTATTTTCCCAGATGCAGACTAGCCCTGACCTTGTAGGGCTTAGAGGTCAGCTACATCAAATCTGTATATTGATGCAAAGCAAGGTATACTGTGCTGACTGCGAAGAAGGACGTCCAGAAATGTGCATGCATGCGTGCTTGTGTGTGTGTGTGTGTGTGTGTGTGTGTGTATGTGTACTGGCAGGCAGGAAGCCCACTGCTTTCTCGGAGGTAACTGGATGTTCCCTTTTTCTACGTTTACTTGGAGACTCCTAACGGTATTTGTGACCATTATTTATCTGGCTCATTGACAAGATTAATTTTTGATATTACAGAGCATTTTTAAAAGTTCAATTGATTTATTTATATTTTTTAACCGAAGTCCAGTCCTCAGAGGCCATAGGACAACCAAATGTACAATGAAGTGGCTCATTCTGTACATCCAGTCGTCTTTTACGATTTTTCTAATGTTATTAAAATGTAAACTTTAAAAATTGTTATTACTCTATCAACTTCTGTCAATTCCGAAGGGATTCAATTCTTGCCAATTCCATAAGCAGGCATATAAATCTGTGACTGTTCAAAGTTTTCTATGTAAAGTCCCGTTCTTGCTGGGGGATGGAGTATAGAAAACAGTGCCTCCTCTGAAGTCTGTCAGCCCCTTGGGGAGCAGGGGGGATGCCCAGGTGAGGAGATGGGAACAGGGCCCTTGGTTGTGAGAGGACAGACGAGCCCCTGAGACCAGGAAGGCGGGTCCTTCCCTCCCCGAGGTACGGCTGCTGCTCTCACCTGGGGCTGTTGGGTCATCATTAAGGATTTTGCATGTGTGAGTGTGTGTGTGAGTGTGTGTGTGTGTGCGTGTGTGTAGGTTGATTGTGGATAAATGGCACTTAGACAGGGAGATGAACCAGAGGCCCTAAATGGCCAGTGTCCCCTGGCCTCACAGATTAAGCAAGCAACCCTGAGCAGGACAAAAATAAGTAACACCAAGGATGACAAAACACACACCCAGTTGTACAATCAAAATACTGGTCCTTGTGAAACAAAGCGGCCACTGAAGAAAAAGTAGGATCGTGACTCAGCGCCTGGCATACCTCCTCTGACCAACCCGCATCTTTTTCACTTTAAATTTTCACGTGGTATTTTTCCTACATTTAAAATTACCAACTGGCTGATCATCAATATTAAGCTGCATCATCTTTCTGAATAAATGGGTGGCATTGTCGTTTCATAGAGGAATGTACCACCTTCTCTGGTCAGACTCCCAGTTCCTTGGCTTGCTCTCCGCTGACTGTGACAGCCCCACCGTCCTGCGTCTAGGATGCTCGTTCCGTGAGAAGGACCCTCTTCCTCTGAGGACTGCACATGTCAGTATGACGCTAGCAGCGTGGCATGGGCCTTTCAAAGTCAATGCCTGTGCGTGTAGAATATCCCATCTCCGCCTTTTTAAAAATCACAGCTTTGGCTCACCCATGAAAGAAGAAAAGGGAGCATGCCTGTGAAAATCACGCTAACAATTTCAGGAAGTCACACAACAGTGCGACGAAAATAAAAGGATTGCTTCAGACCGCATTGGACCTAGTGGCTCCCGTGGCCCTGCTGTTCAGCCGCGCCTTGGACAGCAACGCCAGGCCTTCAGTTCTCCAGGTCCTGATTTGGAAAGGAAGACGTGACACTGTCCAGGCACCGCCATTCCACAGGCAAGAACAAGTTTTCACAGATGCGCGGTCCACATTCCAGTCAGATTCCACGCGTAGAGCTGGGACTGAAGTACCATTGGGTGCCACACGCATTCGGGCATAGCTCATCAATTTCCTGTTCTCTTATCCATAGGAGATGTGGGGCAGAGGCTATAAATACATGCACAGCTCATCTAGGAGCTACATTTTTTTTTTGAGGTTAAGAACAAAGAAAACCAGGCAAAATGGCAACAGGAGACAAATGAGCGCTTGCTGTGATTGAAACTAAAACCCCCCACTCAGTGTACCTTTCATCCTCCCATTTTCTTTTTATTTTAATATATTTTATTGATTTTTTTACAGAGAGGAAGGGAGAGGGCTAGAGAGATAGAAACATCGATGAGAAAGAAACATCAATCAGCTGCCTCCTGCATACCCCCTACTGGGGATGTGCCTGCAACCAAGGAACATGCCCTTGACCGGAATCGAACCTGGGGCCCTTCAGTCCGCAGGCTGATGCTCTATCCACTGAGCCATACCGGTTTGGGCTATGCTCCCATTTTCAATTAGTAAAAACTCCACAAGACTTGCTCAGAATGAACTACTGAGTAAAGGCCCATGGTGACCTCGGAAAACGCTACCGCCCCCCTCCACGAGGTCCTCCTCCAGCTCTCTGGGAACAAACACAGTGCCAAGTCCTTGAACTCCAGGACCTCCTGGAAAACGGGGAAGGGAGATGCTCATTGCCTCACCCCCACCCTGATCTTGGCCCATACAGCTCCTGATCGCTCCTGTGTGGGCATGCCAGGCGGGCTTCATTTGTCTCCCTAGGATAAGACAATGAGTAGATTCTTCTACCATTTCTGAACAAAAGTCTTAGAAGAGTAGCTGGAAATAGGAGATATTAATATAACAGGTGAATATAAACTTGTCTTGAAATCATTCCATATATAACGAGTGCCTTGAAAGTATAAAGCTTTGAAATGCAAGGCGAAGATCTTCTGGGGTGGTTTCTATGGTGACAGGAGTGATGCTGGTGGGGTGATTGGGGTGATGGCTGATGGTGGGCAGAGAGGGTATTTGCTATGGAGTGTGTGGAAAGAGCAGAGATGTGTGGACTAGATGAACATTGAATAGTCCAGTGAGTAGTCTTATAAATGTTATTACTGTTTGGATTCTTTGTAAAGAGTTACTCCAAATTAGCAGAATAACATGCTCTCAAATATCCATTTTCCACACCCGTGAATAGCCTGGATGCTTATGCCATGAGGACTTCACATGACACCAACGAATTACAAGGACAGAGGGCCAGTCCCCTGGTGGACACACCTAGCTAGAAAGATGTCACCTCGCAGACCAAAACTGCACACACGTGACACCTGAGACACAGATGGGCACGCATGTTTAGGCGTATACAGAACATGTGTCCCGGTAAGATGCAGCCCAGAAGTGTAGATGTCTGTATGATCAGAATGCTTTAAAAATACATCAACAAAAATAAACTATATATTTCTCTTTTTTTTAAATTTTTTGGTTGATTTTAGAGAAAGAAGAAGAGAGAGGGAGAGAGAGATAGAAACATCAGTGATGAGAGAGACTCATTGATCAGCTGCCTCCTGCACACCCCCTACTGGGGATTGAACCCACAACCTGGGCATGTGCCCTGACCAGGAATCGAACCATGACCTCCTGAGCCACATTGGCCATGCAAAACTCTATATTTCTTGTTGTAGAAACATTTGTTTTTCAATTTTCTTTGTAAAACAAGAAGACATCTCTAAAGAGCAATGATTTGGAACGAATGAAGCAGCTTGCATGACTTGAGGCTGCGCGTGTAACCACGTGTTTGAGAGGTCAGCTCCGCCTCACCTGACCTCTGTCTAGAGAGCAGCTCCCAGCTCTCTGCCTTCGTGGTGTGGGTGGGTGAGTGTGTAGGGGGAGGAGTCTGACTCCGTGTGGCTCTCTGGAGAACATCGGGTCACCTTCAGCGATCTTATCAAAGAAGACAGCACCGCTCCCGCGAGCTGTGAAAATGGAAGGGAATTAGAGAGGATAAAAGGCTCTGGGATGCCAGCATCCAAGGGGAAAAGGTCAGAGAGTGGGCGGGCCGGTGGCCGGTGGCCGGTGGCTGGTGTGAAGCTCCTGTGTTGATTCACAAGGAGCTGCAAATGGCTATGACCTGTGAGCAGTTGTAATAAAGCAAAGTAGGAAACAAAGGCAAGGACATTGTGGAAATGTGGAGGCGTCAACAGGACAATTCTACCACTGGGACGAGAATAATCAACCCGACATGATTATAATAACAGGCTTTGGGGTGGTTGTGTCTGATTGACAAAACATTCAGCAAATAGCAGGGAATTTAACCCTCACCAGGGAGGTAGGTGTTGTCATCCGTACCTCACGGAGATGGAGACCAAGGTGACAACGGTATAAATTTGGGCAAGTTCACAGAACGAGAGGCTACAGGGCTACTGCTGTCTCCTGCGCCTCTAAAGCCATCACTAGGAGCCTGGTCGGCGTGGCTCAGTGGTTGAGCGTCGGCCTGTGAACCAGGAGGTCACGGTTTGATTCTTGGTCAGGGCACATGCCTGGGTTTCGGGCTCAATCGCCAGTGTGGGGTGTACAGGAGGCAGCCAATCAATGATTCTCATCATTGATGTTTCTCTCTCTCTCTCTCTCTTCCTCTCTGCAATCAATAAAAATACGTTTAAAAAAAGAAAATAAATGCTATTAAGAAATAAATAAAACCATCACTAGGACATCGTGGGACCTCCATAAACATTTGCTGAAGGCGTAGGCTGGCCCTTCAGCCTGCTTTTCCAATTCCAAGTCTGATGTTCTTACTGGCTCTCTCAAAAGCGACAGTTCACCCCCTGAAATCACTCCAGGGTGCTTCCCAGCTCTGTGGCTGCTCCTTCCTTCTCACCGTGACCTGCTCCGTAGTCTCCCCCAGCCACTCTCTTCGCCTCACCGGCCTGACAGGTGTCTCTCCTCCCATCCATGCCACTGTCCTTCTTCGTACTGTAGCGGGAGGACTCCCCCTTCACCATGGCCCCAGCACAGCCTCATCCTCTCTGTTCCTCAGTGTCCACTTTTGTTCTAAACTCTTCTGCCCACAGATGGATGAAGGGGCTCATGGCCAGACCCCAGATCTAGTTCTCTTCCTCCTTCCCTGCAGGAAAGGGCCCCGATGAAGCCGAGGATGCCTCACCCACCCGAGGCCCTCAGCATCTTGCTTCCGCTCCCCTTCATGCACAGGGCCATGCCAAGGCCCATGTCCCGCCTGCAACCACATCCCAGATCGACGCCCATCTTGCATCGCGGCAACCAGATCCCTCAACCGGGTATCGGCTTCTGTGCTGTGGTGACTGTGACGGCCTCTCACCTCCCATTCTGTCCGCAGATTCACACTGAGCAGCCGGGGCGTCTTTTCAGTTCACAGGTTTGTTCATGATTGTTGTTCCTCTCCCCCCACGCCCCCCGCCTCCCCCTCCAGCTAGAGACCCTTCCATGTCTACACCATCCTTACACAAAGGGGAAACGCCTTCTAATTGGTGAAGGGACTTCCCAAGCCCCTTGTGTGTGGTCCCTCCCCCTCAGCCTCATCGGTCTTTTTCCTGTGACCATCCATGCCCTCTGTGACCATCCATGCCCTCTGTGACCTTCCCCATGCCCTCTGTGACCTTCCCCATGCCCTCTGTGACCATCCATGCCCTCCGTGACCTTCCCCACCTCCATCTGTAACCTTCCTCATGCCCTCTGTGACCTTCCCATGCCCTCTGTGACCTTCCCCACCGCCCTCTGTGACCTTCCCCACTGCCCTCTGTGACCTTCCCCATGCCCTCTGTGACCTTCCCCTTGCCCTCTGTGACCTTCCACATGCCTTCTGGGACCTTCCCCACCACCCTCTGTGACCTTCCCTATTGCCCTCTGTGACCTTCCCCATGCCCTCTGTGACCTTCCCCATGCCCTCTGTGACCTTCCCCACCACCCTCTGTGACCTTACCGATGCCCTCTGTGACCTTCCCCATGCCCTCTGTGACCTTCCCCATGCCCTCTGTGACCTTCCCCTTGCCCTCTGTGACCTTCCACATGCCTTCTGGGACCTTCCCCACCACCCTCTGTGACCTTCCCTATTGCCCTCTGTGACCTTCCCCATGCCCTCTGTGACCTTCCCCACCACCCTCTGTGACCTTACCGATGCCCTCTGTGACCTTCCCCATGCCCCCTGTGACTTTCCCCACCGCCCTCTGTGACCTTACCGATGCCCTCTGTGACCTTCCCCACGCCTTCTGGGACCTTCCCCATGCCCTCTGTGACCTTCCCAATGCCCTCTGTGACCTTCCCCATGCCCTCTCTGACCTTCCCCACGCCCTCTGTGACCTTCCCGATGCCCTCTGTGACCTTCCACATGCCCTCTGTGACCTTCCCCACCCAACCTCTGTGACCATCCATGCCCTCTGTGACCTTCCCCATGCCCTCTGTGACCTTCCCCATGCGATGCCCCTCTGTGACCTTCCCCATGCCCTCTGTGACTTTCCCCACTGCTCTCTGTGACCTTCCCCATGCTCTCTGTGACCTTCCCCACCGCCCTCTGTGACCTTCCCACTGCCCTCTCTGACTTTCCCCACTGCCCTCTGTGACCTTCCCTATACCCTCTGTGACCTTCCCCATGCCCTCTGTGACCTTCCCCATGCCCTCTGTGACCTTCCCCACCTCCCTCTGTGACCTTCCCCACTGCCCTCTGTGACCTTCCCCATGCCCTCTGTGACCTTCCCCATGCCCTCTGTGACCTTCCCCACTGCCCTCTGTGACCTTCCCCATGCCCTCTGTGACCTTCCCCATGCCCTCTGTGACCTTCCCCACTGCCCTCTGTGACCTTCCCCATGCCCTCTGTGACCTTCCCCATGCCCTCTGTGACCTTCCTCACCACCCCCTGGGGCCTGGGAAACCTGGAAAGTCCCTGAGTTACAGCTAATGATGTCTGTCTGGGGTGGAGTCCGCCCTCCGGCATAGGAAACGGTTGAACCTGAAACTCTGTCCTCTGTGTCTGTGTATTGAGAGACACGATTCTTCTCCCGCCTCTGGGAGGGCACTGCACAGGGTCGCAGGCCCATCACAGGACATTCAGGGAATGTCTTTCGTCGTGGTCACAGGAGAGATGCGCACACCTGCTAGTGCTACCTCTGGCCGGAGAAAACGAACAGGGGGCTCTTCGGGGACTAAACAAAACCCTTGTAAAAGTGAAGGTATCGTGTGGGTCCCAGCGAGATGCTCGAGGCCGAGACGGGCAGAGGCCAGAGGACCCACTCTATAAAGGACCGTGTCATTAGTCAGTGCTCGGAACCTGCGAGGCGGCACAGGGAGAGCCTCGAATGAGCAGGAAGGGAGGTCGCAGCAGAATTTCCTCTGACCGCCCTTTCCTCAGGTGTCATGAGCCCCTGGTGGGGCAGCAACAACGCCCTGCGCCCAGAGCATCACAGACCATGCGACGTGAGAAGGAACTGAAAACGCCCAAGTCCAGCGTGTGAGTGTGCAGATGAAGGAACTGGAGTCTCAGACGGGACGCGGTGGCCCTGGTGGCAGAGGGCGAGGAGCAGGGAGGCTGAGAGGGTAACGCCAGGCCCATGTTGCTAGGAGACTTCCCGAGCCGCTTCATTCCCATCCAGTGTCCAGGGCTTTGGAGATGCCACAGGTGCCTCCACTTTGTCAACCACAGAACAGAAAGAAGCTGAAAGCAAGCTAACCGATCAAACAATAAAGGAGGCCCCCATGGAAACTCGCAGGTGGCCAGGGAGGTGATGGAACCCCCTTGTTTTGGGGTTGGAGAGATCGGGGTTCAGATCCCATCGCTCTCCTGTATCAGCCGTGTGACCCTGGCAGGAGCTTCACTTCGCTTTGCCGGGTTCCTGTGTCTGACATGGGATTAACCACGCCTGTTTCCCTGGGAGGTTTGAGAATTAAACGGAAGATTCCTGTAACGCGCTAGCACCTCACTGGGCACAGGCTGGACAGTTTAAGGAAGGCGGCTGTTGCTGGTGCTGTCACACTGCGTCCATGCGGCCGGCCAGGTGATCTAAGAGCGTTTACCGAAGGCAGTGGTCGGCAAACTCATTAGTCAACAGAGCCAAATAGCAACAGGACAACGATGGAAATTTCTTTGGAGAGCCACATTTTTTAAACTTAAACTTCTTCTAACGCCACTTCTTCAAAATAGACTCGCCCAGGCCGTGCTATTTTGTGGAAGAGCCACACTCAAGGGGCCAAAGAGCCGCAGGTGGCTCGCGAGCCGCGGTTTGCCGACCACGGACCTAAGGGCTGGATTTCAGGATGAAAGAGCAGAGATGGCCAGGCCAGTGTGGCTCAGTGGATTGCGTTGCAACCTATGAACCAGGAGGTCACTGTTCAATTCCAGGGCAGGGCACATGCCGTGTTTCTGGGCTTGATCTCCAGTAGGGGGTGTGCAGGAGGCAGCCAATCCATGATTCTCTCTCATCATTGATGTTCCTATCTCTCTCTCCCCCTTCCTTCCTCTCTGACATCAATAAAAGAAAATATTAAGAAAAAACAGAAGCAGCGATGGGCAGTGATGGGCACACCTGGGGTGATGAGTGCCCACTGCAGAGAAGAGACAAGATAGCATGCAAGGACTGCCCACCACGACAGTGAGGAGTCCAGTGCTTGGAGAGAAATTCTTAGCCATGTCCTCCCGGAAGGTCTGCCTGAGGAGATGGCCCCGCGGGCAGGGAGGCCCGAGGGGAGGCCCTCCAGGTGGGAAGAGCAGGAGGTTAAATGCGCAAGGGCACGGAGTCGATCCAAGTGCAATAGGCCTGGCCCCACGCCCTCTCTCTGTCCCGCGAGCAGAGACCTTGGCCTGACCCGTCCCCGGCCTCAGATCTTCCCCTCGTGTGATTGCTGCCTCTGATGATGGATGGCCGGCTGGGCGCTGGCCGACTCGCAGCCCGCAGGCCGGCTGCCTCTAAATCATCTACAAAGAGATGGCTGGCTCCTAGCACTTCTGCTGAGAGAAACCTGTCTCGCTCCGAGCGCAGGTGAGATGCTTACCACAAAGTCTGACTGTGGTCTGTGACCCTCTGGGACACAGTTGGTGCAGGTTTTTAGGAGGATGGTTCGCATTTCAAAAGCATGGATTACATGGTGAGATACACACACACACACACACACACACACACACACTCACACACATTAGGTCCCTGCGGGCTGTCTCCACCTCCCACAGGAATTCCTGAATGCCAGTGGAAAGGGTCCATGTAGGTGGGCAGAGTGTTGGCTCAGGTGGGACAATCTGGGAGATCTGTGTACCTACAGTACATGCTGTGACTTCATCCACCTCATCTCAGTTTCTTTTTTAAAAAAATATATTTTTATTGATTTCAGAGAGGAAGGGAGAGAGAGAGAGAGAAACATCAATGATGCGAGAGAATCATGGATCAATCGGCTGCCTCCTGTACGCCCAACACTGGGGATGGAGCCCGCAACCCTGGCACGTGCCCTGATGGGGAACTGAACCTCGACCTCCTGGTTCATACTTGGATGCCCAACCACTGAGCCACACCGGCCAGGCTCATCTCAGTTTCTTCATGGGGAAGTTTGGCTGTCAGGATTAAATGAGATAATGCGTATAGGCTTCTTAGAGGCCGGTGCATGGTAGATGATTAATCATTGTTGCCCTTTTGTCTTAGCTTCCTCCTTCCTAATACACAGTTTTTATGTTTAAAGCCTGTCTTTGTTTTTAAGTTTTTATAACCAGTAATGGCCGGAGCCAACGTCAATCATCCTGTGTTTTGGGAGACCCTCAGAAACCGCTGAAAGAGTGAATTGGGGTTCAGAGAAGTGAAAAGTACTCTTTTGAAGCCCCTCTGAGGAAGCAGGTGCAGAGTTAGGAAGGAGAGAAGCAGAAAGCTCATGCAGTTACTGCTCTCAGAGCTCAGAAGCGGGTGAGTCTGAGGGGAGATGCTCCGGAAGCCGCCGGCGATCTCCATGGACTCGCGGGGCCTTGCACCTCTGCCCTTCCACTTCTCCAGCTGCACAGGGCGGCGATCAGCCCGCCCGGCCCCCCGCCGGCACCGAGGACGCAGGGCAGGTCAGACGCTTTGTAAACCAGAAGGCACAAGGCGCGGGGTGTAACTCATCGAACATGAAGGGTCAGTTTTTATTTTCCCTTTAGAATTGAGCACTGTGACTGCGAGCTTATTCATGTATTTGTTAACGCTCAGCCAAGAATACTTTTCCCACTGAAGTTTAGAGAGAGTAGAAGGGAAGAGGGAGACAGAGAGAGAGAGAGACATACAACAATGTGATAAGAACACAGCCATCAGTGGCCTCCTGCACTCGCCCTGACCGGGGCCAGGGATCGAGCCAACAACCCAGGTGTGTGCCCTTGACCAGGAATGGAACCCAAGACCCATTGTCGCTCTAACCATGGAACACACTGGCCAGGGCTCACTTATTTTCAACAAAAATAAATAATCTATCGTCCTCAGAATGAGAATATGTTTGAGAAGGGGGACCTCTTCTTAAGCACAGGTGTAGGAATGATAAAATTCCTCTTCATGGACGAGAGGTGAGGAGAAAGGGAACTTATTTGATGCTTGGAGGATTGTTGCGAGTAGACTTGGGAATGTGGCTGAGAAAGGCTGGGCGTGGGTTCAGGAGGAGAACCCAGGTCAGTGCAGGTGCAGACACTCGTACGAACAGAGACGTGGGACTGAGACAGGCCTTGCGGGGGTCTCCTAGGAGGACAGCCCGTGATGAAGGACCCAGGAGGGAAGAAGGAGGGAAGACGTGGCTCAGGACGCAGGTTGGATTGAATTAACTGGCGAACTTTCAATGTTTGTTGAAGGAAATTGAATTTGGATGCTTGATTAGACGGTTTGAACAACGTCCCAGAAGACGGGTCTGTCACAGGGTAATGGCAACATCGGTGTCTTCATGAAGGTTCGTCTGCGTGGGAGTCTGAGTCCATACACGACATCCTGGGAAAGACACAGGGGATGTCTTGGAACAGGGGACACCTAGGAAGCTTCTAGAAGAGTCTTGGGGACAGGGAATGGGGGTTGAGTTAACCGATAACCCTGAGGCTGAAAAGGAATGAACGGATACACCTTGAGATAAAATACAACCTAAACTACAACGTGAGCTCCCCACACCCCATGTCCTCACGAACACCTCATCTGCACACACACACACATCACCTCCGGATGCTGACACAGCAGAACATGGTTCCCACATTGTTATCTGCCCCGAAACACAATGTCATTTAGGGTTTCAGGACCAAGGACGGGAGGAAGCGTTGGTGATCCGGGAACCACCTTCTCAGCATTTCTGAAGCAGGCCGTCTCCCTTAGACACGACCAGGGTGTCACTTGACTTAAACACACCGCGGGCGCCGCGGGCCTACGGGCGCTGTGATGCTAACAATCCATCTGAAGGGGGCTGGCGGCTGAGTGCGGCTGTGTTGGCGCGTGTTCAATATTCATCCCGCTCGTCCCGGGGGGCCATCCGTTACGTGCCCCTGGGATCCTCAGCAGAGCGGCTTGATGAGGGCGCCGATCTGCAAGGTCGGCTGTGTGATCCATCACCTTCTCTTAAGAAAAACGGCCCCTTCTTGCGGCTTTCTCTCTCGGGGAGTTCATTTACTCTGGGGCTCAATCCAGTACAAGGCTGTGTTTGAGGGAGGGACATCCAGGCGGCCCTGCGTACATCCATGCCCCGGCTCCCCAGTCCTCGGGTGGTGAGGATGGAGGAGGCAGGGTGGTGCCAGACTCCCTTTCCGGCTGGACCGTTCGGGAAACCGCAGGCTGTGTCAACGTGAGGACAAACAGGTTTTATTTACTTTTTCCGGATGGGTATACGCCCCCAAAGCAACTTCATTTGCGTCTTAAGAATCAATGACTGTGGGAGACGTTCTGAAAGGAATAAAAGTGCTTCTGTCAATAGACATGACATGCAAATGGTTCAGGAAAGTCTACTTCCGAGTCTCGTCTCAGTGTAGTCCGGAGAGTAATTAAGGTGGTGGGGAAACCGTCTCCGGAAGCCCAGACGAGGTCCCACCTGGTCAGGAGGCCCACGGAGGCCTGGGTGCCGCTCGGCCCAAGGATGCACTCGGTGCACAGCCACCACCTTGAAGGAGTCGGTTTATCTGGGAAAAAGCTAAGTGGCATCCTGAATCACCAGGACTTCAGGACTGACCGGGGGTGTTCAGTCCGTAGTCTCAGCAGGGGTTCTCAAACTTTTTAAACAGGGGGCCAGTTCACTGTCCCTCAGACCATTGGAGGGCCGGACTACAGTTTAAAAAAAAAAACAACTATGAACAAATTCCTATGCGCATTGCGGGCCCGGGACAAGTCGGCTGCTAAGCAGGACAGGCAGCGGCACCCGGCGGGCCGGATCAATGTCCTCGGCGGGCCGCATGTGGCCCGCGGGCTGTAGTTTGAGGACGCCTGTTTTACAGGATTCGAAGGGAGGGGCTCAGCCCACACCAGAACAAATACGCTGATAATCCACTTACCAAACGCATGGGCCAAGAGGCCTGTTTAAAACGCTGCCATTTAGCCAGCCCGGTGTGGCTCAGTGGTTGACCATCTGCCCATGCACCAAAAAGTCACCGATTCCATTCCCGGTCAGGACACATGGCCCGGTTTCAGGCTCGATCCCCAGGAGGGGGCGTGCAGGAGGCAGCCGATGAGTGTTTCACTCACATCCACGTTTCTATTTCTCTCTCCATTTCCTCTCAACTGTCCTCTCTCTCTAAAAAAAAAAAAAAAAAATCACTAAAAATACCCCCCACAAAACACATATTTTTTAAAACTACCATTTAAACAATAGGGTTTTATTAAAATGGTAGTTAAAAGCGAACGTGTTAGGCAGGAATTCTTATGAATACAGAATGTCACGGAAGTAAAATGCATCGTAACGAGTGATGTGCACCCTCTCTTGTTATGTCTGAGTCTGTAACACCAGCCTATGACCTTCAGGATGCCCTCAGGCAGAATGTCCATGCAGCCTGGGTTTGAACTCCTGCCATCTCTGAGCCTAGACACCTCATGACATGTACAGCACACGCCATAACATGGAGAGCATGTGATTTAGCTATCATTTTACCTTATTAGTCAAGTGCTTAGTTAACGTTTAGAAACTCACATTTTAAAAAAAATATATTTTTAATGGTTTCAGAGAGGAAGGGAGAGAGAGAGAGAGAGAGAGAGAGAGAGAGAGAGAGAGAGAGAAACATCAATGATGAGAGAGAACCATTGATTGGCTGCCTCGTGCATGCCCCCTACTGGGGTTCAAGCCCACAACCCGGGCATGTGTCCTTGACCAGAATCGAACCTGGGACCCTTCAATCCCCAGGCTGATGCTCTATCCACTGAGCCAAACCAGCTAGGGCAGAAACTCACCTTTTTAATGATTTGAACTTGAAATCTGCCTGTAATGTCTCAAATTTTACATAAAATGTCAAAAATGTAAAGAAAGAACAGCATCTGGACTATTCTGAGCCTTTGTCCACGATGGGGAAATTGAACAGTTAACCACATCATTAAAGCTTGGGTTACCCCCTACCCCACCCCGGGGACCTTCTAACATCCACAGGATCCGACCCCGCACGCCCCCAGCCCCTGCTTCACACCCATCACGCCTGGGCCAGCCACTCTGGCTCGTGTTTATTTATGAGTAAAATATCTCCCCATGAACTCTCCCCGTGCATTGTCTAAAAGATAAACAATGGCCTTCGCGTTGTAAGTTTCTCTTCCCTGGCCACCGTGGTCCCTGCATTCATTGTTCTACTAACACCGTGTGTTTTTCTACGGAACGCCTGTCGGTGGCTCAGAACCTTGGGCTAAAACCACCCGTGGGAGCCTCATTAAACCCCTGATGCTTTTTCTTCCTTCCAGGGGAAACTGTGCCTCTTTTCACTCCTTTTTGCTCTGTTTCCCATTCCCAGCAGGGAGGAGATGCTGATCCCAGTTTCTATTTTAACTCAACCTCAGCATCTTCCAAAATTTGCATCAACAAACGTTCTGATGTATAGAAGACCGGATTCTTCCATCGTGAGGGACAGCGTCTCAGCTGACGTCAGCCTCCAGGGGACCGGGCCACCCGGTGGGCTTGGGTCACTTAAAGTCCCCAAGGTCAAGTCAGAAACGGAGCCTCCCCTCGCTCCCGCGGGAATTCCCCCTTCAGGCCGCCTCCCCGCGCTGGGGTCCTGGGTGCCGCCTCCCGCTCCCCGGGACGGCACGCAGGGGTGCCTCTTTGTCATCTCATCTTAGCAAAGTCCCCAGGTGTTTGCCCAGATAGGACACATCTGGAACCCGTCAGTGTGGCGCGGGGGCGTCACATGTCAGCTGGCTGACCCATGAGGTCGGCCCACCCACGGGAGCCACAAAGCCTGACGGAAAAGAGTGGCTCCCCAATCACATCGAAGATTCTTCCCAGAAGCGAAAGGGACAGAAGGTCGCCAACAACACAGCAGATGTCACCTGCTCCCTACTCTGCTACTCAAGCAGCAACTTGGATTTATTTCTCTGTTGCAATTATTCTCTTAAATATGTTTATATTGATTTTTCTTAGAGAGGGAGGAGGGGTGAGGGAGAGAGAGAGAAAAACATCAATGTGAGAGAGAAATATGGATCAGCTGCCTCCTGCACACCCCCCACTGGAGACTGAGCCTGCAATCCGGGCATGTGCCCCGACGGGGCATCGAACCTGCGACCTCCATGCAGACACCCAAGGAACCGACGCACACGGCCAGGGCTCTCTGTCTCCTACTGGTTTCTGTGTTGAGGCTGCGAGATGAAGAGGGGAGGGACCAAGGCCCCGTGTGGCTGCAGGCGAACATCCAGCTCGGTGCCCGGCCCGTCTGACGTCCTGAAACTCACCTCCTGACCGGAGGAAACGCCTCTCTTTCGTTTCTTTGATAAACACGTACAGCCCCTCTGCTGGGTCATGGAGAAGCGGCAGCAAACCCTGCAGGAGGAAATCCCTGTCCTCGTGGAGTTTACATCAAATGGGCCTCGTTCGAAACTTTTCAATATTACCACCGTCCCATCTCTAAAACCATCACCTCATAACCCGGGGCAGTGGCGTAGGACAGTCGGGACCCATTCCTCCTCGGAAGAACTTAGGTGACTGATTTTGTTCTCATTGACGAGAATCCAAACAAGACCAACAACACTGAGACTCGTTCATTCGTTCACTCACTCATTCAACAAGTGTCTATAACTCGGGCCCTGTGCCAGGAGGAACACGCCCCCTCCTGGTGTATACTCCGGTGAGGAAGAAACACGGTGTGTTAGTTCCTGTGGCTTCTGTAAAAATGACCACGGCGCGGTGGCTTAAAACAACACGCGTGTATTTTCTCACAGTTTCATGGGTCCGAGGTCCAAAAGGGGTTTCCCAGGTGGGAACCATGCTCTCCCCAGGGCCGCCCCCCTCCCCTGCCTGCTCCCCTGCCTGGTCCACCATCTAGCTTCTTCGGCCCCCACTCCCAGCTCAGGGTCCCTTCCTCCACATGAGGGTCAGCAGCCTGACCTCTCCATGTCCCTCTCAGCCTGGATTCACACGGCCTCTGCCGGCCTCTCCCCGCCTCCCTCTGTGGAGCTCCCAGCCAGAATCCCGGGCAACCTACCCAGCCCACGGTCTCCAGCTTCATCACCGCTGTCTACTCCGTGTGGCGGTTTAAGGTAAAATTCACGGGTCCCAGAGTTTAGGAGCTGGCTCTTTTGGGGGGCGATGACAGCCTATCACACATATCCATGAACTAATTAAAAAGTATAATTATTAACAATAATGCTTCTTAATGAAATGGGCCTTGGTTTTCTTCTAATAGTCTAAAAATACCAAAATAAAATAGTAAGACTTTTAAACACTGATCATTTGAAAAATGTCCCAGAATCATATGCCCGGATGATTAGGATTCCGAGTCAAGGTTCAAAGGCCAGTGTCTACAGTAAAAGTGCTAGAGAAGTTGTACATTCACTTAAAAAATAAAACAGGAGGCGCGGTTGGGGGTACAATTTGAAGTGGCAATTTAGAGTGTGGGCAGATTGAAAATGTCAACGTTTTGAAGATCAGGGTAGGGAAAATAGGAAGAAAAAAGCACAATAGCGAAAAGACTTGGCCTTTCAGGATGAATAAAAAGCACGTTTGGGGAAATCAAAGATATACCTTTGCATAGAAATAGGACTTGATCATTGGACAATATAATTAATGTAATTTTATAAACTAACGTAGTAACTGCAAGTAGGGAGCCAGCCTGGAACTCTCTAAATCAACAAACAGATGTAAAGGGATTCGCTCTGTGTAAGTCGCCGGTTTCCTCACCTCTGAGCAGCGTGCAGCTAAGAAGATCTTATTCAAATAGCTGCGGCTTTTAAAAAAAAGGGTCCGACTTGTACGCTCACAAGGAAATTATACACCAAGGATATACAATTATTTTTCCGCTTTAGAATAAAGCAAAAGGACATGTTGAATCACATTCGATTTGAATAAATAAAAATTAACAAAGAACTGGAGAATGTCTCAGATCTGATAGGTGTTCCGAGAACAGTAGTATATTTTAATTAAACACAAAAGGTCTTTTAGAGATACGATGCTGATTCAATATGCATATTTAAAGGGCAACATGCTAAATTTTTACAGACTCTGGAACTGGAGTGTAGGAATAGAATTCTTATTCACACATGGAAAATGGGCGACTCTCTCTTTTTAAATCAATTAACAAAAAAGGGCCGTTATTCTTTGACTTTGATTCTTTGTTGCAGCGTTGGAAGTGACAGAATAACTTTGGATAAATATGACGGTAGCCTTTCTGGCCGCTGGGTTCTCAGTGGTAGAAAATATCTTTATCTGTAAGGTTTTCTGATTCCAGTGATTGATTTCTGCATATTTTAGCATTTCCATAGCTTTTAAGATCAGTATATCTTTCCACTTCTTGGAAATGCTATTCAGTAGATTTGCTCTTACAATTACTGTGTTCCTGGTCTGTAAGTGATTGTTTGCTCCTGGGTTTCTCCCAAAATGTTATGAATACACTAGAGGCCCAGTGCACAAAATTCGTGCACTGGTGGCGGGGGGTGGGGGGTCGGTGTCCCTCAGCCCGGCCTGCACCCTCTCGCAGTCCAGGAGCGCTTGGGGGATGTCCGACTGCCAGCTTAGTGACGGTCCTCTTGCAATCCAGGACCCCTCACTCCTTACTGCCCGCCTGTGCACTGCTCCTTACCACTCAGCTCGCTGCTCCTTAGCACAGCCGTGGGGGCAGAAGTCCACCACTGCTGCGCTCGCCAGCCGTGATCCTGGCTTCTGGCTGAGCGGCGTTCCCCCTGCGGGAGCGCACTGACCACCAAGGGGCAGCTCCTGCATTGAGTGTCTGCCCTGTGGTGGTCCGTGTACATCACAGCGACCAGTTGTCCCACTGGTTGTTCTGCCCTTCAGTCGATTTGCATATTAGGGTTTTATTATATAGGATGGAAATCAACAGGGCCCAGGGCCCAGCTGGTGGAAGTGCCCAGGGCCCAGCTGGCCCGATAGGAGGAGGGCTGTTCTGACATTCAGAGGACCCAGCCCATGCCCACGCTTCGTGACAGCTCACACAGGTAAGACGACTGAGAACAGAAGGCTATGATCTTCACAGACTGTGGCTGGTTAGTGACCAAGGCAGACGCTGTCACTCCCTTTACTGTTCCCAGGCCCCCTCTTCAGTGTCACTTTGCAGTTTCTGTCAAGGGATGGGACCTACGTCCCGACCCGTGAATCCGGACTGGCCCTGTGACTTTTACTAGGTCCTCGTGACTAGGAGAAGGCAGCAGCAATGACACTGCCTCAGTCACAAGGCTCCACATCAGGAGACCTTGCACACGTCTGCTTTCTGTCGGAACCCGGAGCACGCACCGTGTGAAGGAGCGCAGACTCACAGAGGATGGGGGACGCTGGGACCAGGGCGGTGGCAGCACAGGTGTCTCAGCTGAGAATGTCCTGGACCAGCCAGGCCCCGGATGACCCAGTCGCTGACCGCAGACGCAATGCACCCCAGCAGAACCAAAGCACAGCCCAGTTGAGCCCATTTTAAATCGTCACTTTTCGGACTTGTAAACTAAATACATGGTTATTTGTTCTTTTCATCCATGCAGATTTGGGGTGATTTGTTACAAAGCAAAAGCTGACTGATACACAGACATTGTTATATTTAGCTTGGACAAATCAATGTATCATTGAAATGGAAAGAAAAACTTCAAAAGTTAATTTAGTTCTGATATAACATTCTATGTCACTGTTTCTTCTATATAAACATAGCTTTTTTCACCACACCCAATTCTAAATATATATGTAAATTTTAACTTCGGAAAGAATTCAGTATAAAGGAAATGAAAAGGAGCTAGTCTTCATTGCTTATTGATGACAAAATTATTTAATCATATTCTTTTCTATAAAAATTTAATATTTGACCATTTATAATTAAAATAATCTTAGTTCTGTTTAAAAAATAGCACTTCATACATTATTAAAGGATTAAACTCCCTGGATTAGCCATAGAGATTCACTTCACAGTTTTATCACTTAGTCATTCAAATAATGTGTTACACATTTGCAAACTGTGTCACTTATAGAAAAAAAAAATGAAACGCCAATAGATTATCAATCAAATTTTATAGCAATAGAACATGCTACCTGCGCAAGCATTGATGAGTGGCAGCAGAATTACCAGTTTCCATAGCAACCTCATTGCCACTTTCTGAAGTCGAAGTTTCTCATAAACTCAGCAGGAAAGAAGGTCTGCTTTCCAGTCAGAATCCCCAGAGTCTGAAAGAAACAGAACTGCCATGAAATGACAAATATACCAACACACGTATTTTAAAATATACATTAATTGTTGCATTTTTATGTAACGTTAAAATGTCATTACCCAAAATAAAGCAATTAAAGTTCTATGTTTTACATAAGTGTATATTTGGCAAAGTTTCATAATTTTGGTTCACACCTCAGATATACATTTCATTTGCCATCAAATTTGCTATAGCAGTTAATGAATTGGAATGAAGTTATATTTATATTGAATGTATTCCATGTGGATTAAAACTTTTGTTAGTATAATTTTAAGTCCAGTGTTTTGAAAATGTTAAAGAAAATTAAAAACATAATCAAATAACTACTGCAATTTTGTTGTTGGTTTTTATTTTTGATTTTACACCATTAGACATGAGATAAAATATTGCTCACATATATATATGTATATACACTGAGTGGCCAGATTATTATGATCTCTGAACGCATAATAATCTGGCCACTCAGTGTGTATGTGTATATATATTAGAGGCCCAGTGCATGAATTTGTGCATGGGTGGGGGTCCGGCCAGCCTGGCCAGGGGGAGGGGACATGGGCGGTTGGCCGGCCTGCCTGCTGGTCGAACTCCTGGTCGAGGGGACAATTTGCATATTAGCTTTTATTATATATAGGACCCCACCCATGCACGAATTCATGCACCGGGCTATATATATATAGAGAGAGAGTGGCCAGATTATTATGCGTTCAGAGATCATAATAATCTGGCCACTCAGTGTATATATACAGTGATTTTATACATTTCTTGTTTTTTTTTAATATTTCTATCAACATAAATGAAAACAACATCAATAGTGTTTTTATCAATATTGTTGAGAATATGTTCATTAGAAAACATTAAATCTATTAACCAATGTCACCCCAATAAATTGAATAAACAAAAATAAATAAGATTAAAATACCCCTTTAATTTATGAAAAATAAAGAAATCACTTTTCCTAAAACATAACTCATTATATTAGAGCAGTGGTCAGCAAACCGCGGCTGGCTCACGAGCCGCGGTTTGCTGCTCTGTTGACTAATGAGTTTGCCGACCACTGTATTAGAGCATTGTGTAATACTAGTGCCCTGGTGCATGGATTCATGCACATGGAAAGGATATTAACTAGAATGGGACTGGGCAAGACAGGCTGGACATGCCCTGGAGCCAACCTCCCACAGTCCCTCTCTGGCTGGCCGCTCCTGGGGCAGTGGTGCAGCTCGAAGGGTGTCTGCAGAGTGAGCAGGGTCCCAACAGCAGGTGGGGTCCCTCAGCCTGGCCTGTGGGGATCAGGCCGAAACCGGCTCTCTGATATCCCCCGAGGGGTCCCAGATTGTGAGAGGGCAGTTCTCAGGTGATGCACCCTTGAATCAGGCTCTCTCCTCTCTGGTTCCGGGGTGTGTCACCCAAGAACCACTGCTGCCAAGTCACCACAGTTCGGCAGCTCATGCATTGAGTGTCTGCCCCTGATGGTCATTGTGCATCATAGCTACCGGTTGGATGGTCCGATGGTTGCTTAGCCTTTTATATATATAGACTAGAGGCCGGTGCACAAAATTCGTGCACAGGAGTGTGTGTCCCTCAGCCCAGCCTGCACCCTCTCCAATCTGGGACCCCTCGAGGAATGTCCGACTGCCCGTTTAGGCCCGATCCAGGTAGGATCGGGCCTAAACAGGCAGTCAGACATCCCTCTCACAATCCAGGACTGCTGGCTCCCAACTGCTCGCCTGCCTGCTGTCCTGATTGCCCCTGACCACTTCTGCCTGCCAGCCTGATCACCCCCTAACCACTCCCCTGCCAGCCTGATGGATGCCTAACTACTCCCCCGCCAGCCTGTTTGCCCCTAACTGCCCTCCCCTGCAGCCTGGTCACCCCTAACTGCCCTCCCCTGCAGGCCTGGGTCCCCCCCCAACTGCCCTCCCTTGCAGGCCTGGTCCCTCCCAACTGCCCTCCCTGCTGGCCATCTTGTGTCAGCTATCTTGTGTCCACATGGGGGCAGGATCTTTGACCACATGGGGTCAGCCATCTTGTGTGTTGGAGTGATGGTCAATTTGCATATTATTCTTTTACTAGAGGCCCGGTGCATGAAATTTGTGCACTGGGGGATGTCCCTCAGCCCAGCTTGCACCCTCTCCAATCTGGGACCCCTCGGAGGATGTTTGACTACCTCTCACAATCCAGGACTGCTGACTCCCAACTGCTTGCCTGCATACCTTCCTGATTGCCCCTAACCACTTCTGCCTGCCAGCCTGATCACCCCCTAACCACTCCCCTGCCAGCCAGATTGATGCCTAACTGCTCCCCTGCCAGCCTGGTCACCCCTAACTGCCCTCCCCTGCAGGCCTGGGTCCCTCCCAACTGCCTTTCCCTGAAGGCCTGGTCGCCCCCAACTTCTCTCCTCTGCTGGCTTGGTCACCCCTAACTGCCCTCCCCTGCAGGCTTGATCGCCTCCAACTGCCCTCCCTTGCAGGCTTGGTCCCTCCCAACTGCCCTCCCCTGCTGGCCTGATTGCCCACAACTGCCCTCCCTTGCAGGCCTGGTCCCTCCCAACTGCCCTCCCCTGCTGGCCATCTTGTGTCCTTATGTGGGCAGGATCTTTGACCACATGGGGGCAGCCATCTTGTGTGTTGGAGTGATGGTCAATCTGCATATTACTCTTTTATTAGATAGGATAGAGGCCTGGTGCATGGGTAGGAGCCAGCTGGTTTGCCCTGAAGGGTGTCCTGGATCAGGGTGGGGGTTCCCTTGGGGCCTGGGGCAGTCTGGGTGAGGGGCCTGTGGTGGTTTACAGGCTGGCCACGCCCCCTGGCGACCCAAGCAGAGGCCCTGGTATCTGGAATTTATTTATCTTTTATAATTGAAACTTGGTAGCCTTGAGTGGAGCCAAGCCTCCTGCTTGCTCCATGGCCGCAGCCATTTCTATTGGGATTTATTTATCTTCTATAATTGAAACTTTGTAGCCTTCAGCAGAGGCCGAGGCAGGCCAGGGCTGCAGACACTTGGCTTCCTCCATTGCTGGGGGCAACTCAAGCCTCCTGCTCTCTCCAGCTCTGTGGCTGCTGCCATTTTTGTTGGGATTTACTTATCTTCTATAATTGAAACTTTGTACCCTTAAGCAGTGGCCTGGGCCAGCAAGGGAAGGTGGAAAGCTTGGTTTCCTCCATTGCCAGGGAAACACACGCCTCTGTCTCTGTGGTCGCAGCCATCTTGGTTGGGGTAATTTGCATACTCACTCCTGATTGGCTGGTGGGCGTGGCTTGTGGGTATAGCAGAGATATGGTCAATTTGCATATTACTCTTTTATTAGATAGGGGGATATTACAGATATATAATATGCTCATTAGGAAACATTATTTTTCCTAATGTCACTAGAAGTCAAATTAATATAGTGCAGGACACCAATTTCTGGAAGTGTGATATTTCAAATATGGACATATTTTCCTATGGGAATACATCCTAATTTCCTCTAATTCACTTTGACATTTATACTTTCCAATGACAAATGAACTCCAGATAAAGTGTTTGCTTGGCCTTTACTTCCAAAGACAAATCTAGTAGGAGACTCATGAAACTCATAATCTCAAAAAAGTACAGAATAAACTCAGCTAGGTCACATTTGATAAAATTATTATATATCAAACAATAGAACCCTTTGGTAACTTTTAACCTTAATGGAAATATTTTCCTGTGACTTCAAATACTTTTGGAAATATGTGGATTTTAACTGTAAAACTAGTAAGTAATGACATTTTAATCATTTCCTGATATATTTTTAACTTTTAATAACCTTTCATTTCTTTCTGGTACTAATTACTCCAACTTACACCGAAAAACAATGACCCTACTCAACTTTAAGTTTTTATAATGTCTAAGTTTAATGCTTTCAGATTTAAACAAGGAATAAAAATCAAAGGCCAAATAAACAATATTTAGGTCACTATGTTATATTAAGTTGCTATCATCCGTTCACAAATTCTCTCATATCTTCCATCATCCCCTTTCCATTTCATTTGACACCAAAAATGTTAACTTTGTACATTTAAATGAAATCACATTCCATATAGTCATTCATTTATAATTTTTTCAATAAATATTTATGTTTATATCTATGTATGTATTTATATCCATTCTTGCTGTTTTATGAGAGACAAGGACATTTAATAAAACAGCAAAACCAGTCACACACACACATTGCTAAATAGTTACATTAGGTAAATATGGCAATGCATTGAAGAAAAAATGAGGAATATGAGGAATAGAAGTAGCAGTCTCTGGAAAAAAAAAAAAAAAAAAAAGCCCCTCCTAGGAGAATGGAAGGGTTTGACCTAGAGATGACCTTTAAATTTCTCCTAGCTCTAATAGTCTCAGATCGCTGGATGCAACCCAGTGTATAGGCTGATAGCAAATATCGCCCTTTACCATCTGATTGCTTCTCAGCGTCCATCATGCGGGCAAAGCCCAGGAGACGTGCCCATGGTGATGCTCTGTAGAGAGAGCTTGAGCTGCTCATATCGATGTATCCGTCGCCATTTGTAAAAGTTCCATTTTTTAAAAGTTTCAATTGACCGGGCAAGGAGAACACGCTGGTTCCATGAGAACAAACCAGCTAAGAAGAGGCTGGTTATGGGGTGGAGGTAGTCAGCAGGGAAAATGTATGCTGGTCACTGACTCGCAAAACAACCACAGGAATTCTTTCCCTTGAACCCTGAAACAGAGGAGGCCAGTCGGAAAACTTAAAAGAACTTCTGGAAACTCTGAAAGAGTTTCCACCACACGTCCCCAGCACTCCCTATCAGGTGAGGTCTATGGTCACATGATCTTCGCAGAGCATTCTGGCCCTTAGAAGAGGGTGTCAACATCGTGGTTAAGTTTGACAGCTAAGGTCATTGTTCTGTTTCACTGGACAGACCCTGTCCCCTTTAGACCACGCATTTTCCTCTTTCTCTCATGGAATGTCTCCATGCAAACATGACCATTTCACACACGTCAACAAAAGAATATATGTCACCCTGGCCAGTGTGGCTCAGTGGATAGAGTGTCCGCCTGCAGACTGAAGGGTCCTGGGTTTGATTCCAGTCAAGGGCAGTTACCTGGGTTCCAGGCTCGATGCCCCGCCCTGGTAGGGGCCTGTGTGGGAGGCAACCAATGGATGTGTCTCTCCCAGGTCTATGTTTCTCTCTCTCTGTCTCTCCCCCTCCCTTCCACTCTCTCTGAAAACCAATGGAAAAACATCCACGGGTGAGGATTAACAACAACAACAACAAAGGATATGTATTGCTCCAAAATGGTCTCTGAAATGTGTCAGACCTTTATAAGCTGAGTGACAGAATTCACTTTGTGGTGAAACCGCCCTAAGTCATTATGATGTTCTTGGGTCCATTTCATTCAACTTAGCATGAATATTTCTCTGTTTTTCTGCTGAACCGAAACTGTTGGCTCACCACAGAGCCCTCACCCACTGAAGGGGTTGTCTAAATTCCTACCGCAGATCATTCTGGCCCCTAGAGGTGGGTGTCAACATCGTGGTTAAGTTCAACAGCTAAGGTCATTGTTCATACCACGTTGCTAAAGGCTAAGATAGGGATCCGCACACTACAGGTGAGCAGATCTGGTCCTCCGCCGGTTTTGTAAACAGAGATTCACAGGAACCCAATCTGACTCTTTATTTACATACCGCCAATGGACGCTTTGTGCTGGAAAGGCCGAAGTGAACACACACGGCCTCCAAACTGAAGCTATTTCCTCTCTGCCCCTAACAGATTGAGGGCTCCCGGGAGGTCTGTGCTGATCCCTGCTCTGACACTTCCTCAACTCTCCCGCACACCTGGCTGCGAGGACCTCGGGGGAAGGATGCTGGGACGGCGCTCCTCTAACCCAGGTATGCGCCCTCAGTAAAAATACCAGGGGTCCAGCAGAAAACGGTCCCCCATTCTGGAGTTCCCCCAGCCTGGGAGTGTCCTGCCCTCAAATGACCTCTCCTTGCTTTGCAGCCTCAGCCAGCCTCTGACCCCAGAAGGCCTGTGAGAGAATTCAGAGACGATTCCTGTGACTGACAGGTCATACCCAAGCCCAGTTCTTCTCAACCCAGACAACACTAACAACTCCTTTAAGTCAGAGTAAGCACTTATTTAGACATGGCAAGCCTGGCCATAAAACCACTTGGTGTGCACAGGGGGTACAGTGGCCAGGAAGGCAGGGCGAATTAGGGAGGTCCCACATTGGCTAGATAGACCTCAGGCAGCGGGGCACTCTAGGAGGGGTGGCCACGATCCACTGTGGTCTGTCCAGCAGCCAAGGGGCACGGTGGGAGGAGCCAGAAGAGAGAGGGCGTCTCTGATTCTTTTCTTTTCTAAGAGAGTTTTCCAATCCTCTTGGCACTGGGACCGTGGGGCAGGTGGGTGGCCTGGGTAGCTCCAAATCCAACCTTTGAAAGGACCACCAAGAGTCCTAGCGGGTGCTTGCCAGTCACACCTCCATGGCAAACTCGGGGGACCATACCCTGCACGCTCGGTGACAAGGCAGGCGAGGGAAGGTGTCCAGGTGTCCATATCCGTGTCGCTCCGCCTGAAGCCCTTCCCTGTCTGTAGGTGACAGCAGTGTGGCGATGGAGAGCTGTGCTCATTAACACATCAATTCCTTATGGACATCCCCAAGCGCACTCCAGACCACACCTGTGCCGCGCCCCCTCTGCTCTCTGAAATGATGGTCTCACTTTGGATGGAGGAAAAAGAAACAGCCATGAAATGGCTTGGATAAGACAGAGCAAGAGAAGGGTGGTGGAGGGATGGTGCGTAAGAGACTGGCCATTCCTCGCCCCCCTGTCTGGCTTGTGTTGCGTCCGCACAGGAGGAAACCATGTTGCAGGCCTGTCACTCCGGATGGCCTTCCTTCTTCCTCTAGGTCAGTGGTTCTCAACCTTCCTAATGCCGCGACCCTTTAATATAGCCCCTCAGGTTGTGGTGACCCCAACCATAAAATTATTTTTGTTGCTACTTCATAGCTGTCATTTCGCTACTGTTAGGAATCGTAATGTAAATATTTGTGTTTTCCGATGGTCTTAGGGCCAGGGGTGGGCAAACTTTTTGACTCGAGGGTCACAATGGGTTCTTAAACTGGACCGGAGGGCCGGAACAAAAGCATGGATGGAGTGTTTGTGTGAACTAATATAAATTCAAAGTAAAGGAGCAGAGGGGAGAGCAAGAGAACCAGATAGAACAGCCAGATCCGGCCCGTGGGCCGTAGTTTGCCCACGGCTGTTAGGCTCTACAGCAGCGACCCACAGGTTGAGAACCGCTAGCAGGGTCGCCTAAGACCATCGGAAAACACAGATATTTACATTACAATTCATAACAGTAGCAAACATGACAGTTATGAAGTAGCAACGAAAATAATGTTATGGTTGGGGGTCACCACCACCTGAGGGGCTGTATTAAAGGGTCACGGCATTGGAAAGGTCGAGAACCACTGCCTACGTGGAGCCCCTTTGCTCGGATGTGGAAGAATTTCATCGCGGGATCCAGACCCGTTCTCCAAGGGCGTGTTCATCATCAGAACGAATGTGCTCAGTACTAATGGCCCTTTTGTTTTTAATTGACCAGTTAATTAACTACATCAGATAAATTAAAAATCCCAAATCCATTTGCTCCAGGTGGCCCCACTGTTCTATATCCATCAGATGAAATAAGACAACAACCCGGGGCCACATAGAGGAGGAGACTCGTCATAATTTTTACAACAGACTCCCCACCTCAGCATTCACGGAGTTATTTACTATCAAAGAAAATCAATAACAAATTTAAAAATGAAATATGTATGATCTGAAAAAGCCTGCGCTAGACCTGGAAACGCCAACCGCCATGGAGTCAGGCGCAGGGGCGAGATGAATTGCGCCATTGCCTCTGTGTGTCCAGGATATAATGCTCTGGCGAAGGGGACCTGTTTTGCCAGCTCTCCAAACAGGCCGTCCAGGTAGAGGATGGATGAGCAGCCAGACAGGAGGCAGCAGCTCAATGCAATCACAGATGCAGCTCTGCTTCCTGGAGGAGGAGGCGTGATTACATGCTAAGTTGTTAACAACACGAAGCAAATGCAAATATATTTGTTATTTTAAAAGTTAGAGTCATTCCTACATTTTTTTTTTTTTTTTTAGCAGAGCCACCAAGCTGTAGTCATCAGAAATCTTACACACTGGTCCAGGCAGTGTGGCTCAGTGGTTGAGCATCAACCTTATGAACCAGGGGGTCACAGTTAGATTCCTGGTCAGGGCACATGCCTGGGTTGCGGGCTCCATCCCCAGCAGAGGGCATGCAGGAGGCAGCCGATCAATGATTCTCTCATCATTGATGTTTCTCTCTCTCTCTCCCTCTTCCTCCCTCTCTGAAATCAATAAAAATGTATTTTAAAAAACGAATGAGTAGATGCAGAGATGCCAAACATAATATGTTAGACAACAAGGGGCAGACAGTTTTCTCTTCACTATTTTGGTGTCTTCATACATTTCAACAACAACAAAACAGGCACAACTAAAATAGGAAGAGCTGCAGAATGATCCTATTACAATAAGTGTGCATAGGAAACATTATTTTGTTTTGCTTTGTTTTGGGGGAAGGATAAACAGATTTATCTGGGGAATATTCGAGCCATAAAGGGGAAAAAAAAAACAACCTTTATTTCTTTATATGCTAAATAAAAAGTAGACTGAGGAATTGGTCTTTTTCTCCTGCTTTGCTACATTTGTCAAATTAAAGAGAAGCCAAATAAAACAATCGGTCCAGGCCCAAACAGTACCTAAATCTAATAACATGGTGTTTAATAAGACCGTGGATTGTGTTGCACTTAGCTTGACAAAAGTGATCTCCTTAAATTATTCAGAAGAGGAGTGGATCCGGGGAAAGTGATTTTACATCAGTTCAAGTTAAAGGAAAAAAAAACACACTCACACACAAAAAAACACATGAAACCCCCAGGTGATGTGAGGCCAGCGTTCAGTTCTCCCCTGAGTAGCCTGGTTTAAAGGGAGGATTTTCAGAAACTGGAACCCCGTCCAGGGCACAGGGCGAGGATGATGGAGTGGCTGGCGGCCGGGGTCAGTGGGCAGAAACGAGTGTGTTTGGCCGCGGAGGGGAGGGCTCCCGGGAGGGAGCTGATAAAAGCTCTCGCGGAAGAAGGATTTGACTTATTGTTTGTGTCTCGGGAGAGCGGACCTGGGCCAAAGGTGGACATTCCAGGGCAGCACATTCAGCTGCATGTCAGCCCGGAGCCTGTCAACACGTGGCGGGGTTCAGCCAGCGCCGAGGGCGGCTTCGAACCCAGACAGTCCGGCTTCTCTCTCAGAACCTACTTCACAGCGTCGTGACCTCAGAGGATGTCCCATAGCCTCTTGCGCCCCAGTTTCATGATAATCACAGCAGGAAAGAAGCACCTGCTGTTCGGGGTTATACGAGGCGTCAGGGGGACTGTGTGCCTACGACCCCATCCCCTTCGGCATGGGATCTTCGCCTTCTCTCCCATCAGCCTGTCCGGGGGTGAGCTCCCCCAGGCAGCCCTGCCCTCCCCGAATAGGAGGCACCTGGGAGGACCACGCCGTGGCCCGTCAACCCTGTGGCTGCAGAATCCAGGGGATTCCTCTGCTAATGAGGGGCTGGGATCTCCAAAACAATACAAATAAAAAGGGGGAAGAGAAAAAAATGACGTGGGCCCAGGGATTGCATTAGTTCACCCAGTGAATGGGTGATTGGTTGCTACTTATGAGAGACCACGTTCATCATTTCGGGGGGCTGTGAAAAGGCCACCCAGAAACGAGAATAATTGTAAGAGGCAGGACTCTCTGTCTTGATGGAATCAGTATCATTGCCTAGGACAGTCACACACTAGCCCAGTGGTCGGCAAACTCATGAGTCAACAGAGCCAAATATCCACAGGACAACAATTGAAATTTCTTTGGAGAGCCAAATTTTTTAAACTTAGATTTCTTCTAACGCCACCTCTTCAAAATAGACTCGCCCAGGCCTTGGTATTTTGTGGAAGAGCCACACTCAAGGGGCCAAAGAGCCGCATGTGGCTCGCGAGCCGCAGTTTGCCGACCACGGCACTAGACCTTCTGAGCAAGGGAGCGGAGGCAGCACGCAGGCAGAGCCTGGACTGACTGCCTTCTGATGCCTTGTGTCCACAGTCCCAAGAATCAGCCAGATCAGCCCCGTCTGCCCCCAAGGGACTCCGGCTCCGTTGATGCCCTGCCCACCTCCTCACAGCTGTGCCCCCTGCAGGTCAGGTGTGTTGCCTGTGGGGCCGCGGAGCTGCACGCCCCAGAAACGGTGCCCACCCAGGGAAAGGCAATGGCATTGGATTCCGCCACTAGGTCACCAAGGGCTGCCACAGGGCCTCCCATGTGGAAGGTGGTGCCTGACACAACCCATTTTGGGGGGCGTGTTGGTTGCAAACAGACTTTGAAAAGAGAGGAGTTTGCAAACATATTGGTTCTGTGGCAAGATGGGACTGAGAGGTTTCAGAGGAAAAGAAATAGAAGCACAACTGCCTATTTGAGAAGCTTCGGGCCTAATCTGCCCGTCTATTCCCAGAACAACCGGCTCCGCGGCATGCGCACGTATAAATAAAGTGCAGGCACAGCAGCGCCCATACATCTCCCCTTTCCAAACCGCCTCCCCGCACGCCGCCTGACACCAACTCCCTGCCGACCCGGCCCGAGCCGTATTTTTGGCCCAATATTGTTCCTGATTTCTCTATTGCCTCCTGGGGACCTGCCTTTCAAACATCGAATGGGGGTTTTCTCCTGAATGCCAATGATGGATGGCTACGTTCTTCCTTCGAACGTTCCATCCTCCAGGCACGCCGACGCTCTGTGACACTTCCAAGACATCCATTGCGCGATGAATAGCAATTACTTGTAATAGAGGGGAGAGAAGGCAAAGGGCGTTTTTATTGGTTCTGGGAAGACTGAGCTGCGTCGATCCAGCATTCACTGAAATTCCCCATCCCCACCAGAGTGTGATGAATGGCCGCCTCCAACCTTTCAGTCCCGGGAGGCCGCAGGGTGCGAAGGGCCTGCGGTTACCTCTCCGCGCAGAGAAGGTGCCCCCATTCATTCTCGCCTGTTAGCTTCACTTGAGTCTAGTGAGCAGTGAACACTGTATTCATTCCTGACTCAAGTCAAAATAAAGGTTGAATTTGCTTGTCTGCCTTCGGGGACTCCCCTCCCTTCACTGAGCACTCACGCGCCCATGAACTCGGGGAGCACGGCCCTCGCAGCCTCAGGCAGACTGTGAGGGTGAATGGCTCCCCTGGAAGCCCACCCACCACGCCTGCCAGCACCAGCAACACCCTCCCTCCTGCTCTGCATTCCAGGGCGGGACTGGGCAGGAGAAGTGACCATCAGACTGGGCGGGAGTACTTCTGAGCTCAAATGCTGAATTCCTAGGCCAGATGCCATGCTGTCCCATCTCCCCTGCCGGCATGCCATTTACAGGGAGGACCCAAGACAGCACCTCCTGAAGTGACAGGAACGTCCATCACCAGGGTGATGGCAGAGCAGGTCTCCGCAGAAATTCGCTTTGGGGAACACCCCCAGGGTCTGCCTCTCCCCTTAAGGGGCCCACCTCCCAGGTGAGAAAAGGAAAGCGTTCTCAGTTCCTTTGCAGTTATAAGTAGACAGATTTCAGAGAGGAAGGGAGAAGGAGAGAGGGAGTGAGAGGCAGCAACATCGATGAGAGAGAACCATTGATCAGCTGCCTCCTGCACACCCCCTACTGGGGATTGAGCCTATAACCCGGGCATGTGCCATGACCAGGAATCCAACCATGACTTCCTGGTTCATGGGTCAATGTTCAACTACTGTTCTTTATATCCTATGATTTCAACTCTATTGTTTACATTCAAAGACTCTCCGCAGACAAAATACCGTAATAAGTCCCGTCTTCATTGAGAAAGGACTCACTGCCCCCAACTCTCAGCTGAGTCCGTGTGTAGCAGCTGCTGTAAACCAGCTCAGAGAGAGACGAATGGTGTGCCTGTGGGCCCAGGGGCAGAGGCTCACCTGTCTAATGTGCATCTTTTCACACAGGTGGACTCCTCTACGTATCAAATGCTATTTCCTTGTTCTGAGTGGCCCCCAAAGTAGACGATGAGTCAAGGACTTGAAAGCAAGGAGTTCCTTTGGGAGGTGATTCCATGCAACCCTGGGAGGGAAGGGGCTTACTCAGAGGGAGAAGGACGCCAGTAAAGGTTTGCTCTCAGGCCAGTTGTCAGCGTGGTCTTACGGGTCTCAGTCTCCATGGGGAGAACTGGGTACCAAACAATGTTCAGTTTTCCCAGCTGAAGATGGGGTTCCATTTATCCATTCTCCATCCATTGTTGGCTGAGTGTCGCTTCCAGGAGCATTAAACTCTCAGGCAAATCTAGGTTGTCCCACATGGAAAAAGGTGCATTTCCCAGGCCAAGCATCACCCAGAGGTGGACAGGTTTTCATGGCATTAGTATCAGTTATTGGGGTTGTAGGGGGAATCCTGGATGGGGGTGGGGGTGGGCAGTGGGTGGAGCTGGAGGACAGCTCTGTCTCAGTCATTGAACCCGTGTCTGTTAGACAGAGGGTTACGCATGAGCCTTGAAATACCATCAGTGCCGTCCCTAAAGACTGGACCTCAGCAAAGACTTGTATTCCTGGAATACCGAGATTATTGCTACTAACCAATCATCTTGTTGTGTAATTGACTTTTGTGTTAAGTGAAGGGAAGATAAGAGGGGAAGGACTTTGACCAGATAAGTCGCACGGAAAGTTAATCTTGGCCTTTCAGTCCATTGTTCAACTCCATGTTCGGGAAACATGCCTCTACCTCTACATGGACATGCCCATGTATTCAAAAGGGTTTATTATGTAATGTCAGGAACGGTAACAAGGTCAAGAAAGAAAACAACATTTATTTTATGCAAATGAATATTGCCTGGTGTAAACAGATTTCAAAAGCATGAACTGGGACTTTAAATCAATGACTACTGCCTGGCCGGTGTGGTTCAGTGGTTGAGTGTCGACCTATGAACCAGGAGGTCATGGTGCAATTCCAGGTCAGGGCATATGCTCAGGTGGTGGGCTCGATCCCCAATGGGGGGCGTGCAGGAGGCAGCCGATCAATGATTCTCTCTCATCATTGATGTTTCTATCTCTCCTTCCCTCTCCCTTCCTTTCTGAAATCCATAAAAATGTTTTTGTTTTTTTTTTAAAGAGCACACAGCTCATCTCTCAAGATAGATAATGTGCTATAACTTCCCTTTTTACACAAATCCTTTTTTTCCCTAGTGGTTCCCAAGAGTAGCACTAGTGACATGACTATTCTAATGTCCCTCCCGGAATTGGTTTTCCTCCTTTTCACGTGTAACCATTTACATAAACACTAAAAGGAAAACCATGCCAATAAAAGGCGGTATCTCCCTGGTTGTTCCAATATTGAAATAAGTGTTGGACGAGATCAGAAATGAAAACAACTACCTATGCAGATTAGTTTTATAGAACTTAATGGTACTCAGAAAGCCTGAAACAGTAAAAGCCCCATATCTTTCTGTTTACCACTTGAATACATTTGGATTGCTCAAGGGAAAATGAGAAGTTCTGATGTTGTCATTTATTTGACCAAAAATGGCAGAAACAAGCAGGTACCACACGCACGGTGCTCTCTGGTAACACGTGTGTGTACCCCTGGGAGGCTGTTGACATGCAGAAGAAAATGGAATTGGGTGTGGAGGTAGCGACTTCATCTCCTGAAACCAACACGAACATCCTCTCTTCTAAACCCTGTCATCTTGTCCCCTGACGCCTCTCTGAGACTAGCCTTCATCTACACGCCTGAGCTGTTGGTCTGGGTACTATCTCTGATTTTCTGTGTGACTTCAGGCATGCATTTGGCTTGTTTGAATGCATTTCTCTGATACATCGTGGTGTGGGAGGCCGTTGGACAAGATGACCTGCAAATTCTCCAAAGGACACATTACACATTGCCCTACCTGGGAATTGAACTGTGACCTCCTGGTTCACAGGTCAATGCTCAACCATTGAGCTGATGACTGGGAACCCCAGAGCTGTCCCCCAGTTAAGGGAGGAGCACGGGGTGGCCTCACCTGCCATCCTATTCACCTAAGGTGCCATCCTGGGGGAATTCATGCAGTAAATTAAGCATCATGTTGCAAAATGTCAAAACACATTTCTAGTGAGGTAGAAGGCTGGGGTCTGAAAAATTGTATTGTGATCTGAAAGAAAGAGAGAAGCAATTTCAAAAGGATGAGGTATGGATGCAGATAGGGCTGTGGGTCTGTCATTCCACCAATAAACAGATCACTCAAGGGAGGAGCTGGCAGTAGCTATGGGAGGCCAATGGTGTCAATCTGGTAGGGACATTTCTTGTAGGCAGCCATTCCTGGCTGCCAAACTTTGCATCTCTGGGCCCTGTAGTGTGTGTTCACTCGATTTTAAAGTCAGGCCTTTGCCCTCTACCTCTCATAGGTGTTTTTCTGGAACAATCTGTTTCATGTATCCACACACCCACACAACATTGAATGGCTGTATCGGATACTGAAGAGTCACATGCTGAGAATATCACTTCAACCACCACTTTAGCCTAATGGAAGGTCCTAAGAATTCTGGAAGAATAGAGAAGACCCTCTAGTTCTATGTTAGATTGCCTTTTCCCAGTGGGCAGGAATTCAATCAACAGGATATATTTAATACTGAGAACACTCGATATCAAAGTACCAGATTACAGTTAGGAAAATTCAATCAACCTATTATTTCTGTTTACAAGACGTGAAGCTGGTTTATGGGCCCCACAGAACTCCTCTGCTTGTGTCGCTGAATCGGGTGATTGCTAGGGTTACTTAGCCATGACCCTGATTGAATCTCGCGATTGCAGGGGAATAAAATAGAGTCACTTAGAAAGGCCCATGTGTGTATGTATACTGCCGACAGTACATACCAGTATGAAACAGCTGACTTATAAAGCTGAGAACTCAGACAATTTATGTAATTGAAAATGGATCGGGCTTACAATGCACAAGTACCAATCTTAGGAAATGTTTCTCCTCGCAGCCTTCCAGAGCAGCACTGTTAGCATATAGCAGGAACATTTATACCAAGTCGGAACCGTCAGAGAAATGAATTTCCCTTTCTTGTGGTTGTTGTCTACTTACCACCGACTGTGCTTAGGGTATCTCTTAAACAACCATGTCTCCATATTCCTTAGTAGAGGAAAATGAGCATTTTTAAACTTTTCTATTTTACTTGCAAATAAACAAATAAATGCTTTTCTAAGGCTATATAAATAGATGAAAAGTATGTACATTTATGTAGTTTATATTACAGGTACATATAGAATTGCATGTTTGTATATGTATAACTGAAACTATTTAGTGTATATATCCCATATGTTTAATTACATAATCCTGAATTTATATATCTGTTACATATAACATATAATAAAATTATATTATATATATATATACTGTATAGAAATCCTAAGTTATATCTATATGCCAGGTGTATAGTTACATATACACCATGTATCTGATTATAAATGCACCATGTATATAACTGTACGCACATAGTTTAGGGTGGTTGAGGCACCAGTGATGCGGGGGTGACCGGTCAGATGGTGAGGGGATGGGAGGGTTCAGGACCCATGGGACAGGTGCTGCCTCCAGATGACTGTCCCTCTGTCCTTCCCACGTGGTGTTGGGAGGAGGAGGCAGGTGGAAGAAACAGGGGAGGAACATCTAAATGTCAACATGATGCAATCGTAGTAAAAGCCTTTCTCCTCTCCTCCGGTGTGACGCAGGTAAAACGTGGTGTCTGCAACCAACACAAGGCATCGCACTGAACCAGGACTGGCTGGTGGCCTCCTCAGAGCTGTTTGTGTCAGGCTCAGGACCTTGATGGAGGCACACCGGTCCCTGCCCCCGGGAGCTGGTGTCCAGAGGTGCTGGTGCCGGAGACACAGGACAGCAGTCAGAGTCTCGAGGAATAAAGACGGTGATTCGCATGAAGGAGGACATAAACGGAGCAGTGACCTGATGGTAATGAGGGGAGGAGTCCCTGCTGTACTTTAGGTCAACGGGTGAGGGAAGGTGGTCCCTCAGGAAAACCCTCCCACTACCTGATGAGCCAGAAGTGGGGAATGAGTCTGGGCCCATCCCAGCCAGCATCCATAATCAACACACATTTGTATACACGGATAAACCTGCTTTCCTAAGGCCCAGTACTGATCCACCTTTCTCTACCATCAGAACACCTATCCGCGGAGTGAACTAAGGAAAGCTGAAACGTTCCCTAATAGTTATGGATTTAAATATTTAGACAAGCATGGGAGAGAGAAGAGCACTCTGAGGAACAGGATGCTGACTTAGCAGACAGTTCAGCCTGCCAGGACTCCTGTGATTCTAGGGTTTTGCAGGGCCGTGGGTGGTCAGGGAGATGCTGGAATTTGGGAAATGCTATGAAATAGAAGAGCAAACACAACAAAATCTATAACCCCCCGCTGCAGAGCGCGTCGCTCACCATATCCACATGGCTTGCCTCTTGTCTTATATCTTTTCCCCGGGATGATACTGTCCTAGAGCCTTGGGGCTGGTCAGACAGCCCTTCGGATGGAGCATCCGTCCTTGGATTAGAATACATGGAAGGGTGGGCTCTGATTTACAGAAATCCGCCTCCCAGCCAACTCTCAAACACTTCTGGTCCTCAAGGCAGCGCCGAGGCTCCAGCCCCTGCTGACACTGTGACTTATTTGCTAATATTTGTAAAGGGCAATAAGGAAGAATGAGTTCCTCTATCATTTTACAAGCTGGCGGCTGCTTAGCAGTCATTTTCGTGCTGACCTGGCTTGAACCTGCCCGGCGCTCACGGCGCCTCTGGCATTTCACTGTTTCTTTCTCGGAAATTGGACACTGCCTGGGAAAGCCAGCAAGTCCCGGGAAATCCCGCGCCAAGCCTGGCGACCTCAAGGGCTGAGTTGAGCTGCTTTCCTCTGCCCCAGGTTCCACTCTCAAATCTTGCTTGTGGCCCTGATAACTTATTCAAGAGCCAATCTATAAATGAGTGCTCTACCACCCGGGGTCTGTGTCTCAGACTTTGCACAAATACTGGATCAATCATTGGATACTTTGCAAAAACTGGATATATTGATAGTTCAGTTATGAGTGAGACAGATGAGTAAAGATTTGGGTAACCGAAATGAAAATATCTTAATTTGTTCTTTCCATTCCACAGACTTATCTGAGGAGGATCTCTACAAAGCATTAACTTACATTTTTTTTAACAACTCCATTTCCTGAAGGTTACAGATGAAGAAAAGGGCCTTTCGGTTGAGTCATTCATTTATTCTTGAGCCATTCATTTATTCTTATGCATATATATTGCAGAAATGGCCAAGACCCAAGTTTTGGAGATATAACAATGAGCAAACAGGAAAGGTTGGGTATCATCTTCTAAGACCTTATAGATATGAACCTGGGATTATAATAAATTCTGAGACATGCTATGATATAATCAGTGCTGACGTTGAGGGGAAATACTAAGAAAGTACCTCTCTTAGTCTTAGCAGAATCAGAACGCCTTTCCAAAGGAAGTAACTGAGAACCAAAGAATAAGTAGAGGTTAAACCTAGAGACCGGGTTAGGAGGGAGGGAGGTTCCCTGTAAGGACCTGATCAGAGGGAAGCACACGTGTGGAGGGTGACAGCAAAAAATAACTTGCCTGACAAAAGACCCTAAGTGAGGTCAGTGTGGCTGGAGCATGAAAGGAAGGGCTGGGAGAGGGTAGGGTGCTATAGGAACGCTGAGGGGGGAGAGCCAAGATGCCACATTAGAGAGAGAAGGGTGGCCTAGCCAGGGGAATGGAAGGAGGCCTGGGGTCATTTAGAGTTTCTCAGCCTGAGTCATGTAGACACCTTGGGACGGCGAGTCCTTGGTTGTGGGGGAAGGGGCCCTGTCCTGTCCATCATAGACTGTCTAGCAACATCTTGGCCTCCACACACCTATGCCACTAGCATCTTCCTCCAGTTGTGACCATTAATAATATCTGGGCTTTGTCGAATGTCCATCGAGGGGGGAAAATCACCACTGGCCCAACAGCTCATTAAAAGGCTTATATATCATGAGCAACTGAGATCTATCCTGAAAATGCAAGGATGGTTCAACATCAGATAATCAACCACTGGCATACACCACATTAAGAAAGAAGGAAAAACATCCCATGATTATCTTAATTATTGCGTAAAAAGGGATTCTGACAAAATCCAACATTCTTTTATTATAAAAACGCTTATAAGAAAGGAATTTCCTCAAAATGATAGAGTACTTAAGAAAAAACTATGGTTAACATCATACTCAATAGGGAAATGCTGAAATCTTCCATCCTGGGATCAGAATCACAACACTGATGTGCCTTTTCACCATCGCCATTCAATACTGTACTGGAAGGCCCAACCAAAGCAATTAGGCAAGAAAACAAATTAAACAATATCCAAGCTGAGAAGGAAAAAAAAAGGTCTGTGTTTGCAGATGGCATGATCCTATACGTAGAATCCTCAAAACTAAGCAACTGGAGCTAAGAAATTAATTCATCAAAGTTACAGGGTATAAGATCAATACACAAAAATAAGTTGTGTTCCTATACACCAGCAATCAATGATCTGAAAAGCAAATGAATAAAATGATTCCTTTTAAACAACATGCATAGGAAATGATTCCATCTATTCAGAGGAAAATGCCTAGAAATAAATTTACTAAAGAGGAGAAAGTTGTGGGCCTTGAGAACTACAATCCATGGCTAAAACAAATTAAAGAAGACCTAAATAAATGAAAACAGCCCATGTTTATGGATTGGAAGACTTAATATTGGTAAGTTGTCAATGCCACCTGCTCATCGCAATCTACAAGTTCAAAGCAATTCCTATCAACACTCCAATGATCCTTTTGAGCAGCAATGGGAACTCTCAGCTGTTGCTGGCACAAATACACAATGCCACAACTGCTTTGGGAAATAGCTGGGGAAAGTTCATTAAGTTAAACATAAATATAGCTCTTCAGTTCCACTCTCAGGTATTACTAAAGGCAAATAAAAACATATCTCTTCCTAAATAATTGCCCACCAGGGTTAGTAACAATATTTTTCATATCAGTTCCAAAATGGAAGCAACCCACATGTTTATCAGTAGGCAAAGAGGAAAACAAATGGTAGTATGTTCAGATAATGGAATGCAACTCGGCAAGAAAAAGGAACAAAGCTAGCGGTACATGTAAATACAGAATGAATCTCAAAGTATTATCCTGAGCAGAATGCCAATTTTGACAGAGTGCGATTCTCTTTATACACATTTCTAGAATCGAAAAGAAAAATCATTTGCAGGAATCAAAATCAGATCAGAGGCTGTGGGTCGGAGAAGTGGTGGGGTTGATTCTAGAAAAGCATGGAGGAACTTTTGTCGGAGATAGAACTAGTCTATATTTGGATGGCAGTGGGTAGTTACATGGGCATATACAGTTTTCAAACTCATTGAACTTAAAGCGTGTATATTCATTATATGTGAATTACAGCTCAAGAAACTTGGCTGCAAACATACTCTGCAGGGAAGTAAGATGGAGAAAGGGACATTTACACATGAAGGAAAGGTAGGAAAAGCAGGGGAAAGTATGCATTGTAACACTTGACGTTCACGTGTTTACGCACATTCGCAATTCTCCTTACAGGTGGTTGATAAAGTATCCAATGATTGATCCAGTATTTGTGCCAAGTCTGATGGCTTTTGACCTTTTGCTACAAACTGAACATTTTTTCAATGCACCATGTTCAACTGACAACGTTTTCAAAGTATCTGAGAGCCTGGTACCAAGGCAGCTTAGCCTAACCATTTCTCAGAGCTTATATCTGAGTATGTAGTAGATATGCCAGTATCTGAATATGTATTAGATATGCCAGTATCTGAATATGTATTAGATATGCCAGCATCTGAGTATGTAGTAGATATGCCAGTATGTATTAGATATGCCAGTATCTGAATATGTATTAGATATGCCAGTATCCGAGTATGTAGTAGATATGCCAATATCTGAATATGTATTAAATATGCCAGCATCTGAGTATGTATTAGATATGCCAGTATGTATTAGATATGCCAGTATCCGAATATATAGTAGATATGCCAGTATCTGAATATATAGTAGATATGCCAGTATCTGAATATGTATCAGATATGTCAGTATCTGAGTATGTATTAGATCTGCCAATATCCGAATATGTATTAGATATGCCAATATCCGAATATGTATTAGATATGCCAGTATCTGAGTATGCATTAGATATGCCAGTATCTGAATATGTATTAGATATGCCAATATCAGAATATGTATTAGATATTCCAGTACTGGAATATGTATTAGATATGCCAGTATCAGAATATGTATTAGTGAATATTGTGATCACGCAGTTATTAAGTTGAAAGGATTCTAAGAGTTGAGCTTTTCCAAGAGGGCATAGTCCTTGGCTTTAACAATTTCCTATCACACACACATACAGACAGACACACACACACAGACACATACAGAAATGCAGACACACATGCACACACATACACACACATGTGCACACACAGACACTCACATGGTTTTCTAATGTTAGTCTTCCTCTTTCTCCATTGCACTCAGACATTAATGTTCTAAGGGCTAAAATCACTATCAACAAATGAGTAAAATAAGTCTTATTATAATGTCCATCTACTGACGTAAGAGGGACTGGAATCCTCACTTCTGGCTTGGAGATCCAGGTCACCACTCTTGGGCAGAGGGAACCTGCATGAGCCCATGACACTTTGCAAACCGCCCCCCCACCCGCCTCTTCCCCGCTTCATTCCCCACCAGGGGCTGCTCTTCAAACTCCTTCCCTAAGGGGTGGACAGCTGTGGGCTGGGTCAGTGACCGGACCCTTCCCGTGTGAGCTGCTCATCGCTCTCCCTTCGTGAATCAATGGATCACAGACCACATTTGTGAACAGAAGGGGATGGAGACAGCATTGCCATCAAACCCTGAACTGCAGAGACGTCACCGTATGGGAGTCCCGGTGGCCAGGGCTTGGACTGAGGAAAGCCACGGGAGCTGGGAGGGGTGGGGGGGGTGGGAGGGGGCGGGGAGCTGGGAGAGAAATAAACATCCGTCCTCTCGGGGGTCACGTTACCGGGTGACCGCCTGTCCACTCCCGTCACCCTGAGACAGGAGAGTAACCCAGAGACTGGGAGCGGAACAATGGTGGGAACCTGGGTGATTAGGGGTCTAGGCCTGTGGACTGTGAACTGAGAGACGGCGCACAAGCCGCCCACCGCATTGTGTCCTGCCCGGAGGCCACGGGATTGCACCAGGATTGCACCCGAGGTCTGGCTCACTTGAGTTGGGAGCTGGTTTCACCCTGACACCCCATTTTAAGCAAATCTTCCCACTTTTCTTTGTTCAAACCTCTATCAAGCAAATATGTAAATATCTCAGGAACATCCTCCTCCAGGCACTTTTTTTTAAAATATATTTTTTATTGATTTTTTACAGAGAGGAAGGGAGAGGGATAGAGAGTTAGAAACATCGATGAGAGAGAAACATCGATCAGCTGCCTCCTGCACACCTCCCACTGGGGTTGTGCCCACAACCAAGGTACGTGCCCTTGACCGGAATCAAACCCGGGACCCTTCAGTCCGCAGGCCAACGCTCTATCCACTGAGCCAAACCGGTTTCGGCCTCCAGGCACTTTTAAGTGTTTACTTCTAAGAGGCAGTTTTACTGGGCACGGAGGGACCATTCCTCCCCTCTTCTTGTTTATTGGCATCGCTTGCTCCTTAATCAGATGAGTCAGATACTTGGGAGCCGTTCAGCCGCATCCTTCCCGCCCCCCAGCCACCCACGCCTTCGCTTAGTCATCACGTCTTGTGGATGCGATTCCTGTTCCGTGGACGTTAGGAGCACGCGGGAGCTGGTGGTGAGGTGCGCCACACTGGGAAGCTAGCTCACACTGGTGACCGCAAATTCCATCTCCCCTCCCTGTCGTACTTCCCCTCCTGCCCTGCACCATCTCTCAGGGCGGCGGTGGGTGCTCATGGCACCTCGCACAACGCAGGAGTCCATTCTTTGTACCTGGATCGTACACCGCCACCTCCTGGAAGAGCGCCCTGGTTTCCCTGCTGAATCTGTAATGGCGCTGCTGTCACTGAGGCGGGCCGAGGGTACACACGTCTCTATTGAACGGGTAATGAATGGGTGGGGATCGAATGTGGGGGCAGGATGGATCTAGCTGCGTGTCCATACCACAGTCAGAGAGAGGTGTCTGGGAAAGATGGTTTCTGTGACCTGCTTCGTAGGTGAGGGCTCAGGGCCATGTGTTTTAGCTATGGGATACAACGATAGTCATTCATGAATGGCCGTGTGCAGCCCGGGACAGTCCGCAGCTAACGGAGGTCACCAGGTCACACGAGAGCGCTGGCCAGGATGGGATGGTCCAGATGGCTGGGTTACCTCTGCTTCCCAACCTCCTGGGCCCGACCCCCAGACCCCAGGCAAAACACAGCCAAGAGCCTCGCTGTGCCGGAGCCCCTGGATCCCTCTCCTGAAGCTGAACGCTGTATCCTGCAGACCTTTTAATGATCTCTTAGTTAATTTTTATTTATTTATTTTTAACCCTCACCTGGGGATATTTTTCCATTGATTTTGATTTTTAGAGAAAATGGAAGGGAGGGGGAGAGACAGAGAGAGAAACATCGATGTGAGAGACACATCAGCTGGTTGCCTCCCACATCGAGCCTGCCACCTAGGCACACGCCCTTGACTGGAATCCCACCCGGGACACTTCCGTCCTAGGGCCAATGCTCTATGCGCTGAGCCAAACCGGGTAATTCTCTCTTCATTTAATCCTTAATATTTCTTTGATGTTGTTATATTTTTTTTTTCAGAAATCAAGCCCTTTTTTTCTAGAATTTGCAAGTTCATCCCAGATGAAGCAATCCATTTTATTGCATTAATTACTCCCAGGCTCATATCTTTCATATGATAATTTGTTATTTACTTATCTTCTCAACCAATAATTAGACCATAAACTGAATAAGTCATGATTCTGGAAAAATATACACATGCCTCTCCTGTATGCATCAGGGGCACCAACACCCAGCATCCTTTTCATTCGCTGAAGCTGATTTGAATAATGTCAATATTTGTGAATGCATTTGGCTATCAGTTAATCTGAAGCAATTAGGGCTGTATTCATTATTCTAAGAGCCCCTCTTCTGTATTTTATTTATTTATTTATTTTTGGTTAATCTTTACCCAAGGATATTTTTCCATTGATTTGTAGAGAGAGTGGAAGGGAAGGGGGAGAGGGAGAGAGAGAGAAACATGGATGTGAGAGGGACACATCCATTAGTTGCCTCCTGCACCTGCCCTGACCAGGGCCAGGGATGAAGCCCGCAACCCAGGTACATGACATGCCCTGGATCGGAATCGAACCCGGGACCCTTCAGTCTGTGGGCCGACGCTCTATCCACTGAGCCAAACCGGCTGGAGCACCCCTGGGCTCTTTAGAAGTTAAAAGTCAGATACTACTTGCACCTCTGTTTTTCTTTCCAACCTCACCTCCTACTGCTCGCCTGAACGGGGGTCCCTTGTGGGGAACCGCAGGGATGCCACAGCCTGAGGACCAGCCCCTACCTTCATCGCTGCACCCAGGGCCTAATGTCGGGGCGGCGGGGCCAAGTGTCTAGAAAGTGACGGTGTCCTTCGTGAACGCTCTGTTACTGCGTCCCCGTCATTCTGCAACGCTACTCATTCCCGTCTCCCCCCTCCCTCTCCTCCCGTGGCTCCTCCCCTCCCCGGAGAGCATCCTCCACGCGCTCCATGCCTGGCCGTCCTGAACCGACGTGACTGAGCACTCAGCGACCTCAAAGGTTTGATTTCTGTCATGGCCTCCACACTTCATTCTCAAACGTCCCCATTAAGAGATGTGTCGTCAGAGGAGTTTTACCACCTGGACGGAGGTAACACTTTTGGGGGCAGAACTTGAGGACGGGCTGTGGCTGGCGCTAACCGTGGCCCAGGTCCCATCTCTGCCAGGGACAGACATGCTGGCCCTGGATTCTAATGGCATTTCCAACACAGCCGAAGACTCCACGTCTCCGCTCTCCCACGCAGGGGGACTCTGACGCTCTGGGTACCGCCGTGTAATTCGATTTTGCAGCCCGGGGCCCGCGGCCCAGCTCAGTTCCTGCTGGAAACCCTGCAGCTCCGTCGCGTCCCACCTGCTTCCTGTTCTCACGTGGCCAGGCCACCACCCTGCAGAGGCCTTTGTCTGTCCTCGGGGTCCCGCCCCTCTAAAGTAACAAACACCCCGAAGAACCGCTGAACAGGGACGGGCATCCTCTTGGGAAATCCGCCACACACCTGGCCCGGCCTTCCCGCCCGACGCAGCCTCTCCCACCGGCCCGGTTCACTTCGGGCCATTTCGTCTTGCTCCTCTGGATCCTTCCCACGATGAACGCCGCGTGTGAGAAGCAATCTCGCTCTAAGCAGGAAGGTTATTTACTTGGCCCTTGCACAACACGCACAATAGAAAGGGCCATTTCTGACATCGACCTGAATGGCCACGTCCAAGGAATGTTCTGGAAAGTGCTTCGAATGAATATGCAGGCCTGTCGTCGTTATCCAGAGAATGGAGCGGACCTAACATTTAGTCCTCAAAGGCACAGGCCTCTCAGGAAAACGTGTACGCAATAATGATAATGTGACACCGGGTAACAAATGGGACGGCCATTTCCCTGGCGGCCGTGTGGACAGCCCCTCTCGCCTGTGACTATCATAGCACCCCGCAAACCCACGGCTGTGTTCTTCTTCTTCTTCTCATTGGTGACCGGGAGGACATATGTGAGTGAAACAAAAGAAACAAGACAAAAAACCCCCTGTGACACTCATTGTCACAATGACGTTGCGCTTCGACATGTATTATAAATGTCCTTGGTTACATTTTCGTCTCTAAATTGTTCTGGCTAACCACGAGCCCATAAAAATATATTGCACCCGATGGATAGACTTCTAACCAACAGTATTTATAACCTGATATAAAAAGAACACTCAAGCCCACAGTGTATTAAAAAGTCGCTTAAGAGATGTATGAAGATCCCCAAGGTTGAAAAGAAGCCATCTGTATTCTTGACGCCAAGTTCATGGGTATCTGTGAACCTTCTTCACTCTTCTTCTTCCTTTTTTCCTCCTCAAAGACCCAAATGCACGCGTCATCTTATATTCTGGTCTTGGTTCAAGTTCTGACCCGCTCTGCACATGTAAGAGCCATGGAGGGGTAGAGGAGGCTGAGCGGGACGCCCGTCCAGTTTTCCTTTTCCTGGTCTGGGGTGGCAGCTTATGATTTCAAAGACTTGAAAGTACAAAGCGAAGCCGACCCAACCTTCAGAGACATGTTTGTGCCTGTGAGTCTTGCTATATTTTTTAAAATATTCTTTTATTGATTTCAGAGAGGAAGGGAGCGGGAGAGAGAGATAGAAACATTCATGATGAGAGAGAATCATGGATCGGCTGCCTCCTGCACGCCCCCCACTGGGGATGGAGCCTGCACCCTGGGCATGTGCCCTGACCGGGAATAGAACCACGACCTCCTGGTTCATAGGTCGACGCTCAACCACGGAACCACGCTGGCTGGGCTTAAATGGGAATGCATCCATGAGGGGTCAGCAATGAGCAAAATAGATGTGCAGGCTCTTCAGGGAATTGTATTTTCTTTGTGAAAATCGACCAAGTGCTTGTGATTGGCTCATGTCTGCGATGCTCCGGAACAAACCTCATCAAAAGAGCGGCGGTGAAACAAGTCACTCTTTTCGAAATTCTGTGAGTTCACTGGACAACATTCTGTGAGTTCTTTGGGGATGTGCGGTGGCACGGGGTCCCTCACATCAAAACTGAGGGTCCCAGAAAACCTCCTCCTTCGGGGGGTGGCCCAGACTCTCAGCTGGGAGCCCCTTTCTCTCCTGGCAGCCGCTCGCTGGGGGGGGGGGGGGGGGGGGGAGGGGGACATGTCCCATCCTTCCCGGATGCTGGAGGGAGGGCGGGAAGGGATCAACCAGAGCAGTCTGCTCAGGCCTCTGTGCCTCTGGACGTGTTTTCTTCCCCAGTTTCCGCTGTTCCTTGGATTCCACCTCTGAGTGAGGCCATGAGATGCTTGTCTTTCTCTGCCTGGCTCGTTGCGCTGAGCCTGATGCTCTCCTAGCCCAGTGGTCGGCAAACTCATCAGTCAACGGAGCCAAATATCACAGCACAACGATTGAAATCTCTTTGGAGAGTCACATTTTTCAAACTTAAACTTCTTCCAACGCCACTTCTTCAAAACAGACTCGCCCAGGCCGTGGCATGTTGTGGAAGAGCCACACTCAAGGGGCCAAAGAGCCGCATGTGGCTCGCGAGCCGCGGTTGGCTGACCACGGTCCTAGACCCTCACGTTACATATTAGTAAGCTGTGGTTTTGGTTTTTGGTGGTGTTGTTTTTTTCTTTACTTTTTTCTTTTCTTTTTCCAAATGTGTCCGTGGACTATTGTGTGGAACAAACAACAGAATTTCAGGATTTGTGGGATTCAGAACCGGTCCTGCCTCGTGGGGGAGGGAGAGGACCTCAGTGCGCTGCCCTGACTCCCACCCCGCCCGGCCCACGTGCCTGGGTGACAGGGATGCGGCGTCGCACTGGGAGAGAGGATGAATATTTCATCGCCTGCGTCTCAGGGCACCGCTTCCTCCTCACTAACCTTCGACCGCGCTGTGTTTCCGTAGGAGGAAAAGGCCCAGCCCAGCCCAGCTGCGGGGCCTCTATCTCAGGTCCCATCTACCCCCGTCCCCCGTTCCCCCCCACCCCCCCGCCTGGCCTCAGTCTCTCCTTCCTGCCACGCCCCGTCTCGTCTGCTATTCTCCATCCTCTATAGAAAGTACCATTTCCCTGTCTCCATCCCCTTCTGTTTACAAATGTGGTCTGTGATCCATAGATTCACCAAGGGAGAGCGATGAGCAGCTCACACGGGAAGGGTCCATGAACTAATCCTATTACCATCATCATTTTAGAATAGAGACACGCGTCCAATTATGATGTTGTGCACCTTGAACTCGGACCAGGTTATACGTTAATTCTGTCTCAGGAACGCTGGACCAAAAAGCGTGTGGCGCGAACACTCAGCCACAGGCGCCCGATGCTGTTGGATGTCCTGTTTGTGTCTGCGTGGTCTCCACTCAGATTGCGTTGACGTTTCCTGGATCTAAACCATTGAAGAAGATGAGCAAGAGCTTGTTTATAAAAACACAAACCAGCACTGCCGGGGTTGCTTGTTACTGCAGCGTAAGCTGGTTTACAGACGTCAGGACTCTAAACGGGAGACGAATCGGCCTTGTTTGATGGCTTCTGAAGGCTTCTGTCTTTATTATCCAATCTGCCAACGTGGGAATAGAGTACACAGGTCTCAGGCAAACGCAAATGCGTTCCTGAAACGCAGCTGCACAGAAGCAAACACCTCACTTCATTATTTCCCTCCCAGAGCCAGAGAGCCTCCCCGCCACGTTCAATGCGGGTAACACGTGAACGAGCGGCCCTCCTGAGCCTCGAGGAGCAACGTGCCTCTCCCCCGTCCTCGGAGGTTCCCCAGAGGAGATTTCACACACCTCGCACATGCTCCGCCTGTAATTTATAAATCGATTCTGAATCCAGAGGTGTTTCCAGTGACAGCTTTTACCCTGCAACCTATTGCTTGTCACCTGTATCCACCTCCGAATTGTCCTATTCCGCCAACATCTCTGAAAAGCCCGCCACGTCGATCTCCGAAGCCAGGCCCGCTGCCGTTTGCGGTGACGTTTACATAACTTCCTAAACGCCCCGCTGGCCTCGCCCTGGAGTGGATCCCGTGGCTGCCAAGGGCAGGGGCGTAAATCTCCACTCCACATTCATTCTCTTAATACGTGTGACTTTTCACTCCATTAGACCAGGACGGCGTTCTGATAGCACGCTGGGAACAAGCCCAGATGTGTTGGAATTTATGTGTCTCTAGTATATTTACAACCGACATTCATGAAGCCAGCACTTGTCCAGCGCCCATCACACGACGGACACAGGGTTGGGCTCAGACAAAAATTGCCCCTGAGCCTGGCTGGCATGGCTCCGTGGTTGAGCATTGACCTATGAACCAGGAGGCCGGGGTTCCATTCCTGGTCAGGGCACATTCCTCAGGTTGTGGGCTCGATCGCCAGTAGGGGTCGAGCAGGAGGCAGCTGATCAATGATTCTCTCTCATCATTGACGTTTCTATCTCTCTCTCCTTCTCCCTTCCTCTCCCTGAATTAATAAGATAAAGTTAAAACCTCTAAGCAAGACACACCATAAGGGTGCTGACTTAAAGAGAACTCTTGAATCCACAATAATTCTGTGCGCATTTATGTGCAGTAATGTCAGAATTAGCATATCTGTCAGCACCACGGATTCACTATTAGGTGTGGTAAGAATTTGCTGACATTAAACGCCTAGAAAACACCTTCATGCTACACATTAAAAAATTAGACCTTATATCCACCTTTGAGTGATTGCACCCTTTCTCGTCCCCACAGACTGTTAAGGCCTCACTTTAATTTCCTCTTCCATCAGGGGATAGGAAATTAGCAGCATCCCTGACCTCTGACCTCTTTCATCTCTTGCTCTTTGCTGACAAATTAGGTTCTTTCGTTAACAGTGTGATTCCAACAGGTATACTGCCTGGCTGATATTCACAGAGACACTGTGCATGCCTCCACACCCAGCGCCTTATGCATCTGTTTAGTTAGATACATGTAAGACAACCCACTAAATTCATCTGTGAAATGATATGCAAATCAAAGCCTGGACAATAAAATGTGCACAAAGAGTGATAGATTACTAGGAACCTTGGAAGAAACATTTTGTTTGAGTCCCTTAGTCCTGCTTTGAAAGAAGACTTCACCAAAGGCTTTGCAAAAGTCCATCCAGTGTTCTTACTTACAATCCGCAGAGGACAGGGGTCCAGCCAGTGCTCAGCCCCCCTGTGTATTGGGACCTGCTGTGCTAACAAACCTTTGCAATCATTGCCTCTGCATTTTGAGAATGTGCACACCATGGAACTGAAAGAGTTAATATGCCTCCGGCTCCCCACAAATGTGTGAACTGTGGTTCCCCCCAGCCAGCTGGCTACACCCTCCAGTATTTCCTGGGACCCCCTTTCTTTGGAGCAGTGGTTCTCAACCTTCCTAATGCGGCGACCCTTTAATACAGTTCCTCATGTTGGGGTGACCCCCAACCATAAAATTATTTTCGTTGCCACTTCATAACTGTCATTTTGCTACTGTTATGAATCGTAACGTAAATATCTGTATTTTCTGATGGTCTTAGGCTCTACAGCAGCGGCTCTCAACCTGTGGGTCGCGACCCCACAGGTTGAGAACCGCTAGCAGGGTCTCAGACCAGAGAGAGTGAAGGCAGAAGGCAACCCCAGCGGGCACAGTAAGGAGGCAACTCATCCCTGAAAACTCAAAATGGGGCAACCCTCAAAACCCAACTTTTTAACATAAGCCTGCGTAAATTTTTGAGGAGCTCAAGGATAAAAGAGAAAGTGTTAGGCCCAAACAGATCAGGAAGAGAATTTTAAAAGAAAGACCAGAAAGTAAAGGTATTTTTCTGAAAAGAACAATAAGTGTATGAAATATAGATCAGAAGAAATCATCCAGAATGCAATTCAAAAGGGGCAGATCTAGAAACATATAACATCAGTCAAAGACAGCGAGTAAAGAAGATGCAAATACTTAATGAAAACCCTGAAGAGGAAATCGAGATGGAAAGGAGGTGAGATTAAAGATACAGGAGCTGAGAACTCTCCAGAATGGAAGAAAGACAGACTCAGAAGCTTGCCTGGGAGAAATGGGATACGTTTCAAACAGATGCACACCTGCAGACATGGTAGAGAACCCGAAGGCAGCAATTTCAAGAGAAATTCTTCATATCTACCAGGATGAGAGACAAATAAGTCTTGGAAGATGTGATCACCAGACTATGAACTGCCTTCTCACGAGCAAAATTACATCCCGGCAGATCGCGGAACGGACTAAGCGAAAAATGCCAAGAGAAAAACAGTGCTCAACATGGAGATCTGGGACCGACGACAGGCTCATTTAGAATGTAAGTAAAAGGAGTGATTTTCAGACAGACTTGAAGAGTTTACTACAGTTTCTGGAATGATCTTTAAGTGCTCTTTAGTACACAAGACATAAGCCCAGGAGGCACATGTACGTAGCAAGAAAAAGTGGTACATAACGAGCTCAAGAAAAACAGGTTATCACTCCAACTCAACGTGGGCAAAACCTGGGGAGCCGGTGAGAGTAAAGTGAGAATTGAATAGTAGAGACATGGACGTGGGCAACCGTCGCTTGGAGAACATTTGAACGAGTCATTACTGTCCTGTCTGTGAAGAGGAGAGATGATCGTTAGCTTTATACAAAAATGTAGGTATGCTTTATTTTTAAATAGTTCTGTTCGCTAAAAGGTAAACACGAGGGAATGCCATTTTTAATCCAGGAACAGTGGGGAAAAGTGAGTGAAGAATGCCCGACGCACCCCATGGAGGCGGCGAACAAGAGACGCAGTGAAAGGAACGGGCACGTTTCTGGGCGGGAATGGAGCACGTGGGGGAAGATGCTCACCGTTCATTTCAGCGCCTCTCCTGTAGTTTCAGACTTTATCACTGATTCCAGGTGCACGCCTTCCTTTTTTAGGACATTCCCATTTTTCTTTTTCTTTTTCTTTTTTTAAATATATTTTATTGATATTTTACAGAGAGGAAGGGAGAGGGATAGAGAGCTAGAAACATCGATGAGAGAGAAACATCGATCAGCTGCCTCCTGCACACCCCCTACTGGGGATGTGCCAGCAACCAAGGTACATGCCCTTGACCGGAATCGAACCCGGGACCCTTCAGTCCGCAGGCCGACGCTCTATCCACTGAGCCAAACCGGTTTTGGCAGGACATTCCCATTTTTCATTTAGAATACAGAGAGGAAAACGCCACAGGAAATAGACACCAAGTGAGGCCAAAAGATGAACACAGACACTAGCCCAAAACAGGGGAAATAATTGAGCTCGTCCAGAGGCGGAAGTGAGGCAGCCACGGAGAAGCAGCCCAATTCAGACCAGGTGGGGGTTTTCTTGGGTCTAAGGAATGGTGGTTCATTTTCCCTTATCTTTCTGTGCATTGCGTTTGCCATCGCAACGTTAAATGGATGTGAACGCTTTTCCTGGGCGGGGGCGTTGCAGACACCCCACGTCTGTGTTTCAGCTGCAGGGACCCAGTTCCGGCTCCTCTAGCTCCCCTCCCCACGTTCTCTGAGCTCCATTCTCATCTCTAGTCACGACTCACGCCTCCAAATTTAATTCTCGACTCCTGACACCCCATGTAATTAACTAGATGAAGATGATAATTTTCATTCTTTTCATTGTTTTCTATTAGTTTTCCCCAATTGATCCCAAGGCTCACAGACCAACCTTGTCCCAATTACAAGCAGTAACACTAATATAAAAATGATTAAACTACTAATACAAAGAGTGCTTATTCATCTCAAGGCCTTCTTCCAAGGCACTTTCACCTATGAACCCATTTAGTCCTTTTGCTAATACCAGGAAATTAGTATGATTAGGATCTCCACTGGGGATGGGGAAACTGAGGCAGAGGGAGGCTCAGTTACTGGCTTCGGGCAACGAGGCGAATCCATACTGAACCTAGAGACGCTGCCTGCCCCAGCCCCTGATCTCCCATTTCCTTCACACGCAGAGAATGGGACAGGTTCTCCCAGTACGATCCTCATTCCTTCTGTACTTCAGAGCATACGTCATTACTTTAGTTCTTCTTTGGACAATCTCTGTATCTCAGCCATTTCACTCATTTATTTATTCAATTAGAAACCTATGCTGACTCACTTTCCTACCCACCCTACTGCCATGGAATATTTGAGCCTGCTAAAATTGATTTACGCTCCTAGGACCCAATTTCACTGCAAATTCCCTGAGGATTGAAGGTAAGATAGTTAATTAAGCCACAGCCTTCATCCTTAAAGACTTATCGGAGTCCAAAAGCAGGTGCCAGGGCTCTGCTCTCTCAGTACATCCTGCCACGCCCTCGCCATAACCAATATTTAACGTACGATTTCCTGGTGCACCCTCACCTTTAACTACCCCTGCCCTTGTCCATGTGAATGATGAGAACGATTTAATTTTCCAACCAAAGTTCCATTGAGGAGAATTCTGCCAACGGAAAGGTTTTTACTTAAGGCTCCTTAAGTGAAGAGATGCTAATTCCTCTCTTGTTCTGTAGAAACAACAAAGAGGAAGAAAAAAGGGGGGGCTGGGTAAAAAACGAAGCAAGACGCTCCATCCTCAACCAAAAGTGGGCGTGGCCACAACCCTAAACCCACACTCTGAGGCTCATCTCCATTGCAGCCGAGAGCTCAGAAGCACAAACGTGTTTGAGCGGAGGGATCAGAGAGCACAGACATGTTCTTTCCCTTTCTCGTCACTATCATCACAAAGCTAAATGAAGCTTTGAAGGAGATGGCTGACCCCCAACCTGCCAGCTTCCACTCCCGGCCCCCACACATGCACAGCCTCCTTCACTAACAACACACCTGTCACCTGGCACGTGGTTCCTCCACTTACAACACACCTGTCACCTGGCACGTGGTTCCTCCACTAACTACACACCAGTCACCTGGCACGTGGTTCCTCCACTCACAACACACCTGTCACCTGGCACGTGGTTCCTCCACTAACTACACACCTGGCACCTGGCACGTGGTTCCTCCACTAACAACACACCTGTCACCTGGCACGTGGTTCCTCCACTAACAACACACCTGTCACCTGGCACGTGGTTCCTCCACTAACAACACACCTGTCACCTGGCACGTGGTTCCTCCACTCACAACACACCTGTCACCTGGCACGTGGTTCCTCCACTAACAACACACCTGTCACCTGGCACGTGGTTCCTCCACTCACAACACACCGGTCACCTGGCACGTGGTTCCTCCACTCACAACACACCGGTCACCTGGCACGTGGTTCCTCCACTAACAACACACCGGTCACCTGGCACGTGGTTCCTCCACTCACAACACACCGGTCACCTGGCACGTGGTTCCTCCACTAACAACACACGTGTCACCTGGCACGTGGTTCCTCCACTAACAACACACCTGTCACCTGGCACGTGGTTCCTCCACTAACAACACACCTGTCACCTGGCACGTGGTTCCTCCACTAACAACACACCTGTCACCTGGCACGTGGTTCCTCCACTAACAACACACCTGTCACCTGGCATGTGGTTCCTCCACTAACAACATACCAGTCACCTGGCACGTGGTTCCTCCACTCACAACACACCTGTCACCTGGCACGTGGTTCCTCCACTAACAACACACCTGTCACCTGGCAGGTAGTTCCTCCACTCACAACACACCGGTCACCTGGCACGTGGTTCCTCCACTAACAACACACCTGTCACCTGGCACATGGTTCCTCCACTAACAACACACCGGTCACCTGGCACGTGGTTCCTCCACTAACAACACACCGGTCACCTGGCACGTGGTTCCTCCACTCACAACACACCTGTCACCTGGCACGTGGTTCCTCCACTAACAACACACCGGTCACCTGGCACGTGGTTCCTCCACTAACAACACACCTATCACCTGGCACGTGGTTCCTCCACTAACAACACACCGGTCACCTGGCACGTGGTTCCTCCACTAACAACACACCGGTCACCTGGCACGTGGTTCCTCCACTCACAACACACCTGTCACCTGGCACGTGGTTCCTCCACTAACAACACACCGGTCACCTGGCACGTGGTTCCTCCACTCACAACACACCTGTCACCTGGCACGTGGTTCTACAGTTGGTTACAGTGATGAACCTACACAAATATGTCCCTGTCACCCCAAGTCCATAGTTTATATCAAGCTTCGCTCTTGGTGTTGTACATTCTCTGGGTTCTGACAAATATGTACTGACATGTACCAATTGTGACAGTATCATACAGAATTGTTTCAATGCCCTTGGAATGCACTGTGTTCTGCCTATCCATCCCTTAGGCTTATTTTGAAAGCAAAAGGAAAATAAAGAAAAATGCAGTGGAAAGTCAAATCTGAAGGAGAATCAGCCACAGTTTGGGGAAAGTGCTTAGACACTTGCTCTGATGTGACGTGGATATAATATCTCCGAAACACCACCTCTCCATGCATACTTTTTAAAGGAAAAGCAATGCTGAAATAAAATATTGGGGGAAAGGGAACAAGATAATTAAAAAAATAAAGCTACATTAGAAGCAATGATATTATAACACTCATGGTTGGAAATCACTGTTAGGGAAGTGGAGAAACAGCTTCAGGAAATCAACCAAAATGAACAGGAAAGTATAAATTTAAAAGTAAATTTGGAAATATGATAGATGTGGAAGACAGACAAATGAGATCCAACATGCCCACAACTGGTGATCCTAAAAGAAAAGAAAAAAGCAAAAGAACAACAATCTCCCCTCTCTCTAAAAAATTCAATTGTATAATGCAACACTTTTGGAATAAAAGAATCCATGGGGTGTGCCATATTCAAGAAAAGTTGATAAAGACAGACTAATTCCAGGACATACTGCAGCCAAAATAAAACAAAGAATCACGTGGACATCCAGCAGAGAAAAAGCAAGTTACTAGTACACCCAAGGATGGAAATTGTAGGCATAATAAAACACTGCTACAAGGTACCATTCAACACGGGAAGGATCCGCATCATCGTTTACAAATACTTACTAATTCCTGAAGGGAAAAATAAGTTTGATTTAAGAAAGATGACTTACCTTCCGTGCAAAAGGCAAAAGAAAGCATGTTCTTCGTAAGCACACAGAAAACATGCATCTATGACTATTTCTTTGGTGGTGGGGTATCACTTAGTGGAATTCAACAACCCATTCCATAATTAAAAATAAAAGACTCTAGAATGGCGAATGGAGCAGCGAACGCCTGTTGGTAAGGACTGAATCCTTTCAAACACTAAAAAGTCAAAACCAAGACTCTGGGAATTAAGCCAGAAGATAAATACGGTAAGCCCCGATCCTGTAAAACTGATAATAAACTTCAGGAGGTGCATGGAAGGATGATGACCACAGAGCACGTGTGCTAACTTTTTAACCTTCAGCACAAGGACTTGTCAGAGAGTGTTTAATGTCTAAACATGCATCCTGAAATGGACTTCCATTAATCTAGCATAATAAAGGCATAATATGCGAATTAGACCGGGCGTCCTTCTGGAAGAAGCCAGGTCTGCGAGAGAAGTCTGGGTCCCAGGTGCCAGAAGGAAGGCCTACTCTTGCACGAATTTCGTGCACTGGGCCTCTAGTATTTTTACAAATGTTCTTGACTCTAGAGTTATTTTCTGTAAGTAACATCTTCCTTGGGAAGAAACAAAGACCTGAGATCTAGCAATTTCTTCCATGGTATGCCACATCGTGTGTGTGTTTTCTTTTCCTGCTTAATCCAAACCCAAAATTAAACTCAATATGTTTTTGAAAGAGTAGGGTAAGCTTTCATTCTTTTAAAAGGACATCTACCTACCTATCCCTCATTGATCATATTATCTAAGGATGTCTTATTTATATATATAAAATAGAAAGATGTATGGTAGGAAAACAATTTTACTAAAGATCCCTCTCCCTCAATCTCTTTCACACGAACACACACACACATACTTTTTCGTGTGTGAATTGAGCCACAGGATGTCTGCAATGAAAGCCTGTATGGGGGATGAGTTTCCTCTCATGAACTTCCGTGTTCAGTCTGAGTTATTTTTACTGAGGCTGCCTTACGCCACCGCACCTCTAATTAACGTGATGTCAAAATAAATACATCAGTGAATAGCGAAGCAAATCTTTTCTAACTCTCCTCCTCCTGATGCAAGAATTAAAAAGGTACACATTTACTTTTATCCTACGGAGTATTTCTATCTTTCCGTTAAAGCCAAAAAATATGCAAACAACTTCACATTCTTTTCACAAGATAATTGATTTTTTTTTGTTTTTTTTTTTTTTTTTTTTTTTGGCTAAGCTTAGAGCAAATATACAATAATTTTCTAAATGACAAAGTGAATTTGTTTTCATTGGGGAAAGTGCCGTGGAGAATTCTAACACACCAGCCCGGTCCTTCCCCACGCAGCGGTGTGTTGGTGAGGGGCTTTTTGCCGAGAGGCAGTTAAGTTGTGCATTTATGGAACCTCACAGAAAGCCTCCTATAAAAATGTGCAGGTTCATATGTTTGGAATCTTCGGCTTCACAGACATCATTTCTGCCATCACATGTCGCTGAAGCAACACGGCGAAATGACTCCGTGTTTCTGTTTTCAGACACATCCCGTCGGCGTTTTCCATGTGGAGGCTTGCTGTGTGCATCTCTGCCGGTTTCCCCACGTGTGGTGGGTGGGGGACAGGGTGCCGCGGGCTTAACTATCTTCTTTCTTATAAAGCAAAATGCATGCAAATGGGTGAAATCCTTAACAACCACAATACAAAAAAAAAAACCCACAAAAAATGACAAACCCATCAGATAAATGAAAATTGCTCGAAAGAAGCAATGCCACACTCGACATCTGGCTCGTTCTCTGAGGAAGGGCTTTGAGGAGTGTCTCCCGGCACTGAGGATAAAATTACGAATACCCCACTTTCCAAACCATTCTGTGCGCTTCTCCTGCTCTCCCTACTTCCTTCTCTCACCATCACTTCTCTGCCAGCCACGCTGCGAACCGCTCCCGAAGGAAGGCGTCAGGATGCGGGGGGTTGAAACCTCAGTAGTTTTATCTGGGAGAAGCAAGAACTAGGGACTCCAGTGTCCCCCAGCCCCCACGATGACAACATCCCGCTAACATCCCAGCTTGTATGTGGCTCATCTAAGAGCTCTTGAAAGTTTGTTTCCAAGTCATCCACTTCTGAAACTTTCCATAAAGTATTACAGGCACCTGGACACGGACAAGCGTAACCGTTGTCGAGGGCAACGCCAGAAGCTGTCATGTAGCAGATGAGTAAGAGGCGCTGTCAGAAGAAATGTGGGGGGTGAGGAGGCGCCTGTGACCTCCAGTCCTGCTTCGCTGCCCTAAGCAAAACTCTCCCCCAGGACACTTCTCCTCTTCAGTCACCCCTCGGACACGTCAAACCCCACCCCTCGACCCTTCCATGGAAATATATATATGTAGATAGCAACCCCATTTCCCACCGGCCCTACAGGCAGGGCGCGAGGCCGTCAGGAAGTACAGAATCAGCAATGTCACCGGTCTCGCCCATCACTTCCCTGCAGCACAGACAGCGAAACGCGGACAAATAGACCTGTTGTCTCTCTCGGGTTTGAACCCAGCCTCTCCTCCCGCACCCCGCCTCACCCCACCCCACCCCACCCCCAATACAGATTCCCTGCCTTTGCTTTCCCCAGAAACCCGTGCCTCCTAAGCACCACATCCCAGAAGCAGAGCCCACACCAGCGGTGCCTGCTCCCGCCCCGCCTTTGCCAGCGATGCTCACACACAGCCCGGGCGGGAGGGCTGCAGTCTCCGCACGCGGGTCACTGCAGCACACCGCACGCCTTGGTACTCACCGAGGCTCGGGAGATGTCTGGGGGACGCTGCGGGCGACGTTGCGGGCGATGTCTCTGCGGAAGTCTCTCTGCCGCTCCGGCCGGGCGTGCAGAGCCGAGCATCCAGGCAGGAGGAGCCGCTGGACCCACCGTCAGAGCGGCTGGGAGGCAAGGTCTCCCGTGGGGACCGCCAGCCCGCGCCCAGGGAGGATGCCCGCCCGTCCCTCCTCCTCCGGTCTGAAGCAGGACACGCTGCTCCCTCTGCCTTCCTGCCGGAGCCCAGACTGCCAGCTCGGGAGGGAGGCTGGCGGCCGAGCCCCTCCGCTCTGATATCTGACGGAGACGCCTCCCTCCCGAGAGCCAGCCGCCAGCTCAGCTTGTCTGCAGGCTCAGCATCCCCCCAGCCAGGCAGCGCCTAGCGCGGCTGCCATCCCCGTGCGCGCGGCCGGAGGAAATCTCCTCCCCTCCCTCTGACGAGGGACGCACTTCTGTGGGGTCATCAGAAAAACCTCTCCCGTGGAAACTGGGTCAGGCTAACCCCTCGCAGGCGGCGGCGGGCGGGGGCAGTCATTTCACTCTGGCTGCCCTGTCACCGCATTTCGTTTGCAGGCGGAGATGGGGCAGGTCAAGGGTCCGCACTGACTCCCCTCCACCCAAACCCGAGCTTCCCGAAGCCCCCGGCCTGGCTGCGGGGGGCGGGGAGGGGGAGGGCGATGTGGCCCGTGAGCTCAGGTGCTGCCCCAGGCCTCTCCATCACAGGTGCCAGTGTGCCAATGGCAGGCAGGTGCAGGAGGCTCAGCCCACCCAGTGCCAGGAGGGGTGCGGCCAGGTACCGGTCCCTCTCCCAGGCCCAGGGCGCCCGCGCGTGTGTGCATATGTGTGTGCGTGTGTGTGTGTGTGTGTGTGTGTGTGTGTCCATCACAGGCGCTGTTTGTGAATACCAGCCCGAGGTGAACTTTGCAGTCTGCTCAGGTTCAGTCGCCAGGTGTGAAGAGGCGAACTGCGCCTTGAATGGAAGCTAAGAACGTGGCCCCGCGGGTACTGGGACAGCGACAGGTCGCACGGGGCTGGGACTGGAGGGTGGGAGGCGGCCTCCGACAGGACTTCGGTTGCAGGAGAAAGAAATGACGCCCCGGGTCTCAAAGCAAACCGCGCTGGGGAGACGCGAGCCCCGTGGAGCGTGCGTGAGTGGGCAGCCATCGGTGGGTCTCCGCGGCTGCTGTCTGGGGAGCCGGGTTTTCTCCGGCGGCTTTCCCAGCCCTTCTGGTCGCTGGGCTCGCGTTCTTGTGTGGCTCCGTGGGTCACTCACCTCGTTTCTCCATCAGCTCCCGCCACCAGGCCCAGGGACTTCATTGAGGGAGGGGTCCATGCTTCTTAACAGTCAACTCACACGGGCTAAGACCCCCCCCCGCCCCCCATCAGGAGGAACCCACAGAGCAGGGGCACTGACCCACAGGAAGGGCTGGTCTGCCCCGAGCCTCTACGTCTTCACCTTCAGGGCCCTCTCCCTCTTTTAAAGTCAAGATATAATTTATTCATAAAAATATCAACATGACGGGTTTTCCTGCCGAGGTGTGAGGAACATGACCCAGCGCAGGGATTTCATGCGAAGAGGACTTCCTTTGCTCTAAGGGCCCCTTCCCCTCCCCAGCAGCCCACCAGGTGCAGCACAGCTGACGGCTCTGTTCCCCGTTCCTGAGGAGGGGCGGACTCCAAAGAGGACTGCAGGGGCTCCACCCACTGCACCTGTCACACACCTGCCCCTCTCACACCTGCCCCTCACACACCTGCCCCTCACACACCTGCCCCTCTCACACCTCCCCGTCACACACCTGCCCCTCACACACCTGCCCCTCACACACCCGCCCCTCTCACACCTGCCCCTCTCACCCCTGCCCCTCTCACCCCTGCCCCTCTCACACCTGCCCCTCTCACCCCTGCCCCTCACACACCTGCCCCTCTCACACCTGCCCCTCACACACCCGCCCCTCTCACACCTGCCCCTCTCACCCCTGCCCCTCTCACCCCTGCCCCTCTCACCCCTGCCCCTCTCACACACCTGTCCCTCTCACACACCTGCCCCTCACACACCTGCCCCTCTCACACCCGCCCCTCACACACCCGCCCCTCTCACACCTGCCCCTCTCACCCCTGCCCCTCTCACCCCTGCCCCTCTCACACCTGCCCCTCTCACACCTGCCCCTCTCACACATCTGTCCCGCCCACCCCTGCCCCTCTCACACACCTGTCCCTCTCACCCCTGCCCCTCTCACACACCTGCCCCGCCCACACACCTGCCCCGCCCACACCTGCCCCTCTCACACACCTGCCCCGCCCACACCTGCCCCTCTCACACACCTGTCCCTCTCACACACCTGTCCCTCTCACACACCTGCCCCGCCCACACACCTGCCCCGCCCACACCTGCCCCTCTCACACACCTGCCCCGCCCACACCTGCCCCTCTCACACACCTGTCCCTCTCACACACCTGTCCCTCTCACACACCTGCCCCTCTCACACACCTGTCCCGCCCACACCTGCCCCGCCCACACACCTGTCCCACCCACCCCTGCCCCTCTCACATACCTGTCCCGCCCACCCCTGCCCCTCTCACACACCTGTCCCGCCCACCCCTGCCCCTCTCACACACCTGTCCCGCCCACCCCTGCCCCTCTCACACACCTGTCCCGCCCACCCCTGCCCCTCTCACACACCTGTCCCGACCACCCCTGCCCCTCTCACACACCTGTCCCGACCACCCCTGCCCCTCTCACACACCTGTCCCGACCACCCCTGCCCCTCTCACACACCTGCCCCGCCCACACACACCTGTCCCGCCCACCCCTGCCCCTCTCACATACCTGTCCCGCCCACCCCTGCCCCTCTCACACACCTGTCCCGCCCACCCCTGCCCCTCTCACACACCTGTCCCGCCCACCCCTGCCCCTCTCACACACCTGTCCCGCCCACACCTGCCCCTCTCACACACCTGTCCCGCCCACCCACGCCCACACACATTGCCTTCCCTCTGGTGCAGCCCGCTCCGGCCTCAGGCAGAGCCTCACTGAGCTCTGGTGACTGTGTCCCAGCTCCGTCCCTCCCTCAGCACGTCAGTCAGCCTGCCTTCTGCATAGTTACAGCAGAGAGACCTGCAGCTGCTTTGCCATCTCAAAAATCAGCATCGTCCCCCGCAACCTCCCTTCCTCCAGCTCCTGCTCGGCCTCCCTGCCTCTTTGTACAGGAAACACCGTGTCCACTCTCCCTTGATTCACTCTCATTGGTCTGTGTCCACACGTGTCCCACCTAAGTGTCTCTTCATGGTTAAGACTAAATCACCCACCGAGAAATCCAGTGCACACCCTCCGTCCGCGTTCGACTTGCTACATCAGGAACATTTAACTCAGATACTCACCCTCCTGTGGACACTGCCTTCCCTTGGCTTTCTGACTTTCTTTCCATCTTACTGCCTTTTTCTCATTCCCTTCATCTTTAGTCACTGAGGTGCACCAAGGACCTAAAATAAGGTCTATACCCTAAGCTGTACAAAGAATTGCTGAGAGAAATAAGGAGACCTGAATAAATGAAGCACAGCATGTTCCTGGACCAGAAAACTCAATATTTCTAAGAGGTCAGTGATCTCCGCGTCGGTCAGTACATTGAAAATAATTCCAATCAGTGTCTCAGCAGGTTTTCTTATGGCATTTTTTCAAGGGATGCTAAAATGGATATGGAAATAAAAAATAACCAAGAACAGTAAAATCAAAATGGTAAAAAAACGAAGTTCTGGACAAGAAGGTGGCGGCAGTAAACATGGTACTCAAACCCTCCCACAACCGCATCAAACCTACAACTGAACTACAGAACCACCTCGCTCGGAACCGCCTGCAATCTAGCCGAACGAAGTCCTACAACTAAAGACTCAGAGAGGAAGCCACGAGGAAGGGCAGGGCCGATGAAGAGCTTCCCAGGCAAGGAAAGCTGAAGGAGTTCATCCCCGTCAGGTATGACAGAAACGTGAAGGGTCTTCTTCAAGAAGCAGCAGAAACAAATGCATGATCCTGGCTCGGTCACTCCCTTTTTTTTTTTTTTAAATATATTTTTTTATTGATTTTTTACAGAGAGGAAGGGAGAGGGATAGAGAGTTAGAAACATCGGTGAGAGAGAAACATCGATCAGCTGCCTCCTGCACACCCCCAACTGGGGATGTGCCCACAACCCAGGTACATGCCCTTGACCGGAATCGAACCCGGGTCCCTTCAGTCCACAGGCCGACGCTCTATCCACTGAGCCAAACCAGTTTCGGCTCAATCACTCCCTTCTTATGTGGATTTGGGAAGTTTACCTCTTTGTCCTTTGCCTCACTTTCCTCCGAGATGAAATATCAATAATAACAGAACCTACCTTCATTGAATGAAGTTAAAGATGAAAGATTTTCAATGAGATAAAGGGCTCAGAAAAAAAAATGCCTGCCACAATGTAAATGTGAATAAATACTGGTTATACTAGTAGTTGTGATTAAAAAATATATGTGAATAATAAAATGACAATGAATGCGTATGTATCATCCATATCTTCATGGCAGCACTATTTACAATAGCCAAGATATGGAAGCAACTGACGTGTCCATCAATAGATGAATGGATAAAGAAGAAATGGTTCAGGGATGCAATGGAATATGTCTCAGCCATAAAAATGGGTGAAACCTTGCCATCTGCAAAAACATGGGTGAACCTAGGGGGCATTGTGCTGAGTGAAATATGTCAGACAGAGAAAGACAAATACCACAGGATGTCACTTACATGTGGAATCTAAAAACAAGTAAACAAGCAGAACAGAAACAGACTCATAGACACCGAGAATATTTTGATGGCTGCCAGATGGGAGAGGGGTTGGGGGCGAAGAGTAAAAAAGGTGAAGGGATTGAGAAGTACAAATTGTTTGTTACAGTCACGGAGATGTGAAATACAACATCGGAAACACAGCCAATAATATGGCAATTCCTATGTATGGTGTCAGATGGATATTAGATTTAACAGGGCAATCACTTCATAAGTTACATAATGTCTAATCACTGGGTTGCACCCCTGATGTGGATATAATATTTATATCAACTGTAATTGAAAATTTAAAAAATTATTTTGAAAAATGATAAAAAACAAGTTTGAGGAATGATACTCTCATTTTATCACTTACTTCTAACCTAAAGCAATCATCAGGTTGGTATTAGCCAGAGAGATCAAGACAACATGTTGGAGCATCTAAAAGAAGATCACGACACGTATGTGATCAACTGGTTTAGACAAAGGAATCAAGATAATTCAATGATAAAAGCATCATATTTCAAGAAATGGCACTTGGACAAGTGGATCTTCACTTGGAATACGTTAACTTTGACCCTTGCCTCATACCATACACAAAAATTTCGTTTGGAATGGATCACAAATATAAAGGCAACACTTTAAAACTTATAGAAGAAAATATATGAGACCCTGAGGTAGGCAAAATTCTTTGAGGACATCCACACACATTTGTACCCACACAAACACAGAACAAAAGGAATAATAGAAATATGGAGCTCCATCAACATGAAAAATGCTTGATCTTTGACATACATCATTAACAATGTTTTACAACTCAATAACAAAGAGACAAACAACCAATACAAAAATTAACACAAGATACAAACAGGCATTTCACCAAAGATATTTGAAGGGATGATCTGATACTAAATATTTGGCCCATCTCTCCATGGTGCTTTGAGAAGAACAGAGAGTTAAATGGTCCCCATGAGAGGAGTTGGGCCAAATATTTAGTATTTAGGCAGAAAAGGACAGGGGTCAGCTAGAAAATAACCAGCGAGTAACTTCGGATGGAAAATAACTAGCAGACAGGTTGGCCAAACCACAAAGGCCACACATCCAGGTACAGCAGGATGTCCTCAGAATTCTAAGGAAAGAGCCAGGGGGGTATGCAAACTGGGGAGAATAACAGGAAAGGGGGAGGGGGAGAGTTACTAAGCAAGTGGCCAGAATAGGAGCGAAGGAGGGAGGGGACTTGAGAACCAAGAGAGACTATTGGTTCGCAGATATATATCCCTAGACCTAGGAGCCCCATCGGCAACCCTTTTTGGGCCCCCTCCCTCTGGGGAGCTTTGTAAGCTGTGTGCTTGCTTGCAAATAGACCAGCATCAAAGGCACAATCTCACTTGGTCAGAGATTTCAATCATCGACTTCAAAGGACACAACCCCAGCAACAAACGATCACTTCTGAGACGCCTGTCCTGACTCACCAGGATGTCTTAACCATTTTCCCCTTCCCTGTTCTTTCCCATGCTGCAGCGGGAGGGAGAGATAGGGCCTGGAGTGTCACCGTGGGAAATGCCACATTTACGTCCCCTCAGGAAAAGGCATGTGGAAGGATCACGTCAACAACTGTCCTAGTCTTCTGGCCCAACACAAACATGTTGTTTTTTCACTTTATACCACATCTGTAAAACTTGACAGATATGCCAACATTGACTTTCTCTGGGAAAAAGGGCCAGCGTTTGGCCTTGACAGGTGGTACTTCTCGAAGGGAAACTGTCGCTGAAAAACATCTATTCTCTTCCTACCTCATGGGAAGGAAATGGGTATTTCAGGAAGCTATTGCTATAACTCTGTGCACGTACCCTGAGGCTATTCACCCCAAGCAGGTGTTCCATGTGGTGACTTCCAGTAGAGAGGGGGAAGGTCTGGGGTCTGTGACAGGATTTGTTTGCGGCAACCCTGGGACAGGGAAATTGATCCACGGCGCTGCCTGCCACCTGTGGCTTCCCACACTGAATGTTAATGAGCATGGATGGCTCGGCAGGACGGCAGGACGGCAGGATGCTGGCTATTTCAGGAGCATTACCTACCACCAGGCCCTGCGTGACCTTTCTAAATTATAGGGTAAATTGCTTGGGCTCCCGTGAAAGGAAATGCATTTCATTAATGAAGCTTCTCTTCTTTGCTAATCTTTTTAACCCTGAAGACGGAGAGACTTTTTTTCATGCATAATAATTACGACTGCATCCTATTCCCTAGACACAACGAAGAGGTTGCCGTACCAGCTCTAAAGTCTGGATATTCATCATCCACAGTTGAGCTGCTCACACAATGACAATTCTGCCGTCCCCACTCCTGGCCCTCATTTAGAAAATGTACAAACTATCGTATTGGGTGTTCAAGGAGGTTGGACGGAGAAAACATGAGTTACTCATGGCAGTTTCCATTACATAGCATCACCTGTCAGGCCATTGACATGATGGGCAGAAATACCACAGGTGCTTGCTTTTCTTTCTCAGACAAGGTCTTGGATTTCTTCCCCAATCACGTGGCAGTTGGGTTTATTAGCTACGATCCTTTTCCCTCTCTTCACTGGACGGACCCCGTTCTACTTTTTAAAAGGCATTCCACTTAGATCTTCTTAGGATTTCCTGGCATAATTTGGACCCTTCCCAGCCACCATCATGCAAAGCTTATTTTCACTTAACTTGGGCTTGATTTCTGTTCTTATAGCAAATCTTCCTCTCTCTTGGTTTTCGCCTTCTGGCAAGTACCCACACATATTCTGTGAGAAATATTTATTATGACATTGGGTTTTTTTCCTGGCATGGGAGTTACAGTCAAAATAATTCTCCTACCAACTCTGAAAGCATTATCTCCTAGAAACTGGTTTTACTGATGAAATATCCGAGGCCAGCCAGAGTCTCAATGTTCATGCATTATTTTATTTTCTGCAACTTTTAGCACTTTCTCTGGCGTTTTGAGATTTTATGATGGGATGTGTAGGCATTTCAGTCTTAAAAATCCCCCTCACTTGTCAGTTTAGATTTTTTTAAAAGCTCTAAAAGTGTATTTCTCGTGTGCCGGGGAATGTTTTGTATTATTTCTGGGTTACTTCTCTCCCTCCCTTTACTCTGCTCGTTTTTTTTCTTTCTTCTAAAAAACAAATATGTTCTTTTTCATCTCCATGTTATTCCACTCAATGTTTTTGTGTGAACATCTAATTGTATTTTTAATACTTTCAATTTTAATAATTTCTACTTTAGGATTTAGCTCAACATTTGAGGTGACTGAGAAACCCACCTTCTCTCTGGAAGCATGAATCCTGTTTTCATGAGTCTAAATACCAGGCTCAATTCCTAATTCTAGGAAAATACTGCTGTAGACTGAATTGTTCCTCCCCAATTCATATGCTGATGCGCCCCCCTCCCTCCGCCCCCCCCCCCCCACACACACACACACTGTGAAGTATCCAGATGGGCAGTTAGGAGGTAAGTGCATGGTTCTAAAGTTCTGAGGATCTAAGGGTGGGCCTCCATCTAAAAGGACTGTGAGAGCCCAGCCGGTGTAGCTCAGTGGTTGAACATCCACCTGTGAAACAGGAGGTCACAGTTTGATTCCTAATCAGGGCACACGCCCAGGTTGTGAGCTTGATCCCCAGTAGGTGGCATGCAGGAGGCAGCCAATCCATGGTTCTCTCTCTTTATTGATGTTTCTATCTCTCTCTCCCTCTCCCTTCCTCCCTGAAATAAATTAATGTGTGTGTGTGTGTGTGTGTGTGTGTATAAATTTATGTGTGTGTGTGTATATATATGTATATATAAATTTATATATTTATATATATATAGTCTCAAGTCATCAAGACTACTTTATGAAGAGCAACAAGTGGGGTTCACCAGCCCCAGGATCTGTGCCTTGACTTCCCTTGAAGTCAGTTCTGACATGAGCTTTAGTATAAAGTGTATTCCTCAACATTCTGTACAATTATTTGTTCTCATTTAATTAAAACGTTTTCCAATCAAATCTAAAAATAGCAGAAACAGAGACATAGCTATAAATGTCTAGGTTACTGTACAGTAAAAGCAAAATACATTTCAAATACCTCATATAGCTAATGCCTTGCTTCTCCAGTAGAAATAATACTAAAAATGTCCATATTATCTGATCGCTCAATACAGCCAATATTGTTCTGATTATCTTAGATAGGTTAGGTGAGTGGAGTCATTGGCAGAAATTTAACAGTTAAACCAATTTAAAGGAAAAATACAAATGACTTCAAGGTGGTTTATCCAATTAGTAGTTCCCAGTGTTGGAATTCATTACACAATTATTCCATGTTTACTTGAACGGTCATAAGGCTACTTAATTAATGATAAAACTGAACTTTTCAAGTCAGTCTCTTATCAAATAAAAAAAAAATCCTAAAATCACATTAAAATAATTGGTAGAAAGTAAAAAAAAAAAAAAAATGATTATGAAAACTAGAGTTCGGGGAAAAGTCCCCTAAGAGCTAAAATGTTGGATCCTGAGTCAGAAAGGAAGCGGTGGGCATTCACAAATTCCAAGGAGCCGGGGGGGGGGGGGGAGTGGGGAGGCTGGCGTGCCTCCCCACATGGCCCCTCCCACATGCCAAGCAAATACTAGTAATTATTCTCAGCGTCTCACTCACTCACCCTCGCACGTAGTCACTCAGCAAGCATTTTTCTCACTATTCACTATGACATAGATTTCTGAGGCTGCGGGTAAGGAGACACAGAAGGATGAGTTTTCCTTCCGGTGTTTGTTTTACCCCCAGAAGCTCCCATTAAATCTCTCCCAGGACACACTCATTAATCCGGGGGCCTGCACCCCAGGTGGTGTGGGTTCTGTTCCGCTGACTGCCATCCAGTCTGCAGAGTGCTGGGACCCCTCTCAGCCACCTGGCGCCACGCCGTCCACGCGTGTCCCCCGAACACCGAGGGTCCCGGCTCAGCTCGCTGTGCTGAGCCCTGTGCACATCCTCGTCCTCGGACCAGCAGGGACCCGGCCTGCGCAGACTGTGCTGGGAAACCAGACGTGCGTTTTGTGTCAGCAGCAGAGACCCGCCTTGGGCTGGGGCCCTTCCTTTCCTGCCCGCTCCGCCGCACCATGACCTCTCACGCCAGGAAAAGAGAGGGCACACGCCCTAACCCAGTGGTCGGCAAACCGCGGCTCACGAGCCACATGCGGCTCTTTGGCCCCTTGAGTGTGGCTCTTCCACAAAATACCACGGCCTGGGCGAGTCTATTTTGAAGAAGTAGCGTTAGAAGAAGTTTAAGTTTAAAAAATGTGGCTCTCAAAAGAGATTTCAGTCGTTGTCCTGTTGATATTTGGCTCTGTTGACTAATGAGTTTGCCGACCACTGGCTTAGCCGGTGTGGCTCAGTGGACAGAGCATTGGCCTGCAGACCAAAGGGCCCCGGGTTTGATTCCGGTCAAGGGCATGTACCTTGTTTGCAGGCTCCTCCCTGGCCCGGGGCCCTGGTCGAGGTGTGTGCAGGAGGCCACCCATCGATGTGTTTCTGTCTTTCCCTCTCTCGTCCAGTCTCTCTAACAATCAATGGAAAAATATCCTCGGGTGAGGAATAACCAAAAAGAAAGGGAAAAGAAAGGGTACCAAATTATTGGTGTTGTCTGCGATGGAAATGCAAGCTCCCCAACGCGTGGCTGGCTGCGGGGCTGCTGGCAGAGACTGGCCGTGTTTGGAGAGAAGACAGGACGCCCTGAAGCAGGCTGTTTCCGTGCACGGTTTCCTGCGAACAGCCCTGTGTGTATTACGAGCCCCCCAGGACCCGGGTGTCCTGTGCTGTGCCCGCATCTCACAGGAGCCCTGTCGCTGCAGGGATTTCACAACTTTCCTCTTCATGAGCCTCCTGAACATCCACTTGGTGTCTTTGGTTCTTTTTTGGTGATGGCTGTTACTGCTTCACCGATGGCTGTTACTGCTTCACCGATGGCTGTTACTGCTTCACCGAATCCGGGCAGATCTGTCGGTTGCCCCTGACGCCGACTTCCTCACGTGGAGAAAAACCTGAGAAAACTCGATGGATTTGCAATGTCGGGCCTCATGTGCCCCATGAATGGTCGTTACAATCATTTCCTTTCTAGGCCAGCCAGCGTGGCTCCATGGTTGAGCGTCGACCTATGAACCAGGAGGTCACAGTTCGATTCCCGGTCAGGGCTCATGCCCCGGGTTGTGGCCTTGATCCCCCGTGTGGGGCGTGCAGGAGGCAGCCGATCCATGATTCTCCCTCACTGTTGATGCTTCTATCACTCTCTCTCCCTCTTGCTTCCTCTCTGGAATCAATAAAAACATATTTTTTAAAAAACTGTTTCTTTCTCCGCGTTGTGGTGTAAAGAGCGCCGGCCACAGGGAGTCAGGAGTCACTCCGTGGCTCAGAGGACGAATGCAGACGTCCAGTGTTCAGGCACCGTCACTGACCGGTGGACACCTGTCAGTACTGGTTGGGCCAGGCAGAGGCACAGGGGCACCCAGATGCCGGGTGCGCTGGTTTCCTGGGAGAAAGTGCAAGGTGGGGATTCTTGTGTGAGTGGTTTGGGGGCTGGGTGCTGTCTGGATAAAAGGGGTGAGGGAGGCAGGCAGGGGGGGGGCGCTAAGTCGCTGTGAGCTGACCACTGCCTGTCTCGGTGGAAAGTTCTGGAGTGTGAACTGGCCACAGAGCTGGTTCTATGTGGTGTTGGCACCCACCACCTCGGTGTCTCCATGTGGGCTGGCGTGGGCGTGGCTGCGGGCTTTGGAAGGTGAGGTGTGAGGGATGCTCTCTGGGGACTTCTCAGAGGAGAGGCCCCCGGAGCCCTGGCAGCACCTCTGGCTGGAATGGCATCTGTGCCACAACAGCAGCGTCCTCCGAGGATGCCCTGTCACCCCGTGGCAGCAGGAGACTGCACGCTAACCACACAAAGGTGCTCAGGGTGGCCACATTATCGCAGCGGCAAACCCCCGATAGGAAGGCCTGCGGACAGCACGCCAACAAGTACACGCTGAAAAGAAAACAAAAGTTGCCGTTAGTATTTTCCAGAGCTTCTCCTAAAAACACTCCCAGGAACTCCTCCAACGTTGCCTTGTTTCACCATCTAAGTCGTTCATTCGTTACCTGACCAGGAAACAACTTTGAAAACCTATTTCCTGCGAGAAAAACACAGCAAACCACATGCACAGGTAGAAACACACGTTTGCTGTCCCTTAGAGAGGCTGGTAAACATGCACCTTTCCCCCATCTGTTCTCTAATTGGCATCATCTGACTTCTCTTCAAACTCCAGCAAACACGCCCCTCTACTTCATGCACAAATTGTGTGTCGTTTTTCCTCTCACAGCGCTTTCCCGCGTTCTCCTGCTCTGCTAGCACGTGGCCGACGCCGACATCACATCGTGCGGCTTGTTCCGGTGGTGTGGGTGCCACTGAGGCAGTGAGCTCCAGGCAGGACAGTGCCTGACGCTGCCGGATTCTTCGGGGCGGGGCCGCGCACACAGCAGGTGCTCGGCGAACGCTGGTGACTGGCAAATAGACGGGGCCGTTACACTGGTGAGGTGGTCAGGGTCCAGAGAGAGTGCGGACAGCAACACTCCCACAGCCTTTCCATGATCCTTGGACAGCTTGTAAAACCCCCATCGAGGGACATAGGGGCTTTTGCATAAGTAACGTGTATCCATGAATCTGCTCCATGAATGCCAGGAGTCAGCACTTCTTTATGCTTCTCGCTGGTCCTCCATTTCTTCCCTGAGGATAGTGACAGTGTATGACCACGGACTCAAAGATCACACACACCATGCATGGAATTCTTTCCCACGGTCAGCAAACCCTGACTCAACTTTCCTACGTGCTTGGCACCGGTTTTGATGGTTGGCATTGGCTGATTCTGGTGTGATTACCCCCACTTACTAGAGCAGTGGTCGGCAAACTCATTAGTCAACAGAGCCAAATATCAACAGTACAACAATTGAAATTTCTTTTGAGAGCCAAATTTTTTAAACTTAAACTATATAGGTAGGTACAATCTTATTAAGTTAATTAGGGTACTCCTAAGCTGGCCTTTGCTAAAAACTCAAGGGGACAGACAAAGAGCCGCATGTGGCTCGCGAGCCGCAGTTTGCCGACCACTGTACTAGAGCAAGGAAATTAAGTGCATTAAATCAATTTGCATATGTTAAAAACAGTTATGCAATTTCATCGTATTGGTATTGTTACTTAAGTGACAGTAATTGGCTTGTCAACTCTAAAAACAAATGCATCTCCCACTGATACCCTTGAAACTTCCACGTTCCTGATTTCACTTACAAGTGGAATCTTACAGAAGCACGAACAGACTGCTGAACCTCAGAGGAAGGCAAGGGAGAGATCAGCCAATGAGCTTGTATGCATACATGCATAACCCGTGGTGGACACAGAAAATGGGATAGTGAGAGTCTGGGGGCGGGGCTGGAAGAAGTTCATGGGGGAAATTTCAACAAGGAAGATTTTTTAAAAAAGAGAACAAGAATAAAACAAAACAAACAAGAAAGGCCACACCAAACAGAGAGCAGCTCATAGGTAACAGAGAACAGAGACAGTCACCAGAAGGCAGAGGGTGCGTGGCGGGGGGGAACGGTGAAGGGGTTGAGAAGTGCGCACGGGGATGTGAAACACAGCCTGGGAACCATCACCAGCCACCGTGTGGTAACTGGAGGGTGCCAGGTGGCTGCTCGAGGTATCAGGGGGAGACTTCGTAATTTATACAAACGTCCAACCTCTATGCGCGACGCCCGAAACTAACACAATAGTGAATGTCAGCTGTAACTGAAAAATAAACCACGAAATGTCCTTTCTCTCACAGATTGGCCTCCTGGTGAAAAGGACGGGATGTGGTTTCCCTGGGACTTTGCCTGGAAGTCATAACCCAGAGCCACGAACGGGAGCCAGACCAGCCTGCCCTCTCTGGTCCGTTCAGTGAGACGATCCCTCCGTGCGACTGTCACACTCTGTTTGCAGGATGGCTCCCGGCCGCTAATTATCGCCAACAGCGTAATGCTATATGGTACCAACAACAGTAAACAACGTAATGACCAGCCACTCTCCTCCCAGCCTTGTCTCTGCAGGACTGTTCCCGAAAGCCGGCCGCGGATGAGAGTTGGACTACAAAGCCAGGGAGAGGGGAGATTTTGATTGCTAGGTTTTAGCGGTTTCAATTTGCTGAAAAAGTAAATCCCGGGCATAATAACATGCAAGAATGGGGAAGAAAAAGGCTCCATCACCACGCGGGCAGCTGTTTACATTTCCTTCCATCTGGCGCCCCAGTGAAAAGAATAAAATGTTGTTTGATTGGAGCCGCCCAGGTCAGGGAATCAAAAAAAGCCCTAGAATGCTAACGCAGGACGGTCCACACACTGATTTCCCCGGAGCCACACGGCTCCTCCTTCCCCAGGGCAGTCAGCACCCTGGACAGGGAGCAAGGCGAAGGCGGTCCAGAAGTTCTCTCTTCTCCCAACCTCTGACCTCATTGTTTCTATCGGAGGCCTCCTGTCCCCCGCAAGTCCCCTGCCACGAGAGAACCTCCTCAGCCATAGGGACAACACGGTGTGTGTTTTGGGAAATTCGAACAGGCTTTCTTTGCCTAACCAGCCGTGGGCAAACTACGGCCCGCGGGCCGGATCCGGCTGTTCTATCCGGTTCTCTTGCTCTCCCCTCTGCTCCTTTACTTTGAATTTATATTAGTTCACACAAACACTCCATCCATGCTTTTGTTCCGGCCCTCCGGTCCAGTTTAAGAACCCATTGTGGCCCTCGAGTCAAAAAGTTTGCCCACCCCTGGACCCGACACAATTCGACACCGATTCCTGGCGAACCACTTGAAACAAAATCACATGTAGAGGAGATATGTAACCGCCCAAGGAGAAATTGGTCACACTGTGTGTACGCGATGGGTGAAAAGTTACTATGATTTGGAAGTAACTTCCAAGCCTACCATGCTAGCCCTCACGGAATTAACCTACAGAACAAAGAGTCAACGTATAGAGGAGCTGGAATCTTAACCAGGAAGAGACTTTACCCATACACAGAGTGACCAGCTTCCGACTGGGGACCGAAGTGCCCCTGTGATGGTTGCATGTCATATTACAAATGCCTCCGAGTATTTGTATACACGTTACTCTGGTCTCATTTCCTACTGATGGAAAATGTGTCCAATGCAGTTTTGAAAATTATATAGTAATTCCGTATGTATGAAAAGAAACTAATTGTGTCACTTTTGTCATGAAAAGTAACACATTTTCGCTTTCAACCTTCTCTGACTATTGAGTTCAATTATTGGATCCATCATATTCAGACTTTTTCCTTCGTGTGATGCTCTCAGAACCTGGGTATGTGTAATCTATAATCGTTTTCTACTGTGTCTGTCACAAACCGCCTCCATCGCAATAGTTTAAAGCAGCGATTTTCAACGGGCGTGCGCTAGAAGGTAACTCCCAGGCACTGAGTCCTGGTAGGTACCAGAACTACAGATGATGATAGCATGGATGGAAGAATAAAGTAATGAGATGTGAGTTTTACAGAAATTTTGAAAATAATTGCTGGCGCTTGGTGCCGAATGAATATTTAATGGTGTCTTTCTAATCTTTCTTTTGATTTCCAGTGTATGTTCACCATGCCCCTGACGCAATGTTGTGCTGTATGTACACCTGTTCCGTTGGGTTCACATCCTTAGGGACGTACGCGGATGAGAAAACAGGAACGCTCACCCTTGCTGGCACTTCTCGTCAGAAGACAGCAGGGTGGAGCACAACAGCACATCTCCGGGACCTGTTCGCCCTGTTCGATAGACACAGCGGTTACGTAACCTCTGCATTCAACAACCACACTCACTCCCAGGAAGGTAAGTAGTCACGTTGTTAGAAAACCTGCAGACGGCCCTGACCGGTGTGGCTCAGTGGATAGAGCGTCGGCCTGCGGACTGAGGGGTCCCGGGTTCGATTCCGGTCAAGGGCATGTACCTTGGTTGCGGGCACATCCCCAGTAGGAGGTGTGCAGGAGGCGGCTGATCGATGTTTCTCTCTCATCAATGTTTCTATCTCTCTACCCCTCTCCCTTCCTCTCTGAAAAAAATATCAATAAAATATATTTTTAAAAAAAAGAAAGAAAACCTGCAGACGGTTTCGTTAAAGCAGCAGTCAGTTGGCCAATTTTAATGATCTTAAAGTTTTGAAGTTAACATGCGTGGCCTCCACACTCTAAGGTGCCTGGTTCCCTTTCGACAGAATTTTCCCTGCATGGTCTTCATGCAGCTGCACATCCTTATGTCATAGCAAACACTGGCCCAGATGAATCTTATTTTATGAATCCATGTTTTCATATCGAGAACTCGCTGAAGGCAAGGTAGACCTGCACAGGCAAACACCATTTTAATTTTACATTAAATTCCTTAAAGAAGAGGAATAGCTCCCAGCACCCCTCCGGGGAGGGAGAATTATGGTTGATTCACAGTCCAGCTACTGCAACGCCAACAACTGACAGCACTGCTTTTTTCCTTTCCCGGAGAAGTCAGCCGGAGTCTTCTTTCTTTAAAAAATAATATATATTTTATTCATTTCAGAGAGAAAGGGAGAGGGAGACAGAGATGGAAACACACAACCACATACAGCCATACACACACACACAACCTCACACATGCACACACAGGTATGCATGCAACCTCGCACATGCACACACAGGCATGCATGAAACCTCACACATGCACACACAGGCATGCATGAAACCTCACACATGCACACACAGGCATGCGTGCAACCTCACACATGCATACACAGGCATGCATGCAATCTCACACATGCACACACAGAGACACACTTACACACACCCAACCACACACAAGCACACATGCACACATACAACTCTCAAATTTTGAACAAAAAGTACGAACATAGGACCCTCCCCATTCGTGGATCACACAGGGACACACACAAAGGGCTTTCACTCTCTGGGCCTGAGTCCTGCCCAGTTGCTTACGGCTGGCCTGGCCCCTCTCTGAACTGCACGCCGGGCTCTCTCAGTCCTCCCACTCACGCTGCTCTCAACGTGTCCAGAAACCCAAGGCCTTTTCACACCCCCGTCTCCGAGGCAAGGAGCCGACTGTTTTTTGGTGACTAATTATTTCCACCGAAAGGGGGCGTTCTGAGGGGACGGCCAGTTCAGAGCCACTGGGTGTTGTTTTGTTTTGTCCGTAAGCAGGGAACCGGGAGGCAACTCCACTTAAGGGTGTGCAAGCCGGGGCCCAGGAGAAGGGACCCCAGTCCTGTCCCTGAGGGGGAGGAGAGGGGCGCGGTCAGCCTGTGTGCACAGCAGTAGCAGTCACCGGACACACAGAGCCTGCACAGTCCTACAGGTGAATGACATGCACAGGTCATTCGGTCACACGCACAGATCACCAGCGGGACTATGGACTCATGGCCCACGCACGCGGATCTCAGGTGTTCGGTCGGATTCCCCGAGGGTGCTGATCCTTGGAGGACCGGAAGCAGAACCTGCCTGCTGTCCCCCAGAAGCCTGGCAGGCGTGTGGGTTCTCATGGAGCAGGAATGAGGCCGACGTTCGCCCGAGCACCTCCGAGAGGTCATTAAGTCCGAGTCACAGAACCAGCAGGATCCTGGGCACCTCCTCAGCCTCCCGTTCTTTGCCTATGGACGGCATATTCTGTCCATTTCTCTCCTTGAGGACTAACGCAAATTCCTAATATTTAATTGGGATTTCCATGCCCGTCCCCGCAATTTGTCTGTTTGCCAAGAGGTGTTGCTTCACAACCTAGTCCGCACTCCGCACTGGCTTCACCCTCCACGGGGGCGGCACACCAATCCCCTGCACCTCCGGCCCGGCCATGACCTGACACCAAGGTCATCAGGTGCAGCGAGGTGGGTATTCCAAGTCATGGAGGAGTTTCCCTCTCTCCGTGATGGAATATCACGTCAGCTTCAAAGCCTGTGGCTTACGGCCACCACCTCATTTATTCCTCACAGTAACTAAATGAAGTGTGTCCTGCTAACCCCATTACACAGATGAGAAGACTGAGGCCTGGAGACTGTCTCAGAAACTGAGTTACATGGAAACTGGCCCCACTCCCTCCAGGATCCACAGGTAACGCCGAGACTCGGCACTGGGTTTGTCTGGATTCCGAACCAATCCATGATCGAAGAATCTCTCCTCTCTTTCCAAACTATCCCCCATGTCGTCCATGTGAAAATGGGTCAGTGTGTCTGTCTGATCATTTAAGAGACATCTTCCACCGTCCTGCATAGAGGAGAGATTTATACGCGTCTTAATTCTCACCTGAAATTATTCTTTAAAGTCAGTTCACATGCACCAGAGAGCTTCCCAGTTGCATTAGACCCATCCCTGTGGAGATTTCAAAAAACCAACACTCGCAGCTTATTTCCACTGAACAAATTGCATTCAGTGAGTGTTAGGAGCAAGGCCATGCGCATGGTGAGACGGAGAATGGGGTCATTCTAACCGAGAGCCATAGCCCTGCTGTGGGATTTTCAGAAAAGTATTAGATGCCGTGTTTTCTTAATAATCTTAGAGTGGGAAAGACCTTTCTCATCAGATCAAACCCCAAATCCATACAAGAAAAATGAACAGAGTCAGCTACGTAAAACCAAATTCTGTGTGACCAGGAAAAAGTCACAAAAGCAAATTACATATTGGGATAAAAATTTTTTAAATTTATAGATGAGAGTCAAATTTCCTTTATATAGAAAGAGTTGTTAAAACTCAATAAGAAATAGACATATGGTATAGGTACAATGTCGCACATTGCATCATTGCTTACAAGAGCAAAAACTGTTGGAAATCTGTACTCAACAAAGATGACTGCGTACACATACATGGTGCATGCTACTGTATCATGCTATCATCTGTTTGTAAAATGCAGCTGTTTCTCTTACACCCACATAACATATTCCAGAAGATACATTGTAAAGAGTTCAAGGCAGGGCCCTGAAGAGAACCCATCTCCGGCGGCCATCAGTCTGCAGGTCTGTGCACAGGGTAAATTTAAGACACTGGGCAGTGTTTGTCTACATGAGGGCGGAGGGAGCTAGGGACAGAGGTGGGGGGCGGCCTTTCCCAGTTATAAGTATAGTCACTGTCCAGTTGAAATTTAAGTTATCAGCAACAAAAGGAACATCTTGTGGAAGGCATTACGGCAGAGGCTTCCATGGAGGACTCCGAAAGCGTTTAGTGGGAAGCGGGAAGATTCCTGACTCAGCAGGAAAGGGCATCCATTCAGCCTGGGAATGGGGAATGCATTTCGTTTTAAAGAGATTGATTCGTCATGCTGGGGTGTACATAGAGGGGGCTGTCTGGCAGAGAGCTGGCAACGTGGGGCCAGAATTTAAACAGTTAGCTTTATGCCGCTCCAAACCACAGCACCGAGCTCGCCCATCCCACGCTCACCCACGGCACCGAGCTCGCCCATCCCACGCTCACCCACGGCACCGAGCTAACCCATCCCATGCTCACCCACAGCACCGAGCTAACCCATCCCACGCTCACCCACGGCACCGAGCTCGCCCATCCCACGCTCACCCACAGCACCGAGCTAACCCATCCCACACTCACCCACAGCACTGAGCTCGCCCATCCCACACTCACCCACGGCACCGAGCTCGCCCATCCCACGCTCACCCACAGCACCGAGCTCGCCCATCCCACACTCACCCACAGCACCGAGCTCGCCCATCCCACACTCACCCACAGCACTGAGCTCGCCCATCCCACACTCACCCACAGCACCGAGCTAACCCATCCCACACTCACCCACGGCACCGAGCTAACCCATCCCACACTCACCCACAGCACCGAGCTAACCCATCCCACACTCACCCACGGCACCGAGCTAACCCATCCCACACTCACCCACAGCACCGAGCTCGCCCATCCCACACTCACCCACGGCACCGAGCTCGCCCATCCCATGCTCACCCACAGCACCGAGCTAACCCATCCCACGCTCACCCACGGCAACGAGCTCGCCCATCCCACACTCACCCACAGCACCGAGCTCGCCCATCCCACACTCACCCACAGCACCGAGCTCGCCCATCCCACACTCACCCACAGCACCGAGCTCGCCCATCCCACACTCACCCACGGCACCGAGCTCGCCCATCCCACACTCACCCACAGCACCGAGCTAACCCATCCCACGCTCACCCACAACACTGAGTTCCTCAATCAAAGGCAAACTCCTTCTGAAACATTATTTCCTGAGCTCCCCCCCAAAAAAAAAATAATAACTACCTATCTATATATACCTATCTATCATCTATATATCTATCATCTATCTATCATCTATATATCTATCATCTATCTATCATCTATATATCTATCAGCTATCTATCTGTCTGTCTGTCTATACTAGTATCTGCCTAGCTATCCACCCATCATCTCTCTCTCATCATCATCACTATCCTACCTCTTAAGCCTTCTCCACTGAGGTTTTATTACTTCAAGAAATCTGACTTACACAACATAACACTTGCCAGCGTCAGAGGCATAATTATAAAACTCCATAGCTCAAATCCTCTTTCTGTTTCTAGAAAGTTCCATCAGATCTGTGAATGTTGGGCATATGGGTTTGCCAAGCAGCCCTAAGTGGCTTGGTAAACACTGTTGATGGATGGCCCTCGGGTGGTGAGTGGCCACACGGTCAAGGCCCTGCTTCCTGCAGCCGGCACTCCTGTGTGCGCTAAACGCTCTCGTCACTGGCCTCAGGAGGCTAGACGCCAGACGCCCAGACTTGAACGTGGGGTGGGATGTGATACCCAGAATTCCTGTGGATAACCTTGCTTCACTTTAGCCCACTGTTCCATCGTTCTATGGGGATCTTTGACCTTTCTCTTCAGCTTTAAAAGAGAAGGAAAAGCTGTAATCTTCTAAAAACAAAGTACAAATAACACTTAAATGGAAGTGAAAGCAGCATATTTGAGGACACCTGGGTCAGATCTAAGTGGATCATAAATTCACTCTTTAAAATGTACCTCAAATGTTTTACAAATAACATATTGTTAGGTTTGGCTCTGCCCGGATAACAATACATGAAACCTATGTCCCATGGCATTTACATAGTAGCAGTAACTGAAATTGTACCCATGTAACTTTATTGCAAAAAAAAAAAAAAGCAGTGATTTTGGGATCTCTACAGCGATAAACCTGTACGTGGATTTCTACAACGCTGAGTAAGCTTGGATAAAATTAAAGCATCCATTTTCCCCACGTGGCTACTTCAATTATCTTTAGGATTATCATTCATTTGAGTATTTTTATTTGAAATGGCAAATGTGAAGTAGAAAAGACTCGTTTTCTTTTGATGGACGTGGACAGATTAATGAAGCTAATATAAGGAGCGGACAGAAGTCGTGGGAGGTGCCTGCGAGGAGGCAGTTTGCGTGGAAGTGTCCTTGTGCTGTGACGTTCTCCCTTCCCGTTCCCTGACACGCTGGAATTTGTCAAGAACCAGTTTATTCGGTTGCCGGATGCTTCCGGCTCTACTGGGTGGGAATCATTGAATTTTGTGACGATGGAGCGTCGGATGAATTTTTTGTCCCATTGACCCTCCTTGCTTTGGAACCCAGGGCTGGTGAAGAACGATGCTTCTTCGAGAGCTGCCCCCCAGGATGGCTCCCCACGGCCTTGCGGTTGGTTTGATAGCGCCGTCTTTTTCTTGAACACCAGGACTACCTTCCCCGCTGCAATGATTGGCTCCGGCGTGACAGCCCTCCCGGCAGCTGGGGTTCAAGCCGCAGGTGGTGAGGACTGACAACCCGTGGAAGTCAACCTGTCGGGGCTGATCTCAACTCCAGGGGTGTCTGTACATGAGCTACTGAGGGAGCCTCGCTCCCCCACATTCTCCAACCATTTCTTTATGACGGCCAGTTTACACTATGGTGGTGTTCCTTCCCGGTTGTGTCTGAGCACAAAAGTGGTCCAGGGATGCTGTGGGTGATGACTTTCTCTTTTAAAAAATCATCAACTTTTGGGGCTGATATTGGCTAATAAAATTATATTGGTTTCAGGTCCACAAATCTCTAATAACATCATGTCCGATTGTGTTGCGTGTTCACCGCCCAATGCCAAGTCTTTCTGTCACCATTTACCACCACTTTACCCTCTTCTATCTCCCCCCAACCCCCCAATGGCAATTTTTTTCCCTCTAAAATATGTCTTTATTGATTTTTAGAGAGAGAGGAAGGAAGAGGGATAGAGGGATAGAGAGAAACATCATTGACCGGCTGCCTCCTGCATGCCCCCTACTGGGGGTTGAGCCACAACCCGGCATGTGCCCTGACCAGGAACTGAATGGGTTCCTGGGTCCAAGCTCTTGGTTCCGGGGTTGAACCTCAACCTCAGAGCAATGCCAGCCAGGGGACACATTTCCTAAAGGCGCGGATAATACCTTAAATTCTCTCATATTCATCCATTCAACATCATGACCTAAGATGCAGTACCACTCATGACCAATTGTTTTCCCGTTAATATTCATTCACACTCAACTCCCAGGGCCCGAGACACCGTCTGGATAAAGAGGAACAATGTCTCACGTTCAGGTTCAGGCAGGAACGGAGGGAGAGCCTCCACCCCGGGCCTCAGAGACCGTCTCCGAAGGGAGAAGCGAACTCCGGGGCACGTCTAGAAAGCAGCCTGCCGCCTGGCCTCACGTTTCCTTTTAAACCTTCCTCCCCCCCGACACCCAGAGCCCCCCAGCCCCACTGCCTTTCCCCGCACACCTCCACGTGTGCACACGGAAGCTCCCTGGATGCCTTGGACGCTCACGCCCACCCTCACACACGCGCGTGCTCCACGCTCCACAGCCGATGCCACCCGGGTTTCATCTACCCGCTCACACCCAGGAAAAACATGAAGTCGCTCATGAATTCCTGTCTGGTTGACTGAGGTACCACGTCTCCCGCCTTTATCTCCCACAATGCGTTGCTTTAAAAAAAAAAAAAAGAAAGAAAGAAATGTGTTAATCCTCACCCGAGGCTATTTTTCCATTGAGTGTTAGAGAGAGAGGGAGGGAGGGGGAGAGACAGGGAGAGAGAGAAACATCGATGTGAGAGAGACACACAGATGGGTTGCCTCCCACACATGCCCTGATCAGGGCTGGGGATCGAGCCTGCAACCCAGGTAGGAACCCAGGACCCTTCAGGGCTGATTATCCACTGAGCCAACCCGGCCAGGGCTACACAATGCATTCTGTAAGCATCCATCTCACATTGAATACAGTTGACCGTAATTCTGTTTAGGTGTTTATCTCTCCTAATATCTGACAAGCTCTTCAAGGGTGAGAGATGGATCTCAATCATGGAATTATTCCCCTCACCTCTCTGCGGGCTGACCTCGACCTCGCCGACGCAACCTATGTTCGACTAACAGAAACAGGGTCCAGACCGAGAACTCTGACCTCCCAGACCAGGGTTCTTTCCAGGGCACCACGCTGACCTTCTGCACAGCAGACCGGGCAGTATTACGTCCTGATCTACCTGAAAGTCACGTGATTTCGTTTCCCTTCAAATATATTCATGAGGAAACTGTGTAAGATTAGGAAGGGGAAATACAGACCATTATTCCGATGGGTTAGGGTTGACATCTTCTAATTCAAATATTTATATGTTTCAGCCGGGCCAGCGGGGCTCCATGGCTGAATGTCAACCTCTGAACCAAGAGGTCATGGTTCAATTCCTGGTCAGGCACATGCCTGGATTGTGGGCTCCGTTCTCCAGGAGGGGGCATGCAGGAGGCAGCCGATCAATGATGCTCTCTCATCAATGATATTTCTCTCTCTTTCTCCCTCTCTCTTCCTCTCTGAAATCAATAAAAACATATTTAAAAAAATACCTATCTGTTTCAGAATATAAAGATATTTGAATTAGGAACACCCAGTTCCTGATTCCACTTCTTCACTTTCCTTTGTGTTGTGTGCGGTGTGAGCCTTAAACTCATCTTTATATCCCGGTTTATATTCACTCAGTCTCCATTATCAATGCAATCCCCGCTGGATAAGCAAACGCATCTCCACCCTCCAGCTTTGCCCAGACCGAGTCGTATGGGATAAACACAGCGTGTGACCCGGCGGAGTGGGTGAGGGGTGATGTGTCGACTAGGTCCGTGGTCCCTTGCCGGCGTGTCTTCCTCCTCAAGCCCCGGCTTCCATTAGACTTAACGGCGCTCCCCTGTGACGTTACACAGAGGGCCCCCTCGCAACGAGGATCCGGTCTGTTCCATTTAATTACTTCCCTCTGTGGATCCAGCGCCCCCATGCTGCTATGAAAAGGAGGCTGTTGTGAAGAGAGGCTGCTTATGAACTGGAACAGACGTTTGTTCAACAACTGCCAATTCCTCAGCATCGCGGCCTTGGCCGGCTGTGTGCAGCTCCTGCGGGAGGTCATTCTTCCTGGTCCACATGCCTCATGGCGTCAACCCCCGACGTGAAACGCACACATCGCCCTCCTCTGCGTGGCCCCTGCACGCTGACCACTTAGCGCTCCTTGACCAGCGTGTCAAGGGGGAGATGGCATTCCTAGCCCAGTACATGGGGGCTACCGGCTACTGGCCCATGGACCTTGAGGCTACGTAGGCCTTTGCAGTAATTAATGAATGAGTCCTCTCTCTGAGGGCGGGGTGACAGAAACTGGAAAGGGCACAGAAAGAAGAAAAATACAATAGAGAATTGCACCAGCTGAGCGTGTCTACCTCGGATCACTGAACTCCAGGGGAAATCACGCCGGTGTTTTCGCTTTAGATTCATTCCCACTTGATTCCATCGATCCTTGGATGCATCTGTGAGCAACCTCAGCCCAGCCAATGTGTCTAAAGCAGCCGTAGGCAAACTACGGCCCGCGGGCCGGATCCGGCTGTTCTATCCGGTTCTCTTGCTCTCCCCTCCGCTCCTTTACTTTGAATTTATATTAGTTCACACAAACACTCCATCCATGCTTTTGTTCCGGCCCTCCGGTCCAGTTTAAGAACCCATGGTGGCCCTCGAGTCAAAAAGTTTGCCCACCCCTGGAAAGAATCCCCAGCATCAGAGCAGTAGAGCAAATACACCGCGTGCGTTTCTCTCACTGAGAACCCCTGGAGTTTTGACCCCTGTGGACAGGCTGCGTCTGACATCTACTCGCTGGCACGTGGAGTAAATTCCTGTGGGGAAATGAAAGGGGCCATTGTCATTCTTGCCTTACCTGTCGTTTGAGGAGGGAAGGATAACGAAACAGGAATTTCCAGGTTAAATTCCTACGTGAAAATTAATGGGAGGTATCGCTGTTCATGAAAGTATATACACTCAAGCCTGGCCGGCATGCCTCAGTGGTTGAGCATCGGCCTTTGAACCAGGAGGTCACGGTTCAATTCCTGGTCAGGGCACATGCCCGGGTTGTGGGCTCCATCCCCAGTGTGGGGCGTGCAGGAGGAGTCTGATCAATGATTCTTACTCATCATTGATATTTCTCTCTCTCTCCCTTTCTTCATGAAATCAATAATATATATTTAAAAAGTATATAAACTCAAGACAGAAAACAAACAAAAAACAAGCAGAGATGTAGGCAACCTATTTGGCACATTCGGTGAAAAGTGTCCATAAAAAAAAAAAATGGTTTGCAAAATTCTGAGCTGGTTTGATGGAATTTTAGACCCAAGGGATGGGATGTTTGAGCGTCCTGAAGACATCAGTTAACATAGCAATTATTCTCTCACCTTTCATTACCTTCTCCCAGACAACAGCATCGGCTGTGAAACGAATTCTCAAACGCAGTTTTCCTCATGAAAAACCAGGTGACCAAATTACTCGGGTCACTTCCTTCCCAGACAAGCGCGGTCCCTCTCTGTGACCGCGGTATATCCACAAACTGTTGGTACCCAGCTGCCTGCTGCCACGGGCCCCGCATCCCTGTCCTCCACCTGCCTTTGGCTGCCCCTTGTAAACACGTTGTCACGTTGTGACCTCTCCGGATTATAAATGATTCAAAGCACCACGCCAATGACCGCAGTTCACCGCTGACCTGGAGCACCTAGAAGGAGAGGCACCTTCTCTAACCTGCAAGGACGTGCTGAAGGCCTCGTTACCACAGAACAAAGGAACTAGGGCGAAGGGGGACGGACGTGAAAAAACACGATCTTTCTGTATTTTATTTTTTCAATATATATATAAATATATATAGATATATATATACACACATATATATATATGTATGTGTGTGTGTATATATATATCTATATATATCTATATATATATATATTGATTGATTGATTTCAGAGTGGAAGGGAGAGGAAGAGAGACAGAAGCATCAAGGATGAGAGAGAATCATTGACCGGTTGCCTCTTGCACGCCCCCTACTGGGCAACACAGGCATGTGCCCTGACCTGGAATTGAACCGTGACCTCCTGGTTCAGAGGTGGATGCTCAACCACTGAGCCACCCTGGCTGGGCAAAATGATCTTTAATTAAACAGAGATTCTTTCATTCTGTCTGGCTCTTGAGAGCAGGACTAGCATCAGTTTTTGGAAATTAAAAAAAAATGAAAGCAGTGATAACTATGAGAGCAATGGCTATATTTTTGCAGTGCTTGCATGGAGGAGGCACTTTGCCAAACACTTTGTAAACATTTTCTAATTAAATCCTTTGAACAGCGGGACCAGGCAGTGCAATGACTACCCTGACTTTACAACTAAGGAGACAGAGAGAGAGAGAGAGAAAGAGACTGTGCTTATTGCTCAGGACCACATATCAGGAGCCAACCTCAGGGCAGGTGACACGGGATACAGTCTTGACTCCTCCAGTGCATTGTCAGGGAGGCAAATGCAGCAGCAATTCCTGCTCACAGCAACTGCTCTGATAGAACAACAAGCTTGAAGTTACCCTGCGGATGAGGACCATGCGGTCCAGGGCCCTCCCTCCCGGGCCCTCCCTCCCTCCTTTCCTTCCTTCCTTCCTTCCTTCCTTCCTTCCTTCCTTCCTCCCTCCCTCCCTCCCTCCCTCCCTCCTTTCCTTCCTTCCTTCCTTCCTTCCTTCCTTCCTTCCTTCCTTCCTTTCTTCCTTCCTTCCTTCCTTTCTCTCCCTCCCTCTCTCCTTTCCTTCCTTCCTTCCTTCCTTCCTTCCTTCCTTCCTTCCTTCCTTTCTTCCTTCCTTCCTTCCTTTCTCTCCCTCCCTCTCTCCTTTCCTTCCTTCCTTCCTTCCTTCCTTTCTTCCTTTCTTTTTGGTTAATCCTCACCAAAGGATATTTTCCCATTGATTTTCAGAGAGAGTGGAAGGGAGAGGGAGAGACAGGGAGAGGGAAACATCAATGTGAGAGAGACACATGGACTGGTTGCCTCCCAAATACACCCTGACGGGGGCCAGGGATGGAGTCTGCAACCAGGGTACGTGCCCTTGACCGGAATCAAACCCGGTACCCATCAGTTGGTGGGCTGATGCGCTAGCCCAGGGGTGGGCAAACTTTTTGACTCGAGGGCCACAATGGGTTCTTAAACTGGACCAGAGGGCCAGAACAAAAGCATGGATGGAGTGTTTGTGTGAACTAATATAAATTCAAAGTAAAGGAGCGGAGGGGAGAGCAAGAGAACCCTCCGCTCTTTCAGCTCCGCGGGCCGGATAGAACAGCCGAACGGGCCAGATCCGGCCCGCGGGCCGTAGTTTGCCCACGGCTGCTCTAGCCACTAAGCCAAACCAGCCAGGGCTGCAAAGAGGCTTTTCCTCCTCACGAGGCTGGTTAGGAGCGGAGAGGGGAGGGGCCGGGTCTCCCATTTCCCAGCTGGCGAGCGCGTCACAGTCCGTGTGTTTCCAGCTGACTTGGAGGGGCACCTGCACTGATGCCGTTGAGGCCTTTCAGCGGGGAACCCGTGGGACTGTGCCAGCTGCCTTTCTGTCTGTCCATGTAGCTTCTCCATCCTGATTCCTACTGTGAGAGGCACCTCTCACCGACACCAGAGCGGTGTCACCAGACAGGACAGCCCCCTGAGCCAGTGGGACAGGGCTGTCCCCAACCTCGATCCTTGTCTTCTCAGAGAAATGAATTTATACGAGAGACCTCGACGGCGCTGTGAAAAGCCACTGTATTGAAGCAATGAAAGCATTCACCTTTACTGAAGAAGCAGGGCAAGCAAGCCTGTGCCTCTGGCTCGTGACGCGCAGACGGGCTCTCGGCTCATCGGAAGAGCAGGTTGGGTGGGGTCTGAGGCGTTATGCCCGCTCCTGCCTACAGCTCTCACCATTCCTCTGCTGACTATTCTGGTGCAGATTCCTTCTCACGGTCTCTGTTTACTTTGTGGTGGCCTTCCCAGAATTCACCAGAAGCACCTGGCAACCTTATCTTGCCAAGCCTGAGACCGCTGGCCTCTCTGCTTAGGAAGTAAACCGGCCCTTTTTCCTCCCCCCTTCCCCTCCCTCTCTGCATTCTCTCATCAGGGAGGGGTTTTTTTAACCCTTTGCTCTGTGTCCTTGGCTGGGGAAGATAATGGCTTGTTGGTTACCAGCTGGCTGCAAGTTGCCCACACTGTTTGGCTTTAACGTTCCTGCCTCAGTTTCCCTGTGTCTGCCCTGGAATCCTATAACACTTCCACGGACGCTGCCCCCTAGGGGTGGGGAGGAGCCATGGGCCTGGCAGCAGTTGTACCCTATTTTCCAAGCAGCGGTGATTGGCCCACAGGGAACCAGAGTCCTTCCCGTATGAACGCACGGAGGTTTAGAGATGCTGGTGCTTTCCCCTGGTAATTGCTCGCGTGTGGCTGTTGTTAACTCGTGTCCAGCAGGAGGAAACACGGCGGGCGGGCAACGCAAAACGGAAAGGAGAGATCATAGGGAACCCCGGAGTCATGAGACCCCACGTTCCTTCTGAGTGAGTCCCTCTGACTTCGGGTTCTTTGTTCAAGTCTACGAACTACCCCGTGTCCCTCCTTGACCACGTGACTTGATGAGTATCTCTTTTCTAAGTGACCTCGAGTTGGGTTTCAGTTTCCTGCAGCTGACATACGGGGACCTCAGGACCCAGGATGGAGAGCATGAACTGGGATCCCCTTAAGGTGTCTCTCGGAAGCCAAGTCCCCGTGAGTCACGCATCCTTGGGTCTCACAAATTCCGCCCCCTGTGATGTCATCGCCAATTCACGGCAGCATCCAGGCAGCCACCTGAGCCGCCCACTGTGACACTAAGCAGGGGTCCTCAAACTCTTTAAACAGGGGGCCAGTTCACTGTCCCTCAGACCGTTGGAGGGCCGGACTATAGTTTAAAAAAAAAACTATGAACAAATTCCTATGTGCACTGCAGGCCCGGGACGAGTCGGCTGCTAAGCAGGACAGGCAGCGGCACCCGGCGGGCCGGATAAATGTCCTCGGCGGGCCGCATGTGGCCCGCGGGCCGTAGTTTGAGGACGCCTGCAAGGGAAAACCTCCCCAGTACATGGCCCAGTTTCCAAAAGGCAGAATGAAGAGACTCAAAAAATAAACCCCAAGCTCCAAAGCTTCAATGGGGGGATTAAAACACCGGGAGAGAACCCTCCTGCTGCCCCACGAAAAGAGGCAGAGGAAGGAAGCCTGTATGAGCAGAGTCTTGTTTTCCTGCAGAAGGCTCCCGTGACCCCACACGGGGTCACCTGCTCCCCAGCACCCGCTTATTATCCTGTACACTTGGGGGCCGACATGGCTGTTTTTTTTTGTGCCTGAAATGCACTCGTAATTAATTCCCTGGCTGCCGCTCAGAAACGGGTCTTGAGCATTCAGAAGCCAGTGGTCAACACAGCCACAAGGAACGGGAGCCTTTCAAAATCTGCAACCTTTCCTGCCTGAGACACTCGGCTGCTTTGGAGCACAAGCTGTGGGCAGGTTGAGGACCACAGCGACTCAGACAAAAACAGCAACGCCACGGAAAGTGAGGATCGCACGCAAACAATGACAGTGCTCTTACAAACATCACTGTGGTGCTCTCGTTAAGTATGGAACGATTAGACATTATTGTTACCTGTGAATTCAAACACTCCAAATAGACGCTGCTAGTTCTACATCATTTTTAATATATTTTTATAAAATAGTAGAGGCCCAATGCACGAAATTTGTACATGGCGGGGGGTGTCCCTCAGCCCAGCCTGCACCCTCTCCAATCTGGGACCCCTCAAGGGATGTCTGTCTGCCCTCTCACAATCCAGGACTGCTCATTCCCAACCACTCACCTGCCTGCCTACCTGATTGCCCCTAACCGCTTCTGCCTGCCAGCCTGATCACCCCCTAACCACTCCCCTGCCAGCCTGATTGACACCTAACTGCTCCCCTGCCAGCCCCATTGCACCTAACTGCCCTTCCCTGCCAGCCTGGTTGCCCCCAATTGCCCTCCCCTGCAGGCATGGTTGCCTCTAACTGTCCTCCCGTGCAGGCCTGGTCCGCCCCAGCTGCCCTCCCCTGCTGGCCATCTTGTGGCAGCCATCTTGTGTCCACATGGGGGCGGCCATCTTTGACCACATGGGGGTGGTCATCTTGTGTGTTGGAGTGATGGTCAATTTGCATATTACCTCATTATCATTTAGGATATTCTTATTGATTTCAGAGGGAGAGAGAGATAGAAACAAGAATAATGAGAGAGAATCATTGATCAGCTGCCTCCTGCCCACCCCCTACTGGGGATTGAGCCCGCAACCCAGGCATGTGCCCTGACCGGGAATCGAACTGTGACCTTCTGAGTCATAGGACGATGCCCAACCACTCAGCCACGCCAGCCGGGCTCTGCATTATTTTTCATACTGAGCTGGAGAGAGAGTTTATGGAGGAAAGGCTGTCACTAGGGGCAGGAAAACCAGCTGAGACGGTAGAGTCAGCACAGATACCCTTTGGTAGTCTTTGTGTTGTGGTCAGAGTCACTCCGTTTAAAATAGACCCCAAGTCTCTTATCTCGAATGGTTCTTGGAGAGGAGCAAGGGAAACAAACTGCCAGGAGCTGTCAGCCCCTCGAGGAGCGGCTGTCCGACACAGTGGGAGAATCAGAAGGTTTTCAAGGTCAAAGTATCGAAGAAGTGTCTAGCAGACAAATCTATCGTGCCCCGGGCTTAGCCGGCTGTCGGTAACGCTGAATCACCGACTTCGTATCAAGACTTGTCAACAAGGGAGTGACCGAGGAGAGGTCACGGCTTGGCGAGAATTGTTGAACGCACTGATTACAATTCTGGTTCAGTGTGGGATTAGGTCTAATTTCCTTAAGTGCCACTTAGACAAGAAATGGTCCTGGAAGAGACACACAACATGCTAAGTACCTAATAGTCTCTAGTCGGACTTCACAACAGCAACAGTCATATAGAAACACTAATTATCTTAAACCATGACTGGGGAACAAAATTCTAGCTGCAGTTTAGGCACCAATGTGACTTTTTCCCCCCCTCTGTAAATAATTTAAACTTTTTTTTTTTTTAAATCTATACACTGGAAAGAAAATTAAAATCTGCTCTGTCTCTCATGCCTCCCTTGATGTTTAGTAATTAAAAACAAGATTCGGCACCAAATGTCAGCTGCACTTTCTCTGTGAATTTATGGTTTTAGAACAGTTCAAGAAAACATTATTCAAAATAGCAAGGACAGGGTATCACTGGGCACAGAACCATTAACTTTCAACCTTTTCCACTGTCTCCAATGTTTCGTGAGAATATGGTAGCAACAGATAACTGGCCTGCCTGGTCTTAGGCAGTCCTCACAGGCAGTCACCCCTGGGAACCCCCCTCCTGCCTCCACACTTGCACATCTTCCAGGCGTGGGGCATCCTTCAACTTTAAAGACAAGAAACACATTTTGTTAAACTAACTATGTTTTTTGGTTTGTTTTTATTTTTATATTTTTATTGATTTCAGAGAAGAAGGGAGAGGGAGAGAGAGAGAGAAACATCAATGATGAGAGAGAATCACTAATTGGTTGCCTCCTGCACACCCCCTACACTGGAGATCGAGTCCACAATCCCGGCTTGTGCCCCAACAGGGAATTAAACCTTGACCTCCTAGTTCACAGGTTGGTGCTCAACCATTGACCCACACTGGCCAGGCCAGAAGCATATCTTTAATGGAACAATCAAGGGAAATAAAAACTATGGACATGGAACGAAGTCAACAAAAAAAATCTAGTCAGGTTTAAGAAAAAAATGATTAAAATATACACGCCTAAAATGGAATAACTTCCATTTCAAGTTTGAGGATGATCCCCATTTTTTGTCCTTAGGGGATTGTTTCTGAACACATCGTTCATTTTAATGACAGCGAACAAGGCATGATCAGGTACACTGTTACGAAAGATTGAGGGATAAAATAAGCTCTTAAGTGCTGCGGGTTTTGTTAACCTTTGAGGTAATGAGTGTGTTCCTAGGCACACAGGTGTGTGGACAACACCACCCCTGTTGTCATTGTCATTATCATCATCATCATCATCCATTAATCCTTTTTAACAGAGTCTGTGCTGTCTCAGAGGTTCCATTACAAAATCTCTCTATTCACATTAGATGCTAAATAAGTGAAGACTGCTGTTTTGCATGGCACTCTGACTCTCTTCAGTTGCTTATATTGTGGCATTTAAATTTTTTTTTAATTAAAATCCGAACATTTTGAACCACCTAATATTGTTAAGAAAATTCACCATCTCATTGAAGGGTACATAATTCTTTTTGTTTCATTATGTAAAGTGTTTCCTTGTCAAACATGATTTACTACATAATTGAATAGATTTTCACTTCTACATGAAGCACTTTCTGAGAATCATCTACCTGTGAATATGGCAACAAGTCCCCTTAAGCTGTGAAAACAATTATGTTAAAGGACCGATGTTGATTGACTTTTAGAAGTTCAAGTGTTTAGTAAATAAAGTAGGTCAAGTATTAGTTGTAATTTTAATGCTGTAGCCAAAATGAGTGGCACTTGGACACATTAATATTTCACCCACTTCAATACCCTCGATCATTACCTTTGAGTTCCTAATTAACAAGTCTTTGTCCTACAGAATGTCATGGAAACGTTACTTCTTACAGAAAAAAACTTCCGGGACCATCTGAATCTGGTTATGACATTTGCCAATAGAATGCTGGACCAGGTGTGGATCACGTGTTATTGGGGTCACGTGTTCAACATCTGTCTTTTCTCCACCTCCCTATAAGCCCTCTAAGGGCAATGACTGGGTTGTCTGGTTTTCTATAATCCTTGGTCTCCGGTCAGCGAAGGGGCTCAAGAAACAGGTCTTGACCACAGGGATGGATGGATAAAAAAACAACAGATGCCACCCAGCCAGCATGGCTCAGTGGTTGAGCGTTGACCCATGAACCAGGAGGTCATGGTTCAATTCCCAGTCAGGGCACATACCGCGGTTGCAGGCTCAATCCCCAGTGGGCAGCATGCAGGAGGCAACTGATCAATGATGCCCTCTCATCATTGATGTTTCTATCTCTCTCTCCCTCTCCCTTCCTCTTTGAAATCAATAAAAAAATAAACAAAGAACAAGAAAAACAGTTGCCACCACTATTCCTACACCTAATGTCAAGGCACATGATGTTGAACGGTTTTGAAGAAAACAATGAAATGTAATGACGTCAGAACCAAGGCTGCTTCCTGGTGTTGGTCAAACGTGCTCTCTGGCCCTGAACATGACCCAGAGAAGAGACCATCACTACCCTTGGATGCGTTTGGGTTTCTGACCCTTTCTGACCTCGTCTTTCCTGTTACTGGGGTTGTATACTATGGGTCTTCACTCAGCCAACCTCCTCTGCTTTCTCCTTGTGTGCTCTCCTTGAAGCTTGGGTCTCGGTTTCCTGTTATCTGAAACGAGGACAATGCACTGGAGAGGTGATCTCTAGGGACTGTTTGGCACTGAACACGCTGACCCAGACTTTTCCTACCGGAGCGTCCTGTTTTTCACAGGATTCATGGCCATGTTCTTTCCACTGTCCCAGAGGGGGCTTCAGAGCTTCCTTGGGGATTCCTACATCCCAAATACATAAAATAAAAACAACAACAAAGGAACAGCTGTAGGGCTTGATGTCACATGTCCCTCTTTTGGCAATTTCATTCTAGGAAAGTATCATTGGGTTGATGAGGGTTCTCACTTACGTTGGCCACCAGGCCTCCCCGAGGATCTCGGAATGAGCTGCCTATTTTGGCAATGGAAGAGACCTGAAGACAAGGCGATTGCTGCTGCCATTCTCACAATCCTTATTTTATAAGCCAGAGGCCCACATCTCATTGGTGCTTACGAGTCTCTCTACTTCTCAGGGCTTTCTGAGGAAGACATGGAATGCTGTTTGTTTCCGCAGACCCATTTCCCAGCTGGTCATGCGGAGAGGGTCGCGGATGCATCCTTTGTGATCTCCATTGTCAAAAGTCTACAGTAGACATCTTCTAGTCTCTTTATCTAAAGACCACTTTCGAGTTCAGCCCGGCTGGCGTGGCTCCGTGGTTGAGCGTGGACCTATGAACCAGGAGGTCACGGTTTGATTCCAGGTCAGGGCACATGCCCGGGTTGTGGGATCCATCCCCAGTGTGGGGTGTGCAGGGGTCAGCCGATCAATGATTCTCTGTCATCATTGATGTTTCTCTCTCTCTCTCTCCCTCTCCCTTCCTCTCTGAAATCAATAAAAATACCGGTATACTTGAAAAAATAAAGACCACTTCTGAATACAGCTAGAAGAAATAGGATGTGGTAACCTACCAATCAGAAGTTAGGTAGAAAATACAGCATTTTCCAGGGAGGATTTCGTGGGTGTATTCATTCCTGTTGTGGTCTCAGATAACTGGGTTACAAACAGGTGCTTATCATAAACAATCCAAGTACCCCCAAGTTTAGAAAGACTCCCCACAGCTTTTCGAGGCCTGGTTCATCCATTCGGTCAAATAAGTCTGTCACGTGCAGCTGCAGACTACGGATGAGTCCTTGAAGTCGCATTAAAAGAGGAAGAGCAGGAAAAGGACTGTGTCTGCACTCCGGGGAACCACCGTGTTACTTGGGTAGTACTCTGTGGAGCTGGAATCAATCCTTGGATACTTGAGTTGGTTAGTGTTCCATGAAGCAGCATTCGAGTCATTAGTAACCTCCCCGCATTTTTCAGAAAAATGACAGTTGTTTCAATCTGGTACAAAATGCGTCGAGTTTAATGTGAATATTGAAGAGTTTGAGGGCCGCATTTTGGCTGCCCCTGGAGGTGAGCTCCTTTGGACACTGCAGGCTTCCGTTCCCGGGGCTCGCTAAGGGAGTGATTCTTCATTTGGCTGCGGTGGCTTACAATGTGCCACTCTGATCGCCTCGGTGCTCCATGGGCTCTGGTGTTGCAGTATGTCTTTTTGTTGTTGTTGTTGTTTTTGTTCATCCTCACCCGAGGATATTTTCCCACTGGTTTTTTAGAGAGCATGGAAGGGGAGGGGAGAGACAGTGAGAGAAAGATTGGTGTGAGGGAGACACATTGATTGGTTGCCTCCTGCAGGCTCTCCAAGGAGGGCATGCAACCCATGTATGTGCCCTTGATGGGAATCGACCCCTGGGACCCAGCAGTCCTGGTGCTGATGCTCTATCCACTGAGCCAAACCTGCTATGGCGAGTTTTGTGTTTTTTATTGAGTGTGAAGGCTCTCTCTGCTATGCTGTTCCTTTTTTTAAAATATATTTTTATTGATTTCAGAGAGGAAGGGAGAGAGAGGAAGGGAGAGAGAGAGAGAGAAAGAGGGAGAGAGAGAGAGACATCAGTGATGAGAGAGAATCATGAATCGGCTGCCTCCTGCATTCCCCCTACTGGGGATGGAGCCCGCAACCCAGGCATGTGCCCTGACTGGGATCCTAGATGCATCAGTTAGCATCAACCAGCCACGTGGTCCTTAATCAGCATCCATTTCCCCTTTAGGTAGAACTAAAAGAAAGTGATATTTAAGTAGCATGGCAGGGTTTAAAGCTTACAAATCCATGCTTTAATTGTGAATGTCTCTATGGTCTTTATTGATTTGAACTGGTTCAATGATCCCAAATTCATTTATGTATCATTAAAATGATCAATTTTTAGTTTATTTTGGAGTTAGGTGACCTGTGATTGCACAAATGCATGCATGCAGACACACATGCATGCACACAGTACTGTGGAATCCAAATGAGACAGATCTGTCATTTTCAAAGGGTGGTTTTCAGTTATAGGTACATGTTATGGCCTGAACTCTAGCAGGCCAGACCTGCAAAACAGTCTTACGATTAAGCAGATTCTCAATCATATCTAATCAGGTTCTTACTGATATGACAACCAGATATATGCTCCTTCTGTATCACCCAAGAGACATATTGGATTCACTGAATACGTTGCAATATGATTAATCTCCCGATTGATTTGGCTGAAAGATCGAACTGGAAAGTATTTTCAGAGTCATGCAAACTGTTGGCATATCTGGGACTTCTGCGCCTTTGAATGTCCTCTTTCTTAGTAATATTTCTTCCTTTGTTTAGACACACAAGTAAGAGAAGACAAGGTGTGATTCAACGCCCACGCCCCCATCCCTGGAGAGCTTCCCTTTAAATGCAACTGTCTATGAACATGCAGTGGGCAGGGGTTGGGGTGGGTGTGAAGGTTTGCCATCATCTTCTCCTCAGAAAATTGCATGACATCCTGAAGACAGCAAATTAAAAACATATTGAATCTAAGACAACATTAAAAATGAATCAGACACATTGGCCGTTTCTGTCAATAAGGGAGCCTCTTTTCCCAATAATAACCACAGACAAAGGCCAGGAAAAATCGCGCAAAGAATACTGCTTTCAACTAAATGGGAGGACTGCGACGCATGCAATTAGAAGTGTGTGGAAAGTCGGGAAGTGGAAAAGTCACGATAATGAGAGATTCTTGTAATACCCAGTGTCATCGAGTTTCGGCTCCATCAGAAGTTTTGGTCTCAAGAGGTATCTTGGAAAGGGAATAAAGAGCCTCAGGAAGTAATAATGAGAACTTGGCAAAGAAAGGCCCTTTATGGGGGGGGTCCCTGCGGGGCAGAGATAATTGGAACAGAGGCTGCCTTTGCCCTGACAGGTGCCCCGTGGTTCCCCCAGGAGTGGCCTCCCCAAGAGAACCCAAGCACAGTGGAACGAAAATCGGAGGGGGATGATCACGATATTGTATTTGCACAAACAGGGGAGAGTGGAGAGAGACATTCACTTAAGTGGACATTCAAACCATGGCCACCGTGGAAAAGGAGGTGATTACGGGTCCAGCAGGTGTTTCCTTGGCAACTGTGACAATTGTGTCCATGTCCTCATGCCTTTTGTAAGAAATGTTGAGTGTGGAGCTGGTCTGAGAGCATTAGTGTTTAGTGGGAGGAAATTTCCTCTTGGTGACCAAGCAAACTGTGCCTTTGAGATATTGTCTCAGCTACGGGGGTGCCGGACTCCTTAGAGGGCATGGGGGCGGGGTTGGGGAGAAGAGTCTGACATCAACCACTGTCCCTTGACCCCAGGCTGGCTTAGCTACCCAGACAGAGCCCCAGATCTGACTCAGTGGAAACACAAGTTTACCTGCTTTTTTTGGGGTTTATGTATTTAAAAAGATAAAACTAGCAAAAGAAAGTTTTAGGAAGAAATTTAGAATACAGATTGGGCTATTTATTGTTTGGAGTGGAACTGAGAAATAAAATTTAAAAAGAGATTCTAGACGGTTCCTAATCAGGAAAGAAAAACCATTTCTATGCGGAAGTCATTAGCAATAATGATCTAATTATTATAGTAAACAAAACATTAACATGGTCCATCAAAATACCTCTATGGAGATCGTATATGTGTTAAGTTGTAATGATTGGATAATACCATGTCCAGTGCACACCCATTTTAACCATAAGCTGAGCTCATCCTGCAGTCAAATCACACACTCAGGTGACTAATTCTCAGTTCTGCTCAGAACTTAGTACCGCATTCTTCCATCTTTCTTTAATCCTGGCGTTTAGATAATCAATTATTTTGATTTAGGAAAAACTGAGGTATCTAACCATTCATTCATTCACTCATTTATTCATTCATTCCTTTCATGGCTAATGTGAAAGCTGTTACCAAGTGTGGAAGTTTACAAAGGACACGATGCATTTTCCCATGTGTTCTTTACAGGAACTAAAGTGAGTAATGTTATAATCTGCTTCTGCATATGACAAAATCAATGCTGAGAAAGCTCAAGGACCGGCCAGAGACTGGAAAGTTATTGTCATACGTAGAAAGTCCAGAACAAGGAGCTGATTACAAAACCCACACTTAACGTTTATACTATGCTGGCTCTTAATTAGAATTGCTTTAGCATCCAACTGTGACCGCAGGTAGGTCTCCTGCTCATGGACATAGAAAATGAGAAAATGAGTTCAGTCAAGTGACTTGTCCCTGGATTACAAAGTCAGAGGCCGCAATGCCTGTGCGGAGATACAGAGTTCTACTAGGAGGGGAGGATCAATTGTACTTACTCAAAGTCTTTTCTTTCAACCTGTATTATTTCAAATGACTAGTCTCTTGCTGTTTTATATACATGGCCTAAAAATGTTGTGAAATCTAGAACTCTAATCGGAGGATTCCACCGAAAGTCAGAAAGATGAGCCAGGCCGAAACCGGTTTGGCTCAGTGGAAAGAGCGTCGGCCTGCGGACTGAAGGGTCCCGGGTTCGATTCCGGTCAAGGGCATGTACCTTGGTTGCGGGCACATCTCCAGTGGGAGGTGTGCAGGAGGCAGCTGATCGATGTTTCTCTCTCATCGATGTTTCTAGCTCTCTATCCCTCTCCCTTCCTCTCTGTAAAATATCAATAAAATATATATTTAAAAAAAAAAAAAAAAAAGAAAGAAAGATGAGCCAGGCCAGTGTGGCTCACTGGTTGAGCATCAACCTATGAACCACGAGGCCACAGTTCCATTCCTGGTCAGGGCACATGATTGGGTTGCAGGCTCCATCCCCAATAGTGGGCGTGCAGAAGGCAGCCAATCAATGATTCTCTCTCATCATTGATGTTTCTATCTCTCTTTCCCTTCATCTCTAAAATCAATAAAAATATATTTAATAAAAATAAAGTCAGAAAGATGAACCAGATGACCTTTCATAACCTTTCAAACCAAATGATCTTTATATTTTATTAAGATTAGTGAATAATTTGAAACAAAAGTCCATGACCATTTTTCTTTATTTTTGTATTGATGTACTCAGCCTCTAATATATTTTCTTTTCTAATATATTTTCTTATTTATTGGATGCTTAAAAACTTCTGTTATTTCTTAAAAATAAAAAACCTTTAGTGAGAAGAGAAAACTTGAACAAGTGGTTACAGTAACAAGCACCACTATTTTCAAGTGCAATAAACTAAGATATGATGATATATGCCGGTGACCATCCTAACTGTGTCTGTCTGATACTTGTCAAACCTTTCAGGTTGAATCCACATTTAAATCCTTTGGGCTCAGCTATAGCTAAATACAGAAACCTTACAAATAGAAGATGAACTATATTAAAATTAGATCTCAAATTTTAGCAGTTAATTTCATAAGCGTAATTTCTTCTTTACCTCATTTTCTCAGCCATTAACATTTAATAGAATTTAAAATCAGAACATTTTCTTCATAAAATTAATACCATAAAACTTCAATTATTTATATTTTTAGTATTCTATCTCTTTACCTACACTCTGGAGGCCGGATGCACGAAATTTGTGCAAGAGTAGGCCTTCCTTCCCCACCCCCTGCTGCCAACACTGGCTTCCCTCTGCCACCCAGGACCCGGGCTTCCCTCGCAGCCCTGGCTTCGTCCGGAAGGTCATCCGGAAGGACTTCCGGAAGGATGTCCGGTCTAATTAGCATATTACACTTTTATTATTATAGATATGACAAAACATTCATTTTCTAATGTTGCATACATAGCATTCATCTAACTTACAGGCTTAGCTCCATTATGACCTTTCCTGAGATCTTTTCTCTCATAACATCCAAAACATTCTATTTTCTGCCCTGGTAGGCTGGTAGTCTTATGGTGATTACCAGGGAGAAGAGGGGGGCAGGGATAAAGCAGGCCCTAGTCTGTCACCTCTTCTCTATCCAAGCTCCTCCGATTGAGAATGGAGAACGCCTCCCTACCCCTTGTGTCTAGGCTGGTTGTGTGAACTGTCTTGTCGGAGAGGACGCATGGCACCAAAAGCTGCTGGTTCCAAGCTCTGCGCAGTGCTGTTGCCCCCTGAGGTCCTGCCACCACCTTGAAAACAATCTCAGAATGACCTGCCGGGTAATGAACACCGCACGGCCTCGTCATCATTGTGCCCAATGACCCCAACCAAGTGCAGGAGGTAAAGAGGTTCATCCTTGGACGCTGACCTCCCCCCACCCCTGCTCACACACCAGCTGAGCACAGACCTATGCGTGAGCCCAGCGAGATGGGCTGAGCCGGCCCAGGTTAGCAGGACCACCCAGTGTGCCTGCCTATGGAAGAGCAACCGTAAGTGCATATTAAACTGCCAAGCTTTGGGATGGTTTCCTGTACACAGTATGTGAGGGAACGTCCACGGTGGATGCCAAGGACTTATTTCCTTTATGGTACAAGGAATCCTTCTTATAGGGCAGTGGTCGGCAAACTGCGGCTCGCGAGCCACATGCGGCTCTTTGGCCCCTTGAGTGTGGCTCTTCCACAAAATACCACGGCCTGGATGAGTCTATTTTGAAGAAGTGGCGTTAGAAGAAGTTTAAGTTTAAAAAATGTGGCTCTCAAAAGAAATTTCAATCATTGTACTGTTGATATTTGGCTCTGTTGACTAATGAGTTTGCCGACCACTGTTATAGGGGATGCTGGTCTCTCATCATTTCACCTATGAGTATTTTGAATCCTCCAGTATTTTTTAAAAAATATATTTCAGAGAGAGGAAGGGAAAGGGAGAGAGAGAGAAACATCAAGGATGAGAGAGAATCCTGGATTAGCTGCTTCCTGCACACCCCCTATTGGGGATCAAGCCTGCAACCTGGGCATATGCCCTGACCAGGAATCAAACCGTGACCTCCTGGCTCATAGGTGGACGCTCACCCACTGAGCCACACTGGCCTGGCTGAATCCTCCAGTATTTTAAAGACCACCCAGGAAGAGTTGTGCCTGGTTCTTATTTAAAAACAAAAAACAAATCTATTTGTAATACCCTACAAGGTACCTATCGCACGTAGGGTAAAGGAGAACACTCTGGACTGAGGGCTGCCGGCCTCACTGTATGTGACCCTTCCTGGGGGCCTTGGCCAGGCTTCTGACCAGGCTGAGCTGAGTCGCACCCCAGCGAGATGGCAGTTACGCCGCACCATAGAGAGGACGGCACCGGATACCCCTCCCCTCACAGAATTCACATGCTGCTTGGGATTTATCAGGCTTGGAGTCCAGGGAAACCTAGTTCTGCTTTTGCTATTTACATCAATTCCACACTCTTAGGGCATAAACATCTCCATTTCCTTTTAAGCGGCCACTTTTATCCCTTAGAAATATATCTAATGGAACTATAAATTACAGGCGCTTTCTGTAGCCTCTCCCCCTCCCCCTTTAGCAAGAGTATTTCATAGACATGAGCAGGAAAAATTGGATGAAATCAAAGTATTATTTGTTTGAAAAATAACTTTATTCCCTGAGGAAAATATATTAAGTAGTCAATTATGTTTAAAAGAATCAATGACTTGAATGTACCCATTGAGATGAAATATTAAATTCTACAAAATGCGTGTTTATGGAGAGACTATATTGTTCTTTTTTTTTTTAAAGTGGATTTGATTGTTTTATTATGGTAACTTCTCATAGGAGGAAAATGTAAATAGTTCGAGTGCATTTAATATACCTACTCAATCATCGTTTTGTTATGTTTACAAATATACTGATTGTGGTAATTTTTTAATTAGCTTCTCCATAGGAGAAACAGGTTTACAATAAAAGTGATTAATATCCAAATTCTCTGCTACTAGAAATAATTGGAAAGTGCCCATCATAACTGCAAGTCCCTTGAATAAAACTGGGGTTTATCATCTGTGACATAAGTGGTTTATACAGATAAGCCCTTTGGTGCTTATATAACTCTCCAATGGGCGATGGCCGGGGTTACACGTGCCCTTTTGTGGATGAAGAAACAGCATCAGAGATGTTACTTGCCAAGCACGGCAAGTCCTGGATAAGGAGTATTGGAGTTAAAATCACCAACATGACTCCCCATCCTGTGGTTCTTTTTTTAACTTTACTGAAGATATCTGCACACCACCACAGTGAGGGATTCAACACTGAACATATTTGTCAAAGGCCCCGTGGCAAATAAACTGGAAGATTGCCAACGAGGGCTTGGCAAGGCACGTTGGCATGTTGAAAACTCTGGGCGGTCCGTTGCTGTTGCTTACCTGTGCCGGAGCCAGCCTGTATCACATCTGTGTGTGCTTGGGATTCTTGTTTCATGAGACACACATTCACATGCATGTTTCTACATCGGTGTGTCTGTGTGTCTCTGTGTGGCTTGGTGTATGTGCATAGATGTGTGGGGGAGTGCCTGTGTATATGTGTGTGTGCATGCATGTATGTATGTTTGTGTATGGCTGTGTGTGTGCGTGTGTGTGCGTGGTGGTACAATGACGAGAGATCAGTAACCCCAAGCAATTCATACTGAAGGTGAGTGAGTTCAGCCCCGCACCCTCTCCTCATTCCTTCAGAGAAATCACAGGAAGCTGTCAAACGCTGGCCCCTGTCAGTGTGCTCTAAGTTAAGCTTCATCTGATACAATTTTCAAAGGCAGTGAAAACTCCATCAGACCCCCTGTGCGGATCCAAGACAGCGCAGACCTCGTCTTTTGTGTTCCCCTCACCCTGAGCAAACACAGAGGCCTGAGCGCAGCTCAGAGATGCCGCTGCCCCGTTACTGCCTGAAAACCGACAGGAAAGGGCCGCATTCGCAGAGGCTCACCTACCAGCTCGCACCAGGGTCCAAGCAGAAGCTCAGTCGTGGATGGCCAGCCCCTGCCTGAGTGTGAGTGGCCATGCCTGCCTCTTCCCACCCTCTCATCCTTCCTCACCCTTAAGCACACACTGTCGGACGCCCACCCAGTGCTGAGCTACGTGAGGGCCAGGACAGAAGTGAAAAACCTCGCCGACCCGCGAGGCTCAATGGCTGAGCCTCCACCTATGAACCAAGAGGTCACGGTTCAATTCCCCGGGCAGGGCACATGTCCTGGTTGCCAACTCGATCCCCAGTAGGGGGCGTGCAGGAGGCAGCCGATCAACGATTCTCTCTCATCATTGATGTTTCTATCTCTCTCTCCTTCTCCCTTCCTCTCTGAAATCAATCAAAATATATTTTAAAAATATTAAAAAATAATAGTAACCGTTTGTTTTTTTCTGAAACAACCCTTTTCCTACCCATTTAACACAATAAATAGGCATTGAATCTTCACTATTGGCTGGAGATGGACAAATCTATACAATACCAACAAAATGGGCAAAAACCTTGCTGTCCTAGGACTTCAATTCAAGGCACTAACATTGCATAAGGAGGAGCCTATTAAAGCCTTTTCAAAGCCCCCCTACCCCCCTGAGTGACCGAGACAGCCCTGGGGTTGGTGTTTTAAGGAAATGCCACTTATAGCTGATCATATGCTCCCATTTTCCCTGAAATAATAACACCAAGGAAGATGTTATTATTTCAGCGTGTTTCTTCTGAAGGAAAACCATAGTTAGTGCTACAGGCCTCTCAGACAAGACACAGCAGAGTGTATCACCACCCGACCATCATTCCAAGAAATGTTGAAAGGGCACCTTTAAGAAGAAGAAAAATAAAAAAATAAAAACATAAATAAGAAAATACCGCAAAGAAAAAAATCTCACTGACAGAGGCAAACACATAATAAAAGCAGTGCATCAACCAACTGTGAAGCTAGAAGAAGGAAGTGGGGGGATCGCGTGTAATTACAGCAGTAAATTAAGGGATACACACAAGGACACATGCACAACGGAAGTGGAAAATAATGATAAAAACATAAACGTGGACGGGTGAATAAAAATGGTAGTGATTTTGGGATGTGTGTGAAGTTAAGCAACCACCAACCTAAATTAGACCGCTATAAACATGGCTTGGTATGTAAAAGGCACATGGTAACCACAGATCAAAAATGTACAGGAGACATGCAAGTAATAAAGAGAAAGGAATCCAAACACACACTAGAGAAAGTCATCAGCATACAGAGAAGGGAGAAAAGGGAAGAAGAAAGGAACTGACCGGAACTACAAAAACAGCCAGAAAACCATGAACAAAATGGCAAGAACTAAATGCCATCGGTCGACGAGTGGATAAAAGAGATGTGGTACATTGACACCAGGGAGTACTACGCAGCCGTACAAAAGAAGGATCTCTTACCCTTTGAGACAGCATGGAGGGACCTGGAGGGTATCATGCTAAGCGAAATAAGGCAGTGAGAGAAAGACAAGCATCACATGATCTCACTCACGTGTGGAATCTAATGAACAAAATAGATCCAGAGACATGGAAGCGTGGAACAGACTGTCTCAGAGGGAAGGCGGGGGTGGATGGGTGGGTGGGAAGGGAACAAGTGATGAACGTGTGTGCATAGATGCATCACCCATGGACACAGACAATAAATAGTGTGATGAAGGCATGGGGTGGGGACTAGGAGGGGTTAATGGGGAAAAGATAAATTTAAAAAAATAAAAATGAATATTATTTACAACAATAATAGCTACGTTCCAGGATTCAAAAGGTGCCAAGCGTAAGGATACCATCTCTTTACAACTGTTTTACTGATTCCTCTAATTAATTCTGCCAGACAAACGCTAGTCCTATTTTGCATACATATATGATAATGAGGCTCGAAAAACTTAGGTAAGTCCCCCAAGGTCACACAGAAAGTAAATGTCTACGCCAATAACAGCCATTGTCTCACTCACAACAGAGGTCCCCGTCTCAACCACAGGTGTAGATTGAGATATTTCCAGCAGTTTCAGAATGACTGTCCACAAAAATAAGAACCCGGACCGAGTGCCTCGGGAGTAAAATACAACTTCTGTGGACATGTTTGCATTCAGTACATTACCAAGTCCGTCCCCCTAATTTCTCAGAGAAGGTGCAAACTGCGGTTCAAGGTTGAACACTCTTTTAAGCTGTGCCTTTTGAACACACGATGTAGGTCACCTCCTGCGTGCATCACTCTCTCCATAATTTACTGGCGCAGGAGATGAAAGTCCATGGCACTCCGAGGCTGATTACCCAGGTTTTTTTTCAACAAATGAAGTTAAAAGCCCGGAATCTTTATCTAAAGACCATCTGAAAGGAGCGGCACTGGCACGGTCCTTTCAGATCTGGCGGGCACCGCAGGGTGAATGTTCACTGCTTAGCAATTCCTTGCAAATATCGCTCAGGTTATGCTAGTGTGAACTGCGAGTTGTCTGGAGGATCTGACAAGAACAAACAGCTCTTTTGCAATGATTTCCGCCTCCATCTTACAGTAGGCAGGCCGAATTCTTTATAGTCCCCGCGGAGGACCTGCAGACCCCTGTCCGCCCTTCTCATGCCCCCAGGACCCATGTGATCCAATGTGTCCTGCTTCCCCTGTTGTCCTTCTCAGGGAAGTTGCTACTGGGCTCACAGAGTCCAATAATGAATTCTTCACCCAGAAATTTGACATGGAATTTCATTATCTGCTGATAATGTGTGAATTGTGTGTGTGTGTGTGTGTGTGTGTGTGTTTTAATGGGCACATCGAGCTAAGGATTCTCCAGCACATCAGAGAACAACTTCGAACACAGAGGAGTTGAAGGCACCAAGCAACATCCTTCAATGGCCCGATGATCTTAGGCTTCCCTGAGTCCCTGAAAGGCCTTAGGAATAAGTGTGAAAAACTCTTAACCAAGCCGAAACCGGTTTGGCTCAGTGGATAGAGCAACGGCCTGCGGACTGAAGGGTCCCGGGTTCGATTCCGGTCAAGGGCATGTACCTTGGTTACGGGCACATCCCCAGTGGGAGGTGTGCAGGAGCAGCTGATCGATGTTTCTCTCTCATCGATGTTTCTAGCTCTCTGTCCCTCTCCCTTCCTCTCTGTAAAATATCAATAAAATATATTTAAAAAAAAAAAAAAAGAAAAACTCTTAACCAAATGGTGATGTGCTTTCACGTTGTTGCCTTAACACACACCTGTGGGCCACACCTCTCCTCGGACTAGAAACGTCCCGTTAAGGGAACATAGGATAGGGCAGTGGTCGGCAAACTCATTAGTCCACAGAGCCAAATATCCACAGGACAACGACTGAAATGTCTTTGGAGAGCCACATTCTTTAAACTTAAACTTATTCTAACGCCACTTCTTCCAAATAGACTCGCCCAGGCCGTGGTATTTTGTGGAAGAGCCACACTCAAGGGGCCAAAGAGCCGCATGTGGCTCGCGAGCCGCGGTTGGCCGACCACTGGGATAGGGTTTCAGTATGAGCTGAGCTCTGCTGTGTCTCATGTCTCTATAAAATTCTTAAAAAGCTAGTTAAAATGGGAGGTCTTCTTCTGTCAGGCTACTGTAGATGCGATTTTCCAGAAGGTTCCCTAGGGCACATGTCCTGCTCACAGCTCTCTTTTTGAGCCACACTGTCTTCCTTCTAATGCGCACCCCACACCTCTGGCTTTTTCATAAATTTCACCCCACAAACTGACTCCCGCCCGTGTCCAACATGGAGTTACATGGGGCGGGGGGAGGTGGGGGTGGAGAGGGAATTCCATAAAGCACCCACTTAGTTGCCAATTTGCAATTCCGACTATAATCAGCTTGTTTGATGGCAGGAACACCAGCAGGGAGGCGGGGCATGGGCACAGGACCGCTAGGTGTCCAGGGTCCAGAGGGAGACGCCGGAGGCCGCGTGCCGACGATGTTGCTTTATGGATGAAGAAGCAGACATCCAATTTCACAACATGAAATATGTCTCTGTGTCCCTTCCCCGCCAGTGCCCGAGACAAGTTCTCATTTCAGAGCTGCTGCCAAACCGGAGCGCGGGTGAGAGGACTGAGGTGTTCATTTGCCGCAAGAACAACCTTTGATTACGCTTTCGCAGATTGTAGGAGAAGAAAAACCAAAAACAACGCAACTGTATGAAACAATACGATCCGTCGGCTGAGATTGCGGCGTTAATAGTTTCTGTAGGTTGGGCTTTTACTGCCCAAGCTGCAGCCTGGAAGATTTTCCTTGAAATGCCATTTAAAAGGAAAAAGATAAATAAGATTCCAGAAATCGCTAGCGTCACCTGTTGGTGAAACTGAGAAATACAAGATGTCTTGGAATTGGATTTCTCTAAAACTGTTTTTCATTCTTATAGGATCCATTGCAGAAGCCATGTCTGGGGGGATTTCGAGGCTAATAGAACTGCTTTGTGCCTCTTTCTATCATTTCTTCTCATTTAAAGAAAAATGAAAGAAAAGCAAAAACAGATCTCTTTTCGCTCATGGCTGAGGAGTGGCAAAACTGCTTTGCAAAATGCCTTACAAATTCGAGGCTGCTTGCAATACATGGATTTACATTCATCTCGTAGATAGGGGTGCTGCTCCAAAATAAAATAACGATCACACCCTCCCCTTTCCATCACTGGCTATGGGCACGCAGTGGGGCCGCTCGGAGCCCAGGCGAAGGGACATAAAGAACGCGACATCTGGAGTGTGGGAGGAAGAAAGAAGCTTATTCAAACATGTTCTTTCTGCCGGGGACTAATTCTTATTTTCCTAAACAATCTACATCTCATCACTTCCTTTCTTCCCCGAACCCAGGAACAAGTGAAATGGCTGGGACTCAGAAATACAAAAAGCAAGCGAGTCCCAAAGGGAGCCAAGGCAAAAGGAAATTGAAGGAGAGAAGGGGGAGGGGGGGTGAGAGGAAGGAGGGAGGGGGAGGGGAAAGAGGTGCCACCGGAAAGGTACTTTCTTCTGATTTGCCAGGGAACTCACTCCCTTGCCACTCAAAGTCGTCTCCAGGCAGAATTATTAGCCATTACTAGAGATTTTGTAAAAAAAAAATGTAGAATCTCATCCAGCGGGGGTGGCTCAGTGGTTGACCCATGAACCCAAGAGATCAAGGTCCAATTCTGGATCAGGGCTGGTGCCCAGGTTGTGGGTTTGATCCCCAGTCGGAGATCTCGCATGGATGTTCCTAGCTCTCTATCCCTGTCCTTTCCTCTCTCTCTCTCTCTAGAAAATCAATAAAACATTTTTTTTAAAATGCAGGATCTCAAGCCCCGCTGAGTCCCACTGAATCCCAGCCAGGATTTAGTCAGATCCCCAGGGAATTCATAAGCCTGTGGATGTTTGGAAACCCCCCATCAGGTCACTTAAGTCTCACAATCTGTTAGGCACCTACTTTTATCCCCATTTTACTGACCAAGAAGGCGGACCTCGGAGAATGGCTTTCACTTTCCCATGCATCCCGCAGGTAGCCAGAGCCCCCCAGAAAAAGCAACGTTTTCATTAGCATGCTTATCAGAAATGACATTTTCTAGACACTTTGTTTGCTAAATCAATCACTTTTTGTTTGGTCTTTATTGTTCATCTGTGAACATTTTTTTTCTCCAAGGAGACAGAATAGAGGCTGTTTTATGCAGCTGTGTTCCTGGCTATGGGTTCGTCCTGCCAAAAATGTTTCACCATTTGAGAGTAGGTATGTGTGTAATTATGTCAGTATTTGCCATAGCTTTGAGCACGTTTCTTAGCTTCTAGTAGTTAGAGTTATTATCCATAAGTGAAAATCGGGTAGTGAAACCGTGGTTTGCAATTCTAAAGGGCCTTCAGCATTCTTGCACTTATTCATCCATATATTCATCCATCCATCCACCACCATTCACCGGTCCATCCATCTACTCATCCCTCCACCACCACCATTCATCTGTCCATGTATCTATGCGTTTATCCATCCATCCATGCATCTATTTAATCACAAACATTTTTTCAATATATTTTTATTGATTTCAGAGAGGGAGGGAGAGGGAGAGAGAAATAGAAACATCAATGATGAGAGAGAATCATTGATCAGCTGCCTTCTGCATGCCCCACACTGGGAATTGAGCCCACAACCCGGGCGTGTGCCCTGACCCGGAATCCAACAGTGATCTCCTGGTTCATAGGGAGATACTCAACACTGAGTCATGCTAGCTGGGCTGGTCATGAACATTTACCACATAACCTGTTCTATTATTGTTTAATCATGAGTACAAGGATAAATTCCTAATCACAGGGCTGATGGCAAACAGTTTATCCTGTGTAATAAAAGGCTAATATGCAAATTGTCCCCTCCACTGGGAGTTCCACCAGGGGGTGGGGCCAGCTGGCTAACCTCCTGTGTCTCTTCCCCCTGCCGGCCCGGCCCAATTGGCCCAATTGGGGCCAGCCAGCTGGATCCCACCTGTGCATGAATTCATGCACCAGGCCATTAGTTTTATATATAAAGGAGAACAAGGCCCCCTATTCTCTACCTTTGCTGTTCTGAGACCTGAGGCAGAACCTGCTGGGAGTTTGACCCAGATGCCTTGTCAGCCTCCTAGAGTTCCCAAGGTAACGCCTCTGTGGTGTCTGACAATAGCCACACCCCTATCTGTGGATAACTCAGGAGATGAAGCCCGTGATGGCTGCAGCAGGCCAGGCCCATGTACTTGTCTCATGTTATGAGAACACAAGCCTTTGGATGGAGCTTTGGACAGAGACAGCCATGGTGATGATAAGCGGATGCATTGCATCATCTGCCTACCAGCCCAGATACCCAAGCAGATAACTGGGACCGGGAGGAAGGCATCAGCACCCCATCCCGGGGACAGCGGCTGGCCATGCCTCCAATCACGGACCAGGGAGGCTGCTGTGACACATCTGAAGTGAATATTCACAACCAGAGAGGAAGAAGAAATCGCTTCACCTCTCGTCCTTGTAAAGCAAGGGAAGCTTGTCCTGTGGCGTTTCCCCCTCGGTGGCTTTATGCTGTAGTCCCCCTGAGGCGCAGCTGTTAACTAGATAGGATGGCGTTATTATTGAGATTCTATTTTGAGGAAGAAAAAGTGGAACTCACAGCATGCTCCCGGAGAGGCCGATTTTTCTAACCGTTTCCTAAGTGGAATTTCTGACTCCTTGACCTCTGTCTTGCTGCCTCGTGTATTTGCTACAGAAAGGTGGAGGGCTTAGCATGATATCTTAACTGCTCAGACTCTGCTGCCCAGAAAGTTAAAACCTCTCCAGCTGAGCGGAGAAGAGAGGCAGTAAACACATCGTGCAGGCAACCACATATGTGTCTCCCCTCGCCGGCCCCATCTTCCTCTGGGAAAAAGAGCCCTCTCCCCAAACTTTCACCCCTATGTGTGGCCACTGTGTTATTAGATCCCATGGAAAGGGTGGGTCTGACTCTGCCTGGGAGGGTCAGTTGGGCAATGCCGGTGTCTGAGTAATGGGGTTCAAGCTTTGGCAGGTAGAACAAAACAGTGGGGCTGGCACTGCCCCCTGCAGGGCTGCTGAGCTCAGTCTTCCCCAGAAGTCAGCCCTGGGGTGAGGGGGGGCGGGTAGGGGGACAGCGGCTGGCCATGCCTCCAAACAAGGACCAGGTCACCTTGGCGAGGTCACCTTGGCAAGGTCACCTTGGCGAGGTGGGCATTGAACAGCCAGCATCAGAGGTAAATACTAGGAGTTTTAGAGTCAGACGTACAAGAGGAGTGAGGGAACTTTCCTGAGTCCTGTCCCAGCAGACGCCCTCTGCCCTGCAGCACCGGTTCGGGGTGCACCAGGCATGCCCATCTTTTGGGGGGAACCGCTGCCTCCCTGGGTGCCCTGAATTCACCACAGGACCCAGAGCCATGGTAGCAGCTCCATGGATCAGGCGTGGATTTGTAACCAAGGTCGGGCCCCTCAGGTTCCTTCCCCTAACAGGCATCCTCAAACTACGGCCCGCGGGCCACATGCGGCCCGCCGAGGACATTTATCCGGCCCGCCGGGTGCTGCTGCCTGTCCTGCTTAGCAGCCGACGCGTCCCGGGCCCGCAGTGCGTAGAGGAATTTGTTCATAGTTTTTTTTTTTAAACTATAGTCCAGCCCTCCAACGGTCTGAGGGACAGTGAACTGGCCCCCTGTTTAAAAAGTTTGAGGACCCCTGGACCTAGGACTTCACCACAGGAGCCCGTCAACCTGCAGTCTATGCAGGTGCCCGAATGGGGTACAAGGAAAACCAGGTGGAGTTCGATGGCGTGGCCACAGGAGAAACAGAGTTCAGAGGAGAGAAAATCATCACAAAGTCCAAAGTGAAGCTCTCTCTGTTGTCTTGGTCTTTGAGACCATCGTGTTTGTTTGTTTGTGTTGTTAGCTGAGCCACCTTCCAAAGGCATCTATCATTTGAAACAGGAAGATTTTATTTTTAAAAAACATATATTATTGATTTCAGAGAGGAAGGGAGAGAGATGGGGAGAGAGAGAGAGAGAGAGAGAGAGAGAGAGAGAGAGAGAGAGAGAGAAACATCAATGGCGAGAAAGAATCATTGATCAGCTGCCTCCTGGACACCCCCTACTGGGGATCAAGCTTGAAACTGGGTATGTGTCCTGACTGGGAAGCAAACAGTGACCTCCTGGTTCATAGGTCGATGCTCAACCACGGAGCCACACCGGCTGGGCTGAAACAAAAACATTTTCACGAAGATACTTTGCAAATAATTCAGGCCTCAGAACTCATCTCCTCCGTCGCTAGGACTGCACGTCACCTGAAGGACGCGTGCACTGACATGGAAATAAATACCCGCTTGATTTCTGCAAAGTCAATAAACCACGCCACCGAATCTCACTTCAGCACCGGGTGTGTGTCGGGCTCAGGTGCTCTGGGGGGAAAGGGAGGATTAATAGCCTGTCCCTGGCCTGATAGATGGGGGCGGGGGGGGGGGTCCTTTCTCTAATCCTCTTAGACACAACACACGGGCCTCTACTCGGAATGAGAAGATGAGACGTGGGACGTGGGACCCCGTGGTCATGATTTTAACTGGAACATCTGGACACAGAGTCTAAGAAACATCCTGGAGTTTTCCAGATTGGAATGAACCGAACCCTCCGAGGAGGGATTTGAAGGGTGTGATCAGCCCCTCTGCATACACAGACCTGCCCCTGGAGAAATCCAGTTTCCAAGGCTTGGGGCATCCGCCCAAAGGCATAGTCCCATTGGATCCCAGGAAATCTGCAAATCCAAGAGAGTAAATGTCAACCTACCGTGCGCTGGATGGAAAAGCTGAGCCATTCCTCTCCAGAGGCAATATTCCCATGTGCTGGAAATGGAGTACAGAGGGAAGTGGTTTATTAGCCTTCCTCGGTGGAAAAGGTTTAGATAAACCAAGAAGCTATTCAGATTCTCAGGCCCTGGGCCACACCCAGGTTTGTGGGCTTTCTTTTGGGGGCATAGGGTGTCTATTCCTCTCCCCCCAAAAAACATGGACTGAGAATGTGTGGCTCACTATCATGCCAGGATTAGTGATGGAGATTGGAGCCGAGAAATGACTGAAGGAAATGAAATTATAGCTCAGCCCTCATGCAGGTGGGAAGACTCCTGGTCACAGACAGACTCTCGGGCTGCATTCAAATCCCCCCACGCCCTCACTGTCCGACTCTGCACGAACCACCTGCCGGGTCTGAATTGTTTCTTCACCTGTGAAATGAGGAGGAAATCACAGTAACAGCACGGAGAAAGATAATCACAATATCTTTTTCAAGGACAACTTGGGGAGTAAGAGAAATGAATTAAAATGTTTACAGAATTACAGAGAGCTCCGTAGGAGTTGATCATTCTGTTTAGCCTCCCGTCTCTCTTGTTTCTTCCTCATGGTCTTTGCTGTAAACATACCCACCTGTTCATCTCTGGTCCCAGGCCTTCCCCTCTGTCCCTGCTCTGCCCCCTCCCCCACACCCATCTCCTGGGCCTTTGAGGTGGAACAGCTGCAGTGCCCAGGACAGCTGCCTGAGGCCTCCCCTTCCTCCAATGGAAAGAGACCTTTGAACCCTGCCAGTGTGGCTCAGTGATTGAGCATCAACCTATGAACCAGGAGGTGACGGTTCAATTCCTGGTCAGGGCTCCTGCCTGTGTTGTGGGCTCGATCCCCAGTGTGGGGTATGCAGGAGGCACTCAATCCATGATTCTCTCTCATCATTGATGTTTCTATCCCTCTCTCCCTCTCCCTTCCTCTTTGAAATGAATATATATATATCCTATCTAATAAAACAGTAATATGTAAATTAACCATCACTCCATCACAAAGATGGTGGTGCCCATAGCAGCCCGGGTGCTGGATGTTGGTGGCGTCGCCCCAGCAATGAGCTCCAGCGTCCCTCATGCCCCAGCCTGCAGAGGGAGGGCGGGCTGGTCTTTGGCCAGAGGCTGGCCGGGTCAAGGGATGCTGGCATCCTTGCAGGCTGGGCTGAGGGACCCCCCCCCCCCAATGCACGAATTTCATGCACCTGGCCTCTAGTATATATATATATATATATTAAAAAAAGAAAAAAACCTTTGATAGCAAACGAAACTATTTCTCTCTGCTTTCCTCCTTGGTCAGACTCAAGAGAAGGCTGGGACTTTTGCTCCCCACCTTTACTTGCTCATAAAAACATGGGCACGTTTTTAACTCTTAGGAGTTGCTTCTAAATTGGTAACATATGTCTGGGGGCTTGGGGGATCAGATTCTGTGGTGCACATAAAATATTCTGATTGTGCCCCCTTTCCCTGGCCGCCATGCCCTCCCCTGTCTGACTCCCTCTGGCCCTTGGGCGTCTGGGGGCTTTGCCAGGACCCACAAGGGTGTGATCAGCAGCGCCTCCCTTACTGCCTTCCTGAGGCTCGGGTCTCTGCCAGGCCCCTCCCCCACAGTACTTCAGGAGCCTGAGCCCAGGACCTGGGTCCTAGTTACCTAGCAGGGCCACCTTGGGCAAACCAGGTAAGCCCCTCTGCCTGGGTGCCGAGCTCACTGAGGGGCCCAATTCATTCTCAGACCCCGTGTCTGAGTGTCTGAGGTCCTGATTAGTGTACAGATGCTGCCACCAGGACAGGGGACCCCACCTTTTTGAAGAGCTCCGCTGTGCTAAGTTGGGTAAAACATTGACCAAATTCTATTAAAAGAAGCACGGGTTGCACCGAGCGAGCAGTTAATGGATTCATCTAGAGGTAAAACGTTATCATGAAATTCTCCACCTTCTGGGAGGAGACCCCAATCAGCGCAGGCCTGCCCTGGTCAGCCTTCACCATTGCAGCGCTGCGTCAGGGGGCTAACGTGGGTGCTTAGCCACAGCCGCTCAGCACCCCCCCCACACACACACACAGCTCCGCTTTCTCCATGCGCTTTAGTGGGAATTCTACCCCCAGAGCCACCTGGCCCTTTGCTTTGACTTCCCACGTGACGGGACCACAGTTCCTGGAGGGGCCAGAACGTGCCCCTGCGAGGTCAGGACTGGTGAGCTGGAGCGTTAGAGATGCCACCACTGGAGGGAGAGGCTCTCTCCTCCCTCCCCATCTGCCTCCTAAACCCACCCCTTCAAGGAAGACTTTCTGTTCCCGGAAGGGGTGACTCCTGACACGGGGCGAGAAATTGCACACAGTCCTTAGGAACACACACCTCACCTCCCAGTCCTTCCCCCGGCGCATCTCAGTCTTTTCCTACTGGTTGTTTTCCCTTGAAATCCTACAACTTTCCCTTGTTCCGCCTTTGGAGTTCACGGCCAATGCCAGGGGTCTCCTGAAAAGGGGTGCACGCCTCCCCGCCCTGCACCCCACAGAGTCTCCAGTCTCCTCCCTCCCGCAGCTGCCTCCTATTTTGTGCATCATCTTACAGGATTGCTTTCACACTGGACACATGACCACATATATTTGCATATGTTTTCGCTCCCTTTTGAAATGATTGACTTCTTGGGTTTACGACTCTGGCCATTTCCCCCTCCTTTATCTCCACAGCCCCGGACAGACGGCCTCAGAAGAAAGGAAGGAACAGGGGCTGCTGCTCCGTCGGCTTGTTCCTATGGATGGACGGCCCAGACTGTGGCTCTCCTGCGCGGGACTCTCTTTTCTCGAGCTAGAAAGGATCCCGATGGCCTGAGAGCGGAAAGTCCACATGATGTGCGGCTCTGCCTCTGATGCTTCCCCTCGGGCCTGTGCGTGCTTCCTGGGTTCTGTGGTTGACCTTTTATATCCACGCTGTGAAGCCCACTCGCTGGAGGTGGCGCAGCAATGTCGGCTCAGCTCACCTCGAGGTCAGGAGCATGACCTTCTCCCTCTGGAATTCACATTATTTTTACTAAGTGACTCCAGCCGTAAAGAATTGGCCGGAATTCACCACATACCGTGGTCTCTACAGGCAGAAAGGAAACGTGCAAACCTCTGACAAACTATGCGCCATATGCTTCTTTGTGTTGTTGTTTTAAATATGTTTTTAGAGAGAAAGGAAGGGAGAGGGAGAGAGAGGGAAACATCGATGAGAGAGGAACATCATCTGTCATCTGCCTCCCGCACGCCCCCTCCTGGGGATCGAGCCCACAGCTTGGGCATGTGCCCTGACCTGGAAGTGCACCTTGATCTCAATGCTGCACAGCTAAGCTACACTGGCAGGGCTGTTTATCGTTTTTGCTATTTATTTCTTTATTATTTTTTTTACTCTTTGGTTCAGTTTATTTCCAGACGTGCTTTAAAAAAAAATTTAATTATCTTCTGTCCTCTTTCTTTCATACTGTCCTAAAATTTTTGCTTAACGATACTTACAATCCCAAATCACAATTCCTATGAACATGTTTCCAGGCGGAGGTTCGTTTTAATTCCTCCTGACACTCGGCTCTAATTTTCCAGTAAAGATAATTTGAAAAGGAATCGGGAGCCGATTCCTCGGTACATTGCTTTTTATTAACTTTTTTGAAGAAGGGGGGAGGTTATTAATTCTCAGGTATTAAGGGTGGATCACAGACGTTAAGCTAAAGGAGGCGCTTCCGCAGGCTCCCTGAGGGCACTGGGATCTTGCAGAGCGAGGAGGAGGGACGCCCACAGCCTAGGATGCCAGCTCTTTCTTTTCAGAACCTTTCATTTTCAAATAACCCCTCATATCAGAAAAGGATGACTAGTCAAATTAGAGCTTAATGTTGTCAAGTGTGAAATTCTCCCATTATTTCCTGCCTTCAGAGTTTCTAAGTAGAAGATGAACAGTCTTCTCAAAATTCTAAGCAATAAAACATATTTTGGAGAAGGTATTAACATCGTTACTTAGAGAGTGCTGAGCAGGAAGAGGTCAAGTTCAAGAAGGAAAAGCTTCCACAGATCCCCGCATGCTACCCACACCTACGCGGTCTTCCCGATTTTTATGCAATAACTCTGCCTATCTTCTTCTTTTAATATATTTTTATTGATTTCAGAGAGGAAGGGCGAAGGAGAGAGAAATAGGAACATCCATGATGAGAGAGAATCATCGATGGGCTGCCTCCTGCACGCCCCGTACTGGGGATGGAGCCCACAACCTGGGCATGTGCCTTTGACCAGGAATCAAACCCTGACCTCCTGGTTCATAGGTGGATATTCAACCACTGACCCACACCGGCTGGGCACGCCTCAGCCCATCTTAAAGAAAAACCACCGATGTAACACGTTGAACAAAGGTCTGTGTTTCCTCCCTCCCCTCCCCCCGCCCACATGAATCTCTTTTTAAAAAAAGAGCTTACTATTTCATCTGGAGGGACCACCAGGTAAGCCTGGGGAAATGAACCCGAGGCATGGGCGGGGCTCCGTGAGAACCTCCCAGCACTAAGCTGAAGAGACCTCCTGCTCATCTGAACAATAGCCGCCACTCATTCTGAAGCGGTGAGGGCGGGTTTGCACTACGCATAGCAGAAGGTCAATGGGGGGGGGGGGTGGGGAAGGAGACATAGGCACTACTATTTGTAATATTTCAAACAATTAAAAAAATAATAAAAATAAATAAATAAATAAAAATAACAATAAATAAATAAATTTACTCGCCATCTTTACAATCCCAGCGGATGTTTTCTGCCTTTGACACGTACACTGAATCTCCCCTTCAAACTAGGGTGCCGCTTTCTCTCTCTGGAGGGGGTGAGAACCAGCTCAGCAGGCCTGGCCCGCTTGGAGTGGGCAGAGGGCACCCCATGGATCCTTCATTCTGCACCCCTTTCCTGGTAATGAACACATCGGAGAGAGCCTGGCAGATGCAGGAGGCTCAGGGCCAGGAGCGGACCTCCTGGACCCCAGAAGCAGCATCATCAAGAGCTCAGGGCGGGACAGGGCAAATGGGATATGGTCTGCTTCCCTTTCCTGAAGGGGAGATAATACTGAGGGTGCCCAGGGCCTAGAGCTGTCCTGAAAGTTAAATGAGATGACATACAGTAATCAGAGCAGAGTGGCTGCTATCATATTTTTATGATTAAATTATTAGCAGAAGCAGCCAGAGTCTACAGCGTTTCATCTCCAGGTTACTCAATGGGAGATAACTCAGCGGATTGAAATACATGACATATAAAGATAATAACTTCTGGCCCTAGCCCGTGGGGCTCAGCGCATAGAGCAGGGGTGGGCAAACTTTTTGACTCGAGGGCCACAATGGGTTCTTAAACTGGACCGGAGGGCCGGAACAAAAGCATGGATGGAGTGTTTGTGTGAACTAATATAAATTCAAAGTAAAGGAGCAAGAGAACCGGATATAACAGCCAGATCTGGCCCGCGGGCCGTAGTTTGCCCAAGGCTGACATAGAGCCTCAGCCTTCGGACTGAAGGATCCTGGGTTCAATTCCAGCCAAGGGCATGTATCTCGGTTGCAGGCTCTATCCCCGGCCCTGGTTGGAGTGCATGCAGGAGGCAACCAATCATTGTGACTCTCTCACATCGATGTTTCTCTCTCTCTCTGTCTCTCTCTCTGTCCCTTCCACTCTCTCTAAAAAATGTCCTCGGGTAAGGATTAACAAAGAAAAGAATAATAGGTTCTGGTTTGGTTTGTAGGACATCATGTGGCTGTTATGTCCCGTTCTCCAGGAGGCTTCTCTCCTGTGACATTGACAGATACGCTCCTGCATCTTGACCAGCCGCCTCTATTTTCCCCACCACACGGATTTCCTCACTTTCCTATCACGGTCCTTCTCCTCAAGATAGATTCCTGTTAGCGTTATTCCTTCATGTACCCCCGGGGGCAGACCAGTGCCTGGAGCTCAGCAACCTTTAGTAAACATTGTGAGTGCGGGGAGGAAGAAGAGAAGAAAGGATGGAAGCATGTTCAACTGCTTTTGTCCAGAATCGCACAGAAGGTCTGACACCTGGCGGGACACTGAGTCCTGCCCCCGATGCCCATGCAGACGTGTGGTCCACGCCCAAAGGTCCTTGAAACTGGGAGCTGTCCCAAAGGTCCAGGGAGTGTGGTTGGTCCTCGCCAAGGGCCCTCCATAACCAGCCCTATCCAAAATGCCCCTGGGTTCAAATAGCCCATAACATGTATGCATACTTTTGGTTTACAAGATGAACACCCTAAGAAATGCTACCACGTTTGATGGATGCCACATGTGCTGTGGCTGTGTCTCCTTGGTGAGGTAGATGGGTTCCAATCTTTCAGAAGAACATGATTTAAGTAGCAAATGTCAAGGAATAGTAAGTCCGTTTTCTGAGGCCACTACTGTTATATCCTGTCTACCCTGGAGGGTTCAGGACCACGCTCACTCCAGGGGCCTCCTTCAGCCACACCCCAACGTACATCACGTCTACACCTTGAACGTGTCATTCCACCCCGGGAGACAGAGACCTCATTACTGCTGATTTCTATTAAAAACCTGTCTCTGTTCAACAAAAACCCAATAGTCTAAGACTCTCAAACCTTCCTTTCCAAACCTACTGAGTATTAAACAGAAAAGGTGGCGTCTTAGGAGCAGTGACCTCCAACATTTGAATTAATGGCTATTGTCTGTTTGTTCCATACCTCTAAAATTTACTTATCCATATCAAAGCACAGCCTGGCCGGCGTGGCTCAATGGTTGACCCTCGACCTATGAACCAGGAGGTCTCGGTTCAAGTCCCAGTCAGGGCACATGTCCGGGTTGCTGGCTTGATCCCCAGTAGGAGGCATGCAGGAGGGAGCTGACCAATGATTTTCCCACTTCATCGATGTTTCTATCTCTCTCTCCCTCTCCCTTACTCTTCAGAATAAACACAATAAAAATAGATATTTTTAAAAAGCACAAAAACGCATCTTTGATAACATACACAGGTATTGATAGGGTCAAGGTTCTTTTTTTTAAAATATATTTTATTGCTTTTTTACAGAGAGGAAGGGAGAGGGATAGAGAGTTAGAAACATCGATGAGAGAGAAACATTGATCAGCTGCCTCCTGCACACCTCCTACTGGGGATGTGCCCACAACCAAGGTACATGCCCTTGACCAGAATCGAACCTGGGACCCTTGAGTCCGCAGGCCGACGCACTATCCACTGAGCCAAACCGGTTAGGGCAGGGTCATGGTTCTTTAAATGTAACTGGAGCACATGACCAGAAGTGTGTCAAGTGAAAGAAACCCCTCAGTCCAGCTTCAGAGGTGTTTGCAAGGCAGGCTACTTCCTCTGTTTCCTCTGCTTCCCACGCATTATGCCACGAAGGGGAAGGGGGTGTCTTTACAAATTGTCTGGCGCCATCCCAATTAAACGCCCTCCTCACCCAGGGATCCGTTTCCTTGTGTTGGGGAACCTCAATCACCTCTCCCTTCGGTGCCCTATCTACACTAATAAAAGAGAAACATGCAAATTAACCATCACGCCGCTATACCCACCAGCCAATCAGAGCGAGTATGCAAATTAACCCAAGATGGAGGTTAATTTGCATATGCAGATGGGGTGAAGACTGAAGACAGCATAGAAGGAAGAGGGAGGGAAAGTGGAAAGTGAGGCGGAGGTGGCGGTGGGAGGGAAAGTGCAGGGCGGAGGCGGGAGGGAAAGCACGGGGCAGCAGTGAGGATGAGAAGGAAACCAGGGAAACTGCAGAGTGGGGGGCAGAGGCGGCGGGAGGGTAAGGGAAAGCACGGGGCAACGGTGGGAGGGAAAGTGGGGGGTGGGGACGCGGGAGGGGTGGCGGTGGCAGGAGGGAAGCCCGCTGGAAGTCCTGTTCTTGCAGGAATCTTCCTGCAACGGGCCTCTAGTTAAACCATAATTAACAAACTAAAAATTAGTTCAAACAAGGCTCGCAGGCCGGGTAATAGCATAAGCCTATTGATTGTCATTTAGCGGTTGCTCCCTCTCGGGCCGCGGAGCAGTGACAGATAGCGGGCGTGACACCTCGGGCCTGCAGCCTCATGTCACCTACGCAGGAGGAGCCCCAGGGCCAATGTCTGCGGAGAACGACACTCCTGGAAATGACGGTCCTGGCTGCTGCAGGGGCAGAAATGACCGCCATTGAGATGAGCGAGTGTTCAGGGTCTCGGGAAACGCTGTCCCCCCATTTCTCTTCCTTCCCCACGCAGCGTCCTGCTCCGGGGGATGAGGGCGCGGAGCAGGGTGCTTCCCCGGTGATGGAAGAGGCGGCTGCCTGCCTCGTCCTTCTTCTCCCGGTGTCTGGGCCCGGCTGAGAAGATGGATCCCCGATGCAGGAGGAGCATGGAGGCCGTGCCCGTCCTGGGCCCCGATTAAATCGGGTGCTTAACGACGGACGGCCGCGCTCACCATACGAGTCGTGGGAGCCCCGTCAGCACCGCGTTTAAACACCGCAGGCAAAATACTAGCTTGCGGTCTGCGGCGGATCCATGGCCCTGCGTGTCTCCAGCACGTTTGTCTGGAGGATTCTGCTGATGGGAAAGAAATTGCTACGATCAATCTCCGTGTCGTGAGGGATCCCACAAAACGCCGAGCGGAGGAAGGCCTTTCGTGGGCCCCGCTCAGCCGCATAGGGAAGCTGGACCGGGAGCTGCTGTTGCTTCTGTAAGAGACCCACCACGTACGCTCTGGGTGCTCTTCCTTGGTTGATACGAACCTTTGGGTTTGGGGATCATTTTCCCCTCCAGCACATAGTATGCCAGTCTCCACAGAGCAGACGGCAATTCCGGGGGCCCTGCCTTGGCTGTTAATGAGTAGTGTAGGAGCTTGTATTTTTTCTGGAAAGAAAACCTCTGAAATTCTCAACTGCATTGCCCAAGTGAGTTCGATTGGTTTCTTCCCCAAATCCATCTGAGCGTGGCCCACGTCGTTACCCGCATTTCCTGAGCACATGGAGACACAGGGAGAGCGCGTGGCTCAGGGGTCCTCAAACTTTTTAAACAGGGGGCCAGGTCACTGTCCCTCAGACCGTTGGAGGGCCGGACTATAGTTTAAAAAAACAAACTATGAACAAATTCCTATGTGCACTGCGGGCCCGGGACGAGTCGGCTGCTAAGCAGGACAGGCAGCAGCACCCGGCGTGCCGGATAAATGTCCTCGGCGGGCCAAATGTGGCCCGCGGGCCATAGTTTGAGGACCCCTGGTGTGGCTCATTGGGAAGTCTTCAAGGGCAGAGCCATGGTGAGCAGAAAGGACTCCGGGGCCTAATTTCCAGGGATAGTGGTGAGTCAGTCGTGGGCCCAATGTCCTTCACCTCCATGTGTCCTTTACGATGCCACAGGGCACAGCAGGAACTGAAATTGCACAGCGAGCCCTGGTTGGTGTGGCTTAGTTCCCTGGGTGTCATCTCTTGCATCCAAGGATCACCAGTTCAATTCCCATCAGGGCACGTGCCCAGGTTGTGGGTTCAAGCCCCAGTGAAGGGTGTGCAGGAGGTAGCCAATGGATGTTGCGCTCTCACATCGATGTTTCTCTCCCTTCCTCTGTCTCCAAAAATCAATAAGCTATTCTTCAATTGTTTAAAAAAAGAGGAAGAAATTGCACAGAGTAAGGTTCTCCAGAGCAACCAGGGGATACAGTCTCTCTGCCAGGTGCCTGAGGTCGCCTTAGCTTCATGAGTCCCTGTCTCTGTGACATCAGGGGGCCGGGCTTCTGGAGGGCATCACAGCAGTTTGCTTTGCAAGAGGCCTGGGCAGGAGGCAGCGGGGGGTGGAGGATGGAAGTGCCATCGGACGTATGGCCTGATGGGAGGAGCCATCTGCTCTCACCATGAAGAGGAAATAGATGTCCCAGCCGCTGTGGCTCAGCAGTTGAGCATCAATCCAGGAACCAAGAGGTCACCAGTTCGATTCCTGGTCAGGGCACCTGCCCAGGTTGTGGGCCTGATCCCCAGTGGAGGGCATGCAGGAGGCAACTGATCAGTGATGTTCCTCTCTCTCATCAATGTTTCTATCTTTCTCCCTCTCCCTTCCTATCTCTCTAAAAATCAGTAAAAACATATTTTTAAAAAAGAGGAAATAAACGTTTTGATATGGATCATAAGTAGAGCAGCCCCCATGGACCGCTGCAGACACAGAGCACGGGATCTGTGCTAGAATGACAATGGATGACCATGAACTCTTTGACTTTCTGGGAAGACACCACCCAGCAACTCCCAGGAGGCCACACACTTGGGATGTCCTTCCTGGAAGTGGTGGTGGGTCTGGACCCAGCCGTGCAAGTCCCAAGTCCCTTATTCTTTGTGCTAAACAGCAGTTGTCTGCCAGCAAACAGCCACCGTGGGGAAGATGGGACCTAGGCAGGAGACCCACAACCCTGTTCTCTTCAACATCGGTCGCTCAGCAGACGAAGCTCACTCATGACTTGGATATGCATGCGGCCCTGGCCTTAAGCAAACTCACGTGCATCCCCAGTGGCCTCCTGCTCGCCCTCCACTGGGGATCAAGCAACATCAGTCAAATGTCCTCCTCTGTCATGGCTCCTATGGTGTCCTCTTGGTTGACTGCACGGGCATCTATTTGTTTTATTGCTTTCCCCCACCCTGGCTTATCACCTCCCAGGAGGTAGGTCTGTCTCTTTCCTGGAACTGCTTGCTGCAGGGGAAAAGTTAACCGGCAATTGTGGGCTCAATCAATCTGTAATCAAAATAAAAATAAATGATGGATAGCTTAATTTTTACAATTCTTTCCCGGAGGGCTGTGTGTTAGGAGTAATTGGGCATTTCTGCAGCAGATCTGAAGCTGAAGGGAAATCAAAGGTAACCTGCAAACTCTCTACCGGAGCAAAATAACCTTCCACGGTGAGCCAGGAGCACCATGGTTCAGCTTCTGACCAGAAATCACCTCCGCGTTTTATCTGCCACGTCGGCTGCATATCATGATGATGGGTCGCCTCCAAAGGCTGTTGAAATATGGACCAGGCTCCGAACTCTTCAGCGCAGCAAACCCCAAATTTATGTCCACTTCAGTCTTTGCCATTTCACTCATAACTTACTACTGGGGCTGGAGATAATAAGCAAATACTGTATATTTCTCCTCACCCCCATGGACAAGAGCCTTCCAGGACTGGCGTGTCGTTTATTTTGTTACACTGTAGCTCTAGCCAAACATTCCGGGCTCAAAACACATTTGCATCCGGTGATTTAGGGCAAATCAATACGTTTTCATTGCCTTTTTCTTTTAGATTAGAGTGCTTACCGATGCTTTGATTTTTTTTCTGCAGGGAGGGGGTATGTGGGGGAGTGCGTGTGTGGAGGTCTGGGGTGTAGGTTTGGGAAGGGGGATTGCATGTGGAGAGAGGGCCTCTCCAGGATTGAAGCAGAGTTTTGGACATGGTCTCTGGATCGCAGAAGGGATGCCAGTCGATACACATTTCTCTCCCAATAGTCCAAGCTGTTCAAGGAATAATATTCCTTACAAGGTCCCACCTTCCCATCATCTCACGGAAGCCCCTTTAGAAGTGAGAGCGCTCCAATATGCAATCACACTGGGCTGTGAAGACTTGGATAATAATCACAAAACTCATCATCCCCCTTCAGCTCAGAAACTTCTAGGAGTGAAGAGTGAAGGGACAAATGGGAGAAGAGAAGCAGAGAACTATGGATGCTCAGTTGATGAACTTTTTATACTGCTGTTCTTTCATCACTAACACCTTCCGTCCATAAGCAAGTTCTACAACATCGTACCACCAACCCGCATCAGCCATCATGGAGCCAGTTTCATTTACAGAAACGTGTGCAACCACAGAACAGACACAGTGGAGGCTGAAAGAATGATGACAAGCATATGTTGGCGGAAAGGGTCTCCTCAGATGTTTTCTTTAAATAAAAGGAAAAACAAAACAAGAACATTTAACTGCTTCACCCCAGGATAATGGAGTATGGTAATGGACGCGTGGTCTAAGATATCTCGTTTGGAGATAAGTAACACAGTGTCTGTCCTTTAGGGGGGCTATCTCCTCTGTTGGAGGAAGAAAGTGTCCTCTGCCCTCAAGGTTCTTTCCACTGAACCTACACGATGCTGATTAACAAGAGAAGACAACCAAATTCAACTGCATATGCACGTAGGGAAACTCTAGATACAGGAAGGAGTCAGAGACCCCATGTACATGAGAGGTTCAAAGACGGGAAGGGAAACTGGGGTGCATACAGCATTCTGAGCTGTGGGGCTCCAGAGGGCTGGAAGATCATCGCAGGACCATAGGAACAGATGTTCAGTAACCAGAAGTTGAGCTGCTCTACATATAGGTCATAAGAAGTTATTTCTGGTGATAATTCTTATTGTGGGCAAGCCCCCTATTTACATTCTTTAAGGGAGAGATAAAATGTGTGTGGAGCCTGCACGGTATTGATTGCTTTCAGGTCCAAATAATTCACATGCCAGTGTGGCCCATTTGGGGGAGGCCTGTTCCGAACCCCCATATTCCTCTCATGCTGACGTTCTCATGAAGAAGTTTCAACACCATAGACACTTGCGATTGATTTTACATTGCTAAAGGCTAGTCTTAGTGTTGTTAATATTTAAGGTGTTTTATTGCTTCTTTAGAAAATAGCATAATTCCATAAAGTTATCACAAACGCTATGGCCAGTGATGGATTTAGAATGCTGTAGCTTAAATATTATCAACCAGTCATTCTGTGAGTGTTCTCTCCTATTTCTGAGAAGTTCTTCATGAAAGGGACTGATTAAATCATCAGGGATGTTGGCCCTTCAATGTTGACCTTTCAGATTATGAAATGGCATCGCGTTCCGCACATTGCTAAAACAGCATTCTCCATTATTAAACATTCTTATGTAAAGACCTTGTTATGTTAGAGCCATGCCTACATTTTATGACTTCATAGATGCATTGTCTGCAAGCTAATTTATTTATATAAAGCCCTAATATGCAAATCGACTGAATGGTGGAGCGATCTGCAGAAAGACCAGTCACTATAATGTCCACTGACCACCAGGGGGCAGACATTCAACGCACGAGCTACCCACAGCCCTGCAGGCCCTGACCAGCAGCGGCGGCAGTGGGGGGCAGGGCTGGCCAGCGGGCGGCGCCAGGCCAGCCAAGACGGGTGCAAGCAGGGGCCCCGTTCGTCCCACTGGTAGCCCCTCAGAGGGAGGCGACTGACAGTGGCGGCAGGGGGTGGGGCTGGTAAGCTGGCGGCACCAGTCCAAGGCGGGTGTGAGCAAGGGAGCCCAATCACCCCACCAGTCACCCCACAGATTGGCCCTGATTGCCAGCCAGGCCTAAGGGCCCTACCCATGCACAATTTCGTGCAACAGGCCTCTAGTTACGTATATAAAAACCTAGAACATCCAGATCAGACAGTAGGCATCGCTTTGTGAGTAGCCACCACTCATTCTTCTTGGATGAGTGCTTCATGTAAGCCAGTGGATGGGATGGTACTTGAACACAACCTGTCCATCCGTCTGTGTTTTAGATGAGAGACACACATCAATGGAAGCCTAAGTGAAGGTCATGGAGTTCTCATTTTATTTTGAATAAAGTCACAGATAGTCAGGTGCTTTGGGATGTAAATGGTAAGGAAAGCAATGAATCATGGATCCTCTGAGTTAAAAGAAATCTTGTAGCTCACAGATTAAGGGATACTCTCTGCATTTGAGTGTGCAGTATTCTCTTAAACTTGCCAGAAAAAAAGATTGGCTATCATAAAGTAGTATGCTTTTCTCATTGAATTGCCATCGTTTCCTCCCTCCCTCACTGCCTTTCCCTTTTTTCCCTCCTCCCACCCTCTCCTCCTCCTTTCACTCCCCTTCCTTTCTCCCTCGCCCACACTTCATGCTTCCCTCCTTGCTCTGTAGTGATGGTGTGGACCGTGGGTGCAGAAGGACAGCAGGCACCAGCCTCTTCCCTGGAATACAGTTTGGGGGGGCGGGGCATCTGAGCTCCACTCCCTAGGCCAGGCAGGTGGGAGCTTCGAGAAGCAGGCTGGCCATCTGGAGGCGACCATATGGCTGGTGTGGGACATACTCTCACACAAATAGAAAGGAGAGGTTCAATACCTCTTAATGAAACTCCAACAAAAATATGGAATTGGAAGCAGGGATCCCAGTTTAAAGGAGAAGCATCCGTTTCCTAAATGTCCATATCTGGCTGCATATTTAAACTTTTTAACATTGGGAAATGTGTTCACTTTTATTTAACAATCGAATCACTTCACTTTTTTGCATCTTATCACCATCAACATCAACACCACCACCACCATCATCATCATCATCATCGTTTTAACAACCAGATTAGCGACTGAATGAAATACTAGTTGTTCAGTACAGTGGTTCCATAAATTGTGAGATTAAAAGAATCCCTTTGGGAAATTTTTTTTTCTCCCTGCTGACAGCCAGATTCCAACTCTGACAAACCAAAACAGATTCTTGGAGAGTGGGTGTAAAGTAGATACAACATTTTGTCAAAAATAAAATAAGCAGTTAAAAAACCCTCCCTATATTTATCCTGATCATTAGTTGTCTTAGGCTTGTCTTTAAAGAAATTTCCCCCAAGAGTCAGGAGAGCTACATTTCAGCTCTAACTTTGATCTTGCCCAGAGCCTCAGGCAAATAACTCTGGTTTCTCGGGACTCCTTTTTCTCATCGCAAAAACAAAGAGATCAAAATAAAAGATCTCTATATTTAAGCATCCTCTATGACAGGGTTTATGATTCTAAGTTCACTACGGTTGAACGTGGGTCGAGCTATTACACTGTACACTGAAACAAATTTGGGAATTATGTCAGAAAATGAAATGAATTGTCTGGTAAAACAGATTAGGGCAGCGAGTCTTACCATTCCTATGGTCCCATGGTGCCTATTTTATTAGCTAATCTTCTGCTGTTCTTACAGAATGGAATGACCAGGGACCTGGAGTGACAGGTGCAAAGAAATAAGAAAGACCTGTTACCTAGAGTGTTGGGTTCATTCCTGGGCACATCATTTCCGAGGGCCCTGAATGTCACCTTCGCAATGAAAGGCGTGTCCAGGCAGGAGCAATCATGGTGATAAGGGGTCACTACAACATTTAACTTGAAGGTGGATTGAACAAATGGAGGTCATTGTTCCTAAAGTTCGGAGGTTCAAGTTCAGGTGAGAAGCATGATGCTTCTCAAACACCCAAGGAAATGTTGGGTAGAAAATGAGTCACGCTTTCACGTGCACTAAAGAAAGTATTTCCACGTATCTCATAAATAGTTAGTGAGTAGATATGATGTGTCAGACAATAAACTAGGGGGCATGGACCAGATATTGAGCAACACCAAAGATAGCACCACCCTTCATAGACATTTCAGCCCAGAAAAACATGTAAATACATCCTAGAAATGAATGTAAGATTTAAAATGTGGTAAGCATTTAGTGGAGAGAAATTGACCTGGTTGGAGAGGTCAGGCAGTATTTCCCAGGAAAGAAACCATTGATCTGAAGTCTGAAACACGAATGAATAAGGAGTTAACTTAGTGACGAAATGATTTTGGGCCTGTGTAAACCCGTGTGTCATGAGGGTGTGGCTAAATGGAAGAGTGAATTAGGTGGAACAGCATGTGCTAAGTCAGGCCTTAGAATAGAAAGGACATAGTCTCACTGAGAAACCAAATGGGTGGTTGGGCGCCTGGGCTGGAGAGAGTGTGGGATGCATTAAGGCTGTGAAAGGAGCTAAAATGTTTAGGATTTCATAGGCTATATTCACGGTGGTCAGGATCCATTGGCGTGCTCAGGAATGGGGGAGCCGGTGACAGAGCTCCATACAGGGGTGGGCAAACTTTTTGACTCGAGGGCCACAATGGGTTCTTAAACTGGACCGGAGGGCCGGAACAAAAGCATGGATGTAGTGTTTGTGTGAACTAATATAAATTCAAAGTAAAGGAGCAGAGGGGAGAGCAAGAGAACCGGATAGAACAGCCGGATCCGGCCCGCGGGCCGTAGTTTGCCCAAGGCTGGTTTAGATAAATGCAGTGTGAGAACCCCCATAAGGACACAAAAGTGACTATAGATAAACCAACAAGAAGCCTTCCTCTCCAGACAACTGGGTCGTGAGCCCTTTTCCTAATGGTGCTGGTGGAGAAGTGAATATTCAGGTGGGATAGTTAGGAACGGACATCACCAGAATTCTTTGTTGAACTGCACAGCAAGAGAAAGGAAAAGGGGACACTAAGAATGAGCCCTGAGTTTCTGGCTGCCCAAGGCGTGGATGGCAGTGTTTTTATCTTTGTGTGTAAGATGACACGGGAGGAGACCATGCAATGTTGGAAGCAATGTGCATAGAGAGTCAGGTGGAATGGAGTCATGCTGAGCTCCGTGGCATGTCCACCATGAGCTCGTACATGGTCCTCACTGGGAAAGCCACGGTGGCTGGAATGTCTGGGGAGAGAGGGCAAAGGAAGACAGACCTTTCCCGGGACAGCCTCGCTCTTCCTAGCCCCGGTCTTGCCTTAAACCGAAGCTGAGACACGCGCACAAAGGCACCCTCAGCAAATATTCAGCGTGTTCAGCAAGAGCCCAGCGCGTGACCGGAGGCCTGCAGTCAAGGTTGAAAATGCTCCCAGAACAAACCAGCCTGCCTGCCTCCCCCTCACTTGGCACTCAGCCTGGGCGCCTGCTGATGACTCGAGCTGTTAATAAAAAGAGGGCAACCTCTTCCTCGCATTAACCACGAAATAAATAAATAAAACGCCCTGTGAAGAAACGCAGAGAACAAAACGAGTCGAGAAATCGCTGAGAGAGGGGAAAACAAAGTCAATAAACGCTATCGATCAGTGATGCTTGAAGAATGTAAACACTCAATACGGAAAAGAAAACAGAAACATAATTGGAGAGGCTGTTGAATATTTGCACAGCACTCGTGAAAATGCTCACTACAGCCGAAATGTCTGGATCCCCTTCCCTCATCAACGAAGTGTGCCTGACATTGAAGCACCGCTTTCCCCCACCTGTCCACGCCACTGAGTAAAAGGGGTCCCAATTCCCACTGACTGCCAGCACTTTTATACGTAGTTTTATTTAAAATAGAAATCATACGTCCTAGCTGGTTTGGCTCAGAAGATAGAGCGTTGGCCTGTGGACTGAAAGGTTGTGGGTTTGATTCTGGTCAAGGGCATGTACCTCAGTTGCAAGTTCCAGCCCTGGCCCTGGTCAGGGCTCATGTGGGGGGCAACCAATCGATGTGTCTCTCTCACATCGATGTTTCTCTCTCTTCGTCTCTCCCCCTCCCTTCCACTCTCTCTAAAAAAATAAGTGGAAAAATATCCGCGGGTGAGGATGAACAAAAAATAAAATAAAATAGAAGTCACAGGACTTGGGTGAAGGATTACAGCTGGTCCACAATTCTACTTTTAATATCTTCAGGTTTTTAAAATGTTGGTATGTGGCCATGGAAAAATTATAGCCCGTCTTTCCTAAATATCTTGGATTTATGACCAAAAGACATCGCTATGAAATTAATCATTCTCCATGTTCAACCTTCTCCAGTTCGGCCTCAGAAAGAGTCAGCAACTTTGAGCTTTTACAATGATTATTTCTTTTGTGGCCTTATGGGCTGTTAAATCATGCAAATAATGAATTGATGTAATTAAACCCATAAAGCAACACTTGCAAAATTTTGTGCTGTGGAAATTAGCCCTAGTTTTACAGCAAGTGGGCAATGAATGCTAAAGAAAGAGTCAAGAAGCTCATGTAGAGATTCTGTTTTCCGTGTGACATCCCACAAGCAGGGATGGTTTCAATTGTCCTTTTCTTCGGGCATGAGGACAACACAACTTAAACATTCATAATCCTAATTGGTATTATTAACACTGAACCAAATGGTTAAGTCCATTGTTGTTTTATTACATTTCTTCAACTGAGACAGGAGACTTACAGTAGATGCAGAGGAAAAGGGGTTTTTGAAGAAAAAGGGGGAGTCACTGTGTGAGGGCTCAGCTGTAGGCAAGTTTTGCTTTAACCTCTATACCCTGAAAATTAGCTCATTGTCCCTCCCCCAGGCCCCCAGACCACATGCAAAGAGGTCCCTTGCTCTTCCATTTTTAAGGGCTGAGTGATTAGACTGGGCACATCAAAATCATCTAACATAATCTCCTTAAATGAAGAGAGTTGGCCACTAATCTTAAATCCATCGGCTAAGTCTCTCCACGGTCCTGCATGAAGGGGTGTTTGACCAAGCAGAGGGCGAGTGTCCGCGGACATCTTCAGAATTCTGCCCACCAGATATGGTCTCCGATTTCTAAGCACATGTCACTGAGAATTCATTGCATAGCATGGAGGATATTCTTGAACTGAAGTTTTTTGGCTTAATTTCAGTCACTGTAAATATATATTGTTTTTGTTCTTCCTATAGTCATAAGACAAGAGTCATATAAAACCACATTCTCTTGAAAGAAATCATAATTTCTAATGTGGCAGGTGGATATGCCATTCCATTTCCAGCCAGTGTGTAGGCATAGAGATTGAAAGTACAGAAATAAATTTCTTAATATGATAAATTAAGATATTCCACTCATTCCAATTATCTTTCCAGCAACTCATCATTCTTCTGGGGTCTCTTTTTGCTGTTTCAGATACAAATGACATATTTTATTCAGTCAAGCCAACATTAATACTTTCATAGCAAAATATGACCCAAACCTAGTACAGTTCAGTTGATAGATGTTGGAACTTGGAAGGAGATACAAATTCTGGTTTTGTTTATGGAACTATCAATGGAAACACCTCTAGCAATGAAGGGAACAAGGCTATGCCTTTAAGGCGAGTTATAATTAGTCAACATTAATATTTTATTCGAGTCTTCATGCCTCCTCTAAGTCAATCTTTGCAAAAGTGTTAGGTGTTTCAGAAATGCCATAAGGTGGCCACCCAATGATACCCCTGGTTTTGGAGGATGTAGCTCATTTGAAAGCATCTAAGGGCCTTGAGAAAACATTGCTCTAAAATGCGATAAACATGGGTAAAGACTACAAGGGATACTTAATGCTACATACAGATAAAGAATAAATTAACCATGAGGTCAGGGGTTCCAAATCTGTGCTGCTCTCCCTCCAGGAATAAAAAAGAAAACACAATCAGATGAGACTTAAGATCAGCTAAACCTCTTTCTAATTTCGAAGAGCTTTGAAAAGTCAGCGAACACTCCAACGACCAAGAGGGAAGTAAGTTTCCTTTTCCTAAAACAGAAACATAAATCTAGGAGCCAGTATGACTAATTATTTTCTCAATTTGCCCCATGGTGCTCCTGAAGTCATGTGACGTTACGTTCACAATGCTCCATGTCCCCGCGCTCTCGGTAGGGGGTGGGAAACAAGGCAGGGGAGATGCTAATTAGGTGGTCATTACAGAATGTGCAACATGTTGATTGATGACCAGGCACTGACTTCTATGCAAATGAGGAACCCAGGGCCAGAAGTCGGGGAACATAAGAATGGAAAGGAAGTCAAGAATTCCACTGGAGTCCCCACCACGCTGGCTCTCTAACCAGGACGTGGGGGGATTGTAAGGTTTTGATGTGTTCCATTTTGGAGTTCAAGTTAAACACGCAGTGTAGATAAAAGGGCACCGAATGGGTTTCTCACACATTCGTGAATATTGTGTGCCAGTGAAATAAGTATTTAGAGAGCAGTTGGTGATGGTGTGGGAAGATGTCCTCGCTTTATGTTGCTTTAGGGAAAAAATCCACAGCCACTGCCATCAATTCCGAAGTGTGTTCTATTTCCACAGAGGCAGGGAGTTCCGAGCATGCGTGGCCCACGATTCTTTCAGAAAGTCCAACTGCAGTCCCATTTATCCTGTGTTTATAGGGAATCACTCATCTTTCATAAAACCGCTGCTCCTCACTGAGAAATGCATAGGTAACTGACCTTATGTCTCCTGATGCACGATGAAGTCTATATGTTTGTCTTAAAAAATGTATGTCAATTCCTCAATACTTTGATGAATAGAGCAGATCCAATTTACCTCCCAGACTCTGTCTACTAGGTGTAATGAAAGTTGCTTTTTTCCAAGTCTCACTCATGAAGTCGAAATGATATATAAACATATATTTTTTCCACCATTTAAATGAAACTTAAACCCAAGGGTATCCACTGAGCAATGCGGGGCGTCTATGAGGGATTTAATAATACCACTGGAGCCAGCCGCTTTCTAATATATCTGGGCCATAGCTCTGTCAGGCCCCGAATAAATCATGGAAGGAGAATGCTATTTATGTCTTCTCCAATCCTCTGCCCAGCTCGGGAGAGCAGCCATTTCTACCCACACCATTTTTCCAGCTGTTAATGTCCTCACGGAACAGGGCTCTAAAAAATGTTACAGAACCTGACTGAGCACAGCCTCCAATGCCATTTTCCAAAAGAGGGCTGCGGTTAAGAGAAAGGGATGTGTTCGCGTGCTTAAGTTCCCTCCCAGATTTCCAAACTTGTCATCACGGCTCATGAGTGGATTAAGTAGAACCGGGGCTACATTACCACTTCGGTAGGGTTCTGGGGAAAACCACAGGCAGGGGAAGTGAGGAGCATGTGTTAGAAGAAAACGAGGAGAAACACGTCCCCCCAGTTTCCGTAGGGACTAGTCCACAGGCTTCTGAAGGCCCGCTGCCTGAGATCGGGGGGGTATGCTGGGCCAGCTATCTGTTGGGACAGGTTGACCATGTAATTAAGCACAGACTCTCTGGAGAAAATTGCTTCGGTTGGAATCCGCGCTTCACCAATTACTAGGAATGTTATCTCAAGCTGTAAATTTGGATAATAAAACATTGGTTTGTGGAACTGTTGAGGGGATTAAATTAGGCAATACACACAAAGCGTTTAACAGAGTGCTTGGCATATATGAGGCACTCCATCATGTTAGCTCCTTATATTGATAGAAGTAGGAACAAGCACTTCGAAGACAATAATAGCTAGGCATTGCCATCAACAGCAGATTGCCACAACGAGGCTATAAGACTTTTGTGTGTTTTTTACACTTACTTCACTTAGGAATTACAACCTGTCTGCCTTCGAAAGGACCTTAGACACGTTACAAAGCAGAACGTGAATGGATAGAGTCGGTGTGGATAAAATCACATTGGATTATTCTTTTCTCTGTACCTAGTGGGGTGCTTTGCACATAGTTGGGGTACGAGTATGCTTGATGGATCAGTAGTTAAAGGGCCAGACAGGTGAGTGGACAGATGCATGGACAGGTGTGTGCATAAATGAGAGCATCCTGGGTCATCTGAAGGACACAGAAGCGTTGTATCCCAACAGTGACTGGAGCAGATTGCCACGTCCCAGCAATAATTCTAAAGGAAAGGAAAGGGACAGAATATGTAGGTGATCTGCTGTTCCTTTTCTGCCCCTGAGTGGGAGCAGAAGTTGGAGAGGGCTTGAGGTACTGAGTTTTGAAAAGCTCTCTAGTTTCTCCTGGTTTTGCAATGAATCTCCCTAGAACTTTGGATGTTTTGATTGTAAAATAAAGGAGTGGGACAAGAATATCGCCGAGTTCATCTTCAAATTTTTGTGAGTAATGTAGAGAAAAGGAACTACCGAACATCAGGTAGTAGGAGTGGGTTCTCTCATTAAAGATGCAAATTCAGTGAGTCAGATCTACTCTGCTCCAGTGGGATGCAACTGGTGATTCTGAGACCCTGGCCACTGCTGATGACAAAGGGTCATTCACTCCTTGACCAGTTGCATATATGTGTGTGCATGTGTGTATATTTCCATGTATATCAATAACGTATAAATGCATAAATACATACTAGCAAGTTTATAGTATACATTTATTATATATATATATGGGCTTAATCTAGCCCCCTGAGCTATGTTGCAGAGCTTGTAGACTATTCTAAGGAGTTCAGACGTCATTTTATGTTTCCACACTTGATTCGAAGCCATTGACGTTTTATCAGTGGGATCTTAACTATGGAGATATGTTGGGGCCCAGTATTTGGAAGTAGAGAGAACAGTCAGGTGCCTACTGTAGTAGCCAAGGGCAGGCCTGATGATACCCTGGTTGTAAGGTAGACAAGCGTTGGTAGGAATGAGAAACAACAGACATGTTTAAGTTCACTTTTAGGGTAGATTAGAACTGGGATGAGCAATGCTGGCCACCTGGAAAGCATGGAGAGCCGTGTACCTGCATGTGAGCGGTGGACCAGAGCCATGGCCGTGGGTGGGGAGAACCCAGTCTTACAGGAATGCAGTGCGATCTCGCGTGTGAAGAGGCGGCTGTGGCTCATGCTCGCTCATGGGGAATGCACAGGGTGTGTTGATGCAGCCTCCCTCTGTTCCCACCACTTCACACTCGAACCCTACATCTCTGCCATAAATATCAGTTGGGAGAATTTATTTTCATAACAGCGAGTTTCCAGGATAGTGATTTTTCAACAGCTCCAATGACATCTCTTTAGCACCAACATGGTGTGCACATCCACGAAAAGCTACCCGCACGTGGCTTGGATGGCCCCTGAGGTTTAGTGGTTTAGACACCGGGTTGTCAGCTGCAAAGGCTCTTGGTCTTCATGGGAATAAACACATAAGCACTCCGGTGCCCCTGCCCCCGGCCAGCAGCGGCAGCACAGGGCCCCCACACATGGGGCGTGGGGGATGGGGGGCTGCTAGTGCCTGAGCTGGAAGAACAAACTTGTTCCTGGTCCAGAGGCGGCTGCTCCCCAATCCACTTGGCAAGTCAGGTTGGAGAAATGTCGACACAAAATGTGAACTAAAGGTGTGCCTTCACCCTCCATGCTCCCCATGGCTCACGCTGTTTCTGCTTATGGGGGGTGGATACTGCAAGGCGGGACGTGCCGGAGACCCTCCCCTCCAGCAGGCCAATGTAGGGAGAGTCCAAAGACTGTCACGGTCCCGTTTCCAGGTGGAAATGCAGGGGACAGGATGTCAGAAGCCTGGTTATACCAGCTTGGGGCTCTCTCTGAGTTCAATGAAATGGTTTTACTGCACAAATTCAGTAATTCAAGCACTGAATACACACAGCAGTCTCTATGGGCAGCTCGGTGTAATGGAATTTTGAAACATGATGGTGGGAAGGCACAGAGAAAAGGAAGAGAGGAAAAAATGACGTCTCTAAATGTCTACTCAAAGTTCTCACTAGAAGAAATACGTAGTAACGGCTCAAGGGAGGGAGGCAGTATCTGTCAAGTCTACTAATCCTATTGTGTGCCAGTCCTGGAGGCAGAGGGGAGGGATTCCGATGCAGTCAGTGCAGTGGGCGCACAGCCACACACCTGCACAGGCAGAGGGACGCCGAGATGCGGATGGTGGGGGCCCGGGTGAGGGGTTGCATTTCCACCTGAGACACGGGAGGCTACTTTGTGAGCGCCTGGAGTCACAATCTCATGTTCAAGTCCACATAAGCAGGGCAACTGTACCTTCATGAACAGAAGGTCTCCAGACGTAGAAGGCCGCACCATCCCTCCCAGCTTCTGCAAGGATGGCCATCATTTTATTTGACCCAAATGAACGTCCTCCGTGGGTAGGGTGTCACCCACAATCACTCCGTGGAGTGAAGGTGCCCGGAGGAAAGACACAAGACAGAAACACTTTTGGGCACAGACATCTGTTCACCACCCGTCTTTGGGGCTGTGAGCTTTTCAGCTCCTCTGACCCTCTCCCCCCAAATGCTATACACAAATCTACTCTCTTCTTCCCATCGAGCCTCGTTGACTGTGAGGCTCTCTGAGCAAAGGGCCCGATGGTTTACGCTGAACCCTGGAAAGGGTGAGAGAATAAGTCCGTGCTTCCTTTATGGTGACTTCAGTGAGAGTTGTCTAGAGCCAGGGAGCCTGAACCTACCCTCGGGAGGAACACAAGGGATTTCAGATAAAAAAGAAAAATTGCAGTCAACTCAAAGAGGTCCCAGTGAAATTATTCTTGGCCCTACAAATGAGTGTCTCAAATCACCCTGCTAAGAAAAATAGAAGAGCATCAAAATGTGTGTGGAAATATGGAGAGAGATTAGATAACAATGATTCTATCGGTGGACAGGTCTACAGGATTGATTTCAAAAATCGTTCTCCCAGCTTGGAATTCAACGCAGTGAGGTAGACCTCCACATTCATCTCACTGCTAAGAGCTCCATAGACGGAAACTCGTGGTATACGTAAGTGTAGCGTGCAAAGGAAAGGAAAGGGCACACAAAACTTCCAGCCAGTTGCTGGGTGTTGAAAAATGGGTAGAACAGGAAGAAAAAATGAATTCGAAACAGGAGGGTCTGCTCGACAGAACCCTTCGCACGGTGGACTTCAGAGGGAGCAGGTACTGCGGGTTTGAATAGATGATGGGACCAACATTCACTGAAGGTGGACAAACTCCGTATACAGCCGGACAGGATGTCTGTCCCCTTCCGGGGTGTCGCTGCCATCAGACGCACAGGTGTTGACGGCGAAGGAAGGATTCTCCCCGAGGCCCATGGCCCTGCTCTACAGGAGCCGCGTTCTCTCTGGAGGGAGAGCGAGGTCTCCCAGGAGGATGCTGGTTCTCACCCGACCTTGCATGGAGGACTCGAACTCGCTTCCCTGTCCTTTCAAAGTAGGACCTGACAACCAGACGTCACGAAGAGCAGCCGCTTGAATGACGCGGCCACGAAAAACAAACAGACTCTCGCTTGTTCCCGAAGAAACCGACCTCATTTAGAGGGAAAGTCATTTTAGTTCCACTCGATGTAGAAAGATTCAAAACCCTATTAGATCCATTAAAAAGAATAGGATGCTATAAAAATTTACAACCAGGGAAGGTCTTTTAGAGACTGAACACATCATCGTCAAAATGAATAATCAGGCCTTTAACGTGAATAATTTACGAGGATCGGATAGTTATCATAAACTACGAAGAGAGCAGAAAACACAGGAAAAGACCAACTCAGAAGCATCAGCATCCCCGGGGAAAAGACGACGCCCAGGAAAGAGAAGGATCCAGAAATAACAGAAGACGGTGGTGCAGAGACGGAGAAAGGCACGCAGCTCCCGGATCGCACTCGCAGTCTCCCGCAGAAGGCATTAGGAAGAACAGGCATGTGGCTCTGACGTGTCAGCTCGTTACAAAGGAAGAGCCGCTCGCACAGGCGTCCTGAGGGGGGAAACCACGTTCACCGCGGATGAGACCCCACAGGCTGCGCCTCAGGTGTCCTGGATGCTGACGCCGTGGACAGGGAGACACCCCCCACCCCGGGGAGGGCCGAGGGAGGCGTGAGGGATGGAGGAGAGGCGGGAAAGACCTTGTCAGACATCCAGTGGGAATAAAATGACCTCCGACTTGCCAACCTGTTAAAGCGGTAGCCCTCACAAAAAGTCAGAAACGCATGGTGTGGCTGTGGGGGAGAAACAGCCCTTGCTGTTATTCTATTTTATTATTTTTATTTTTTTAATTATATATTTGTTATTGTTGATAGTATTACAGATGCCTCCCATCCTCTCCCCTTTAACCTTCTCCCCCTAGCCCCTCCCCTGCCCAGGTCTCCACCCCCTTACTGCCTATGTGTTATTATTTTAAACCCCTCCGCATTACCCTAAACATGCCTTCATTTGAGAAAATTAAATGGTTTACTTCATTAGATAACATCCATTTTCACCTAAAACATTTTAGCCCAAAAGAAACCACTTATTTTGATGGTTAAACGTGCAACTGCACGCATTCTGATGGGTCTTTTCTCTTTGCTCATTCCCCCACTCCTCTCCCTCTCAGTCCTCTCTCGCCCAGTCCTGATGGCAAGGCTTCCATCATCAGCCCACTTCCTAATTATTGGGTATAAATCCTTTCCCTGGGATTCAGTCTCCCTTGCAAAGCTCCCTGCTCAGGATCTTCTCTTCATCAGGCCTGGCACAGGCTATCCACGGCTGCTGTGATACGATGATGAAGGAGAAATCGGCACAGGAAAGCTTGCTAGAGAGAGATTTAATTTGAAAAAATATATTTTCATCTGCACAGGTGGCTGGTTATTGCATCCTGTCGTGAAACCTAAATGGCTGCCTGGTGCTGGCGTGTGTTTGAAGGAATGCAGGGCCCAGCAGCCATCAGGTGTCCTGTCTGCTTCCTCATTTAACGGGCTTGCAGCATCGCCGAGATCATAATCCAAACAGGCCCGTTAATGTGCCCTTGTTACAGAAAAGTGCCTCTAATTGAATACAGCCATCGTTCTTCTGTGATTGAATCTCGGACAGGCCGCCGGGATTGCCTAATGCAATTAACGGATGCATCTCTCGCCTGAACAATTGATGACGTGGACCCTCGCCGAAGAGCATAAACTAGAACGTGCAGCCGGAGCCAAAGGAACCGGCTTTGTTACCGCATGCTCTTGGCCGCAGGGATGCAGCAGTGAACAGGGAGGTAAGGCAGCTACCTTCATGGAGCTTCTATGCTGGTCATTTTCATTTTGTTAGAGAACAACCGAAACAGGAGGAAACGGGGCCATCAGTAGCCCATGTGCAAACGTAAGTGCACCACATACTTCAAAGTTGCTAAGAGTAAATCTCATCACAAGAAAAAGCTTTTGTTTGTAACTAGGTATGGTGACGTATGTCAACTAGACTAATTGTGACCATGTCTCAATGTATACAGATATCGAATCATTAATTGCACACCTGAAACTAATACAATGTTTTATGTTAATTACTAGAGGCCCGGTGCACAAAATTCGTGCACAGAGGGGTGTGTCCCTCAGCCCAGCCTGCACCCTCTCCAATCCGGGACCCCTCAAGGGATGTCCGACTGCCCATTTAGGCCCAATCCTGGTAGTCAGACATCCCTCTCACAATCCAGGAATGCTGGCTCCCAACTGCTCGCCTGCCTGCCTTCCTGATTGCACCTAACCGCTTCTGCCTGCCAGCCTGATCACCCCCTAACCACTCCCCTGCTAGTCTGATTGATACCTAACTGCCCCCCTGACAGCCTGGTCACCCCTAACTGTCCTCCCCTGCAGGCCTGGTCACCCTTAACTGCCCTCCTCTGCAGACCTGGTTTCCCCCAACTGCCCTCCCCTGTAGGCCTGGGTCCCCCCCAAGTGCCCTTTCCTGCAGGCCTGGTCGCCCCCAACTTCCCTCCTCTGCCAGCCTGGTAACCCCTAACTTCCCTCCCCTGCAGGCTTGATTGCCCCCAACTGCCCTCCCTTGCAAGGCCTGGTCCCTCCCAACTGCCCTCCCCTGGTCCCTCCCAACTGCCCTCCCATCTTGTGGTGGCCATCTTGTGTCCACATGGGGACAGCCATCTTGTGTGTTGGAGTGATGGTTAATTTGCATATTACTCTTTTATTAGATAGGATACTTCAATAAAAAAAAAAAAAAACTTGCAAAAATAAAAAGTGCATCCTACCTGCATTTCTGAAACAGGGCATGCGTGAATTAGGTTGGCAGGAAAGGGGCCTTAATTCCTGATTTTAGTTGGTAAACATGGTCAGGTTTTGCTCCCCAAAGGGAAGGAATGTACTTGGGACTACATCATTTCTCTGAAAAGTAGAGTGCATCAGAATTCTCCCTTTGATCCCTAGAGGGGAAGGTACTTTGCGAGGAATTCTTTTCTTATGTCCTCAGGACTGGGCTCAGCGATGGGAAAATGGGTAGCAATGCCTGGAGGAAATGGACAGTGTGCTAGTGGGGGAGAGGGAGTCTGAGAGACCCTGGAGAGATAAGGGAAAGACGGTCTAGGGAAGAGATAAGACAGAATCCACATTGCAACCACAGAGCATAACTTACAAAACTCAGAGGAGAAAGAAACTCTATTGTATTTATAACTAGAGGCCCAGTACACACCATTCATGCACTCAGGCTGGGGGGGAGGGGTCCTTCAGCCCGGCCTGTGCCCTTTCGCAGTCCAGGAGCCCCGGGGAGCGGGCCTAAGCCATCTGTTGGACATCCTTAGTGTTGCCATGGAGGCAGGCCTCTGCCCTTGCCAGCCTTCAGCCTGGCTTGTGGCTGAGTGCACTGACCACCAGGGGCCAGTTCCTGCGTTGAGCGTCTGCCCCCTGGTGGTCAGTGCGCATCATAGCGACTGGTTGTTCAGCCGTTCGGTTGATTTGCATATTACCCTTTTATTATATAGGATAATTTTGCTTGCTTTTTTATCTTTCTCCTCCTGATGTCCTAAGTTTTCTCATTTTCTCCTTCACTTTTTTTTTTAGAGAACAGCTTTTAGCCATTGTGTTTTGGTAGGTCTGCTTGTAGCAGAAGGACTTTCTTTCACCAAAGAATGTCTTCGTTTCCCCTTCAGTTAGGAAGTATATTTGCACTGGGTACACATGCGATTTTTGAGTGAAAGTCCTTTTTCTTCAATACTCTAAATTATTCTGTCACTTCTTTCTGGCTCCTGTGGCTGCTAATACAAAGCCTGCTGTCGTGTGTACCGTTTTCGTCCTCAAGGTACGGTGTGGGGTTTTGTCTGGATGCTTTCATGATTCTTTGTTCTAATGTGTAGCTGTTAGTCACTTAAGCATGCTTTCTTCTGGCATGGATTTTTGAGGTGTATTCTGCTAGGGGTTCACGCAGCACCTTTGAGTGTGTGTAAAACAATAAAAATGGTATTATTTTAAAAGCCGGGGAATTTTTCACTTGACTTTTTAAAAATCGAGGTACCTAACCAACTGAGAACTGCTATATAGTACGCATATGTAAAAACTGATAAAAATAAACACCTATAAAATATGCATTCATTGTGGGAAGTGTTATTTATGGCACAGGCAATGCACAATAAAAATGGCAAAATAAGCAACTATTAACTATTTATTCCAGTTAGCACTATGTTTTCTTTGTAAAACCTTTTAAAAAGTGGGGGAACGCTTAGAAAGAGGAAAGAAAGAAAACCCCACTGCCTCGTTTAATGCAGAGGACACCGTTAATAGTAATTTGCATTTTGTAAACTTGAAGATAAAATCATTTTGAAAAAAATCAGACTTTACGAAGATATTGTGGAAGATAAGGCTGCTAAGTATCGTAGAACTTCAAAGCTCCTGGGCTGTGTGAAGTATAAATGGGCTAATGTAATTCCCACGTAGCTTTGGGTTTTCTATAAGTAAGAAATAATAACCACCATTCTTTTTCAGGAATAGTCTTGAATGATGCATGCTTGAAATTAGGAAGTCTTGAAGAAAGTTCCCTTTTACAAACACACGCACACACACCAGCTCTATTATAATATGCCATGTGCAGTCTTAAAAATCATCACTAAGCAAAAACATTAAAAAAATAAAAGAGCTATGGGGGAAATGGAGATGGGACACAATACTGAAAAACCTTGTCAGTGATACACACACAAATACAGAAAACCGCCCTGGCCGGTGTGGCTCAGTTGGATGGGCACTGTCTCATGCACCAAAAGGTTGCAGGTTCGATTCCCAGTCAGGGCACATGCCCGGGTTGTGGCTCAATCCCCAGTAGGGAGCATGCAGGAGTCATCCCATCAATGTTTCTCTCTCTCGCTCTTCCTCTCCCTTCTTCTCGCTCTAAATCAAATATATATGTTAAAAGATAGGTCACTAATAAAAATGTTAGCACACTTGTATGTGGTAAAGGGGTAAGCAATGCATAATTATTACAAAATCAAAAGATGCCTCATCTTCAAAAAGACCTGAAGTCGGCCTGTGCCCGTGGGTGGGAGAAGGGATTTGGCTGTGGCACCGTGGCACCGTGGCACCGGGGCCTCTGAAGTCAGATGGGCCGTCGTCACACGGGTACGGATGCCACGCTCATCACCCGGGTGTGGGCTGAGGTGGCTGGTGGGGTGGGAGGTGCAGCTGACATTGCGGGCCTTCCTCCAGGGCTCGGTGCCACCCGGTGCCGTTTTGGGCGTTGACCTGGTGTTTCTCAAGGACGAGGCCGCACAAAAGCTAACGTGAAATCTGTGTTTTGCTCAAATGGTCCTTCACATCTCACTAGCATTGGAACAAACTCACTTCTTCAGAAAACAAGCACTTTAGCAGAAGGGACTGCGCCTTCTTATCAGAGACATTTGTCCGAAGGCACTTCCGTCGGCATAGAGTGTCTGTAGTGTCACTTAATACAACTCCTTTTAATACGGAATAAACCCGTAAAATCTGTATGCCACTGGATCTAACATATCAGCTTTTGGGGGCTTTACTAAGGAAGTTAGAAACATTTTGTTTCAAAAATATTTACTGTGAGTATAATTTAAATACCCAAAAGTTAGACCCTAATTCAGTGTATACATATCGGTACTTGGTTCAATGAGCTATAGTCTCTTCATATAAGTGTTTGCAATGCAAATACTGAAATAGCTTTGAGAAGTATCCCTTGATGTGAAGAATGCTTGTGGCATGCACGTAGAGAGGAAAAAAAGGCATTAAAATAATATTTAAAGTGAACTACAAGCTGGTACATACACAGACAGGTATGCAGAAGAATATCAATAAATGGTTGCCTCTGGGTGGATGAGGTCACAGTTTTCACTTCATTTTCTTCTTCCTTTTGTTTCTAACTATTTAGTGACTTTTTCTTTGTGTAACACTTACTTAGCATTTTAAAGCACGCGCCGTATTATGCCACACGCAATATGGTTTCAAGACAGTCCGAGGATGCATTTCTACTGAGTGACTTACTCCTGGCCCCATGTTCTGTGAGGGACAATGCCTTCATTAGTCCCAGCCTCTGACTCCCCGCTTCCCCCTCCCCCAGGCACACACCACACCCACTGCACGTCCCTCCCTGGGCCCTGCAGACGCTGCTAGCGGACCGGGACCCTTCTATCCACGATGTTGGCCTACCTGCCCCTGAGCAATGGAACTGGCCCGGGAGGTGACACCTGCCGGCCTTCTTCCCCCAAACCGGCCACAGGCCCAACCCGACAGGCCCAGGTCTGCGTTGTGAGAAGGCTGGTTCGGGGATGCCTAGCCCTGGCGAAAGGCGCTGGTCAGGCCGCAGGGCGGTACGTGCGCATAGTTTGGAAGCAGATCTGCACCCGACAGAAACATCAGGAGATGATCTGTTCTTTCCAGCGCGTCACACGCATGCGGCGCCTAACGTCCCCTCCGCGGGTGCATGTGGCGCCCCACTCCAGGACAGAACATTGCGGTGCTCCCCTCACTGTGACCTGAGAGCCAGCCGCGGGGAGCCAGGGTCGGGGCATAAATGCAGCGCGTGCCAAGGTCGCTGGGTGGCAGGAAGAGGGGAAGCGCCGCCGTGCCGACCTCACATTTTGTTTCAAAAATAGCTAGTGCCATGAGGACGAACATGGGCTCCCCACCACCCACCCCGCACAGGGAGCGCAGCACCAGATCCGCCGGAAGGGGGCTTCCCCTGGGCCTATGCCGAGGAGACAAGACACGTCCATCCTGGTCTGGGAAGGCAGGTGTGGTCCAGGCTATGAATGAGCTCAGCCAGTGGGTAGAGAGCCTCGTGGAGAGGGGAACCCCGTGGAGAGGGGAGCCCCGTGGAGAGGGGAGCCCCGTGGAGAGGGGAGCCCCGTGGTGAGGGGAGCCCCGTGGTGAGGGGAACCCCGTGGAGAGGGGAGCCCCCTGGAGAGGGGAGCTCCGTGGAGACGGGAGCCCCGTGGTGGGCAGCCCGGGGGTGCAGAGCTCAGAGCTGGGGAGACAGGCTTGCGCGGGAGCGGACCCCGCTGCTGCCCACCTCCGCTTTGCAGAGGGTTCTCTCCTGGGGCAGGGTAATAACACAGTGATGTGGTCTGACTGTGGAGGCTGCACTCACACGTGGCGGGTGAGGCCTGGAGAGCAGAGTCCTCTGGCTCCTGTTCGCTGCTCAGAATAACAACCACCACCAATCACGCCCATGGAGGGGCAGGGGCCAGTGTGGGAGGAAACCCACAGCCGCCCAAAGGCCTGTCATGTACCCTTTGTCCACCTGCTCATTCCTAAATGCAAACAGAACTAAGGGATGCGACATATTTTAAAGAACAACAATAACAGGGCACAAAAGAGTAGCATGCTTGAACTTCTGAAACTGGGTTTTGGGATGTGAAATTACCCATCCATCCATCCATCCATCCACCCATCCATCCATCCATCCATCCACCCACCCATCCACCCACCCATCCACCCACCCATCCATCCATCCATCCATCCATCCATCCATCCATCCACCCACCCACCCACCCATCCATCCATTCATCCATCCACCCATCCATCCATCCATCCATCCACCCATCCATCTAAAATGTCCCCGGTGCTGTTTCATGCCAGGAACGGGAGCTACAAAAAATTGTTATATATGCTGCTCTGACCTCAGAAACTCGGTCCATAACAGCGTCTCCCGAGACGTGGAGAGATACACGCAGCATGGAGAGAAAGGTGCCCGTCAAGACAGCCTTCACAGAGGGGCCTTTTAAACTCCTTTACTATCGGCTTTAGTGCTCTGAAGTGAGACACATACATGTGGCCCTTGCTTGACACAGTAAAATAAAGGAATTCAACTGCGTAAAACAGAAGAAGATTAAATAAAGAAATCACTTGTAGCATCAAGTACTTTCAACAAGAACATAAAACCAAGGTTACAGCGTTGGGAGGGAATCTGACCTTCGTGCCGATAAACAAGTGGAATATATTCACGTGGAGGAAACTGGAGCTGACAGGTGCAGGAGCCTGTGCTGAGGACTGAACACGGCCTCACTATTATTTCACCATTAGCTACTCGGAACAGTAAAGCTTCCAATCTGTCTAGAGCAGTGGTCGGCAAACTCATTCGTCCACAGAGCCAAATATCCACAGTACAACGATTGACATTTCTTTGGAGAGCCACATTTTTTAAACTTAAACTTCTTCTAACGCCACTTCTTCAAAATAGACTCGCCCAGGCCGTGGTATTTTGTGGAAGAGCCACACTCAAGGGGCCAAAGAGCCGCATGTGGCTCGCAAGCCGCAGGTTGCCGACCACGGGTCTATAGGAACCGAAACTCCTTTTCCAATTAAAAGATGATCTACGGCTAACCTAGATAATCGGTAAAATAACAACTACATCTTCTCAGGAAAGAAGCAGGCGTTAGGGAACAAGTGCCTGTCTAATTCTAGATTTACCATTCTTTTTTCCTAATCTTCCCTAGTGAAAAAAAAAAGCGCTAAGTTGTGAAAGGATTACATTAAATCATGACATTGATTTACACATGTGTTATTGTTTTTCCATTGACATCTGGATTAATTCACAAACTTACTTTGACATTGATCATACCTCGGTGGTTCTAAGACATGGATTGATTTCGAATTTTAAAAAAACCCTAAAGATTTTATCTGTATGGAAATAATAAAAATGGGCTGCACTCAAAGATGCACGTTACCCCCATAAAGCAATGCCCATTCATACATGTTTTGGGTTGAGGATCAGCCTGAGGGTGTACATGATGAGGTGGTGTCTGCCTGGGTTTAGTTTAGCTGAGTGATCTCTTGGGAGTCATGCCGTTTGGTGTTTTTGTAGCATCGCAAGCTAAGGAAAGAATTATTAGAATCGAAGTTTCTTAAAAAACAGAATATTACATCTATACATATAAAAGCCTACGCAACCATTAGGACCGGCTGACCGGATGACTGGACAACCAGCTGGTAGCTATGATGCTCACTCACCACCAGGGGGCAGACACTCAATGCAGGAGCTGCCCCCAGTGGTCAGTGCATTCCTACAGCCAATCTCCCATGGTCCCTCCCCCCCACCAGCCAGCCCCTATCAGACCCAATCGGGATCCAGGCTGAGGGACCCCACCCATGCACAAATATGTGCACCGGGCCTCTAGTGTAGAGGTAATAGGATGGCAAATGACTAAATCATGCACGTCACTTTTAAGAAGGATGATTTTAAAGAGATAAAGACCAGATGGAAACTATCCCCTGGTGATAAGCAACAGGTTGAGAGAGGATTCAGAACTGCCACCCCCTAGTGATCCTTGAAGGACTTGGGTTTTAACCTGAGATGCTGATGCCTCAGATCCAGGCCAGTGTCTATGTAACAGCAGAGAACGGGCTGGGCGAACAAGGGGAGGGTTCCTGAGGGGCATTCAGTGCTATACACAGATGTGGGAACAGTCCGAGGATGTCAGGGGCTTCCCCAGAACATTTGTATTCTTTTGAGTCAGAGATATTAAAGCAATAAACAAGCTAACAACTCAGGAAAAGTGCAGGAGGCCTGGCCCTTTCAACCCTTCAAAGCCAGGATTCTGAGTAAGAACCAAACTGAGTGACCCAAGTAGAGGAGCGATTGCAGCCAAGACACTGTGCTATGGAGGCACAGCGGGCTCCTTGTTAACCCATCCTTAAACCATGTGTGCACAGCCCCTAGCTGACATACCTCAATATCATAGGTATTTTTATTTATTTCAGAGAGGAAGAGAGAGGGAGAGAGAGACAGAAACATCAACAATGAGAGAGAATCATTGATCGGCTGCCTCCTGCACACCCACTCCTGGGGATCAAGCTCACAACCTGAGCATGTGCCCTGACGGGAATTGAACTGTGACCTCCTGATTCATAAGGTGACACCCAACTACAGAGCAACATCATCCTGGCAATATCTTAGGTATTGAATGCAGCTTCATAGTAGACTTGGTGTAATATCCCCCATATGCAAGCACAGAGAGGACTTGCACAAATATTCTCCTTGTTATCCTATACTAGAGGCCTGTTGCACGATATTTGTGCAAGAATAGGCCTTCCTTCCCTTGGCTCCACTCCCAGCTGCCTGGGAGCTGGCAAGTCCCTGCTCCCCGGCCGCCTGGGAGCCGGCATGTTCCCGCTTCCCGGCCACCCGGGAAGTCCTCGCTTCTGTCTGGAGCACCACTCCAGTAGCTCCCTCCGCCGACCCCCTTCCCCTCATAGCAGGCATCACGCCGCTCTGTGCCTGCATATACAAATTAACCTCCATCTTTGTTGGGTTAATTTGCATACTCACTCTGATTGGCTGTGGGCATAGCGGAGTGATGGTTAATTTGCATGTTTGTCTTTTATTAGGTAAGATAATAAAAGCCTAATATGCTAAGTGTCCAGTCATCTGGTCAGCTGCTCAACCAAGCAAAGCATAATATGCTAATGATATGCTAAGGCTGCTCAACCGCTCGCTATGATGTGCACTGACCACCAGGGGGCAGACAGTCGACCGGTCGACCAGTCACTATGATGTGCACTGACCACCAGGGGGCAGATGCTCCAACTGGTAGTTTAGCTTGCTGCCAATCAGGACTGAGGGAGACAGGCCAGACACACCCTGGAGCCCTCCTGTGGTCCCTCCCCAGCTGGCCAAACTCCTGCATCCCTCCCTGGCCCTAATTGTGCACTGGTGGGATCCCTTGGCCTGGCCTGCACCCTCTTGCAATCCAGGACCCCTCTGGGGATGTTGGAGAGCTGGTTTTGGTCCAATCCCCCAGGCCAGGCCGAGGGACCCCACTGGTGCATGAATTCGTGCACCAGGCCTCTAGTTAATAATAAAATACATGCAATTCTATTGACTAATAATAACGTCCTTTGTGCTGTTTCAAACATTTTCATTCAACAACTCATTAACCCATCGGAATCAAAGCATTCAGAAGGCAGGTAATTTTTTTACGGGTCAGCCAGTAAATTGTAGAAGGAAAACGCAAACTCCAGCTTGTTGGAAAGGCACTGGGAACTTCTCTGTAATTCAGCCACTTTACCCACGCTCCTGTTTTTATTTTTTATTTTCACTTATACCACTCTGATAATTATTGGGATATCTACTTTTTTCTGTATAAATAAATTATAAGACTTTAGCTCAGGGATATATGTATATATAAGTTTATATTCCTGCAAATGAATTTCCCCAAAGTGGTACAGTTAATGTAAAACATCTCTGGAAGAGAAAGACTGTGAAGAAAACCACGTGTAATCATATTCCATGTGATAAAGACAGCAATAGCTGTTGGAGAATAATAATTTGAATCGTGTCTTCTTTTGGAGTTTGGGACACAGGCATTTGTGCTGTTGGCTTTGTCTGTCTTCGTGCTTGACTGGGGCTGCATCTGACTCAGGGACATTTTGGCAAGTGCACTGCCTCAGCAGCAGGACGGATGAGGGGTTTGAAGGTAGGAGTCAGCCACCTCAGACTTTAGCCCCCGGGAAATCCACACGCCTGGCACTGTGGCTGCCTTGTGTGGAAGTGAGTTTTTCCTTCTGACCTTTGAGCACAGGTAAGGTGGTTTGCTTGCCTTTCTTCGCTCCCTCGTGGTTCCTCTGGGCAGCAGAATAAGTCCCCTTCAGCCCCAAAATAAAAGGTCACGCCTGATTGGCAGGTTGGCTGTAGTTTCTGCATGTGCAGGGTGATCCAGGTGAGGCCATTTCCTTTGTCTCTGTCTCCACCCGTCAAATGAAGGAATCACTGAGACCACAGTCCCAGTGACACGTGAGAAAGTTTTTTTTACAACCATCGGAGCTCAGTGTGAGTGAGCGGGACATGGTTAAAGTTATCACCACTGGCCAGCAGCTCATTAACTAGCTGAATTACCTAGTCCAGCGGTCGCCAACCGGGGGTCCGCGTACCACTGGTGGTCCGTGAGGTCTGAAAAGTTGGCGACCACTGGTTTAAGGAAACCTTTGGAGCAGCGGTCGCCAACTGGTGGTCTTTTTAAAATATATTTTTACTGATTCCAGAGAGGAAGGGAGAGGGAAATAGAAACATCAATGATGAGAGAGAATCCTGCATGCCCCCTACATCCTGCATGCCCCCTACTGGGGATCAAGCTCTCAACCCGGGCATGTGCCCCGACCAGGAATCGAACTGTGACCTCCTGTTCATAGGTTGACGCTCAACCACTGAGCCATGCCAGCCAGGCTATCTAGTCACTGTTTTCATTTTTTTTTTGGTTCCCTACCTGATAGATGACACTAGCGAAATTTGATGTGAAAAAGCAGAATAATAAGGTACTAATGGTGATGAAGAATGATTCACTAGCTAGCAAGAAAGTTGCAGAGGGTCATCAGAAAAATCTAGAAAAAGTACAGTCTTCTGCCAAGAGGAACAGAAGCAGCCAGGCTGAATGGAAATGTGTGGGTGTCGGACAGCTGCATGGTGCTGGAGTGAGCGTCTTTCAGTGTGATTTCCCTGAACTGGAATCTGCAGGAATGACCTCAGTGATGGGTGGTCCGTGGAGAGGCGATGCGTGGGTTTGCTCCTCCCTGGCCAACTGCTCTCCTGGGGGTCAGTAATCACTCCGATAATGACAGCAGCTGTGATGCAGGAGCCCGGAGAGCTGAGAGCTGGAATCGCTCCAGTGGGGTGTGTGCCCCGGAAGGGTGTGCTCCAGGAATGAGCCCTGTGACCTCTCAGGGCACTGAATCCTGGCCACCTGAGCACCCCCACACCCGCCCACACGCCCCAGACAGAGAAGGGAGGACATTTCAGGTGATGCAGAACGTCCCTGACTCTTGATAAGCAACACGTGTTGAGGTCTCACTCCTTAATTTATAAGTTGCTCAAGCGCTAAGGTGTCAACCACCATCACGAATAGTTGGTCCTTTTGTTCATGTGCGTCTTTTGCTTTTTATCAAGATCACCTAGGAAAAGTGCCGTCGGTTAAAAAGAAATAAAATGTATTCCTCCGTCTGCTTTCTCTGCCCCAATTTACGTGTTGAATTGTAAAAATTTCCTGCTTCATAAGCAGGTATACTATTACGCTAAGTGGAATAAGTCAGCGGAGGAAGATAAATGCCATATGATCTCACTTATATGTGGAAAAGAAAGAACAAAATGAATGAACAAACAAAATAGAAACAGACTCATAGATAGAACAGATTGAGGGCTGCCAAGGAAGGGGAGCTGGTGAAAAGGTGAATGGATGGAGAAGTACCGTTTGGTCATTACGGAACAGTCACGGGAATGCAAAGTACAGCGTAGGGAATACAGGCAATACTATCGCGATAACGTGGATGGTGCCAGATAGGGAAGTGGGTGATTACCTAACCGCTGGTCTGTACACCTGAAACTAATGCAAAACACCACTAAATGTAAACTGTAATTAAAAATTACAGGTGGACATCCCTCTCACAATCCGGGACCGCTGGCTCCTGACCGCTGGCCCGCCTGCCTACCTGATGGCCTCTAACCACTTGCCTGCCTGCCTGATCGTCCCTAACCACCTCTGCCTTGGCCCCTGCCACCGCAGCTTTGTCCAGAAGGTCGTTTGGCTGTCCGGTCTAATTAGCATATTACGCTTTTATTATTATAGGTGTGCTGTGTCTGCTCAGACATGGCTCATGTTAGTCCTGAGATGAATGTTGCCCGATCTAAAATGCTATAGAATAAAATAAACACTATTGGAGTGTCTGCCCACTTTTATATCAAATATTTTTGTCAAGAGTTCATATTTTTTGGTGCCGAGTAAATTCAATGAGTAAAAGCAACGACTGAGTGGATGGTTTGGAAACAGCTGAATCACCGTAGTGGAGGAAAGGAAGCTGCCCTCTTCCCTCGCTCCACAGACAAAAATGGGTTTGACACAAAGCACAGATCTACATGTAAACATTTGAACAATGAACCTTCTGGAAGAAACAGAAGAGCTTAGTGACACTGAGGGAGACAACGGTTGTGTAGGACCCAGAAATATGAATCATGGAAGAAAAGAATTCAGAGGATTTACTAAAAGTGAAAATCAAAAGGAAATATTTTAAAAATGAATAGGTAAGCTGCACATTGTAAGCACCTATAGCACAGGTGTCTGCCAGGGAATTTGCACCAAAGAGATATAAAAAGTCCCGGTAGTCAACCTCCCCAGGAGAAACAGTCCCATGGAAGGATGGACAGAAGACTCAAAAAGCATACCTCACAAAGAAAGATACACAAACAGCCAAAAAACATGAAAATGTGTTCAACATGCTTAGTCATCAGCCAAATGCAAACTAAGATGACAGTGCTAAGCCACACCCCCTGGATGGCAATAAAAATTAGGAAGATTGGGCCAAGCTGCCATGGCTCAGTGGTTGAGGGTCAACCTATGAACCAGGAGGTCACGGTTCGATTCCCAGTCAGGGCACATGCTGGGGGTGCAGGCTCTTTGATCCCCAGTAGGGGACATGCAGGAGGCAGCCAGTCAATGATTCCCTCTCATCATTGATGTTTCTTTCTCTCTTTCCCTCTCCCTTCCTCTCTGCAATCAATAAAAATATTTTTTTAAAAAAGAATCCAGGCACAAAAGACTTCAAGAATCCAAGAACAGGCAAAACAAACCAGCGTGGAGGATGTCAGAACATGGTGCCACCAGGGAAACTGAATGGAAGGGCCACGAAGACCCTCTGGGGGGTGAGGACGAGGTTCTGTGTCCTTAGGTCCTGGTTACGTGGGTGCGCACAGCAGTCCCAACTCATCAAGACGGACCCTCAGGCCGTGTGCATGTTCTTGAATGTAAATTATACGGCCACGAAAAGGTCTTCAAATGCAAACGTTTTTTAAAAAAAAAAAGTTCTTGTCTTGACAAGACTCCAAGAATGGGTGTTACATTTTTCTTCTGCAGCTCTCACTCATGCCTGAAGGCAGTGCTGGCTCCATCACAGGGGATCTGTGCCAAAAAGCCGCCGCCAACGCCACAGACCTTCATGCATGGCGCACACGTGTCCAAAGGGCCACACGTTTCCTCGTCTTGATGTCTTCTCACCCTTTTCCTGGATGTTGACTGTGATCGCTGGAAGCAAGCGATTTGAACCATCCGTTAAGCGGGGAAATGTTTTTCTTCATTTTAATATACCACAGACAGCCCTTCGGCCAAACATCTTTATTACAGTCAATCCTAACAACATTTGGATTCTGATAAAATAAAATTCCTTACCCCCTCGATTGATCATTTTCTTTTATGCTAAACGAAGATATGCTGGAGCCTGGAATCGATCAACCTTTGTCTCCATTCTGACTATCTATGGAAAAGCACAGGTTACTACATGCCCCCAGTTTTACATATTGTACTGAACTAATTCCTGTTAGGCTGTTCCTGTGCATATTCTATTCATTCATAACGATTGCTGATTCTGCCTAATCAAAGGAGACCAGGAGTAGGGATCACCCTAACCCCAGATCCTTGAGTAAATCACTCAGGCGTACGAGAGATTTTGTTTCCCTTCAACCACATGGGATTTTGCTGAGAAATCCCACAGAGCTTGGCTCACGAGGCGGGCAGATGGCAGAGTCACATTAGTCATTTTAATAAGACCCCAGCAAGCCCTGCGGTTCTCCGAGAAAGTCTCCTCGTGACTCTGAGGAGAGAGAGCAGTGCCGTGGGCTCCCCTTCCTCCTCCACTCCAGCCGATGGTCCTTCATCGTTCCCGAAATTACCCTTCAGCAGTGATTTCTGTGACACCAGTCTCAGTCCACAGAGCGGAACGGCCTTCTCCATCATCGCCACTTGTTCCTGGGGATTTAATTACAGGTCTCAGAACTGAGTAACTAGACCAAAGGCGCTTTGGGTGTTCCCAGTGAGGGGCCCGGCGTGCTGGGGGCGGGCACTCTCCCTGGGAGCAGAAGGAAAAGATCTGGTAACTGATGAGGAGACAGAGCCTAACACCAGGACCCACGGGAGGAAGGACGAGGGAGGCAAATGACACCCCAGCATGTTATAGTCTTACCGTGGTCCAGAGACAGAAATGGGATGCTTATTACATTAGCCCGTGGACACCAAAACCGGCAGGTCTTTTAAGAATACAACATGAGTCCAATTTAAGCATTTTATAGCAAACAAAATGTCAGTCATTGTTTCTAATATTATTATATGACATAGGAAAAATAACTAGAATATGCTGCTGCAGATTTTAAAAGGTGTAAGGAATTTAACAACCTGTCCATGTCCTTTCAATTGCCTCTAATCAGAACATGTTCCTTTGGCTAACTAATTAAAATTAATTAATTGTCACCTGGCTGGCATGGTTCAGTGGTTGCGCATCGACCTATGAACCAGGAGGTCACAGTTGATTCCAGGTCAGGGCACATGCCCGGGTTGCGGGCTCCATCCCCAATAGGGGTCGTGCAGGACGCAGCTGATCAATGATTCTCTTTCATCATTGATGTTTCTATCTTTCTCTCCCTCTCCCTTCCTCTGTGAAATCAATAAAAATATATTTTAAAAAATTAATTAATTGCCATTCAAATATGTCTGTTCTTAAAAAGACTGAGCTTGTCCCCACCCCAAAATAATCCTTTGAATTATGAAATGTGTATATATAACAGGTCAACTCCAGACTTATTTACGATTCAAGGCTAGATTTCCCAGGTGGAAGTAGTGAGGCCCACGTCCAGGGGTTCGGTCTCTGGGGGTTTGCTGTTGCCTTGGGGTTCTGTACTGTGGGTTTAAACTCACTTGTGCTTAGGAGCACATTCATCAAAGACATTGTCCACATCATTGTCAAGGCAGTTCCTACCTGGGCCAGCTCTTTAAAGAGGCCTTAACTGCCAGAGCCATAGGAACGGATCGTCTGGATAGATCAGTGGAACCCTGGCCCTTTAAAGGAGAAAAGATATCAAAGACCTTTCTCTAGGCTGGGTCCAAAGTAGCATGTCCACCTATCGAGGGCATTGCGTGTTCAACAACGTACATGGGAGCCATCCTCACCCTCAACTACAAAAGTGAGCCAGGCCCCTGTAGCGTACGTAGCTGCTTTGCACCCTTCAGGCCGATCACCTTCCCTGCATTGAGTGTCTAAGAAGCAAATGGAAGAATGTGACTGCCTCGAGTTAAACCAAACGAAAACCATAAAAACCCCAAACGTCTGCATTACTGTTTGCCCAGAGCTTTACCCCGCAGCTGGCTCACACGATGGACATTTTAGGCTGAGTTTGTCTTTCTCCTTATCCATTCTCTCCATGTGGTTTCATACATGGGCATTCTGTCCTTTGACAACTCCAAACATCATTTCTTAACCGTGGTGGGGCCTCTGTAGCACACGACCACAAACTGGGCGGCTTAAAACCCCAGCAATAGACTGCCTCACAGTGCGGAGGCCAGAAGTCTGAAATCCAGGTGTCAGACCTAATTAGTCAGAAACAGCGTTGGACACTGTCCTGCACTAGAGACTGAGAGGCAGAGCAGATCTACCCAATACATAGTCACAAACCCAAACAGGCAGCCAAAATGAGGAGACAAAGAAACAACCCCCAAATGAAAGAACAAGAGAATTCTCCAGATGAAGAGATAAATGAAACAGAGATAAGAAATTTATCTGAAACAGAGTTCACAGTAATGATGGTAAAGATGCTCAACAGCATGAAATCCAGGTGTCAATAGGGTGGGTTCCTTTTGGGGTGCAATGAGGGGTGAGCCAGCCCACACCTCTCTCCTGGCTGCTGGCGGCTGCTGGTGCCTGCTGGCGCTCCGTGACACTCCTCGGCTGACAGGTGCATTGGGGTCACCTCTGCCTCCGTGGTCACATGACCATCTTCTCACCATTGCACCCTGGTTTCAGCCCAACAGGACACCTGCCTCCTGCTGTCTCCCCGACTCTGCATTCACACCCCCCGAATCCCACCTCATCCTCCGCGGGCCAGGTCCTGTTACCACCTCCTCGAAACATCTACTAATCTCCCAGATCAGGATCGATGTCTTCTCCTTTCATGTTGTTAATGCTTTAATCTCACTGAGCGAATGTAGAACATTGTCCGCTTGACATCATATTCATGATCATAAGGGACACAGCTGGGCTTTGAAATGATAAACTGCTGCCAGAGAGGAGGGTTCCCGTTTTTCTGTCCCCAGATGGCCACACAAACCTAGGCCAGAGGGGACACTCAAAAAACGTGGGGAGCGTTGAACTGGAAAGAGGGGTTTTCTGCTAATTCCGCAGCGAGCACCTGTTAGCCAGGAGCCGTGCAGAGAATCGGCCAGGAGCGACCAGGGCAACACTTAACACATGTCTTAGGTAGAAAAAATACCATTAGAAATGAAAACAGAGTATTTAATAATGCGTGACAGCATATCTTATCCGTCTTTCCCTAATTTCGTCCAAAGGACAAAGTCAGTATTTTATCCTCCGGTTCAGAATCATCCTTTAGTGTCCGGATAGAGAACCACGGGTTCCTGCCGGCTACTCCGCCTTGGGTATGAGTACTTAGGGGACCCCAGGGGGAGGAATGGTCCCCGGCACGTCTGAGGTGTTAGATTGCACAGAAGCACGGTGTCTGAGAGTGGACCTCTGCTCACTCACCGACTGCTCCCTGGGCATTAATACCTGAGCTCCAAATCTGGAGCCAGGAGAAATGGGTTTCTGATGTATTTTTATTTTAGAGACAAAGAAGAGAGAGCAGAGCATTGGAAGCCGTTCCCCTGACTGATTTTAGGGTTTGGCTGAGGTTATAGGCTGTGATAAACCTGCAGATGACAGAGTTAGCGCCTGGGCCCTCCTACCTGGCCGAATTCGCCTCCCGGTCACCCAGATAGGTGTTTTTTGTGGTTTTTTTTTTAAAACAAGGAAGATTATACATTAACAAAGCATCCACAGAGAGCAACAATTCTTTTTGAAAAAGTGCTCTCTCCTCGGGGTTTCGTAGCAGACCAGCTCCCTGGCTGGGGATCTGTTGAAAGTCAGCCCTCGACACAAGGGTTTGTAAAAAAAAAAAAAAAGAAAAGAAAAGCAAAAAAAAGAAAACAAAAAGGAGAACAAACAAAGTAAAAAAAAAAAAAAGAAAAAGTGCTCCCTCCTTACTTACAGGTAACAATAGGTGGCTGAGTAACCTTATGAATGCATGCTAAGGGTGCTTAGGCAATGAAGCCCCTGAGGCCTGTGGAGAGAAGCGAACTGCCCGCCCCCCACCCCTGCCCGGGACTGTGGCCAACAGGGAAGTTAATGAAAGGTGTGAGCATCGCTAATGACAACCCACTGGCAGTCAATCATAATGTGAGCCAAATTGAGTAACTGGAGCGATGCAATGAAATTACTCAGTAAAATGCCTTTCTTTACATGAAGACGGTTTGAACGGCTAATAAAACGGTCCATTTTCGGAGGAGGACATTGGGCACAATTTGGAAAGTGTCTGATATTTGCTTTCTGTTGTTGCATGTAAAGTCATGTGTCAGATATTTTCAAGAGATGAGGTGCAGGATACCTGAATGAGGACATCTATTAAAATCATTCGAATCTTAAACACTGTTCAACACAGTTTTCCTGGAGTGCCTAATAAAAAGACACAGGCGTTTATTTAAAGCAGAAAATGGTAATGACGGTGATTCTCACTTCAGGGAGTTTTGCTGAGCGTCGGACACATAAACGGAGGAGCTGGGGAAACCAGGGCCACGCGTCACTTTCGAAGGACAGATTTTCCCCATGGGACGCTCCGCTGAGGAGCGGAGTCACCATGAAGGGAACGGAATTACAGGCACCTCAGGCTGATAAGGTTAAGCTGCATGAACATGTGGCTCCGTAGACACCGATTACTTTGGTTTCCTTCATCAGCATTTTGTGGTTTTTATCAGACAGATCTTACCCGTAACTTGTTATATTTACACTTAAATATCCCATATTTGAGGGACTATCATAAGTGATATCATTGAAAATTGTGGTTTGGGTGAAATAAATAGGACTGAACAGCTTCAATAAAAAGTATGTGTGTGCATGTGTGTGTCTGTGTGCACATGTATGTGCACCTATGTGTGCATGTGTATATCTGTGTGTGGACGTGTATGTGTGTGTGTGCAATGACAGCTGAGTATGTTCTGGAGATTTCCTTCTTAATCCTATGGATAGTCACCCAAACACTGTTCTATTGTGATGGGAAATACATGTGCACTGCCCACAGGGAGCTTAGATTTGGCTTCGTGAGTTCACAGAAGACTTTGTTCACATTAGCTGATATATTCAGGAAGGGAAGGTATCGAGGTAACAAAATCTGAATTTTCAGAAGAAAACAATTCAACTACTTTGAGATCCAAAGAAGTGAAAATCAACAACATGAGACACCCGAAAATCCTTCATGAAGAAGCAATCACAATTTATAGGAGTATGAGCCTCTGGTCTTTTATGTATCTGTACATGCCTACGGAAATGGGGGCATATTAAATATAAAGCTATATGACTTGCTTTTTCCATGTACCAAAACTAAGTGATGAGTTTCCCATATCATTCGATATTCTTTTTAGCTGCATACTATGTCTTGTGTAGTTGAATCATACTTTACTTCATTAATCCCCAATATTTTATATTTCCTTTAAGATGGCTAAGGAGGAGCATGCTTTCAATAGACCTGTGTTGCCATCAGACTAGTCTGGTATTTGAATTTAGACTGTCATAGACAAATCTTGTAATGGCAAAGGGCAATGGTAATGCCATTTTTAAAAAATATGTTTTTATTGATTCCAGAGAAGAAGGGAGAGAGAGAGAGGCAGAGAGAGAGAGAGAGAGAGAGAGAGAGAACAATGAGAAACCTTGACTGGCTGCCTCTTGCATGACCCCCAAATGGGACTGAGCCAGCAACCGGGGCATGTGCCTTGACCGGAATCAAACCAGTGACCTCTTGGTGTGTGGGATGATGCTCAATCCACTGAGCAACACCAGCCGGGTGGCAATGCCATTTTTGAGACACTGATGTTGCCTTATAAATGTATTTGGTGGGTTTGGTTAAAGAGAGGGACTCAGGAAGGGGTGACCTGGACAGACCTGCTCTAGCTTGTTTGCCTTTTGAAAACCACATGTGGGTACTGTGGAGGATGTTTCCTGAAATGCATACGTTATCTTAGTAAGCCTTGGTTAAGGTGTGACAGCTTCAGTTGTTTTTTGTGTGACAGGTGTTAGGACAGGGGGAAGCTTCCATTATTATCCACATTCCGTGGGTTGTTTGTGGATACTACGGGGATTGCTCACTTTTACATTTCCTTTTGCCAATGAAATTATTTGTGTCTTGAAGTGAAGAAAGATGAGTTGTGTGCCTGCACCTTTGTTCAAATTTGTCTCCTAAGTCCCATTTCCAGCCGACTGCCTTTCCTTTGCCTTCTGTATTTTTTCTGTGAAGATTTCATGTGTGGTGTCCTGGGAGAAGGATATCTCTGGAAGGAGTGTTTTATCTCTATGTTGGAGAAAGAAATAAAAACAGGAGATGTGTGTTGTTCAAAATAAATATCAATATCTTCATGGAGAATTGATACAAATAGAAAAATGATAAAGATAAATGTACTTTTAAAAGAATGTGGCTGGGCTCAAAAGGACAAAATTTAGAGTAAAAAGAAAACCCGCTACACATTTTTTATTGAGTCTCTCCTGTAGCAATTTCGTGTGCTTTAATCCCCTTTCCTTTCTTTTTTATCACTTGGTTTTTGAAAACCTAATTCTCTGTGCTGTACTTTGGGCAGTAAAAAGTATATCCAGAATGAGAAAACTTCTTAAGTTTTTCTTTTTATTAGAGCAAAGATCCTTGCATGGAACAGGAGAGAAACAAACCGTGTAAGATTGATGGGGGATGTGCAAGAGAAAGGAAAATGGAAGAAGCGGAGATGCTAATAATGAGGCTGGTTTGGTCCCGGGCGGCAGGGCCTTCTACCAGCCTCAGCAAAAAAATGCTCAGCCCTGTGTTATGGGTCTGTCTCAGTCCCCCAGGTGGTCCTTGGCTCTTATCAATGCAATTTTCCATCAATAACAGGGAAGCAATATGAAGTTAGAAGTGACATTTCTGATCGGTTTTCCTGAATTCTGGAAGATGCCCTTACAAGTGGCTTTTCTTGGTAAAGAAATGGCCCATAGCTGAACTTGTTTTCTGGGATGACTCCCCACCCATGCTATCATTTGATTGAAAGTTCGTTTAAAGAGAAGTAGTGGAGTCTTGGTCAGTTTGCTCAGGGTTAGAGCATTGGCCCTTGGACTGAAGGGTCTCAGGTTCAATTCCTGGTCAAGGGCATGTACCTTGATTGCAGGCTGGATCCCTGGCCCCTGGGTCAGGGTGGGTGTGGGAGGCAACCAACCAATGTGTCTCATCTCTCTCTCTGTCTCTCTCTCCCTCTCTTTCCTCTACTCCCCTCTCACTAAAAAATCAATGGGAAAAAATATCCTTGGGTAAGGACTAACCCAAAACAAAAGGAAGGAAGGAAGGAAGGAAGGAAGGAAGGAAGGAAGGAAGGAAGGAAGGAAGGAAGGGAGGGAGGGAGGGAGGGAGGGAGGGAGGGAGGGAGGGAGGGAGGGAGGGAGGAAATAAGAAGGAAGGAGGGAGGGCGGGAAGGTGGGAGGGAGGGAGGAAGTTGGTTGGCATTATCTAAATAAATGTCACCAGGTATTGACCTGCCCAGTCAGTGTTGCCCAAGAATCACCATGAGTGTGTTCTGAACTGTGTCAGCTGGGAAAGTCCTGCTCTGATTGGCTGCTCCCAGGGTAACACTGGGGGACGTCCGAGGCTCGTTGTGCATTATTTGCCAGAAGACGTTGCTCACAGGGAGACGATAATTTGGTTGCTAGCGGTGTGATTTCTCCCTAAGCTCACGGGGCGTCTGAGATGGGTCCCTGGGTCTGAGAGGCTGGGGTCCCTCTGCTTCCACACAATGATTATTTAAATATATATTTTATTGATTTTCTTACAGAGAGGAAGGGAGAGGGATAGAGAGTTAGAAACATCGATGAGAGAGAAACATCGATCAGCTGCCTCTTGCACACCTCCTACTGGGGATGTGCCCGCAACCAAGGTACGTGCCCCTGACCGGAATCGAACCCGGGACGCTTCAGTCCACAGGCTGACGCTCTATCCACTGAGCCAAACTGGCTAGGGCCACACAATGATTATTTAAAACAGTGCTTTTCTTTATATAGATTTGATTTCCTATTAAGCACGTAAGTCACAATGATTAGGCACCAGCTGGGAGCGGTACTACAGCTTGATGGTTTGGGGGACTTCGATTGGGAGCTTGAAGGGCCTTGACAGAGTCAGTATGTCACGTTGGGTTAAGTCCTGAGCCTCTTCAGCACTTGGCCCTCCTCCGTACAACACAGACAATGTCTCATACATTCATGCAGGTAAGGAGTAAATACAACCACGCCATTAAACCCCTGAATTACAGGAGCCCAATGGGGACGTCTCTCAACACCCCATCCCGGAAGCTCCTCAGAGCAGGGGTCCCACCCCATCGACTCAGCAGCTCCGCTGTCCCAGGCCAGATAGATCACGGACAGTAAGGCTCACTCCTCAGTGCGAACACCAGGAAAACAGGCAAGACCAAGGTTTAGTCCCTCCAGGGCCTGCTCCTCCCCAAAGCCTTACTTTCATTTTATTATTATTTTTTAATATATTTTTATTGATTTCAGAAAGGAAGGCAGGGAGAGAGCAAGAGAGAGAAACATCAATGATGAGAGAGAATCCTTGATTGGCTGCCTCTTGCACGCCCCCTACTGGGGATCGAGCCCGCAACCAGGGCATGTGCCCTTGACTGGAATTGAACCCAGGACCCTTCAGTCCGCAGGCCGACGCTCTATCCACTGAGCCAAACCAGCTAGGGCCTTACTTTCATTTTAAATCCCTGTGGATTCCATTTATTTCAGGCCTCACAGCTGTGCTCTTAGGAGGGACTGCGAAAAATTCTAAAACATCATAAAATCAAACTCGGAAATCACTACAAATAGCATGTTGGATGCAAGTGGCAGAAAACGACTGTCCAAGTCCCACTAATTTTTCTCACAATCGGAGTGTTGGAAGCTGCCTTGTTGATGTCAAAATGAGAACTTTTCTGCACAAGTTCACAAGATTGCGGACCCAGATCCTGGCATGATGTCTTTGCTTGAGGCAAGTAAAGTGGAGAAAGGTGGAATGGCCTGGCCAGCGTGGGTCAGTGGTTGAGTGTCAACCTACGAACCAGGAGGTCACAGTTCGATTCCCAGTCGGGGCATGTACCTGGGTTTTGGGGTGTGCAGGAGGCAGCCAATCAACGATTCTCTCTCATCATTGATGTTTCTATCCCACTCTCCCTCTCCCTTCCACTCTGAAATCAATAAAAATATATATTTTTTTTTTTAAGAAAGAAAGGTGAAATGGCTCAAAAGCCAGGCCTCAACAAGCTTTCTTCACACCCACAGCTGACTTCCACTCATGCCTTGTTGGTGGACCTGGTCCATGGCAACCCTTAGTTTCAAGGGGGCCAGAGAAATGGAGTGTCTAGCTGCCATGTTTTTATACCTGGGATTGGGATTCTGTTGGCAACACGACAGGGGGACAGATGTCTGGAAGTCAGCTGGCTCGGTCAGCTGCAGGGCCTCTTTCATTTCTATTTTCCGGTTGGGAAATGAAAACGCCGAAGGACAATAATAATGTCGCGCAGCTTGGAAGTGGGAAAGAGAGGAATCTGAAGCTAAGCGTGTGGTAGAGAATCCAAGCTCAATATGGGAGGGCCCATACAACACAGGGTCCCAGGGCAACCAGGACCCTTTAGATTCTAAAGCTTTAGAATGTCCAGCTGTCTTAATATCTACACGCAGAAACCAATTGGACCAACGGGGCCAGATTTCTACAGATGACTTGTAGATCTGGGTCAATTATGGGACCATTACTTTCTGTCATCTTAATGGGTGTCCTGGGTCGTACATCAGTTTCCATTTACGGGAATTGCACTAAATCTTTCAGGACCCTGCATTCAAGATCATAAGCCTCCTGGCCATATGAATCATAAGCTTGCAGAGTGTGTGGTAGTGTCAAAAAAAAAACACACACACACATATTCTTGCCCTAGTTGGTTTGGCTCAGTGGATAGAGCATCGGCCTGCGGACTGAAGGGTCCCAGGTTCAGTTCTGGTCAAGGACACATGCCCAGGTTGTGGGCTCAATCCCCAGTAGAAGCCAGTCAATGATTCTCTCTCATCATTGATGTTTCTCTCTCTCCCTCTCCCTTCCTTTCTGAAATCAATTAAAAATATATTTTTAAAAAATTTTAAATGCTATATCTCTGTGGTTAATAGAAAAAGAATTCTGAATTTGCCATTCACTGCCTCAGGTCACATCCAGTGTGACATTGAAATCCCTCACAAGGTTAAGAGAGAACAGGTGTTGGAGCCTGGACTATGTAACTTACTCATGTCTTCCTATTGACAAAATTAGTTAAGCAAGCAGAGAATGAGTTCACTACATTTCTTCCAAATTCTGTATTCTGTCCCAGCCCCTCCAGCATCTGCCCACGCGTTCTGACCACAGCTCGCGGTAATCTCGGCTCCCTGCAGACCCTTTCCCACAGAGTTCAAACCGCCAACGCTGCCCTCTGGAAGCGGCTCCGACACCTGTTACGAGGTGTTGGGGCAGGTGAGCAGGTGGGAAGGGAGGGCAGCCTGGGCTGGCTTCCTGTCTCACCACAGCACCAGCCAGTTCTAAAGCACTTTCCGACCCTACATTGTTGGAGCCGCTGACCTCTCTGTAGCAATTAAAGCCCGGTGTGGGATTTCTCTTGTGTGGAGTTTCCAATGCAAGGTGAATGTGTGCGTTTGCCGAGTACTCTCAGGCCTGTGCTGTGCTATTTTCGATTTCAGTTCAAGTTCATGGGGAAGGTCAACTGTTGGAAATACGGGTGTTTGGCATCATAGGGAACACAGGTGGCATTCAGAATCCATTAGTGAGGAAGAAATAGCACTGGGTACGGAGCCAGCGTGCGAACTCTCAAAAGGAGATGTTTTGTCCTGTGTGATGAAAGCAAGGGGTCCTCATGCTGAACAGAAGAGAGTTTTTTTCTTAGACCGACACACTGGAGCCTATCTTGAGTTGACCTCCGCGTTAGATCTGATCCGTAGTGTCGTCATAGTTGAGGCAGTGGTTTAAAATTAACCCAAAACATCCCATCGTGTCAAATCGTGTTTAGACTGAAATATCACTTTTTCATCACCACTTAGCAATTTTAGAGTAAAATAAATGCACTTCAGATATTATAAAAGCAACATGAATCCATAGTTTGGTGAGGCCTCGTGACACCCACAGTGACAAGACCACGGCCCATCCGTTTCAAGGACAGGATATTCACAGACTTCCTCACTCCCAGCTTCTCTCATGGGTGTGGAGGGCAGCCCCAGGGATGCCCTTAGCTCAGCGCGGCATCTGATGGAGGAGAGTGGGCCATCCACGCCGTGAGCATGTGTGTGGCAGTGGCCGCATTTATATGACGTTATTAGTGGGGTGCCTGGGCTTCTCATACTAAAACAGTCCTCTCAGCTGGTTTAAAACTTTAGCATAGCCCTAGACAGTTTGGCTCAGTGGATAGAGTGTCAACCTGAGGACTGAGGGTCCTGGGTTTGATTCTGGTCAAGGGCACATACTTTGGTTGCAGGCTCCAAGCCATGGTTGGGTGCATGTAGGAGGCCCCCAATCCATATGTATCTCTCACATCAATGTTTCTCAATGTTTCTCTTTCTCTCTCTCTCTCTCCCTCTCCCTTCCACTCTCTCTAAAAATCAATGAAAAAAATATCTTCAAGTAAGGATTTAAAAAAACTTTAACATAGGCTTGGGGTTTTAACACCAGCCTCTGTGGAGAGCAAGCATGGGGCATTACAACCTTTTGTGTAGAAATCTATAAGGAGGATCTTGGGATTGTATTACTTCCACATTTTCTGTAATTTTTAAAGGATCTAACCTAGAAAACAGTGACAGGGTAGACCCAGTAGAACCCCAAAGAGGTGATGAGGCTCTGAAGAAAGCGGGATGAACGGAGCTTCTCACCGTGTCACTGCCCTCGCTCTAGGGACTCCTTGAAATGTCCGCCTCTTCAGATCCCGCCACAGATGTTTCATCAGGTAGAAAAGAAACTGCATGGAACAGGAAGGATGGAGCTTAAACCATCTAGATTCTAGAATCAACCTAACTCAAGGTGTGCGTGTGTGTATGCACTATGTTTAATAACAATAATGAGGTTCTTTCAACTTGTGTCAAGGAATTGTTTATATTCTAAGATAAATGACTCTCTTGACAGGAGTGTTATTGTGTTATCTGTTTAAACATGGTGTTTAATATAGTTTTTAAATTATGACATTGTTTCGAGCGTCACCATTAAAAAGCCCTTCAAAATGCCACAAAGAAACCATTAGTCGAGTGGAGTCTACTTTTGTGTAATTGATGATCACTGTGTAATGATGTGGTTAGCTGGCAATTAGGCATAATTTGCTTATGGAAGTGAGTTGAAAGAAATGGGGATCAATATTCCATCTACACCTATGTGAACAGCAATTAGTTTAATTGATGGGGGGGAAAACACTCAACAATGGCTAATTATTCCAAAATGATCTCAAACCCTCATGCAAATTAGAAGAATCAATTATACATGAAAGATTAGAGTATATTAATCATTTTTAAAAACCTGGACGTTTCTATTAGTTAGTCGTTCATACACCATAATAGAAAAGGTGGTTTGATAATATAATGGATGCAGCTTAGAGACTATCACCAGGTCTTGTCTACAATGTGCTGGTGTCATGCCACCTCAAATAGACAATAATGAATACAAGCAAAGCACGCCCTGTGGTTTCTCACGCAGGTGTAACAGTTCAACAAATAAACGCTTTCCCGAGAGCACGCTGTTTTGAGCAATTATCATATCTCTCCCACGTCCTACTCAGCGTCTACAGGGATTCCCGAGAGAGTTGTAATATGTCAGACGCCCCTCAAAGGGTTTGTGTTTCTGAAATAGGTGCCGACTTACACGGTACTCATCCTGAATTCTCTTCTTCACACAACCATGGCCCGCCCACCATCATGTCTGCCAAAGCAGCCGAGTTTCAGGAATACCTGAAAACAGCCTATCTGCTGTCCCTCTGACTTTAATCTTCATTCAGGGCTCCTTCTCATGACCCATCTATCCATCCGTCTTCTAAATGCATGTAGGTCCGCTTCCCCATTGTCCTGAACTCCAAGTTGAGTGACTGAGTTCGGGTACATCGGGGCAACGCCACCACCAAGAGGGAGGGTCCGACTTGATTCTCTGATGTCAAGTTATAAAGTGGAACCCTGTTGACACAAGAACTTTCAGCTGAAGTTGTTCCTGAAGATGATGATTTTTAGGAAGGAAAACGCACACACACACACACACACACACACACACACACACACACATACACACGTGCTCCAGGAATGACGTCTTAGCTCAGGGTATCTTGGTAGGTGCTCCACTTTTCGGAGTATCTTTAGACACATCTTGGGATCTTTTCCCACAGAAAGTCAATGAGCACCTGGCCCAATAATTAATCTTCTCAAAAGCTTGTCTTCACCATGCCCTGTTGGTTTTATTTTAAGATAAGCCTACATGGTTTTTCTAGTTATAATCTTTTCAGTTCCTCTGTCCCCAACTCATCAACGATCTCTAGGAGACCTCATTTGTACCTTACACATTGAGTCCATGTCCCCATGTATGCTGGGGTGTTACACAGGGAGTAACACAGTGCCACTAGCACCCCAAAGGACTCTGCACACATCCCCACACATTCCAGGGAGGCACCGGGCATGAGTCTTCAGAATGCTCGGGTGCATGTTGTTTTGTTTTTGTATTTTTCTTCCAACATATATGTCTATTGATTTCAGAGAGGAAGAGAGAGGGAGAGCGAGATAGAAACATCAATGATGAGAGAGAATCACTGATTGGTTGCCTCCTGCACGCCCCCTACTGGGGATGGAGCCCACAACCCGGGCATGTGCCCTGACCTGGAATGGAACCATGACCTACCTCCTGGTTCATAGGCCGACGCTCAACCACTGAGCCACACCGGTCAAAAATAAAGGTGAGATTTTTTTCTTTCTTTCTATTAAATGTATTGGGTGACATTGGTTAACCCTGAAAGGGTTGCCTTGAGCAAGAGGAATGAGAGGTATGCGATGCATTAACATGGGTGGAGTCTAGGCCAACCGATAGACATATGAGGAAGCTGTCTGGTGGAAGAGAGCGAAGGGCCATCCACCGAAGAAGGCTCTACCCCTCACCCTGGCTGAGGTAGGTGAAGCCTCCTCCCGGGATTCCCAAAAAAACGGAGCTCGGACTGCCAGCGTTCGCCTGCAAAATCCCACGGAGAGAAACAGAGACTCAGGCGGAAGCCGGAAGAACTGAAAATAGATGCTCACAGCGAGGTCACGTCTACTCTACGACCAACTGCTGGTGTGATCTGCTTGCCTTCCAGGCTGCGAACTCCTTTTCTTTTTTTATGTCTTTGCTGAGAGGGCTACATGCAAGCGTGGCTTACAGCAGCTCCGCGCCCCCCCCCCCGCCCCCTGCCCTGCGCTTTGGAGAGGGATAGCAGAGCTCCCGTGGACACCTGTCATCATTGCATTTGATGGTATCGACTTCAGCACCCTCCTCCGGCGATGCGGCCCAGACGCCCACGTGGATGGCTTGCAAGGAGGAAAGTAAACACGTTCCCCTTAATGAAACGCATTGAAGAATGACCTGTCAGTCCCCCCGACAGGAGGGTGTGCCCACGCCCCGGTAACATTGGTTTATAGACTTCCTGATGCTGTGACCCTTGGGGGGTGATCACACCAGGTGTTTCCTGCTGGGCCTGGCAGGACGTGGCCCGCGGTTTAAAGGGACTGTTCCATGCCGTAGCCAGCTCACTAGAAGCTGGTGGCAGTAATTAAAACCACCGGACGGCCATGTCAGTCCAGACGAGGACTCCAATCCCCTGTATGCTGCCTTTGAAACCGAGGTTAAGAAGAGGCCATTTGCCCTGGCTGGTTTGGCTCAGTGGATGGAGCATTGGCCTGCAGACTCAGCGGTCCTGGGTTCGGTTCTGGTCAGGGGCATGTACCTTGGTTGTGGGCACATACCCAGTGGGGAGTGTGTAGGAGGCGGCTGATCGATGTTTCTCTCTGATCAATGTTTCTGACTCTCTGTCCCTCTCTCTTCCTCTCTGTAAAAAATCAATAAAATATATTTTTAAAAAAGAAGAGGCCATTTATAAAAATGAGCTTCATGATTGTACTGTCCTCAAAGGGCAGGGTCAGGGGGATGTATTAGAGGTGAGAATCTTACACTGATACAACATGTTTTAAATATGGTTTTATTGAGGGATGGACAGGGAGAGAGAGAGAAACATCAATGATGAGAGAGACATCAATGATGAGAGAGAATCCTCCATCACCTGCCTCCTGCACGCGCCCTACCAGGGCATATGCCCACAACCCAGGAATCAAACTGTGATCTGGTTCATAGGTCGACGATCAATCCCTGAGCCACACCAGCCAGGCTGATACAAATCTGAAAACCTTTTTTTTTTTCCTTTTAGTTTTCAACACCAGCACATCAGGGCATCCCCCTCTGCCTGCCATCACCTAATTAGAATTCTGCACGCCAAACACAAAGCAGTCACACACTGAAACTAAGCTGTGGCCATCTCCACGGACTCGATGGCAACCTCCCCGTTGTGGGATAGTCTGATGGACAGATGGGACCCATCGAAGGAATGGGACACAGCTGGCCAATTCCAAACAGCCTCCTCCCGTTCATCCGGTCACAGTAGGCTCAGCAGCCAATCCCAGTCTCCGTGTCCCACCCGGGGCTACAGGGGTGGTCTCCTGGCTGATCCCACCGCAGGGAAGCCAGGATTTATGGGGGAGCTCCGGGTCTCTGATTCTCACAAGCTGCCCTGGACCTTCTGCGGGCAGGAGGTATGTCTGTCTCCCAGGAACTCTGGCACACACACGTGGAGACAGACCTAGGAGACCCACCAGAGCCACGGCCCGGGCTCAGACAGTCCACCCCCTTTTACACTTAGACCACTTAGACTTGAATTTTACGGGACAGAGAGCATCGAATTCATCCTGCAAGCACACGTTGCTTTATCTCCGATTGTGTTCTTCCTCTTGTGTGCACATGTATGCACGTGTGTGGGCGCGTGTGCACTTGATGTGACATATACCCACACACACTTGTTGGCAACCTTGTGACCAGTAGCTCAGAGTGCCAGCCTTGATCTCTCACACTGGGCCCAACAAGCAGCTACATTTCCTGTATAACCAGTGTCACAGTTGCAAAGAAAAGACTCAGACTCTCCCTGTCCTCTTTGCAGAAAAACAAGCTAATCCCACGTGTCCCACCGGAAGTCATACATGTGAAAAGGTTTTGCAAAGTCCCGGTTACCACACACATGCAGTTATCACTCTTACCTGGTGGACAATGCACCTATCAAAGCATTAACCAAGTTGGACCCCCACCCCCGCCAAGTGTATCTTGTACTCAACTCAAGGTCCTTCATTCTGAAGGCTTCACGAGTAAAGGACAAAGGGCCATTTTGGCTTTGCATTCCCTCTCTCTTGTCAGTGTGTTTTAAAACCTTGACTTCAGGTAAGCACGGCGCACTGGTGAATATCTGTATACAACTGCACTTTCAAGTGGCTTAAAGAGAGAACATAATCGGATGTGCCTTTAACCCCGCGGTTGGAAATCTGCAAGGCACAGGGTGCACAAAACATCTTCTCGTATTAAATAGCCCGAGATCCGATCAAACACCACGAGCAATTGCCCCTCCGGAACTGGAGGGGCGGTCAGTGGATCCCGGACTCAGATAACAGTGCCGCCTCAGAAACACAACGGGGGTGCTTTGTGGAACCAAACATTTTAGAGCCTCCGAACCCCACAAACCCTGCAGGCACTACCAACAAAATCAGCACTCACCTCTGAGTCCCTGGCACCGCTGACACCTCCCGATGCCTGGAAATGAGAGCAGATGTGCTGTTAGGAGGTTTTAATTTGTGTTTCTACTTTTATTTTTAGTATATTTTCATTGATTTCAGAGAGGAGAGAGAGATAGAAACATCAATGATGAGAGAGAATCATTGATCAGCTTGACTCCTGCATTCCCTCTACTGAGGATCCGGCCCCAAACCTGGGCATGTGCCCTGACCGGGAATGGAACTGGGACGTCCTGGTGCATGGGACAATGCCCAACCAACTGAGCCACACCCCACAAATAAATTGTGATTATTATTTTCTTAATAATCACATGTATGTACTAACTAGGATCCACATATTAGCATTATAAGAGAATCTTCATCTCCCTTCACAAAATGCCGTAATGCCCGACAACAAAAATATTCAGCATAGATGGATTTTCTTTCCCTGCTCTGAAACAAAATGACATCTTACCATTACATGTTTAAAAGTGAGTCACCGTTTCTCTTGGGACCATGCAAACACAACTTTAGGCGACATATATACATTCTACCAAAAGTTATATATTTTTAAATAGCAAGAAACCAAGAATACAGGCAAAATATAATAGTGCCAGGGCATCAAAACCCCGTTTGTCACTGTTACTACAGCCGTCTGTTTGACCGCCTCAGGAAAGAGCCCACATGGGTTTTGAGTGACGTTGAAGGAAACATGGGAAACACTTAATTCAGATCATCAAGGAGGCATTGGGTTTTATTGCATGAGCTCCGTTACCTGTCCGGTCGCAATCCTGCCGACAAGCCTAATACAGACAGCCAGTTTCTATGACGACGCCATCGTCGGCGACGAGGAATTGGATGATCCGCGCTGCTCACACACGATATGAACCACGAGACGTACTTCTGCCATCTTTGAGACCCCAGCTTCATGCCACGTGGGGCACAGTTACTAATCACTCGGGGAGGATGGGCGAAGAGCCAATGACCCACAGCAGCGGGAGGGTCGAGCACGTGGGCTTTGCCGTGAAAGAGACTTGAGTCAGAGGCCTTTTGACCAATGTGTGGTTTTTGGCAAATCTTCTCAGTGGCTCACTGTCTGTGCAGCGATCTGTCGGGCTAGTCCGTCTACCACACAGGGCGGCCACCGAGGAAGATGAGACAGGCAGCGCATTTCAAGGGCTTTGCCCACCGACGTCAATAAATGCCAGCTGAGATTAAGAGTCATTATCACTGTGTCCTCTAATCATCCTAGGAGAGAGTTACATCTCATCACTGAATCACCTGTCACCACTGTGGGCTGGGATTCAACGCAGAGGTTTGTCTTGGAAAGGGGGCCGGTATGTGAGAAAGGAATAGATTAACCCCATCAGCGAGCTGGTGTGGCTCAGTGGTTGAGCAACGACCTATGAACCAGGAGGTCAGGGTTTGATTCCCAGTCAGGGCACAATCCTGGACTCCATCCCCAGTTGGGGGCAGGCAGGAGGTAGCCGGTCAATGATTCTCTCTCATCATTGATGTTTCTATCTCTCTCCCTTCCTGTCTGAAGTCAATTAAAATGTATTTTAAAAGAACAAAGATTAACCCCATCAATACAGGCATTGTCATGGCCTTTGATTTACATCCAGAAAACAACAATTGTGTGGGGTCAGTAGAATAAGACTTTTCCTCCAGCATCGGGTCTGCGGAGCCAGCACAGCCAAGGGTGAACCTGAGTGGGGGCAGCTGAAAGGCTTAGAAAAGACAGACAAGAGAATGAAAGCTGGGTCTCGGGGGTACGCTGCTTCTCTGAGAGACAGCGACGACCCCCATAAGCCGTGTTTTTATCTTATAGCCAGATTTCCACGAAGCAAAGTAAGGGCATGGTCAAGATGTTTACAACATTCTCGTGGGTTTCAATCCTATTCAACTACATGCACCTGAACTCTATCAAGCCTGCATCACTCAGGCACGGGGGGCCACGTGTTCAGACCGTAGGTTTACGCTTACAACTACAGCTGTTGTCTATAATGGTGCTGGGAGGGCCCTGCCCTCCAAGCTGGGACTTGCACGTGGCCATAAGAGGACTGTGCCCTCTCATCAGTCCGAGGCTTGAACCTGTCCAAACACTGGAGCCGCTCCCCACAGTTGGGAATGAAGTCAACAACATTGTAGTAATGAGGTGGGGTGCCAGGTGGATTCTGGAAATATCAGGGGGAACACTCTGTAAACTATGATTGTCTAACCACTAGGCTGTATGCCTGACACCAGCACAAAATAATATTGCATGTCAGCTGTGATTGAAGAAAATAAAGGAAATAAAATTTTAAAAAGGTCATCCTTTCAAAAGAACATTGAACCAATGCCTCTTTGGGGTGCTGTTGACAAATGGGCCTCCAGGCCAGGGTGAATATTCTTTTACTTTTTCATCCGTATTTGTAAGCGTTCCTGAGATCCATGCCTTGGGCCCATGTTCCTGGCACAATCACAACCCCCAGGTGATCCCTGCCTGAGCTCTGTGTTCACAGCCTGTGACCCCCCTCCCCCACCGACACGTACACAGCTTTCTGATGGTCTTAGGCTCTACAGCAGCGGTTCTCAACCTCTGGGTTCACAGGTGGAGAACCGCTAGCAGGGTCGCCTAAGACCATCGGAAAACACAGATATTTACATTATGATTCATAACTGTAGCAAAGTGACAGTGATGAAGTAGCAACGAAAATAATGTTATGGTTGGGGGTCACCACCACATGAGGAACTGTCTTAAAGGATCGCGGCATCAGGAAGGTTGAGAACCACTGCTCTAGGCCAACGTGCATTTGTGTCCTTACTTCCCCCTTCCCTGTGCGGAAGGTTGTCTGACACTCACTGAGTGGTCTCCTTGTCTGACACTCGCTGAGTGGTCTCCCTGTCTGACACTCACTGAGTGGTCTCCTTGTCTGACACTCACTGACTGAGTGGTCTCCTTGTCTGACGCGATTTGTCCCTAGTGTCCACCCCTCCCCCACCTCATCTCACCTTTACAGCATTCCAGGGGGCAGGCCCGGGTACCAGGTGATGGTGGAGATGAAATCTGCTCGCACCCACACCGTGTGTGAGCAGCTAACGCTACACAAGGGTCCCTGGTGTGTCTAATCGCCAAGAACGAACGTCCAACCTGCAGAGCATAAAATAAATGCCCCCCACCCCCATCGTCCTGCTCAATGAAGAAATTGTATTCAGACAAGGGCCATGAGGATGGAGCAGCAATCTTAATAAAAGGATCCTTAAAAATAGGAAACAGATGCATGCATATAAGGCACGTCTACTGGACCCCCTTAGGTTATAGAATAAATCCATCAGTTCACGCTCAGCTCCATATATTCGCTGGTAAAAATAAATAAATAAATAAATGAGGGGAAAAGGCAAGAAGCATTTTAAATGAGGATTTACCTCCTTCTCCTCTTGTGAATAGACCTCAATAAACATTTATCTCTTTGTCCTTATGTGCAATACTCAATGACGGGGAGAGGAAACCCATTAACCTGGAGCGGAAATGAGGGGCGCCGCGTCTGCCTCCAGGCGCACATTACAGGCAATGATCAGTAAAATTAAATCCGCTCTCTCCCAGAGAAACGGTAATCAGCAGACAGTGCTGTCTTATTGCATGTGGGGCGAGAATGAAAATGATGGCCGTTAACACGCGCCTGAAGATCGTTCCACGGATCACAAAAAAATATGTATATATCCCCTCATGAAGAACGATCTTGTAGCAATTTGGAAAAGGCTATATTTTCAGCGAGGTTGCAAACATTTCACAAAAGTCAAGACTTAAAAATTTTATCTTGAGGTTCCACACATAGGTACTGATACACTTTCCCCACCCCAGCCAGGCAGCGTTCTCCATCGCGACACGTTTCTTTTGCAGGAAAATGCGTGACAGGAAGACGAAAGATGGTGTGGATGCTCTCGTATCGCTGGTTTGAGTTGTCAGAGTGACAACGATCAGACTGTGTTCCTTCTCTGCTCTCAAAATTAGCCACTTTTACGTGTGATGTTACAGTGCCGGAAGCAGTTTATATTTCCAATAAATAATTAAAACGTACCCACAACTTATTCTGCTTCCCAGAAAAGTAATGACCCTGGGAGACCAATAGGACTTATGTATTTTGCCTTGGAGCCGCAGGGGGCGAGGTAAATAGGAGATAAGGCAAAACTAGGTCATGGCCATCGTTAACGAAGCAAACACTGTCATTTTCCCTCACCTTGCAATCCATTCCCCTTTTTTAGGGACAGTGTTCTACAAGTGCACTTGTGGTCTATCCCAATTGCCAACTTCAGTTCCATTGGCCACTGAGTTAACCCCTTGAAACCTCACTTGCACGCTATGACTCTACGCCGACGTTATTTGACAGCTGCGTTGGGTGTGATTGACATACAAGGAACTGCGTGTATTTCAAGTGTGCAGTTCAATGACTGGTGGCATGTCTGCGTGTTCGGGAATCCACCACGATCATGGCAATGAGCATATTCCCCACCCCAACGGCTTCTGTGCCTTTGTCATCGCCTCGCTACTGTCTCCAGGTGATCGCCGGCCAGCTTCTCGCCAATAGAGGTCAGTTCCTTTCAGATGTTTTTTATACGTCGAATCATACAGTACATAGTTTGTGGTCTGGCATAGATCAGCACGATTATTCTGAGATCAGGCCATGCTGTTTCAGGGATCAATAGTTGGTGAGTGCATTCCTTCTCATGGCTGAGGAAGTCCAGTCCCTTGAGTGGATGGACCACAATACGGTTTTCCATTCACCTGGTGGTGGGGGTTTCTGTGGTTTCTCCCCTGAATGTAACCAGAAGCCAATGGTTTGGGAAGTGTGACAGCCCCTTGCCAGCCCTCATCCTCCTGCACTGAGTCCCAGCCTCTGAGCCTGAGCCTCGCCCTGGTGTTTGGAATGTTGTCTCCTGGGCTGCAGGTCCCTGGGCTAGTGCCATTGTTTCCTGTGTGTTGGGAGCTCCCCCAGGTGTATTGCAGGGCCTCTCTGTGAAGAGCCAAGTCCTCCTAGGATGTCACCCAGCATGCCTTGGGGCTGATGTCCTGAGTCTGAATTTCCAGATTAATACTCTTCTGTTGGTGTCACACCATCATCTTATTTCCCCCTACACATGGCCCTAATTCACAGCATCTGGAAATGGCCCGGGCAGAGGTGATGGACGGTGTTCACTGCAGACTCAATGCCTTTCTCGTTCCTCCTCCTCTCTGGATGTTATGCCATCTCCCGATGTTGGATTGCCAAGAGAACAGATCCCCTTACAACCGCTCCATTACGTCAAGTTCGACACAACGTATTGCCTTCCTCTCAAACTTGCTTCTTTGACTAAAATCACTCGGTGTCTTCTGCGAGGGCATCGCTTATTGAGTCTCCCTGGCTCAGCTTTTGTGTTAATTTTGATGTCTCCCTTTTCATGATCTCCTATGACAGTGGTTCTCAACCTTCCTAATGCCGCGACCCTTTAACACAGTTCCTCATGTTGTGGTGACCCCCAACCATAAAATTATTTTCGTTGCTACTTCATAACTGTAATTTTGCTACTGTTATGAATCATAATGTAAATATCTGATATGCAGGATGTCTTAGGCGATCCCTGTGAAAGGGTCATTCGATCCCCAAAGGGGTCGTGACCCACAGGTTGAGAACCACTGTCCTATGATCAGTCAGTCTCTAATCATATTTTCCTCTGAAATACATCTCAGCATAATTCCTTTTTCTTAATGTCTACAGTCCAGGCGTCCTCAAACTACGGCCCACGGGCCACATGCGGCCCGCCGAGGACATTGATCTGGCCCGCCGGGCGCTGCTGCCTGTCCTGCTTAGCGGCCGACTCGTCCCGGGCCCGCAGTGCGCATAGGAATTTGTTCATATTTTTTTTTTAACTATAGTCCGGCCCTCCAACGGTCTGAGGGACAGTGAACTGGCCCCCTGTTTAAAAAGTTTGAGGACCCCTGGTACACCTCCTGCTCTTCTATGGAATAACAGAACCTCATGACACCTTATTGATCCCCATCTTTCATGCTATTTTCAGTACGCTGTCAAACCAAACCCCGCCCCCCAAAGTGACTTTGTCTTGCAGTCTTTGACCCACAATGCTTCAGTGGTCTCAGCTGCTTTCTGTATCTAAAAGCCCACTCCTGCATTTGCCTCCGTCACCTGGGCACCGCCCTCCCTGGAAAATCTGTGTCTCCCTCTTCCCCAGGGAAAACCTCCCTTCTCTGCCCAGCAGTCTGGCCTCTGAACATCCTTATTGTCTTTGTTCCCATAATCCAGCCGTGGGCAAACTATGGCCCCAGGGCCGGATCCGGCTGTTCTATCCGGTTCTCTTGCTCTCCCCTCCGCTCCTTTACTTTTGAATTTATATTAGTTCACACAAACACTCCATCCATGCTTTTGTTTCGCCCTCCGGTCCAGTTTAAGAACCCATTGTGGCCCTCGAGTCAAAAAGTTTGCCCACCCCTGCCATAATCTCTCCTGCCCAAAAGGGGAAGAGAAGCGGCCAGAATCCCGGCACTGACCACTGAGCTGTGTCCCTTCAGGTGAGCCTTCATGGTTTTTCATCCACAAGCCAGGTTCTGGAGATTAAAAAGATGATCTGTGAACACCCTGGCGTATATAAGTGATGCATAAATGCTAGCTATTACGATGGGACAGTCCCAACTTTGTTTCACAGGCTAGCTCCAATAGCAAAAAGCAAAGGGACCTAACCCTCAGGGCCGTTTGGGGCAAGGTTGAAGATGATTGACTGCTGAGAGCAATTAAAGATCTGGCTCTACAACTCTCTAGCCATGTGACCAGGAGAAATTATCCGGCTACTTGTGACTTAGTTTCCTTATTCGTACGTGGGGTTGGTAACCCTGTTCACTTCATCGAGTTTTCCTTTTGCCGTCGGCGTTGCTGTTCCCTAACCCCATTTATTGAGCAGACGGTCCTTTCTCCGTTGTATAGTCCTGGCTCCTTCGATATACATTCATTGACTATGCACGTGTGGATTTACCTCTGGTCTCTATTCTGTTCCAATGTTCTGCCTGTCTCTTTTTACACAACACCATCCTGTTTGGATTATCGTAGTCTTGTAGTATAGTTTGAAATCAGGAAGGGTGATACCGCCAACTTTGTTCTTCCTCCTCAAGATTGCTTTTAGTTATCTGGGATGTTTTGTGGTTTCATACACATCTTAGGGTTATTTGTTCGATCTTTGTGCAAAAAAAAATAATAATAATAATAATAATTCCATTGGAGTTTTTTGATAGGAATACCCCCTAATCTGCCGATTGCTTTGGGTGGTATGGACCTAGTACACATAGAATATTTATTCTTTCGGTCCGTGAGCATAGACTATCTTCCCATTCTCCTGTGTCTTTTTCAATTTCTCTCATCCATGGCTTATAGTTTTCAGTTACCTCGCTGGTTAAATTTATTCCTGGCACTTTATCCTCACAGAGTTCTTCTGAAAGAAAACTGAAATCATTCCTGGGAGGAACGACATACTGACTCATTGCTCACTCCACATTGTATTTATCAGGGGACCCACGCAATAGTAATTCCTGGGCCCGTGTTTCTGTGGGATCTATTTATCACTAGACTACCTCTACCTTGAGTTGCATTGATTTTTCTCTCTGCCCTGCAACAGTGAAAGTTCTAGGGAAACAGGATTTCCACTCACCGTGGATCCAGCCTTGCGTGGGCAGGTCCGAACCTCAGTCACACCTGGTCCCTGCGTGGAACCCTGTTGGTGATTCAGAGGGAGCGCCTGGCAAACATCCATCTTTATACAAAGGTGTCTTAGGGCTGTCATAGTTTTCTCTCGTTTCTAACAGTTTCTACAACAGGCTCAGCCAGCGGTGGCCCGTGCCCAAACCCGGCCCCCTGGCCTTCTGAGTAAAACACAGTTGAAAGGAAAGGCGGCCCTGCCCACTCCCTTTTGGACCGTCCACAGTTTGGGCTGCTCTGCCGAGGCCGAGGGAAACGGTTGTGACAAAAACCATGTTGCTGGCAAAGCCCGTCATGCCCACGATCTGACCCTCTCCCGGAAGCACTTGCTAAGCCCCGCTCTGAAATATTAACGTCTCCCCCAGTGAAGGAGGGATGTTCTTCTCACAAAAACTGCCGCGGCTCCAGGTTCTCATCGCTCGGATATCTGTCCCGACTGTGGAGGTGCACACGCTAATATGCTGTGTTTAGCTCGCATTTATACTTGCTCCAAACCAGCCAATTAATTTTTTTTTCCAAAAAAATGCAGTCTAGTTTAGAGATTTTTTTTTTTCAATCAAGGAACACATTGGTCTGGCACCCCGCGGTAAAATCAATGGTTGAGTGAGAATGCTTTACTGTTCACTGCCATGCGCTGAAACAGCCCTGGAATGAGCCACCCCGCTACCAGCACTTACGCTGAATTCTTGTTAATGGTGCATGAAGTCAAATGGATAGTCCAGCAAAGCAGAGATACTCGGCTGGTACTCATGTCCCTCCAAGACATTCTAGCCACGTCTCTCAATTTCCCCAACTCAATGCTTACCCCCCACCACCCCGATTCCTCCCCGGCCTCAGGGAGCTTTGTCATTCTCCTAGATTCCCTGAAGTCCTCTCTCTGCCTGAAATTCCCTCCTGCCTGACACCATTTTATCCCTAACACATGCTATTAAGAAACCCCCCACTCGAGTGTCATTCATTTCATGATATTTTTCTGCCATCTGATTTTCATGCTCCTCATTTCTGGTTTGTGTTGGAGAAACGAGTGTGCCTGTCCCCCTTCGGTGATCACCTTGTAAATTCCTTGAGGGCAAAACTCATATATTTTAGGCATAGGTGGATTCAAACAACGGGCGCCTAATTCTGCAGCTCATGCGTATAATCCCCCCAATCACCCTGTTTCCAGGGAAGAAATAAAGAGAGCTTAAGACTCTCCGAAACTAAGAGCCATAAAGCATCGCTAAGAAATAAACATGTTGATGTGGAAAACAGAATTGGGAGGAAATCACCACGTCGCTTCCAAATGAGCACAAATCTCCCTAAAACTCGGCAGACACGGTGAAGTGAATGGAGACATCTGCTCGTGCCCAGCCAGACCCATCTTTCTCTCTTTGATGTTGCTCTCTTTCCATCCCTCTCCCTTCCTGGATCTCTAAAATCAATTAAAATATAGCTTAGAAATAAATAAATAGTATTTAACAAGTGCTCATTTGTCAAATAAGGACAGTTGATTGTTATAGGAAAGTTGCTAATTTTTTTTTTCCCCTTTCAATACTGGGTCACAAGCCATCTTTTTATTTACAACAATGATGACCTGTTTACTGTCATTTTCCCAGGGCCCGGGGCTAGGATGAGTCACAAGGTTCCCTGGGCTCTGGGCTCTCATCACCAGCACCTATGCGTAAGTCGTAGGGCCCACGGCTAAAGCTGAGCAGCTCAGTAAGCAATAACACAGATGCTTTCCTTCAAAACGAAATATCCAATTATCTTACAGACCAGGAGACTCATGGGGGGAAAAAAAAGGAGAAAAAATTCGAGCAGGTAGTAATGTATTCCAAATAATTAAAAATACATAATATCAAGGAGAAAAAAAATCCAAAGTATTTAGCTTGAAATAAGCCCAATTGGTAAGTTATCCTATAACGGGACAATCAATGGGTCCGTGCTGTCTGTCACTACTCAAGCCAATTCAGCAGAGACAGGGTTGAAACCTATATGAGTGTTTATTCCAATTCTGCCAGCAGTATGGGAGGGCAGCAGGTCATCCACAAAAATCTTCTCTCTACCCCACCATAAGACAGCCGCTTATATTGGGTAGAAGGACAGAGATGACATGAGGAAGTAGGCAAAGGGTAGGCCAAATGGGCAGTTAATGGGTAATGGGGGCTGGGGATCTTCAAAGGGCTTAGTGATATGCAAGGGCTGGGGGTCTTCTAAGGGCTGGCAGCTCTGGTTTCTGGCTCTGGCTCTTTGTCGGAGAAATCTTCCCCATTTGCTGCTCATGAGAATGGCTCTTGGTTGGAGAATCAATGATTCAGTACGTTTTTGCTTCTTAGAAGCCAAGAAGAGCCAGATGAGTCGCTGGCATGGATCGGCATCCATTTCGGCACCTCCCAGGGGCAGCCAGGGTGTCCGCCGGCTCCTTGACGTGGTGTGATGGAAACCAAAGGCCCGTGCAAGCTTCACTGTGGTCCTGCCACACACACACTTCCAGCAACTCGAACATCTTCAATCATTTAAGAGGTTTTCCTGGTCGTTTCCGGGGGAGACGGCATAGATCTGAGAGGGAGCTCTGCTTCTTCCTGACATACAGCCTCAGCGTGAAAGTGCAATTCACAGCTAACACAGAAATCTCCTCTAAAACCCCCAAATCCCTCTGCTCGCAGAACAAACTTCTGGTCTCTAATGTGATCAACTAGATGGATTTTTCCCACCAGAAAAATTATGTCCCGTGAAGACAAACAGTCCTGGGCTGAAGGCCACATAGATCTCTGATTTGAAACCAATTGCCGTTCCGTGTGTGTTTTTCAGACAGTCTCCAGTGGATCTGGTCTGTTTCAACTCCTCACCTGCCCGCTGACGGAGCTGATAAACTAGAACGTCTCAAGGCGCAGTGGCTTCATGGGATCAGGGGATTATTTACTGCAACGTTGGGCCAGAAAGCAGGCAGCAGATCATCTTATATGGGGTAAGTTCAGGGAAACGAGGAAGGGTCACCTCCCAGCCACGGTGCAGGAGCCTCCAGGATGGAGACAATGTGGGGTGTGGATTGTTTTTACCTCCTGAGTCTCAGGGGGCCTGAAAACAGGAAATGTGCCGGTGTCCAGGATCGGCCCTGTCTAGTGAGGTCACATGAGGTCAGGCACATAGTCCAGTGAACTTGGTGATCGGGCCAGCAGCCTTGGACTTGATAAGACTTTCTACTTGATTTAGCCATGATGCCCCTGAGGCCGATAGAGGCAGTTTTCACGACAGTCTCATGTCCGGGTGTTACTGTGTACCAGGTAGAAAGCGGACAAACAGGTGGTTTCATCGGACAGTAGAGATCAGTCCACCTTTTTTGAAATCCTAACCTGAGATGTGTTTTATTGATTGGACAGAAAGAGGGGTGGGGGGGGGGAGAGAGAGAGAGAGAATGAGAGAGAAGAACGCTGATCAGTTGCCTCCCGTATATGCCCCAACTGGGGATTGAACCCACAACCTTTTGGTGTATAGAATGACACTCCAACCAACTGAGCCATCTGGCCAGGGCCCCAACATCTTATTTATAGTTTCCTATATGTTCTGAATGAAAGGCCCTCACTAGTACTTCTTGGCATTTTGGGAGATTCCAATAGAGATTACATGTGTCTCAATACTTTTCTGTGAGTGGTACCAATCTTTTGACCATAAAAATTTTTAAGCCTGGCTGGCGTGGCTCAGTGGTTGAGCATCAACCTATGAACTGGGAGGTCACTGGTTCAATTCCCAGTCGGAGCACATGCCCGGGTTGCGGGCTCGATCCCCAGTGTGGGGTGTGCAGGAGGCAGCCCATCAATGATTCTCTCTCATCATTGATGTTTCTCTCTCTTTCTCCCTGTCCCTTGCTCTCTGAAATCAATAAAATATATATTTAAAAAAATTTTTTTTGACTATCCAGCAAAATTGCCCCCTTTATTCTTGTTGTACATTCAAAACTTTGGTAAATATCCATTTATATCACACTGATTGATCTAATTTATTTCCTGTTGAACTATCAGCCCATAAAGCCAGTCCTCATGTCTGTTTTGCTCAGCATTGGATCCTGGTAGGTGGCATGTCACAGAGTAGAACTCAATCAGCAGTCAGCAGTGAAGGGATGAATGAATGAATGAATGAATGAATGAATGAATGAATAGGGATGACCTTAACATGTGCAATATTAATACCAGTCAGGAATAATGCTCTAGGTTCTACTTTGTCACAGAATTCCTTTTCGTGCAAATCTTTGAGAAACCTTTTCATTTCTGCTTATAAAAGCCCAAGAATATTGCCCAAATTCAGAAATAAAAAGCGCCATTCAAAGCAACAAGGACAACTTGCATTTGCACTGCTTAAATGATCACCTAAGTCAGTGGTCGGCAAACTCATTAGTAACAGAGCCCAATATCAACAGCACAACGATTGAAATTTCTTTGGAGAGCCACATTTTTTAAACTTAAACTTCTTCTAACGCCACTTCTTCAAAATAGACTCGCCCAGGCCGTGGTATTTTGTGGAAGAGCCACACTCAAGGGGCCAAAGAGCCGCATGTGGCTCGCGAGCCGCAGTTTGCCGACCACTGACCTAAGTGATATTTATTTGCAACAAGCACAAAGACAGCACAATAACACCCTTTAAGAGAGAGGTCAGTGTTTTGATGTTATGTACATATAAAAGGATCAGGGAAACATGTGAAGCCTTTATCTTTTATGCAATAACACAGGCTCGTTTTCTGAGAGACCATTTCCCCTTGTTTGTTTAATGACGGTTCCAAACAGATGATTTTTGAAAACCGTTCTAATCGACTTTGACTATTTTCCAGACTCAGAGTACACACAGCAGATACATCACTGGGGGGGCAAGCACACCTGCGGAGCACGGAGCACCCTCCCCAGACTGCCAGCATTGGGTTTATCTCCGCCAATATTGTCAGGAAGCTGAAGTTTTCATCCACGCGTGCATCTGCACCCACACTCAGCCAGGGGGCGAAATGACATTTACGGGTCTTGCCAATCAATGGCTGGCATATGCACCTCAGTAAATAAAAATGACCTCTGAGATTTTTTTAAAGGGCAAAAGCATCCTGGAAATCTTTACGAGCTTAAAACAATAACTACGGAATTGATTTACGGCCCGAGGACTGCAGCTGACAAGGCCCAGGGCAGCCTTGATTGGCATGTCGAATTTTATGTATTGCAAAATGACAGTCACAAGTCGGTTGGCGCCCATATTGGATGTGTTTGGGGTTTTTTTTTAGATGCACTAGGACATACATTATCTCACCTGAACAGTGCTACCATGCTACCATGATAACCATTTTCTTCGCCGGGACAGTGGGACACAGCAAACGAGAGAATGTCAATGAGTTGTTGAGCGTCACACAGCAAGTACACTCAGGTCCGCGGGGGGGGGGGGGGGGGGGTCAGGTGCTCGGATGCGAAACTCACGTTCTTCCCAGGACCTGGAGCAGCCCAGGCAGGTGAGGCTCCCCGTGGGGCTGGTGTCCGGTTTCCCAGTTTCCGTTTCCGGGGCAAGTTCACCACCACCGGCTCTCTCACACCTCCTACTCAGGTACAATGCCTTCAGCCTCCCAGCAGAGCTTGACTGTGAAACATTCCGAGTAAAGGAATGTGATGCACCTGGAGAGCATTATGCTAAGTGAAATAAGCCAGGCAGAGAAAGATAAATATCACATGATCTCACTCATGTGTGGAATATAATGAACAACATAAACTGATGAACGAAAACAGATCCAGAGACAGAGAAGCATCAATCAGACCGTCAAACCTCAGAGGGAAGGTAGGGGAGGGTGGGGGTCAGGGGGAGAGATCAACCAAGGGACTTGTATGCATGCATATAAGATTAACCAATGGACACAGACCGTAGGGGAGTGAGGGATGAGTGTGTGTGTGGGGTGGGGGATGGGGGGGTAATGGGGGAATAAGGATACATATGTAACACCTTAATCAATAAAGAAATTAAAAAAAAAAAAAGGAATGTGCCCATGGTCTTCCTCCTTCTCTCTTCAAACCAGCAGAAGGAACTGAGAGGCCCCAGTTTTGAAAACTAATTTTATTTGTAACTCTAAGACAGATCTGAAGGCAAATGTTGGATAGATGCAAAGAAAGAAAGGACAAGAGGATGGGAGGGATGAAGGGAGGGAGGGAGGTGGGAGGGAGGGAAGGAAAAAGGGGAGAGAGAAACGGAGGAAGGAATAAAGAGCAAAAGGAAAGATTTCAAGACAGACACAATGACTTAACATTTCTAAAAAGGCTGCTACTCTTGCCTCTGCTTATGTATTAGTGACGGGTCCATATTACAGATAGCCTCACGTTGTGTTTTCGTTTAATAAACTCAGCCGGACCCTGAGGCCGCCGCTGTATGCAGCGATGTGTTGGCGGGGGTGGTATTTTTGTTGTGGAAAAGAAATCTGGAATAATTGGAATGTTTTTGAGAAAGAAATGGTTGAGCAAATTGCAGCATATATTTTTCATGGAATCTAAACCAATTTGCTTCTCAGGAGTAAGATTCATGTGTCCCGACCTGGGAAATTGACTGCACTAAAGTGATACGTTAGAATATAAAAGCAAGTTGCAGAGTAATAATTCCAGGACTTTCACGGGGATGTGTAAAAAATCTGCGCCGAGAGAAACAGGCGTTTGTGTTACTAGCAGCAGAGAGAAAAGCTGGCCGCGGGTACGCCCATCTGTTCACACCCGTTATTTCAAGAGGTTTAGGCATGGAGCAAAGGAGGGAAGTATATCCTGTTATTCCCTTTATAGACCTCCCTATTGTTTGAGTTGTTTGAAAGCTATATCATTTTAAATTTTTAAAAAATGTATTTTTTTTGCCCAGCGGGCGTGGCTCAGTGGTTGAGCATCGACCTATGAACCAGGAGGTCACTGGTTTGATTCCTGGTCAGGACACATGCCTGGGTTGTGGGCTTGATCCCTAGTAGGGGGCGTGCAGGAGGCAGCTGATCAGTGATTCTCTCTCATTATTGATGTTTCTATCTCTCTCTCCCTCTCCCTCCCTCTCTGAAACCAATAAAAATATATTTTAAAAAATTTTCCAGCCAAAACCGGTTTGGCTCAGTGGATAGAGCGTCGGCCTGCGGACTGAAGGGTCCGGGTTCGATTCCGGTCAAGGGCATGTACCTTGGTTGCGGGCACATCCCCAGTGGGAGATGTGCAGGAGGCAGCTGATCGATGTTTCTCTCTCATCGATGTTTCTAGCTCTCTATCCCTCTCCCTTCCTCTCTGTAAAAAATATCAATAAAATATATTTAAAAAAAAAAAAATTTCCAGACTGCATTTGTAAGTGTTGGCTGATATCAAAGCTGACCGTCCTGGTTTCTCCGAGTGCGTTCACTCCACGGTAACGTAAGTGCAAGGGGCTCAGCTCACGTCTAAAAAAATGTCCTGGGAAAGCCCCCGGTCCCGAGGTGAGGACTCGCATGCAAGACTCCGAAGGTGCCCTGGGTCCTTCGTCTCTTACAGTGAAACAACCTGGATGCTGGCAGGAGGCAAACATGCTCTCTCAGGGTTCCCCCCACTGTCGCTGGCAGAGGACAGAATTTAAAGCCAGACTTCACCCAATGCCCCTGCTGTACTCTGTGTCCGCCGAGAAGCTCTGGGACAAGAAGTGATGATCTCACGTGTATGTCTTATTCGGCAGAGAAACGTCTGTGGTTGGGCATCACCCCGTCTCCAAGGCTTGGACAAACATACGCATGTGTATATGGATGTGGTCTCACAATTTCCTTTTGAACATTTTAATTATATATATATATATATATATATATATATATATATATATATATATATATTACCTTTAATGTAACTAAAGGTCACAAAAACCTCAAAGCACCAGGAAGGAGGCCAGACAATTCTAACATTGTTCTTGTGAGGTATCTAGAGTATCATTTTGTTAAGTGTATTTTTTTTTTTACCTTAAAGTTAGCTAGAGGTCGGCAATAACTCAAAACACCAGGAAGGGGCTCAGGAGCGAGTGTAACACTCTGAGGTCGTCTATCCTTTAAACTAAGAAGAGTTTCATTTTAGAGCCACTGAGCACATAGGAAAAGAGCCATATTTGGGCATATTCCACCGCCACTCCCTGAATGCTCGCTTCATCCCTTATCATTCGCATTCTCATACCGCAGTGTTATTTATGAGAGAGACGCACAGACACAGGGACAGAAAGGCAGACAGTGCTGGGGAGGAGGTGGGGAGCACGAAGAGAAGAGGAAGGGAGAGGGACTTGAGAGAGTCGAGCTTCGGTGCTACTGGCGGGTAGAGGCAGGGATGTTCAGGCAGCCAGTGAGCAGCGAAGCCCTGGGATGAGCTACTGTAGTTAAATGTTCACAGCGTCTGCTTCTCTGGGTTGTCAATCACAACAGACAAGAGCTGCTTAAAGAAAAAATAAAAAATCTCACCCTTGTTTGGCTCAATGGATAGAGCCGTGGTCGGCAAACTCATTAGTCAACAGAGCCAAATATCACAGTACAACGATTGAAATTTCCTTTGAGAGCCACATTTTTAAACTTAAACTTCTTCTAACGCCACTTCTTCAAAATAGACTTGCCCAGCCCTAACCGGTTTGGCTCAGTGGATAGAGCGTCGGCCTGCGGACTCAAGCGTCCCAGGTTCGATTCCGGTCAAGTGCATGTACCTTGGTTGCGGGCACATCCCCAGTAGGGGATGTGCAGGAGGCAGCTGATTGATGTTTCTCTCTCATCAATGTTTCTAACTCTCTATCCCTCTCCTTTCCTCTCTGTAAAAAATCAATAAAATATATTTTAAAAAAACAAAAAAACAAAATAGCCTTGCCCAGGCCGTGGTATTTTGTGGAAGAGCCACACTCAAGGGGCCTAAGAGCCGCATGTGGCTCGTGAGCCGCAGTTTGCCGACCACTGGGATAGAGCATCAGACTGTAGACTGAAGGGTCCCAGGTTCGATTCCTGGTCAGGGCACATGCCCGGGTTGGAGACTCGGTCCCCAGTAGGGGGCGTGCAGGAGGCAGCCAATCAATGATTCTCTCTCATCATGGATGTTTTTCTCTCTGTGTCCCTCTCCCTTCCTCTCTGAAATCAATAAAGATATATTGAAAGAAAAAAAAATCCCAATGGTGTTTCCATTCATTGAAACAACGTTCTAGTCGTGCGTGGACAGACGGGAAGAAATAGTCAGCTTACTAAAGACAAAAAGTACATTAAAATATAGGCAGTGGAATCTCATTTTTGTTTCAGTCTGTGTTTTGAAGGATAGGAATAAAAATACCAATAGTTGTTTCTAGGTGATGCGACTGTAACGCTCTTGCTCATGGTTCATCAGCATTTCTGATAACGTGAGTTACTTATTAAAACAACATAAGAGTATAACGTGGTTGCTTAGGAAATAAGAAAACGAAGTCTCCATCGGTGACTGTCTGTGCAGCCCCCGCAGCGCCCGGGCCGAGGTGGGTGGGCCCGGCAGGGACAAGTGGGCAGGGAAGGAGATGCCAGGCCCGTAAGAAGATATAAGATAAAGATCGTGCTTGATAGTAAATCATAGTTTTAAAAATATCTGATTGATGAGATCTGGTTAAATATATCTTTTTCTTTATTATAGCATCATTTCCTTCTCAGAACATTAGGTTATATGGACATTTTAGAGAGATGATAGATGAGTGTGAATGAAATAATCCATTTCCAACTTGAAAAGGCCTGGGGACATTTTGAAAGACAATCACAGCTTCCAACGGGACGAACGTGAAATCACTTGGTGAAATCTAATCCAAAGGCAACACAGGTAGTCGGTGAGGGGCCAGGGTACCGGCTGGCGCGCCGACATCTTTGAACTTGAATGACGCAGCTTTCCAGTGTAAGGTACAGAGCAAATAGGACCAGCATTTCCTTTTCTGCTAATATTGTCCCATAAAGACAGGCATGGTTATTTATAGCCCATCATTAACCTTTGCCTCTATAAGAAAGAAAAACATATGATGGGACAGTGACCGTTCCTATACCGTCCCGGTCACCTCCCCGCTGGACAGGCAGGAGACCTGGGACTGGTGACATTTCACAAATAAGGAAAAATAAACGTGTGGCTGCCACCCTCCCCCTTTACCCCCTTCACAAAATAAATGAAAGTCCCAACATGCGGGTTTAAATATAGACTAAAAAGAAGATGGATGATTTGATGGGTACAGGAGAAGAAGCAAATGATAAACAGCCCTTTAATGACATTTTTTTATATTAACTTCAATATCTAACTCAAAAGGCATAATAACCTAAACTTGAATTTCATGTACCCATTGACTTTTTTAATTGGGAGAAGTCAGTTCAAGTTTATAAGACACAGGAGTTGGGCGTTTATTGTGTCTCTATACCCAGATCCAAGAAGAAAAAAAGAAAGTGTACTAGAAATTTCTTGGCAGTACTTCTAAAATGCTCTGAAGGTAATAACGAAAAGCTAATTATTTGGGCTCTGTAATTCCTAGAACATTATAAGAAAGAAATCATAGTGATCATAAATACGTTGTATTCCTTCATCCCCAAAAGCCTGTTTCTTAGATGAGGGACGTTCTGGTCTGGGAGACTAAAGGTGGCTACCAGCCACTCAAGCCACCTGGGAAGGAAGGGAAGGAGCATAGCATGATGGGAAAATCCTCCCCTGTCCCTTCCAAGCCACCGGCTCTGCCTTTCCATCCTTCAAGCTTCCCTCGAGCGTCACCTGCATTAGGGCAACCTGGCCTCCACTCTCCTGCCCTGCTCAGACCTACAGCCATCGTCACAGCAGGTGAGATCAGTATTCGTTTTTCCCACGCATCACTCAAGAGCCAGGAGTTCATCTTATTGTGTGTTTACCATCATTGTACTCGTTTTTTAAATCTCTGCCAGATATAAAATGTCTCAAAGACTGTGTTCAGCCCATTAATGATTAATTCATGAGGAAACAAGTATGTGGTTAAAGCTGGTTCCAAGAACACTTGGAAAAAAAAAAATGGGTATTTACACACCATTTCGTGAAAGAACCTTAAGATAAAAATGCTGGGTTAAATACAGACCTGATTAATGCCCCAGAGAGCACAAACCCACCGTCTGTGTTCCCCACAGGTCAGCTCTGGGTCTCTAACCCACACACATATGTTCACGTTAATATGTCAGCTCAGTCAGGGGGGTGGCTGTATTTAACAATAGCCTGAGCCAAACAGAATGCGTGACTTAATACCTGGGCGAGCACGGACTCATACACGTGTAAACACTGAAAAACATGCCATCACATTTTGCCTTATTTCTAAATCTGAGATTTTCTTTTCTTATTATCCAAGAATCCAAGGAGTTGTACCCAAATAAAATGATTTGTCACAAGGATGAATGAACAAAGGCGTCAACAAAATGTAGCAGAGCCCAGCCGGTGTGACTCCGTGGTTGAGCATCGACCTAGGAACCAGGAGGTCACGGCTCGATTCCCGGTCAGGGCACATGCCAGGTTGCGGGCTCGATCCTCCGTGTGGGGCGGGCAGGAGGCAGCGATCCACGATTCTCCCTTATCATGGATGTTTCTATCTCTCTCCCTCTCCCTTCCTCTCTGGAATCAATAAAAATATCTTTTTTAAAAAACAGCACAAAGTGCAGCAGATAGTCCGTCTGAAGGTCAGTTTCCTGGGACGTAATACAAAATCCCACTCTCACCTGACGGGGCAGGAAAGGACTATCCGTGGGTGCTGGGTGCCAGGGCTCCCGCACACGCCCCCCGCTTGCCCCGCCTTCTCTTTCTCAGCCTTTGCCCAGCGTTTTCCCAGCATGCCCGTTGCTTCTCTATGAACGCCCCCTAATTCGTGGCATCTTTTCTCACTCACAGGTGAGTCCACAGGGCCCAGGCCTTTCCCCGGGTGCAGAAACTCCTCCAGTGTGACATGCAGGAAGCAGGGGCAGCTGGGTGGGCGCTGGGCCGGCGCTGGGCACCGCAGCTGTCCATGATTAGCTCATCGGTACAGCACCCTGGCACCTCACTCTCTCCTCCCATCACCCACCAAGGCAACCAGACCTCCCCCGCCAGTCCTCCACCTGCCACTTTCTCATGTGCCCCCGGGGTTTCAGCCAGCCAGGCCCTGCGTTCCTCCATCTATCAGGCTCCCAGCTGCGGACCAAAGGCAGCCAGGGGCACGTCTCAATCAGGCCATGAGGAGGAGGGGGTGATTTCTCTCCTGTTCTCTCAGCCTCTTGTTTGTTTCCCATTAGCGTCTCTGAGAGCCTGCTCAGAGCATCCTGGGCCTGGCTGTGGTTGGGGGGTGGGGGTGACAATGAGCCCCTCATTAACATCTGCAACAGGCCCAGGCAGCCCCTTCTATTGGCATTAAATCAGTGGCTGGGAGGGTGGGGGGGCCAGGAAGTGGATGTTACCTTGGGATAAAATATTACTACCCACCCCCAGGTCTTCACCACCCTGTTTCTCCTGCCCACGGGCTATGCGTGTAAGTCTGTCCGTTCCTTGAGGCTGGGAGGAGGGCCTTGCCCAGCCTTGGGCAAACTACGGCCCGCGGGCCGGATCCGGCTGTTCTATCTGGTTCTCTTGCTCTCCCCTCCGCTCCTTTACTTTGAATTTATATTAGTTCACACAAACACTCCATCCATGCTTTTGTTCCGGCCCTCCGGTCCAGTTTAAGAACCCATTGTGGCCCTCAAGTCAAAAAGTTTGCCCACCCCTGGGCCCTTGCCTCTTGGCAAGAATCACGCTTTACTTAGGAGTTCCCAGGACACCAGAAAGGTGGGAAAAGAGGGAAGGGTCTCCTGACACTGTAACAGGACAACGGCCACCTAAAGTCACCTTTGTCCTCCCAGCCTTCTCTGTCTGAGTCACCTGCCTGTTTAAGGGAAGATGGATGTTGCAGGCTCAACACAGAACGTAGCAAAAGAAGAAAGAAAGAAAGCTGTCCACCTCCTTCCGCTGAAGGACTTATGCCTACGACAGTGCAGACCGGGACGCGTGCGTGGGTGCCTGCTCGCTCGCCTGTGGTTTGCTTTGTGTGGTCCGCTGTCCGGCGGGTCCAGGTGTGCGGGCCAGAGGCTAGCCTAGAGCTGCGATTAACAAGGGCGTGGGAACAAATCGCAAAGCCTTCCGCCAAATGCCTGTTTGGCTGGAAAAGGGAGGCACGTGCCTGGCCATGGCGGGCAGGCTGAAAATCCACTCACAGTCACCTCCTTGCCTTAACCTCTACAGAAGCAGGGCCGCCACCCCCAGGCGTGTCTATGTCTGTACCTGAGGGCAGGGCGGCGGGGGGGGGGGGGGAGGGGGGCGGGGGCTCGGGAATGACCTGGCTCACCTGACGGACTTCGGGGGGCACCTGTGACCCCCCTGAGCCCCGCCCCACCTCATCGTACCGCCAACTGCTTTAAAATGTCTCCGGAGGTAATGAATCATTCATTTAAAAATGAATCTCTGTGACAAAAGCTGGTGTGTACTAGGGCTATCTGAGAAACCCGTGAAGTTATGAATGTCAAAAACCTCAAAGCTGCTCATTTTAAAAATAAAAATCATTAATTTTTCATCAGAGGAAGATTTCCTCCCCGCGGCTCCTGAACGTTCCATGGCCAAGGTGCTATCGTGGAAGGTGCTCTCCCAGGGCCACAGCATCCTGGCCGCCGCCGTTCCATCCTCCTTCCTCAGACACAGCCCAGCGCCTGTGGGTGTGGGTTTTACAGCCTGGAGCCCAGCCCCGGGCATCCAGCCCGGCTTTTGTCAAAGACAGCCGCCCCGTCATTTAAATGTTTTATTTTAATTTACCTTTTTTTTTTTTTTTTTTTGGAACTGTGTTCAGAACACCTCCTCAGATTCCAAAGAGCATTTCAGGAAGGGCACTTTGAGACGGGATTTCTCTTTAAAGGGTCCAGTAGGCTGTGGGGTTTTTTTTGTGTGTGTTTTTTTAAATTTTTTTTAAATATATATTTTATTGATATTTTACAGAGAGGAAGGGAGAGGGATAGAGAGCCAGAAACATCGATGAGAGAGAAACATCAATCAGCCGCCTCCTGCACACCTCCCACTGGGGATGTGCCCACAACCAAGGCACATGCCCCTGACCAGAATCGAACCAGGGACCCTTGAGTCCGCAGGCCGACGCTCTATCCACTGAGCCAAACCGGTTTCAGCGGGCTGCGGGGTTTTTATAAGATTCCTCTGGGAGACCACAGCCCTGGATTTTCTGGGGTTTTCTGTTCCAGGTGATAACATGCCAACCTGGCTTAACATTTGCAGAAGAATGCCGTCGCATTATTAAGAACGCAGACATTTCTCTGACGTCTATTAAAGGTGATTTCGGGCCCGGCTGGCGTGGCTGGGCGGTTGAGTGTCAACCTATGAACCAAGAGGTCACGGTTCGATTCCTGGTCAGGGCACATGCCCGGGCTGGAGGCTTGGTCCCCGGTAGGGGGCGTGCAGGAGGCAGCCGATCCATGATTCTTTCTCATCATTGATCTTTCTATCTCTCTCTCCCTCTCCCTTCCTCTCTGAACTCAATAAAAGTATATTTTAGAAAAGAATATTGGAAGGATTACTAAGATAAATCAGGTTGAGAGCTGCAGTCACGCATATTGGAGGGTGCTCTGATAAGGGTGGAGTGCCTTTAGGCTCAATATCACGAGATTTGATGCCGAGGGCTCTGGGAGTGAGTACAAAGGAGTCTGGGGAAGGGGCTTGGGGGGGTGGAAACTAACCACAATGCAGACCAAACACGCCCAGGAATTCTCACGGAACACCCCGCGCTTCCCCCCGACTCCTGAGACGCTAGGAAGCCAGGAGCCACTGCTAAAGGCACGCTGGCCAGACGGCAGCCACCCCGCTTCTGTTCCAGGGACGCAACAGCCTAATTAGGGAGCCTTGGCAATGACCATCGCCCTTTGGTGGTTTCACCCACACGAAGGAAGCTGTTTTCTCCTTGCTGATGAATTGTGCAGCTCACAGGTCAATAATGGGCTCATGCATCACCACCCCCTCCCGGGCCTCCCCGAGCCTCGGGGCACCCCTGCTAATGTGAGCTGTCAGCCCCGACCTAACAGATTTAGCACTTACTTGTAATATATTAATAGCTTCATTTTTCCATGTTGCTTGCTTCCAAATAGCAAAAAAAAAAAAAAAAAAAAAAAAAAATAGAAAAAAGAAAAAGAAATGGATTGCCAGCTTACCGAGTCGAGAACGGAAGCAGATTGTTGAGCGTGAATTACGGTCGCGAAAATAGCATCGAGATGGCAGATTTGAATGTGATGAATAAGAGAGAAGTTGGGAAGGAAGCGGGGGCCGGCAGGGTGGTCTTCTCGTTAGAAACGGGAGAGATGGGTCCCTCCGATAGGTTTTAAGCTTCAGCCAGAGTAGCCAAGCAAGTCACGATGAGATGCCACCCCCCTCAAAGCTCACCAAGATGTATTTTGCTTTTGTTCCAACGCGTGATGGTTTCCACGGGCTTTTAAAATGCGTGGCGAATGAATGGGTCCTCCTTCGATCTACATGAAGTGGGCGAGTAGAACATGTCCGATACGGAGCCACACACCCAGCTCCTATCCAGCCTCCAGGGCCCCACCAGTAACGTCTCAGGGACGGCCAAGTTCTTGGACCTGCTGAGTCACCAGGTCGTCCACAGCCCGCCTCACACGGTGTCTGGGAGAGCCAACCCCCTCTAGAAAGCAGCCCTCTCTGATGCGCTGGATTGCATGAAAATGAAGACTCCTGCTCTGAGCAAACCTGTCAGAGGAATCAGAACACAGGCCTCACCCTGGGAGAAAAGAGTGGCAAGAGCTATAGCTGATCAAGGACATGATCCAAAATATACACAAACACTATTAGAACTCAGCAATAAGAAAACCAACAACTCACTTTTTTTAAATGGGCAGAAACCTGAACCGACATCGGACCCCAGAAGATATAGGGACGGCCGATAAGCATATGAAAAGAGGCTCCACGTCTCGGGTCACCGGGGCAACGCAGATTCAAACAGCCAGTCGAGACCAGTGCACGCTGGTTAGAAGGGAGAACATCCAACACCGGGTGCCGGCGCGGAGTGGGGAGGGGGGTGGCAGGAACCTCGCTCGGGGCGGGAGCGGATGCAGACGGGGCGGACTCTCCAGAAGTCGGTGTGGTGGCTCCCAGCAGAACTACTCCCACTCCCACCAGACGACCCAGCCTTCGCTCTCCCTGGTATGTACCAAACATACTGAAAACATGTGTCCACACCCAACACTACACACGTGGTGGGCAGCAGCTTTATGCATAACTGTCAGACCTGGAAGCAGCCAGGACGTCCTGCAGTGGGCGAGTGGGTGAACTCGGATACATCCAGACAAAGGAATTTTACTCAGAAATTAGCTGCCCCAGCCGGCGTGGCTCAGTGGTTGAGCGTCGATCTATAAACCAGGAGGTCACAGTTGGACTCCCAGTCAGGGCGCATGCCCAGGTTGCAGGCTTGATCCCCAGTGTGGGGCGTGCAGGAGGCAGCCGATCAATGATTCTCTCTCATCATGGATGTTACTCTCTCTCCCCTCCTCTCTGAAATCAATAAAAATATTTTTTTAAAAAAATTTTAAAGCAACATGCCCCAAACACAAAGTAACGAGTCCAGAATGGTATCATTATGACTGCTGTTTCCTTCATCCCTCTGTCTCTTTCTCTCCTTCCTTTGCTTCACCTACTCACCTAACGGCCTGTCCGCCTGACTGTGGCTCTATCCAAATTTCAACTATCTCTTTCTGAAATTAGCAACTTAAGGTTTAATAAACTCCATTTCAGCTAAATGCACTGTGAACATTTCCCCACGTGATTCCGCATTCTTCTGTCCCAGCAAACGGTATTTCATTGGTTAGCTATCCCGTGGCGAGTTGATGCCTCTTTCTTAAGTAGCTCGGCCTCTCCAACTTGGAAGTTTGATTTGTTTCACTCAGGGTGACATTTCAGAAGTCTGATAGAATCATGGATGTTTTACAGTCAGAGCCCCAACTCTGTAGGTTTGGTAGTTTGGAACCAGACGTGGAATATGACATTTGGCAGCTGTGGCACCCTAATCTTCAGAAACCCAAGTCCACCGAAGGATAAGATGCCGGCTATTGTGTCTGTGAAATGAAATCGATCCACTGTAAACAGTGGCTTCAACAGCAGAACAACAACAGCAAAACACAGGATGAGAAAATTTGCAACACAAAAGGCACATGCTTCCTGCATCCATGGAAAGGCCACGCTATCCCAGTTTGCATGTCACCAGGATTGGGCTGTACATGATCCATTCTGTTGACTCCTGTTCTCGAAGTCATTGTAGGGAAATGTTATCTCCTAAACTTAGTCCCGTCTCAATGAGCCACTGTGCACACCTGTAGTTGTGATTTCATCTGAAAATACAAGTTAAACACCCTCGCTTTTCATTCTACCCGTAACCTGATACCTAACTCTGGTCCTTTTTTTTAAGTGAAATTGATTGGGGGGAACCTTGGTCAACATGAACATACAGGTTTCAGGTGTGGGTTTCTATGTGACAAGATCTGTATTTATCGCACCGTGTGCCCACCACCCAAGTCAAACCTTCTCCTGTCACCAAATATTAGGATCCATTTCTCTCCCCACCCCCTTCTTTCTGGCAACCACTACACTGCTGTTTGAGTTCATGAATTTCAGTTTTATATCACACAAATGAGTGAAATCATATGATTCTTGGCTTTTTCGGACTGACCTATTTCACAAGATAACATTCTCAAGGTGCATCCATGTTGTTGCAAACGGCGCTATTTTGTCCTTTCTTATGGCTGAGTAGCATTCCATTGTGTACATGGACCACATCTTCTTTATCCAGCCCTCTATCGCAGGACACTTTGGTTATTTCCATGTCATGGCCACTGTGAATAATGCTGCAATGAACATAGGGGTGCATATATCTTTGTGAATACATGATTTGATTCAAACGATAACAAAGCGTGATCATACTGTAGCTGAAAACAAGCTATTTGAGGCCATTTAGGTCTCTCCGGAATTTGCCGGCTTACAATAGGAATGCCACAGCAGGCAGTCCAATGAATTTATCTATGTTTCACTTCAGAGCAAGGGGAATTGCAAGCGCGAGTAAACGAGAACCATTAACAACATGAAATTTAGCCAAAGGGCACCGCTCTTATAAAACACGAAATGATGCGGAATGGTCCTTCATTTACCTTCTACACGCCATGCCTACCCAGTGCATCGCCGCGTGGCCTTGGCAGCGAGAACGTACGCGTCCTTCTGTGTGCTGTCTGTGGAGGTCTGGCGTTGCCAATCGGCGTCACTGTGTTTGGAAACTTGTTCAAATGACTGGAGTCTTGTTAATTCTTTAATGCCACTTGTAAGTACATTCAGGGTAAAAATGTGATGGCTCTTACAGTTCATACATGCCGAGGGCTTCCAGGCTGCCAGGCGTGCCACCCTATCGCTGTAGCATTTCCCAGTCGCTTGTGAATTTTGTCATGCGATTATACCCCAGTGCAGTGAGTGCGGGGAACACAGAAATCACTATGTATTCCAAGAGATCTCGAATGGAATGCTTTTCATTGGGTGTGCAATGCTGTTCTCATTCCATCAGCAGAATGAAGAGATCTATCTTACCTATCTCTCAGCATCCTCCATCGTGTATTGCTGGAAATCCCTCCAGGGCAGAGAGGGGATGAAGGGTAAACATTTATTTATTTATTTATTTATGTATTCATTCATTCGTTTGTTTATTTATTTATTTATGTATTTATTTATTTATTTATTTATTTATTGGTAGAGGTCATGACTGACCAGTGCACTTACAACCTTCCAACTCCAAGTGCAGGTATAGGTTCAGAGGACCGGTGTTCTGGGGCTGGATGAGCCCTTGACACTTGAATGTTTTTGCAATGACCAGAGTGAACATGCAGCTGCCGTTACATGAAACTTAAAATTCTTTACAGCTGGAACTTTTAGAAGACACGTGTGCTTTTAAGTTTCACGGAACAAATTCTTTTAACCCTAATATGACATTTAAATACATTGTACCTATCTCATCACTGTCACCAAATCTCCCAGGTCCCCTACTTAACAATTGTGGAAACTTGGGAATTGCCTCATTCTCTGAGCCCATAGGTAGATTAATAACAGCACATGCATCCTTAGAGCATCGTGAGTTTAACATCAATGAAGTAATGGAGGCAGACCACTTACAGCAGGTTTTCCCACACAGTGAGCAATCGATAAATATTAGTTTCATTATTTGGTTAGGAGAGCTTCCTGAAACCAGTGCACTAGACACACAAGTCAGTTTCATAATTAAATCACGCGAACATTTAGGGCGCTTCTCTCCTTCATGTTAAACGTGAATCAGAAGATGTGGACAATTAGGTGTTTCTGAAATGTGATTACTAAATATTCAAAACCAGCATCATCTTATGAGAGAAACGGTAAGGCACACATAAAACAGAAAGAAAAGATGGCAAAAAACTCCATTCAAATTATGGAGTTGCTCCGCCCTCAGAGAGGAAATGCATAAGGAGAGCTCCGAAAGTGGGGGGGTGCATGTGACAGCCCCCAAAGTACAGAGGGAACTGGGGAGAGGAGGACCCCACAGTGTGGAAGCCCGGCAGACGCTGGCTCGGCTGGTGACCAGGAGCAATCCTCAGTCATACCGATCGTATGCACACCTGATCGCATACACACCTGATCCTATGCACACCTGATCCTATGCACACCTGATCTTATGCACACCTGATCCTATGCACACCTGATCCTATGCACACCTGATCGCATGCACACTTGGTTGTAAGCACACCTGATCACATGCACACCTGATCGCATGCACAATCTGATCCTATGCACACCAGATCGCATGCACACCTGATCGCATGCACACCTGATCACATGCACACCTGATCACATGCACACTTGGTTGTAAGCACACCTAATCGCATGCACACCTGATCCTAGGCACACCTGATCCTATGCACACCTGATCGCATGCACACTTGGTTGTAAGCACACCTGATCGCATGCACACCTGATCCTAGGCACACCTGATCCTATGCACACCTGATCGCATGCACACTTGATTTCATGCACAGCTGATCGCATGTACACCTGTTCCTATGCACACTTGATCGCATGCACACCTGATTGCATGCACACCTGATCCTATGCACACCTGATCCTATGCACACCTGATCGCATGCACACCTGATCCTATGCACACCTGATCCCATGCACACCTGATCACATGAGGAACATGGCACTGTATCGCTGGGACTTCCTTCCCCAAATCCACAACCCAGGGCTAATCATGAGAAAAGCATCAGACAAGTTACAATAGAGGGAAAACCAACGAAAGACCTGACCCATACTAAAAAATAAAAAATAAATTAAAGAATGCCAAGGTTATGTAAAAAAAAAAAGTATGATAAACTGTGACAATCTGGAAAAAATCTAAGGAAACATGTCAGCTAAATGAAACTAGATGAGATCCTGTAATATTTTTTAAAAAAATGAAAAGGACATTAAGTTAAAATGAAGGGTATGTGAATAAATTATGGGATTTAGTATAAATAATGTGTCCATACTGGTTCATTAATTGTAGCAAATGTACACCACCGTAATGCAAGATGTCAATCATAGGGACAAACTGGGTTTGAGATATATTAGAACTTTACTAGTTTTGCAAGTTTTCTGTAAATCTAAACTTTTCTAAAGATACTATTTTTTTAAAACTCTGCTGAAGGCCAGACTAGAACTGGGCAATTCTCTGTAAAGGAACACATTCCCAATGACAGCCACATGCCAGGAGTATGTCCTGAAACTCTAGGGACCCTGGTGTAGGAAGATAAGTTAAACAGTGTTTGTCTTGCCAAGTTTAACACCGTATAATCCCCCCCCAAATGCAATTATGTGGGGTTTAAAATATAAGACCAAAATTAACATTCAAAATCAGAAAGATAAATATATTTTTAATTATGTCGCACACTCTAGGGCTTGTTTTAGGATGTTTTCTGGTACGATTTTAATCATTTTTACCTGGTAGATAGCGCAACATATCCTTAGTTCAAAGACTGCTAAGTAGTAGGAATTTGCAAGTTGCAAAAGAGATAAAGATGGTCATGGACTGAATTAATGATTCAGCTGCTAAGAAGTCATGGTGGGAGTTGATAGGTAGAATTTCCTGTACCTTACTTTGTGTCATTTGAGCCGTAGCTTACACGGACCGATGGTGATGGCGTCGGTGTTGGGTATCATTTTGACTGTGCCACTGCCAACACTCGCTCTGTTGCCTTCTGCCACGCCACGTGCACAGTGTAGCTAATGGGGACGCCATCTACTGATGACCGTGGCAGGCAAAATAGACCGTGAACCTGTCCTCCCCAGTTTGTGAAACACACACGCACTTGTTCACCTCATTTCTTCCCGGCATTGCAAATTGTCAACTACATCAACGTTTGCATAAACCATTAATTTTTTAAAAATATATTTTATTGATTTTTTTTACAGAGAGGAAGGGAGAGGGATAGAGAGAAACATCGATCAGCTGCCTCCTGCACACCCCCTCCTGGGGATGTGCCCACAACCAAGGTACATGCCCTTAACCGGAATCGAACCTGGGACCCTTCAGTCCGCAGGCCGACACTCTATCCACTGAACCAAACCAGTTTGGGCAACCATTAATTTAAGGAAATACCATATATGCTAGAAGTGATAAACCATGTTTATTAAGTAAGTAAGCATAGCAACCTCTTTTTTTTTTTTTAAACTTAAAATATACTTAAAGTCGTCACCGACTGAGGGGTCAGTAAGAGTGGCATCAGCATGGTGCCGAATTCATGTTGATGGTGTTCAGTTCAGAGTGGGAGCACGTGGGGACCATTCCAAATGTTCCCTGTGTAATTAAAATGATCCCCAGGCCCTTCCCTCCTCCACAGTGACAGGCCTGAGAATATTGTGTCCGGCTTTTCCCTACCCACAGAGACACTATAGGTCTGACAGCTAGAAGCCTGCCTCCTGATTGTACTCCCAGATGTCCCTGCTTCTTACCAACGGGAGACAAACTGACCGGGAGTTTTAAACCACCAATTACCAGACTTGGTTTCTAACTAAACTGACACATCTCATTGTTTACTCACAAAAGGAATAGTTTTACTGGGGCTTCCCCGCTACATCTCTGTAAAAGATTACCCCGTGATGTTTGGCGATCAATTGAAAATTGGGGGGGGGGGGGTCATCAATTGTCCATGCCATGTGGGCAATGCTGTTACTTGTAGCGAGATGTGGAATCGGTTACTTGGCCATTCCCTCATTGATTCCTGCATGCGCCCTCCCAGCGGTCAGCAGGATTCTCGTCTCAGCTCCGTCTCGGCCCAGCCGTGCGATCTGGACCGCCTTCTCTCAGGAGGGAGTAGGTGCTCTGACTACTGACAAGCCTTTCCCAGCACCAGCCAGGCTGTGTGGGAATGTGTTTTGTGAAACGGTCAAGACCTACCTGTGCTCACATGCCTGCATCTTGCTCATCACTATGAAGAAACGCCAGCGCTTTCTTCCATGCTTTGTCACCTCCGAGGGAATTATTTTGTGAATCTTTAGCACGCTAACAGTTGAATAAAACAATATGAGTGTAAAGTCACCCTAAAGCTGCACATATCAGCTCAGTTTTCTGACTCCGTCCCGCCACCCTGGTCCCTGCTCTTGCAGATCCGTGTCCCGGGTTAGTCATGACACAGCAACCCCCTGATCCTTAAGGGGTGAGCTCCTGAGAGTCGAGATGCATGCTGGACAATGGCTCATCCCACTGTGTCGTGACACACTAGCACATCAATGCAGCAAACAGCCCCTTCAATTACATTCTCCAGGAAGGACAAATGAATTGGGAGTGAGTGGGATAAACATGTTCTGACCATGTAAATTAGCTGCCAGTCCACCCTGCCCGTGGAGGTTCCCATAGAGTGACACTTCACCATAATAAACCTCCTTCCCTCTCTTCCTCTTGTTCTCATTTTGCCAACCCACAGAAAAAGATACCATTGCTCAGTGAAACATAAATTGATTTTTTTTTTTTTTTGCTTCAAAGAAGGACCTCTGAGTCAAAGCTGTGCATTGGAGAGTATAATGAGATCGATTTCATGCCCTAAGAATAAAAACACATGGCATTTAAATTTGGCTGCTTCAGGGATGGGTGAATGATGAGCGCATATGTTGAAGAAGCATGCTAAATGAGAGCGTGTTAGAGAAAAATGCCAGGACCTGTCCAACCACCCAGACCTCCTTCAGAGGTAACATGCGGGTTTCCACCTGCTGTCCGAGCTGCACTCTGAACCAGGCACAACCAACTGCAGCGTCACAGGTGAGCGTCACAGGTTCCCAGGGGAGCTGTCCTACCTGACTGCACTTGGCAGACCGACGGGGATGCTAAGGGCTTTGTAAGGCACGGGCGATGTTTCAGGAGGTAGCCTTCGGGGGGACTAAGCTGGCTATTTGGGGACAGCACTGGCTGAAGGCCGTCAAATTGTTTAACCGGCACATGGTCCTCATTTTGAAAACAGGAATAACCCTGTGCAACTCACATGGTTAAGACTTAGGATATGACACGATTTTCATTCCATTTTTTTAACCCTTACCCGAGGATATTTTTCCATTGATTTTTAGAGAGAGTGGAAGGGAGAGGGAGAGACAGAGAGAAACATTGATGTGAGAGAAACCCATTGATTGGTTGCCTCCCGCATGTGCCTTGACCAGGGCCCAGGGCAGGGAGGAGCCTACAATGGAGGTACGTGCCCTTGACAGGATTTGAACCCGGGACCCTTCCGTCTGCAGGCCAACACTATCCACTGAGCCAAACTGGCTAGGGTGACACGATTTAAATACAAGTTTTTCTCCTATTTTTGTGAAATGCTCTGGGAAACAATTTTTAAAGTAAATCCCTGGTGGTTTACTTTTTGTCATTTGTCATAAAAATAAAACCCCCTGAGAATATGATTTTTTTTTCTGTTTGATGTGGGTGGCACATGTAGTATATGAAACATGTCTGTCTCATTAGCTGTGGGAACACTCAGAACCAAAATTAATGACAAACAGACATTTACCACTTCCATCGAAACCATTACTCATTCCATCACACGGAATAAGATCGGCCGCAGAAGGCAGCATATAAATAATGTGTCTAAATAATAAAAAGGTGTAAAAATACTCCCCGAATACCGAGCGTCCCAGGGGATGGCTGCATTATTTATGTGGTGGAACAATACTCAGCACACGTCGGCACACGGCCCCCTTGCACAGTGTCCCCCCGAGCACGGTAACCATCCCGTGGTGCTGGGAGGAGAAATTCCATTTCACAGAGCTGGCTACCGAGCCTCATACATATTTTATAGCAAGTAATAGGTATTTCCCCAATATAAATCCCACGCTCCCGCGTAAGAAGCAGCTCGCAGCAGCTGTTGCACGATTTTTAAATTACAAAAGGCCTTAATCTCCAAGACGCATGGAAAAGAAAGTGAGAAAACATAAAGGAAACAAAAGCACTTTGGAAGTAGCTGCGTCTTCAGACATTAAGGGCCTGGACGGTCTGCAGTTTGGGCAGCTGTGGTAGAAAGCCTACGGTCCACCCCGGCGTTTTCAAATTGCGCCGATGACCATCCTGTGCAGAACAGTGAGAAAAGAAAAGATACACATGACCTTCCTTTGGAGCTTTTGACCATCGGCATCATCACCCCCGCAAGTGCCCAGTGAGCATGGAGTTTGTTTGCTCCAGTCTATAATGTCGTCGTTTCAAATCACTTGTATGGGGTACGTGGGAAGGACACGAACACGATAGAATCTCAGAGGCTGAACTTCAGCCTTGCCCCCGCCACCCGAACCAAGTGCTTAGCACACGCCCCTACCCCTCCCGGGATCTCTGCTTCCTTAATTGGAAAGAAGATTAAACCCTAACCCTCTGCAACCGGCCAGGGCAGCTCTACATGTCTCTGGCTTGTGGGTAAGGCCTTCTGACTACTATGATGTAATCCCTTTCTGCCTGTCTTCACTTTGATTGCTTTAGCCTATCAGTCAAAGACTGGCCAGAGTTAATGAGTTCACAACCAAGATCTCAATGTCATGACCAAGGGCAACCCCCATGATGGCGGACATCCCCGATTCCAGTTTCTCTGAATCTGTACAAGGCGTAAATAACTGGAACACTCCCGCACGTCCTCTGATGTTTAGAAAGCACTGCCTCTTAGAGGTAAAATGTTGCCTAGATCTTAGAACATACTGTTTGCAGACTTCCCGCTCTACTCGGTGAAAAGCTGCAACTCTGTTACCGTCTTCCACCAACGCCCGGTTCACAATAACCCCCGTGCCAACACGTAGATGATGGACATTCTTGTTCGTTCAAACCTGAGCCAATGGCAAGGAGAAGAGGGAAGAAACAGGAGGAGGGAGCTTTCTATGGCCTGTTTCCCAACTGCTCTGTGTATGCACATCGAGGCCGGGAGGCTCAGAGCGTTCGTTCCGTTTTTGCTACGTGGTCAACAGCAAAGACCACACGAAAGAAGAAACACGGCCATGGTGCTGAAATGTTCCTCTGAGACCCAGGGACAGCACTCGTCCCTCACCTCTGGCCTCCTTGACCAAACAGAATGACATGCCCGATTCCACCTTGGTTTGCTCTCCCCGTCGGACGACCCCTCCACATTCATGCAGCCTGTGGCTCTGCAAAGACTTCAGATCCCATTGTGTTGAATGAAAAACTCTTCTGGTTTCGAGAGGAAATCCTCAACCGCCCGAGTGGTGAAGCGTGAATACTAGTGATGCGTCACTGAATGCCTGACTTAAGATTGTAAGTGACACGGAGGACAAGGACGGCTGTTTCAGGGGGAACAATCCCAGCAAAGTCTATGGTGAAAGGTGACATGGCACGCGAACAGCTGGTTCGAACCTCAGCTTTATCCTGGTTGTAGGACTTTGAACAACTTACTTTTGTGAGTCATCACAACCTCCTTGCAAAATGAACACGGGAATTAAATCAATCATGACAAGGGACCTATTTGCTACCCAAACTCTAATTGCTAAAAATATGACCTTTTGCTGATCGTTCATACTACAGTTTACCATGGAGATGTGACTCTTTCTGCATGGTGCTCAGAACACACTACAGGTGAATTGGGGTTGGCATGTGCCATAAGATGTTTTCTCCCCCAAAATTTATAAGTTGAAACCCTACCCCTCAATGTGATGGTGTTTGGAGGTGAGGCCTTTGGGAGGTGATTTGGTCATGAGGGTGGGGCCCTCCTGAGTGGAATCAGTGTCCTTATGAAAGAGACCCGAGAGTCCCACCCCTTCTGCCCTGTAAGGACGTAGTGACCAGATAGCCAGCTAGGAGCCGGGAAGTGGGCTCTCGCTAAACATAGAATCATCAGGGACCTTGATCTGTTATTACTCTAAGTTCCCCTCCAAGTGGGAACATTTCCCAAGTGCATATCATTATGAACTTTGATTTTCTCTGTTTCACCTTCTACCAAGTTGGCCCTTCAGTACCCACACACTTTCCCTCATATTCATCCCAACGCTGACTTCCTGGAGTCCCTACCCATTAGCCCTGACTCGTTTTTCAATGAGGCACAATTCCTTAGACTGAGAGTCCTCTGGCCATGGCTTAACATTGGGCCAAAGCAAAAGCTGGAGGTCCCAGTGAGAGTCCCAGCCGATCTTACCAATACCTTTTCTTTTTATTGATTGCAGAGAGGAAGGGAGCGGGAGAGAGAGATAGAAACATCAATAATGAGAGAGAATCATGGATCAGCTGCCTCCTGCATGCCCCCTACTGGGGATGGAGCCCGCAACCAGGGCATGTGCCCTGACCGGGCATCAAACGGTGACCTCCTGGTTCATAGGTGGAAGCTCAACCACTGAGCCACAGCACCTGGGCGCCAATACCTTTTCTTTCTAGATGTGCTCAGTGCTGTCAGCCTCTGTGTTGGTGACAGAAACAGTAAATTTCAAAGCTGTACTTACATGTCCCAGGGGAAGAATGAGCTGTTTCTCAGAACCGTTCACAACCCCACCGCTTCCTTTAACGCCCCCACCGTCCGCATCCATGAAGAAGGATTAGCCGATAAAGAGATTCACGTGGTTGCTTTCAGAGACATGGTTACGTTAGCTCCCAGTTTTCAGAAATAAGAATTGTACCAGGAAGCCATTCCCAAACAGGGTGTCACAGAACCCCGGTTCTGAGAAACAGTCTAAGCATAAAGCAATGCGGTAGGCGTATGGGGAAGACACAGTGGACTGGATCTCTCTGGAAGCCAGAGGACGCCCATGAACGTGGTTGGAAGAAGCCCTGCGGTTAAAGAAACCAATCTCTCTCCCTTTACTCCTATTTCACAAATTTCACTGCAAATTTTTTTTCTTGTAACACGAACATGACACAGAGCTAATATTCCAGCAGATGCCACGTGGGAATCCAGACAGCTGTACAATCTGTAATTAGTATGTAAATAGAGCAAGGGTAAGTGGGAGCGGCCAGATCTTGTAGGAAGGGATGCTCATCGAAGTCTATGTGCACAAGGCCCATGACTTTAACTAGGATGGAGCCTAACGGGACCTCATGAGACAGTCTGAGGGCAACGAGCGGGTACCCAGTAGCCTAACCTATTAAATAATAAATTGTTTTTTACATCCTAACAGTGTGTACAGTGCCAAAGAGGACCCCATCCATGTTTCATACAAGATAATGAAAAAAGAGCAAAGACAGGTGAAAGCTATGTTAGTATGGAGCAAATTCTACTCCTAAAAGGAGAGATGGGGGGGCGGGGAGGAAGAGAGAGAGAGAGAGAGAAAGAAAGAATTTATTGGAAAGGCTATGGTTAATTCAAACATTGCAGGAGAAACTGCTGAGTTAGGCTTAGAAATAAACCAGAAACAGGGATCTCAGGAGATCCGATCAGACGCAGCAGAAGGAAAGTGTGTTACCTCCTCTGGCTAATGGGACAAATGGCCACAAACTGGGTGACCTAAAACAACAGACGTCTATTTTCTCAGCACCCAGACGTCCAACCCAGGCGTAGGCAGAACCACGCTCCTTCGAAGACTCTGCGGGAAGATCCGTTCTTGTGTCTTCTGTGTTCTGGACACCTGGCCATTCCTTGGTTACTGGCCGCATGGCAGCAGCCTCCGCTCCCCTCCTCCCCTGCTGTCCCAGCCTCCCCTGCTGTCCCAGCCTCCCCTGCTATCCCAGCCTCCCTTTCTGTCCCATCCTCCCCTGCTATCCCAGCCTCCCCTGCTGCCCCAGCCTCCCCTGCTGTCCCAGCCTCCCCTGCTATCCCAGCCTCCCTTTCTGTCCCATCCTCCCCTGCTATCCCAGCCTCCCCTGCTGCCCCAGCCTCCCCTGCTGTCCCAGCCTCCCCTGCTATCCCAGCCTCCCCTTCTGTCCCAGCTTCCCCTGCTGCCCCAGCCTCCCCTACTGCCCCAGCCTCCCCTGCTGCCCCAGCCTCCCTTTCTGTCCCAGCCTCCCCTGCTATCCCAGCCTCCCCTGCTGTCCCAGCCTCCCCTTCTGTCCCAGCCTCCCCTGTTGTCCCATCATCCCCTGCTATCCCATCCTCCCCTGTAATCCCATCCTCCCCTGCTGTCCCAGCCTCCCCTGCTGCCCCAGCCTCCCCTGCTGTCCCAGCCTCCCCTACTGCCCCAGCCTCCCCTGCTGTCCCAGCCTCCCCTTCTGTCCCAGCCTCCCCTGCTGCCCCAGCCTCCCCTGCTGTCCCAGCCTCCCCTTCTGTCCCAGCTTCCCCTGCTGCCCCAGCCTCCCCTACTGCCCCAGCCTCCCCTGCTGTCCCAGCCTCCCCTTCTGTCCCAGCCTCCCCTGCTGCCCCAGCCTCCCCTGCTGTCCCAGCCTCCCCTTCTGTCCCAGCCTCCCCTGTTGTCCCATCATCCCCTGCTATCCCATCCTCCCCTGTAATCCCATCCTCCCCTACTGCCCCAGCCTCCCCTGCTGCCCCAGCCTCCCTTTCTGTCCCAGCCTCCCCTGCTATCCCAGCCTCCCCTGCTGTCCCAGCCTCCCCTTCTGTCCCAGCCTCCCCTGTTGTCCCATCATCCCCTGCTATCCCATCCTCCCCTGTAATCCCATCCTCCCCTGCTGTCCCAGCCTCCCCTGCTGTCCCAGCCTCCCCTTCTGTCCCAGCTTCCCCTACTGCCCCAGCCTCCCCTGCTGTCCCAGCCTCCCCTGCTGTCCCAGCCTCCCCTACTGCCCCAGCCTTCCCTTCTGTCCCAGCCTCCCCTTCTGTCCCAGCCTCCCCTGCTGCCCCAGCCTCCTCTTCTGCCCCAGCCTCCCCTGCTGCCCCAGCCTCCCCTTCTGCCCCAGCCCCCAGCCTCTCCTTAGAGTTGGGCTCACTCTGGTTCAGCAAAATCTCATCTTAACTTGATTGTCTCTACAAAGACCTTATGCTATACTAGAGGCTCGCTGCACAAAATTCATGCACTGGCGGAGGGGTCCCCTTAGCCCAGTCTGTGCCCTCTCACAGCCTGGGACCCCTTGGGGGAGGTCTGACTGCCGGCTTAGGCCTGATCCTGGAAGTGCACTGACCACCAGGGGGGGGCTCCTTCATTGAACGTCTGCTCCCTGGTGGTCAGTGTGCATCATAGCGACCAGTTGTTCCACCATTTGGTCGATTTGCATATTAGGGTTTTATTATATAGGATAATATAAGGCTAATATGCAAATTGACCGAACAGCAAAACGATTGGTCACTATGATGCGCACTGACCACCAGGGGGCAGATGCTCAATGCAAGAGCCACCCCCTGGTGGTCAGTGTGCTCCCACAGGGGGAGCGCCTCTCAGCCAGAAGCTGGGCTCACGGCTGGCGAGCGCAGGGGGGTGGCGGGAGCCTCTCCGCCTCTGCGAGGCAGCGCTCATGATGTCCGACTGGCGGCTTAGCCCGCTCCTCGGACACCCCCCGAGGGCTCCCAGACTGCCAGAGGGCTCAGGCCAGGCTGAGGGACTCCCCCCCCGCCCCCCCCCCCCCGCCGAGTGCACAAATTTCACGCACTGGGCCTCTAGTTTCTAAATAAGGACATGTTCACAGCTACTGGGGGTTAGGACTTGAGTATATTCTCGAGTGGGGCATAGTTTAATCCATTAACAAAGTCTCTCCATTGCAAGAATGAATCAGCACTGACCGGTCTTCTACCTCATATGGTTGCATTTCAGGTCAAAGTCCTAGGAGACACATTCAGGTAGCACGTTTGGACCACATGTTTCACTTTGCACAGAACCCCATGCCGCTAGGTTGTGGGTGTTTGACAAAGCATAACCCTCTTACCACAATGAATGCTGTGACCCCCCAAACAAAATCACCCTGAATATCTCCTGCAGTGCACCCTTCCCGGCCTCCAGCCCCCCAATCTCACAGCACCCAAGTTCCACAAATCACCTCGAGGTCGCTAATCCACACCCCTCACTGAGCGGTGCCTGAGAAAGGCGTTAAATGAAAACCAAAGCTGTTTTCCTCCAGATTTTTCCATCGTGTTTTGAGAAGGAAGTTCTTTGTTGTAAAAAAATAAATAAATAAAAATAAAAATCACCCAGGTAACAGAGTTTAGCCAGCTGCTGACTATTTAGAAGGAAAGCAGGTAGACAAATGGACCACATTGCCTGACTTTTTTTTTTTTTTTTTTTTTTTTTGGTCACTATCGACTGGCAAAGAAGCTTAAAATAAAAAGTGAAAAGCAGCTTCTGTGTGTGTGCAACTTGGAGAGAGGCAGCCAGGGTGTCCCAGGCTGAGCGCCTGAAATTCTGCGTATTAAACAAAGACCCCACAGGGAGGGTGGTGTGGAGGCCCAGCCAAGGTGAGCACCCCCCGCAGGCTGCGGAGACTGGTCCCTGAGAGCGAGCGGCACCTCTGCCTGGGCCGCAGACCAGCCCCGGGCGTGGGTGAGGGAGGGCAGAACGCAACTCCACGCGCCTCCACTCCTGCGGCCGTGGTCCCCGGACACGCCTGGGTAGCGTTTTGTTTGGAGCGGACCCGGATTACTGAATGGCTTTCTTGAGTCCCAATAAGGTCTAGAACCCACTTCCCGGATAGCAAGTGCTTCCCGCCACAGCTCATTAAGCACCTTCCGAACTAGCTGCTTGCCCTGTGATTAGGGGCGCGCCTGACGGAAGGCTGGGCGAAGGCATGAAGTGTAACATAAAACGGGTTAGAAACCCCAAACTCCTCATCCTTTCCAAGATGGTGTTTACGCAGGAGAGCGGGGCGCCTCCCCGGGTGTGACGCATGCAGTGGTTTTCAAAACACAAACAGGAGCCCTAACCGGTGTGGCTCAGTGGATAGAGCGTCGGCCTGCGGACTGAAGGGTCCCAGGTTCGATTCCGGTCAAGGGCACGTACCTTGGTTGCGGGCACATCCCCAGTAGGAGGTGTGCAGGAGGCAGCTGATCGATGTTTCTCTCTCATCGATGTTTCTGACTCTCTATCCCTCTCCCTTCCTCTCTGTAAAATATCAATAAAATATATTTAAAAAACAACAACACACAAACAGGAAAAAACAGTGCAACGTGCCTGAGCTCAGGTGTTGCTGGAAAACCCAAGGACAGGGGAAACCTCCTGACGAACATGGCTCCTACATGTCTCATCTCTACCTGAGGCTTCCAGAGAATCTAGCAGTGTGGCTCAGCGGATAGAGCACCAGCCTGCAGACTGAAGGGTCCCGGGTTCGATTCTGGTCAAGGGCACGTACCTCGGTTGCAGGATCCTCCCCGGCCCGGATCTTGGTCAGGGCTCCAATAGAAGGCCACCAATGAATGTGTTTCTCTCACATCAATGTTTCTCGCTGTCTCTCCCTCTCTCTTCCACTCTCCCTAAAATCAATGAAAAAAATATCCTCAGGTGAGGAAGAAAAGAAAAAAAAGCAAAGAAAAAAGCTAGCCGTATTTAGACAACTCTCCGCATATGTGATTTCACCAACCTAAGTTGGAAACCCTAGATTAATGTCTCAGAAATGGGTTTCAGGGAGGGGGGCCCGTCTGTCAGACTCTGCCTCCTGAGAAGTCGGTTTTGGGGAGGTGGAGTCAGAGCAAGGGTGGATTTCCGGTGTCTGGTTAATTATCTGTGGAAGTGTGGGTTTCATGTCTTCTCTAGCCTCTAAACCAGGGGTGGGCAAACTTTTTGACTCGAGGGCCACAATGGGTTCTTAAACTGGACCGGAGGGCCGGAACAAAAGCATGGATGGAGTGTTTGTGTGAACTAATATAAATTCAAAGTAAAGGAGCGGAGGGGAGAGCAAGAGAACCGGATAGAACAGCCGGATCTGGCCCTCGGGCCGTAGTTTGCCCAAGGCTGCGCTAAACTATAAATCCCACGTGTGTCAATGGTTGTGTTTAGCTTGATTTTTATTTTTTCCAAAGTGTCTAGAAATCGGTGCTCACTACATATTATTGATTGGGTGGATTCAATAACATGAGGAAGCAAGGGAAGAAGACGAAAGGAAGGGGGAAAGGGAGGGAGAAAATAGTCTGCTAACTTCCAGAGTTGATCATTAAACTCATAGATGAGGCAACAGTGCAAACCAGTTTGGGGTACGAGCACCCCAGCTTTCCATCCTCCTGTTACTCTGTGAGGTGCTCTGGCTTGAAGCTCTTAATTCCGTATTAACTTGTTAGCTCTCTCTTTACTATTTTAGAGAGCACAGCTGCTGACGGACACAGCTGACACTTGCTGGTAACACACTTCTTGGTCACTGGTGCCATGCTTGGACAATTCCACCAGATGTCAACGATTTTCTAAAATAAGGACAACTCTTTGCATGATCCTATGGGACCTTGTGAATCGTAGATTTCAGACCCCATATTGGACTGGAAACGTGGGTTTGGAAAAGGCATGGTTCTCATTTCAACATCACCCCACTTTCCATCCTGTCTGCGTGTGCCCAGATCACTCCTCTGTGGTCCCCCTAAAAGGATGAGCAGAAAATGGTCCCTGTGGGCGGGGCTGAGAAAGCAAGCAGGGTGATGTTTCCGTCATGTCCCCCTCTCTTGTTCAGAGGGAAGAGTCAAGGTCAGCGAACTATGACCACCTTTGAGATCCAAGGAGCCAATTATACCAACCAACGCGTTTCGCATGAATTAAAAGTGGTTTTGTGGCCCGGCCAGTGTGACTCAGTGGTTGAGCATCGACCTATGAACCAGGAGGTCATGGTTTGATTCTGGTCATGACACATGCCCGGGTTGTGGGTTTGATCCCCAGTAGGGGGGCATGCAGGAGGCTGCCACTCAGTGATTCTCTCTCATTATGGATGCTTCTCTCTCTCTCTATCCCTCTCCCTTCCTCTCTGAGATCAGTGAAAAATCACATTTAAAAAGAAGTGGTTGTGTGCCCTTCAAAAAGGGTATCAGCGTTCCCCTTTTATAGGTGTGTGCCTTGAAAAGGTAGAGAAAGCAGAAGCTTATAATTGAATCCTTTCTGCTTCGGGGGACGCTTGCGAAGACTTGGGGAGGGATCACACCTTGCCTCTCACTCTGAACTCGGTCTCCCCGGTGGATTCCCTGAAATGAGACTGAGGCTACGGGAAGAATATTGCTTTCAAAATGAAGCCGATACTTTCTGTCCATTGTTCATTAACACCATTCACAATGTAGAGCCCTGGGGCTGTCTATCGGCCCCTGAGCCGCTGCTGAGGACCCGTCCCCCTGGAGCCAGAGCCTTGCCCAGGTCAAGTGCATTTTTAGAATATTTGTGGCTGATATTCCCCACGAGAGAAGGTAACGGACAGTCCCATCTTCCGCGCTTCCGTGTCTGTCGCATTCGGCGTGGAGCTCCGTGCTATGACAAGCGCTCTTTGAGGTACGGTAAGTGCAGTCCAACTGCTCCTTAACCCCTCACGCTCTCAGGGGGGCCGGTCCCTCCGACCCCAGCGCCCGAGCCCCTGGACCCCTTCCTCCGGGTCTCTGCTCCTCAGGACCCTGCCCTCCCGTGTGACTTCAGCCCCCGCCTTTTTGGTTGGCTTGTTTCTCATGAACATCTTCGGGTGTTTCCTAGAGGCGGTGCCCGAGGAACCCTTCCTCCAAGAACACCTCCGAACTAGGACGCTTTCCGGTTCTGGGAACACACGCCTTCTGCTCATGACCGCTCCTGCACATTTTACAACTGACATGAATCCGCCCGAGCGGGCGTGTTCGCGCAGGAACATTCATCTGACTTCCTCGGTGTGAGCCCGTGATGAAGATTAAGGCTGTTGTCAGAGTGTGGGGTATCGGGGGGACCCTTTCCTGCACAGGGTGACAGCTCCGTTTGGGGTCCGCCCACGTCCCCCAAATCAGGCTTTCCCAAAACAAAGAAAACGCTCCTCGGAATAAGAGCGAATTTCCCGTCCTCGGCCGTTGTGGCATCTCTGTCGGGATGCGTGTCATTCCCAGCTCCGGGTCAGAGCTGGGGAGTAAAACAGTGGCAATCCTGTGAATGAGAGAGGCTGGGGTGACGGTTCTCCCCCTGGGAGTTCCCAGGAACAATTCCAGGGGTGCGGCCACTGGTAAATCAGCTCCCGGAGGCGGCCGGGGTCTCACTGGCTGCTGTCGCCTCTCTGGCTGAGACTGACTTCCTTGTCCATCACGTCTTGTCCCTTCCTTTTACAGGAAAAGACCCTGCATGCCACTTCGATGTCAATCAAAACTTGAAAAACTCCCCCTACATTTTAAACACGTTGTTCAACCCTGAAACCAACCTGGGAACGTGGGCCGAGGCCAAGGGTGCTGACCTGGAGGCCGATGGCCACCCAGGTTAGAATCAGGGTCTGATGGTGAAGGTGGGGACCGGCCCTGAGACTGACCGATCGGTAACCTTGGTCAGCCCCTGGGGGTTCCCACCTCCTCTTTTATGGAAGGAGTGATGGCGAGGCCCACTTCCGAAGGGCGTGGTAAGGACGGGATGCTGTGAGAACCGAGACGATGGGAAGAGCGAGCCGCCTCGGTGTCCAACCCGAGTGAGCGTGCAACCGCGTTTTGGTCTCAGGCTTGGTGTTGGAAAGCTTTTGTCTCCTTTATGTTTGTGTACAGCGTGGTCTGGTTCACCAAACAGCCTGACGCCTACCCTGGGTACCAGTGTATCATTGCTAACACATTTAAAGAGGTTTGATATCGCCCATCTGGACATGAATGTCTAGTGTGATGCTTCTTCCCCACATCAAGAAATCTGAACTTGCCCTGCTTGTGTGGCTCAGAGTTTGAGCACCAACCCATGAACCAGGAGGTCACGGTTCGATTCCCAGTCAGGGCACATGCCCAGGTTGCAGGCTGGATCCCCAGTAGGGGGCGTGCAGGAGGCAGTCGGTCAATGATTCTCTCTCATCACTGATATTTCTCTCTCTCCCTCTCTCCTCTCCCTTCCACTCTCTCAAAAAATAAAAAAAAAAAGAAAAGAAAAGAAAAGGAAAAAAAATAAATCCGGACTTGAATGAGTGACAGGTGGACATAGGAAGTACTTCGCCGCCACCTGGTGGCAACTTTCTGATTGTGCGCCTGTGTCTCCAAGGCCAACACTTCCCAAATCCCATAGAGAGCACACAGATGAAGTCCTGGGCCATTACGTTTACTACGGGCCACTTGGCACCATGGTGGGTATGACCCATCTCAGAATTTTCATGATGCCAAGATGAGGCTACATATAGAGTCACGTCTCACCCTTGACTGTAAATTTAGTGATGGCCAAACGCTTAGTAGAATGGGTTTGGACTAGCGATTTCTCGGGCAGGCACTCCAAAATTAACACACGGCGCAGGTTCGCATGATCTGAAACCCGTATCCACCATTCACTGAAACTCAAATGCGTTTTTGTCTCGAACACCAACACTCCACCAAAACACACACTCCACTTCCTCATTCCAGGGACGTGGCAGCTGCTGGGTCCATGCAGCTTGGGGTGCAACTCGGAAGGCGGTTACACCCCTGAGATGACTGGCCTGGGCTTGGCCAAGAAGCTGGTTCCCTGGCATGAACCCACATCAGATCAGCCGGTGGCTCAGTGGTTGAGCGTCAACCTATGAATCAGGAGCTCACGATTTAATTTCCAGGCAGGGCACCGAAGGAGGCAGCCAATTGGTGGTTCTCTCTCATCATTGATGTTTCTATCTCTCCCTTCCTCTCTGAAATCAATAAAATTAAAAAAAAAAAAAACATGCAAAAGGGAAAGAAGTTCAGAAAGGAGAAATTAACTCTAGAGGGGCAGAACCACTTAAGGATGGTAGAGCATCCCTGAGACCTAAGAAACAGAAGATCAGTATTAACTGCATGAGGCAAGTTTGGGTGGGGCCATCAGGGCGGAAATGAATGGCGGTGAAGGCAAGGACGCTGGTGCATTCTTCAGGAATGTGGGGTGTGGAGGGCGGCAACAGGGAGAGAGCTGGACAGCAGCTTGGAGAAGAAAGAGTTCATCTGCTTTTATTTATGGATATTTTCAGTGGTAAGAGATGAGCATGTGACAGGTACAAAGGAAAGGAGTGTGTCACATGGGAGAAGCTAAAAAGGGCATCTGAGACTCGAGGGAACGAGGCTCACTTTATTGTTTTAGATCTTATTACACAGAATGGCTGTCAACCTCCAGGGGTGCGTGGCGCTGGGCTGCGCGGTGCTGATTTAACCATCAACCGGCTGCCTGACAGGGGTCCTTATTTAAAAAGACTCCGTATCTGAACACATGAAAAAATGAAGCATTTAGAAAACGAAGGCACATGAAGAAGTTAAGGTCAAAAGAAAATGTCAAATCTGAGAAGGGAAAGGCCGGGGCCTAGAGCAGCGAGAGTGGGGCTCGGGGCCGGGAGTCCTATCAACAAGCTCATCAGCCAGTGACAGTCCCACGCGGTCGCCCCGCGGCTCTCTCGGGAGACACGTGCGTCTTTTTTCTTTTTCTTTTTCTTTTTGCCTGGAGCACTGTACCCTGTGCCATAAGCATACCTTTTCTTGGGAAATTAAATGAGATCTTCCTTTGAAAAGACACAGAGGCCTGTGACATGCCATTCCCTTTCTTTAGAACAATGGTCCCTTTTAAACAGCTTTCCGTGGCCTGCGGTTCATCATGCTTCCATCCTCCAGCATGATTGGGGGGCATGTTATTTTCTGGGAAAGGAGAGAAAGAATCCCGCATAAACCATGCGTGTTTTGGGAGTTTCTGAGAGCTATGTCCTTCCAGAATTTTTCGTGCAGTGAGCTGTGACTCGTGCCATAAACCCTGTCACTCATCTTCTCCTCATTATGTGTCTTTATTATTATTATTATTATTATTATTATTATTGATTTGAGAGAGAGAGAAAGGCATAGGGAGAGAGATAGGGACATCAATGAGAAAGAAGCATCAACATCGACTGGCTGCCTCCTGCATGCCCCCTGCTGGGGATGGAGCTCGCCACCCAGGCACGTGCCCTGACTGGGAATCGAGCCGGCAACCTTTGGGTGTAGGTGTCGACGCTCTACCCACTGAGCCACACCAGCTGGGCTCATCCTCTCCTCTGTATAGGGAGGGCCTTTGGCACACACTCTCTGCTGTCCCTTTAGTGTTGAAAACTGAATTCTCATCATTCTAATGTGTCCCGGGAACCCCACACCTTGGTCCTGACTTACCGTGAATGGAAAGGCTGTGTGTGTGTGTGTGTGTGTGTGTGTGTGTGTGTGTGTGAAGTCAGGCACTTTCAGGATATTAACTCCTGAAACCATAAAACCATCATTCGGTGCCTTTGAGACAGCAGTTTCCTAAATGGTCCCCTAAGTGGCCTAGAAAATGTGACGTGGCCTCTGAAAAATGACCGAAGGCTTCAGACCGGAAACCGTCCCGAAATGGTCCGGCATAAAACCATGTTGGCGCAGACCTGATGGCCATTAACAAGGCTTGACAGATCATGTGTATGCAGCCACACACATTTGTGGTGATTGATTCCCAACAAGATGTGCATTTGCTGACATGCGAGGGCCGTCTCGGCGGGAAGTGGCTCCATGATGCAGAACCCGCTCCATCTCCCCAGTCCAGCTGCCCTTGGAGGTGGAAGAACTTGTCCACATGCATCAACCCAACGAGCGGCCGCCCAGTCTGACGGAGGATTGTACCGGCAACGATGACAATTAAACAAGAACATCAGAATACATGACACCACTGAGCGAGCGCATCTCAGACGCCGCCACGCTGCTGCCGGGACTGATTATTTCATCAA